>NC_134460.1:92856374-94118040 GCF_047948215.1 Lycorma delicatula
TTTAAGTGGATCGCAAAACTTATGTATGAAAACAAGTACAAAATTGTCCAACTGTATAATTTTTCATTATAAATCAAAACTTCATTAAAGTATCTCAATCCGCTTTTAAGATATAAATTTTCACTGAAAAAAAAAAAAAAAACACGAAATGGTGGACAGAGGAAAAATGAAACAAGATGGGTATTTTTGTTTGTTTATTTTGATGTTTTGGATCAGTCGCTTAAGTTTATGCAATACTCCCGGGACAATTTTTATCACGAAAAGTTTTCAAGTCGGAATGTGAAAACAGAATTTTAGAATTGAAAAATTCCGAAGTATGTATGCAAAAATACGTTTGTATGTTAATCTATTAACTGCGTGATGTCTCCAAATTGGATGGACAGATTTTGATAAAATTTGATACTATTATTTCTGAATGCGATGCAAATTAATATTAGTCATATTCGGCCAAGATAGCAGGAAGGGATAGCAGTCGCGTATCTGAAAATTTTACTCGAAGGGTAGATAAATGTTTTCACATAATTAAATACCACTTAGGTAGTTGAAGATGTTTTCTGATTGTGCTTGATCTAATTAAAATCTCCATAAAGTTGCGAGGAAAAACCCTTTTTTTTCCTTTTTTGTAGTTTCTGAACTTAAAATCATACATTCTTTTGCTAATTAAACGATTAATCAGTTTAATTATGAATTTGGGCAATTTCATTCAGGAATTGGGGTATAATAATCCTAAGTTGTTTCTTTTGCTTTTTTTCGTCAGTTGTTTTGCTTGCTATCTCAGACTGGAATAACCGATTTTTATGAAATTTTATACGGTGACTTCTAGATATGGATCATTGATCCCGATTGATGTTGCAACTGGTCAAGAAGATGTGGAAATACAGTCACTATAGGTCTCTTATATTAGTTCAATATTATACCGTCGTTTTCAAAATGAATATCGGGGTTTTAAATTTATGTAATATTTTTAAGTTTTACTTAAACTGATAAGTTTTTTTCTTATTTACATCAATTATTTAATTTAACGTATTTTACAAATTAAAAATATAGGCATTATTGCTTGTAATTATAGATATAAATTAACCAAACTTAAACTACGTTCGCTTCGCTCGCTAACCCCGACTAATTAACAATATTATTTTGATTATTTAAATAATAAATAATTGCAATAATTAATGAGTTTACACCATTCGACACACGGTACACATCCAATCAATAGGAGAGTTCATCCCATACTTTAATCAGCAAGTCTGAAATAATTGATGCGATAGTTACTTCAGTTCTGTGTCTCAAGTCAGGTAGGTCAGCTGGTAACGGCGGCACGTAGAGTTGAATCTTGAATCTTTATAAACTCAAAAGAAAAAAATTTCACGGGGTCAGATCGGGTGAACGTGGAGGCCACAGCAAATAAGCCTTGTCATCTGGTCCCCGGCAACCGATCCAGCGATCGGAGAGAATTTTATTTAGCCACTTACGTAAAACATTATGCCAATGATGAGGCGCACTACCTTGTTGCCAAATAAAGTTCTGTGGTTGGTATTGTAGTTGAGGAAAGAGCCGTAGTTGTAACATATCAAGATAATTCATTCCAAACATTTGCTTCCGCCAAAAAACAACGGCCCGTAAACTTGCCGTCGGGATACGGTACAAAAAAAAATCAGTATTGGGGAGTCTTGTTCACACTGCAATATTTCATGAGGGTTTTCTGATCCACAGATATGTACATTATGCGTGCTTGCTTTTCTATTAACATGAATTGTTGACTCGTCTCTGAATACAACACGATAAAGAACGTCTTCATAGTCACGGTACATCACGTCATTTACAAAGCTAGCACGCAAAAACCATATTGTTTAGGCTTTAGCGCTTATTTACAGCTAAAATTATTTGAGTTACTCTTTCATTTTATGTGTAATTAATCAATATACGTGAAACTTGCGAAATATTACACAGCCTTGAAACCCCGATATTCATTTTGAAACACACGACCTTTCTTTTTCCTGTTTAGCCTCCGGTAATTACCTTTCAGATAGTACCACAGAGGATGAATGAGGATGATGTCCATGACTGTAAATGAAGTGTACAGTCTCAGTTCGGTCATTCCTGAGATGCGTGGTTAATTGAAACCCAACCACCAAAGAACACCGGTATCCACGATATAGTATTCATATCCGTGTAAAAATAATTGGTTTTACTAGGACTTGAACGCAGGAACTCTCGACTTACTCTCAAGTTAGCTGATTTGGGAAGACGCGTTCACCACTATGTTTGGTATTTAAAGTTGTAAATATTAAATTAAGTTATTTAACCTATTGCCGGCTTTTTTTTCATCGATAAAAATCAGAATTATGTTAATAACTTACCTCATTGCGATTTATAACAAAACAAAAGTGAACATTATTAAAATCAAAGATCTATCGTATGGCTTTCCAAAAAATGTGTTATCATTCTTTTGATATGCAAAATGGATTTAGGTTTAAAAAAAAATTGAAATATTGAATGAAATTCTTCACAAATGGGATTAAAATATTTCCCTATTTTGTAATGTTTAACTACAATTTGTTATACTATATATTTTATACCATGTAATATTACAAATTTTGTAAAGTTTATTTTAGGGGAAAAATAATAAATGAGTGATTAAGGTAATAAAATTAGTCACAGAAAAGACTGAAACGTTTTGTTTATAACACCTATTAATGTATATAAATATACACACTAGGGAGCTGAGCCCCTGGCCGCTTTGCGGCTTCATTTCGGCATTTTTCTTACCATGTTATAATGCAGGAAAAACTAATATTCTCTCAACATAAAGTTAAAGAACAAATTTAGGTGACGCCTTATTTGGTATGACTTGATTTTCGTAGTGTTTGCGAAAACACTACGAAAATAGTAGGAAACACTACGAAAATTTTCCGTCCCAGTAGATCAATTAGGTCTCGAATAATCGCAATTTTCTTGTTTTCAACATTGCTCTTACCATTTTATAATATAGGATGGGTATATCAAAATATACAACAATAAATATTAGTCGGTCATGTACGAGTATTGTTAGTTGTTGAAAAATGTTATGCTGAAACAAATCTGAAGCAAATGATATGATCACAATAATCTTCATTACTAATCGCAAAGTATCAGAGATAAAATCGTTAAAAGAATAAAAATAGTTAAAATTTGAATATAATGTAAAGAATGGAAACAGTAATATTTAATTAAACAGTAAAATTATAATTGATGTATCCCTTTTTGTAGTGAATAATGCATTCACTACAAAAAGGGATACATCAATTATAATTTTATACTACATTTATAGGTTTATAAGTAGCATTAACCAGAGTTTCCTTGTCTGAGAGTAATGAAATTTATTATGTGACCATAATAGGCTCTATAATGAATTAATTATATGATTTTATATTATATAGTTTATATTATTATAGATAGATATATATATATATCTATTATATATATATATATATATATATATATATATATATATATATATATATATATATATATATACATATATTATAGTTTATATTATTATTATAGATTTTATATTATTTATATTATATAGTTTAATTATATGATTTTCAGAATGACTGTGTTCCCTGGAGGTTATTTATAGGAAATATCACTTATAAATGTAGGTAGGTGATATGCAACAATAGACTGGGTATTCAAGAATACAACGGAAAATTATTCTACTCCTTAGTTCGTAATAAATAAGAAAATAGTACGTGGATAGATGGATTTTTAATTTTGGGAATAGCTATGATATTTTTATAGTGACTTGTGTCTAATATTAGAATCAGTAGGTTATGAAACTCAAAGTATTATCTATATAAAATCAATCGACGAATAAGATTTCAGGAAAAATTGAGATTTCAAGCCAATCATGAGTGAAGGATATCGTATTTTGATGATACGTATTTTCTTCTACAAATTTTATTTTCACTTCGTTATTTATTGTTTCATATAATCTTCCATAATTACTTTTGAAAGATAGTACCTTTCTCCTCATATAAAATATCTCAGATGATTAAATTTTCGTATTTATATGTCATAATCACTTTCTTTCTTTATCCATTTTTCCAAGCATATACTTACCGTTTTATCCAATTAGCACCGTAAATGTAAACCAAATGCTTTTAATCTATGAATTTTTCTTCTTAATACAGGCTACCTTTCTGTAAATCAGAGTTTTATTTACTTAGGCCTATTTTAAATTAAACCTACAACTGAGATAAATCGTTTCGGCCTCTATAATAGTTCTTAGTACTTTGGTTTAAGGTAAAAGTGAAATAAATACTGATAAAATTAGTAGAAGAATAATAATATTATGAAAATTAAGTCATAAAACAAAGTTTTAAGGAAATTTTATCGGTTCTTTGGACAAGATGATAATAAAATAAAGGATTGCAGCCAATCGGTAGTTAAAGTTTAGAATAATCCATCGCTCTTTTAATTATTCGGAGAAAGGAATATTATTAAAATGAAAGGAAATGCATATTTATGTAGAAACTGATGAAATTATAATTTGATAGAACTACCCGCTTCATTCTTAATCGCGAAAAATTTCGGTTTTCAGATTTTAACGGAAAAATGAATTTGGATTTAGGACTGTTGTAACATCCAGTTGTGCACTTCCCCTTTTGATTGCAATCGACTGGATCAAAAGTGTCCAAAAATAGCACAAAATCCAAAAAAATTGAATTTTGGATTTATCTTAACTGCAGTAATAAGCCCTCATTGAGAGCTTTTCAACGATTATCATAAGTGGTACTTATTTTCATTGGTTCCAGAGTTATAGCCAAATAAAATTTAATTAATGAAATATTTGGATCTTACAAGGGGAAGGCACATCGGTTAGAATCAGATTTCATCTCCATTAACAAAAATTTTTTTAAAATTCTTTTTATTGATTTAAATATATTGATTTATTGATAATTATTAACCCGTGATTGTAAAAATAATTTTACAATAAATAATAATTAAATATTAAAAATTAAAAAAAAATATGAAAAAATCATAAGTTATTAGTTAAAGAAAATTTTATGTACTTTTAAAAATGTGTATATGTAATTTAATAGACAATATTACATATGTGTATATGTAATAGATTTTGTGAAACATCTGATTATTAATATTAATTGAAAATTGTAATTTAGAATCGTATTATTTTTATATCTTCTAGTTTAATTTTATTTAATCATTCTGGAATTTATGTTTAATTTTATCTACATTAAAGTTAACTACAGACGGACTGAAAAATAGATCCTCACGAGAACAACATATACACTGAGGTATACATGCCCCATCTTTAATAAATTGCAAAATATTAATAAAATTGCAAAATAGTTCATTACTCTCTGAATTTGTCGGACATTATTCTCCCTAAGTCGGAGTTGATGTCATTTCGTTTATTTGTTTTTGTTGCCAATCAATTTAATCGCGCTTTGGTTTGATATAATTCTTTAGATCTTAAATTGTATACACGTTCTCTAGTTGTCAAACTTTCTCTCTCTTTACATGTACCATCTTCTCTTAATCTTTTTATTCTTTCTTTGGTTTTTTATTTTCTTCCTCTTTGTATTTATCATCTTCTCTTAATTTATTCTTCCCTTGTTCTTAACATTTTCTTCCTCTTCAAATTCATCTTCTTGTCGTTTATTTTTGTGATATATTTCCTCATGTTATCTTTCTTTTTCCTGTACGATTGTTTCTTTTTCATTTCTGATTATTCACCAAATCCAATAATAAAAACTGAATATTTTACACCGTAAGGTCGAAATTAGCATTTGTAACCAGTATAACAGAGTTCATTAAAGAGAATAGTTTAATTATTATTAACTTTTATTTATACGACACCCCAGAAATATGAAACTTTTATTAATCAGCAACTCACGAAGATACGAATAATACTGATCTAGTAATACAAGTAGTAAAGCGACTTTTACTCTAACCTAATATTTCATGTAAGATTGTTGAATTAATAATTGCATAAATATTGAATGTTAATAAAAACTAATATTTCACCAATTGTGTAACCGTCCACTTTATTAAAGAATTGGAGGATCGTAACTCACTTTACCTTGTACGAAGTAAAGGAAGTATTGTGATCGTGAAAAATTTCGGTTTCCAGATTTCAACGGAAATACCCATTTTGACCATCCCTGAATTCATTTTGACTTCGGTGTGGTCTGTACGTACGTGTGTGTGTGTATGTATGTATTATGTACGTACGTATCTCGTATAACTCAAAAACGATTAGCCGTAGGACGTTGAAATTTCAGATTTAGATCTGTTGTAACATCTAGTTGTGCAGATCCCCTTTTGATTGCAATTGACTGAACCAAAAATGTCCAAAATAAGCCCAACATCTCAAAAAATTTGGATTTTTTATTTTTTCTTAACTGCAATAATAAGCTCTCATTGAGAGCTTTTCAATGATATTATAAGTGGTGTTTATTTTCATTGGTTCCAGAGTTATAGCCAAATAAAGGTTTAATTAATGAAATATTTGGATCGTACAAGAGAAGGCACATCGGTTCGAATCCGACTACATTTTCTTTTTTTTAATTTAAATATCTTGATTTATTAATAATTATAACTGTGATTGTAAAAAAGTTTTACAATAAATAATAATTTAATAATAACAATAAAAACAAAATGTAACAAAATCAGAATTTAATAGTAAAATAAAATTTTATGTACTTTTAAAAATGTGGATGTGTAATTTAATAGGCGTACAAGGAAGTTATGTGGTAACCACATCAAATTTTTATTTTATTTCATTTAAAATTAGTTTTAATTAAACTTTTCCCGAAGTAAAATGTCAAAATGGTAACTGACAACTTCTTTTATTCTTCGAATTGCAATTTAATTCAAATATTTTATTGGTATGAAGTAAGTTCTATTATATGATTTTTTGAAAACTTTATAGATATTTTGATAAAAGATAGTACATATCAAGGTCGACTGGTAATAATTACAGGTTTGTATTTTTCTACCATAAATCTTGTAATGCTATCGAAATGAATTTAAATCATTGTTGTAGATACAGAAGAGGATAAAAGGTTTTATCCAGTTATTTTATTCTATCATTTACATACACTCATGTGATTAGGTTTATTATTTTTATTTTTAGAAAATGTAAGTTTTTTATAAAATATAAATTTCCGTACAATTTATTTCTGTACCTTTCTGTAATTACGATTATTACTGGTATAATAGCTTTCTACAGCGTTATTTTACGACAAATTGCATTTTTATTTTAAGCAAGAGTCGGTGCAGTATAATGGTACTGTTATTTTTTTTGTATGAGCAGTATATTTTCTGTGATTTATTTTTTAATACAATAACCCTAACGAATAAATTTTAAAAGAAATAACAAATTTATTTTCGTTTTCATTTCGTTAGAATTAGTTTTTCTGTTTACTAGACCGTGTAAATTTACTTTTACTTTATTTTTACAGGGTCTAAAAATATTTTTGTCAATAATATGTTCTGTTTCCCTTTATATCACAAAACACAGACAAAGGTTGTTTCTCCCGGCTTCACCTTTAACGGCCTTTATTTCAAATATACCAATGGTTTTTAAATATTAATGAATATAATTTTACTTAAAATCGATCAAATCTACACTATCGTTTAAAGACGATGAGGGTTTTTGTTTGTTTCAGGATAATAAAAAAATCTGATGAAACCACATGATTTCCTTGTACGCCTATTAAATTACAGAAACACAATTTTTTAAAATGAAAAGTACATAAAATTTTATTTCATTAATAACTTTTGATATTTTTTCATATCATATTTTAATTGTAATTATTGAATTATTATTTATCGTAAAAAAAAATTTATAATCAGAGGTTAATAATTATTAATAAATCAATATATTAAAATAAAAAAAAAGTTAAAAAAAAAAGGATATGAAGTCTGATTCGAACCGATGTACCTTCCCCTATTAAGATCCACATATTTCATTAATTAAAATTTTATTTGGCCGCAACTCTGGAACCAATGAAAATAAGTACCACTTATGATATATCGTTGAAAAGCTCTCAATGAGAGTTTATTACTGCAGAAAAAGTCCAAAATACAATTTTTTTGGGACGTTGGACATTTCTGTTCACTTTTGGTTCAATCGATTCCAATCAAAAGGGAAGGTGTATAATTAGATGTTACAACAGTCCTAAATCCAAAATTTCACATCCTACAGCTAATCGTTTTTGAGTTATGCGAGATAGGTACGCACATACATAATTACGGACTTCACGCCGAAACTAGTCAAAATGGATTCAGGGATGGTGAAAATGGATATTTCCGTTGAAATCTGAAAACCGAAATTTTTCGCGATCACAATACTTCCTTTTTTTCGTATAAGGAATTAAAAAACAGTCTCTGTGTAAAAATATTAGTAAATCTCCTTATAAAAAAAAAACAGAATGATATTAAAAAAAAATTGTGAATAATATAAACCCCAGAAAAACACTTAAAAGTGTTAAGGTGTCCCTCAAAAAACAATATTTTTCCCTGAATCAAATTTCCCTGAATTTCCTGAAAAAAATTGATATACAGAGAAGCCGAATATTACTATTTACTACTCTCAAAGTTATCTAAAATACAATTCTTTGCTTCAGACGCGGAGAAGAGAATATTACAAAAACCTGATAAAATATTACAAAAATTCACTCGTCACGGGGCTGTTTCAATTACAGTATAATAAATAGCAAAATAATATTACTCTAAATAGATGTTCCTCTTAACAATTGAATAGCTTACGTATTTTTTCTAAAGCAGTTGTTTGTTTATTTTAAAACAGCCCCGTAGGGAATTTTTGTAATCTTTTCAAATTTGTGATTGACTTAATTTATAAGATATTTCTTCTTTGCGTTTGAAGCAAAGAATTGTGTTATAGAGAAGTTTAACAGTAACAAATACTACTCGGTTTCTTTGTGTATAAATTTTTTTCGGATTCTTGACAAATATTTTTTTCTGTGGGATACCTTCACGCTGTATTTTCGGGAATTTGTATTATTCACCGTTTTTTTTTAATATCATTCTGTTTTTGTAATAAGGAGAATCACTCACCTTTTTACAATGAGATTTTTTTATACTTATAAAACAACTTCATATTGAGAATGCCAATAAAAATAAACATTCTGCATATTAAAACAAAAATGTTGCCATCTCATGAAGTATTACATGGCTAATTAAGATTATAAAATTATTACGGATCATCATCATAATTAAAAATAAGCCTACTTATTTAAAACGTACTTCTTCGATTCTTAGTTACATGATATAACGTTATATTTATTTCCTTTTAATAAGCATTTCTTAAATTCAGTAATGATATTTAAAAGTGTATTAAACTCTCAGATTTAAATATTATACTCTTTACTGGTTGCTTTTATATGGATTTGAATGCTAAACTGTGGATACCGGTTTTCTTTGGTGATTAGGTTTCAACTATCCAAACGTCTCAGGAGTGGTCGACCTGAGTTTGTTTCAGACTAGATGTTTACCGGTACATTTACACTTACATTGCAGTTACGTCAGACCTGGTAAGCTGGTAGCGATAATTGTATCAGCCTATACACACACACACACACACACCCAGATCAGGCAGTAACTGGAAAACTGGTTGAAGAAAACAGAACTCTTTATTAAATCGATGTTCAAAGTAGCATTACCTGCTTCTTATATCGTAGTATTTATCTTAATAAATGATTAGCAGGAGCTTATTTCCGAAGGTTTCCATCGATTAAGTCAATCGTTAGCATTATTACTTATCATATGTGTTATTAATACCATTAATAATGTTGCAAGACAAATCAGATTGCAAATAATGTTACAGATTTGTTCGATTAGATTTTCGGTTTTGCAATGAGGTAGTGTTCGATTTCATTATCAGTATACTCGGAAATATGCTGTAACTTGAAAAAATTAACTACAAAAATCTACTTCATTTTACTGTATTGCGTAATCTTTAATTAAAATAGGTTATATCACTAGATAGCTACAAGAATAGCCTTGAATGTTGGTGACCTTGGAAAGTATGATTTATAAGTCAACTGCCAAGGCAGTTAGCTGTGCTGGCTAAATCCATCATAATATGTTAGCTATGAAAAGAGCTAATGGTTTGTGACCTCCCGGAGTTGATAACAATACGAGGTCTGTAAATAAAGTAATGAGACTAATTTTTTTTTACAGCCAAATTGATAACACTGTAAAGTTACTAGTAAACATATGGTTATATGAACAGCTGATTTATATTAAGTATTAATATTTTTAGTCTATTGTTGCTACGTCAGACGTAAACAAACGTTTCGTGAAACGAGTTTTTGTTGTGCGTTACAAAAATGAATGAAACTAATTATGAGCAACGTTGTGCAATCAGGTTGTGTATTAAACTCGGTGAGAATGCCACTGAAACCTTTTAAAATTTAAAAGGGCGTATGGAGATGACACTCTGTCACAAACCCAAGTTTTTGGGTGGTTTACAGCGGGAATCAGTTGCGGACAATCTGCGCTCTGGAAGACCGTCAACGTCAAAAAGTGATGACAGTGTTGAGCGAATCAGAGACTTTGTACGGTACGACCGGCGATTAACTGGCAGAATATTGGAGAACAATTGAATTTGAACCATACCACAGTCCATCAAATTTTGACAAACGAATTGGACATGAAAAACTTCGTACAAAATTGGTTCCAAAAAACCTCACTGTTGAACAGGGTGGACTTGTGCTGCGATCTTCTTGGGCGAATTGAAATTGATTCTGATTTTCTAAAAAAAATGTTATTATTGGTGATGAATCTTCAATATTTGAGTACGACCCAGAAATAAAACGCCAGAGCAAGGAGTGGCACATTTCAAACTCACCACGTGCCAAAAAACCAAAAATGAACAAATGAAAACCATGCTAATTTGTTTCTTCGATAGTAATGTCATTGTCCAAAAGGAGTTTTTTCCTACAGGACAGATTGTAAGTTAATATGTTTATCAAAAAATTCTTGAAAGACTGCGGAAAAGAGTTGCTCGAGTGAGATCAGCCATCAAAGACAATTGAATGCTGCATCATGACAATGCACTTTGTCACATTCCACTCTCAATTAATGATATTTTAGCACAGAAAAACATTCCTGTAGTTCCTCAACCATCTTATTCATCTGACTTGAGTCTCTGCGACTTTTTCCTGTTCCCAACTTTTAAAAAACACCTCAAAGGACACTATTTTGGAACAGTTGAAAACATTTTAAAAAAATGTAACCGACCATCTGAAGGATATTCCAGTTTCTGAGTTCCAACACTGCTATGAAGAGTGGGAAAACCGTTTGAAGCGTTGCGTAACTTCGTAAGAAAACTATTTCGAAGGTGATAGAGTCTCATGTATAATTGGATTGTAAATAAAAAGTTTTTCTGAACCACTCTCATTACTTTATTTACAGACCTCGTATGTCTGGATAAGTTCGGAAGCCTAATCCTCGAAACGAACCATTTTCTTTTTGGCTTTCCATCCGCCTAATCAAGTCAGACGTCTGTTATGGATGGCCGGTTTCGACTTTTAGGTGGTTCTGAAAAATATGGTTTGGTTCTCCATCAGGCGGCCTGAATCGAGAGTCTGATTAATGTGGCTGTGGTGAGAGGGCTAGGAGCTGCTCCATCTTGAGCGTTTTCTCCTTCTTCTTCTTCTTCTTGCGTTTTGACAAGGTCTCTCAATAGACAAGCCTCTGGCTAGACAGTGGAAGTACGCTCTTTATAGCTACCGGACTCCAGTGATAAGAGACTCCTGATTTACTGAATCGATGCACTGTATCGGTCAGAATAACCATCATTCTAGTTCAGTGTCTACATCCACCGCATACCATTATCAAAATAGCCAGTTCTCCAGCTGCCTGCATAGATTGATGCATGGCTGACAGTTCTTCATTTATTTATGTTGTAGTAATATATCAGAAAATTACTTTCTGATGCTTATGGAGTAAATCATAGGCTTTTTACAGCCCTCGGGATCAGGAATATTGGAAAGACGTCTATAGAGATATATAGAATATCATCTATCTGCAGAGAAATCACGTAACAAAACAAACAACTCCTCTTGAGGGAGATCTTCATGCCTCCTTTAGGCAGTGGACATCGGCCCACTCAGCACAATCCGTGTAGAAAAAATGAGTTATCAAGGAATTGAATGTGTCGCAGAAAAGTGATTTCTTTTCTCTAGGTACTAAAGACATACGAAAAAAAATGGTTATGTTTTGTTAATTATCAACCATTTTCAAAATTGTTTTGCGTATGGAAATATCCAACGTAACTACAAATCGGTCAATTAAACATCACTGATATTTATTTTTATAGTTACTAGATTATATTTCCCCTACTTCCTTATATATACTTTTTCCTAGAAAATTGCCTTTAATTTAAACTTAAATGTCTAAACTTTAATGATTTCATTGAAATCTTAATGGTCATTATTGTGCGATATCAAACGAAAAATACTAGTCAATCGTGATATACGATACTTGGTACAATTATATGGAATATAATGGCTGCTTTCTATTCGATTGACGACAGGAATATTTAATTATAAAAGATAAATAATAAGTATCTGTGTTTTGCAATTATTTTTTTAGTGATAAACTTTTATTGTGAAACTTTAAAATTTTTAATATTTTATGAGAGCGAATTATTGTTTTATTTCTATTAATGATTCTTTTTAATGATGTATATATGATAATACTTTTTCTTGTGGAGAAAGCTAAATAGTGTAAAAAACTTTTTAAAAAAATTCAGTGTATATATTTTTTCATTATCGTCACATAAACTCACGTAAATCAAGAATACACTATCATCTGTTTGCACACTTCATTACTTATCTCCCATACATCAGTTTTACTTTATTATATTAAAACACAACGAGCTATGGGCAACCTTGAATTATTATTCTTTCCAGCTGAATGTCATGTGAGAGATTTTTTTACCAGTGAACTGCTATGCAATTCACACAAAGTAGATGAATATGTTTAAACGTTTATAAACATTTCAGGTAACATTAGGCAAATAAAATAGTTTTTTAATTAACTTTACGTTAGTAGAAATTACTAAAAACAATGTCTTTTTAATATTATTTTTATATGATTTTTTAAAATAAGAATATACATATATATTATTTATATATATATATAGTCCCATGACCCCCCCCCCCCTTTTGTAAAGACTCGGATAAATATAGGGTGCAATAAGCCTAAGTATGTGGGTGTATTCATTCATTTGTTGTTATATACTACTTGCCCCAGTCATTATAATAGCTGAAACACATGTAAAACACCTGATTTGCAAGAGTCACCACTCAGAGTTTCTTTCTCTGAGATTAATGATTACCATTATACAATTAGTTCATATCGTGAAGAAAAGGAAGATGTCAGTTATTGAACATCATAAGAGGTTCAACAGGTTTGAAATTCCATTGTGTAGCAAACTAATTTATTTTACGTAATAGATAACAAGAAACCACTTCACTCTTCATTCGCTCAAGTAAGCATAGATGCCTGTTATCTTGAATACAGGATGCTAGTTTCGTTAATGGCGATAATTTACTTGCAGTATTTAATAAATATTGATAATTTATTAAAATGAATATTCTTGTAATTATGAATTCTTGTTCAAGAAAAATTAACGAGTACTTAGGACGATAAGATGTAAATGTTTATACTTCATAAATAATCGTTATAAATCACAAGTTTTAATTACATAATTATAATACAACTCTCACTGTTTTTTGGATATGGTCCGAGAAAAAAAATGTAACTGAACAAAAATGCGTGTAAGCCCTAAAATTATTAAATTTACCAAAGCGAACAACAATGGCGGCGGTGCCACACATCCCTACCCGACCCTGCCGTGCTTGTTCGCGCCATATCTTATCCACGCACAGTTCTATTCTCCAGACATCGGTACGTTTGAAAATTTGGCGGGAAAAGAAAACGTGACCGACTATCTACAGCGAAGAAAGCACTAATTATATAATAAATAGATTTTTTAAATGCTATTAACTTGTATTGTGTCATTAAAGTTTACCTTCTGTTAGTCTTCACGTTGTATTTACAAAGTATGCTAAACTTTTATTAATAAATAAATGCCGTTTTAGTAACAAGAATGTGTTGTTTGATTACTGTTTCTATTTTATTATTTTAAATTATTATAATGCACAAAACATAAAATTTTATGCCCACAATAGTAGTAAATTTAATAATCAAAGTGAATAAAATAATGCACATTTAAATACAACCCAATTAAAACTTACATTTTTAAATCAAAATAAACATAAAAATCATGTATCTGTTGAATTGTTTTTTTAGTAATATAGGAACAAATATATATGAGAATTTTAAAAGAGTACTCCATTTATACATTAAAATAAATAGGATGTCGTTTCTTTTCTACAGTAGATTTGAAAGCTATAATGTAGCTATTAACATTTAATTTTTGTGTATGATTATTATAATTATTATTATGTTATTATTATCATCAGACAAACTGATAAATATCATAATCATTTATCTATAAAGAGAATAAATTTCAGTAGAAAAAAACTTAATGGTTTCTCTTTAAATTACAGCGTAATTAATTTTATATTAAAAAGAAAAAAATATTTTAACCCAGTATTACAACTTCGGTAATGGCTAGTTATAGACTAAGACATGTAAGATATGTAATGACATTTGCATATACGGATTAGGAAAACTAAAAGTAAACCAGTTTTAGAATAGTAGCGAGCTTGGGAATTAATCTCATGAATTTATTATTTTACCTAAATGAAATTAATTAATTTAAATTCACCATTAATTATATATATATATATTTATTACAAAGTAATTCATTTACATAAAACACATTTATGCTTTATTTAAATTAATTATTGTGTTTTATGCGTTTTTATATTTATATAAAAATATACTTATCAATTTTACAATCTAATACAATAAATAGTAATTAAATATTTTATATTATTTTATCGAATTTTTCAAGGAAACCTTTAAACTAGATCATACAATCAAAGTTTTCAACTGAACACTAAACACTGAACTAACTGACTATACGGGGCATTGATGCCAATAAATTTTCAACTTAAAAGGTTGAGGTGAGGCTGTAGACCAAGGTCACTCTCAATATCTTGAAATTTCGCTTAATTAAGATCTTATTTTTCTTAAACACATTTGTTAAGAATTAAAAATAACAGTATTTGCAAAACATTTTTTTCAAAATCGCATCCCCACCCCAAAAAATACTGCTATAGTCGTCTGCTATGTTGTGACGTCACTGGTGAGCGTTAGAATTAAATAAATGAATAACATTTTTCAAGTGGAACAATATTTTTCAATGAATAATATTTTTCAACTTTAAATATTATTCAAGTGGAACTGCTTGGGTTTCCAACTCGATCGCCCGGTTGATTCGGTATCTGGTGCGTTAAGACTCGCGGGTACATCAGTCGAACGTACGAGCGAATTTTATTCTATGTAAATTGTGAAATTATATTAGTTTAGTTTGTGCCGACCGTCGCCGCTAGCACCGCCATACCTGCACGAATTAAATACGGTATGCAAGCGCGCTTTAGTTAGAATCAATGAATTAAACAAACGAAAAAATATTATATTTAAATAAAATGATAAATATTTTTAATTATGTTGTGTGTGTAAGCCGGCATCAGAAGTAACCCACAGTTGTCAGCTTTTATTTAATGCTGTCAAAATCCAGTACAAAATATTGATCTATAGATGTTGTATTCATATAATAATATGAACTTTTTTGAGAAAAATAAGATCAAATAATTACAAATACCGTGTCTTTTTTTAAAATCCAATAATGTTTTTTTTTTAAACAGGATAAAATTATATTAATAAAAATATGTAAAAACTTAGATATTAAATTAAAATTTATTAAACGTAGATTTGTATGATGTATTGCAGTTAGTACAATATTCAATAAAATCTATTCTGGGTAATATAAATACAGCTCAGTAATTTCATTGAAACTCACCGGGTTGGTCTAGTGATGAACGCGTCTTCCCAAATCGAGAGTCGAGAGTTCCAGCGTTCAAATCCTAGTAAAGTCAGTTATTTTTACACGGATTTGAATACTAGATCGTGGATACTGGTGTTATTTGGTGGTTGGGTATCAACTAACCACTCATTTCAGGAATGGTCGAACTGAGACTGTACAAGACTACACCTCATTTACACTCGTACATATCCTCTGAAGTATTATCTGAAAGGTAGTTACCGGAGGCTAAACAGGAAAAAGGAAAGTAATTTCACTGAACTAAAAAAGAAAAAAACTCTTGCGCAATCCTGGGCAAGAAGACTGACTTTTCCTTTCCGACACCCTGATTATTTCGCAGTCAGAATTTTGAGGTCAATATCTGAAGGAGTAAGGGGGAAGGTTTGAGCTAAATTTTCTCAAAATATTGTAAACATAAGCGTACTTTAGCTCAGTACATGTGCTTATCTACCAATCTCAAAAAAAAATTGCTTCAAAATTCCCATTCCCCAAAAATCGAAAAAGCTATCGTTTATTTATGGCATATTTTTAACCGGATATTTATTTAATTTCCTTAGGCATAGCAGTAGCGCAGGTTGCCAAAAGAAAATACTTTGGGGGTAAAAAAAAAAAAAAAAAAAAAAAAAAAAACATTATTGGTGGTGGAGAAGCCGATCAAAGTTTTTAAATATCAATTTTTTTTTTTCAAAACTTTTTTGGTTATTTAAAATTTAATATTATTAATAGTTAATAAATAAATTTCTAATAATAATATTCCAGTAAAATGTCATCATAATTTACCTCCATCTCCAAAAAAAGAGATCATAGGTAACTTTCTATTTGTTGTACAATTTTTTGTAGATTTTCTTTTAATTTCTTCCATAACGTAATAAACATGGAAAAATCAAAAAACAATTCTTGGAAGGTGATTTCGGAGGTGGGGAGCAGAAAAAAAAATGGGAATAATACCAAAATTTTTGGATCTTTTTAAATCTTTTTAGGTTTATTTAAACATATAACGATAATTTTACGATAAAACATCATAAATTACCCCCCACAAAAAAAAGAAATCTTAGATAACTCTTTTCCACTATACGTATATGAATAAATAACCAATGCCAGGAAAATATTGTAAAGTTGTTGTCAGCTTTTTTTTAATTTAATTTAATCATGGGACTCCGTAGATATGAACTGAATTGCTGTTATTTGTGTCTTATCTTTCTTTCTCTTTGCGTTATTTAATGAAATTATTTTTTTCCGTACTTCCTTCTAGAATTTAGCCAATAACCTAATGTAATTTTATTTTATTGTATTCTTTCCTAAACTTGATCATTTACCATTTAAGGAAAAAAAATTCTTTTAGACTCAATATTATAACCAGTGTATTATACTAATTAAATGTAAAAATAAAATTTTACGATTGTAATGTCAATTGAAATAAAACAATAATATATATATATATATATATATATATATATAAACTATTTTTTGATAACTTTTATATATGAAACTCATTTTTGATTTATATACGAACTGAAAGGTATAGTCATAAAGAACAAACTTTCAAATATTCGAAGATAAGCAGGTACTAAAAGGAATTTATTAGAGAAGGCGCTAAGACTGAAGAATAAAATATTTCTTTAAGTTTTACCCAGTTAAAAAAAAGATAGATATTTGAATAGATAATTTAATCTTAGTGGTTGCTTCGGTATATCTTAATATACCAATAAAAATTTTAATTCTCCTAATATTGGGTTTACAGTACATAAAAGAAAATTAAAATATATTTATATCTATATATTGAAAAATGCAGGTTAATTTGTGTTTCTTCAATAGATTACATCTTTACTTAGATTTTTTTTTTAGGTTTTACATTTTTTTTAGAAAGAGACTAGGTTGATATTGTAAGTAATCGTGTCATCTAATTATTACACTTCCTATACAAAAATATATTAATCTTAATTCAAATTACTAACAGTAAAATTAAAGAGAAAATAAGAGATTAATATTTTCAAAAAAATTAAACATTTTTGCTGGTGTATAAACGTTTTTAATGGATAGGAAAACTTTTTAAGATGGGTTGATATTTCGAATAGTAAGTTTTTCTCATTGTAACCCCATATGTTAGAGGACACATGCGCATATATGTATCCAAAAAAATTACAATGAAATTGTAGACCGTACCAAAAGAGTTTTGCAGATATCATTTCTTCCGCTCAAAAAACAAGAATTTCTGTAATGTAAATAAAACTGTTTTTAACAAAATGATACTGATATCAAAAAAGGTAAGGCACTAAATTTTTATTATCAAAATCTGTTATTTATTTAGAATTTTGTTTAAAAAAAATACTTGTTAAATATATGTAATAGACAATAGATATAATACAATAACAGATAATAAACAATGTTTAAACATTCCATATAAGCAAAAAATAGAAAAATTTGTTACAAAACTCTTACCGGCCCGATTTCATTTATTAAACAACGAATAGTCATAGGAATTGTATTATTTCTGTAAATGTGATATGTATCACATATAAATGAAATCGGGCTGGTAAGAGTTTTGTAAACATTTTTCTATTTTTTGCTTATTATATGGAACGCTTAAATTTTTTTATTAATATTATTGTATATCTATTGTCTATTACGTATATTTATCATGTATTTTTTAAATAAAATTCTAAATTAATCTTTTGTTGATAGTCATATCATTCACTTCATACCATAATTTTCCTTTTTTAATAAAACTAGTATAATGACCTTCACGAATCGAAGATCCGTGATGTAATACTGCACTTATTTCTTTGTAAGTGTAACCCTCGATTTTTATCGTATCCGAGACACACTTTTTATATTATTATTATTAAATAAACTTTTTTTTATTTCTCCATCAATTAGTTCAAGTAGTTCTAATTGTAGAATAAAAATGTTATCATTCTAATTTATTTTAATTTTATGTAACATATCTTTTTTGCCGCATTTTTAACACTTTCCTGCTCTCTGTGTTTTTTATGTTTTATTAGCAGCTATAATCTCTTATAAACTAATATTTTTATTTTTTTTAATGAAGTGATGGAAATTAAAAAAAATTGTTTTAACTTTAGTACTTTCATTTGCATAAGAGCATTTACTATTAAAACAAGTTGTACATTTTCTTTTAAGTTTTATTATTTTAAGTATATTATCAACTTTTTTACGCTACCGTACAACATTACTGTCAAGTACTGCTACCGAGCGGCGAGATTCGTAAACCCACCTTTTTGAAGAAAAAGTGACATATTCGAATCCTGTTCATAAAATGGAATAAAAAACGTTGTTCAACAAAATTCGAGATATTTTTATTCGAAATATTCTTTATTAGAAATCTAATTGAACTGAAATATAATGTTTTCATGCTTATTTTTTTTCTCCCCAATTTTCATTTCACTTTTAGGTTAGATCATGTTTAGAACTGTAAACATAGTTCGTTGACTTCGCCGTGCCGTCTAGTTCTGCGGACTCTTACCGGCAAAGTTCTAAAGAACTTCGTGGTATCACTATCTCTTTTAATTTGAATAGTTTAACATTATAATATAGGTAGATAATAAAATTATGTATTATATTACAATTATATGATACAGTTGTATATGATACACATACAAGTGTTTTCCAGGGTATATTATTGTAATTTGATAGTATGATATAACGTATTTTCGTGTTTTACACAACAGGAAAAGAGATTCGCAATGATATGGAATGTTACGACTAAATTTAAACGTTAAAAATCAGTAAAATGACGGTATTAAAATGTCAAGTAAACTTTAAAGAATTCGATAATCTGGTTCTTAATACAGTGTTATAAAAACACTTGAACATTAAACATTAAACGGATTGGTAATTTCTGTTAAACTAATTATATCATGTTACCCACCGGGTTGGTCTAGTGGTTAACGCGTCTTCCCAAATCAGCTGATTTGGAAGTCGAGAGTTACAGCGTTCAAGTCCTAGTAAAGCCAGTTATTTTTACACGGATTTGAATACTAGATCGTGGATACCGGTGTTCTTTGGTGGTTGGGTTTCAATTAACCACATATCTCAGGAATAGTCGAACTAAGATTCTACAAGACTACACTTCATTTACACTCATACATATCATCCTCATTCATCCTCTGAAGAATTATCTAAACGGTAGTTACCGGAGGCTAAACAGGAAAAAAAAATTATATCATGTTAAAATAAGTAAGTTCAGTATGTGTGAGAAATTATCAAAATTTTATTATGTAGTGAAATGGAATTATCTTTGCATTTCATAAAAAAAGGTCTGGGTTCAAACTTTGGTAAGGCTAAAGTTGACTTTTTTTAAGAAAAAATTTAAGACAGAATTGCTGCACAGTAACTTTACGTTTATGCTGTAAATTAAGTAATTTTCAAACCGTATTGGTGGGCCTGTAACTGATATAGGAGCAAATTAACGTAGGATTATTTGTATAAGATGTGCTATCACGGAAGATTATGCTGAGATCAAAGACCATCGCAGAAAATACCAAATTTTTTTATTGATACTTTGATTGAATTTGATAGCTTAAGAGTGCAATTTAAAGTAATACGTTGAACGAACGTAAAAGTTTTCCTCGAATATGTTTGATGACAGAAGTTCTATATTGTGACCAGAAGTTGATGGAAGTTGTCAGAACTTGGTGCGTATAAGTTATTCGAATCTTTTGCAATCACAAAAATCAAGTTTGAGTAATAAAATTAAGTAAAAGGCTGCGGATAAACGGCATCCGAAGTTAACAGTTCTACATCTTGCTTCTCAACCTTCTACATCTTGCAAGCTCAAGGCGCAAAATTATTCGGTATCGTCTGTTGCTTAAAGGATTCTTCCTTTAGATAGATGCTCATTTTTTCGTTCCTTCTTTCACGAAGACATATATATATACGCGGGTAAGTAAATTATTATCCGCAATGTAGTTATAAATTTTATCGTAATACAAATAGAAAACTTACATGTATATCATTTTTTAACATAGTCCCCTTGCATTTCAACACACTTGGTCCATCGTTGTACAAGCTTCCTGATGCCCTCATAAAAGAAGGTTTTCGGTTGAGCCAGGAATGTACCGCTTCCTTCACTGTTTCGTCCGAGGTAAATCGACGGCCCCTTAATGCCTCTTTGAGTGGACCAAACAAGTGGTAGTCAGTAGGGGCAAAATCAGGACTATACTGAATTTGAGTCAGTACTTCACAGTTGAGTTTATGGAGCGATTCAGCAGTGTGGACAGCAGTATGTGGACGGGTATTGTCGTGCAACAACACAACACCTTTCAACAGCAGTCCTCGGCGTTTATTTCGAATTGCAGGCTTTTGGCAGTAAGCATCTCACTGTAACGCGCACTGTTTATTGTCGTGCCCCTTTCCTCATAATGTTCCAGTACCGGGCCTTGTGAGTGCCAAAAAACCGTAAGCATCAGTTTTCCTGCGGATGGTTGAGTCTTTAACTTTTTTTGCAGGGTGAATTTGGATGTTTCCATTCTATACTCTGCCGTTTACTCTCCAGCTCGTAATGACAGATCCGTGTTTCATCATCAGTGATGATTCTGTCTAAGAAGATATCCCGTTCGTACCATAGCGATCCAAATGTTTTTGGCAGATGTCCAAGCGCGTTTGTTTATGCAACTGTGTGAGTTGTTTTGGGACCCATCTTGCACAGACTTTATGAAACCCAAGTCTTGTGTATGATTTCGTAGGCAGAACCGTGACTAATTTGCAGACGATGTGCCACTTCATCGATAGTTACTCGTCTGTCTAAGAAAACCATGTCACGTGCACGCTCAATGTTTTCCTCATTTGTGGCGGTAAACGGTCGTCCGGCTCCTTCGTCGTGCGTAACATTTGTGCGATCATATTTGAATTTTTCAATCCGCTCGTAGACATTCCGTAGCGGCAACACACTGTTCCCGTAAACTACCGAAAGTCTTCGACGAATTTCGGCCCCTGATACACCTTCCGACTACAAAAAACGCATTGCTGAACGTTGCTCTTCTTTGGTGCAAACAGGAGTTTGCACCATGGTTAACGGCAGGGCAGCGATAATAGAACTAACCTAGCAGCATCAAACCTGCACAGACATAACAACAATTAAACCACGCATGCGTCATCTACGCAACACGACAGTACTACCAACATAAACAAGAATATAACTAAATTGCGGATAATAATTGACTTACTTTCTTTTTTTCTTTTTCCTGTTTAGCCTCCGGTAACTACCGTTTAGATAATTCTTCAGAGGATGAATGAGGATAATATGTATGAGTGTTAACGAAGTGTAGTCTTGTGCATTCTCAGTTCGACCATTCCTGAGATGTGTGGTTAATTGAAACCCAACCACCAAAGAACGCCGATATCCACGATCTAGTATTCAAATCCGTGTAAAAATAACTGGCTTTACTAGGACTTGAACGCTGTAACTCTCGACTTCCAAATCAGCTGATTTGGGAAGACGCGTTCACCAGTAGACCAACCCGGTGGTCTGGATAATAATTGACTTAACCTCGTATATCCCCACATTATCAGTTTGGATAACCGTGAAAGTTAATTCTTGAAATTTCATTAAATATTTCCACAACTATGTATGGTGTTTTTATACAGTATTATTTTAAGATCAATTAAAATAGCGGTAACTATGCTAATAAAATATTTGAATTTTCAGAAAATATATGAATATATATTTACTTATAGACTTTACTGTTTAAAGAAAATTCTATAAAAAAATGTAGCTCTATATGTCTGTTCTGTACAGAGGATGTGACCGCTAAACTGAGTTCATTTAACGCTGTATTAGATAAATGATAGCTACATTGATTTTACGATCACAGCTTATAAAATTACTGTAACAGCTTAAAAATAGTACTTAAAGATCATTATGAAGCTTCTAGTAACTTCCATGAACAACATTATTTTATGTACTAGAAGGCATAACTGGAAAAATTCCCATAACACAACTCTTAATGGGTTTATGGTAATTCTTGTTTAAAACACGTTTTTGGGAAATTTTTTCGATAAGTTAAACATTAGAAAATTTGTATGTGTTTTTACTAATTTTATATTCCGAACATTATCGGAATATTCGTACTTAATTAGTTTGCAAAAAAACAAACCATATTGTTTCACTTAGAACCCTTTTAATAAGTGGCCAAGTTTTAGATCATAACTAAAGAGTTATTGAACCTATGTGTATCCCGCCTAACATTTTGGCACTATATCAAAAAGACAAAATTATATAAAAAGTTTAAAAAAGAAAAAATATGTTGGTCAAATCTTTGTTTGGTGATTATGATTCGTGTAAATCGTGTTTTTGTAAATTAAAAATAATGAAACTTAAATCTAATATTTCTATTTTCATTTTAATTCCAATTTTTGTTCTTGAAAAATATATTCATTTACTCTTAAAAAAATATCCATATTCACTTCATAAAACTTGGCAAACTAATAACTGTTTTTGCGTTACAATGCATAATACTTCGGTCTGGGAGAGATAGCCATAGCAAGCTTCAGGATCTACTTATTAATTAATTACCAAACAATTTTAATGATTTTCCATTCAATCTATTTAAAATTAAATTATTTCTTTTTACAGAATAAATATCAATATTAATTATAGATGAGTTTTTAAATTATATTAAGAAGATAAACATGATTTTGTACTGAATATTCGTTTAATATATATTTAAATTCTCAAATAAAAAAGCCAATTAACGTCTTCAGAATTATTTTACGCTGAACCAATTTTATATATTTATTGTTTTCATATAATTGCTTCCATAAATATTTCATACAGTAATTATTTCTATATATTAATGTGAACTATAATCACGTATTTTTTTAATTAATTTAATTTTGTATTTAGTATTCTTTCTGTGACTAAGGTTTTTTCTTAGTTCTTCCCGGAAAATTCTGGAACATTTCCTTTTATTTAATCTGTGAAGTAGTACATTCGCTATTCCTGATATATTTAATTATACTTTATGTTATAACCTAAATGAAGTATTTATTTTTGAATTTTCTTGTGATTTTAATTTCGATGATTGATTTTTATCATTTTTTTTTTGTAAGAAAATATTTGTAAACAAATTTCTGAACTTTAAACATATACACAGGAAATATAATATATTTGTTTTCTTATATTACTTTTTCCTTTATTAAAAAAAAAAAAACTGTATTGAAAACAGTTTTTTAGAGAACTGTTTATCAATTTCGTAAAGATAAAATCTATCTAAGGCAAAGCGGGTTATCGCAAAGTATAAACAAAGGAGGAAAGAAAAATATTAGAGAAAAAGAAAAAATACAATATGAGAGAAAGAGATACGAAAATGATTTGATAACATGTGTCAGTTAAGTTACCTTAACGTGCGTCAGTATTATGATATCAGTTATTTTTACAATGCAATCCAATATATATTGTTTAATAAACTAAAGAATTATTCTGAAAGAACTTTAGTTTTGAACTTTTTTTCAAAACCAATGCTATAAGACTGAATTAATAAAGAAAGTTCCTTGAGGTTGGACTGCACTTGAAGTATGCTGAGAAGTTTTTCATAGTATTTTTATAAAATACTATGAAAAACTAAATCAGATACATTTTTTTAGAAGATTATTGAAAAATGATTTTCAACTAAATATACTACGAATAATAGTATGGAATTATTTATGAAAATTATAAGTAATTTATTGAACATCCATAATAATTTTTGAAATCAATACTTGAATTTTAAAATAATACACAGAAGTATTAGAACCGTCGAGCGATATTTTAGATAGGTAAATTTTGTAGAGTTATTCTAAAACCATAAATAAGTGCTTCAATTAAGTGAGTCGAGTTACATAAAAAGTATTTCTTTCTAAATCATCGGTGTCTTTTAATAATTAGACAAATGATTGAAGGAAAATTATTTATTCAATTGTAATGAAACTAACACTACTTTTCAACATTATCCCTTTTTTTCTTTCTTGTTTAAAATTCGGGGCCACCGTCAGGTATTGCTTCAGAGGATGAGATGAATCATTTGTAGCGTTTGTGAAAATGCCATGCCTGACCCAGGATTCGAACCCGGAACCTCCGAATGAAAGGCCGAAATGATACCACTCGCGCCATGGAGGCCGGCTTAACAAAATCCCTGGATATATTTAGACACTTGCCCACATTCTGTGAGCTAATCCATACACCATCTTTATCTAGTGGCTAAAAAATATTCTCTTTTGATATCTGAGCCTTTCTTGTACATCATTCTTTATCCGATTACTGTTTCCAAACTTGGCGTTACGTAAAAACTCTTTGAGAAGACAAAAAAACAAAAATTCGATGATGCTAAATCGGAACTGTAATGTGGACATGGCAACATCTCCCAAACGTCTTTTGAATAGCTTCCCGTGTTTTTTTTGAACGGTATGGGAAATGATATGTAAAAAAAATTATATCTATTGAGATAGAATCAAGACGCTCTCCCCTTATTACGGGGTTTCCTTTATTTTCTAGAATATCACAGAAGTATTTTTCGTTGATTGTACGTTGTTTTACAAAAAAAATTGCAATAAACTGGCCCTTTATAGTCCCAAAATACCGTAAGCATCATTTTACCGGCTGACGCATAGATTTTTAATTTTTCCACCGCGGATGTTTCATTTCATACTCTAATAATTGGATTCCGGTCAAAATTATGAATCCAGGTTTCATCACGTAACTTTTATTATAGGATCTACAAAGCATTACCTTCCTCTAAAACCATCGTTTTCGTACAAATGTGAACTTGAATATTTTGTGATTTTGTCGACTGTCTCAGAATCCACCTTGAATAGTTTTTGCGGTAACTCAGCTTATCATGAATAAGTTGAGAATTGATAGTGCCGATATTTTCACTACAAATTTCAGAAATTGCAATCATTTTTATTAGTCTTTCCTTTCAAATAAGATCATTAATATGATTTTGTAAAGCGTCACTGAAAAATCTAAACCTTGAATTTTTTTTAAAGATTATTTGATTTTTTTGGCACTGTCTAGTTATTATGAAAGGGAAATTTAGTGTTTATACAGGGAAATTTTGTCAATTTTGGTTAAATTTGAAATTTTGGTCATATTCAGAAGCGGATGGGTTCACGATTGCGAAATCTCCGCCGAGACTTGAGGAATTTGTTAGAAGATGGTAAAAAAATTTCAGGAAAGGGTCAACTGACAGATAAACTAATCAATGAAATTCAGGGTTACTATGGTGTTGCTATAAGAAAAAATACGCATAGTATAAAACATATGAAGCGTGCAGTATGGGCTATTTATTTTCATAAAATCTTGATAGATGAAAACCCTTCACATGGTTTTTGTCCGTGAAAGATCATGGACTACATCGAAAGCAAAAATAGTTTATTAACATGGAACTAAAAAAAAAAAGCGACCTGCACTAAATGGCGTTTTTAATCGTATTCCGAAAATTTAATGTTTTTTAAATAAAAGTCCCGTTATCTCACGAAACGCTTAAAGTAGGAAAATTAAATTTTTACAGCGTATTTGTGACTGTAAGACACAGCTACTGTTTTTTTTTAAGACCTGATGATTTATATTTTCTATGATACATAACCTTTTGTGCAAAAAATTAGCTTCAAAAAATAGGAAAACTGAATAAAAATTGTAAATGAAAAACTTTTTGTAGTAAAAGGATAAAAAGAACTTATTAGCTAAAAGAAAAACCTTAAAACAACTGTGCAAAATTTTCCTGCTGAATTCCTATTGTGTTCTGAGATAATGAGTCTTAAAGTTAGAAAAAATAACATTACCGAGATACAAGGTACTAGTGTCTTTTAAACCCCGCTTATAAATTTCGTAGGTTTTACATTTTTAGAAAACAAAATCTTATCACATATCAAGCTGTTCTCCATGGTATATATGCCAAGCTGAGCAGACATTTTGAAATAAAAAAAGATGTTATAACAACGGAAATTCTTTTCAAACAATTGATATTTTTTTAAGTCAGGGGTACCAACTGAGCGTCAGACAGTTTCAGTTTATTTTATTAAATATTTTTTCTGCTGGTGACATTTGTCTTTTTAATTATTGAACGAGCCTTGTATAGACAACTATCCACAAATTACTAACCTTTAATTTTTGCTTCAAAATGTCGAAAATTAAGGAAGAATTGAAAAAATATTAGTTTTCACTTTTCGAAGTAATATTTATTTATTTAAAATTTATTTTATTTATTATGTAATAAAGCCGGTTTCGTCCGGAAAAAAAACCGAACTGGAAAAGCGATAAACCAATGGTTTAAAAAAAAAAGAACAAGGAATATAGAGAAGAGTAATAAAGAGCTTTATTGAACGTGAATTAAGACTCTTGTAATATAGAAATAAGTACTAATCTTTTATTTTAAGTTTTCTTACTAATTTTCTTAAATTTTTGTTCGAAAATACTTTAAATGTTAGAATATATGACATTAAGTTAAATATAATTATTCTATAACAATCCAACATTAAGTATGATGAGGATAGTGGTGATTGCCTCAATTTTAGAAGGAAGCATTTTAGATAAGATTTTAAACATTTTAGGTACGAAATATAAGTAAAGTCTCTGTCCCACCGAAGTTTTCATTCTCTGTTCAGTTGTTTAGCCCTACCTTTTGTAATTAAATGAGTATCGTAGTTAATCTAATTTTGTTTAATTAATTTTAATTGCTTAATTTAATTTTTAATTAAGTGACTATACAGGGTTTTAAAGTAGAATCGTAATTAAAAGCTTTCTTATAATTTCATTACGAAAAAAAACTTTTTTTAACCATTTATCCTATTTTGTGTAGCTTAAATATATATATATATATATATATATATATATATATATATATACATATTATTTTTAGATAGATCTCCAGTTGTTTCCATTAACATTTTTTATAATTTTTCCTATAGTTAAAAAAAAAAATCAGAATGAATTTATTAGAATAAGTGAATAAAAATAAGTACATTAAAGTGACAATGTAAACGTTATTGAAATTTAAGTAAAAAGGTTGAACAGTTTTGTCGTTTTCAATGCTGCCAAAGTGATGAAATTGTCCCGTAACCGTTTTTTTCATTAAATTTTTTTTTTGTCTTGACAAGTATTTACTAGAATTAAAATAAAAATATAACTGGATGTGAATTAAATAAATACATCATAAATGTTTTTAATGTTATACACATATTTGTATATTATTTTTATTAATTGATCACCTTGGTAATTCATTACCATGAAATAATAAATCATTAAATCGTAAGAAAACAAGATAATGCAACCTAATTTTTTTAGCAAAAAAATATACAACGTCTTTCCGGAATTAAGTAGATTTTGTGTTCCTTGACTACGGTATCCTAGACTACGTCAAAAATAACTTTTCAGCTTTTTGCCAGTTACATAGTCGTGAATCGTAAAAGCAAATCCCTTAGTTTGGCAAACAGCTCGGTGTTCTTGACCACGCGAAGGAAGCGTGTCATAGTCCATTCTATCGTCTAGCACAGATTTCATACACCGCCCATGAAGCTCAATCTTTCAAAAACTGCCCAAGAGAAGCTTGCCACTTCTCTTTTCTTGTCTTATCAGTTGGGCCATCTTCTATGGATTGGAAGTCGGCAACTGCAAGACGCACTGAAGTCAGACCGTCGTCTTCGTTCAATATTTCCGTATGAAGCAAGCTGGTAGTGCCTTTCTCTTGGAAATAATCTCTGAAATTTTGCAACTGTTTAGCATGAACTCCGAGAAAATCCACGACACCTCTTCCCCTCGTCTTCCTTTGACAGATGGAAGCGAGCAGTAGAACTCCGAGTGATAGTCGCGTTGGGAGGAGAATTCCATATGCATCGATTTGTTTAACCACTTCACATCTGTCCTCGTCCATTTCAAGATCCCGAAGCTGTAAGCAACCATCGGTATCTCAAACGTAATGTTCACGGTATTAATTTATTATGCCCGCTCAGCTGAGATCCCATAACGGCATGCACACGCTCTACGGTTTCGGCCGTCGTGATCTCTTTGGAATGGCCATGGCTTATCCTAATAATTTCTAGGAAACCCAGATAACAGTAGGAAATAAATAACTCTTTCATCACGCCTCATAGCAGTCATAACCGCAGGGGCTCTATGGGCTCTATGCACAACCATCGGGTTGTGCTGTTCAGATGGATATTGCGATCGATATCCATACCCATATTGCAATGACCCTACATTTTATAAGGCTAAACCTCATGCATATGTCTACACTGAATTTCTTAACCAGTCTAATGTGTAGGCAAATCCCTCTTTCAATGCCTGAAAATAATTTGATATCGTCCATGTACATGAGGTGACTATAACTATATTAGCCAAAAGTGTAGCCACTGCTGGCCAACTTCAGCAAACTCGAAAGGGATTCAATGCAAAACAAAATCAGAGAGCACTAAGTGCATCACCCTGAAATATTTCTCTGGTTATCTTCACTCCACCAATCTTTGCGGTCGTTTTATTAGGAGTGGTCATCAAAAGGGTGGTGCGCCATCCATCAATGGCGCCTCGCAGAAAATTCCCAATCACTGCGTCGATCTTGAACAGAACCATCACTTCGACAAACCAGGAGTGCAGAACAGTGTTGAAAACCTTCTTGTAATCCATATACGCTGTACACAGATTACTTCGACTCCTTTTAGCCGAACCGGAGAGGGCATCATCTTCGACTAACTAACTGCTCCTTGCAACCTTACTTCCCTTTCGACAACCCTAGTAAAATACAGAAAGTCTCTGATGTATTTCGGTAAAGTACCTGAACCAATAGTTCTGCACTCCATCAACCGGGCACCATACTATTATGAGTTTCGCACAATCGCACAGTACATATCAGCATGAGTCATCAAATGATCTACCATTTCTGGTGCCCCATCATTCCTCCTTTTCTCATCACAGATCCAATTTGCTCCGTTTCTATATTGTAAAGGGTTGACCATACTGAAGCCAGTATTTCTTTTCTACTCGGCATTGTGTGATCCTGAGATTTCAGCCAACTGGTTGTTTTGAGCTGTTTATAAAATGCACGCTGACTGCCACCGAACAGATGGTTTTGTTCGCGCCGCAAATTACTTAATTTAAATCGGCGTATCCTATTCGACAATATCACTAGGCGTTGCTTAAGGAGATCCAGAATCTCAGTACCGAGCTGTTCTCTGAGTTCTTATGTGTCTGGATTATGGTCTCCTCCATGGATTAGACCCTCCGACTGAGGTTAGTTAAACCTCAAAAATGTGGTCAGACGACCAATATTTCTCCTCAGCCTGTCAACCCTCCTGCCCAGCAGGGATTCCCAAGCCGGGAGCTTTGGAGTTATCTACTCGAGAATCACGCCATTCGTCATTATTACCACGAGGGCACCAATCTAAAGCAAGTCATGAAAGCCCTGAATTGTGCTCACGTGCTATCCTTTACTGTATAGCAGCCTATTGACATCCTTTACACAGTGTATGATCTTCTTGTGCTTTTTTCACAACAACTTTCGGAATAAAGATATTTTACACTATATTTAAGCTCCAACTAAGCAAATAGTCATCAACTAGGTTGATGGTTATGACCCCTTCCTCCACAACACTTATCCGAAGATTGGCTGGAAATCAACCCGAGTTCCGCGCCACTTCCACCCTAATTAATAAGGAAAGTAAGGAATATAGTGGTTTCTACTTTTATTTTTCATTAAGTAAAACATACTAAAATTTAAAACTTGTAAAAAATGTAATAAGTTAATTCTAAAGAAGGGTAATACTGAAAAAAAATGTTTTTCATTTTTCTGATTCTAAATAACTTGAAGATTTAAATTTGTGTGTGGGGACGCGCTTGCGCGCGCGTTTGCGCGTGTTTTTTTAGTACAGAAAATATTCTCTTATCTTTCTTTTTCTGTTTAGTCTTCGGAACCACCACCGTAAGTTATTACTTCAGCGGATAAATGAGGATGATATGTGTGAATGTGAATGAAATGTAGTCTTGTACAGTCTCAGGTCGACCGTTCCTGAGAAGTGTGGTTAATTGAAACTCAACCACCAAAGAACAGCGGTATCCCCATCTAGTATTCAAATTCGTATAAAAGTAACTACCCTTAGTAGGATTTGAACCTTAAAACTCTCGACTTCGAAATCAGCTGATTTGCGATGATGACTTAACCACTAGTCCAGCCCGGTGGGCTACAGTAAAAATACTATGTTGTAAATATTAAGTAGACTAGATTTTATTCAGTAGTGTGTTAGACTGATGCATCTAACAATATCATTTTTTTTTTGTAAATTTGAATTATTTATAATCTAAGTTTTACAAATTTTTATTCATATGATTTTTCCTTTTTTACAGCATTATACATTATAGGATAAAAAATATTTTCAAATCTCAGTATAATGTAATTTTTTTTAATCTATCAATTTAACTATCCGTTAAAAACCTGCAAATTATAATTGGACCACCAGATGTGTCGAACTTTTTCTACAAAAAGAAAAAACATCAAGTCCTTAACGTAAAAAAAAAACAGATCAAATCCAGAATCATCTTGTTTTATGAAATCGATTTGGAATCGGAAAGCACGTGTATATAAATAATATCAGTGTAGCGACAGTGAAAAAAAAGTTCTTTGAGGTCAAACTGCACATAAGTATACCGAAGTGTTTTTCGTAATTTTTTTTTTTTATTAAAATCAGCTATATTTTTGTATAAGAAAATGAATTAATGAATAGGGAAAAGTGGTTTTGCGGATCGTTTATGTATATAAATAAATAAATAAATATATATATAAACAACGTGTGTGTTTTATGTATATATATATATATATATATACATACATACACACACACACACACACACACACACACACACACACAACATGTTTATGCGTAAATCATCACATTTGTATCCTCGTTAACTCGATAACCAACTAACCCAGTGATTCTAAGACGTTTTACTTGTTGCCTTATCCTTCCCTGTTCTCTAAGATAAGCAATGGCTAGCCCCTCATATTGATATTCCCTTTCATAATATTTTGTTTTCATAAAAACGGATAATTTTATTGACACAAACATTTTTTTACCAAATAGTTTCGTTTAACATTAAAGAAAACACCAGTAATTAATTTGCTGGGTAGCATAACTAACATTTATAAATAACCCGATACAAAATTCAATGGACTTTTGAAAACGACATATCTAAGGTGAAGGAGATAAAATAAATTATAAGAAAAAACAAAATAAGAAACAATAATTTGTTAGTCAGCCACGGGAATGACCTTACCGTTTTACAGGTAATTGACATATCGTCTTCTAGGTAAGCTTTTTTTTTATAGATGAGTCTGAGAAATGTCATTTACGCACTTATTTATTTACGCATTTATGAGGGAGTGTCGGACTCGCGCGGGTTCGGCTAGATGTTATTAAGAGCCTATGTGTACCCGCACCCTACCGACTAAAACTTGTATCTCACCGTTTCTCCCCCTCCTGGGCCGGTCCTGCAGTTAAGCATTGTGCGTCCCCAGGAGGTGCCTTTAGGGTCCAGGTGTCCAGAGTCCCCGTGTTCCATCACCGTCGCCCATGCGCACAAGTGCAGACAAAAGGTAAGCTTACCTGGAGTAAGCTTACCTAAACAAAAATAATTTTTCTATCTTAACAAAATGAATTCTAATAGTTAAAACTCTTTAACTAGCCCAGACCTGTCTATTCTTTAACATAATCCGAACATATTTCATTAAGATAACCAAATTCACTCTAATATGTTTATCACTTTCCTTTCCTATTTTCAAAAGGTCCATTTTTTATTTTGCCCAATATACAGTGCTTTCCAAAATATGAACAATGCGTATCTCCTCCAATGAGTCGTACAAACGGCACTGTTTTACTTGCCTGTACCAGTTTTAAGGCATAATATAAAATTTCTGTTTTTAGACATCATATCGCTTATATTCGTTACTTAAAATATGCCCTTTCGCCCATAAAACTTAATTATCCATTTCCCATGTCAAAGTTTATCAAGTTTGACAAACTTACTAGAGAAAATAAGGAGTTAAGTAGTTTCACGTTGCTTGTTTCACCGAGCAATTAAGATAATAATTCATACCATTTTTCCAAACCCTCCGAGGTACTGGTGAAATTTAGCGGTACAATCGACACCTTCACTCAATTCTCCACAAAAAATAGCTTTATGATGGGCATTAGTATAATTAGCATACGTTAGTATAATATAGTTGTATAATTATATTAAGAGAATCTGACTAGTGTCGCTTGTACCTCATATATTATACTTTACCTGATCCAATAATCCAATCTTTGCGGTCGTTTTATTAGGAGTGGTCATCAAAAGGGTGGTGCGCCATCCATCAATGGCGCGTTGCAGAAAATTCCCAATCACTGCGTCGATCTTGAACAGAACCATCACTTCGACAAACCAGGAGTGCAGAACAGTGTTGAAAACCTTCTTGTAATCCATATACGCTGTACACAGATTACTTCGACTCCTTTTAGCCGAACCGGAGAGGGCATCATCTTCGACTAACTAACTGCTCCTTGCAACCTTACTTCCCTTTCGACAACCCTAGTAAAATACAGAAAGTCTCTGATGTATTTCGGTAAAGTACCTGAACCAATAGTTCTGCACTCCATCAACCGGGCACCATACTATTATGTGTCTCGCACAATCGCACAGTACATATCAGCATGAGTCATCAAATGATCTACCATTTCTGGTGCCCCATCATTCCTCCTTTTCTCATCACAGATCCAATTTGCTCCGTTTCTATATTGTAAAGGGTTGACCATACTGAAGCCAGTATTTCTTTTCTACTCGGCATTGTGTGATCCTGAGATTTCAGCCAACTGGTTGTTTTGAGCTGTTTATAAAATGCACGCTGACTGCCACCGAACAGATGGTTTTGTTCGCGCCGCAAATTACTTAATTTAAATCGGCGTATCCTATTCGACAATATCACTAGGCGTTGCTTAAGGAGATCCAGAATCTTAGTACCGAGCTGTTCTCTGAGTTCTTATGTGTCTGGATTATGGTCTCCTCCATGGATTAGACCCTCCGACTGAGGTTAGTTAAACCTCAAAAATGTGGTCAGACGACCAATATTTCTCCTCAGCCTGTCAACCCTCCTGCCCAGCAGGGATTCCCAAGCCGGGAGCTTTGGAGTTATCTACTCGAGAATCACGCCATTCGTCATTATTACCACGAGGGCACCAATCTAAAGCAAGTCATGAAAGCCCTGAATTGTGCTCACGTGCTATCCTTTACTGTATAGCAGCCTATTGACATCCTTTACACAGTGTATGATCTTCTTGTGCTTTTTTCACAACAACTTTCGGAATAAAGATATTTTACACTATATTTAAGCTCCAACTAAGCAAATAGTCATCAACTAGGTTGATGGTTATGACCCCTTCCTCCACAACACTTATCCGAAGATTGGCTGGAAATCAATCCGAGTTCCGCGCCACTTCCACCCTAATTAATAAGGAAAGTAAGGAATATAGTGGTTTCTACTTTTATTTTTCATTAAGTAAAACATACTAAAATTTAAATTTAGCGTTATGAAAACTATTATTACTATTTTTTTTTTTAGTAGAGTATCTATAAATCATTTTCTGAGGGGACTTAGTAACAAAGATATTTTTATTCTTAACGTGCAACTCAATATTGTTAAAAGTAAGTAAATTATGATACCATTAATTATAAAACCTATTCCATTGCTCCTGTACAGGACGAATTAAATCATAAACAATTAATGTTGTACTTTATTTCACCAGTAAAATAAGAAATACTAAAGCGCAGTGGCATATACCTCTAGCGTTCTTAAATTCATAGTAGTTTTAATAGGAAATCTTTTTTAATGTGTAGACAATGAATTGAAAAATAATACCGTTCTAATAATTTAGAGTAAAATAATAATAATGGTAAAAAAAAACGTTTTTAGTACACGACTAAAAACAGAACAAATTAAAAAGTTCGTAAAATTCAGATTCTCACAGGTAGCGTATAGAAAAAAATTATATTATTTTTTGTAAAGCTAAAAACTTACACGGATAAAATTTTTTTCCATGAGAGGTTAGGTAATTCTAATCTTCTTCGGGATGTAATATATTTTATATAAATATTTTACTAACCTTTAATAATTAAAAATATTATTTCTATAAACCTGAGCGGGAATATATTAATTACCCCTACCGCTTCCAACTTACTGGCAATAACGTAGTCTTTTTTTTTTGAACATATTCTTTGCAATCTTGAATCCAAAAAATGAGACTCTCTTGGTTCTCAAGCGTAATGCATTGTTATAAGACAGGAATAACAGAAATGATTCCACTAGCGTCGTCAATGAGATTTGCAATCGGCACATGAAACACAATAAAAAAATTATTAAATCCATTCACTTCCTGACAATTAAATTTACCTCCGGTGTCTCTTTCTAATTAAATGCTTCATACAAACACAAAAAATTTATCTTCATCTGAAAGATTCGTCATAAAAATCACTTTTTTATATTAATCTCCCGCTGCTTCAGTACCTGATCTAGGAAATTATATCAAATATTAATTAAATATTCTCCTCATTTTATAGTTCTTCAATTAGATTATTCTTTCCTAATCTCCTACTCGAGATGATTTCAATTTATGCTTCTTTAGTGTTCATATCTCCCCAAATTCCATTCATCTCTTCAATATTTTATCCGTAACCCTTTGTTATTTCCTTAGTCATAAATATAGTAAAATTTGTAGAAACCTACAATGCTTTAATTTTCCGACGTCTTCAAAAAATTATTTCGTATCCCAATAACACTTGCGATTTATTATTTGGAGAAAAAAATTAGGAGGGAGAAATGTAAATTCTTCGTTTACTGTTCACATTATTTCATGTTTGGTTTAATAATAGATATATTATTTAAATTTAAAAAAAAAATTTATTGACGAAAAAGAAATATTGCTTTTAGTTTAAAAGAAAATCATTTATTTTGAATATATTCAATAAATATTATTACGCATTTATATTTACGAAATTAATTTGTTGATAAAATGTACGTAACATATTGTTTCATAACTGAAAGGGGTCCATTAATCTTTGTTTTAAACTAACTATTCTAATTTTTCTTATCGGTGTGTCGCATCTAAAACAGTTAAATACAACAAACACCAATTATATTTTACTCTCTCTGAGAGTAATGTTGTCCATTGTACAACTAACCATTATCATGAAAAATATGAAAGTGCCATTTTTAGGGCAGAATATTACCTGACTGCGTTGGGCAGATTGCGGTGGCTAGCACAGTAAAGAAGACAGCGGGAAACCATTTCACTCATAATTTTTCCCTAGCGAGCTAGGCACGGGTTTGTGTTATTCTTAAAAATGATGTTTCAAAAGAATCTTACAGCTCATGGCAGGTCCCTTAAAAGCAGTACTGTTAGAATATTAAACATAATTACATATTCAAATACGTAAATAATATAAAAAGTATAAAAATAAATAACATTATATATATTTCCCATTTTTTTAAGAAAAATAAAGAAAAGATAGTTCATCGGTTTATCATTTATATATTGATATTTTTTTTTATTCGTAAATTTTAAAGAAAAAGTTACTTGTTGACCAGATGCTATTTAGGGTTCTAATGTTCCTATATTAACTTCATGATTTTTATTACTGTTTGGGATCGACATAAAAATATATGATCGTTAACAATCTCCTCCTTCAAAAAGAAATATCGCTTTCCCGTCATGTTAAAAATATTTTTACGAGTACCAGTTGGTGATAGGAAAATTGAAAAGGGCTTTTAGAACTACTGCATTCAAACATATTCATGATCTGATTAAATAACAATATTTTATCTTTTTTATCAGTTGAATATCTTTAAATATTAAATAAAATATTACATAATTTTTTGATAATATTAAATAAAGAGAATAAAATCATAGGAATAAAAAAAAAATTGTTTTTTTTTTTGTAATATTAAACATATAACGTAAATATGAATTTATTAAATAATTATTTTGATGTTAGTCGATTGGTTTTCCTTTAGTTCCGATAAAACTGGCTGGAATTGCGCCTACTAGTAATGCCGTGCCGGTGCTGAAAGATCAGTTAAGAAGAAGAAGAAGAAGTGGGGAAGAACTGAGAATGATGCTGCTTCAAGGCCTCAAATGCTGCTTGAATAGCTGCCCAAGGTGAAGCGCGGCCCAACTAGAAGGTCAGATTTCAAGGGTCAACGTTCCTCGCCTCTCCTCGCCTTGACTGTAATGTAAGAGTATTTAATAGCAAGAGAATAGAAATAGCATCTGATTTAATTTACGTAATTTTGTACGTTGAAACTTTATTCGCGATTGAAATAAAACAGGAATTAAATATATCAATCGAATTTTGTTACAAAGTATATAATATTGACAAACTTTAAAAAGATAATTTTGAGAAGTTTTTCAACGAAAAAGTTATTTAAATATTATGGAAATATCATTACTGAAAAATAATACAGTAAATGGCCGGTCAGTTAATATACTGATCATACTGGTTTCTTATACTGCTGATTCTAGATTCGAATCTCGACTAATTTTTATCTATAATTTTTTCAATAGTTTTTTCTTCAATTATTTTAATAAAAAAAGGAGTGATTTGATCAATTATTCTATTTGTTGCTTGTGAATAATTAAACATATGATTGATTGATCATACGTACACAGTTCTGAACTTATCTAATTAACTTGTAAAATAATTTACAGAAAACAAAATTTTTGTTCGTTTTATAACCTGATAGTTACAATTTATTGCTGATAGTTTGCAATAAAAATTGAATCAATCCAACCAAATTTTAAAAGATGTAAAAATTATATGAAATATTAAATTTAAAAAAAAAATATGGAGCAAAAAAAATTAATAAAACCAAATTTACAAAAAAAAACTTTATTGAGGAGTAAAAAAAAGTCATACTTTATCAAATCTTTAAATTTTTAAAAGCCGATGCTACATTAAAACCACTATCGACATCTTACTAATCCTTAACATAGAAACTACTTTTGACTGACTTCAAAAAGGAATAATTAAAAGAAGAATTAATTTTTTTAATCCTTAACATAGAAACTACTTTTGACTGACTTCAAAAAGGAATAATTTAAAGAAGAATTAATTTTTTCTTTTCAGTATGTTTTTTAAGGCTGTTAACCAACTTCAAAAAAGAAGGAGGTTGTCAATTCAACTGCATTATTTAAAATTCTTTTTAAAGTATGTTACGCAATATCTCTGACGTTAATAAACCGATTTTGATATTTTTTTATCGAAAGAGTATACTTTCGGAATGGTTCTATATAAATTTTAATCAAATTCGATGATAATCTTAGGAAAAATATTTAAAAAACTGATTTTTTTAATATATGTTACGTAATATCTTCGACGTTAGTAAACCGATTTTGATAATTTATTTTTAATCGAAAGAATATACTTTCGGTATAGTCCCCTACAAAATTTAACGAAATCCGATGATAATCTTATGATAAAATCATTTTAAAAAATCAAGTAAAATCCGACTTCAAAAAATAATAGTACCGAAAAGTTACAAATAATTATATTTCTATTTATTAACTAAAGTATTTAGAACAAATAACTATTTTTGAAGTCGGTGCCACTCAACAGAAATGAAATGTAAAATTACGTAAAGCTAGTACCTCAACCGACCGCTAGGCGGCTAAATGGAATTCCCATATGTAAAATGGGACCTCGAAAGCTTTTTGTAGTTGTATTATATTTTTATAGATCTCAATAACTTCTATTACCAATTTTGAATTGTTTGAAATAGGATTTGCATTATATAGATCATAGAATTTTTTTGTTTAACTTGTGTTGGCTGGTCCCAACTTCAAAAATAATTATTTGTTGTAAATACTTTTACTTTAGTTAACAAATAAAAATATAATTATCTATAATTTTTTGGTACTATTGTTTTTTGAAGTAGGTTTTTATTTTTTTAATTTACTTTATTTAAGCTTAATTATTTCGTAGGTTTTAGTTTATTTTATATAAAATATATTTAGGCTACTAAAAAAAGCTACCTATATGAATAAAAACCGTTCGTAAATAGCGTGAAATCTCCATTCCATCTTGATAAAAACTAGAAACAAATACAGAACAATTAAGTAATTACTACTTAATAAATTATACCTTACTGAAATGCCGGGATATATAACATTTTTTACTTTAAGTTTACCAAATAATTTTTTTTTATCCTTCACGTAAAAATACTTTTAACTATCGTAGTGAATAAATTATTAAGTATAACAATTAAACAAACTCTAAGGAATGATGATGAGTAAGAAATGAAAAATATCTTTAAAGGTAATATAATTTTTCTTTTTTTTTAATAAATCTTCCACTTATGTTACCTCACATGAAATGATTATTCAAGCAACTTCCTCGTCAAAAGAAAAAAAATTATTTGGGGATTCTTTATTTTTGGTGTGTTTGATAAAGAGAAGAATTTAAACGTAATTAAAAAAAAAAAAAAAAACGATAATAGCATATCGCCGAAATGGAAACCTCCTTTTATAAAGTTAGATGAAAATTATGTACATGCATTATAAATTATGTACATGTCGTGATAAATCAATAATCATATGTTTTTTTATTAAAAGTCACGATGACCCATTTACATAAAAACCTATTTTTTTAATTAAAAAAAACTTCTTTATATATTTAATCGTTTCTCTCTCACTCTCTCCCGTAATTTATTTTCTTACATTTTTTATATTAATTCACTTTTTGCTATATTTTTATCCATTACAATCGATGATATTATTAATTTTAAAATATAGAAGTTTGGAATGATTTACAACAAACCGTTTTTATTATAAAAATTTGATTCAATCATTGTAAAGGTTTATATTTTTAAATCGTTTACCTATTAATTCATAGTTTTTCGATATTTTAAATTAGGTCACTTTTATTACTAACGGTATCTTAGTGAGATTGTGATCAAAAAAATGTTTCATATTTCATACATAACATCACATAGAAAACCAGTTCTTGGCATGAATAATTATATAACATTAAATTATGACTTGTTTGTTTTATATATATATATGTATATATTATCAAAGATGTAAAGATGAAAAAACTATTTACTTATCGACTAAAAACAATAACGTTTTACATCTCATGAATAATATAAAAATCGTTATTTAGTCCAATAATCCGGTCCTAACACACACAGAAAATTGCTTGTACAAATCTTTTTTCTTTTTTAATTTATATAGCCTAATAAACGATTCAAAATTCGGCAGAAATGTAGTAAAAAATAAACCAGTGAAATAGTATGGGAGTTAAAAATAACATACTACCAATTAGAGGTAACATGACTTTTGTTGTATCCCTTCCTAAAAGAACCGTAAATTTTTCAGAATTAGAGTTAAGAGTTGGTTATTAGTTCAGTGTAAAAAAGGAAAAAAACTGGCGGGAGAGACAAGATAGTTACTATACTATTGTGGAACAGAATCCTGACCTGCAAGCAGACAGGTTTACAAAGAAACTCGCGTAGGTAGTTAAAATGGAATATGTTTAATATTTCCCGCGTAAACCGAATGAAGAAAGCCATGACAGTGATAATGTGAACTTGTTTTTATTGAATTAATTAATTATGATTTAATATTGTAGAAGGAAAAGTGATATAAACGTATTAAATATATTCATAAATTTATATATATATATAATTTTTTTTTTTTCGAGGGCAGGTGTAAAGAATTATAAGGAAAATGCTGCGACGTAAAGCACATTATTTTTTATATCCGATTGGTTAAAACCTGTATATTTATGTGTTAAAAATAAAAAACGTTTTATTATATATGAAAATTAAAATAAAAAAAAATAATCTAAGCGAATAGTAAAGTAACAAAAGTATTAAAGCGTATTGATAAGAAAAAATATTGTTATTTTATGTTAACCACATTTTAGATTGCGGTAAGATAAATTCGCATACGAATACTCAGATCTGTTTTTAACTATTTTTTTTTTTTCAATTTACAGGTTCGAAAAATATTTTCGTATCGTAAAATCTTACAGAATTTCTTATAATTTTTAATACGTTATTGAATTCAGAAATTTTCTTGACAAAAAATTATGTATTAGATGTCATAATCGAAGATTTGTAGGTTATCTGATATGAGTTGCAAGTCATTTCCGATAGTAGTGAAGATACCAAGAATAACTAATACGTAATGCTAAACTTACTTGGGGAAATGAGTATAGAGTGGATTTCCGATTCTCTTCTTCATTAAGCTGATTATATTATTGATCGTATTCTCTGAAATTCTAATGATATTTAGTCTTTTAAGCGATACTACTTTATTCAAGTAGGGTCTACTCAGACCCTACTTGAATATGCTGTGTTTAAAAAAAAACTAGTGTTCCTTGAACTCAGATGTTATAATGGTACAACCATAAGAAAGACAACATTAGGGGTAAACAGTTAACACCAATATACATTGCCTTTTATTAATATGGGAAAGAAAAAATTATTGCAAAATAATTTTTCAAATAAAACATTTTTTTTTAAATATCCGCTTTGTGACTATGTTTTTTTTTTAATGAAATCGATATATTTACAAAATTTCTTTAAAAATTTTCCATAATAAGTATAATTTTTTTTCGATTTAGATTAAGTATATTTTATTATAAATTTCATTCTTATCAGCGAGAGACAAAGATTTAATTTACCAGAAAAAAAAAATGTAACTGATCTGAAATACTCCCCACTACAATCTCTATTAAAGTTTATAAAGATCGTTTATTTCTCTATGTTTATATATTTTAATTAAGAATTATAATCGATTAAATTATTTTCTATATATGGAATATTTCATTTCAATATTTCATAATTAATTTCTTTTTGGGATACTTTTACAGTCTTTTGATAAATTGTAGATAATAATTTATTTATTTTGTTGTTACTATCTCCGAAAAACTACAAATAAATTTTAACGATGACAATAAAATTGTAGTTGAAAAATTGCTTAGTCTCATTATTGGGAATCGAACCCGAGACCGGTCTATTTAGAGGCCAACATGTACGTACATACATCTACGCGAATTGGTCAGCTATTCCATAAAAGAAAAATATTTATTTAGAATATTAAAAACAAAAAACTGTAAAATGATTGTAAACATTTGATGTTTAATAATGAAAAATATAAAACGATTTTTTTTTAATACAGTACATCCAGTAACTTGTTCGTTTGCTTTGCTATATAATTCTTGCAGTTGTTTATAAAAGGATACTTTCAGGATTTTTTAGACTGCAGCTATAACTTAATTTACTGTAAACCAAAATCGCTAAGTACAAACATAATTTTTATCTGTTCATCAATGTATTGGTTTATGAATAAAATAACCTGCATATTGCACATTATCCTAACGATGTCATAAAAGAATATCAAAATGATTGGTTTTACGTGTCCGATTTAATATCTATAGCTTTTGATTAAGGTCAACTGAAATATAACGGAGGATGATGTGATTTTTTTTTATTATACAAATAATTTATATTTCTTATACAGCTTTTAAAATTATATTTACTGTTCCAGTAACGAAATTAAGAATACTTGTAAAAAAAAAAAATCTTTTGTAAAACATTACAAAATTCTACTGATTTAAAAATTTAAAAAAAAAAATTATGCTATTTTAAAGTATGATCAATTTCAGATTAAAATAAAAATTGTAATCAATTTTGTGATAATATATATATATATATATATATATATATATATATATATATACACAAGTTGGTCAGGGTGTCTCTGCTCCCTGGACGTCTTTGTTTATTAAACTCATACTTGGGAGAATAATAATTATAAATAAAAATTAAATCCTAATTCAGTTTATAAAATTTGTCTATTCCTGTAATTTCATCAGAACAACAGTTTGATCAGTACAAGACCTGAAACTCTGAGTAATCTAAAGAATGCGGGTTTCAAAATAGTCGTGCTCCATCTTAAAAATAGTAGTTATAGCTCGTAACCCGTCCTTCGTACTGGTAAAAATTCATTTCACCCGATTCTTAGCGTTAACCGACAAACATCACTAGGAGATGATCGTACTTAGCTTCTCATTTTTTCTTAAATTATTTTTTTATTTTATGTTTTTTTAGTCAAGTAACCGGAGGTATTTACATCCAGTCGCGTCATTCCTACAATAACAGTGGCAGTGGATGTGTTAGTTGAGCCGCTGCGCCGTACACCGATGCACTCCTTAAAAAATCGAAATTCAAAAAATCCGAAAATGGTTTTTAGACATTTATCTGAAGAGTATTCCTAAGCATAAATCTAATGAATATATCGTTTAGTATAGTCAGATATGGGGAAAATTTGTAATCATTCTTGAAAATTTTTATACCTTTCTTCACCTCCTTTCAAGATCGAATTTCGAAAATTCTAGAAACTAGTTTTTTGATAATTCACATGAATGTTATACTCACCAAAAATCAAGTTGATATCTTCATTTATTACAGTGAAATTAAAAAAAAAAAAAAAAAAAAAAATAGTAAAATTTATTGTTACCCCATTTAACCCTTTAAACTGGGAATATTTTAAAAACTCTTTCTTAGTATCACTTTCACCGAAAGAAGAACGTGTCTAAAAATGTTCATCAATTTATCATCAGTAGTTTTTGCTGGGCGTTGATTATGTATCAGCAGGAAATCTTGTTTTATAGACAGTGTTACATCAACTGTTTATGTAAAATATTTATAAAATTTTTATGTAGTATAGGCCCACATTTAATTATTTTTCATCGGCTTCTACAAGACGTTAAAACTACAGTCCATTTTAACAAATTTCTTTACCAATACTGTAAATAATTCACAAGAAAAATTATAACATGAGTTTTATAAATCTGAAACCCTTTTCCCAAAAAGGAACGGTTTTTATATTTCTCACTTTTTTGTATATTTTTTTATAAAACGAAAAACAATACATAACTAAAAAAAATTAGTGAGAATTTAAAAAAAAAATATTGTGTTTAATTTTATGTCTTTATTGATTAAACTATTTATACAAATATAATAAAATAAAAATCTGATGTGGCCATCACATGATTTTCTTGTACGCCTATTAAATTACACGTACACATTTTTTTTAAATGAAAAGGACATAAAGTTTTATTTCACTAATAACTTTTGAATTTTTCATATTCTTTTTTTATTGTTATTATTGATTTATTATTTACGGTAAAAATTATTATAATTATGATTAACATTATAATAATAATTATATAAATTAAGTTATGCGAGATACATATGTGTACGTACGTACGTACAGAAGTCACGCCGAAACTAGTCAAAGTGGATTCAGGGATGGTCAAAATGGATATTTTTATTGAAATCTGAAAACCGAAATTTTTCGCGATTACAAAACTTTCTACAAGGAAGTAAAAATTAATGAATTATTAAATATATTTTTAAGGTACCTTTCTATCAATTTGAACAATATTTTTACAGTTTATTTTATTTATTACTTCTTTATCAACTATAATAAATCTGAGAGCTAAATCAGATTTAACATTTTTCTTTCAGTCTCTCTCTCTCTCTCTCTCTCTCTTTCTTTCTTTTTAAATGTTTATTCGTATATTTTTTGCGGATAAAATAGATACTTGGCTATACAAATATTATTATTTTTAATTAAAGTACAAATAAATTATTTTAGTGGAAAAATCTATTATGTGTATGATTTTTAACAGTGTTTCATGAAATAACAAAAATATTTTAGGAACGTGTGAAATATTTTATTGATGGAATTAAAGAAAAAAATTCTTATATACATTTTACATACAAAAGTTTGTTTCAAGTTTACCAAAACATTTAACTTTAATTTTAATATAAAAGAGCAAATAATGATTTAAATTTTCTAAATTATGTTAATTTTTTGGAAAAATTAATAATTCTAGATACTTCATCTCTAAACTTAATCGGTCGGAAATTTATAATTTTAGTAATTTCTCAATAAAAATTTAATTTTTCATTTGAAAATGACCATTCATAAAATTTAACAAACATTCATCCTAAAAACTTTCCTAATAAATAATAAAATTTTCAAAATAATATATGGTTTTTGAGTGAATGAAATAAGTATTAAGACAAATAACTTCAGTTTTTATTTGAATCAGTAACGTAAGTAGATCCAAATTCTATATAAAGATAAGGTGATATAATTTCCTTGAATTAAACCGCAATAAATAATCTATCCTAGTTTTCAATCATAAATTGCTTAAATAAGTTCCTTGTTCAAACGCTTCAAAAATTATCTGCAGATTTATTTTTATTTCTAAAAATTGAAATAATGAATCGCATTGATAAAGAATTCCCGTACATTAAAAAGGGGTTTAATTTATTTTGTTCGTTAACATATTAACTTAAAAAATAAATTTACAGACTTAATTTCCTACAAAATTTTGCTTTTAAAAATAATATTAATTATTTTTATTATTTTCACAAAAATATAAAAAATAAAATTATCAATGAAGCGACTTTCTGTGGAACTTCATTCTTACCAGTTTGTAGTAAATAAAAAAATTAAATAATTCTTACACAGTTGATTACTTCAAGAATGATTTTTAAATCTACACTTTTTTTAAAAAAAATAACTTTTACTTTTTGAAGAAAAAACTTTCGAAGAAAGTACGTTTTACTTTCGGTCCCACGGTGGGATTGGGATATGATATTGCATTTTATTTACGTTTCGAGGTATGAGGAGTTTGAAAATACCATTGACTTAAAATGTAATTTATCTTATATATATATAATAAGTCTATAATTTGTGAGTGGAAAATCTGTAAAACTACTATATCAGCTTCAATGAAATTTATATATGCTTTAATAGCGTACCTGAAATTGTGCATATGAAAATTTGATGAAGATTGATTGAATCGTACGCTCAATTTAAGATCGACAACAGAAAACATACCTCATTTTGAGGTTATGTTGACTTTGTATTGAGTACTTAATCATACGTGCTTATGCAGTGAGTCACAGTGATGAGTGAGTTTAAGCTTGATGCTTGCTTGTAGAGTCTGCAAGTTACTTTATATTATTTCATCAGATTACGCTTCTAATAATCTAATTCTCGTATAAACATTAAATATATTGTAATATTGAATAAAATAAAAATTATACTTATTTTACTTTTCTCATTTAATCTATTTTTTGTATATTTTGCCCCAAAAAATTATGCAAAAATATTTTACAAAATAAAATAACGAAAAGGTCGGTCTTCTTGCTAGAATTTTTTAAATTCAGTTGTTTTTAATCATCTGAAATTTCACTTAATTACAACTAATAATATATATATTTTTTTTAACAGATAATATTGAATATCTCATATTCTTTTCATTAGTATAAAGAAACACAACTGGATGCAACATTAGAGATAAAACAGGTTTCGACCTAATAATGCCATACCTTTTTAAGGATCAGCTTTTTTTAAGGGTCTGATGTCATTATAACCTTACTGCGTTTAACTTATAAGAAATTTTGTTAAATAAAAAAATGTTTAAATTAAAACTTATTTAATGAGAAAAAAATTGGTTATCAATAAAGAACAATCTTATAGAAAATTTTTTGCAAATTAAATGTATTTCTTGAAGTATACTGATTAATTCAAACCGATAAAAGTGAAATCTAAATAACAACTCTAGTATCTCATTAAATTACACCTGCATATTTGTCCCACAACAACTTCCGAATGCCGAATTACTTTTAACAAATTTTTAAATGATTTTTCTGCAAATCTTCAAACTTAAGATTTACACCAAATAATTCACACCTGTGAATTATTTCTCAAGTGATACGCAAAAAAAAATTGAACTTTTTGGTTCTCTTCTCATGCACCAGATCTAAACATTTTTATAATTAGTGATAAAATCGTAGGAGTTAATAGAGTAACGTGAGGCAATGATTCCAAGGGAAATGGTTCCTGTAAAAATATCTTTGAAAACGTTTCCTTTTTGTCTCTACTAGTTTCTTTTAAATATTTATTTCAAGACAGGATAGAAATATTAGAGTAAAATATGGTACATTGCCTAACAGTTTTTTTTAGAAAATAAAAAATTATTTTTTTTTGTTTTTATATTAATAAAACTGAAAATCCTTCCAGAGCCACCATATATACTGTCACACATGAACACACCAAAACCATCGAAATACAGCTCTAAAAGTGACAACCTATTTCTGTTCACCACAGAAAATATTTTGCATGGTTAACATCATTACTTTAAGGGAAAGAAACTATTAATTAGGTTAATGTGATTTATACTATTCATTATGAATGGGACAAATAATGTAAAAAATTTAAGATTTATTGATAACGTGCTCCTTCTGTTCATAAACAGTGTATCTACTTAGTTGGAGATCCTCAGCCAATAAAACAAATTTAATAAAGAAGCAAATAACAGTTAAATATAACAGAATTTTTTGAGGAATTTTCTCTTCTTCAATACTTTTTAAAAATTGTCTTATTCCTGTTCAAAATGGTGACTTTGACTTCGATCCATTTTCTCTGTATCACAATAAACAACTCTAAATTTTTTGAAGATCTTTGTAGTAGTATCACCAGCAGTTTGTAACGTTTTTATATCTTCGCTGAATTCTATAACACAGTTTTTCTCATGTGCTCTAATACTTGTTACGCATAATGTATAAATCTAAAAGTATATTACGGATAAGATATTTCTGTAACTAATAGGATGTTTTTCATTTAATCCTGTAATAAAAACCTGTTGTATTTTTTACCACAGTAATGAATATTTTCAGCTTATTAATTAATTAGTAAAAATGTTTTCTTTTTCAAAGTAGATAAAATGGAATATAGAAAAAAAATTATTATAATTTTTTCTCCATTTTGAATTGAAGCCTTAAAAAGCTGTACAATGTTATCTGCGTTTAATGTATTTGAAATTGATTTTATTTAAATAAATTAGAAGTTTAGAATAAATTGCCAGATATTTTACTTGATAAAACATAATTTTACTGAAGCTAACCGTTAAAAAAAATTTTACAAAAAGCATAAGATTTATTGATTTCGTAAAATTTTTTGAATTAACATGCATAATATTCCATATGGGTAGAATATTTAAATCCATTCTTCAGATATTATTTCTAATAAATAAGTAAAAAATGATAGACAGGAAACGAAACTCTTTTAGGTCATACATTTATAGGAAATATTTGCTTATTTTAACGCCCCAAATTAGTTTAAGAAATTACGTCATTTATTTTTATTACCTTTTGCATATACTGAGATACGGCTGTCTTTTTAAAACCATTTTGCATTCTTTTCAATAAAACATGAACAAATCGATTAATCTATAAACGTATCTGCTGACGATTTCACAGAGATATGTTTAATTTTTTTTTAAATAGAATTGTTAACATTTTTTTGACAGTTTAACATTTTTTGGTTATCTTTTTAGCTTAATATTTTTGGATATAAAGCAATTTATTTACTTGGTGCCGACTTCAAACAAAAAATTGAGTAGTTTTAAACATCTATTCCTCTCGTGTTTATTTATAGATCTGGTTTTATTTTTTAATCTCATTTCAAATCTTTTATTTTTATTTTAAATACGGATAAGCCCTACAGAAAGTTATTTACACAAAAAAAGTCATTGTAACATACCCAAAAACGGGAAATTTGATAAAATTCGGTCTTTATAAAAATAGGAAAAGGAATCATACAACAAAGTGTTACTGAGTATGAAGCGTTCTGAAAAACGATAATATATATTAATTTGTGTTTTTTTCTCAAATTCTCAAATCAATTTTCTTGAATTATCACTCAAAAATATTTGACGATCAAAAATTAAAGTATCTTACACATTCTATGTGACAATATAATTTTATTGGTTTAAAAAATCTTCTTGTTGAATAATTTAAAGAAAAAATTACGGTGGGACCATAAGAAAAACTTTCTCTCCAAAATAAAAAGAGAATCCTGGAGCAAATCCATTTGATGAAAATTAAGACAAAAAATTCATTAAGAAAAAAAAACGTACGGGTTGAATTGAGATGCTCTTTTTTTAAAGAATCGGTTAAAAATATTTTCCGTTTTTCTATTTTTCTTCTGTAAATATACTAATTAAGAAACTGCAATAATATATTTAGAGAGAAATAGCTGTAAAACGAAATATTTATAACTTTGCATCATATTTTAAATATTTATCGTAAAAGAAATTGAAAAAGACATGTATTACAAAAAACAAAATGGCAATATTTGATTATTTCTTTTTTTTTTAATTATGAAAACTGTTTATTAGTCTTCAAGAAGCAAATAATATTACGTTTATAACGATATATCGATATTTGTTGTACTTCTTTTGGGATAATTGAAGTTCTGTAAATGCTATGCTGATTAAATTTCCAATATCTTTTTGTTTTATTTTTCTTTTTACTTAAAAACTGTATTGCACGTTATTTGACAGAAATCGAAAATTTAACCTTCTTCGTTCTGTTCTGTTACACACAGACAGACACATATGTAACGTTGTTTTATGATTGTGTGTGCTTGAAAATGTGTGCGCGTGCGTTTGTACGTTTCTATTAAGGAAAAACTTTTTTTTTTTCATAATAAAGCGAGATACAATTTAGAAATGATAAAAGTAGGGAACTAAAATAACTCGGTTTGTTTTTATTTAATTATTAAAGTATACAGTAATACATTTTATTTTAATAAAGGTTTTTGTTATTTTTTCATTTAAGCGATTTTCTAAAAACAATTATTTTCTACTGCTTCTATTGCTGTTGATATTCTATTCAATGCAAATCCTTTTAGTTCTTTCTGAAAATTGTTTTTGATTAAGAATTAAAATTTTCCATAATGAATTTATATTCTTTTACTTTATTATGAGATAATCTAAATTAAAAAGAATGGAAAAAATTATTATTTTTTAACCTTATTTATGTAACATTATTAAAATATTGTAGTATAAATGAAATAATTATTAATATTAATTTATATAGAATAATAATAATATTACAATAATCATAAAATTCTTTAAAAAAACATTAAAAATAAATAACCACAAAACTGAATAGAGTAATAATTCGTGTAGATAAATTATAATTATTGGTAACAGCTTCTATATAACTTTAAAAAATAAAAGTATACTACGCTACATATTAGCTTATACTGTATATCAGCATTTTTATTTTCCGATTGACACAGCTATAATATTAAAATTCGTAGACTTCAATTTATACTTAAAAAATGGAAACATATTTTTATACGGTCCCACAATCGTTATGGTAAAAGAAAATGAGAATTTAAATAGTTTTCCCGTTGTCTTCTTTATTTGGCAGATATACTGTTGGATATCAGCATTCCAAACTAGTTCAGGTGGTATTCAAACCTACAAATGACATTCCAGGGACTAGCTATATTACGAGCCTCATTACTCTCAGAGAAAGTTACTTTCTCTGACTGTTATCACTGGTAACTAAGATGCATTATATTCGTGCTATCAAAGCCATTATAAAAACTAGGAAAGACAACATAAAGGAAGAATTTAATATATATTTTCTTCTGGTACAATACTTGGTGCATATGTTTAACGCTTCCTTTTCCATATTGTAAGTTTAATAGGTTCAAGCCTTATATTTTAGCTTGTCATTTCCTTGATGATGCTTTGGGGCTCCATTCTATTATTGAGTTCTAATAATATATTACGGTTTAGTGAACCAGGAATGTAACAAGATACCGGTGTACTCATTACACGAACAAATTGTGGATCAGTCTGAATCTATGGGACTTCACAACAGATATCCAGTAACTTCTGGAATATCATTTGAATCAAACGACCATCCTTTTTATTATAATCGTTCTTGCTTTTATAATCAAATCTAATATAGAATTTATACCCAAACCTGTCCAATACGGATTTTAGGAGGTGTATATATATATATATATATATATACATATTTTTTTTTACTACGAAAAGAGGTACATTAATATATTGCTTCATATTATATGTTCCAGTCTTTCTTAAGGTTGTGACCCATATTATGAACAATAGATATAAGAGGCAGTTATTTTTTTAGAGTAATGATTCTCAGTTTATATAAAGTTCCTTTCATGAAAAGAAAAAGATGAAAAGATATCATTCGTAGTACTATATCATCTGCATTTGGATGAGCTTGGTATATGGATATGAGACTGTCTTTTAGGCTCAATGAAAATGGAAACTGTAAATCACTTCACTATTCACTTTCTCTAGTCAGTTCATCTGGCATGTAACATTCTTTTTGTTTTCTTGAAAATTGTTACATAGCTTTCGGGTGATTTGTATTTCAGGTCAAGTCGCCTACACACGTATTGTTATGACTTCAAACTGAAAGATTTCAGTTTTTTTATCCATATTATCGAATTTATAGTCTGTATGTTTTAAGTTTTGTTTAAAACTTTTGGCCAGCTCGAAGAAATATTTGTCTCTTTAACTTTCAGATAATTTAAAGAGTAAATTAGTATGGCACTAGATTTTTATGCTCGTTATATATAATTCGTAGCTTGTTATGACCACTAAGCATTTATTTCTACGTATTCGTACAGGTAAACGTTTTTACTCTATAAAATGAAACTTTTAATCTTGTCACTAAATCTTATTCAAACGTTTAATTATCAAGGAAATTTTATGGAGAATTTATTAATACAAATATATCATTTTTTTGTAAAAGATAGTTACGTCAAAAATTGGGTTGCGATTTTTTCTTCGCATGAAATTACTTCTTCCTTCCAAAATTTAAATAAATTAATGAAACGTTTTGTTGAAATTATAATTAATAAATTATAATGGTGTATTAAAACATAACGAAATTAAGTTCTCACTAAAGGCATATTTCCTATCCGATTAAAGAGTAAGGATTTTGTTATCAACTTATTTTGATAATACAATAACTAAATCTCCATTAGCAAAATATTTTATAAAATTAACATCTAATTATTATACTACGATAGCTATCGCCCTTAAATCGTTTTATTCAACTATTAAATAACGGCTATATTATACTACACATTTATAACAACTGTTACCGAAATTGAATTTATTGGATGTTGAAAGCGTAGATTAAAAAATGTGTATTAATTAATATTTTAATTGATTAGTTAAAAATAAACTTCACCGGTTTAAAACAATGTAGGTCTATTACAGTATTCATTTAATAACAGTTATACTATTCGCTAACTGAATACAGAAGATAAATAATGGCTGACACAATAAATGTGTTTGTTTATTTACAACAATATTTTTTGGTACGGTTGTTTTTCTGTGGCCGTTGCTGTTCCCGCTTTTTTGTCGACCTAACAGATGCCAGTAGCTCGTAGTGGGGCAAACGATCATTTCATCGTCGTTTAATGTTTTTTTAAGTTGTAAAAATTCTATAATTACCGACTTATTTCTTGTATTACACTGCCATATGTTCCAAAAACGATAAATATTCTGTTGTACGACTTTTTTTAAGAATAAAAAAAGTTACAGAGCATCGTATGAGAACTTAATTCTTCCGAGCGGGTGCATGACTCATTCATAGAGGCGCAGAGCATTCATAAACAACACGTCTCACAGTAAAAATACTGGGTTGTAAAAAAACCTACTAGCTGTTTTATTTGAAGAAAGTTTGGTGTAGGTTAGGTGTGAGTGTGCGTCGTCTTTGAACAAGAACGCGCGCGGCAGGTAGCACTCACTAGCAGGGCGGCTGTAGCGGCAGCAGCAGCAGAAGCACTCAAGGTCAAATGGTGGAATGTCAGTCTGGGAGCTTGGCCTTGGGACATACACAAGATGGCCGCCTCTCTTATCCAGCCTCTCTCGCTCCGATCGGACCGTCTCACTCTCTCTCTCTCTTCACGCTGGACCAAAGTTGCTCTCCCCATCTCTCTACAGCAACAATGCGGTTAGTTTATAAATGTAAGATACAAGCCGCCACTCTTTTTAAATCACATAAAAGCTGTCATTTAACTTTGAGTTTAGATTATAATCAAAAGAGTGATGAAATCCAGGTACATCCGCTTTCTGTTAATCGATATTAAAAAAGATCTAAAGCGAATTCTATCATATATCACAGAGGGGCCACCGTATATAATAATAACACACAAAATGTAGCCCACATCTATCTACGCATCAGGGATAGGATCATACAATCAAAAAATTTCCAGTCGTCCTTGAAACTTGTGCATGTTGCACTTGTATATTTATTAGTATAATGCAGTTTCGTATAACCACAGAAAATTAAACTACCGACCTTGTGTAGGTTCTTCATTTAGTGGATCAATTAAGCGAATAACGAATGTTAGGCTGTATTTTAATGCGATGTGAAGCTTATTAATTCATTTTAAACGAAAAGAAATTAACCAAGTAAAAGGTTTTTGCGTATCTGTTCATCGAAATAACTGTTTTAATAATAAATATAATCATTATTACTATACAATTTTAAATTTATTTCACTCAATTATAAGCAAAGCATAATTTTAATCGGTTAAAAGGCATAACACTGAGTAACTTCGTTCGCACATTATAATCTTTATAATTCAAGTTAAACGAAGTGATTACAAAGAATATTCTCATCAGCCTTAATCGCACAGCGTATTGTAGATAATATAATTATGTAAGATTGTATTTTATGCCAATTTCAATAAAAGTAATGGAATATTTTTATATTAATTGAATTATCCGTTATAATAGGCTAACATATTTTACTATTTATTTTAGTATTTGATTTTTAGTTCTTAAAAGACAGTTCAATCTCAGAAAAAATAAATGAAAATCTACTTCAAGATTTTTTTTATTAGAAGTAACAACGGTACTTACGTATTAACGCCACCGCAGCTACAGCTTTATTTAAAAACAAAGTAGTCAATCGGATTTCGCTGGAAAATGGGCCAAAACAGATTCAAAACAGAATATAAATGGTTATTTATATTTATTTATTTTATATAATTTAACAAAACTTAACCTACGCTCGCTTCGCTCGCTAACCTTGACTAATTAACACGTTATTTTTTGAGTATTTATTTAATAAATTCAGTAATTATTGCATTTGATTATTTAAATAATAAATTATTGTAATTACTGAATTTATTAAATAAATACTCAAAAAATTACGGTGTTAATTAGTCAAGGTTAGCGAGCGAAGCGAGCGTAGGTTAAGTTTGGTTAAATTATATTTATAAAATAAATATTTATTTATTTATGTTAAACTCTATATCTGCCCATTTTCCACGGAAATCCGATTGACTACTTGGTTTTTAAATAAAGCTGTAGCTGCGGTGGCGTTAATACGTAAGTACCGTAACTACTCTTATTTTAGAAAAGAATATTTTAATATTTAGAACTATTTATTATATTATCATTGCTTCATAAGTATTATAATAAATTTTTTATTTCTTCTTTTGAAGATTATTTTCTTCTTTTGAAATATTCAACCCAGTATTTTGAATTATTTCTTCTTATTTGAAAGTATGATCATCCTTTTTTTTTCTGTAAAATTTTATTTATAATCAGTTTTGAACAGTAGAGAAAAACTAGAAGTAGATAAAATGGCTTTGAATGAAATAATTTCCAGTGAAACTTTTAAATAATTTCCAGTGAAACTTTTCAGAAATAAATCTATGAATGTAAAGACTATCTATGTGTGTTATACGCATGAAAAATATATCATACAGTGAAAAAAATAAAATAAAAATAGTCTATGAAAAGTACAAAATCAATAAATCTGAAAGCATTGAGAGAATACATATGAATAGTTGTGGGAAGAGATTACATAGGCATCACACATTATCCCCTACATCCAAGACGTGGAGACGGTTCAAGCGTCTAATATCTTCACTATTATCCACAACTGCATAGTAAGATGGTTTTTATGACTGTTCCGTTGTAACATATATCTTAACTACAACGTTGAATTTCTTCATGTACGTACGGCAACCCCAGATATTCATGGTCTTCGCTGTTCCTTACAGTCGATGGTACTTCTGTTATGAACCTAAGACTATCAGCTATCAGACTATCGCTGGAATTATCCAGCGGTTTCAGAAACCGCTAGTTTCAGAAACTAGCGGCTCTGAAACAGCTGGATAATTACAACTTTTATTTTATTTGACGTTCCCAGAGCTGGATACCATAAGTTCATACCGGAATCAGAATTACTTTACACAGTAACATATTGTGTAATAGCTGAGATCTTAGCTATCAACTATTTGGCTGATAGTCAGATAGCTGAGTCCTTCTTCCTAATAACCAATACATTTGTTTCAACTTAATGTTCAGCTGTTTTTTTTTCATTATATTTCCAGGAGAAACAACGATCCAGATGTAAACCCAGATATTTTATGTGATCCTATGGAGAAATATCATCCAAGTGGACTGGTGGGCAGTTTTTCTTCGTCATTGTAAATATTACATGACTAGAATTCGTTGGATTAACATTTATTTTCCACTTAGTTAACCATCCGTTGATTTGATTCAATTCAGGCAGTAATTTATCTGAAGCTAGTACCTCAGATAATTAATCGTTGACTGCTAAGATTGCCGTGTCATCAGCAAACGTGGTAATATTACCATCATCACAAGATGGAAGATTCGCTGTGTAGACTGAGTATAGAATCGGTCTTGAACTAAATTGTGAGGAACACAAGACTAAATGTCAAAAGGTTCAGTTAATTCTTGATTGTGTTTAATCTGGATAAAACGACCACCTAGGTAGTTAGGTAAAATTAGGTAAAAGAGTATAAACTCACCGGCTTGGTCTAGTAGTGAACGCGTCTTCACCACAAATCAGCTGATTTGGACGTCGAGAGTTCCAGCGTTCAAGTCCTAGTGAATTCAGTTATTTTTACACGGATTTGAATACTAGATCGTAGATACCGGTGTTCTTTGGTGGTTGGGTTTCAATTAACCACACATCTCAGGAATGGTCGAACTGAGACTATATAAGACTACACTTCATTTACACTCATACATATCATCCTCATTCATCCTCTGCAGTATTATCTGAAAGGTAAATTACCGGAGGCTAAACAATAAAAAGAAAGGTAAAAGAGTTGAGGCAATCTCAATTTCAGTTTATTAAGTAAACCAGTCAACCAGATCTTGTTAAAGGCTTGCTAGATGTCAAAAAAGCTACTGAACGACATTTTCTTCCTTCTAAACACCTGGTGATGATATTAACAATTGTGTGGGCTTGTTCTATAGTTGTTACTCCGGAAGCTGGAGTGGTTATTCAATTGATGAGTGGTCATTTACAAACTGATGGTCAGGAATAATATTTAACTCCACTAAACTAGGTTTCAATTATCGAAGAAAGGGTTTCTTAAAGCAGTCAACATTAGAAAAAACAGGTAACAGGTTTATACGAGTAGGTTTGTACGAAGTCTCCTCGTGTACGACTTACCCGGTTTTGGAATCATTATTATCTGTGATATCTTCCATTCAGATGGAAAATAAGTCGTGCGAAGGATGCCATTAAACAAGTAGGTTATGTACAAGATTGCATTAAGTGGTAGCATAATTACCATTTTAGATTCTAAGGTTCAAATCCTAGAAAAGACAGTTAGTTACTTTTATTCGGTTTTGAATACTAGATCGTGGATAACGGTGTTCTTTAGTGGTTGGGTTTTTTAAGTAACCACACATCTCAGGAATGGTCGAACTGAGACTGTACAAGACTACACTTCATTTGCATTCATAGATATCATCCTCATTCATCCTCTGAAGTAATATCTTACCGTGGTTCCGGAGGCTAAACAGACAAAAGGAAGATAGAATATTTAAAAAATAAAAATAAATAGGTGTAATTAAATCAAAATCTGGTACCATTTTTAAATGTAGGTTGTCGTTGATTTCGTGTAAAATTTTGAGTGATAAAATGATTTTATAGGAAGAGACAGAAGAAGGGGGTATCGAAAAATTCAAGTATTTCTTCTTCTTAATCTCCTCTTGTGTTGTATGACTTGAAAAAGGTTAGTTAGATGCTCGGCAAATAAGTCAGCCTTTTGGCCGTCACTTCTAGCCTACAGTCCATGTGGAGCCTTCAAAGATGGAAATGAAAGTGATGGCCGTTTAAATCTTATTGCGGCTTTCCACAGTGAATAATCGTCATTACTTGAAAGAAAAAGATTTTCACGACTATTTTTAAACGATTCATTTTTAATTGTTTGTAATAGTTTCTTCAACCTAGGAACAGTTCTGTCACTCACCTGGTTGGTCTGGTGGTGAACGCGTCTTCCCAAATCAGTTGATTTGAAAGTCGAGAGTTCCAGCGTTCAAGTCCTAGTAAAGTCAGATAATTTTACACGATTTGAATGCTAGATCGTGGATACCGGTGTTCTTTGGGTTGGATTTCAATTAACCACATATCTCAGGAATGGTCGAACTGAGACTGTACAAGTCTACACTTCATTTACACTCATACATATTATCCTCATTCATCCTCTGAAGTATTATCTCAACGGTAATTACCGGAGGCTAAACATGAAAAAAGAAAGAAGGAGCAGTTCTATCTAATGCTGTTTTATCTACATGATTTCTATAACAATATCATATCCTCCTAATTCGTCTTTTATCAATTATTAGATCCATAACTTCCCTTGGATAGTCTGTACTTCTTCGTCCCTTATGTTTTTCCTCGCGTGTTGAACGTCATGCTGGTTCTTGCAAGACGATATTAAACAATGGGTTATGCTATCGATATCATCCGGGCATGTAAGAGAAACATTTAAATTTAATTAGTTTTCTAACAGGCTTTGATATGATTCCCAATCAGTTCTACTATTACAAAGAACCGGAAATTTTCGTTTTTTATTACCACTGTACTAACCGTAAGGAGAAGAACTGAACGGTCAGATGTATAACCATAGTTGTTTTTAACATTAGTGTATAAAGAAAAAACTCCTGAAGTTATTAAAAAACCCAGCAAGTCCGGAATTTTTGTTATATCTATTGGCCAACAGGTCGAATGCATTGTGGAACTGACGTTTATATGCATTTTGATGACACAATTCTTTAAGGCCATTCCTCGAGTTATCCCCAGTGCAACCTTAGCGTTCCAGTCACCTCCTTCAGTAAAACAGGAACCTAATATTTCGAAAAATTAAAAAAAAATCTATTTTTTGGCATGGTGTATCGAAGAGAACAATAAATCACAGATGACTTAAAAGGTCCATGCCGTTCTAAAATTTCAACTGAATTCGCTTGTATGTGATTGGTGCTGTAAGCCAGTAACTGATGTTGCTTTGTTGTATTTTTGACTAGAACCGCAGTACCACCATGCGCTCTACCATCTGGATGAGTGCTTGTATACACGGAATAATCACAAAGACTAAAATAATTGCGGTCTAAAGTGGGTTTCTGAAATTAAAATTATCTAATAAATTAGAAATGATCACAGTTTCTAATTCTTGTCACCGATTTGCAAGATCGTTGACGTTTCAAGTTGCAATTCGCAGAAATTGTGTCATTAGCAGAGCTTGGTAATTACTTTGGTTAGCAAGCCTATAAGATCGCAGATTTCCCGAACAAGAAATTCAATACTAGTCGTGAGTTTTTTCATTATATTCAGAACTGTTGTAACCTTTTGGCCCTATAGCAGTGGTATTATATCGAGGAAGATTACCAGAATGGCTGTCTGAATTTTTAAATTTTGCTTGACCCGATGAAGGGAAATTATTAATATTTAAATCAATAGATTTCTTTTATTAAGATTTCAACAGATTCGGTTTAATCCGTGACTCTTGAGCAAGGTAATTTGTGAAGAAGAAAGTATCCTGTTTTCGTTTCCTTTCAAGAATCTGATTTTAGACTGTATATCTTTTTTAATTAACAGAATGGTCCGAGTAACATAAGTCACAACTTGCTGGGATACTCATATCTTTTGTGGACAGTCTAGAGTCCTACGGGCATCATCTGCGCGTTTCATACAAAAGTATGTCCACATACAATTAGTATTAGGATGCCCATATTGTTGACAGAACATGCACTGTACGATTCCAGTTTCCTAGGCGTCTCAAAATTAACACTACAATAAGCTATGGGTTTTGAATTGAATATTTCCTTGTTATTTTTTTGAGCTATAAATTAATGAAAAATGTTGTTAATGGCTGTTTTGTTAGTCGATGGCGTGCGTTAACTAAACTACGGATTTTATGGCCGAGACTCTAATTTCGTTCTTAATTATTTCAACAGGAATTGAATAATGAACATTTTTTTAGTACCACGCGAAAAACTTTTTCATCGTTCCTAATAAAAGTATGACCTATTAGGTTATATTCGTAAAAATGCCATTCAAGAAGGTTTAACATATTAAACTTATCTGAACAACATTTTCATTCAAACGTTTCCATCATCTTGCGTAATATATCTTATATGAGATGTTATAACAGCTTGTTAATAGAAAATTCTTCCTTTTAAAATATATTGATTTCTCCTTCTTCTAAAAGAAGGAAACACCAGTGTAATCGATTAATACTTTTCTGGTGGTCAAATTACATTTATTTATAGATTACCAAAATATTTATTTATTTTCTAATTTATTTTTAGAAAGTGCTTGAAAATTTTAAATTTTGACAAAATAATTTTAAATGAAAAATATTGTTTTCAATTTGACGTAAAACTTTTTTATAAACTTCGTAGTATTTATCAATACCGTTGTAAAAATATACAGCAAAATAAATTACAAGAGATTTCATGCATTTAACAAGCTTCTTAACTCCAATAACAAGTCTGGAATTTCGAGTGTGGAAATACTATTGTTAACGTTTAATATTTTGTTGGTTTGTGTTTATTATGATATTCGATGTATTATGTGATTCACTAAGTTTGATGCCCTTTAATAAATGTAGTGTTATTGATGTTTGCGTGCAACTATTTAATTGGTGGTGACTATTTCATTTAATTTTGATTGAAAATTTTTATTATTTTATTTTGCATTACCCAGCATATTATTAAGCATTACCCAGCTCCGGGGAGTGCCTTCGCCTCAAACTACCTCGGCAAAACACAAGGTCCCGCCCTATAGCCGGGACATGCCACGCCTGTAATGAGAGGATCCCAAAGGAGTCCCCAACCGGGACTCCGGTCTTAATGCCCTGTTTCTAATGGGGAACCCCCACCGGGACTACGGTCTTACATTCTCTCTCCCAAAGGCGCTGCGAAGGAGTTCCCGTCCAATCATTGATGGTGGGACACCGGAGCCTCCCACTCCTCCTGAACGAAGCTATCCTCCACAGATACCCATCAGCACTGAGCAGGCGTTACATCTTCATGTCGGAGGTGAAGCCTTGAATCCCCTACCCACGGGTACATGTCCATGCAATCTACAGGAAGAAGACACCGAGCCTCTCGCTGACAATCCTTCCGAAGATGACCGGCCTCACCACAGGTGAAACAGTAGCCACTACGATCTGGCCCGGTACACGAATTGGCCCTGTGGTCTGGCTTCCAGCAGCGAAAATAAAGTTCGTCAAATGAACTTCTCATAACCCTACAAGCCACCCATCCGATACGGATACGTCCATCAGCCAATAATTTATCCACAAGAATGGGCGGCACAGCCACAGTGACCACCTTCGTTGCACCATAAGCCGGTCGCACGGGGAAGTCAGTATCGATCGACACTGACTTCCCCGTGATTTTCTGAAACTCCGTAATGAACTCATCCTGAGTAGTGAGTACATCCACATCCTTAATAAAGACGTGGAATCTACTACCACGGCGGCGATGAAGCGTTGGGACTCCCGACTCCTTGAGCGGAAAAGACCGAGACACGGCCACAGCTTGGAGAGGCTGGAAACGGCATAGCCGAGCCTTGTGCGGCTTCTCCTTTCCTTTTTGATGGTTAGAGGCAGGCATCCCCAGAGCTGAGTAAGTGCTCAAATTCTGATCCGGCTCCGGGTGAGGGTCACGGTGAGATAGGAGGTTTAGTCGGTAGGTTGTGAGTCCGACATTTCCCCATTTATGGGGGGTACATAAATGGTATTTCTCCGACTCATCGAGAATAAAAAAAAAAAGAAAAGGTTTTAGACCTTATCTCATAATTCAAAATTTTTAAGATATCATAATTAATTATTTACATTACTTCCAGAAATGGAATTAATAACAACACGAATAATATAATTTAGGAATTTTTTGTTTTTACATTATTGACAAATAAATGACGATTAGGAAATGAAAAAAATTAAAGCCAACAAAACAACGAAATTAAAATGTTCAATTTCAGAGTTATTTTTTTTTTTATAAATAGTGGGTATCGACTACTATGATCATTAGACCTTGTCACAAATAATTAAAAGCACTCCCTATTCCATGAAAGTGACTAGTTCAAATGCTAGTCTTATCAAACAGATCATCCGGATAAACAAACTTGTCACAAAACAATAAAACCCCAAATAAGCATTAGGTGAAAAGGGTGTAAAGGGCCCTTGTAACTTAAAACTTGTAATCCATTTCTAAAGAAATGTCGTTAAAATATCAAAGCGGTCGGCAACTATTAAATCACATTTTTGCCTAAATTCGTCAACTACACTAAAAATAAAACCACCAAAACTCAAAACTGGAGAAAAGAAAATCACAGTTAAGTCACAAACGCAATTAAATTGCTTTCAACGAGTTATTCGCGATAATGAATGAGTCATAATCACTCCAATATACCGCTTGCTTTGAGAAACTCGATCATTTTCTTTTCTCTTTTCTCATTATATAATAAATCATAAGCCAATTTTCCGGTTAGACTGAACCTCGTTCTGAGGTCTCTGTACAGTTGCATTCTTCTATTATGTGTTTCACTGTGAGATATGTGTCACAGCTTTCACTCATTGGTCTCTGTTCTCCTGTTAACATATAGGTCGAAGTAAGTCTGGTGTGACCTATTAGAAGTCTTGTAAGGGCTGATTGTTCTCGACGAGTTAGACATCAGCTAAGCCAAAAGCAGCATATTATTTTGTAAAAACTTTGAGTATGGCCTTTGTTTATCCTGGAAAAATATTAATTAATCTCGCAGTTCCAATAACCGGGGTAACACTTTCTCCCGCGATAATCGTCACATGTCTGTATGGAAAAGACTCTTATAAAGATTTGAATATTAGATCGTGGATACCTATATACTTTTGTGGCTGGGTCAATTAACCACACACCTCAGCAACGATCGAAACTGTACAAGACTACATTCATACATATCCTTATTTAACCTCTGGAGGTTTCAGAGATTAAGATTACGGAGGTTCCAGAGGCCAAACAGAAAAAAGAAAGAGGTGTAAGGAAAAGAGGAGATTTTTTTCTTTTCGCCCATTTCATCGCAAAGTTTAGCAAACAGCCTATTCTGTAATGGTCGAATTTTAATAAAATTAACAATTTTTACAGCTTACAAAAAATTGGTAATTTTCCGGCATATTTTTTGTGCCAAGAGCATGTCTGTGGAGGAAGCAATGCGTCCATTTCACCCTTGCGATAAGATTGTGTTTTAATTTCTTTCAGAAATCCACTGTTCTTTCCTGTTATCGCCTTGCATCATCACTATATCCTTTTCTGCAACTGTACAGGGTGTGGATATCTTAGCTACTCTTAATGCTATGAGATAATATGCTTCAAGTGTACTTTTAACAGTACGGGTTTGATTTACAATTAGAAGGTTATTGATTTCTAAAATTTTGTAATTTTCTTTCGAAAAATTCCAAGGGTTTGCTTTTATGAGCGGAATGTTTAGTTTCCAAATGTCGAATTAATTTTTATTACTTCATGCTTTTATCGGAGAAGACTTGAAAGGAAACAACGTACTGTGGCTTTCCATCCAGCGAGGTAAAACCATAATTTAAGTAACTATCGTTGTACAATCTTGTCATTTAACGAATCGACTCGCTGGGTAGGTGGCTCACTTCGTTTTTTCACAAATTTATTCATTTTACATAAAATTCTAATGGAAAAAAAACAGTTACACTGTTTCACCGCACACTGAAAAACCGAAACATCAATTATTATTATTTTCAATGAAACTACGGTTTTAAAAATTAAAGAAAGGCATAAAACATACGCTTACTTCGCATTTGAAACTAAACTAACGTTCTGCAATCCCTTATGCTTCATTTATACTGCTGAGGGCATATACATATTCGAACATGCCGCTCTCACGGCAAATATTATGCAAGCAGACCGAATTACAAGGATCACGTACACATCATGTTGGAACCTGTAAATTGCTCTGTTTGTACAATTCATACGTGCATATTTATACCCGTCGCTATCAACGAAGCTAAATAGTTTTAACTAGGTTTCATTGGGTTGTGGGTTGGGAGGTCGCGAAATATTCATTATATTTTTTTTTCTCTACTTTCTGGGGACCGTGAAGCTAAAAAGGTTGAGAATCAGTGCTGTAAGAATATAAAAATAAATACGAATTTTATTATTATTTAAATAAAACTGTATTATAAAAGAGCCCAGTAAAAATAACATATCTTCTTTGTTTCATTGAGGTAACATTACGACTAAGATAATCTAATTAACAGTCTGACTTCATTAAAATGAAAATGTTCTAAAATCTTTTTTGTGTTAATGTTTGTTGAATTTTACTAGATAGGCCGTGGTCTTTTTTTTTTAATTTATTTTGTACAGGAAGTTTCTCTTAATCTTATGGCAAGTTTTTTCCAGATTTAAGTAATATTTTTTTTAACATAAGTTTACTCTGCCTACAGAGGCGATATGAATTCTTCCCTTTTTTTCTAGTTGTCAACATTGACTTTCTTTTGAGGAGCTGTATAATGGTAATGATATATGTATATATATATATATAGGTTGATGTTCAAAATATTTTCACCCGAAAATTCAAGATAACAATTTGGAAAACTTATAATAAAATATTAATACATATTCCTGCATTCCAAGGCACCTTAGCTCCCAATCGGTAACAGTATCTGTAACAGTTACTTTGTGTTTCTCAACATCGTATTCTTATGTTATTATAAAGCCACAAGTTACTCGCCGAGGTTTTTAATAACACTTTCCCCCGCGATACCTATTTGACTATCTGACTTCTGTATGGAAAACACTTTTATAAAGATTTCATCCATATTTAACCTCTGGAGGTTCCAGAGGTTAAACAGGAAAAAAGATTTTAGTAAGTAATTCATACCTAAATAAAAATAAAAATAAACTTACAAAAACTGACTTACAAACATAAAATTATTTTATAATCGTTCTTTAATTTTACGTTTTGAAGTCAAGGGAGTTGTTTAATTTGGTCGACTTAAAGTCGGAATTTAAGGAAGAAATTTAAAAAGATGTTACTTCGTAGAGCATTTTTTTAATTGGTTTTTTATTTTAACTTTTTTTACTCATTTTATTTAACATTTTTTACAAGTTATTCTTATTTTTGTAACATATTTCATGAGATGAATGATGGGTGTAGAAGAAGACTACATTAATTTAATCCGGGCCTATCAGTTGCCGGTATTTTTATCAGTTGCTCAACTATCTGAATTATCGTCGTAACTATTTAATTATTCGAATTAAAATTAATGATGTAATGTTATCAGCTATTTAATCATTTCTTTTTAAGATTAAAAAAATCGTGAATAAGCTTACTGTTACATTATTGTTTGTTAGCAGAAAATACTGAAAACAGAGAAGCTAAACGTAGAATTATCGCAGTAAAAAACACACTTTTTAAATAAATTTAGAAGCGTAAACGATATTAAATTTTTTTTTCCGTAGAGGGAGGAAAAAGCTATGCCAGCCGCCGTCAGGCCCGCACTGACGGCAGTACGGGGCTCTCACCCGCTAAAAAAACCTCCCCTCCTATCATGCAGGGGCCGGATCTAAGCCATATGGTATGTACAACCTTTTCATGATCACCCAGGCACTCTACTATCCGAATCCGTGAGACCGGAAGGCGTCCCCAGGGGGCGATCGACAAGCGACGACTCCGAGGAGCCCCCGCCCCCCTTCCCCAGAAGCTGGCTTCCCTTGATCACCCGTCATCGAACTCCAAGTCTTCATAGATTAGCATCTACTCAGCCTGCCGTCGCCTCTCTTCATTGGCCTTCTCTCCTATCATTGATGTGATCGTAGCCGAGACACAATCCCACTTGTTGCTATCGCTGAGCATCACCTCGATTATATTGCTGGCCCCCTCCACACCCTGATCCTCGAGCACTACTCGTAAGTTGCGTCATACAGGACAAAAAAACACTACATGCTCTGCTGTATCTAGTCCGCCGCAATCGTGACAGCGACTTGTGTGGCATCTGCTCATCCTGTACAGATAGTCCCGAAAACATCCATGTCCAGACAGGAACTGGGTGAATTCGTAGCCTGCGTTACCATGCTTTCGCTCCACCCAGTTCTTGACGTCGCTTATGAGCCCATAGGTCCACCTTCCTTCTTCCGAATCTCGCCATCTGTCACGCCAAGCCATGTAGAGACCGTCAATTGCTTCCTTTCTGTCCCCTCCATTCACTATTGAAGCTCTCATTTGCGCTTGTAAGTCTATGGGCGGTACTCCAGCTATAACCGAAGCCGCCTCGGCGCTGATCATACGATACCCTGCGATGACACGTATGTTGCGTAATTAAACGCCTCACGTTCCTGACCCTCGACAACGCTCCCAGCCATACAAGAACTCAACATGTATAGTAAAGGATCGGTTGTTGTCCAGCCACACGCCTAAATACTTCGCGGCTGGACTAGGATGGACTATCGTGCGTCCCACTTTAAAATGCAATGGATGTATTCTGCGTCTTCCAGCCATAACAACCACTTTCACTTTGTCTTCAGCAAGCCGTAGACCCTGAGCAATTAGCCACCTCTTAACCATGTAAAACGAGGACACGATGTAGAAGAAGAAGTAGTAGTGGAGAAAGAGTGTAGTGAAGAAGCGGCCGCTAGGCCGCTTGTTCACCGGCCGCCATCAGTTCTTCTTCTGTTTTGCGTACAATCACAAGTGCCAAATCATCGGCAAATGCCACCGGGATGACGCCCGCCGGGTAGCGCTGCCTTAGAACATTATCGAAAGCAATGCTCCACAAGGCCGGACCCAACACCGAACCCTGAGGGACACCCCTCTCCACCGGGAATTTCGTTTCACCACCTTCCGACCTGCCCACCACGAATCTGTCCTTAAAATATTCGTGCAACACCCTTCGCAGGTATGCCGGAATTCGTCTTGCTTCTAGTTCACGAAATATGACTTCCCCAGGCAGTTCATTAAACGCATTGCGTATATCTAACAGCTCCTATCTCTCTCTATTAAATTATTTTGCCAAAAATAAAAATTTACGAAAATAAACAAGACTTCTAAATATTTCAATTTTTTTACTTTCAGTATTACTTTCGATCGCACGGTTGGATTGGGGGGGGGGCAAATTGAATTTTTTTTACGTTTTTTAGACCTATATATAAAATTTTTGGCTCGAAATTCCAAAACTACTACATACATTTCATTGAAATTTAGATATGTTGCAGTAGTGTATATGAAGTTGCACATGTGAAAATTTTATGCAGATTGTTTGAGTCGTTCTTCAATTACGCTCAATTTAAGGTCGACAACAGTCCAAATTATTATTTTTGAATAACAGAATTTTTTTATACAGAAATAATTTTAAAGATTAATAATATCCTTTCTATATTATGAAATTTTAGAAATTTATAAAAGGCAGTTAACTGGAAATCTTAGATGTATTTAACAGCTGCAAACGATATTTATTCGTATCTGTAAATATAACTAAAAAAATGTCGAAAAAACAATCAGCATCCATCTGCTAATAAACTTAATATCACTTTCACTGCAGATAACTGTCCTTATAACCAAATGACAATACGATTTATGTAATGAAAATATTACTTACGAACTATTTGAACTGTGAAAGAAAACTATTCCAAACTGAATAAATTCAATTGACAAATCTGTTTAATTATCGTCACACATTTTGAAAATATTTCTTGAAATACAAACAATAGTCAGTGGAACTGATGTTTTCTTTCTTACGATAGCTAGAATATATTAAATTAGGTATTCTTAGAATACAATGGTGATTATGGAGAGCTGATGACTAACGTATGAGGAACTCAGGAACTCGTTACGAGAATTTAAACTGGAGTAATTATAATTAAATGGAGTGGTAACAAAAGAAAGTTATCCGAGTATACAATAACTAGCGAGAAAATCAAAAGTTAGTTGATTAACTTTGTTTAACTTTTTTTTTAGATTACAGTTTGTTTATTATTTAAATATTGTTATTTATTTTAAGAATTTCTAATTTATTTTTTCTTACTTTAATTGTTTTAATTACTGAAAGATTATAAACCCAATTACAATTGTGCTGCTGGTTCGAGCAAATCTCGCATTGACAATTACTGAAACAGTACCATAAATTGAACTCTAAAAATAAAATATAATAATATTTCTGTAAAATATCATACTATATCGAGAAAACACCACATAATATACGTACAAATAGACACAAGATTATCGAAAATTAAATCAAAATTACCACTTTCTAAAGAATTATAAGCAAAGCAAATAAAATTTTTCATAAAAATCTGAACAGTTAAATTTTGTTCTCTCATTTACGGTACCTCATTGGAATTTTTTAAAAACGTATTCAATAAACGACATTGGGATCACACGTTCGGAATTTTTTTTTTTTAACCTTAGGGACTACCGTTAGGCTTCGTTTCAGAGGATGAGATGAATGATTTGTAGCGTGTAAAAATGCCACGTCCCACCGGGATTCGAATCCGAGACCTCCAGATGACTGGCTGAGACGTTACCACTCGCCCTACGAGGCCGGCAATTTTCTTTATCTAAAAATTATATTAAGTACTTGATCAACTATCACATAATAGTCGGTATAATGATATCGACTAATCTATTACTATAATAATCTATTTAAACTTAACCTCCAGGTCCACCGTTAGGCTTCGTTTCAGAGGATGTGATGAATGATTTTTAGCGTGTGAAAATGCCACGTCCGACCGGGATTCGAATCGGGACCTTCGGATGAAAGGCTAAGACACTACCACTCGCGCCACGGAGGCCGACAATCTATTTATACTAATTTATTAGAACTAACCAATTTGTCAGTATCAGTAAGTACAATCTATGCTTGCATAAAAAATTAACTTTCACTCGTCTACGATCTAGTGAGAAATATGAATTAAATTATACAATAATATAAGGAATGAATATTATAAATTGATTTTATAATTGATGAACTTTAAAATAGTCGATTTTATATTATATCGACAATTTGATTAAATAATTATATAGAATACATGTCACAAACATCATAAATGTTTAAAATTGCGTTCGCTTAAGTGCAATACAACATTATTTTACCTTTGAGACCAAAATTGGTGGAACATTTTTGACTGGATGCAAATTGTAAACAAAGCGTTTTCAAGCCACATGTTTATGCTATTTTGTTTTTTCATTATTTTTTACAAAGAAATTCGACTATAACATTTTCCAGAGACTCCTGGAACATGTATTATATTCCATTGCGTCAATTACGTACACCTATTTACAAGGTCTAACGATTATTTCTTAATGTTTTTACAGGATTAATCTATTAATTTATTTATAACGATTTTTATTTAAATTAGTTTCAAATAATTTATATTATTTGCATAATAATATGATTTTTTTTTTTTAATAACATTTGCTCAACATTTTAATGTGAATTACTTATGATTATGATCTCATTCAAGGAATATGAATAATCTTTGATTTGTGCTGATACGTTTATTGTTGTTAATTTATGAACTTATAGCAAATATCATGTTTAATAATTTATCTACGTTACTTATTACATATTACAACTATAATGTTAATGATGACTATGGCTATGACATTTGAAACAACTATCAACATTCAAGTTTATATATTTTCCATATATCAAAACAAGTTTAACGTCTATTTTCTTTGAAATAGAGGAAGAAATACACAACATTCACACACACTCATATTTATATATATTATTTACTCGTACAATGTACTGTTCGAGGGAAAGTTACATTACCTGATGGGCCGAAGTACTTAACTACTGAATGAATCAGTAACATTTTAAACACAATTTTCTCGAACTGGAAAAGGAATTCTAAGAAGCTTTACGCCATGTAAATTCATAAAGCTAATTTTATTTATTATAAAACAGGTTGCAGATTATCAATGAGTAAAATCTACGCTTACATAAAAAATATTGTTTGACGTCATCTACAATCTAGTAAGAAATAGGAATTATATAAGATATTGACCATCCGAACATAATCGAATTGCCTTTTCTCATTTTTTCCGTTAATTTCCGATTAAAAAACGACATTTTCATATTAAGAACCGAATTGAAATATTAAAATAATGAGATATACTTAAACAGTAATTAGGTACGTTCAGTTCTTAGGGATAGGCCGCTAAAGAATGAAAATTTATGTGTTAAAGGTTTGTTGTTTCCATCCCGTGATCTATAATTTTTTTTTTTTTTTTAAGTTTTGTACAACAAATTAAATTATTCATCAAATACCGATCCCCAGACCTGTAAACATCAAAATATTTTGGTATAAAAAACGTTTTTTTAAAATATTGTTAAGATTTATAAAATGTTTAAATTAATATGAGTAATAATTTGTTATTTTATATCTCCTAAATACAGAGTGTCCCATATAAACGCAACCCATCAATCACTCATCCATGAAATTTCAAAAGTCAAGCTTACTCCCCTACTCGTTACTGAAATGGACTCGTCCAACATCTGAACATCGCGGCGACGCAGTAGAACTCTACGAATAGTAACAACAATGCAATCATAACGTTCAGTGTATTGCTAGAGACAAGATGGTGTTATCGCTAGATGAACGTGTTTTCATTGTCGAGTCGTACTTCAGTACAAAATCAGTGGTTGCAGTGCAAGATTTGTTTCGCCATAAGTACCCAGATAAACCAGTTCCTAACAAAACACCAGTATTAAGGTTAGTTGCAAAATTTATAGAGACCGGTTCTGTTAATAACAAGGAACACAAAAGATCTGCGTCAGTGTTGAATACAGATACAGTCACTGAAATCAAAGACCGATTACTCGCCTCGCCAAATAAATCGATCAGACGTTTGTCTGCTGAAATTAATTTGTCTAAATTAACTGTTCATCGGGCGACCAAACAATTACAATTACGACCTTATCGCATTCAAACGGTTCATCGACTTCTTGAGCCCGACAAAGAAAAACGGCTACAATATTGTCAACAGTTCCGTCGATTTCTGCGTGAGGGAATTAATGTTATGGATTCGTTATTTTTCACAGATGAAGCACGGTTTCATTTGGATGGCTACGTAAACAGCCAAAACAGTAGAATTTGGAGCGCTGAAAATCCCCACGTTTATCACGAAAAACAATTACACCTGCAGTAGTTGGGCGTGTGGTGCGCGATATCGCGGAAAAAATAATCGGTCCGATGTTTTTCGAGTACACCATTAATGCAGAACGATATCAGGATATTTTATTTCAGTTCATTGCACTCTTGGAAGAGGAAGACAGACAATGGTGGCTACAACATTACGGTGCGACATCGCACTACGCAGGTTCAACTTCTGATTTCGTTGAGGAATTCTTTGGTAATCGTGTTATCGGTCGAGGCTTGTAACCACCAAGATCTCCAGATTTGACTGCGGCGGATTTTTTTCTATGAGGTTACCTCAAAGAAAAAGCCTACAGCAACAAACCACGAACACTTGAACAAAAGAAAGTCAATATTGAACAAGCTGTATTAAATATCCAGCCACAAACTTTGAAAAAAGTTGCAAGAAACGCTGTAAAAAGAATTAAAACTTGTATTCAAGAAGATGGCGGCCACTTCCAACATTTACTCTAAATGTAAAGTAATGGATGGTAATAATGAAAATTACATTTACATTTACACATGCCTTTTTATTATTTCAATACCTACCAATATAAGGTTGGGTTGCGTTTTATATGGGACATCCTGTATATAAGGTATTAATAAAATAAAATCAAAATTAAACATAATTATCCTTTCATGTATATTATGTATGTATCTGCACAGTTAGATATACACAAAAACAATTTCAAATATATTTCCTAACAATAAACTATTTAATGTTTATTTTATATATATATATACATATTTAAATTATTTTAGAATGGCAAAGAAATTTAATTTATTAAATAAAGGAATAATGACTTTTATTGCATATAAAAAAATAACCTTGATCAAATTACCCAACCATAACAAACACAAAACTATTTACGTTTTTAAACTTTTTTTATAAAAATAAAAAAGTGTGTTAATTAAGGATGAAAAATCGTTTTTAATATCCATAGTATAAAGTATTTCATTAGAGATGATCATATCCTTGTTTCTTTTTTTTTTTTTTTGGTAATAGTCTGATTCATCCTAATTAATATTACGTATCTATTTTTTCTTAAGTCCCCCCCCCCCCTAAAAAACACAATAAATGCAAATTTAATTAACTAACCTAGATGTTTCAAGATTTATGTGTTAAATTATTTACAGTTTATTTCATATTGTTTTTCTTATAAAAATCCGAAGCTGAAATTAGTGGCTGAATCTTATAATTTCAACCATTTATCCTTAAAATCCTGGGTTCTAATTTTGACGGTTAAACATGACAATTTCATTTGTTAAAATATTTCCGTATTTTTGTTATTTTTAATATTGTATATTTGTTATTGTTGTGATGAATTAATCATGAAAAAAGGAAAAAATTATCATTTCAATAACCACAAACAAACCTTTTTCATTGTATACGTATAAGTGAATTTTTATTCTTTCACATATTATCCGGAAGGAAAATCATCCATTAAAATAGAAAAGTTTTTCTCATGAAATTTTTTAAAATTATTATTAATTTTTTTTTACAGAAATGTTTTGTTAAAATGCACTTAGCAGTGAATACTTTAATAAGGCTGTTTTCTAAAAAAGGAAAAAAATACACCCCAGTTTGAAATTTTAAATATTTTATAAAAATGAATTGTTTAATTTCTGTATTAATCCCTTGAAAAATTTCTTTAAGGTAAACCCTTAAAGAAATTAACCCTTTGTTGCAAATTTGTAAAAATTTCAACAACACAAATAACGGTAACAAAAACACGTTTTTTTTTTCGGTTTGAAGTATAACAACTTTTTTAAATGACTAATAAATACTTGTATTTTATTTATATATAAAACTTGTATAGAATTTAATTCTGAGAAAATTTATGTAATAAAATCTATTTAAAAAAAGCAAAAAAAATCTACTTTTGTTATTAAAAACAAAACAGACAAATTATGCGAATTTGTAAAAGTTAAAAACAGCTGTTTTAAATCGATAACAAAGCGTTTTCGGACATATATTTGTATGAATTTTTTTCCTTATTTCAAGCTCTACTTCAGCTCCCAAATTATTTCCCTTTCCTCCTTAATCACTCTGTATAAATATGTGATTATTTTATTAATTAAACATATTTCGTTGACTAAAATAGTTTTCCAATAAATTCTATCAAACCCTACATTTGTTTATATTATACAATGACAGGTAATCACTTCGAGATTTTAGAAATTATGGAATTCTTATTTACAGGTATAAGTTTTTGAGGAAATCAATTTTTTTTAAATTAAATAAAATTACGTTATTCTTTACATATATTATTCAACCACCAGTAGAAAATTTCTTTAATAGTTAACTAACTCTCTTCAAAATTACACCATCACACTAAAAACGAATTGCTATATTTTAAGTATTAGATTCGGTTACAAAAGTTCTGTTTTTAATATGCAGAAAGAAAATATTTATTCAAAGTTTTCACAAAGAAACGAAAGAATTTCAGTATATGTTCTATAAGTAAAAATATAGAAAAAAATTCTTGTAAACATGTGCCCGGAAACGTTTGGTTTTCGAGTTACAGCTTGGTAAACTGGCCGGCCTCCGTGGCGCGAATGGTAGCGTCTCGGCCTTTCATCCGGAGGCCCCGAGTTCGAATCCCGGTCAGGCATGGCATTTTCACACACGCTACAAATCATTCATCTCTCATCCTCTGAAGCAATACCTAACGTTGGTTCCGGAGATTAACATAAAAAAAAAAAAAAACGCTATTAAACTTGGCAGGCTGATGGGACCGAGACGGGGGCCACGTGCCAGTAAGATAAGAATAATCTATACGCGGTAGGAACATGGACTGACTTAGGATTAAACATCCGGAGAATGGCGGCTCTGTCGAGACGGATGGCCATCAAGATTTCTGCGGCGTACAGGACCATCTCGGCGGATGCTGTACATGTGATTTACACCAGTCCACCTTTTTTTTTTTTTTAAGAAGTGGAGCAACCCCATTTACGGGCGCCGAAGAATTGTCAGATTCGCTAACCGGTTCTACAAGCTATTACAGAAAATGCTTATGATTCAGTGCACTACCTACTAAACCTCTACCTCTGGCGACCCCACCTCCTGGAAACCGCTAATAAAGCATTACTTCAGGAGAGGGCTAAGCGCCTACACACACATTCGGTCTCCGCAAGCAAACATAATCCATACCAAACCACTACACGCACATCACAAATACCAAAAGGAGGAAAACATCCAGGAACATAGCACACCTAACAGGCACTTTTTTTTAAAGACTTACCACACACATTTATATATTCATACAATCAAGTCAACACAAGACAATCACACAACAATCATGAAGACATGACCACAAGACATAAATTATCCACGAAAACACACTCAACAGTTAATTACGCGTCTCGGCCTTTCATCCGGAAGTCCCGGGTTCGAATCCAGGTCAGGCATGGCGTTTTCACACATGCTACAAATCATTCATCTCATCCGCTGGTGGATGCCTAACGGTGGATCCGGAGGTTAGAAAAACAAATTGGTAAACCGGAGGACGTGTCAAGATCTGAGAGAGTGAAGACGTCTTGTTTGAGCTCCGTTTTTGTCATAATTGTGCTTTCGTTTCCGTTTTTTGTTGTTTATTTACGTTGTTAGTTGTATTATTGGTTGTTTTTACTATTTGTTCGTGTTCTTGTCAGTTTTTTAGGGTTTTTTGTGTTGGATAGTAACGTTTTGGTTAGCTTTCATACGGGCTAATCCCGACGTTAATTACCAATTTATTGTTTGTGACTGTTTTTATTTAATATAATTTAAACGTTTTCCTTGTGTTTTCTGATTACTTGTTAATTTAATTATTTTCCGTGTTTTTGTCTAATTTTTGTGTAGCCTACGGTTGCTAAGGTATATTTATCTTAGTTATCCAGCTGATTTATATTTCTATTACTTGTTTATGTTTGACTTGAAGCAGTTCCTAAGTCGAACAACTCTGTTGATATTGACTTAGAAAAAATCGTTTATTTATTTTTCCGGTCAGCTGTTTGATACGGGGAATCATGGTAAAACATTCCCTTGAACGTGAACGATCTGGGGGTATGCCCTCTCCAACGGAAGAGGAATTTACTCCTGTGGAAAGGCGGTAGTCTAGTAGGACGCCAGGTGTTCGCGTCGTCCGTGAGATCCTTTCCGGGGACAGTGGTACTGATAGTGCGTCAAGCTGCGACTGTAAATCACATCGCCGGTCGGTAGCTCGGCAATTAGAGACTGCCAGACGGAACTCTGTACAGGTGGACGTATCCGAGCGTCGTCAGCAGCGGGCTGAGGCTCGGTATATGGAGTTGAGTGATATTGATTTTAGTGGAAGTAAAATTGACTCCACCTCCAACGCTGGCATATTTTTTTGAGAGAATTGGGTTTCATCAGCGGGAAAATCATCAAAACGCAGATTGCGACTCTCCCCTCCTGACGGTGGGGGAGCAGAAGAAGCCTCGTTCGGTTGGGAAGTCTGGTCAGGATGTTGGAGGTTCGGCTCAGACAGGGAAGCCGGGTTCGTTGGCGAGGAAGGAGGAATATTTCTCTTACAATCTACGTTGTCTTCTTAAACATGTCTGTGACCTGAGTGAGATAGTGCGTACTCTCATTAACACAAAGAAGGAAATCAAAGACTGTTCCTTCGAAATTGATAGTCTTGTGTTTATGGTTGAAAAGTTTTGGAACGTCCTTGAGGAACTACCCTTGCAGGGCACGCGGACGCCAGTGGAGGTTGTGACGGTTGCCACCCAAACGCCGGTGGTGATGGAATCGAAGGCCGTTCAGGCGGAGAACAGTGGCTCGACTTTGGGGTCACGACTTCGCATGGACGTACGGCAAGCACTGGACAAGGAGGTGGATGATGGAGATCTTCCTCTGTTGATTCTTCATCGATGGCCCAAGGGGCACTTGTAGCTACTGAAGTTCTTGAGAACGTTGCTGATGCTGATGGACTGGCCTGGGTAGTGAAGTTGGCCCAGGGTGCGAAATCTTGAGCTGATTCAAAGATATTCGAGGAGATGCTGCTGGACGGGGCCGACAATCCGGTCTGGCTCGCTGCGAGCGGCCAGGTAGTCGCTGGTAGTACTCGGGCCAAGTACCTGGCTTGTCGGGCGGTACCAGTGGGTGAAATGCACATCGTGATAGCATTTGATTCTTCCGACGGCGAGGAGCGGTTGTTTCACGTATCGTGGAGTCCGCCAAGTTTGCGTTGCCCGCAAATCCTACCATTTGTTTTTATAAGCCTCAAGGGAAGATGGGGCAATACATTCATAAGGTGGCTGAATACTTGGTCCGGCGGAGTTCCATTAACCTTAGTATGCATTATGATGGGTCTTCGTTGGGGGTTAAGGGGAGTCGACCACAGGTGAAGAAATCAGTGGAGCATCAACCGCGACTGTGGTGGTGAGGGCGGTGGCACAATCAGACGCGGATCTTCTCCGAACGGTTCGAGACACTGTATCGAGGATGAGGTGAACATCTTTTCGGCGCGCAAGGTCAGGAGAGGACCTTCACATATGAGTCCAAGACACAGCAAATGTGGCTACCATGTTCTGACAACAAATATTGGACAAGGTTGAAGGCACCATGGTCATATGGGGAAACAAAATGGCAACGGTGGCGGTCCCTCCTCTCCTGGCGACAGAATTACTGAAGGTTGGCCGAATTAGAGTCGGATGGGTGTCCTGTCGGGTGTCCAGGAGGTCCGACGAAGAACGTTGCTATCGATGTTTGGGTACAGGGCACCGGGCGAGGACCTGCGATGGTCCTGACGGAAGGGGTGGTCTCCGTAAGGACTGTCCAACAAGGCTAAATATTTGCACTGCAATACCCGTGGGCACGCTCTTGGAGGCCGTGGCTGCAGGGCCGGCGCTCGGAAATTAATCCTGTCGTCTTCACTCTTGAGATGAATTTAGGGTTGGAACAGCCTCGTCCAGGAGGGGTGGGCCGCTTAGGTATACCAGGCCGCTTAGGTGTCCCATCCTCTATGATTGGACGGGGACTCCACTGTGGCTTCGGAATGTGGTGGTAAAGTAAGACCGTAGACCCGATGGGGGATCCCTCCGGAGGTTCGTCACTAGAGGCAAGGCGTAAAGACCGGAGTCTTGGCGGGGGAAGGTCCCCCTTGGGGTCCCCTCATTAGAGACATGGCATATCACCAAAAGACCGAGTCCCGGCTGCCTGGGGGAAATAAGTCTCAACGAGGCAGTTTGAGGCGAAGGCGTCCCCTGGAGCTGTGTTAAGGCTTAATTTTGTGTCCAGCTCCGGGGGGGGGGGGGGATAAGAAATGACGCATTCAAAAAAAATAAACTTTGTAAACTAAAGTTACACTAACATTTTTGAAACTTAACGTTAAATTAAATAAGTGAAACACGGGCCAGAACTGGATCTCTAATAATTAATGAGAAGCTTTTTTAAAATAAAAAAAATATATATAGTGCCACAAATCTTTTTTTTTTTTTTATTTTGACGTACAATAACTTAAAAAAAAACAGTAAATAAATACAATTTTGGAAAAATTTGTAGAAAGTTTAATTATGAAAAAAACATTTATATAAATAACGTCAACTGAACATGGAAAAATTCAAGAAATTTTACTAAAAACTAAACAGACCTAAATGTGGCAGAAAAATATTGTAAATATTTTCCACTCTAAAACAAAGCGCTTCCGGACCCTTTTTTAAACGAACGGTTTATTTATTTTTATTTGCACTGAGATTATTTTCCTTATTTTATAAGATACTACAAAATCATAATTAGATTATTCATAATTAGCAAATTATAAATTTAATATTAATTTAAAAGGTAAACGAACAACTTCATTTCAAAAACCATCATAAAAGGTAGATGGTGTTAGAGAAACGATTGAAATTTGACGGACACATTAGTCTGTAAGCAAATAGGAGCAATTTTTTTTTTTCATCAGGGACCAAAACATTCGATTTTTTTTTTAAATCATAAATTCCATAAAAAATCTTGTATAATTTGTTTCAGGGCTTTACATAAATTCACCTTTTGACTATATTATTCTTCTAAACTCCAAATGTTTGTTTACAAGTTACACTTGTAAACAAAAATTAAAAAAACACTGACTTTTGTATAATTTAAAAAATATTATAATTAAATTCAAAAAGTCAGTGGTGTATGTAAACAAGTCATTCTTCATTTCCATCTTTTTCCCCTTCATTTATCATCTCCGTCTTCTATTTTATCTAAATTAATGTTTGAAATAATAATGCTAAGTGTATTTTTATTAATTGTATTAATTTATTTTTGTTTCATTTCATCTTAAACTGAATTAAAAAAGGTTTGTTCGGAATTCATTTCGAAGGTTACATTGAAAGTTAATATTTATCAAAATTAAAATATATAAAAAAGAATAAATTACCTGATTTTATGAATATAAAACTTTATGTGTTTTTACTTTCCGATTTTTTATTTTTTTATTTAATTTTATAGAAAAATTAGTAATAAAAATAATTTTATTCATCTCTTATTTCAAATTATTTTTTCTCGCTGAATTAAAAAATTAACGAGGGAACCTTTGAATAGATATTTTTTAAATCTGATCAAAAAGAAGGTAAATTTTCATGAAATAACAGTCTTAGTAGTATAAAGTAACCGAGCCAACAAATTTTCAAGAAATACAAAAGATCAACAGGTGTGTCAGAGAACAGATTATGTGTTTTGTAATGAAACCAACGATAAATATCAGTACACAGTCTGGTGATTAATATAGGAAACGTAAAACATTATCTCAAGCTAAACAAAAAATGTTACCCGATTGTCCAATGAAAAATTTAAGAATATATACAATTTCTCTTAAAAATAATTTATTTCTTTTAGGACTATAAAACCTAACACCTTTAAAAATTTGTATCGCTCCCATAAACTATAAATTTAAGGAAATAGTAATAACACAATAATCATATTATTTTTATTATTATTATTAATGTTATTGTTATTATTATTACTATTATAAATAAGTTAGAATTTATCCCTACTAAGCAGAAACTTTGTAAATAATCTATTGTTTTTCTACATATTTTAACTCGTGTGAGACTTCTAAACTACGAGAGGTCTAGTCGATGTCGCTTTCTTTTAAAGTAATGATGTTCACTGTACATCCAGTTCCAGTGGTGAAATGAATGGGTGATTTTTAAATATTTAAAAATCATTTTTAAATCATTACAAGATGTCGCTTGTTAAACTGCATTTCGGTCATCTCATATTTAATGTTAAATCTCGCTCTCAATGAATGATTACCTTTGACAGAGATTTTGCGTTCAATCAATACATTAGATTACTATCATTTGTACTCAAATAAAGTAAAATGAAGTTAAATTCTTCATTTAGCCCAAATTTTTTTCAAAAAATTGAAAAAAATTTGGGCTAAATGAAGAATTTAAGAAACTAATTCACTCCTCACTTTTCCTTGTAACTCTGATATTTGAAATTTTATAGAAAAGTGTGTAAAATTTTCTTTGAATTATATGTACGATTGTTATCACTTACCAGTATATCGTTGGAGAAATTAGAATTATATACTTCTATTTATCAGAAGAAATAAATTGAATATGGTTTTTCTCAGAAAATAGAAGTTACAACTAGATCATATTATATCACAGATGCTCACAATTCATAATAACTGGAACAGATATTATTGGTAACATCAATTTACCTCTTTATCAAAAAGCAACATGGTTGTAGTATAAACTATCTCCGTTGTAAGTTACTGTTGAGAGTTGCTATCATTTTTGAAAGTAATTGTGGCAGGTTGCCTAAAACCGCTATTGTTATGGCGGTTATACCTAACAACTTACAAACGAAATTAAATTATTTTATTTTAAAAAGCTTTTTTAAATAAATAACATGACTGTTGGTTTCAACTCACAGTAAATACATAATGAAGTTAACAAAAATGGACAACTAAATAGTACATGGGAAATAAATTAGAATATAAAAAAGGGTTGAATAATTAATTATAAAATACCATAACTGTACATCTTTTATATCTTGGAGTTAATTCACTTTGGATCAAGTATACTAAAACGAATTAACTATTTTTTTTTTTAATATTAAAGTCATAATGATACATATAAAAAGAATTTTTTTTTCTTTCGAGATCTCGTATTGTTTCTTTTTTTATACATTTCGTATTAAAAATATCATGTTTTTTCTAGGTTATAATGATTTTAATTAACTTGTAAATATGAGTTTTCAATTACAAAGATAATAATACAAAAGAATAGGGGTCACACAGACTTATTAGTTACGTTATGAATCGCGCAAAAAAAGTTACAGTTTTCTCCCATACCATATATAAAACAGGAAAACTGATTTTGTTTATATTTTTAAACTCAATACCTTTTTTTACTTTTTCAAATTCCTTTTCCATTTTTCATCTTTCGAAACACTTTTTTTATAAAACTTAAGGAGATTATTTATGCGTTATTATTTCTCAGTATCTTATTGACAATCAGTATATTTTTTTTTATCATGAAGTAAAACATATATTATAGTATAAAATTGAATTCAATTCTTATTTAATTCTTTCAGTTTGATTTTCTTCTCAATGTAGATTAATTAGCGTTGTTAGATATTGTGACTGTTGAATATTAGCATTCTTTAAAAATATCTATGATCGTATGTAGATATATTTTATCTTATTATAATCATGTTATTTAAGGTTGAATATTAGATTTATTTGGGAGGTGGATTACCCCGTATCAGATTCTCTAACTGCATTGGTTGTACTGTAATCAAAGCATCAAGCCGTCACCAATACCACTTCTAATGCAACATTATCAAACAATCAGTCATTGCCTTCTCATTCCCTAGAATCTACGAATTATTCTCACCATTTTAAAGTCCGTGCGTTTGATTTGTCATCACATTATGCTCAACTTAGCTGTTACGATTGGCCACGTATTAATAAAAGAATAATATTATTTTAAGATTTGAAATTTTTTAACGACATACTGAACAAAATTTTGGAATAAAACGTTTTTTTTCTTTAAAAAAAAGAAGACTTACAAAAAACGTTTTCAGTCGTTTTCAGTGATTGACACTGTTAATAATTGATATTATTGCTTGGGGTCTTTTTGAATTAGGCAAATATGTATTTAGAACTTGGTCGAAAAGGGTGTATGATATGAACTGCGTCTCTGTTCATTTATTATATCGCCATAGTGAAGAAAATTATAACAGGAATAATATATTACATCTTAGGTAAGTTTATAAACAAAGCCATTTATACGCGATTTATGTACACATATAAGCCATATATATATATATATATATAATCATATGAAAAATATAGAAGTAACCGAAAAGAATTCGGCTAACACAATTACTTAAATATTGGTAAAGCAAATTTAAAACCCTCTTGGAGTTTGAATCGGTTTTTAAAGATAATAATTTTCAGTTTGCAATTTAAATAATTAAATATGTAAACTGATTTTTATGAATTGCAATCAGTATTAAATTTTCTGGCTTCAAAAACGTTTATACAGACACGTCTGATCTTGACGTTGCTGCCAATTCCTCCGAGAAGTTAGTGGTACACATTATGAAATAAAAATTATTAACTTAACGGTATATAGCCGTTAAGAAGAAAATGGATAATGGTCCCTATTCAAAGAAAGGAGCTAAGTGATTGATATTTAATAATCAGCCATTATCAAGATTAAAGAAGAGCAAACATATGCAGTAGGCTGTATTATAAATTCCTACATATGATGTCTAGACTTATATCGAAGTTTACATTAATCTGACTATATAGCGTGCAAGATGTTAAATATTTGGTTTGATTCCCTTGTCCTTCACAAGATATATATTTCATTTTTTTAAATCGATTTTTTTAATTAAAAAATTTCAATTGAAAAAAGAGTTAAAGGTTTTCATGTTTACGCTTTTCACAAAATCGAATTCGCCTGTTATCAAATATTATCAACAAAGCGTTGTTATACCTTTAACTGGCTAAATTTAAGGGGAATCACTTATTTGAAATGATCCATAAATCTAGAATGAGATGAAAAAATTAAGAAATACGTACGTATATCATAATAAATATAACACTAATTTCTATTTTCATTCTATTATTTGTGCTTGTCTTAATATATATATATATATGTTTAAAATTATAGATTTTCTTTTTTTTGGCTGATGAATTAATTCACCATCGAATCTTATAAAGAAGCTTGTTTGAACATGGGAATGTGAAAATTCAAACTCTTTTAGAGTATGAAAGTTGCCATTCCTGACCGGAATTCGAACCTGGGACCTCCAGATGAAAGGCCGAGACGCTACCACTCTGCCGCGGAGATCGGAAGATTTACTGTTTACTTATTTACTATTTAAAATTGTTTCCTAATAATTTCATGAGTTTCTCACGGCATGAATCATGAATATCAGATAACGTAATAGGTTTAGGCGTAGAAATCACTGTAAAAGTACATTTTGAAGAAAACGGATGGTTAGATCTAAAAAGTAAGCATTTGATAGTGGAGAGGGATTTTTAAATGAAAAAGTAACAGTTGGTAGTAAATTATTTATTACTAGAAATATATTTGTAATAATCGATGAACGCAGAAAATATCAAAAGATCACAAAGGTGGAAAATTTTATCGATGTTTAAATGAAATTATTAAAATCGAAAAATATAGAAAAAAGAAAATTCATTGAAGGATAAATGTAGTAATACAGAAAATAAAATAATTAAAATCTATACAGATGTTGTATATAGGAAAATAAGTTAACATTCTGGAATAATGAAGTGATGACGTAATAATATCAGAAGTTTAGATAGAAGAATAATAATTAGAAGAAAAAAATTAAACTAATTAACGGTAGGAATATTCATACAAATTTATAGAAGAGACTATACATTTAATTAACTATAATTTCAGATGAAACTATACAGTATAATATGAATTAGATAGAGATACGAAAGATTCAAACAATAATAAAGCAGAACGAATTGATGATGAAGCATTAAGTTACTAAAAAAAAAAAAATAGTAACTTAAAAATCATCAAATTAAAAAAAATGTAATTTTACGTAACTATTGAAAGCAAGACCAGATGAATATGTGATTCCGCACTGTAAGTTTAATGTCTGATGTTTCCAAATTAATAACTAGAAAGATTTATAGAAGAGAATGAGAGGTATACCGATGGAGGACCAATTAAATTTTTAAAAATCATGATGTAAGCGAAGAAATTCTATTTCTCACATTAATTTAAAAAGCAGGTTGAAGATAAAGAAAGCAACATATGTAGCAATCGCGGATCTTGTAAAAGCTTTGAAGATTAGGATAACATTTTAAGAAAAAAATTATTAAAATATAGAAAAAAAAGAAGAAATTATTTATACTGTATACTAAAATCATATGGTTATAATGATAGAAAAAAAGGAAAGATAAATAGGAAGACTGCTGAAAGAGTTTTTCTGCAGAGAAAAAGAACTGTGACAAAATCCCATTCATTTTTAATTTGTGCTTGAAAGAAGTAATAAAAGAACTAAAGGAAAAGATTGAAACAGAAGAACAAAACATTTATTCTTTTTATTTTTTTTTTACAGTCGCAAAACATATTTTTAAAATTCGTTAATATTGTTATTTTCGTTAAAATTCGAAATGAGTTACATGAGATAATGAATGACATGAGAATGATATTATCCCATTTCTAGAGTAGAAGTTCAATAAGAAAGTAAGTGAGAGTAAAACGAGAATAATAAAATATGATGTAAAGAAGGAGAGAAATGCGTTAATATGGTGTTAAATATAAAGAAAAGAAATTAAAAGTCACCACGGAACTATTTGGTAATAAAATTACAAAAAATGATTGAATTAAAAGATATATCAAAAGAAGAAGCCTTAAGGAGATTGGTGGATTGTGCAGAAATATCAAAATTATCGATTTTCGGATTTTAGCCATTAAATGTGTTCTAATGGTGTATGAATCACATCTCTGTGACAACCAGAAAACGCTTCATGAATTTTTTTATAGAATTATGTTCGTGTTTTTTGAAAGATTATTTTTCTATGAAACTTGCTGTTTTGAATTTTGTTTTGTTTTTTAATTCTTAATTGATAATTTACGGTTCACACTTTCAAACTGAAAAATTAGAAGGTCTGGAGCATATAAAAAAAACGGATGGGAACAAGGCTCTAAAAAAAAAAATGAACCAAGATATGTGATGCTTGTGGTTGGTAAAGGCATTAGAGGACGCGGTCGTCTAACAACTGAGGCTATTGAAAAAATACAAACATATTATTATTATAGCCTTGCCATTAGACGAAATACTTCGTCTGGAAGATAAGAAAAAAGCAGTGTAGGCTACATACTTCCATCTTGGAAGCACCAACGAAAACCCAGCAAGCAGGGATGATTCATGATAAAATAACACCGTGAATCAGCTTGTTTGGCCCGTTACACTTTTTTGGTGTAAGAAAAAGCTGTAACGGGCAAAAATGTTTTGACCACAGTCAGTACTTTCATCTTCCTTCCGTTGCAATAACAGAAATAAAATTCATTTTTTGAGGATTTAGCTAACCCAGTTTTTCTTGAAAAATATTTACATGGTGGTTCCCAATTATGAGCGAATCTCTCAATAATTTTATATGGTCGTGAATACCCAGAAAAACATTTTTAATCCTTGGTACACTTGAACTTGGAATACATAAAGCTATATCTTGATTTCAATAAAGGGAATATAAACAAGATGCTAAATCATAAGAAAGATAGGTATTACTCCAGGAAATAATTGCACTGAAGCAATGCAAAAACTACATAAATTTCGAATCAGGAAACCGGAAAAAGCAGTCGGAGAAATTGAAAAAATCGCCGGCAGATGAAAAGATTAGCTCAAATAAGAGTGGAAATTATGAAGAAGATAACCCAGACAACCCCTCATATGGAACTGGGTTTTATTAATTTGTAAAGAAATCGCTAATTTTTATGATTTTCCAAAAATTATATTTTTTTGCACAAGTTTCATTTTTCAGGAACCGTAAAAGATAGCTGATGATTTTTTTTTAATTTTACATCTCGATGGATCAAATATTTTGATGAGTTCATATTTATGATATAGTGAATAACTTTTGAAATATTTCAATTTAAGTGTGAAAATGTTTGTCCGCTTAAGTTGAAAAAGAAAAAATGTAAATAAAACCAGGGATATATGTTTTTACAAACTGTAGCTAAAAGTACAGATAAAAATTAAAAAAAAAAAAAAAATTGGATCTGGCTGTGAGAACAATTCTTTGAGAACAATTTACCTTAATTAAAAAACATTATAAGTATAGGATAACCGATTCCCCTTAAAGAAAGTCAACAAATTTTTTATGCAGAGATGAAATTTATTGGTATCAAACAGAAATTAAATAGAAATCCTTTAAAATATTTATATGGAGCACTTTATAGCAGTAAAATATGATCAACGAAGAAAATTATTAAAATTATGTTATTACAGGAGACTGTTGAAAATTAGTTTGGTTTTTAATACAAATTGAAGAGATTTTAAGAAAACCAGACAAGAGAGAAAACTATAGCAGTAATTTTATAAAAATAAGGACAAATCTGGTGGACCAAATTTTAAGTCGTCCAAGGATTATAAGACAAAAAGTGTAAAATAAATAAAACAGAGATTTAAAAATTCGTAATAAAGGTTATATATTGAGGCTATCAATTCTGTTGGAACAAAATTGAAAAAATGATGAAATAAACCAATCAAAACTCTATAAGCCAATATAATAAAAAAAAAACAAAAAAAAAAACGTATTGTATATATGTGAGTTCACTACACTTAAACGTGTTTAATTAAGTTTAAAAATGTGTGAGAATACTATTTTGAAATCTAGTGTTTATTTTATTTGTTTGTCAAACGAACTACCGGTAATTATTCTATAAATAATGTTAGGTTAAAAAGTTGATATACTCATAGTAGGCAGAATTTTACATTTAAAAAAATGATAATAAAACAAGAAGGATTATATAAATTATAATCATTAATTTTCAATTTTTATTCTTTTCCTATTACATTTTTTCTTTTTTCTTTTGGATAGGAGAAGAAGAAGATTTGATGGGAGGCGTTAACAACAAAAATAAAAAGTAAAGTTTACGATGCCGTAGGGTTTGTACGTATCTATGTTAACCACCGACTGATCTTAAATAAAACAACTAATAAAACTTATATCATATGACTTCGTTAAAAATTCTACCACAATGAAAAAATGTTAGGATAGGTTAGTTAACAACGCTACACAACACTAGATAGTAGTAATACTATTATAAACGATAACTCCAATTAATTAATTTATCTTTACTTATTAATTTTATTATCAATTTTTATTTTTTATATTCTGTACACACTTTTTTTCCTTATTACTATTATTATCTACACCAGTTTTTAATTTATTCATTAAAATCGTTCCTTAACCGGAATTCTTTGATCATTTATTTAATCACGCTCTACTAGCAAAAAAAAGATTCTAATTAGATTTATTTAAAATATTACCTATTTCATGTGAAATTAATACAACGTTAAATAGTTAACTTCTTATTAAAAATATATATTTACATTTCTTAATTACCCGATTTTCTGACGTAATTAGTGAACGTAATAAGATAAATTATCGGAAACAACGTTCATTAATTGTAATTAAAAAAAAGGGGAAAAAATACATACCTATATGTGCCAAAACTTTATACATTACGTAAATACTACTTGTAGTTTCGTTATTACTTTATATATATACATATATATATATATATTTATATATATTATATATGATTCTTGCTTATTCGGCATCATTTAAAAATTGTTTGATCTTCTACTAGTCATTCAATTTTTTTATATTTCTGTAACATATAGCGATAATAATTCTTTTAAAAATGAAGTTCATCTCTGATACAATCTCCCCCTCCTTTCTGCCGATTCCCAGATAAACTTTTAAGATTCTGATGGGTCTCGTTTCCTTTTAAAACATTTATAATTGTTATTATTTTCCGGTCTCTTTTTTTACGTGAACTGATCCTTCAGCAATATTTTTAAATCGATCTTTCTCCTCCCTTCGGAGGTCGATGGCATATATCGTGATTATTATATCTTTCCAATTCTGAACTTTTCTGATAATTCTATTGTCTTTCACTCATCTCATTCCTTCTTCATTTTTTTACAATGTGTTCATTTAATTTTCTCCAATCTACCTTAAATGTCTACAGTTTTTCTTTTTCTTGATATCCATGTTTCTCATCCATCCAGTACACCTCACCAGACCCTTTTTTAGTTCGAACTCAATCTTTCTTCTTATAGTGATATCTGTTTATTTTTATTAAATACTTTCTTAGACGTTGCTGTATTAGGTACATTTCATAAGAAAGCTACCTATTGTAATTGGTAACATGATTCGACTTTCGGAAAATATCGACATACCTTCGCTTTTCACATCCCCCAGACTCCAAATTCTTTTTATAAGACAGAAAGCGTAAAATAAAACTAAGTTTTAAATAAATAAAACAGAGATTTAAAAATTTGTAATGAAGGTTATATATTGAGGCTATCAATTTTGTTGGAACAAAATTGAAAAAAATGAAGAAATAAACCAATCAAAACTCTATAAACCAGGATAATAATAAATAAAAAAAAAAAAAAACAAAAAACAACGTATTGTATGTATGTAAGTTCACTACACTTAAACGTATTTAATTGTGTTTTCAAATCGATTCAAACGTTTATACGTTCATTTATATATATATGTATGATATAATATTTCACTTTCTTGTGGACACGTTAACTGTCGTAATTTTGCGCCAATCACTTTCAAATAGTTCCCTAAAAATAACTCGAAAATCTCGATCAGTTCGTTAACGGAGAATATCGTACCATGGGGGTGGAAATGGGGTGGCTTTTTCGAAAAAAAAATATTGCTACACCTTTCAAGTACAATATCGAATTCGTTTAAAGTTTCTACTCTTCTTTGGATAAGGGTCTAAAACTTTTGTAAGTAAATTTTTTTGAATCACCAACCATTGGCCCAAGGGGTGGAAAAAATGGTGTTTCGAAGATAAAAAATTCATACCTCCCTTAATAGACATAGTATCGAATCGTTTTAAGATGGTCGTTAGTCCCTCTAAACATTACCTAAAACGTTTGTCTGAAACAATTTTTGATACAACCAGCCCTTACGGCAAGGGATGTTGCTGGAATTGTAAGAAGATGGGGCTTGTCGTATTCTAAACATGTGACAGTTTTTCACATGCAATCATTGTCGTAAATTTGAAGTTTTTCTTAACTTTAAGGTAGAAATTTTTTTTATCTCCTACTTAGCATCGGTGAAATCTACCTTCGCCTTCCGGCGTGCCGAAAGGGATTTTTTATTTCATTTTCAATTCTGTATTCTTCTATAATCGTGGTACCTAAGTAAGACTGTACTGTTTTATTTAAAAATTTCTACCTTTTTTGTGGAAAAATTTACTCCTTAATTTTCAATTTGTTCGCATTTCGTTTCTTTTCCAACATTCATTTTCATACTACAGATTTTATAGTAAATTCTAATTTTGAAATCATCAATTAAATATCCTGTGTTTCATTTCCTAAAAACACCCACGCCATCTGCGAATCTTATGTAATTAATTTATTCTATTTTCTTCTACAAATAATCTTTTTTCTTATTTTGGAGCATTTTTTATCATATTTTCAACTTTAAAAAAACACGTTTTTTTCAAAACGTTGGTGACAAGGAGCACCTAACTCACTACTCTTTCTAATTCAAGCACTTTAGGTTAACCATCCTTTATTTTCATAGCCATTTTTCTGATTCAGCTAGAATTCTTTAATTAATATCTTGTCCTTCCAAATTACTCTTCGGCTTCTTAATATTTCATTAATTTATCACATTTGACATGGTCAAATGTTTTTTCTATACTAAAAAGCTTTGTATCCACTATATAACAAAAACATATTTAAAAAAGATCATGCTGTACAACTTGTTTGTAGAAGTCGTTTTAAAAGTTTCTTTAAAACTACGACTTTACAAATTGTAAGTTGTTGTAATCTTGATCATTACTGAGTATAGCCTTGAATGGGCAAGACGTGATTCCAACAGCAGCCCTTTTCATGATCTTATCCAGGTGAAAATTCTGAGTTCGAATGTTACTAAAATCAAGAAAACAAAGATTGAAAAAATCCCGATTTCGATTTGTCTCAAGAGCCTCTGCTCTTGATTTGGTCATCCCTTTCTTCAACTTTCTTAGGAATTGAAAAATAATTTTCCTTACTTACTTCCACTTCTTAGCCATCTACTCGTATCCCTAACTCACCTCCAAATAACTTTTTATTTCGATCATTTGAAATTTTCTTGATTCCCAGAAAATTGTTTTTTTTCTGAACAGTTCAATAAGTCGCTCAGTTTTTCCTGTTATAAACTCCATGAAAATATACAAAACTGAGAAAGGTAAAAAGAAATAAAGAAACAAACTAAATGTAAATTTTTTTTTTCCATTTTCGAACTAGTTTTATAACTTTTTGTAAAACATATTTTGTTGAATAGTGTGGACATGGCTTAAAACATAAAAATCTCCCTTTACTTCTTTCTTTATGACTGTAATCAATAGTTCTTATTAGCCCAAACGCATACTCTATTTTTAAATTAAAAACTTCTTTTTAAACATTACATCTTTCTACATTTTCAACGAGTAACATTAAATTTTTTTCTTTCTACATTTTCAGTAAGTACTTACACGCCTCCTCATATATAAAATTTAAAAGTTATTACCCGCTGTAAAATATATAACAATTATTAAAAATACGGTTCAAAGCTAATCTTATTTTGGAAATCTTCAATTAGCTTACTGATATATACTGAATATAATTAACAGTGTATAATTCATTATAATCAGTAGAACTTTGTGTTGGATTGACTCAAAGAATTCACTTAAAAAGTGTGGTATTTAGAGGCCCGCCCGAATTAATTAATATATTTATTTGCGCACGATTTTATTTATTTATTTATTTTTATTTTTTTAAGAAACTTTCATTGAAAAATAGGATAACCACTTACATAATCAGAATAAGAATATACATATAAATAATGTGTGTTATTTCTTAAAGTAAAAAAAATTAAAAAAATAAACAATAAATTAGGATCAAATTGAGAACTTGTTTTTTAAAAATTATATTTAAAGTCATTTTTAATTTTTTTTTAACAAACAATACATTATCATTAAAATTACAATACTGTGTGTTTTTTTTTTTTTTTTTTTTGTTATGAAATGAAATAAATATAGTTATTTAAAAAGACATTTTATTATTAAATAAATAAAATAAGAAAATAAAGAATAAAAATGATGATGTAACTTAAATCAAATATTGTGGGATGTCTTATTTTTGTGAAACATTTTATAACTTAATTTAAATTCTTCAGCTTTTTATGTAAAATGATTACAGTTATTTTATTTTTCATCGAATAAATAAATAAGTCGCTCAGTTTATCCTGTTTAAACTCCATGAAAATATATAAAACTAAGAAATGTAAAAAAAAAGAAAAGAAACAAACTAGATGTAAACGTAGTAATTACGTTAATAATTTTGTGAAAATAAAATCTTTAAAAAAAAATAAAAAAGAAAGCAGATGAATATTACGGAATTCTTTTCGTTTTCGTTAATTTTGGATTGATTTTTATATAGATCCAGTAAAATAATTTGTAATCCAAAATTATTCTATTTTCGTCATTTATAAAATGATTATTGTGAATATATTAATCCACCATTTATTACTGTATTTATCTACAACGCAAAATAAAGTATAGTGCCAAGTTTTTTTTAGCATATTCCGTATAGAATCCCGTATAAATGTCAGTAAAGACATGGTAAGTTAGGTTAGTAAAATCTGTGGTAGTAGGAAAACCAGTTGGTGAATTTAATAACTGTTGCCTGTAATAATAATGACAAATTGCATTATTTTTAAACTAGATATTTTTAAATAAAAATTCACGTTTATTATTCGAATTGATTAGTCCGTATAATAAAATATAACTTTTCTTTTCATCTAGAAAATTTTCACTATTTTTTTGAAACCGATTCTCCATAAAACTCTTGGAAATTCAACTAAAAATATGTTTATAATTTATAAATAAAAATAAAAATAACAAAAAAATTCTTATGAGAACTCTACTAACTACGAAACAAGTAATTTAGTAGGTTTTTTTTTACTAGATTTACGAGGATTTTCATTAGATTTTTAAAAAATCTTCTTTTGGTCAAGCATAGCTTACTTCTCTACTTCTTCAGAATTTACATACTTTTTACTGCATAACAATAGTTGTCATACAGTTAAATAGATTTTTAGAGAAGTGTGTAGGATTTTTCTTTTAACGTTTGAAGCAAAGGCTTTTATTAGAACAGAAAATTGAGTTTTCTGCTACCATATTGGAAAACCATATATTACCAAAACTCATACCAGTACCATACATTAACAAACTCATTAAATTTTAGTTTTTTTGTCAATATTTCCATTCCTTTTTTTTTTCCTTTTTAGTAAAAATGAGGTTAAATGATGTCTTCTATAAGTAGTTCTTAAAATATTTTTTTGTAGAATATTTTGTATAATAAAAATTGTATAATAAACCAAAATGTCTATGCTGTAATTATATACACTCTATTCCAAGAAATTCCTTCTTAACCTTACAGGCTTATTTCTTGTTAAAATAATGTAAAAAAATATAAAAGCTATTTTTTGTTACTCTTTATTTACAATCGGTTTCCCAATTGATGATATGATTATTATTATAATATTTTGTTTTACTTTGGGATGAAACAGTAACAACCAAATATATTCCTCAAGATTAAACAACAAACAAATTTGACAATAGATAATACATAAGTAACTGATAACAAATTGAGTTGAAGTTACATAAGTAAGTTAAAAAGAGTCCAATTAGTGAATAACACAAATAAGGAATAATAACAGTAATAAATGAAAAACACATTAAGTATACTCATTCCGAGACACTCATTCCTTACTGTAAGGATCGATAACACCTCAAATAGTTGCCTCATAAGCAGCGCCTTTGTCTATTTCTCAAAGAATACGAACATCAATTCAGTCGATTAGTCGTGTTCGGTTAGAAAGATACGAGAAGTAAACACAATAGTTAAATGAAACGAACCACAGATAACCAGAAGAAAATAAGTTAAAATAAATAAAAATTCAATAAGACAAATAGGCATCTGATGACTAACTAGCCATCACTGAGACTAACCTTGCTAATAACAAAAAACTGTTCAAGCGAAATGTATCATTTCATCACCAATATCCGTCGCCTAGGTCCAACACAAGGAGCCTTTTGAGTCGTCTGATACCGCCGCCACTATCCAGTAAATTAAAGTAAGATGATTAGTCTACCAATTCAATCGGAATATATATTGCGATCTCAAACGCACAATCTCATCACGGACAAACGGACACCCAGATTCCCGTGAATTTCACTAGTCTTCACAAAGCCCAGCTCTTCGGGGGGGTGGGGGGGTGATCAGAACTCAGGTCACCCTGGAACTTAGAGGTCAAGGGGAAAATTGGCCATTCATATGCGGCGAGTTAATGTAGCGAGAGCCGCATTTTCGAACCGTGTGGGTGTACTTTGATTCCGTTGCTTTGTTCAACCGGCATCAGCAGCTTATGTAAGGGAAAAGACTCCTACCTCGTAGCTGTAGGAAGCTACCCGAGAGTTATGGGTGGCCACTAGCCAATTAAGGCTCCAAGCGCTTTAATATTGTTGGAAAAGTACTTGCTGGCATTCAGCGACCTGGGCGTGGCAGCAAATTGCTGTCTTGACGATGTAAATTAAATTTATTAAGTGTTATATATATTTTAGTAGTTGACGGAGTGCGCCTGCCCATTTTAGTATTATATGACAAGTGAGCTGTGGGACACGACGCTTAGAGGTGTGTGACACCACGCTGTGAGGTGTGTGACACCACGCTTAGTTCGCTCACGCAATTAGGTTAGCTCTAGGAGGTAGATAGGACACTGGTCGCTAAATTGATTCGAGGTTCAGTAGCCGTTTGTGGCACAGGCATTGGGTCTTATGCTTTAGAGCGACCGAATGGGGTAATGGCAGGAGAAATGCCATGCAAACCAACAGCTTTCACGAACCACAGCGCCTGCGCTATATTCCTTGCTGTGAAACCGCAAAATGGCAACGACATTACTGTAACTAGAAGTGCCCCATAATTTAATTCCTTAGGTCCAAACTGAGTTTAAGAACGCGTTGCACAGTAATATCTTGTGAACAGACAGAGCTGAACCCTTGCTTAGAAGCCAGAACATCCTCTTGATCTTAATGTTAGTTTGCTTTCGTTTCCCCCTTACATGACCTGTCTCCGTCAAACGGTGATCTAGATGTAAAACCAGTTACCAAACGCTATTAGAGTGTGGAATATCGATATTGTCGAGGTGAACACGTGGAATGTTCTCCCTCCTCATCGCAAACGTAAAGTGGATGGACTTAGCCGGATTACCTTTATTTTTCATCTACAGTCCTTTCATGCTGTTGACGTCCAACGCCGATTGAAGTTTTTCCGAGGCCACAGTAAGAACATTGTCAATCGCCAGTATGGCCGTATCGTCCGCAAAGGATGCAATGGTAACATACTCCGGGTTGGGAAGGTCCGATATGAACACCAGGTATAGAACTAGTCTCAAAACTAGCTCTGTGGAACATCCAAATTGGTGTCATAAAAACCAGAGTCTCCTGATTACACTTAACTTGCGAGAACCGACCATCCAAGAAGCTACATAGGACTAAATAAATAGTAAGGATGGGATAACCATGACTCTTGTACAAGAGACCGTATAAACGTGAACCGGAAATGGTTTATTTTAAACCTAGAGAAAATTTCGGGTATTTTATTATCGCACCGCCACTTTTTTTGATGCAGCTTTTTTTATGCAACAAAGTATTAAACATATTATTACAATATATTAGACAAAAAATACGTCTGTTAGCGAGCGTAGCTTATTTGTTTAGATTATGTTGACTCCGTGTTCTGACGAATAATCCATATATCAGCATAACCTAACCAAACATAACCTACGCTCGCTAACCTCGCCTAATTAACGTTAAATATGCACATTATACGATTTTAACATTAATTTGACGAGGTCAGCGAGGGAATCGAGCGTAGGTTATGTTGATATACGTATAATTCGTTAGTACGAGCTCAACATAATCTAAAGTGTTTTGTAATCTCTATTTGTTATTAAAAAATGAAAATAAAAAATTTATTTAAGGTTTTTCCGCCTTAAAAAATCGTTACTATTCATTTTCTCATGAAATCTGAAGAAGTTCCAACAGAAAAAGTGGCGGTGCGATAACAAAGAAGTAATAACAAAGTAGAAATTTTTGGGGCAAAAATTATGAAACAAAATTGGTAGTTTATGATCTGAAAAGCTCTATTTTTTCTGTTTAGCCTCCGTAACCATTATCTCATTTTTTTGGTCATAGAATGTATAATACAAATATTTATATTATTTAATTTTGTGTATCCTGGAAGAGTTTTATCAATATGTTAAATAAACCTGCAAAATCGATATGTGTTATTTATCGGTTCCTTGTTAAATGCAATATACCTAGAAACTCTAAACAATAGACTAAAACACAAGTCATTCTCGAAAACTGGATACATACTCTCAGAAATAAAATAAAACCAAGGATTAATAGAAAAATGAGGAATGGAATGAACGTATCCAATTGATTTCTTCACTGAGCCTAATACACAGTCCCACGTTAATATGCCACGCTCTCGAAAATGTAAATGATATTCAGTCCTATGTGTCGCTAACTCTGTTTTCCACGGGGACTGGCTGAGGAGTAAACATAACAATCAGGGAAATCGGTTGGTTCTAATTAGCATCTCTTTTACGTAAGGTACTAGAATGAGTAGAACAGGTAGTATAAAGCAATAAATTAATATAAATTTTTTACTCTGTAGGAAAGAACTTAACAAAGTCAATTACGACTTACATAAATGAAAATTCCCACCAGCCCTGAGCGCACTACAATTACGAACTGTAACTCCCTTTGCATTTACCATATTTTTAGCTATATACAATATTTATACTTTTTTTTTCTATCGTAAGCATTTTTTCGATATTCAATGAAGGAGGTAGACTATTTAAACAAAAAAAAATTGTTCTCTGTTATAATTATTATTGATCAAACGAAATAACTGATACTTAACTGAAAAATTTAACGTTTAAATGAGTTAATACAAATTACGACTAACATTATAAATTGTTTCTTTATGTCTATAAATACTATCCTTCTTTAAAGTATAACAAATACCGGCTAAGTAGAGTGGGTTTTATCAGTTGGCACACCTCTGCATACTACACAATAAACTTCTAAATTATGCGTATCCTACTTTTTTTTCTTTTTTTATATTTTTAATTATAACAGTTTTATTCGGGTTAAATATTTTTATAATTAGCAACAGAGGAACTTAATTTAAATGTTATGAAATTCGATTTTATTGTAAACGATGAATAAATTATATTAAAATTATTATTTAAATATTCTTCAGTCGACATAAAAGAAGAAAACGTATTAAAGGCTATTTTACACCTGTAATATAAATATGGAGTACCAAACGTAAGATTTAATTTATGATAGGTTTTTTATCTGTAAAAAGAAAGTCTCATTTACCCTGCTGTAGAATATAGATGAAATAACCTGTAGACCGCAGAGAACGTCTATAAATTTATAGTAATCAGATTACACAATTATGCTAAATAATTATTTTTATAGAATAATTTTTAATAGATTCTTTTGCAAATGTATAATGTATATAACAGTTAAAATGGTATTTCAGAACTAAATAATATTAAAGAAAGAAGGATTGATTTATATACCGAAAATTAAATTAAAATGTCCTAAGTCACTAAATTAACACAAATTTTAAATTTATCTATTAAATTGAGAGTGATCAGATTTTACCATTTTTTTATTTAAGCTTTTGATATTTATATAAATAATATTCTCTGGTAGATAACTTATATCTCCGATTTATTTAATCCTATTTAATGTAAGATGGTAGTTTTCAACGGGATAATTTTCAAAGCAAACCAAATTCTACTTATTATGGAATTTCAGCGCAGAGAAAATAATTTGATTAAGGTCTTACTATTAAGTCTTACTATAAAAATGCAAAAGTGTTTGGCATATAGAAAAAAATTGACCCAAATTTAAAAAAAAAAAAACAAAACAAAACAGCAAAACAACCGTACTTCAGAATAACGAAAATCCTGACCCGCCTTGTGACGATTTCAGCCGCCACACCCTCCTCCGACTCTCGTCATACCCTCCCCACCAATTACAAAAAAAAACAAGTGTTGCGCAATTTTTGTCCTACAATTCTTTACTCAAAGTTCTCTTGATTTACTCAAAAATCAAGAAACAGATTCACAAATTTAGTAAGCCCTTAATGAAAACATACTCTATCTCTCTCTGCTCTGGTCTACTTTTGGGAGCGACGTCAATGCCTATACTCTCCCACACTGTACCACCACCAAAGATTTCTCCACTCATCCAAACAGCGAATATCTCTGCTAACCGGGGCTAAACCAATGCCTTGGCGATGTAAGTACCCAGGCGAGTCCCTATCCATCCGCGTTGCTATTTTATCTATACATCTATAACAGCATCAGATCCCCTCAGCCATCCACCGCGAGCTGAGAATCTAAGGGAGCCAGCAACTATGTTTCATTTCCTTTCGGTTATCCAATTAACTTTCAGATCAAAACCACAGTTGATTCTAGCAAACTCTGAACCTTGGTACGTTCAGCTTCGTATCTGGGGCAAACATATAAGAAATGACGCATATCATCATCAGTGATCCTACACTCCGGACACAAGCCTGAATTAATCAAACTAAATCCGGCCAACCTATCTCGAAAAGCATCATGTCTAGAAAAAAACTGTGCAATATGCCGATTGGGGGAAATCCACCTAACTACCTGCATACTTCTCACATCAGGAAAAATACCAATCGTGTAACGACCATCGGAAATTCAGTCCACCTGACCTGTTATAAATGAAAACCTTAGTCGTCTATTTCTTTTATGACAGAGGTAAGTTGGCCTACCTTCTTAGCATCATAATGAAATTGGCGCTCAGTCGCAAGGATTTCAATGGGCTTAATACCAGAAAAAACAAGGACCGCCTCTCGAGAGACAGTCCCAACGCACAAAAAAATAGTATGAATCGTAGGAAAGATTACAAATTGTTCTTCGTGTACCAATAAGATGATTATTTTCTTAAAATTGTTATTATAGCATCATTCTATAATTTAAGCTACTTCAAACAAAATTAGACTGCGTTCCGGAGACTAAAGAAAAAACTAAACTCAACTATAATAGTGGATATAAAATAGTGGATGTCTGTACACTAATTTGTGAAGAGAATAATTATAATTTAGGATTTGTAGGACTCACTGCTGAACGAATAAGAGAATATAGAATTAGATTATAAAACTGTTCGTCATATTGAAAGTACAGAAATCATCAGTGGCCCAATATTGTTTGAAAATGGGTCAAAAAGGTAAAATTTGTTAGAAAGAAAAGTATTAACACTTTTTTCTAATAAAAGGTGGTTACATATAATTTGAACTCTATTTATGATAGAGAAAATTCATTGTTAATAACGATAGAGAACCACTATTTTACAAAATTTTAGAATTATAAATTAATTAAAAATTGTTTTATTAATTTTTTCCACTATAATTAACGAATTTTTTTAATATTTTTTTTTGTTACATTCTCCTGTATAAAAATGGATTTTTTGTTCTATACGTCATGACAAAATTAGTATGCCAATTCTATCTTTCTTGTTCTTTTAGTGATTCTTTCGGCAGGCCTGTTTTGGTGTTAATATTTCGCCTAATTAACGGAACTTCTTGACTCTATTTATCTTGTATTTGATGATTTAGCATCTACCAGGTCTTTCTTAAAAATATATCAATTCTTTTTTTCATCAGAAAACAGAATTGAGTAGTTTCATCAGAAGGTACTCATTGAAATCTACTCATCAGAAACTACAGATCTCTTATCCAGAAAACTGGATAAGAGATCTATAGTCCAGTTTTCTCTGCTATTTCATGTAGTGTTTCTATTTGTATTTATTTATTTATTTTGGCTGTTGTTCCTGCGTCCTTTGGTAAGAGTACATTTTTTTCTTAAATTTTTTAAATTAGAAGAACTTTTACCACTGAATATTGAACTTGTTTGTCCTTTTCAGGATAAATTTTTATCTTACCCTACCTTATTAAAAGAGTTGGATTAGAGCAAAGTAGCTAGTTAGGATGTCCACCGGGTTGGTCTAGTGGTTAACGCGTCTTTCCAAATCAGCTGATTTGGAAGTCGAGAGTTACAGCGTTCAAGTCTTAATAAAGCCAAATATTTTTACAGGGATTTGAATACTAGATCGTGGATACCGGTGTTCTTTGGTGGTTGGGTTTCGATTAACCACACATCTCAGGAATGGTCGAACTGAGAATGTACAAGACTACACTTCATTTACACTCATACATATCATCCTCATTCAACCTCTGAAGAATTATCTAAACGGTAGTTACCGGAGGCTAAACAGGAAAAAGAAAGAAAGCTAGTTAGGATGTAGAGTTGAAATAGCTTAAATTGTATTTAAGCTAAATTTTCAAATTCAGCTTGGAGGTAAAACCATGTTTTATAATTATTTAGTTAACAGCTGGGTTTTTTTAACGCAGTTAGAAATACAATTTTTTAGTTTGGTGAGCTTTATTAATTTTTTTATTTTTACCTTTATTATTGTGTTTTTCCCCGCTTCTGCTCAACTCCCCTGTACCTATTAGTAATGATTGTTTAATTTGTGAAATGAGCTTCTCGTTTCGGATTTTTATTTTTTATATTTTGTTCTTTAATCTTTTGGATTTCATAAGTTTATTTTATTAAAACACGAAATTTTCTTTTCAAATGATTAGGAAACCCCTTTAATCATAGTCGGGCAACTTACTTATTTGGTATTTGATGTATTTTTTTTTCTTTTTATCGATATATATATATTTTTTATAAAATTCAATATCTTTGCAAATTTAGCGTTGAGGTCGTGGATTAATTAGTAAAATTTTCAAGTCTTCAAGTTTGTTTATACGTCCTGTTCCTAAGAGCTGATTTTCAACGGTTAAGCCTGTTGTTATTGATGATCAACAAATAAATAAAATAAAAATTTAATTACAGCACTGCTATTAAAAAAATGTTAACGGTAATAACGATTATATACATTCTCAGGAATGCACTTTGTTCGCGTTTATAGTAAATGTGATGAGCTTGCTGCCACATTTCTGATGTAAATAATAATTTTATTTATCATTACAAGTATTGAAATAATTTAAACTTAGTTTATACAACGAATCTTTTTTGAAACATCCAAAACGCCCTTCAGTATGAATTTCAACTACATGTTTAATTTAGCCCACCGGATTGGTCTAGTAGTTAACTTGTCGTCGCAAATGAATTGCTTAACAGCTGATTGTCTAAGTCGAAAATTCTGTGGTTTAAATCCTAGTAAAAGTTAATTGCTTTTATACCGATTTGAGTACGACAGTGAATATCGATACTGTGATAAGTTAAATTGGTGGTTCGGGGTTCAATTAACCACACGTCTCAGCAATGGTCGGCCTGAATCTGTACAAGACTACTCCTCATTTACATATCATCCTCATCTCATTGGGCCGTGGGGGGTTATTTATTGTTCACTAGTTGAACAGATTGCAACGTACACATTAGGAATATACAATAATATTTAATTTGTGTTGCACATTATAAAATAATAATTTATTCATCGTCAAGTAACCAAAAATATTACCCCAATTATAATCACCAATAATAATGAGAGACGAATTTTTTTAGCGTGTGAAAAAGTCTTGCTGATCGATATCTAAACCCAGGATCTTTTAGGAGCTAGACAAAAAGTCTAAAATTGATTTAGAATTCACAAAATTTTCATTAAATGTCCCTTATATATACAAATTTTTTTTATTGGATACACTCATGTAAAACATCTGAGTTATCAGCGTCATTTTTCAGAGTTGCTCTCTCTGAGAGTAATAATGTGCATTCTGCAGCTAGTCCATGTGGTAAACAAAATAATGAAGGTATCGTACAACAGGCTAAAATATCATCTGCTACATTTCAGAGGGTTTAGATGTTGAGATGCATTATATTCAGCTCACTAAAGACAATGAGGAAAACCACTTCATTCTTCATTTTCCTTGGTAAGAGTTATTCTTCGGAATGACTGTGCCACCTTTGGAAGTGACTTGATTTCGTGTCAGATCGCCTATAACCAATACGTTACGGCTCTATCTTACTTACACAATGTTTTAAGAATATTCATTGAAATTATGAAATTCATGCTTATCCTACTATAACTTTTTAGTTACCGTTTTGAAGGGAAAACTAAAAAGTATTTTCATTGAAGGTTGAACTACTACCAGAGCTGAATTTCAAACTTTTATTATTACAAATTCAGAAGATGTAGGAATATCGTGGAATAGAACTTTAATCTCATTTAACCCTCTTACGGATGATTTTTATGGGAAATCCTAAACTTGGAATATTTTTGAAACAATTCAAAAATTTGAAATAATCTCTGCGAGTCTTTTCCGAAAAAAACGAACAATTAAATAAATTGAAATTCTGATTGCAAAAATTGAAAATTAAAAAACACAACTAAACCTCAAAATGTGATGTTTTCAGTGCGTAGAAAAGTTTGCCTTTATCGGTAAATTTTTGATCAATATTTACTTCAAAAAGAAGCGAAGAAAAATTTAGAAATACATATTATGAATAAACTTTTTCTTAGAGAATTCATCTTAGAACAGAAACGAATAAGTTATACTTTAAAAACAGGAAGGTGTGTAATTATTGAAAAGGCATTGTTATTAAATAAATTGGAATTACTATATAAAACAATTTTAAACCTGAATTATAGAATTCAGTGTTGGTTGTACGATATAATTGTTTATATAAGTGTCCAATGTAACATAGAATACATGTATGATGTATGCGATTTATTTGCGTTCTTTTTTTTTAGTTATTTATTATTGGTTTTTTTTTCCTGTTATTCTTCCTTTATTTAGTGTTCATTAATGTAAGCATCATTCCGAGCTCCAACTTCTAGTTCAATAATTTTAGCTGGAAACATATTAAAGCTTAGAGTAATGGTTTAATTCCTTTTTTGGGTTTTATTTATTATTTTTTAATTTACTTGTTTTTTTTTTTAATTTGTAATTATTTTGTTTAATTAGACAGATTTAAGGGTTCTTGTTTATTCTTCAGCATACTATGTGAGATTGGTTATTTTGGTTTGATGACTATGACTAATTTAGGTTTAAATGGTTCTGTTTCTTTTATGGTTTTCTTGGGTTTTTCTTCTGGTTATTTAATTTAATTGGTATTTTTTATGATCGTTTAAGTAGAAGAAAGATTTTTTTTTACTGTTAAGGATTTATTTAAAATTATGTAACTGTTATTATTATTATTTTTGTTTTTTACTTCGTTTATGAAAATATCTTATCCTTCCAGATTGAGTTTATTTTCTGACATTTGTTTAGTGATGCAAACAGAGATGTAGGGAAATTTTTTTTATGCTTATTACAGAATTGTAATATTTTCTTTTACTAAATGTGGTTTGTTTTCTGGTGATTTATTTTTCGGTGATAGTTTGTTCATATAATCGTAAAACAAATATTTGCCTCCCATTTCAAACTTTTTCCTTTTTGAGTTAAAACAATCTGTATAAGGCATCGTTTTATTACAATAAGAGGTAAATTAATTGTTTTGCTTTAAAACTATTTCTCTGTCTTTTTTATGGGTGTGACGCATGTAAAGAACCTGAGATACCAGGTTTTTCTTTTTGCTGATAATAATGATGTTCGCTATACAACAAGCCCCTTTGGTGATTGCGCATAAAGGTGTCACGTATAGGCCTGAATGTTATCAGTATTTCGATGGGTTTGATGTTCTGATATCTTTACATATTTTTAGATAAATCCAAAGGAAACCACTCAGTTTACTCCGAGCTTTTCTTAGTAAGGCTGGTATGGATTGCTTATTCTCCTTATGAATATGGGAGTCACTTATGAATCACATCACCATAACATTATGGAACTTCTTTCTTTTTCTGTTTAGCCCCCGGAACTACCGTAAGGTATTCCTTCAGAGGATGATATGTATCCAGTAAATGAAATGTATTCTGTACAATCTCAGGTCAACCATTCCTGAGATGTGTGATTAATTAAAACATTATTGAACGTAACACGCGCGTGCACGGGTATGTATTATTTCAAATCTATGTTTTACAACTACTGTAAATCGTTCGTTATACAGGAGTCATATATAGAAATAAGATTTAGTTTAAAAAGGTTATGGAGAATACAAATAAATGGATGATGAACAGCTGAATTAAAGAACAAAAACAAAGTTATATTACAACTTTTCTCAATTACTTTCATGATGTTTTTGTTATCAGTCTTTCTGATTGAAATTTTAATGTTTTCAACAAAAATTAGATTAAAATATTTCTGATCATCTAATTTTCCAAAATAAGTTTAGTCTAATAAATTATTCATAATTATGTCATATCCGCAATAAATGCGCTTGCGAAAAGAAAAAAAATTAAACATGAGATTGTATTAACGCCAATTGCTAGGAAACGAAATATTGGATTGAAAATCAGCTGAACTAAATTAAATTCGTTTGGAAAAATTAGTGAAGGATAGTTTCCGTATCAACTTAATAAAAAAAGCATGACTTGATTAACAGCTGGAAACTGTATTAAGTGACGATTCCTGGTGCGTTACGATAAATAATAGAACCATTATATTATATACGAGTATATCAACCGTCAAATCACAATATTATGAAGAAATTTATATTACATAACTGTCAAAAAATAATCTTGAAACAACTAATTTTAGAAAATTAGAGATTTTTTTTTTAGTTTTATTTTTGAATCGATTTTTGAAGCGTAGATAGAAATTCCAGATCTGACCAGTTTTTTTAAATTTATGTGGGATTTAAAAAGCAACAATCGACGGAAATTAGGATGACGCATTGCGATAAAATGAGAGTGATAATATATCTCGATAAATGAATAATAAATAGAACCAATAGTAAACTAATTGTTCAGTAAATGAAAACTTTGATTGTAACTTGAACATAGTTATTTAAAAGGTTCAACGAAACAATCCATTTACAATAACTGACTGAAATGTAACATTATTATTTTTCTGAGTACAATAAAGGTACAAATAAAGGTTACAAGTACAATAAAGGTTTACAAATAGTTGTCAGTTTTTATTTTTATCCATTTTTCGAAGAAAAGTACGGTATTAATTTTGGTCAAATGGTGGGAGTAGAGATAAAAATGAATTTTTTTCGTTTTGAGGAGTACGAAACTACCATTAACTGAAATTGGGAGTTTCCTTACATATATATATAGGTCTATGTATAAAAATTTGTGGTTCAAAAATCTCCAAAACTAATAGATCAGTTTCATTGAAATTTAGATATATTGTAATAATGTATCTGTAATTGTGCATGTGAAAATTTGATGAAGATTAGTTGAGTCGTTCTTAAGTTATGCTCAAATTAAATTCGAAAAAATTTGTGCGAAGAAAATTATAAGCGTGGTTCGTTATGATGTTGCAAGTTAAAACCCTGACGTTTCTTTATCTGTGGTATCTATTGTTAGCGATATTAAACCAAATTAAAGAGATATTAAAACCAAATTAAATTAACGAAAATTTAATTTGCGCAGAACTGGACGAGGTTTTTTAAAATTGTTATTGTATTATTGTTTTCCTTTTTGACCGTAGAAATCCAGTTAAATATTTTTAAACAGTTTTCCTCAATCTGCTTTAAAAATAGAGATACGTATATTATTTCGGAACGTCCACTACATGGGTATATGTGGAAGTTATTTACTTAGTGTAGTGTACAGTACTTACAAGAATTTTTCTTTGGAGTAACTTGAATTATTTGGAAGGAAATATTTTTCATTATTTTCCTTTTCCAGTTAAATTAATTTAATTAACTCATAAATTATACTATTAAATTATGATAAAAAAAACAAGCATAACTGTTTTTATTAAACCGAAATATTTGCGAGAATAACGGTACAGTATTAAAATTTTAATCGTACTTTCAGTAAATTTGTAATGTAAAAAATGTTATGTTATTCATACATTAATATATGAGAATATGTATTAAAAATAAATAGGTTTCTATTTAAATGTAGTTAATAAAATAAAAAAATATTAATTGTAATGAGATTTTGGTGAATATTTACTTGCAATTAACAAAATGATTAATGAAATGGGTATTGATTTGTAAACCGTAATCTGTATACTAGTATAAAATGAGGCACCCTAAGGACAGACCACAGATTGTCCTGTTCACAATGACCTTCACAGTCACAGCCGATGGACGTATTTGATCCCGGTCCGTACGTTATTTATGGCTGGAGTGAATACTTCAAGGTTGACCAGAGCTCGTGCTCGTGTACCCGCGTAGATACGTCGTTTGTAGCACACCTGGACTGGACTAGCAAGCCTCTTGTTTCTTTAACTTCCAAAATCACTGCTACTGTTGTATGTTTATAGCTACTAGTTAAATAGCAGTTTACAAATTATAAAATTCTTTAACGTACGTAATAAACCACTTTTCTCTTATATAGTTCAACTATAAAAATAAAAATAAAATAAGGAATAGAAAATAATAATTATTTTACGAATAAATTACAAACACATATAACAAGCATTCAATACAGAGACCGATAAAGTCCTCAGTGGAATTATTTTTAATATTATTTATTACTAATTTAAGATTTTCGAAACTAAATCTTTTACTATTTATCTGTATACTAGAAGTTTCTAAATAAAATACCGTTTATTAATTTCATAATTATTATAATATAATATACAGAAAATTATAAATCATTGCGGTAAAAAATATAATTTTACTTCTCGAGAGTAGAATATTTGAATAGTCATTATACATTATACCTTGGTCAAATTTTATGGAGAATAAAACCATATATTTTTCTACATTCGACTTACGACCCATTTTTTAAACTAAAATAAACAGAATATTAAAAATTGGATTCCAAAGAATTAATAAATAATAAAACAGACCACAAAAACCGAAAAAAAATTGATAAAAACGGCTATAAAAATTTCATTCGGCAAGATAAAGTGGAATATATTCATATACATATTTACACAGCACTAACTGTCTTTTAACTTTATATGTCGAGTAAAAAATTTCAATCGGATTAAATAATGGATCAGTAATTCCAAGTATGGTAGATAAACTTTTAATTTTATGATTTACGAACTTTCATTTCTCATTCTTGATTAACTTTTTCCATAGTGCAAAGAAAAATCCTGTAAAGTTTTCATTAGAATACTCATCATCATCTAAAGACATCCCGACCACGGAGCGTATGGGCAAAAATACTTAGTCGAAATCCTGATTTATGAACAAATTATCATAAAACTTCTACGTTAAATATTATGAACAAATCCATACTAATAAGGATGGATTTAATATCTTAAAAATTCTTCGATTTATAGAAAACGTCCTGTTTCTAAAGAACCTGAAAAATAATTTTTTGGATATGTCAAAATGGTCTTAAATACTCCAGCTCTAAATATATTATCTGCAATTTTCTGTTTAATATCATGTTTCCTAATCAAAGAAATTGGTAAGCTTATTCATCAACATTTTCGATAAATAATTTGATTAGAAGGTAAATCGAAACGTATGCTCAGAGTAAATTCACTAATCATTATTATAATTTATCTTGACATTTCCCATTGTTCTGTAACAGTTTAATTATATATAAATCGCCGATCTCTATTTATTTTTTTTCAGAATTTCCATCTTTTATTTTCCCTATTTATGAAAAAATCTGAAAAATTTTGAAACATATTATAACATTTTCCATTATTGTGAAAAAAATTATTTCTTAATTTGATACTAATTTACAGTACTAGAATTAACAATAAATAAAAACAATATTTAATCGAATTGAACGTGAAATGGAGGACATGAAAACTGACACAAAATTACATCATCAATTTTCTCCCATAATTGGGCTATTTGTTAACCGATTTAAAAAAATAAAATGTCATATTCTTCAAAATAAAAGGCTTAATATTTTAGCAAAAACATAAATTTTGCTAAAACTATTATTTACGGAGATATAACGGATTGAAAAATAAACATGGCATTTTGTAATTTAGGAAGGTATTTAATTCCTGATTTTTTTGCTAATTTTAAAACTTTATTACCATGACTCTTACCAAATATTAATGTAATTCGTCTACCCGAACTTGAGATATAAATTTTTATATAAAAATAACAAAATGGCGGACAGAGGGAGAACAAAGGAGAAATTGCCATTTTTCCTAAGGATATTTTTTGTTTAGAAATGTAGAATCCGAAAAAGTATAGCCAGCCCACCATTTTAGAAACACTCTGTATATTCGTGCCATCTCTCTTTGTTTTGGTAGAATCTTCTTAGTTCTCTTAATGCTTGTTTGTAGCTATTACACGATTCCATAATTTTTATTCTTCTTTTATTAGATGTGCTCTGCCGATGTCCAATATTCGATAAAACTTTATCCATTTCATAATTTAACTCAAAAAATTATCTATTCCTTTGTTTTAAAGAAATAATTTTAAGTATTTATTTATTTTTACTTTTTTTTTACAATACCAACCGTTGTTTTTCATAATCGCATTAAGATTCAACGTTTCTATTTGTAAGTTGCAAATGGTATTAGAATATATTAGTGTTTTCAAGTTAGTTATGGTAATATTTTGCAATTTCATTCCTCTTCTAACTTCAGTAGACACTCCTTCAAATTCAAATACAGAATCAGTAAGTACGAGTGTATACAGACATGAATGCAGTGATACGCATACGAAATTGTATTTTATATAACAAAAAAAACTCCTAAATTTTTTTTTATATAGTATTTAATTAATGCACACGTGCAAGAACGCTTACATATAGAAGATGCACACACGCACACACATATACACTAACACATAGATATGCACACATAGAGAGAGAGAGTGAGAGAGAAAGAATAAAGGGTTCTTACTAGAAGTAATTGATTCCACGTCTTAGCAGCGTGGCTCATTTGTCCCTGACCTTGAAATAAGTTCATTGTCAGATCTTCAATACAATAAATTCGAGAAACGTAAATACAATCGGTAGTTACTTGGTAATGATAGTAATAATATAAATAGTAACATTACCTGTGATTCCAATCCTGTTATTCAAGAAATAGCAAAATAAAAATCATTATTATTACTACATTATCATCTTTTATTCAGTGTAAGCTATTACAATACTCATTTATTATAATAAAAATCTTATTCACATTTCATTTTTTTAACATTTTAATTTAAATGTATTACTTAAAAATACTGCCGACACATAAATAAGAACAACACGTTTAATATATAAATAATTATTCGATCATATTAATAAATCAAAGTAATTCATGAGTTTACTAGTCATGAGTTAACATTATATAATAACTTACAATCCTACCACACACACCAGTATAAATTTCTCATTAAATAAATTTATATATTTATTTACATCATTAAGAAATAATAGTTTGTATTAATTTTATTACTTTTTTCTAATTTATTTTTATTTTTTTTAAACTATATAACTGTAATAACATATAAAATCTCAACATATTATATTTTCAAATTGTCGTTAAGATTTACAGATGCTTTTCTTATTTGTTATCCGTCAATAAATTTTGAATTTAATTTAGTGGTGGTCACAAAAGATAAAAATGATAAATAATTTTTCTTAAGATATATATATTTAAACGGTCAACTTCTTGGGTAAATTGTCCTTTCTCACTACTCATCCTTTTCCTCACCCACTGATCACTTTTTCCAATTTTGAATTGTGTGAGTATGGATTAGATTTATAGCCTTAGTGTGATTTTTGAAAATTGTTTTCGTTCAACTGTGAACGTTGGATGCTGCAATAAGCTTAACGGTTAATTGGATAAACCTGGAAATCGAATCTTTTCGGATGTGCTATTAAAGCAAAATTTTTCTTTGAAACTTCATTTAGATTGTTTTTTAAACCTAAATAAGAGAAACTTCATTCAGATTGAAAGTTTGGGTACGGAAATGAATTTCCAATATCAAGAATGGAGGTTCAGTCTTTCCACTAATTTCAATTTTTTGATTGCAACATTCATTCTTTTTCAATCGATTTGTAGGAAAAAAGTTGCATATTTTATAAGTAAAAATGGAAGATATAACAGAAAAATTATAGAAATATTTTCTTTTTTTTTCTTTTCGTTCCGACCACTACGGATCACGTTTGCATATTTTTGACATCTTTTTCTTTTCCTAAAAGGTTTTTATATACTTTTGCGCTCTGCTGTCGCCTTTCTTCGGCCCATCTATTCAGGTTTACATCCTTCTTTCCTTCTTTTTCTTTCTCTCTGGAAACTTAGATTCTCAAGTCACTTTTCTACCGTGGTTTCACATATGAACATTTATACAGTACATATATAAAACTAGTATGTTATCGTTGCTGTTAGCGTAACTCATCTATCTCTTGCATATTTCCAATCAAAAGCTTATTCTACTATTATTACTTTATTTCCATTAAACCATGACGTTCTTTTTTTTTTCCTGTTTAGCCTTCGTAATTACCTTCCAGATAATACTTCAGAGGATGATATGTATGAGTGTAAATGAAGTGTAGTCTTGTACAGTCTCAGTTCGACCATTCCTGAAATGTGTGATTAACTGAAACCCAACCATCACAGAACACCGGTATCCACGATCTAGTATTCAAATCCGTATAAAAATAACTGACTTTACTAGAACTTGAACGCTGGAACTCTCTACTTCCAAATCAGCTGATTTGGGAAGAAGCGTTCACCACTAGACCTACCCGGTGGGTATGAAACCATGACGTTAACCAATTTTAACTTTACATAGATATGCCTACAATTATCCCTAACCAAAAAATTACAAAAGACATATTTCAAAAAATAGAATCATTCAGAAAGAAAAAATAGAATAATCGATATCAGTTGAAGGCAACTAGTAAAAATTTTGTGTTTATTTAGGCCTGGAAACTTGAGGTGACCGAAAATGTCAGAGACAAAAATTCGAATTTTACATTTGGTACAGTAACATGTTGAAATACAATGAGTAAACGGTAAAAGGAAAATTTGAAAAGGATCTGAGAATTATGATGCCAGTTTGGAAGTAATGGAGTATCTGAGGAAGAAAGGTAATTCCTTTATTAGGCATAATTAAGAAATTCCTTTTCTTCCTCAGATATTCCATTACTTCCAAACTAGCATCATAATTCTCAGATCCTTTTCAAATTTTCATTTTACTGTTTACTCATTGTATTTCAACATGTTACCGTACCAACTGTAAAGTTCGAATCTTTTGTCTCTGATATTTTCGGTCAACTCAAGTTTCTAGGCCTAAATGAACACACAATATTTTTACCAGTTGCCTTCAACTGAATAGACTGTTAGAGTGAATCTGTTTTTTTTTTAATAGCTTTTTATAGTTTTTTATTCAGATTTAGATTCTGAATAGTAAAAAACAAAATTTTGAATCAAAAAATCACAAAATAAATTTTGATTATTATTTGAATCACTAGGTTTTTATTGGCACAAAAATTCATTGGCACCAAAAATAATGAAGATGGTGATGCTTCAAGTAGATTCTACTATATAGAGAGACATATCATGTCTGCCATACTAGTTTGGTTTGTATATAAATGGAGATTTTCGGTTTGAATATGCACACGGAAGAACGTATGCGACGGGAAGCAATTTTTAATAACAAATAAACATTCAAAATAAGGCGTCATTCCGTAAATCAAATGGTATAGTGGTGTGCATTATTTGAGAGCCTGAGTATCTAATAAGAAAGAAGTATAATTGTTGGAAAGTAATTGATTTTTTTGTTTTGTTTTCTATGTTACAGGTACAAGTTGGAAATCCCTTTGACGCCCTAACTGGATCGATTCCTTTTTTCCTATCTCAACTAATTTTATGTCTGTATCTGGTTATCGGGCAAGGTTTTATCTATGAACAATCTTATGTGGTTTTAATAATACGTAATAATTTAAAATATCTTTCACGGAAATAGGCACTTGCAACGGCCAGCAGATTGGATACAATAACAGTAACTGGAGTACAGCTGTAACTGCCCCATACTGTACGCATCTCCTCCCCAACGAATTCCTCCCCTCGAGAAATCTTTATTGATAAAAATTTTCTCATAATGTTCCGGTATGAATAAATGGTACATTGATTTTATTTTAATAGAATTGTCCCTTATTTGAAATTTAGTTGATCGTATTCTTTTACTTACATCTTTTGTAAGGCAGCTTGATTAAAAATGTGGATTTAGTAAAATCCTTACACAGTTTTAAAACTTTTATTATCTTGGATAACATTCCTTATTTGAATTTGAGCGGTAAAATTAAGATCTGAATTAAAAAAGCAACTGATCAAGACCAAACATTTTTAATTTTAAACGTATTTCTACGTTAAGGCTACTATTTTTCTGGAAATCATATTTTTTTCTAATATTTATTTCAAGATTCACCCATTATAGTACATTAGGCTCAGTTAGTACAATACAGTAACATATATATATATATATATATATACGAGGTCTGTAAATAAAGTAATGAGACTAGTTTTTTTTGGCAGCAAAAGTGGCAGCACTGTAAAGTTACCAGTAAACATATGGTTATATTAGGTGATTTATATTAGGTATTAATATTTTTAGTTTATTGTTGCCACGTGAGATGTAAACAAACTTTTCAAGAAACGATTTTTTGTTGTACGTTATAAATGAGCAACGTTGTGCAATCAAGTTTTGTGTTAAACTCGGTGAGAATGCTACTGAAACTTTTTCAAAATTGAAAAGGGCATATGGAGATGACGCTGTCATGAGCCAAGTTTTTAGATGGTTTAAAGTATTTTCAGATGGCCGTGAATCAGTTGCAGGCTATCCACGGTCTGGAATATCGTTAATGTCAAAAAGTGACGACAGTGTTCAGCGAATCGAAGATTTGATACAGTCAACCGGCGATTAACTATCAAAATAATTGCAGAACAACTGAATTTGAATCGTACCCAGTCCATCAAACGAATTGGACATGAAAAAAGTTTGTGCAAAATTGTTCCCAAAAAGCCCCACTGTTAACAGAAAAACAACAGGGTAGAAGTGTGCCGCGATCTTCTAAGGCGAATTTAAACTGATCCTGATTTTCTAAAAAATGTTGTTACTGGTGATGAATCTTCGATATTTGAGTACGACCCAGAAACAAAACGGCAGAACAAGGAGTGCCACACTTCAAACTCACCAAGTCCCCCTAAAAAAAAAAAAAATTAGCAAATTAAAGCCACGCTAATTTGTTTCTTGGGTAGTAATGGCATTGCCCATAAGGATTTTTTGCCTACTGGACAGACTGTAAATCAATATTTCTACCGAGAAATTCTTGAAAGACAGCGCAAAAGAGTTGCCCGCGTGAGACCAGCTATCAAAGACAAATGGATGCTGCATCATGATAATGCATCTTGTCACACTGCATTCTCAATTAATGAGTTTTTGGCAAAGAAAAACATTCCTGTAGTTCCTCAACCACCTTATTCACCTGACTTGAGTCCCTGAGACGTTTTCCTGTTCCCGACGTTAAAAAACCACCTCAAAGGACACCATTTTGGAACAGTAGAAAACATTTAAAAAAATTTAACCGTCCATCTGAAGGATATCCCGGTTTCTGAGTTCCAACACTGCTAGGAAGAGTGGGAAAACCGTTTTAAGCATTGCTTCCCAAGGGAACTGTTTTGAAGGTGATAGAGTCCATGTATAATTGCATTGTAAATAAAAAGTTTTTCTGAACCACACTCGATACTTTATTTACATACCTCGTATATATAGTATAATATAGTTAGTGAATTAAGTTAAAATCAATTTCAGGTTGACCATTCCTGGAGATTGCCGTTAACTTAATCCCCAGGGAAAATCAATAATAGTCATAACAGTGATCAAATCTAATTAGGGATAAAACTGGATCATAGATTTTTTACTACGATATGAGGCTTAAAAATGGAAACGAAGTTAGAGTGTAAACTTTTAGAATATTAAATACACTTAATTCATATTCTAAAACTTTGATTTCTGTAGCGGAATGGTATCGTCTTTCATCCGAAAGATTCTGGGCTCGAACCCCGGTTAGGATGATATTTTTTATCTGCTAGAAATTCATCTTTCTCCCTAAAATAAAAATACCGTAACTATATTTGGGTTCAGCCATTAGTTAATTGATATATTAATCAATACGTACGATAAATAAATTTAAATTTATACCCAGTACATGAATTTTTAATTCAAAAATATTTCTTTTAACAAAATATAAAGAATTTTTTAAAAATTATTTTCAATTTTGAATCCCTTTTTTCTTTTATAAGACAATATCATTTTATTCTACCATGCTTTAGCTTTCTGGAATGTCAGAAACTACTCATTCTGGAATAGATACCAAGGAATAAAATTTTTTATGTAAACTACATGATAAAATTCCGTACATGCATTTTTTCACAATATAGAAAATTTATGATGCCCTATATTTTGATTTATATAATAAAGGTTATTATTTTAAACATTCGATCCGGTACTGTTACAGTATTAGAAAACAAGACACACCTGATTGGCAACAGCAAAATACAGGCTAGTATAAGATTACATAATCAGTATACCTAATACATAAATAAATAGTAAATAACATGTCACGAAATTTTTTTATATAAATAATTATAAAAGAATCGATAAATATTGCAAAAATAAAGAAAAAGATTAAAAAGTAAACCGTATAAATGTCGCATTAAGACAGAAATTGTTTTCTTACTATATTATTACATCAATAAGATATACTATACTTTGCACGGGCTGTTAAATATTTAATTATTTTAAATAAGATAAATTAATCTAGTCGAAAGGGGGATTTTCTTTGAATTTGCATATATTTCCACTGTAATTATCCTTCTAGAAAGCTCTCTTATTCTAAAGAAGTCAACTTCAGATTGCCAAAAATCCAAGCCACAAAAATTTTTTTTTTAAAGACAAATGTCATGCAGGAAAGATGAGTTAGATTTGTATCAAAGATAATACAATGATGCAATGGTGAAGATAAACCGTAAGAAATTATACATTTATAAAATAAGGGAGAAGAAATATTTGTCAGAATCATGGATAGATAATCTTTTTAATACGGAGAAATGGATAATTACAGGAGGGTTGTTCTCTTTTAAGTATTTTCTACAAGACCCTTTATTTTAGGTAGATTTCATAAGAAAGCTACTAATTGTAATGGGTACCATGATTGGACTTCCGGAAAATTTCGACATATCTTCGCGTTTCACATCCCCCAGACCCCAAAGCCACCGTCAGTTCAAAAGTTTATATATATATATATATTACCTTCTTGTGGACACGATAACTGCCGTAATTTTTCGTCAATCAGTTTCAAATTGATACATATAATATAACGACCCAAAATCTCAATCGAGTTTGTTAATGGATAAAATTGGACCACGGGGGTGTAAATGGTAGGGTTTTTTGAAAAAACAAAATAAAAATATAGCTATAACTTTCCTATTAAGTAAAATAGCGGATTCGTTTAAAGTTTCTACTATTCTTTGGATAAGGGCCTAGAACTTATGTAAGTAAAGTTTTTTGATATCACCAACCATTGACCCAGGGGATGGAAAAAATATGACCTAGGGGGTTCGAAGACAAAATATATCATACTTGCCTTAATAGGCACAGTATCGAATCGGTTTAAAGTAGTCGTTAGTTCTCTAAACATTACATAAAACTTTGTCTGAAAAACCTTTTGATATGACCAGCTCTTACGGCAAAGAATGACCAAAATGTTGCTGAATTGTAAGAAAATGGGGCTTGTCACTTGATAAACATGCAAAACTTTTTTCATATGCAACCATTTTCGTATTGAATAAATTTGAATTTTTTCTTACCTTTAAGGTGTAAATCTTTTTTATCCCCTACTTAGCACCGGTGAAATCTACCTCCGCCTTCCGGCTGCCGAAAGGGGTTTTTTATATTAAATAGAAACAAAGAGTGATTCAAAAGAAAAATAGTGGAATATCAAAATGTATTTAGAACAAAGAGATCTACCAGTCAGATATTTGCTCTTAGACTATGGAAAAATTATGAAATTTTTTTATAAATTATCAAAAAGCATTCTGTAAAGTAGACTGAGAAATTCTAATCAAAATGAATCAGAAACTGGAAATAGAAAGAAAATAAAACATGCAAATTAATGTATGTGACTAGTACGCTATCAAAGAGTAATGAAAATGGAGAATTAACTTAAGAATTCTCAATCATGATGAGATTACAGTAGAAAATGGAAATTTCACCGATTTATTTTGGAAAGAAGGGAATTCAAAAATAAATAAAAATTTAAACAAATAATTATTATAATAGTAATAAACACACACTCTCCCTATTTCACACAAGCTATGCAGAAGACAAACACAATCAAAAAAAGAAACAATGAACACCTGGGTATAAAAAACACTCCATGGAAAACAGAGATACCAAGTCACACAAGACTACATCAACAAAAACCATTCATACACCTAGTTACAGGAATGTCAGCTCTTTCCCGAAATAGAGAGTTTCCTACTTGCCATCCAAGACCATCCTAAAAATTACAAAATAATCAGCGACCCGTCACAAATGACACATGCAGAAGATGCCATCAACAAAAGGAAACAATGAAACACATCGCAGGTGGATGAAGAGATCTAGCTTCAACGGAATACAAAGCCAGACATAACAGCGGCTAAAGTAATAAATACACCAAGCACTAGACACAACAGACAAATTCATCGAAAACACAGATCCCTACTACAAATCACACCGATATTCATACTCGAAAATGCTAAATACAAACTATACCGGGAATTCGACATTCATACAGATAAAACAATCCCCGCCAACAAACCAGACATCACCTTCCAACCAAAAAAAGAAAAAACACCTGCCTAATCGACATTCCCATCCCCAATGACACAAACATCCACACCAATTACAGTGAAAATATATCCAAATATAACGATCTATCGATAGAAATAAAAAAGCTCTGGAAACAAGAAAAAAACCATTATCATCTCCCTCATTATGTCAGTCACGGGCCTCACACCTTACATATTCATACCACTTCTAATACAGTTAGGACTCAATACATATATACAGAGAAACTTCCAGATATCAGTCGTACTCAAAAAATGCTACATTGACCGATCTTTCTTTAATACAGAATCATAATAGTATTTGTACTGACTTGTTGTCAGTCAGTGCAGATTAAAAAAAAATAAATAATAACAATAATAATGAATGTAAAATTTTAATACCAGATACTTGGATATGCTAGTTAGTAAAGCATAAAGGGGTCAATTTGCCAAGATTCAGGAATCTATAAGAAATAGTTCTGGAAAAGTTAGACTAAACACCAACCAGGAAAAGCGTGAGTATTCATTAATTACAAGAAGTAGTACCAAAAGAATTGGACAAAATCCATTAAGTTTAAATGTTAGAATTTTTAAAAAGAAAAAAATCAATATTTGGAATCTCTCTTTTCAGAAACAGAGTACTTAATTTTTTCTTCTGAGAAGAATAAATTAAACCGGAATCTTGGTAGCGATCAGAGCAAAGTCTGTCCAAAACTAAGGTCTTAGATGAAACTCTATCAAGAAATATTAAACTGAAAGTGCACAATATTCTTAAAAACATAAAAAGTAATTTTGAAAGAATGGCAATTCGAATTGACGTGAAATTTTGCCAATTTGAAATTGACCCAAAAATCTGGAGGAAATTTCTGAAAGAATATTTGCAATGAATGTCCGTATTATCGACCAGTACTTCTGTTTGGCTGTGATACAAGGATCTAAAGGAACCAGCACGGGTGACCCAAGATAGTGAAAGAATAGAGATAGTTGATATCAATAGAGATAGTTAAATAGTAATAGAGATAGTAATTATTTATATAAGATGAAATTATTATAATGGCTGGATATCTATGCGAATGAATCAACCAGACTGATCAAAATCTATCGTCTAGTTAGTTTCCAAAAACCAAAAGTCTAGTAGACTAAGATAAAATTGTCTATCAGAAAAGATCTGACCTAGAATTATTAGGAAACAAAGTTATTCTAAAAAGACAACATTGTTCTTTAAGAGAATAACATCGTTATTCTAGATAGAGTCAACTTCAGACTGCCAAAAATCCAAGTCATTTAATTTTTTTTTTAAAGCAAAAAAAAATAATTTTATACAGAAAATTTATCCGACTCAATTTAATTTTTTAAATACACAACTAGATATCAATGCAAAATACTAATTAATACTTCTCAAAAAAATTTATGTTTTTTCTTTAATTTTTTAATTTCAGTTGTTAAATTTATAACGAAAAGAAATGTTTTAGGAATAGAAACAATTACCATTATTCTAGATCGTAGAATAGATAGTAGCCGTGATTGGGTACGACTGGGGTTTTTCTCTAAGGTGGGCGTTTCCTCCTTCGGGATGATAAGTATGCAATAATCATTCTTTTAATAATACAATATAAAAATAAAAATACTTATGATACCGTGGCCATCGTTTTATGCTATGAATTTAAGCAGTTCTAGCATGAACAAATGAAAGAGAAGATAAAACAATCTTCACTCATTGCAAATGAGAAGTGTTCTCTAAGAGAAATTATCTTTAATCTCGTATTAAAATCGGGCAAAAATTATAATTAAATAATATTGAGTGGAAAACAATGCACCTATGTTAAAAAGACAACATTTAATCATGAACCACATTAAAAAACTTGAAGGACCTGTCAGTTAGATATAATTATCTTTTTTCAACAAAAATAATAGGCAGAAAAAGTTGAAAATTTAGTTTAATTAAAGATTATTATCTAGAATGTGATTTTAGATGTTATCCATTCAACACAGAATACCAAAATGAAATTTTTTTAGACTGTTTCGAAAAAATCTGACTGTTCTCAAAAATAGAAAGCACAAATTCACTGTACTTATGAACCTATAAATATTAAATGTTTTCTATACATTTTTATTGCAAAAGAGTAAAATAATTTATTAAACCTAAGCCAAATAAGCAAAAAGAAAGTAACAAATAAATATTTATTTTTAAATTTGTTATCTTTTTAAATTTGTTAAAAGAAAATTACTTTTATCGAAACAGATTTTATAAAACTAAAGAAAAAAAATGGAAGCGAAATACTGAGACAGTAGAATATTTCTAATGATATTTATTATGTATTGAAACTATTAGATAACAAAAAGAAGAAGAGACTTTGTGTAACTTTTGTGAACAAGAGAAAAGTTAAGGAAAGCGATTTATTAGGAGACACTACGATAAGAAACTTTACCTTAGGACTGACTGCACAAATATACACACACATGCGCATATACGCACGTTGACATACAAGCCATCTTACACATATAATTCTCATTTTATAGCGGTTTCGAATTGATAATTTAAATTTCAGGTTTAAATCGGCCAGTTTCATTCTTTTTTATAATGTTATACCGTATATGAAATTGTTCTAATTCATTTTAATTTACAAGAATAAAAAGATGAAAAAAATTCAACAACAAAATCTGATTTAGTTTTGAGAAAAACAAAAAAATATACTTCAGTTTAACATTTTAAAACAAAAAATATATATATTAAAAAAAAAAGTAACAACATGGAATGTCAGACAAGTTTAATTAATTAGGACATCGTACTGTGTTGGAGGAGGGTTGCTTGCCCGGGCGCTGCACATGCACCCCCCCGGATCCCCCTCAACGCCCGTAAAAATCGATCAACTTGCAAGTCTGACTGGGGGTACTTTCTGTCTGGCTCTGCCCTGTCCCAGCTTCCCAGACCTCGCTAGCTAGAAAAGAGAACAATAGAAAGAGAAAGAGACATTTATAAATAGAGATAGTAAAGATTGGATGATGTATTTGGCAAATATGAGAGCTATTTCAAAATTCATGGAAATTTTGTAAATTGAACTCTGTAAACTTGTAATTTATCCGAAAATTATAATTTAATTCGTATTATTAAAAAATATAAACGATAATTATAAAAATTCTTTATATTTAATTGGTATGAATACAATGTGATAAGATTAAAAAATTAAAATTAAAAAATAGAAATAGCTAGGATGAAAATTTTATACGTTTTCTAAAACGGCAAATTCACCGGAATCTGAAGCAAAACTTTTAAGCCTATTTGAAATCTCCCGCCAAACTCCGGCCTACGCAGGCCCGAATTAGTTGAAAAGAGGTGGTAGAACCCCTTTTATCAAATACAGTTTTACTATACCGTTTCTACCCACATTATTTAACTGTTTAATACAACATAATTCATTTTTAACACGTTTGATTCTTTTATTTTACGTTAGTAATGTATTTAAGTTCTTTAATACATTAATTTAAATATTCATTATTTTTATCGTCTGTATAAATATTTGAAGTCTAATATTATTTAGAGCATTAATAAAATTATATAATTAATTAATCAAATACTCTGACGTAATTTATTTGTTAGAAAGATTTCAAAAATTAATAATGTTATATAAACTAATAATTCTTCGATTTTAGTTATGAAAATAGTTTTTAACGTAAATTTGACATCTTACGGCAAAATCTTTTTTTTATGAGACAAGACCTTACTTTTTTCTCTGTGAAAAATATAAATTAAAAAAAAATCATATGTTATTATTCCCTGTTAATTTTTCTGCACATAATTAATTTATTCCCTTTGAGAGGTCACTGTATATAATACATTATTTCTAGACTAAAAGGGTATATATATATATATTTTATTATCTGCTTCAGTTTTTCTTATGACTCTCACGAACGTAAAATACCTGAAGTATAAGAAACAGAATTGTATTCTTTAAGAGTAATGATGTTCACTATACACCCGTCTGGTGAATTGTGAAGAATTCACTGGCAATGTTAATATTACTTGTATTTCACTGAACAGGCGTTGTAATAAGAGTGTTCAAAAAATGATGGAACCTTATGAAAAATGAATAAGTTACAATAGTGGTTGAAAGTGACCTTCATTATACGATTCACGTAATTGAATACGACGTTGCATGCTCTTAAACATATGTTGTAACGTTTTTTTGAGGAATTTCAGCGACACATCATTCATTTTCGCTCTTCAATTCGGGAATGTTGAGAGGATGAGCTTTGTAAGCATCAACTTTAAGGTATCCCCACAACAAAAGTCAAGAGGGAATAAATCAGGTGACCGAGGTAGTAATAATCCCTTCAAAATCACTTGTCCATGAAGACACTGATCTAAGAAAGTCATAGTGTTGACTGTATGAGCCGTAACATCGTCCTGCTGAAACCGCGTGTAATCTAGCTGGTCTGCAGGTATAGTGTTTTCAAATTTTTTCACCAACTGTATGTATTGCTCACTATTCACGATACCGTGAAAGAATGTCATGAAAATTAGCCTACGTAAAATTTCACACCAAACACCTACTTTTTGTCTGTGCAGAGGAGAGTCGTGCACCTGATGTGAATTTTCCGTGCACCAAATGCATTCACGTATCCATCAAGGTGGAACCACACCTCATCAGACCAAAACCAATCATCGAGTTCTTTCCCATCTGGTATTACAAATGAAATGAACCACTGACAGAAAGCCACACTTTTTCCAGTGTCTGCAAGTAACAACTCGTGAACAACACGAATTCTGTTCGGATGTATCTTTAAAAACTTGCGCAATGCCGCGCGGGCACTACCAACGGAAAGACCAGACTGGCTAGATAGGCGTCCCACAGACTTCTTGGGATTAACAGAACGTGCAGCTTGCTCGTCAATCAACCTTTTTGTGGTGTTAGCACATTCGATCCACCACTTTGGCTACATTTGCCACATTCCCTGTCGCTTGAAACTTGTCATACAGACGCTTAATAGAGGGCTTGTTTGGTGCATCCACACCATCCTTTTTTGTAAAAGCATTCTGGGTCTAGGCATAACTCGCACATCTAATGTATTGGAAGACAATGGAAGACAATTGGAAGACAATTCTCTGCTTCATTGTGTAACCCATTTTTTCAATTTTCCTCAATTAAACCTACAAAAAAAGAAGGAAAAATTCTTCCATAAGGTTGCGTCACTTTTTGAACACCCTATTATATTCGGTTAATTGATGAAGGCAATTCATTGTTTTCGCATAATCTTAGCATATGACCTTTGGTATTTTTAAGACCTTTTATTTTTATGACCTTTGATATCTTTAACCATTTGGTTATGGTACCATAGTGTTCAGTTTTTGGTTTCAAAATCAAAGCTATTAAATCTTTGTTTTCAGTGACTGGTGTCAGTTGATGTTTTTTGTTTAGAACTGTTAATGTTTGTTTTGTGTTGCATAGGTTACACGAATTGTTTTTTTTTATCCTTATAATAGTTTAATGTTGCGGAGTGTAGTATGACGTTTCATCATCTTAATAAATTATTTTTTTGTGTTGTATAATAATTATACTCACCTACATGATTTTGTGGTCTGATTTAGATAACTATTCAATATATATTCAATTTATATCAACTCTTTTAATGTTACAATCTTTACAACCTATTGTTGTAATTAATAAAGAAAATTATGTTAAAAAAAGGAGAAATTCTTGGATTGCAATTGCTATTTGTGTATCAACTGAATTTTTCGTACTTTTGTATTTTGGTCATAACTTTTCACTAAGAAGAAGTTATAAATGGATATTAACAAGCTTATTTGCTATTTGTTTACTGTATTTGTAATTGAACCTACAATACTTTTGTTTTCCAGTATGATTCTTGGATATGTGCTTGGGGTGTCTCAAAAGGCGTCAACTATTCTGTTGCATAATGAACATAAGGTCGCACAGTGATAAATTTTTTGAACAACTAGATAAAATTCGATCTCAGCACTGTTATGGGCTTTTAGCTGTAAAGAAAGAAAGATTAATACGTGCAATAATGTACCCTAAATAATGTCAGAAATGGTCAGCAGTTGATGTGATTTTAATATTGATTTATTTATCGTTTTATTATTTTTCTCTTCATAATCTCAACCCAGTTCCAGACCCTCAGATGTTTTCAAAACACAGACATACAACAGTTACTGAATTTCTTAACATTTTTTTTTTTTTTTGTGTAAAATATTCGATTATTTTCTTTAATATAATGTACTATTTTTAATAATAATTCCAACAAACTAATGTAGGACAAAAAAAATTAACATACCTCACCCAATAAGTAACAATTATTATCAAAATATGGGAGCAGAATGTGAGGAAAATATAGTAATTACAATAAAAATAATTCCATCTACATCCATTATTATTACGATAAAACAAAAATTGTTATGCTTCAGTTGATGAAACCTTCCTAATATCCAATTTAAAAACAAAATTCTTGTTCTTTCTTGGTTCATAATTAGCATTTGCTTCACAACATACTACATTAATTAAAATTAAATTTTCTTCCTTTTATTTTTTTGCAATTGTAACAGGTGGAGACCGGACCCGCTTTTTAAGCTTAACTCAGTTCCCATCTCTGTAAAAACGGCCACCCCGAATAATTTTTGGCCACACAGTTGCAAATAATTTTTCAGTACAATTTTAATGTACTGAATAATGTTATGCTCCACACTTTTTTCCCTTACGTGGGTTAACTACTTAACTTACTCCCGAAAGTGATTTCTTACATATAAAGACCGGTAATACCCTTTTACAGAATTGTACATTAATAGTACTGAAAACTACTATGGAAAACGCATAATACGCAACTATAAAACAATAAAATTCACAAAAACATAAGCCCCGACCCGAATACTCGCCTAGATAATACATGAAGACATGATTAATAAAATACACAAAATACATAAATGCCAACGATGCAACATCACCTATATACATAAAAATCAATACACGTAATACATACAAAAACTAATCTCGCTCAACTACATATCTACATATGTACAATACTATGAACAATAATAATGAAATGCCCAACAATAAAATAAAAGCCCCGACCAAAAAAGAGCATTTCATCAACTACGACCCGTGCGAGGTATTCTTACTTGCCGTTCTCTGCCTCTCTTCCACGAACAATAGTTTCAACCATGACAGTTATACCCCGGCACGCTGCTTCCGAGGCAAGCATCTTAGGGACTACATTCCCGACCCTTAATTCCCCAACTTATCCACTACTGGGCGCCTTACATCATGCCACAGTCCACACCATAGCACTACATGTTCTGGGAAGTCAACGACCCCACAATACTGGCATAGGGGAGAAGCCCTCTCCCAATCCTATGAAGATATGCCCCAAAGCAGCCATGGCCACTCAAATACTGTGTCAGCTCATAAGACAGGTTTCCAAACTTCCTCCTCATCCAGACATTAATTTCTGGGATGACCGATCTGGTCCATTCACCTGTCCTCGACTTTCTCCATCTCTCCTGCCACTGGTTGATAAGCCATGTACGCGCGTCACCGACCGCTGTATCCCGCTTTCTCATAGCCCGCTCCTCCGCCATGAAACTCAAGAGTGGCATTCCGGCAATGACAAACACCGTCTTACTGGATACATCCTGTACGCACAAGCAATCCGCAAGGCAAGCATTCTCTGCATTCCACCTAGGAGCTCCCTGGCCCGCTTGGTGCCAAGGGCTCTAATCCATACGAGAGCTCCTTACAAATAGACAGATTTTCTTTCTTAATATACGAAAGGTTTACATTGTTTTGTGATTCTGGAGTAGCGGAATGTTTACACTGAAACACTTTCCACAAGATCACAGTAAATTTCTTTCACCATCATAAAGAAAATACATAAATACATCAGTTTATTCGTAACGTTATTAAAAAAATAATACATATATAATAAAAAAATGGGGTTAATGTAATATCAATATAGCTCATTATTATAGCGCAATACTATTTTTATAATAAATTTTTAAAATAAACATTTTTAATTTTTTTTAAATATACAGAGTGAGAGAGAGAGAGAGTGATCTAAAGAAGGGGGAAAAATATATTAAAATGTTATAATATTACAGACTATCAATTTTTGTATTTGTTCTTTAGAGATAAGAAGAGAACCAGCTTTACTCAACAGAAATCTCAGGCTGGTTTTGCAGCCGTCACCCAAGAAATAATGTCCCTGATCGGCCCATAGGAAATTCCACCATCACAAGGATAGACTTAATACAGTAGGATACTACTTTTTCCAATATTCTCTGCATAGATAGCAAGATCCGAATTACAATCTCAAACCAAAATTGAGAAAAAGTATAAAGAAAACGGACGTTAATGAGAAAGGATGATTTACACACACAGGAAACGAAACGCGAGAAAAATAACTCCATCTATACCCGTTCAGGTGGAAGTATCCATCTCCCCAATTATCCCACAGAATTTGTTACCATGGATACTCGTTTATTAGCGCACTTAATGAATTTACGTTAACCGGGTTAAGTATATGATAAAACAAAAATCACTTTACCAAAAAAAGCCTCCTTAGAATAGATACTGGTCGAATCTAATCTCTAACTATTTAGAAGGAATTCAGTGTGTCCAGTACTGTAGTGGAGAAGTGCATTTGTATTAGTATTGTTTTTCTAAAGTTTTCTTATAGTAATACCTGCTACCAACTAGATTAACCTAGTCAGTTAATCTACTGAAGTGTATAGCGGAGCAATTAAAGCAAGGTGTTTGCGGAGGGGAGAAGATGTACGGCTGTAAGTAGAGGAAAAACGTCTTGCTCGAACGGCTCTGCTATACTGCTATAAATGTTCATACATTAACGTTGACTAATTTTTATATTATGAGTAATATTAGTGCGGGTAGAACGTTACGTCTCTCCGTCCTCATCATTTCAAACTACTCGGAACTTTTACTCGGTGGTACATTTCCAAAAACATCCTCACTCATCCACAGAATTCTGCGACGTATTAGAATAAATAACTGAATTATAAACTGTACAGCCATACATTCGACTTAATAGTGAGAGATTATTAATTGTCTCTCACTTAGCAACCTCTGTACTTAGTAAATACATCAGAAATATTCTTACAAAATTTTTCAAATTAATTGTCTATGGAAATGAGATGATATAATGTGAAAACAATTTTTTGTGAATATGAATACAACTGTTTTTGAGCTGGGAACTTATTTTGTTCGCCTTATACAGATAATGAAAAAAAATCATTCAGATTAACTTAACATCCGCATCCACCGTTAGGCATTCTTCAGAGGATGAAGATAAATGATTTTTAGCTTGTGTGAAAATGCCATGCCTGACCGGGATTCGAACACGGGACCTCCGGATGAAAGGCCGAGACGCTACCACTCGCGCCATGGAGGCCGGCATCCATATTAACTTAAAGGATTCTATCAACTCTACCTTGTTGCAACCAATCAGAATGTCACAAACAGTAGTTCTATCAAATGCTCATTTTCTAAAATTTATTACATATATTCATAATTGACCATAGGCCCATTTAAATTGAATAGGCAAAAAAATCAGAAAAACTACGACTTCATTCCGTTATATTTCAAAGATTTTCAAAAAAAGTTTTAAAAAATCTTATAATTATTTTAAAACCACAAGATTATTATTTTATTTTATTAAATATTAATAGTTGTTTATAACTGATCAACTAATATATTTTTTTTTTTTGAAAAAGACTGAATTTAAAAACGTGTTTAGTTATATTTTATGATTAATACAGAGTGGACCAAAAAGTTACTTTACAGTAATAAATAAAAAAGTACAACTTTTTTTTTGGTTTTTAATATAATAAATTTATTTATTTATGATATTCTAAATTTCGTAGAATTCCTTTTTACCTAGACATGAAAAATAATATCACTTAAACAGTCATCATTTTATTATTACCAAATATGAGCTCTTTCAATCACATTTTTTTACTGATTAAATATATTTATTCTTCCTTTTATCATGTACCATTGCGGCTTTCCTCGTAAGTATACTTAAGTAAAGTAAGGAAAAGTTTTTTATCAATAGTTTAAATAAACGTTCATTGATGAACAACAATAGAGGAACAATATCTAATAGCATTTTTTTATTTTAAATTACGTAAATAATTTTTTTGTGAAAGTTTTTAATCGCAAGAGTCCTTAAATTTGTTTATCCCTTAATAAATTTAAAGGAGGGGCATACTTCTTTGATTGGTTTAATTTCTTAATATCTTTATCTTTCTTGAGGTAATTTTTACCTAATTAATACACAAAAGACATGTAGAGCATGTTATTTTTGGGGGCCGTCTGATTTGCATATTTCAATGGTTTACATGTTTTTAAGCTAAATTTAGGTTTCTATTTCGATTGTCTTAAACAACAACCGATGTTTGTATTTTTACTTTTATTTATTTTTAAGATGTTAAAATAACTCGTTTTAACATATTTTGTAATTACTTTTTTATTTATTAATAAAATAAAGGGTATTTTTCAAAGAAAATAAGTAAATTAATTATTTATATTACTTTTCCCTTGCAATCTACTTGAAGCATCAAAATGGGTATCTAGTTTTAGTCTTTAAGTAAAATTCTGTGAACGGTTTTTAATTCAGTAGGCAATTTGAAATGAGTCATAATTACTCGGAAGTAATCAAATTGTTAATCATTAAAAGATAGCTTACAATAAAAGTATTATAAACCGAAACACTAGGAAAAAAATTCTGTTGTGGACGTCACATGACTTCCTTATACACTTATTAAATTACATATACAGATATTTTTTTTAATGAAAAGTACATAAAATTTTATTTCATTAATAATTTCTGATATTTTTTTATTTTTTATTATTATTATTGAATTATTATTTATCGTAAAGATTTTTTACAGTCGGAAGTTAATAATTATTAATAAATCAAAATTTTTAATTTTAAAAAATAAGTTAAAAAAAATAAATGAAGTCTGATTCGAACCGATGTGTCTTCCCTTGTAAGATCCAAATATTTCATTAATTAGAATTTCATTTGGGTATAATTCTGGAACCAGTGAAAATAAGTACCACTTATGATATCATTGAAAATCTTTCAATGAGGGCTAATTATTGCAATTAAGAAAAAGCCTAAAAACCAATTTTTTTGGATTTTGGGCTTTTTTGGACACTTTTGGTTCAGTCGACTGTAATCAAAAGGGAAGGTACACCACTAGATGTTACAACATCAAAATTTCAACAAAAAAATGTAAATTCAAAATTTCAACATCCTACAGCTAGTCGTTTTTGAGTTATACAGATAAATACGTACGTACAGACGTCACGACGAAACTAGTCAAAATGGATTCAGGGATGGTCAAAATGGATATTTCCGTTGAAACTGAGATTTTTCGCGATTACAATATTCCATTTACTTCGTACAAGGAAGTATTCTGATCGAAAAATTTCGGTTTTCAGATTTCAACAGAAATATCCATTTTGACCATCCCTGAATCCATTTTGACTAGTTACGGCGTGACGCCTGTACGTACGTATGTATCTCGCATAACTATAAAAGGATTAGCCGTAGGATGTTGAAATTTTGGATTTAGGACTGTTGTAACATCTAGTTGTGCACCTTCCCTTTTGAATGCAATCGACTGAACAAAAACTCTCCAAAAAAGTCAAAAATCCCCAAATATTTGGATTTCGGACTTTTTCTTAACCTCATTGAGAGCTTTTTAATGACATACGTAAGTAGTACTTATTTTCATTGGTTCCAGAATTATAGCCAAATAAAATTCTAATTAATGAACTATTTGGATCTTACAAGGGGATGGCACATTGGTTCAAAACCGACTCGATCTCCTATTTTTAAATATTTAATATGTTGATTTATTAATAATTATTAGCCTCTGATTGTAAAGAGATTTTTACAATAAATAGTAATTCAATAATAATTAAAAAAATATGAAAAAATCAGAAGTTATTAATGAAATAAAATTTTATGTAGTTTTTATTTTTTTTAAATGTGTATATGTAACTTAATAGGCTTACAAGGTAGTCATATGGTGTCCACATCAGATTTTTGTTTCATGCAACAAAAGAAATCTAAAATTTTAAACGATATTATATTTCCTAACAATCATACTTTTTTTTAAATTTTTTAATACATGTAACCAATCCAAAGCTCAAACCTCTTTTTGGGATGAACTGTATTATGATATTTTGCAACAATACAATTCTTAAGCAATACTTGATAAAAAAAAATTCAAAGTTATTTGACTTATTTCTTGATATTCTAAGCTACCTGCCACCTCAAAATTAATATATATAAATAAATACTACGATCTGTTCTTAGCCTATGCGGGGCTACTACACGATTATATAAATCTTTTATTTATGGCTCGGTTACAATGTTTTCAGAAAAAATCTGGCAAAGTACTGAATGACTTTCCCGGCTCCGCCGACCAAGTATTATTGCCAAAATAAAATCTAAACATCAAAATTCCCAAATTTCGAATAAAAAAAGTTTTATTTTTAAGGTTTCCTTACACTGTGGAGAAATCTGTGAATAGTTTATTTATAAAGAAATGATCCCTAACAAAAAAAGAAGTAATTTAAAAGAGAATTGTTTAAAAGTATTGAAAAAAAACTGGTATTGACTTTCCTAACTACTAATAATAAAAATTAAAAGAGTTACAGCCAAATGACAAAAAATAGAAAATATATTTTTTTAGAGATGGGGAATAAATTTTAAGAAAACGTTTTCTAAACATGTTCATACATGGATTAAGCTTAACAAATTTGCTTGTCATTTTTTTTTCAAGGTCTAATACCTCTTTCAATAGAGGCTAAAATAATAAAGGCAGTTTTTAAAATTTTTTTCTGCATTTAGGTCGGAGTCTATAAATTAAAATAATTTTAGATATTCCTGATATCTCTATATATGACAACCCACCGGGTTAGTCTAGTAGTGCACGCATCATCGCAAATCAGCTGATTTCGAAGTCGAGAGTTCTAAGGCCTAAACGTATAGTATTCAAGCTTTATTATTTTTTTTTATTCGTCTATCTTAGCCTCATGGTCGCAAAGTTAAAGTAGTTTGGATGCAATCATTTTTTATCATAAAATATAAGTGTATCCCTTTAATTTTTTGTACTAGTATAGTAGGTATTTAATTTTAGTTTGAAATATCAGGAAAACATAGTTTTTACCTTTTTTTTTAATCAGCCATCGCCTTCTTAGACCGTCTGAATGTACTCAATTTTCTGTGGACTTTCTACCGCCTCCCCCTGAAGGCTGCAGCGCCCACAAGGTGAGCATTATCGCCCACTTTGAGAACGATCTAGACAAAGAAAATATATATACCTTGTATGTATATTTTTTCGTTTGTATATAAGCACGTGTGTAGCACTGCTTTTGGCCTAACAACTCAGGACTGACCGGTGACTGACAGGACCGATTTGGCTCAAATATTTCTATATATTGATCATATCCATTTTTTAAAAATTCGTTAAAAAGGTGAGGGATATGAAGAAATGCGTTCCTCGTAGGTTATTTATCTTCGCAGATTACGGGATATGTTCCACTTTATGAAAAACGGTATTTCATAGACAGATCATAAAAAATTTCCTACATCATTCTATTCCCTGTAAAATGGAGGATTTGTTAGTCTTCAAGCAATACGTATATTACAAGATCAAATAACAGTTAGCTTTAAACTTTCTGAGAACTTAAAGTTACAGTTGGGATTATCATAAGTTTTCTACTTTTTTAATAATTACTTCCCGTAATTTTTTCACAAGTTATTGGTAAAGACCTTTTGATTTCTTGATCTTTTTTTTTAACAGGATTGGAAAGGATTAAGCCCGATTTCACTCAAGAGCATTAAAGTCCTAGGTACCGCTTTTTGTACAGCCACCAGATAGCAAATCCACAGGATCTGTAGAACAAATTCAACTTCAACGAACTGCAAAAACACACACACACATATATATATATATATATATATATATATATATATATATATATAAGTAGGACTAATTAACTTAAGCACATCCTTACCCATCATTAATAGGAATTCAATGGATATCTAAAGATAAACACACTATCAGAGAGGACCCAAATGAGTACATCGGGCTTCCTGGAAGAAATGGGCATGCATACATTCTGAAGAATCGCTCAGAAAATCGGATTATCTTTTCTCATGATGGAAGCACAATATTACTATTCAATGATGCGTTGAAGGTAAAATCTATTTATTATTATTATTATTATTGTAATTGTTATAATTATTATTCTTATCTTCTTATCTTAATGAACTGGTTATTAGGTAAGAAATTGCAACTATCCCTATCTAAGAAGCTACTTATCTAATAACACCCCGAAGGCAACCGGTCCTCGCCGTTAAGCAAAACACAGTCACCTCGAAGTGTCGTGACAGCAGTCTTTGTCCGCCCTAGCTAGCCGCCTTCTGTGGCTTTCCCACCGGGATCTCCCCAACTTCACTAGGACACACCGACATTCCTCTTAATGTTGTATCTTAATGACTTGCCGATTCATTTGAGAACTATAAATGGCTTTTCTAGATTGATAATTGAATTTAGACATAACTTTCTGGCATAAGTCTAACCTTTCACTAAAATTTTTGTTCCATCTGTCAGAATACAGAGTTTTGATTCGTGTGAAATTAGTTTATATTTATGTTCATTTTAGACATTAAAATTGGAATAATTTTCTACGTAAAGAAAATATTTTTATAACATAAGAGAAACTTTATTCCAATAAGAAAGTATGCAAAAACAAAAAAAAACAAAAAAATATTATTATTTTTTTTTTTTTGTTACAATCTCAGACATCATTTTACAAGTATTTTATCGAGGAAAATGAAATTTTGAAAAAAATTCTAGACCCTTGGCAAGTATAATCGAACTCAAGACTGTTTGATCTAGAAATCGGCATACTATCTATCAAACCGGTAGGCCGATCAATAAATATATCTTCAGTTATACTTTGTTCAAAATTCAAATGAATCCTTCGAAGTGAGGCTAAGACTACCTTATGGGAAATCCTTAACCGTTCCCAAAATTGTTTATCATGTGAACGTATCCGACTGAAATTCAAAACTATCAGCCAAATTCCTGGCGAACGGTATGATTATTTCATAGTGCTTTACATGTTATAGGCTTTTTAAGATATTAATTAAAAGACTAAGCTGGCTGGGAAGTAACAGCAGTTAAAATATTTTACGCTATTGAGAGAACGTTCACTAGTCCATACACTGTGACTCAAATACGTACAAACAGATAAATTAATATTAAAATAGAACCGTAAAATCAGTATAAATTTCTAAAGAAAGGAAAATATTTTGGTTCTATGTATCAAAAGAGCTTACTAGACTTAGCTTAAAACTCTCGGTATAAGAAAATTATAAATATATGTACTTTATTATGTGCAAAAACCTTGAACCATTCGACGAAAGTGCGGGGGAACTGAGAGGCTACATCGTTTATTAATAACTTAAGTATAGAAATATAGCCGTTAGAAATCTCATTAGTTCTTACTTAAAATACTCGTACTTCCAAATAAACGTTTTCATCAACTATTTGATTTATATATTTCATAAATACTTAATTCTACAATTTTTATTAATTAATATAATTCAACTTTAGTCTATTCTTAATATAATTTAATCTTTCTAACTGTACCTTAACTGCTATAATTTTATATAATGATATAAATCCTAAGATATTGAGACATAAATCACTCCCGAAAACGAAATAGTTATTTTTCTACAATAATCAACCAAAAAGTAAAAAGATTTTGTAAGGGAGATCAAGTACAATAAATCACTGATAACTATTAGTTAACTAAATTTAAATTAATTATATTTTTAACTAAAATTAATCATAGTAACTTTTTTTAAAAAATTAAATAAATTAACAACTATACGAGGAATACATTTTTTTTTTATTAATGAATATATTTTGAAAGATTACTACAATATTAAGGAATAGAACTATGACATGTATTTATTTCTGAACGAAAGAGCTTTAGCTATTAAACATGAATATTAATCTTTTTATTTCAGTAAATCTTTACATCGTCGTCGATTACCCATATTATAATATTAACAGGAGTAATATATATATATGAAAAATTTCTAAATCTTGAGTTAAATAATTTTTTAATTTGTCTTTACATTTTAAGTAAAGTTTAAAGTAAATATGATTATTTAAGATAAATTATTATAGTTAATTTTGTTTCAGATGTTCGTCATTATCTATCAGTATTATCACTTTCCCGGCAAATATAGGTAGAATATTTATTTATTTATGTCAAAAATAGTGTATCGGATTTTTTGAAAATATTTACACTTTAGGGTCCAACCAGTTCATCTAAAAAAAATCTGATGTGGACAACACATGACTTCCTTTTACGCTTATTTAATTAATTTTTTTTAAAATTAAAAGTACATAAAATTTTATTTCATTATAAACTTCTAGTATTTTTTCATATTTTTTTTTGTTATTATTGAATTATAATTCATCGTAAAACTTTTTTTACAATGACAGTTTAATAATTATTAATAAATCAATATATTTAAATTTAAAAAAAAATAAAGTTAAAAAAAGGAGATAAAGTATGATTCGAACCGATGTGTCTTCCCCTAAGATCCAAATATTTCATTAATTAAAATTTCATTTGGCTATAACTCTGGAACCAATGAAAATAAGTACCACTTATGATATATCGTAGGAAAGCTCTCAGTGAGGGCTTATTACTGTAGTTAAGAAAAGGTCCGAAATCCAAATTTTGGATTTTGGGCTTTTTGGACATTTTTGGTTGTCGATTGCAGTCAAAAGGGGAGGTACACAACTAGTTGTTACAACAGTCCTAAATCCAAAATTTCAACATCCTACGGCTAATCGTTTTAGAGTTATGCGAAATACATACGTACGTAGGTATAAACGTCACGCCGAAACTGGTCAAAATGGATTCAGGGATGGTCAAAATATATATTTTCGTTGAAGTTTGAAAACTGAAATTTTTCTCGATCACAATACTTATTTTACTTCATACAAGGATGTAAGAAAAGTATGTATATATATATATATATATATATATATATATATATATATATATATATATATATATGTGCGTACGTACATATATTTACGTAAGTGTGTTTCACTGCTTTTGGTCTTATACCACATGATTGATCAAACCGATTTTCTTCAAATTTGGTTCAAATATTTCGATATATGGGTACTAATATTAGTTTTTTCAAAATTGGCTATGAGGAGAAATTGCGAATAAAGTTATTTCGATTTGCTTTAGAGGCATTTTAGAGAAAACATTATTAAAGCAAATTTGTTATCTACAATGCTTATATAAATAATCCAACTTTTTTTTTTCAGTGTCAACCCCTACATCTTAAAATTATAAAATACTTTTTTTTGTTCTTTTAATCCATCTGTCTTCGGTTTAAATACTTTCAAAAATATTTGGAAATTATACTTCACATATAGAGTTTTTTTTTCTATTAGCTTTCGTAATCACTGTTAGGTTTTACTTCAGAGGAGTGTAGTGTAGTCTTGTACAGTCTCAAGTTGACCATTCTTATCACCGGGTTGGTCTAGTAGTGAACTCGTCATCGCAAATGAGCTCATTTCGAAGTCAAGAGTTCTAACGTTCAAATCCTAGCAAAGGCAATTACTTTTATGTGGATATGATTACTAGATCGTGGATGCCGGTGTTCTTTTGTGGTTGGGTTCCAATTAACCACACATCTAAGGATTGGTCGAACTGAGACTATACAAGACTACACTTCATTTACATTCATACATATCATCTTCAATATATACTACAGATTTCAAAAACCATCAAATTAAAAAAAAAAAATCAATGATAATAATAGTTTTAAAAATGTGAAAGTTTTTCTTTGTGTTTGGTCAAGCGCATGGGAGAAACGAAATTTTTTCAGTAAACAGCATTAAAATCGTTGAAAGCTTAAGACTTTAATTTCATCTTTTTTGTATGTCTCTACGATACTATTGTAATTTTTTTGAAAGCAGTTTTATTAAAAGTACTTACAGAAATGATTAAATATGCGTTTTAATTGCTTTCATTTAAAATGTAAGTTTCAACTCAGAAATAGGATATGCCAAGTTTAAAAATAATAATTGTAATTGCTGTTTTTAAAAGCGCATCTTAAAAATAGCAATTGCAATTATTATTTTTAACAGATGGTAAGTTTAAAAATTTTGGGGAACGCGAGAAAATTTTTGATTTTCAATGTGAGCGGTGGGCGAAAACGTTTAATAATCAATAGTCTAGGTAAAATACTTGGATCCTAAAGCGTAAAGATTTGCAAGAAACCCGATAACCCATTATTATCATGGTCATCAAACTTTTCCATTTACTATACTTTTACAAAAAATAACTAGATATTTCCTTTTCAGTATCAATTTTTAATTTTAACGTTAACAGTTTCTCTCTTGTTTATCCTAACCACCATTTGTTATTAGGTTAGTACCTTGTCATTTAAAGAAGGATGCAGCTGTCTAAGGAATCGGACTAAGTAGACCAGCAACATGTATCGTGGAGATTTGGGTTATATTACGAATGGCATACAGAATTGAGTTATATTTTTAAGAATACGTTATCAGAAAAAAACCACATCTGTCGGTGTGCCTTTCGGCACACCGGAAGGCGGAGATAGATTTCACCGGTGCAAAGTAGGGAATAAAAAAGATTTCCACCTTAAAGTTAAGAAAAAATACAAATTTACTTAATACGACAATGTTTGCATATGAAAACAAGTTTCATATATTAAGTATACGACAAGCCCAATCTTCTTACAATTCCAGTAACATCCCTTGCTGTAAGAGTTGGTCATATCAAAAATTGTTTCAGACAAAGGTTTTAGGTAATGTTTAGAGGACTAATGACCAGTTTAAACCGATTCGATACTGTGCCTATTAAGAGAGGTATAATTTTTTTGTCTTCGAAACCCCATTTTTTCCACCCCTTGGGTCAGTGGTTGGTGATATCAGAAAACTTTACTGATATAAGTTTTAGGTCCTTACCCTAAGAATAATAGGAACTTTAAACGAATTCGATATTTTACTTAATAAGAAAGTTACAGCAATATTTTGTTTTTTTTTCAAAAAACTCCTATTTCCACCCCCATGATCCGATTTTGCCCATTAACGAACTCGACCGAGATTTTGGGTCATTATATTTTATCAAAATATCAATTTTAAACTGATTGCCGCAAAATTACGGCAGTTATTGGATCCACAAGAAAGTGAAATATATATAAATGTATGTATAAACTTTTGAACTGACGGTGGTTTTGCGGTCTGAAGGATGTGAAACGCGAAGATATGTCGAAATTTTCCGGAAGTCGAATCATGGTACCCATTACAATAGGTAGCTTTCTTATGAAATCTACGTAATAAGCACGCATTGGTAAATCATTCATTTTTCTCTTATATTTTTACAATGAAAATATTAACAGATTATCAATTATACTTATCAGAAAATTTAAACGGATTTGTTTACGTTTATATAATTATGTAAAAGAATACTAATACACCATAAAAATAAACAAAGCAATAACACTGTATCTATTAAAACTTTAGTGACTGTTAAAAGAGAAGAACAGGCAATACATGCGTGACGTAAATAAAAACTTGATGAAACAAATCGAATGTTATTTCATGATTGGATGAAATCTCTTTACTCCTCAATCATTCATGAATTGTTTCGTAATTGGTTCATAGAAAATTGACGAAGGAAGGATAAGTAGATAAATAAATACAATCTAATAGTCTATTATTGGTAACTGATGATTGGTGGTTTCACTCTAATGGAGTTGTAACAAACCAATCAATGGTCAATTTAAGTTAATGTAATGGCAGGAAAACAAGTATTACTGTGCAATGAAAAGACCTAACATTTATAAGTTTGTCTTCATACATTAAATAAGTGAAATAAATAGATTATACATGTATATATATATATATATATATATATATATATATATATATATATATATATATATATAGAGAGAGAGAGAGAGAGAGAGAGAGAGAGAGAGAGAGAAAGATAATAATGTTTAAATAATCAAAATCTTTAAAATTATAAGTAGACCCGTATATTGAAATTAATTTGATTTACATTCAAGGAAATTAATGAATGAATAACAATCACGATTGAAATATAAAAAAATGCTGAAGAGTATCTAAGATATTAATAAATAAGTACTTTCACTACATTTAAAGAGAAACGAGGTTTTCTGTATTTAAAAATACTTTTCCATTAACCGAGTTGTGCATAAAAACATTTAAATCAAATCAGACGGTAAAACCTTCACTAAGACAATAGAGAAGCACTTTACAACAGTAAAATATAGGCTGTGTGTTACGTTCTTTTATCTTCTGGATTTGTTAGATGCACAATATACATAATAACGGTTTATTACTACGCGTTTCGAATTTTAAATTCATTTTATAAATATAGCAACTTTTATTTTATTTTCTTTCCTTAACATTCTGATATTAACACAAAATATTACGTTAGATTTGATTTTTAAAATAAAATTGAATTCAATTGAATTTCATGATGAAACGTGATAAAATTTTTAAATTATTAAAAATTAAAAATAATTCAATTTTAATTAAATATATAATCATAATTAAATAATTCTTCTAAAGAGTTTTCTTAGCTAATTGTCAGTACCTTCTACAACATAGCGCTATTATTAGTGACGTCGTCTTAAAAAAAATTAAAATTAGGAAATCTCTATGTATAATCTAATAATACACTCCGTCTATGCTTTTTTTTTTTTATTTAATATGTTTTTGTCAAATATGTCTGTAAGTTTCATTTGATATAAATGTATTTGAGATTATATGCTGGAAGTTTGTATTACTGTAAATAATTTTTTTAATGTGGGTTCTGCCTTTATTAGGTGATTTAAAAGAAATTGATTTTTATTTATTTTGTATAACACCTGTATGTGTTCCTTGTAATCGTTGGTAAATGTGCGTCCAGTCTGTCCAATATAGTAATTAGGACTGCTCTAGTTTAAACTGTACTCCTGAGGTAATGTATATTTTTAATTTAATATTTATCTAGTGTATTTTTTTTCTTCTTTCCTGAAAATATTGGCATAATTTGTATGACTGTTGTCATACAAGTGATACGTAATTTCTATCACTAAGAAAGTTTTTCAATTGTTTTGTAGTATTTTATAAAACATGTCTGCAAGTAAGGGGGTAGCGTGGCTACTCTACTGTAGAAGGTGCTGATGGTTAATTCGAAAAATTTCGGAATATTATAACATAATTTTTAGATGCGTAATTTGGTATTTTTATCACTTTAAAATTTTATTTTGATTATTCATCTCCCCGGCGTTAACCGGAAATTCATAATCTTTGTTTTCATAAAGAAATTAGTCAATTAACAATTTTAATACAGATGGATTTAACGATTTTTTTAAATAAAAATATTGATTTTTTTTTTTTTTGCTAAAGTAATTAATAATAAAAATTAAGTATTTGTTTCGTAAAATTTTAGCGATTTTAAATTTTTTCAGTCCATGATTACTAAAACAATTTATAGATATATAGAAAAAATTTTTTTCCATATTTTTTTTTGTAAGAATATCTAAAGGGAAGAAATAAGTGCTAATCGTAAAAAAAACCTAATTTTTTTACCGTTTGATAAAAAGGCTAGATATTAATCGTTAATTTTTTTAGAAATGTTTAAATTTTAAATGTAATGTTTTTTTTTTTTTTAGAAAGACTAAAAAAGAATAACTAACTAGTTCAATTCAGATCATTGAGAAGAAAACGAATTAAGAACATTTAAAAATTAAGTACTTCATTAGAAGTCATTAATTTGACTAATTAACATATTTGTTTTAACTGTTTTCTTAACAGAATCTGAAGAAACAAAATACACTTAAAAAAATAAAGCTTGTTTTTTAAATTTGCAAGAAAGATAAAGATTATATATTTTCAATTTGGTTTTAAATTTAGGCTTTATGAAATTAATTAAGGAAATCAAATCAACTTAGTAGCAACTTATTTACTTAAATTTGGTACGACGTCATAAATCGAAATTTAAGAAATTAAATTAGAAAAAAGTAATTTTATACCTTTTGAAGTAGAATTTATTTATTTATTTTTTTATTTAAAATAAGCAAAATTATGTAATAAAAAGCACCGATATGAAAAGATTTATCTATAAAAAAAAAGATAAAAGTCCTGCAGTTTGATAAAAAAATAAGTAAAAGGAATCCAGTGAAGTGATGTAAAGTGACCAGACACTACTGTGCGTGAACTAAGCTTCTCTGGAATATAAAAATAAAAAATATTTTTTTACCTTAGATTTTCATGTGAAACAACAAATTTTGATGTGAAAATATTTTTAGTCCTCAACAATAATCTAATGTGTTAAACAATCTCTATTCGATATTCCCATGCACAAGCATCAAATTTACATGATGATTAATCTTCTAAAATAAATATGTATATAATATTAATAACAACAGGAATAATTGTTTCATAAATGTTGTTCTTTCTGGAAATCCAACTAAGACACCGCAAAACAGTAATAAAACCACAAGCTTTGTACACAGAAAAAACACTAACTCTAAACCTAAAGGAAAAATTAAATAACTGGGAAAAAAAAGAAAGAAAAATCCTCTGGCCAAGATTCAAAAACGACAAAAACTGATACAAAAAAAATACTAAAATCGAAAAAACTCTTCGACTCTATGAGAAAAAAAGAATCAACTTCTACAGCCACATGTTCTACTGAAATTACCAAATCAGACTGTCAACAGATTTTTGACTTCTTCATGAACAGAATAACCAAGACAAACTGATTGAAAAACACATTCTGATTGACACTCAAAAGGACATGAAAAAACTAAAAACAGACTAAAGATCAGAACGGTGTTGAAAAACGAAGACTTTGAAGAAAAGGTCTCATCCAAAAAAGGGGATCCAAGATGTTGAAAGAAAGGAGGAAAGCCACTACAGAAAGAATGAAATATTGAAAGAAGAGAAGAGAACAATACACACAGAATAATTTAATCAAACGAACTCTTAGGGGATCAATTCGAAAAAATCTAACGTGAAACCACATGACTTCCTTCTACGCCTATTAAATTACTTTACATTTTTTTTAAATGAAAAGTATATAAAATTTTATTTAATTGATAACTTCTGATATTTTTGTTTATTTATTTATTTTTTTAATTGTTATTATTGAATTATTATTTATTGTAAAACTTTTTTTACAATCAGAGGTTAATAATTATTAATAAATAAACATATTTAAATTAAAAAAAAAGAAGATCGAGTCGGATTTGAACCGATGTCCTTTCTCCTTTTAAGATCCAAATAGTTCGTTATTTAAAATTTTATTTGACTATAATTCTGGAACCAATGAAAATACGTATCATTTATGATATATCGTTGAATATCTCACAATTGAGATTATTACTGCAGTTAAGAAAAAGTCCAATAGCCAAATTGTTTTTGATTTTAGGCTTTTTTAGACACTTTTGGTTCAGTTGATTGCAGTCAAAAAGGAAGGTGTACAACTAGGTGTTACAACAGTCCTAAATTCAAAATTTCAACATCCTACGGATAATCGTTTTTGAGTTATGGGAGATACATACGTACGTACACACAGATGCCACGCCGAAACTAGTCAAAATAGATTCAGGGATGATCAAAATGGATACTTCCGTTGAAGTCTGAAAATCGAAAGTTTTTGCGATTACAATACTTCCTTTACTTCGTACAAGGAATTAAAAAACCAAAAAAACATATACGGTACCATAAGAGAAACCTCTCTACAGAATGCTAAAAAAATTAATAATCATTATCGAAATTTGAAGTTGATAGGGAGTAAAGCTTAAATAGAAAAACTTGTGGGATTCGAATTGAAATTTCTTCCTTTATTGAGATCGGTTATTAATAAATGATTAAATCAATATTTTTTAATCATATGTAAAAATAGTAAAAATAAATCTCTTTAATTTATGAATCAGCTGTGGAATAATTACAATATTTAAATTTATTTCAAATAATGCATATGAGCATATAACTCTTTTAAGTTATACGTGAGAAATAACGTTTAGTACTGCAGCTGCTTTGAATTTCATTCATTTGAAATTTAAAGTCAGATAACAATTTTCCGAGAATATCTTTGTTAAGACAAATAAGATATTTAAATATGAATTAAATGTGAACTAGTAATTTAAATTACACAATAGTATCTTTTCTTTTTCCATTCCTATATAAGATTGGGAGAATTTTTTTTTTAATTTTCAGAATAATACTAATTACCTAGTGACACAAGTAGAAGAAGTAATAAAATTAAGATCAAGATAGTAGGCCAGATTGGTCAGTAAATTTAAATCATTTTTACCTTCCAATCTGTTGATCAGCTTCCAAAACGTCGATGGAAAATGGATATTAAGGGACAAATGATTTAACAATAGCAGAATAATCACAAAATATATTTTTAATTTGTTAAGACTACATTTAGTTTATTCGAAGTATATCAAAAAATAATAAATAAATATATATGATTTGACAGAAATTTCTTTACTTAAAAAATAACCATTTTTTTAATAAAACATCTATTTTTATTTAATTTTAGTTCATTTAAAATTAGATTAAATATCAGGAAATAAGTAAAGGAACAAAATGAGATCATGTATTTTTTCGGCGATGTTATAAGAAAACTCACAATCTTTATGAATTTAAAAAATTGAAGTTTTATTTTTAGTGTAATTTAAAATGTTAATAATAGGACAAAAATTAATTAGCACTTTTAAAACCATAAATCTCTAACTTCATAATTATCACATAATTTTTTTTTTTAAATAAATCGTATAAGTCTCTTTCTTGCACCTTATACAACTTAAAATTATTTTTAAACAAATAAAACGATTCTTTATAATATGTTGAATTTGAAACAACATCTTACAAACCATATAATTAAACAATTTTTGGAATATTTCATGAAATAAAATTTTTGAAAAAAAATGCTAACTGCAAAAATTTACTTATTAATTGATTTAAATACATCGGCGTAGTATAGCCATGCCTATTCTAAAAAAATATATAGTCGATATAAATATATACTGCAATATTAGTTTATTATAAATACATAGTCACTTCCTATTCTTCTGAATGTTTATAGATAAGTTAAAATTAGAATCTCAGTACCGATTACGAGGAACTCTAGAATACTGTTCCTTAAATTGCTGAAAGAAACTATTTGAAGAAAGTGTTCAGTTATCGTATTTGGAAATGGTAGAATTCCTTCACTGATTTTTATTTCATTTTATATTCTTACCTCCATTTCTTGTAAACGTAATTTATAAATTTTAAGAAGAAAATTAATACTTTTAAAGTCAATACCTAGTTAATTTCAAATATTATTTTTCATATATACAAATAATAACTCAAAAATTATAAATAGTAACAAAACAGTCTAAATATTTCAACTCTGAAATTCAGACTGACGATAATGGTTTAGTCTATTCTTGTGAACTTATCCTTAGGCTTTTGACTGGAATTGCCTCTAACGAGACTTCATATTTTTTTATCAAAAATCGTTTTTATTGTTTATATACTGATAAAATATTAATTTTATAATATTTTGTAATTATTACTTCCTTGTACGAAGTAAAGGAAGGTTTTCAGATTTCAACAGAAATATCCATTTCTAGTTTCGGCGTGACGTCTGTATGTACATATGTATGTATGTATCTCGCATAACTCAAAAATGATTAGGCGTAGGATGTTGAAATTTTGGATTTAGGACTCTTGTAATACCTAGTTGTGCACCTCCCCTTTTGATTGCAATCGACTGGACCAAAAGTGTCAGAGTAACCCGAAATCTAAAAATTTGAATTTGGACTTTTTCTTAACTGCAGTAATAAGCTCTTATTGAGAGCTTTTCAACAATATATCATAAGTGGTACTTATTATCATTGGTTCCAGAGTTATAGGTAAATAAAACTTTAATTAATGAAATATTTGTATCTTGCAAGGGGAAGGCACATTTGCTCGAATCAGACTTCATCTCCTTTTTTTACTTTTTTTTTTAATTTAAATATATTTTTTTTATTAACAATTATTAACCTCTGATTGTAAAAAAAAAAATTATGGTAAATAATAATTCAATAATGACAATGAAAAAATGCAAAATATCTTAAGTTATTAATGATACAAAATTTTATGAATTTTTCATTTTAATAAAATGTGTATATGTAATTTAATAGGCGTACAAGAAGTCATATGGTGTCCACATCAGATTTTTAGGGTTACATATACAGTTCCGTCAGTAATGTAAACGTTAGTTATGTTCTTAATGGCGCCCGTTTTTAAAATGAAAGACCGTTATTCTCGCCTTTAAGAAGAAAGAACTCCTTAAATAACTTCGAGATCCTTTAAAAGAGTGTAATTTCAATATAATAATTTAAAATAAAAATTTTTTTTCGTATAATTTTAAAGCATTATTCATACTTTTTATCATGCTGTTCAGGAAGAAGAATTCAAAATTTGGAAGCTGTTTTTAACTAATAAGCTGTGCTGAAATTAAAATAAATAAGTTTTTAACCGTGAAAATTAAAAATTTATTGCATAAAAATAGAGAATTATTCGCTTATTGAGGAATTGAAATCCTTTTTCCACGATTAAAAATAAAATTATGCGATGATTTTTATTTTTCCAGTGAATCAGTGGAAAATAAAACTTAATAATAACACTTTATTTCGAATCGGATAAAAACATCAATCTTCTTATTATTTTCGAAATCTCCATATCCTTCTTTGTTTACAGATCTTTTTTTATAATAAATGATAAATCATTTAAAAGAAAAAAAATATGTATATATTATTAATTTTATAATAAAATTTATTTTGAACAGGGTGGAGTAGCCCTCATTGGCAGGGTAAAATGAGAATGAGTGAGAATTGAGAGATATATTAGAGAGAAAAGATACGAGAAAAAGACAGGGATGCATATTTTTATAATTTAAATGTGTTGAAAAAATGGATAGTGAGCAGCAAGATGAAGTGGTGGGAGGGCTCGCCGGCCGATATAAACAAAAAGTGCGCAGTGTTGCCGCTGTATCAGCGCCGCGCCAGTCCTAGACGCGATCTACTCCTCCCGTCTTCTCTGTCAGTCTCTTTCATTCTTTCGTTATTTCTTAATTCTTCTTTCTCTTTCTCTTTACGTCTGGTTCAGTTGGTTACTGTGTTTGTGAGGCACCCCCTCCGATTCTCCTCTTCGTGGCGCTCGCTTATATGTTCTCGCTAGCTCGGTTATAAGTACTGTACACATGCACGTTCAAAATTTGAATCGGTACGCGCATCTTTAACAGAGTTTCGCTTGCTATCTATTCCTTGATTTTTATATTCGTTAATATAATAATAAAGCTTAACAATTACTTAAAACGTTTTGGGTATCGCGTCTTAGGTCCTGAAGTTACTTGAAACGAGTAGATGAATGAAAAGTATCAGAGAGATCGTTTTAAAATTATGAAATTCGTTCACCCACGGATACATACATGTTTATAAATACTTAAATATATGGGAGTTATTCTTTATTAACCCTCAAAACTCGAACGAATATCTTCAGTTCCTTTGTTTTAATCTTTGTATCATTGTAAAAGTAAATTTATGAGCATACCTTCTTATTTTAGGATATATATAAATTGTTTAGATATTTCATGGCAAATCTTTAAAAATTAATGAAAAATGAGTACAATTCTCGTTTTAACAATGCGCGTTTACAAATTAATATTAACAGCACTTCCTTTTCGTTAATAATTTTGAAATCGTAGTTTGTAACCAATACCATCTGTATTTCCTTTTCAATTTGCAAAATTTCTCATCAACATTATTAGCCTTTTGTTAATTTCAGATCATTCTGTGCGATGTCGCGATAAACTAGCGATTTAAAACGATTAATATAGTATTCTTAACAAATAATGATAATCTAATAATTCATTGAATAGCATGACGAGATATAACATTTTTTTAAATTATTAACCATACACTTTCAAATTAATAGTGCTTGTTCTTAAAATGACCTTTCATAGTTAACTTTCTTCGCTGGATTTACCGACAGGGTGTTTTTAACGGTATCTCTCTTAAAAAAGTAGATTAGAAAATTCTGTAATTAAACAATAAATTGGACAAAAAATGTTTGTCCGACTCCAATGAGGAGGAATATGCTACCAAATCATTCCAAAAGAATCTTCAGAAAAAAGTTCCGTTAATTTAGAAGCGATTCATTTATAATTTTTAATCATTTTGAAGTTCTTTATTAAATAATGACTTCGCAGCAAAAATAAATAGCTGCAAAATATCGCTACCTGTGATTTTAGACAATTTGTTTGTCTGCAGGATGTAACGAAAAAACTTAAATATATATCGAATACACATAGTTATTGATTGTGGAAATTTACGTTTAAATTTTAGTAAATGTTTTATTAAATTTAAATGGATTTAATTTTTTTATAAGACCAAATTATAGAATTACGCTAGGATGAAAAATTCTGTTAGTGTGATTCTACTAATAATTTTTAAAAAATCGAATATAAAAATCACCACAAATATTTTTATGAATCTAACATTTAAATAAAAAATTAATTAATTTACAACAACAAAATCGAGATATAAATTAGGTTATTTGTAGGAACTTAGTTTATTTATATTACTTTAGATCCTTAAATATTTCTAGGGATAGAATGAAGGCGCCTCCAAATTCCCGCCAATGTATACTTCAACTTTCCGCTTTACTAACGGGTTTTCGTAAAGGCCCGTGTTGAACATTATACACAGCCCGATAACTACACAACTAAATATTAATTTTAAGCAGATTTAAGGAGAGCTATTTATAGGAATAGATAATTCAATATACTGTTTATATAATAACATCAAAGATGAAGAAAAAATATACATTTATAAAAATAAAAATATATACGAGTACAATTCAGTCACAGTTATCTAAACTTACTTTTTATTTATTTCTTAATCATAACTTCTAAATATCATGCAACTTTTCCTTTCTTTAATATTCCTTACTTCCCTTACAAACTAGTTTATTTTCGGTTTTTTCGTTTATGTTACTAAGATATTTACAAAATTTAAAGCCACACAATTCGGCTGTATATTATTACAAATTTTATATTATAGCATCAAGTTACTTTAGTTATTTTACTGATGTAATATTAAATAAATCAGGACCAAAACTTTGAATTATTAAGCTAAACGAATTATTTTTCAATGTAAGGAGAAATCTCCATATTTTATTTTTGATATATATGTATATACTTATGTACTGATATTTGCTTAAAACTGAAAAATTGTTAACCGATCTGTATAATAATTAATTTTACTGTATTTACTTAATATTATTTTACTATAATGCAAGTAAAACTTACCTCAAAAGTCACTTTTGAAGTAGATTTTAGAAGCATTATTTAATCTACATAACTTCATAACTAGTTATGAAGTAGTAAAGCTTAAATTTCCAGTATATTGTTTTTATTTCCTTGTACGAAAAGGGAGTATTGTAATCGCGAAATATTTCGATTTTCAGATTTCAACGGAAATCCATTTTAACCATCCCTGAATCCATTTTGACTAGATTTGGCGTGACGTCTGTACATATGTACGTTTGTATCTTGCATGACTCAAAAACGATTAGTCGTAGGATGTTGAAATTTTTAATTTAGGACTGTTGTAACATCTAGTTCTGGACCTCCCTTTTTGATTGCAATCGAATTGACCAAAAAAGCCCAAAAATTCAAAATTTGGATTTTGGACTTTTTCTTAACTTCAGCAATAAGCCCTCATTGAGAGCTTTTCAACGATATATCATAAGTGGTGCTTATTTTCATTTGTTCCAGAGTTATAGCCAAATGAAATTTTAATTAATGAAATATTTAGATCTTACAAGGGGAAGGCACATCGGTTCGAATCTGACTTCATTTTCTTCTTTTTTAATTTTTTTTTTAATTTAAATATACCGATTCATTACTAATTATTAACCTCTGATTGTAAAAAAAAATTACAGTAAATTCAATAATAACAAAAAAATATATGAAAAAAAAAATGTAATAAAAATATATATAATTTAATAGGCGTACAAGGAAGTCATATGGTGGTGTCCATATCAGTTTTTTTTTATATTGCTGTTGCATCTTATACAAAACTGAAGAAAAATCTCATTGTTTCAATTTGTGCCCATTATTTTTATTTTACCTGCTTTCTATGTAGGTATGAGATTTCTCATAAAGGACACAAAAAACTTCTTTTAATGAATCTTGCAGAATGAATTTATTTTAATCAGATACAACAGCTTGCATGATTAAAAGTTTAGGGTATGTATTCACTTAAAATATTTAATATTGGATTGCCACCTTTTTAAGAAAAAACCGACTTTAACTAACTCAGGATATACCAAATAAGTCTGGTTTTTTTTTATTCTCTGAATGAATTTTAGGTTCTTTTTGCTGAGCTTGCCAAAATTTTCAAGATTTCAAGCGGTAAAAATTAAAAGTAACTGCTAAATGAATTTTAACTACTTTCATAAAAAAATTGTTCTTTTTTTAATTTCTTCCTTCCCTCATACCTTTTATTTTCAGAGGTGGAGGAAATCGGCCCCTAAGCAGTGTCGGGCTCGCTAACAGGTTTCGCAGGGTGTTATTAATTGCATATGTATACTTGCGCACTACCGACTAAACCTCCACCCCTGGCAACCTCCTCACTGGAAGAGCTAGTAGAGCATTACTTCAGGCGGGTATTAACACCCCCACACACACAATTGGTCACCACAAGGAAAAATCAAAGCCATACCATCACAAAACACAGCACATAACAAAAGGATATCAAATACAGTTCCAACCAAGGACAAACACTTCCACAGGTACACAAGACCTCTTCGAACACACTTCTCTCATACCTATGATAATAGGTCTTTGTGATTACTCCCTGGAGATGTATGTTAATAAAAGATATTATGTAATAATTAAGTGAAATATTATGTATAAACTGTAATTATAAATTACCCTTTTTATGTATATTGATAACCAAAATTACGCTCCAAAAACCATTTACATAAGATCTTTACTTAAAATATATTGATTATAATTATTTACTTAACTTTTTTCAATAACCGTTAAAGGAGCTTTTTATTTGCAACCCATTTACGTATTTTTTTGTGTTGAATAATTTCCTAGATGCTGATAAGAACAGATTTTTCGGGTATATCCAACAAATGTGACTTTTAACTCAGACTTATGATCCCAATGATCTATTAAACAAAATCAATAAAATATTTCTTCAAAAATTTTAAATGTTTCGGAAAATCTTTTAAATATGTGCAATAAATATTCCTGAATTAGTTCTAACCCAATTAAAAAAAAAAAAATTAATAATCCATTATTGCTTTCCTATAATCAGTTAAGTAGAATAAAATTTTAACTAAAAGAAAAAATTAACTGCAAAAATTAAAACAAAATTAAGGAGAGAATATAAAAAAACAAAGGTTCAAATTTTATTTTTACTCCAACTACTACATTAGCATGATGTTTAACTACATTATATTTTGTAATATAATATGTGTACATGAATATCTGTTATATACATATTAAAATGCATAATTTAATATTTCGGACGGTGTTTTAATAATTTTGATATGTTTTATGCAGTTATTACAAACAGTGAACTTAATATTACACTGTGCTAACTGAATCTAATAATACTTTCCCAGCTATTATAAAATATAGTGTGACACAAGGAAGTGTACTCATTTTTGAATGAAGATTACACAGGTAATTACACACAACTTTATTACTATGGTTTAAATAGGTGTGAGAAGGAAAGACATTAATGTTACGTAGAAAAAATCACATCTGGAAAGTGATGTCCATCTTCCATAATCCAACTTTCAAGTCGAGAAGCGAAGCTATCACACTTGCGTTCCAATGTATTCTAAGTGATCTGCTGCATCTCTCTTTAAGTATAAAAAGTGTCTTCATTTTGCCTAATAAACGGGCTTTGTCAAAGAAAACTCCCTCCTTTATATACCCCTACAGAAAGAAGTCGCATCTACTGAGATTGGGAGATCGAGAAGGACAAAGCACGTCTCCGAACCTGGAAAACAAATGACCAGGAAACGATCCCCGTAGGATTAATGGAATATCTGACGATGTGAGCTGTAGTCCCGTCTTGTTAAAACCACACACTTATCTCAAGTTCAATATATATAGTTCTGATAGAAAAAACGTTTTTCTCCGTGCGTGTAGGAATTGGAATTCACTCTTATAGCTACACAAAAAATCTGATATGGACAACACATGACTTCCTTGTAAGCCTATTAAATTACATATACACATTTTTTTTTTTTTTTTAATGAAAAGTACATAAAATTTTATTTCATTAATAACTTCTGATATTTTTTCATAATTTTTTTTTTATTGTTATTATTGAATTATTATTTATCGTAAAAACACTTTTACAATCAGAAGTTAATAATTTTATTAATAAATCAATGTATTTAAATAAAAACAAAAAAGAGATTAAGTCTGATTCGAACCGATGTGTCTTCCCCCTTCTAAGATCCAAATATTTCATTAGGTTATAACTCTGGAACCAATGAAAATAAGTACGACTTATGATATATTGTTGAAAATCCCTCAATGAGGGCATAATAAAATGTCCAAAGTCCAATTTTTTTTTATTTTGAGCTTTTTTGGACACTTTTTGTTCAGTCGATTGCAATCAAAAGGGAAGTTGCATAACTAGATGTTACAACAGTCCTAAATCCAAAATTTCAGCATCCTACGGCTAATAGTTTTTGATTTATCCGAGATACATATGTACATATGTACAGATGTCACGCCCAAACTAGTAAAAATAGATTCAGGGATAACCAAAATGAATATTTCCGTTGAAATCTGAAAACCTAATTTTTTCGCGATCACAATAAGCTTTACTTCGTACAAGGAAGTAAAAATAGGAACCGATAACACTACTTGGATATCGTACACCACATTGTTGCACGGAGTGAATGCATAGATTGAAATAAACGTAAAATAAATTACATATATTTTACAACAAAAATATAAAGTTTGATGTTAAATTAACTCTGTAAATTCATTCAAAAATGAGTACATTTCTCTGTGTCACTCTGTGCAACTGAGGAAAAATATTGCAATCTGCAAAAAAATAATCAAAATTAACTTTTGTAATATTTTTTTTTTTTTTTTTGTTTTGCATCAAAAACTTCTCAGAAAATACACGTTTATAAAATAATGAATTTATTATATGTGTATGCTGTCGTCTACTTTTTAACATCATTCGAAAAAAAGAAGTTTTTACTTCGACCCGCATGATATTTTTTATTTATGTTCAAGAACTTCTCAGCACCAAATTCATTGACTTCGATGATTATTTTTTTCTTTTTAAGAGGAAGATACTTTGGTGGCCCAATAGTAAATTTCTTTAAGATAACATTAGTGAAAGATGTTTTTTAATGACAAATGATCACACACAAGATTTTGACGTTTGTTTTTTTTTTACGTTATCATTGTTATATGACTATCATATATAGCCTGATGATGTCATTGCAATACTGAAAATATTTGTACGCGAAAAAAAATTAATTGGAAAACTTGCGATAAAAATGATACTATTCTTACACAGACATCCTTAGCTCACGCTTAGTAGTAGTTACTTGATATTCTTTAACTGCATTCCTTTTCTTATTTCTATCAAGACTTATGTTTCTTGTCTTTCGCCTTTTTTTTCACTGAAAAAAAGGTGAAGGCCTTTTTGTCACCTTTCTTTCCACACGGATGGTCTTTGTAGGTCTATTCATCTTTTTTAAATAGAATTTAAAAATTCGAAGTAAAATAAACTTTATGAAATAAATTAAAAAATTATAATAATTAAATCCATTAAAAATTTGAACTAATACAGTATAATGTTCTAAACATCGATTTTTTAAGTTTGTACCAAATTAAGTGTAAGTAGTTTACTTCCTATTTGGTATTGATTCAAAAATAAACATTTTAAAGAAAAATTAAATTGAAATGAATCGATAGTTAACTTCAAAAGTATCTTTAACATTGTAGTTTGATTATAGAAATCGCTTTAATTACTAATTTTTTTAAATAATATTTTTTGTTTTATGAAGAATGATATAACCTACTACAATGAAATTATATGTGGTAGCTTGTAGTACATGTTAAAAACTTAATAGAATAATTTTTTTTTTATTTGGATAAGGAGGGATGAATTACTGATATAGAAGGATGTTGATACATTGTTCTAAATTATCTATATTGCTAAAGAAATTTGATATATCTTAATGAGAATGAATTTGAATAAAAAATTTTACGTTTTTTTAGCTTATTAAAAAATAAATTACGGCCACCCTTAAAAAATTGCAGTATTTTTTTTTTAATTTACTTTTTTTAATAAATTTTAAAATATTCATTTATCAGTTTTTCTTAGGGCTACGGACCACTATACGAAAATTACTTATATAATTACTAAATGGTTATAATTTTTTTAGGTTTGAGATAATTTTTAAATCATATCACATGGTAAGGAAAGTATTTTTTTTAATTATGCTTTTGTTTATCTAATCAACATTATTTTCATTTAAAGTTTTTTCGAAAACATTTAATAAATAAATCTTTATTCTAATCGGAACATTGTATACATTACGTCAATGTAAGATAAATTATAAATAAAAAAAAAACAAATTTTAAGATTAAAAAAAAGATATGATTAAAATCCTATTAATTATTTAAATATAAACACGTGAAATAAGGTACCTTTGCAATAAAAAAGAATGGTGCGTGGATTTCTTTGTTAGTTCGTTTGTTGTATGTGCTCACATTTGTATTTTAGCTACTATTGGCGCAGGGCGGACCAATGGTGGTGCGCCGGGAGCTGCGCACAGTGCACGAATGATTCATTCGTTCGAACGATTTATACTTTTCGAACGATAACATTCAAACGAATGATTCATTCGTTTGAACGAGTTTGTACTTCTTTATACGAACGATTTATCTAAAATTATATTTCTGCTTGGAGATAAAAAATAAAAATATTGTTGGTAGGAGGGGGGGGGGGGGGTTAGAACTGTGTTAAAAAATTACACCTCAAGAAACAGCTAAAAATGTTCAGGATTTTGAAGCTTTTTGTTGTTGTTAGTACGCTAAATTCATGAACGACGTTATTTAGTTCCAATTAGTAAAATCTTTTAACATAATCATGTGGAAGATCACGCGGTGGGACATAGGCTCGCTTTTTTCCTAGTATACATTAAATTTAAAATCTTTAACAAAATAATTCACAAGCGTTATTAAAAACTATTTTGAACACATATTTATATAACGTTGAACGGGATGCAGATAAATTCGTTTATTTTTTTAATTAGTATTGTTTAAAAATTCATGAACAGAGTAATATTTTTTCGGTAAAAGAAACTCTTTTAATTGTATTTAAATAAATTGATGAGAAATTTTTCAAATCGTCCAGCTATTATTTATTAAAGGTGGCAACCGAAGCATAATAATGCTCTTTATTGTAAACGGAAGTAGTGAGTTACATGAAAGCAGTTCCGTTGTCTAGTTTGATAAAGGTGAACATTTCTATTTTTTTTAAATAAGTGACCATTCTTTTAGGCAAAGATTGTACATTCATAAATTTAAACACAAGGATAAGTTAACATACTTAATTTTATAAATATCGGTGTAGATGTTTCATACTTATGGATTCCAGATAATGATCTAATTAACCATTTTTCTATCTGAAAAACTCGTTCTGATTGTATGAGGGAACCCTAAAAGATGATGTTATACTTTAGACGGAATGTACCTCCATATAATGAATATTTAATGATGATTACAAGCTTAGCGTTATACTAAGGCGTTTTAAAACAAAACTAAACTTCTAAACCAAAACTTGTTTTAAAACAAACAACGATTGTTCATCCCATAAAAACTAGTTACCTAATGAAACACCCAGAAATTTCATTTTTTGAGCTTAGAAATTATTGTTATTATTAATGGGAATTATATCCATGTGATCAGTAATGGACATCTATCTGAGAAACATAATGCAATGGGTTTATCCATATATAAATTTAGATGATTACAATCCATCCAATCAATTCGTTTTTGAGCTAAAATCGTACAATTTTTAATTCCTTTTAAAAAATTATCTTCTAATATAGAAATAGTTGTTCTGAGAAAATCTTTGCAATGAATGGCCTAAGATTTTGAGGCAAAACAATAAAAGTAATAACAATAGACTTATTAATTACCTAAACGTACAGTTGAGTTTATACAATTTTTTTTTTAATTTCATAAATTAATCTACATCTTTTTTGCTTTAAATAAGAAGCCGTAATGGTAAAAATGTTTTCCATAGATATTTTTTTTTCTTTTTGAAGGTTTTAGGGACATCGACTACTTTGGTCATTAGCCCCTTTCCACGCCAAAAAAAAATTAAAAATATTTCTTTCCTATCCCAATAAAAACACCGGCGACGTATACAGAAGACTAGTCTTGTCTAAAGAGAACATCTAATAAAAAGACTTGTTAAAGCTTTTGGAAATCCCAAGAAAAACACAAGATGACAAGGGTGTAAAGGCCCTTGCCATTTAAAAACTAACGCATTAAAAATCCTGGAATTTCGTTAAAAACATTAAAAAGGTTCTTTTACAATTTCATCTTCAGCGTAGTTAAGCAAATCCCTGCGCACAACTACTCCTTTGGAGGTATTTAGTGTAACATGCGATACAAACTCAACGTCAGTGACTCTATCTTCTTCGTTTTGAGTAACCGAGATAACTGTATGTCATTGACGGTCTCAATAAATAATCCCATTGCAGTTTTCCTTGTTTCTTTGACAGGTGTTTCTGCAGTTTCTGTGACCCTCGAGTGATCACAAAAGGACTGATCTTGGAATAATCTCCTTCAGTTTTCTTAATCACCAATATTTTGGCATCGCTTCATTACCTTTTGGTTGAAACTTCGTTCAATTTTTCTTCTCTACGTCACTAAACTCAACGTTCTTCCTCCTCCTCGTTTGTTCTCCAAGATGAGAATTTTTTATGTTGACCCTTTGCCACGGAAGTTGTAGAAGTTTCCATAAACCTATACTTCATAAGTCAATACGTCGCAAGGAGCGAGCGGAGAGACGTTTGGGCACGCCCTGGAACATTAATCCTGCCTGGGTTCCCCTAGTCAGCCGTCTCCCACAAATTGAATCCGGGCCGGTATACTGCCTGATCCACGATACCGACATTCCAGGGCTCACACGTATCAGTAAGGGCTCCGATATCCTTACCCATGGGACAATCCCTGCTAAGGGCCGAATTTACTGACTCATATTGGACGGCAGAGCAAGCTCACAGCAGCCCACCCTCAACCCAGCTCCACAACTGGGAAGAGGGATGAACACTCTCCGGTCAGGTCCCGGTCAGGCAAGGCATTTTCACGCACGCTACAAATCATTCATATCATTCTCTGAAGCAAACCCTAACGGTGGATGAGGAGGTTAAAAAAATTTTTTTTTAAAAGTTGGACCCACCGAGTTAGTCAAGTGGTGAACGCATCTTCGCAAATCAGCTGATTTTGAAGTCGAGAGTTCCAACGTTCAAATCCTAGTAACGGCAGATACTTTTATACGAATTGGAATACTAAATCGTGGATACCGGTGTTCTTTGGTGGTTGGGTTTCAATTAACCACACATTTCAGGAACGGTCAACCTGAGACTGTACGAGACTACCCTTCATTTACATTCATACATATCATCCTTTGAAGTAATACCTTATGGTGGTTCTGGAGGCTAAACAGAAAAAGAAAAAGGTTAAACAGTTGGGTTACGAGTTAGACGATAGCCCGAAATGAGTTATTAAATAATAATTTTAGCGTCAAATGTTTTCTACTTTAATTAATTTTCAGTTAATTAAAGTTTAAACGGAAGTTTTATATGAAATTTTCCAGAAAAACAATTCAGGTTTTGTAATTTCATTCGGTTTAAGTAATTTAACTTACGGCATGATTTTATTTCAGTTTTTTTATTACATTTTCATATCAATTTTTTTTTTTTATAAAATGAATATTTTTCTCTAATCTGAAGAACATAGTGAGGAGGTGCCCGGTTTTGGATGCCAAATAAACGCACGGTCAGCATCAAACGAAAGACAAGAATAACGACAACTATCAAGATATGAATCACCTGTTAAGCTTCCGATTAGGAAATAAGATCCCACCACTCTTTTTTTCGAGATCGCATACCAAACAAGAACCCCAAGTATGATTAAGGACTTAATGTACCATTCCTTTTCCATAACTACGCGAGGATTTTCATCGGACCGATAAACTTGAGTATAAGAAACTACTAGACTATTCAATTTAAAGTATGCTTTCTCAGGCCGCATCACGAGGCTAGCAAAATGAGGATTTGCTTCAAAATAAATAAAAAATTCCATATAATTCTATCTATCTTCATAATAATCTTCAAGAAGATTGAACATTTAAACTTAATACTTAAATTTCAAATTTTTTTTTTTTAATTTTTTGTAAACTTTTTTTCAGTATTTCTGGCCTGATGCAAGCCTTTCCAGCTGGTGTTTGAGTTTTTTTACTAATATTTCACAAACGTAGTTTTATCCTCTAAATTGTAACTAGTTTTAGGCCTACCTGATCATGGAACTTCTTCAGTATCTTTAAATTCTTTATTCAACTTAACGAGTTGGCGTGGAAAATTATGAAATCCCGTAAGGAATATTTCATGGACGAAAGCAGTGACATTATTTTTTCACCAATATTAAAACATAAATTTCTTTTTTTTCTTTTTTTTTTGTAAACTAAAGGCAGAAAAATGAACTAAAGAAAAACTAATAGCTACTACTAAAAACTACTATTACACTGTTAGTTGGATAAGCCAACATAAAAAAGGATGTCAGTATGCAAAAACTCATTATGAAGGAACATAAAAGCAAGAAACCTGAGTGAAATATAAAAAGAAAAAATTATATAGACTCCTACCGAGTGTGACCTAAATCCCTCTGGAATTCAGTATATATATTATCTGCTTACCCTAAATTTTTCTATTAATTTTCTCAAATTTTTTTGCAAAAATACTCGGAATATAAAAATAATATCGAACTATATATCATTACGCTGGGACAATCCATTATTTAGCAATCTGGCGAACATTTTTTTTTTTAAATCGTCTATAAGGCCAATGTGATTTTCCGTTCATCATTTTTCACTTAAATTATTCGGTGAAACCTTACAATGAAACCCCTGAGAAGCTTCCTATAAAAATGATTCTTTTATATAAAAACAAATCATTGAAATTGATCCATTTGTTGTAAAATAAAACTTAAATGTACATAAACGGATTGAATTGAGAACTTCCACCATTTTGTTGAAATCGGTTAAAAGTAGAAAATGGTTACCTTACGTTGAATCTCGTTTTGATTCTTGATAACTGGTTTAAACCAGACTTCCTTTCTAGATCATCTAACCATAGACTTAGAATCTGTACCTAAAATCATTTTTAATATTAAAATTAGCATATAAACTAATTATTACTTAAAAAAAAACAAATCTTTCTTGAAAAAAATGTTAAAAAGGATATATCCTCTCTAAAACCAGTAAGCTCATACGACAGCCACCCACTTATCTTAAAACGGATAATTATCTCTAATAATATTTTAAAGAAAAATTAAACGGCAGTTTATACAAGAGAAGTTTTTCTTAATTGGGTTATACCTACCTAAAATATAAGTCGATCTGTTTGATACGTTTTGTCACTAATTGAACATCGTATTGTAACACAGTTTAGATCTTTATTGGGGATACCTTTACAAAGGAGCAGAGGCATCCGCAAAAATGATGATTATAGTCAAACATCTCAAAATATAATAGAGTCTCATACAATTCACCGATTTAATGAGACTTTCAACAGAGTCTCCCCGTTTAAAAATGGCCAATTTTTCCTCCTGACCTTGAACTTTTAGTGATGGGGTTTTAGTCCCGCATTATACAAGGATAATCGAAAATAAAGTAATACCTCAACCGGACCAACTTTCCCCGGCATAAGGTTAATCAGCCGCTACACAAAACATTTTTAAATATTGAATAAAATCTCAATGGTTTTGACAAAGGTTAAGTAAATACTCCACCATGAACTGCAGAGCTTACTATCCCTCTAAATTCGATATTAATTCATACACAGACTTCCCATTATATGGAACGTTCCACTAAAGCTGATATATTTCCAAGGCAAAGACTTGAACCACAGTATAGAACATTTCAATGAAATTTGGATTACACTTTAACCGGCCGGTATTCCAGCAATCCTTTATAGCTCACCGAATACTGTCACTTCTTGTCTTTCACAATTTTTAATAAAAGCCCTATCTTTCCCATTAAATTCTTAAGCCTTTTTTTTCACTATTTGCCATTTTTTTCTTTTCGTTATTAAGTCTTTTCTATAACGGTAGTACCCATTCAAGATATAAGTATCTTGAGTTGTTTGACAGTAGAAAGAAATATTAACGTAAGAAACTGTTAGGAAGGATAATTAATTAAAATTTATAAATAATCAACTAACCGTATTGGATTAAAGAAAATGTTTAGATCAAAATATTTGTAAAGATTAGAAAGGATATTATCACAAATGATAAAGAACAAAAAAATGGACAAAGCTACAAATTTTCAACATTTTTATAAAAATATCTAATAAAAGGTTTTACGAATATTTTTGTAAAAGTGTAATTTTTAATTTAAAAAGATTATTTCATTAAGGAAATTACAATGGAATACATAGAAAATTTACTTTGGGATTAATATATAAATATTTTTTTTAGCCAACAAAAATACAAAATTTTTAAAAATAACCATACCTCTATATTGACAACATTCTTTGTCATTAAGCTATAATGGAAATTCAATCAAAAATTCTTTATATTTTGTAGGAAAAGTTATTTTCTAAACCCCATTCAAATCATCCATTTTTCGAGCTAAATTTAGACGCATATACCCAAACTATATGTAAAAGTCTGATTGACTTGAATTTAGGAAGGAAAAAATGGAATAAATAATTTTAGAAAATCAACAAGAAAAAATTTCAGAAATATATAATTTTTTAAAAATAAATTTATAGGAGAAACGCGAAATTATATAAAATAAGGGAGGCAAAAATTACGATATTTAAGACAAATAAAGAATGCATTAAGTCTTTTATTGAAAAAAATTACATTTCACTGAACAGAAAAGAATGGAGAGGTACATAAAATCAATCACATGATAATTAACAAAAATAATATAAAATATATTTATATGTAATATAAATGAAATGTAATATAAATTGAAATGAATGTAATATAAATGATTTATGTGTAATACAAACCTTTAATTTAATTTAATTTCATTTAAAAAAATGTTTAAAAAATCGTATAGTCGAGATCGGATAAACGAGGCTTATATTAATTAATATTAGGTTTGTTATCTTGGTTATAAAAACGAAGTAAATAAAGGGAAGAAATTTAATCAGGCGTTCACATCACACGTGTAACGAGTGCACTCTACACGTGGTTTGAACTTCAGAATAATAATAACATGTAATTTGTATACAGTGGAGGAAAACCTTTAACACTGAAATAAAAAGCAATAAAACGCACTTTAAAAACATCATTATTATTTTTATTTACCTGAGAAATATTTTTATGTAATTTTTTTAATTATGTTTTTAATAAAATAAAATCTGTGATTATGTGATGAAATAACTTATAAAAATGTTTTTTCCAGATCTTATTTTTAAAAGCATTAGGCTTACTGGTTATTTTATCATTTTATTCTATTTGTGTGTGTCTTGTGCAAAGACTTTCATATAAAAGCAAATCGTTGCTTGACTTATTTTTATCTGCCACTTAAAAAAATAATTATTACTAATTTAATTATGTTTAATGTCTTTCAAAGAAGAGAGAAATTATTATTTCGATAAAATGGAATTTTCTAGTGATAAATATTTAATAAAGTATCTATAGTATTGCATAAAATGGAAAGATGTATTGTTCTTAGTTTGGGAATCTGTCCAGCCAAAAACAGATGCCAAACTAAACTGGTTTCAGATTTATTAAAAAGAATCGGTTGTTAGATCATTTAAGTATCTTTGTAATTGTAAAAGATCTGATGCAGTTTATATATGGTTAGTGCTAAGCGAGTGGACCTTTTGAAAGAATTATACTGAAAGTTTGTTGGTTGAAAGCTATAGAGAGCAGTTTAACCTAAACTGAATTAAGATCTAATAATTTGGATTTCTATAAAAAAAAGTATTGCAAACATTTCAAAATAGAGTTTCTCAATATCAATATGTTCTGTTTAAGTTCAAACCGTTTCATTAGATATTATTCCTGAAAAAAAAGCTAAGACTTGTTATTAAATTGCTCATTTATAGAGTTCTACTACACCAATTTTAACAATTTTTGTGTTTTATTGTGTTTTAAATCTTGTTTTGAGAATATTTTTTTAGAAATTTTGAAGCGGCATTATACTCGGTAAACCTCTCTGCCTTATTTCTTAGCTCTTGGTGATATCGAATCGTCGACTAAGAAAAATCAACGTATCAAAATAGATGAAATTTGTCGCAGACTTTCTTTAAAAATGAATCAGCAATGACCCACGCTTTTCAGTCCATACTTGTAAAATTAAATGCCCTTCGTAAATTACCCTCATTTACTCCCCAAACCAATCAATCCCCATCATTTTGAACACGGTTTATACATCGCTAAGTCAATGGTTTTTAGTTTCTGTATTTAAAATTCGGCGCCAAATCAAAAACCTCTGGTTTGGTGCGAAGTTCAAAAAAAAAATTATAGAAGTAATTTTTTAAATTTTTGTGCGAATTTTTTCTGTTTTGTCTGTTTTTTTAAATTTCATTTAATTATTTTTATTAAAGTTGTTGCTAGACCTACAAAAAATGTTTGGAAGTAATGCAAAGGCGCGAAATCCGCGTTATGAAAATAAGAAATTAAATGCAGAGAACAGTGTAAAGGAATTGCTATACACTGTGAGTTAATCGTAGAATGCGGAAATATCATTACGTTTTTTCTTAAGTTTTCGTCAGAATTACGAATAATTAAATTTAAATATAAATAATTAAATAGAATAAATTTTATTTTCAAAAATTCTTTCTTAATTAGGATGGATTAGGAGACCAACTTTATGATATCGGCAAAATTTTTCTTCCTGTCCAGTAGCTACTCTAGCAGATCCCAGATCACCAGCTTTCAATCAGATTTTACAAAATATATACTGATTCTACAGTCTCCGAAAACCTCAGATCTGATCCAAACCCAAAATGCTGAATAAAAAATTTAAGACGAGATAAAAAAGTTAATTATCAAGTGGGAGATCTACGGATGGTGGATCTCTTATATTTTATCCCATATAACTTAAGGTTCCGTCTATTTAATAAATGGCCACCTCACTTCCAATTCATCAGATGGTCGGGACATTTTTAATTAAAGATGAGAAAAGTATATTAATGATCAATGAATTTACACTGGCAGTTTAAATAAAATCAAAAAAAGTTTCTTTTCTTCTATAATATAAAGAGGCACCGAAAAAGAGGTACAAAGTTCCCGAAATAATAACCTCATTTATCAAAAGAATTGTACAGAAGCATCCAATTTAACAATGAAAATTTCAGTTTGATTCTCCACGAGGGATGTAGATACTACTTTGGAGTAATCGAAGAATTATACAGGTTTATAAATAATTAACCCGCGGGGTTGGTATAGTTGTGAACGCGTCTTCCCAAATCAGCTGAATTGGAAGTCGAGAGTTCCAGTGTTCAAGACCTAGTAAAGGCAGTTACTTTTATACGGATTTGAATACTAGATCGTTGATACCTTTGGTGGTCGGGTTTCAATTAACCACACATCTCAGGAATGGTCGAACTGAGACTGTACAAGACTACACTTCATTTACACTCATATATATCATCCTCTGAAGTAATACCTGAACGGTAATTCCCGGAGGCTAAACAGGAAAAAAAATGTATAAATAATTAACATCATTATTTATAAGTTTACTTTAACTTTATGAATGTAATAATATTTAGGTTAAATTTAAAAGGAAAATGCTTTATACGAAATAAATTAATGAAATATTTAATTACTAAAATAAATTAATATTGGAATAGAGGAGCAAAATACGATCTAGTCATCTGGTTTCGACCCAACGATCCAAACAATATAATTATTTGTTATTGGTCGCATTTTTCCAGTCCTTTGCAACAGATTTTTCCAAAGATCTTATTCCGTTTATATCTTACTCTCAACCCTTCTTTTCCTTTTTACCCTCAAAAAACTGGTGAAAGAAATAAAATTTCTTCTACGATCGAAATAAATTTTTACAAAAAAGATGCCTTTCATATTTGTCGTCTATCGAAAAAATGAAACAGATTATTATTATTATTATTATAAATGACATAAATTTAAAATTAATTTTCAATTTCATCAATTTTAAAATTAATAAATTGGAACGCACTTGTTTTAAATCTGAATGTTGGAAAAATTTTTGGAATGTTAAAAAGATTTACGTATTCATCTATTGTGTAACATGATAGGATGACAATCGATAAGAAGTAGCTCTTACTTCAGATCATTATTCAACAATCTTTTGTTTTCAAAAAAAAAAAAAACACAGGAAAATGATTTCTTCGGTTACTTTGAAAATTGGATAAACTGAGCGAAAAGTAAATTAAAAATAATATTAAGTAAATAATATAAAATAAATATTTAATAATATTAAAATTTATTGAGTCCAGGAATTAAATTATATATAAAGAGATATACTAAACGGTTATTGAAATTAAAAAAAAGAAGAAATATATATATATATAGGACCATTTATCTTGCTTATAAAAAAAAAATCTAGAATTAGATGCGGATTTCTGTTATTTAACAATCATCATAACTAGATATAAAATAATGAAAATAAAGTTATCTAAAGATATAAAATTTTTATTTTTTAAAAATCTAGTTTTAGATTTTTATGTTTTATTAATAATTCTTGTATCCATTCAGTTTTATCGTAAACTCAAAATTATAATTCATCTGATTACAGACCATTCAACCGACAAAATTAAAAAATATATGTACTTCATATATCCAACATATACAATATACACCAATTATCAGAATAAAAATTGATAAAATTATAATTGCGTAAACACTGATATTAATGACGTAAATAAAAAATATAAACCACAAATTAATTAATAATACAATCAGTTGATTATTCATGTAAATTTTATAAATAACTGACCTTACTTAATATATTATAAGTAGCCTTGCAACTGAAGCGATAATTTATTGATGTGTCCATTACTTCGTCGACCTTTATATGGTGTATCAATGTATAATTAGTATTTTAAATTACAGTCACACCAATTTTTTGGGACGATGTATTTTATAAGAAATAAATGGTTAATCTTGAGAATAATATATTATAACTTTAATAATATAAATTAATGAATCAACAAACTTTAAAAAAAAATTAATAAATTTCCTCTCGTGCAATATGACTGAACTGATTAAAATAATGTGTACTGTACAATCAATATCCAATTATTAATTTTATGACTTATATCGATTAATTAAATATTTATACAGAAAATTTATCTTGCTTATAAATAGAATATATAATATTCTAACAGCTAACTACAACCACTTTTTCGTTCAAATTTGCTGTTTTCTTTTGTTTTTTTTTTATACCCGTTTACCTCTTTCGCAGGAAACTCTGCTTCTTCAGAACTTTTTTTGTATATACTTTTTTGAACTTTTTTTGTTTAAAACGTTAAGGAAATATATAAATATATGTAATTATCACATTTTATTAATTATAATTTATTATCAAGTAAAATTAGAATATGATAGGAAATAATTAGTTTGATGAAAAAAATACATTCAATTTATATCACGTAAAATTAGTAATTTATAAATAAAAAAATATTTTTAGATATATACTATATTATTACAGCAACAAAATTGTTAATTTTCGTTCAGTGATTAAGACGGTTCAGTTTTTTTAAAATTATTTTTATATTAAAACAAATTCCTTCTGTAGAAGTTCTGGGAAAGGGGTTCGTGGGATAATGAAAAGTGTTATTCTTTAATGAAAAGCGTTAATATTTATTTATACCTCTCATTGTAAAACATACATCTTTGAAACTCATTACAATTTATATAATTTTTTGGGGTAATTTTACTAGTAACATCATATTTTAATCTTCAAAATTTGCTTTCTTATTTTATTAAAGAAGCAATATCCCTATTCAAAACTTGAATCACTTGATATATTAAAAAAATCTTTTTATAATTTAAAAAGATTTATTTACATAAAATTCTAATACTTAAGGTTAGATTTTTTAAATTTTCTTTTTAAAATTGAAAAACCACTTAAAAGAAGTTTTCGATTAGGGGTTGCTACATCTAGAAGGGGGCTGAAATTTAATTAAAACTTGACTTTTATACATTTTTTAGTTTATAAAATATTAAATATTTATAAATAGCACTGCATTTCTACGAAAAGAAACGAAATTTTATGAAATAATTTATCATTTTACTTTATTATCTTGTAGAACTACTTCTTTTTTCATTATTCTAAAGGAGGCTAACCATTATAATAAAGTTCTCAGACCTTATCCAAAAAAATTAATTTTTGTGTTAATAAAATAGAATTTTTGTTTGTTTTTTTCTTAAAAAAGTATGTTGTCAGAGTGAGAATTATTGTCTATTCCCGTCACTGAGGTAACGGATAAAATAAGACTTCTTAATTTTATTATTTATTGAAATTACTAGAAATATTGTTTAATTTTTTTTTTCTTAATACATCTTGTGCCAGAAAATCTTACATTTATTTTAGACAAAAGGTTAATCTAATAAGAATCACAAGTAAATATCAAAATTATTATAATAATTTTTAAGAATAAATAGCAAGGTTATTAGATAAATAGAGTGAAATGATTCCCTTTATCTTCTTAATGGGTCGAATATACTGTTGCATATCAGAATATCAAATCCACCATAATTCAGATGATATGAGATCATAAAACTTATTATTTCACTCTTTTCAGAACAGGGATTGACTAAAAAATAAATATCATGCTTCCACAAAAAGTAACTCTGGTTACATTGCAGCCGTAAGATATACAACAGCAACCAATAATATAAAGGAACAAATTGTTATATTATTTTCTAATGCGAAATAATACATTCATTAGAAGAATTACGTGTAATAAGAACTCAACATTTCATAAATTTAAATGTATCTAAAACCAGTACTTATAGAAATGTACAGACAACTACAGAAGTCCTTTGAAATAATTTTTTTTTTCAGCAATTTGTAAAATTGTCTTTATACAAAAAATATTTGCGATAAACATTATATTTTTATTAGTACTATAAGAGGTTTTTCTTTTTTTTTTCTTTGTTGAGAAAATTAGGATGTAATTTTGTAAACAGCTGGTATTTCATATCATTCCATAGTTATTGCGATCAGCTTAACGTGGTTATAGTTGCTTAATTTTAATAATTTTATAGATAACCTAATTAAAATATAAACACTTTAAGAAGCTACAAAATGTTTAATATCCTAAGTCGTTATCAAAGATCTCCAGCATTTAGTAGATATCAGTGGATGAGAAAATTAATTGACAAACCGTACAAAAACTTTATTTTTATTTTAAATTTTTTATATACCTAATGAGCACAATCTTTACGTTAAAAAGTTTTAACTTTATTATGGTGTGTAACAAGAATGAGGCACATTACGCTTTAGCTACCTCATATTTAAGCCACTTTAAAGGCCGTTCACCCCGGATAAAAAGTTCTCTTTCAGGGATTATATGAAAATATTGCCTTTTCTTGCTCATAAGAAGGAGGTTACATCAATACTTTCTTAAAGAAACCTTGATTTTTTTTAACACAGGTTATATTTTTAAATGTAGATATATTATTTTAATTTCCTTAGTGATATTTTAAGGCTTATATTATCTCGGAGTAATAGTTATTTCAATGTGTCGAATTTTTAAATAATGTATTTTATATAATTTCAAAATAAGTATTTCTTTTAATTAAATATTATTCCTTATTATTAATCACAATCCATAAATTTTTTTTTATATTCCTAATGTGTACGTTGCAATATGTTCAAATAGTGAACAACAACCAACTCCCTTCCCTTCGGCCCAATGAGATGATATGTATGACATGTAAATGAGGTTAGTCTTGTACAGGCTCAGCCAGACCAATCCTGAGAAGTTTGGTTAATTGAACCCCAACCATCATAGTACACCGGTATCCATTGTTTAGTACTCAAATCCGTATAAAAGCATCTAACATTTACTAGAATTTGAACCTCAGAACTTTCGACTTCGAAAATCAGCAGTTAAACAACTGATTTGTGACGACGACTTAACTACTACACCAACCCGGTCTGCTAATCTATTAAATATTAAATAAATTTGTTAAATAGACAACTATTTAAAATCTATTCACATCTTTTAGTTTTCTATAAAAATAAGCAGCTATATAATTGTATAAATTTGGAGATGACTGGGAAACTTTGTAGACTTCTTAGTACAGATTTAAGTAGATAGACAAGTAATGTAGATATCTTAATTCTAAGTAATTAAAGCGATCAAAAAACTACAATTTTGAATTACAAGTTAAAAATAATCTCAAAAACTGAAGAAATATGTGAAACTTTGGTATAATAACTTTTATATCACTTCAACAATTCTATTCTTTCGACTCTGAGAATAAGAATTGAAATTTCATTCAAATCAGTTTGTTACCCACAACCTGTTATTACGGATAAAAGATTTATCACATTAATTATATATATATATATATATATATATATATATATATATATATATAACACACATTTCCACTATATTAGATCGACTTATGTAAGAAAATTTGTTTTAATTTAATAAAATAGTATTTTAGAAAGATCACATTATCTTATTCCTTGGCTGGGATAAGTTTATATTACTGTAATCAGTATTGGGTTATTTTTATCTTAATGTGCCGTTTCAATTATTGAAGATTACTTGTTACAATCCTATAAATTTGCGCTCTATTTTGAATCACTCTTAGGACAATAGCTTGTTCATATTTCTCCAATTCTGTAAATTCTTCAATCAGGCTTTTTATTCGATCCTCGCCTTATCACAATATTCTTTCTAAAATGAGCCTAAGAGATTCATATTTATCTACTCTATGAACCTTACCAAGTTTGGTAGCTTTTCTTGATAGCTATCAATTTTTTGTATATACTCGTGCATCTGAATATCTCTTCATTTATAAAATTATTTTCTTATGGAATATCATGTCATTTTATTCATGAAATCTTGAGATACATATCTAAAGATTTCATGAATAAAATGACCTTTAAAGGCCTTTAAAATGTGGACATTGATATGCATCAATGTCCACATTTTAAAGGCCTTGAAGCAGTTCACGGGCTTTAATTCTAGAGTTCACATTCTACATTGTAGAATATATTAAATTTTTAAAAAAAAAAGAAAGATGCATCTTACATCAAACGGAAGATTAAGATTTACAACAAATACATTTTTCTATTGAGTAACATTGTTCGAGACATTTATACACAAATCTTTTGTTTCATCGTTTTTTTCTAAATCTTTGGTAATACAGTTACCAAGAAATTTTATTTATACTCTACGCAGTAACTTAAGTTTATTAAATTTTTTTTAATGAAGTATCTATAAAAGTGAAATGTAGTATATAAAAACTTCAAGGAATTAATTAGCTTATTTAAAAAAAGGAAGCAATAAATAAGATTCTTATGACTGAATGTACCAAAAAAGAAGTGGACCTGAACTAGTTGAAAATTTATGTTGGTAATATTTTAAATAAAAAATGAATGATAATTTTTATAATAGATCTTTATATATTTTTTAATTTTATTTATAGTCCATCTTAGTCCAAGATAGTCCATCTTTAAAGTCATTAACGATTCATCAATATCTGTATGATGTACCGGTAAACGTATAGTCTTGAACAGACTCAGACCTACCATTCCTAAAACGTGAGGAAACGTTATTGTATTTTGTTATACGCTTAGTACGAGTGAACATATATAATCATGAAATTTTAATATCGTGACTCCTATGTAAATTTAATTTGATTGAATATGGTTTAATCTTACGTAGATTTGACCGATGCTGAAACTGAATTTTTATGAAAATTGGACAAAAGTCTGGATTACTTCCTTTTTAATTATGACTATTATTTCGAAGTAGTAGCATTTTGAGGAAACGTCTGGAATTTTTTGAAGATTATTAGTAATAATTAAAATCTTAAAAAAAATCTTCCCTACCTCCAAAGCAAACAAAAGATCAATTCAAAAGAATCAGAAATTAGGATGGGGACCCATGAATATCCACTTTATCGACCCAGATAAAACTTGGGGAAAGGGTTTAGTGGAATACTATTACCGTATACACCCATTTTCCACGCGCATCCATTTAAGACACGCAACAAGGTTTGGAAAATTGAAAAAATAGGAAAGAAATGTTGTTACTTTTTGCATTTTATTAATAAAATCACCATAGAAGACTGAACGTACAGCAGTATTTGTTATTTGCATAACGTCGGTAAATCAATGAATACTGTAAATATTTAATTAAAAGCATAGAAATTATAATAGGTATTACTCGTAATTACTCATGTAATTACTGATTTCATCAGTGCTAGAATTTTCGTCATCTGTAGGACTGGAATTATCTTCGTTATCGATTAACCAAACAATTATCGTCCTGACTTCCATCGAGAGCATTCAAAATTTAACATTTCTTGAACGATTTTTTAATCAAATCATCCGATATTTCTGACCAAACCGCAATAATTCACTCAAAAATATGTATCACGGACGGTTTCTTAATTTTACTTGATGATACAGTCTCGTGCTGGCCATCAAGTTTGTAGACTGTTTTTTATTTTTATTTTTCTCAAATTCATCAACGCTTCCAGACGCATTTAATCCCAGTCCTCTAGTACTAATTTATTATTATTCATTTCCACCTTTTCTTGTGTTCTTACGACAATATAAAGTCGAGATTTTTCATCTTTCAATAAATGTTTTCTTTTAAAAATTACATATGGGGTTTAATCTCTTCTGTCCGAAAGTATAATAATATTACTGAGGAACGTTGTTTGTCGTAACCGGCAATTCGTATCTGAACACCCTTTGTACTTACATTTCTTGTAACGAATGGAATTTCGGAAGACATCAGATCAAATTCTCAATTTTATCTAGGGAATAATTGTTTTTCGTAAATTTATGACATAACTTTGTCTGTTTATCTTCTGTGCTTCTGGTAGCCGTTGTGCTACCGTCGTCCTTATTCGATACATAAAACTATGTCGGCAAAGAAATAGGTGTTCCCAGTTAAGATTAGCTTTAAATTTATCCCTACCTTTATTTAATCCATCGGTGATTTCCAGGACTCTGATTCGAAATTTTTTTACAGAAATCACATATCCAAACCGAAGTTAATTCCATTTGAAATTTTTTCTTCTATTTCCGGATATTTCGCGTTTCTCGTGTTTATTGATTACGAAAAAATCGTTTTCTTTATTTCGCCACTCATGAATGCAGGATTTTGCTATATCAAATTTTCTGCCAGTAGCATGATTTCCGTACTACTTTGCGTAAGTAATATCTCATAACTTTTCTGCAACAGCAAAAGAACTCAGTGTTTTTTTCTCTCTTATTCTTTAGTTCTACTGAACACAAACCTTTTATGTACTGAACAGTTGTTGTCACAAAGAAAACTATCACAAAATGACTATAAAATGATCGATAAAAATCTTCTCGTATGAAATAGAACCTGTAAGAAAAATACAAAAGGCAGCTTCCGATAAGTCTGGCGCCACGTCAAAGATAAAAATTTAATTTTCTAATAACGGTAATTACTCATAGCCAAGTTTTCTTTGTTTTAATTAAATAATTTTATTTCACTGAATGTAGGTTCGTAGTTAAAACCCACCGAGTTGGTCTAGTGGTGAACCGGTCATCACAGATTAGCTGATTTCGAAATCGAGAGTTCTAAGGTTCAAATTCTAGTAAAGGCAATTACTTTTATACGAATTTGACTAATAGGTCGTCTTCTCTGGTGGTTTTTTTTCCGTAGGAGGAGGAAAAAGCGTTACCAGCCACCGCCAGGCCCGCTCTGATGGCAAGTGCGGAACTCTCACCCGCTAAAAAACCTCCCCCTCTAGTCACGCTGGGGACAGACCTAATCCACACGGTATGTACACAGCCCCTGCGCAACCACCCGGACGCTCTTTTCACCCAATTAGAATAACCAGAGCGACGTCCCCAGGAGATCATCGGCGAACGACGACTCCGAGGAGCCTCCGGCGCCCACCCCCTAAGGCTGGCCGCCCATAGCCGTCCGGCATCGGTCTTTCCGCTTCAGGACAACTGCAGTCTTCCAGTCTGCCAGCCCCTCTCCTCCACTGCCTAATTTCTAATTATGGCTGACATCGCAGTCGTCACTCTCGTCCAAGCATCTCTGTCAGCCAACATCACACTTATTACATTGTCTACGTTTACTGCGCCGTGACTCATCATGCAGTCATCAAGTCTGTCCACCTCGTGCGTGAAAACACAACGTGTTCTTTGGTGGTTGGGTTTTAATTAACCACACATCTCAGGCGTGGTTAACCTGAGACTGTACAAGAAGACTACACTTCATTTACTTACATTTATACATATCATCCTCTGAAGTAATACCTTGCGGTGGTTCCGGAGGCTAAACAGAAAAAGATAGATTCGTAATCAAAACAAAGCAATCTGTATTACAATTCTGTATGAATTGATTAATTAATATGTGTAAGTTTAATGATTACATCATCAACAATGTGAAAACTTAAAATCCATGTACTACGCGTAGGCTATTTTTGCAAACGTCATTTCAGACAAAATGATGCGCATGGTACATGGATATATTTTCGTAATAGCAATAATCTAGAAAATTTTTTTTTTATTTCTTACCCATTCCCTACTCTCAAACCAAACATTTAATCTAAATTTTTCAGAGCTTTCAATTTTTCAAAATTTTAAAGTAAAAAACATATAAAGAGTTGAATATCCGGACAGGGATATTATTATTTAATTCTATGACTATTTTTTGAAGAAATAATCTAGAATATGCGTTTATTATTATTATTTTCCATTAGTTTACGGGAAATCTGTGTATAGATAAGTGCAAAATATAATAATTTTGAAATTTATCGCTATCAAAAAAGTATATTTCAATTTCTATTCATATGCCAGGAAAGTACAAAAATATCTAAGTTTTTTTTTTAACTTTTACTACTTTTTTTAATTGTTACTACGTATTTACTATTATGCTAGCTATCCATAAAATTTTAACTAAATATTGTTACTTCTCCACCACGTAAAATTATTTAATTTAGGGATTTGGACAAAGGAGAGGAATATTTTCCATTTATTTATGACAAATATTTCGATATAACTGCGTTTTGATGAAATCTTTTCTGGTAACTTTTGAAAATTATTAGTAATAATGTAATTTAAAATTTTTTATTTATTTAATTATTATTTATTGTAATACTTTTTTACAATCAGAGGTTAATAATTATTAATAAATCAAACATATTTGAATTTAAAAAAAAAATTAAAATAAAAGGAGATCGAGTCGTATTTGAACCAATGTGCCATCTCCTTGTAAGATCCAAATAGTTCATATTTAAAATTTTATTTGGCTATAATTCTGGAACCAGCGAAAATAAGTACCACTGATGAATTATCGTTGAAAAGCTCTCAATAAGGGCTTATTACTGCAGTTAATAAAAAGTAAAAAATACAAATCTTTTGGATTTTGGGCTTTTTTGGACACGTTTGCTCCAGTCGATTGCAATCAAAAGGGCAGGTGCACAACTAGACGTTACAGCAGTCCTAAACCCAAAATTGCAACATCCTACAGCTAATCGTTTTTGAGTTATGGGAGATACATACGTACGTACGTACAGACGTCACGCCGAAACTAGTCAAAATGAATTCAGTGATATCGTAATGGATATTTCCGTTTAAAACTGAAAATCGAAATTTTTTGCGATCACAATACTTCCTTCACTTGGTACAAGGAAGTAAAAATCAATATCAAAATGATGGGTTTTTAAATTTTTCTTCAGATAAAAATGGTGAGGGAGAAGCAAATTAAAACTTTTCATTTTTTACACAGAATTCAATATTAGATAGTCTTTAAATAGAGTATTTTTAAAAATATTTTATAATAGATTGGGTTAAATGCAACAGTGCAAATTTTGCAAGCGACTTACCTGATTTTTTTTATATAAGGAATAATGCTGGCACTGTTAGTTATTTTTTTAACTAAAGGCCGTAATCACTTCAAATGGTTAACTCATTTACTTTGAAGTCAAGTCTCACTTACGTTATAATTCTGTACTAGTTAATACAGTTAGCATAAACTATTCTTCCGTATACACAACTCGGTCTTAAATTATTTAATACTTAAAAATAAATAAATAAAAAATAGATTTACGCTGTAATAAAATTAATTAAGCAGTATTACATGTTTATTAATGTAGCATATGTAACTAATTAGAAACAAATTAAATTCTGAATTAAATTAATAAGTAAATGTGTTGTGTGTTAATGCATGTGTGTGAGTTACATAATCGTTACAGTTGTTGCGGCTAATAAAATTCCAATAAATAATGTTACAATAAAATTACAACCATTTTAAATTTAAAAATAATAACAAAATATAATTTAAATTATAAATGTCGAAAACCTTAAACTAATAAAACTAAAATAATTTTCTATCAAACATTTTTTTTTTTTGCAATTGCTCAATAAAATGTATAAATGTACTTCTGACATACCAAGTACTAAAAGATGTATTCTAAATATTATATAAATTAACGAAATAAGTTTTAGAAATATTTATTTTAATTCAAGAAAATTGATTTTCAACTTTTAGGTTCCGCACAATGAAGAATCTATAATTATAAATGTGAAATTACCCTCCCCTAGTATCTAGCAATGGATTCTTGATTAAAGAAGAATAACCCGTAAATACTGTAACGGTATTTGTACATTATAACGATATAATATAAAAACCTAAATCTCGACCGTTATTAGAAACAAATGCTATCACTTCATAATACTCTACAGCAAAATTGTGCACTTCCTTCACTGTATTACATACTTATATGAACAAATTGTGTAATCATTCCTTCTCGCCCATCCGATCGACATTGTCAGCAATTTTAATGTAAATTTTTCATTTTGTCACAACCTCATCTCATTTAATTAAAACTATGTACATACCGAAAAAAAGTTTTAAAAACACATAATTTAGTGTAAAAAAAGTCTAGCTTTTTGGACAGTCAAAGTAGCATCGTTTTAATTGACCGCCATATTGAATCTGACAATCCAAGATTTGTTTAGAATATCCTAAAGCTCTGTTTAAATAATATGTTTAAAAACTTCTTTATTTTCCTGACATCATAGCTCTAGAGTTATGCTGTAAGAAGGAAAGTGTGGTAATCAGTCAAAAAATGGGGTATGGGTTTTTTGAATTTATCGATTTTTTATGACCCAGAAATCCTAAAAAAACAAAAAAATGGGGTAATATTCTTACCTATGTATGTAAGAGTTTGAAGCTTAATAACTTTTGTCTGTATTAATCTATTTTGATGAAATTTAGCACAGAGACTCGTGTATATGGGGCAATTTGTTGGTAAAAGTTTTGGTTTAATATCTCCAGAGGGTGGGGTAGATAGTTTTTTTGGAGTTAATTTTCTCAAAATTTTGCAAACGTAACCCCAACTTACATTAAGCACAGTACATGCGTGCATGTTTATCTTATCTTTAAAAAAATATTTCCCCCATATTTTCCCTCTTCCCCAAAAATCGACAAAGCTATTCTTTTATTTCTTGAATATACTTTAATCAAATTTTTTAATATCTTCCTAATGAATAATAGTGCAAGTGGTTCAAAAATATATATGGGAAGATACTGGGGTGGGGGAGTGATCAATGATTAAAAATATAGATTTTTTTGAATTTTTACAACTTTTTTTACTTTTTAGTTTTTTTAGTATAAACTAAAATAATAATAATAATAAAATTTTGACATTATTTACCCTGACCTGCAAACAAGAAACCTTAGGTAACTTTTTAGTGGTTGTAAATTTTTCAGTGGTTTTTTTTTAATTTCTTCTACTTAAAATAGTGAACATAGACAAATCTCAAAAAAAAATCTTGGGAGGTGATTTTGGGGATCAGAGAGTAGAAAAAAGTAAAAAGATATTAATTTTTTTTATTTTTTTTAACTTTTTTCATGTATAATTATTTTTTTACCGTATAAGGATAAATAAATAACCAATGCCAGAAAAGTATAACTTTGTTGACAGAAAATATTTTTTTCCATTGATTTATAAAAAAATAGTGCAATAAAGTCTAAATTCAACTTTTTCCATCAAGCCGAATCGTAAGATGTTAATTTTTTCAATTCTCGTAAAAGATAACATTTTTCTTTTGTTACGCATACGTAGTGTGCAACATGAACGGGTCGTCAAAAAAGGTTGCAGCAATAAAAAAAAATCATATCTCCCTGTGTAATTGAGATAATGTATTAATTGAAACTGCAAAATAATCGGGATATTATCAAGTTTTTTTAATTGTGACCGGCTGTGACCTTGAGCCGATGCGCACAACGGAACAACGCCTCTGCGCCACTGTCAGTCAGTGCAATGGCGACAGTTCAATAGTGCGTTTTATGATTAGAGGAGTATAAATCTGTTATAACTGTTCAACGGACTTTCCGGCGTGTTTATGGTAAGACGGTAGGAACAGCAGTTTAAGAAATCTGGCAACGTGGAAGTGAAAAAGTCTCCCGGACGGTCCGAAAAGTGTGACAAAGCAGTTGAGCGTTTGCGCCACATTAAACAAGATAGACCAAATTGAACAAGAAAGTAACGTTGCTGTATAGTTTCAACAAAATGGTGCGCCCCCACACTTTAGCCTAGGCGTTCGACGCGCTCTAAATGAAATATTCATTAATCGTTGGATCCGTAGGGCTGGTCCTGTGCTTTGACATCCGAGAAGCCCAGATTTGACATCCGTTGACTTTTTTTTTATTGGGACACGTTAAAAAAAAACATTGTCTACAATGAAAAAATCAGGAATGTACATTTAAGACAATGGATCACCGCTACTGTTGCCAAAGTTATGCCTGCGATGATCCAGCGAACCTGGGCAGAAGTCGATTGTCGGCTGAATGTTTGCAGAGCGACCAACGGAGCTCATGTTGGAGCATTCTAAGCTATGTAAAAAACCTTTTTTTACATAGCTTACAGGATGATATGTATGGTATGTAAAAGAGGTGTACAGACTCAGGCCGACCGTTCCTGAGGCGTGAGGTTAATTCAAACCCAACCATCAAAGTACACCGATATCCACTGTATAGTATTCAAGTCCGTATAAAAGTAACTTACCTTTTTTTAGGATTTGAACCGCAAAACCTGTTACTTCGAAAGTCTGCTGTTTAACAACTGAGCTGCGTCGAAGATTTTATCGCTAGACCAACCCGCTGGGTTTTAATATAAGTTAATTTAAATTTAATGTAAATCTAATATTAATTAATACTTTAGAAGTAATAAAATATTTTCATTACAGTGCAAATTACTGTAATATGTGGATAAGAAATTGTTTCAATTATTTTTTTTTAATTTAAGTGTTTTTGTAACGTCTTATGAAGAATGCAACTTTTAAATGGGGAAAACACTTTATAGAGGGGATATTTCTTAATGTTTTGTCTTAATATGGAAAAATCATATAAATAAAATCTTATAAAATTGTTTTAATGATCATTAAAATGATTTTAAATATGACTTTCGATTGAGGAATTGAAAAATATTACGTGAAGGTGATGGATTTGTATAAAATAATGGAATTTTAAGCTCAGTGAATTGACGACCGAAAAAAAATCATCAGCTTTATTAAGGTTTATCAGGTTTATTAAGGGAATAGACCAGTGAATAGATGGGTGGATCAGACGATTAGATTTTAGAGAATGAGTGTTGATGGACGGAAAAGAATTAGAGCGGCAAAAGAGGAATGGTGAGATGTATTGAAAGAAGCTAAGTCTCACCATTGACAGCAGGACTGTAGAAGAGGATTCTAAAAAATCTTGAAAGATTTTCAGCTTTAGTGCAGTACTTGATTCTCTCCTATATGCCTTTCCGTATATGTTAATAGTTCCGAAGGAAATGAATTTCGTCGATAAACTTTGCCGTGAAAATGAAGTCGTCAGATTCATTAATTACAGCCGTACATCTTAAAAATTCTATTCTAGTTTGCGTCTTTGTATGTATCTTAATTTTAAGAATAATATTTTTTTTAATCCATTAAAGACGTTTGCTTGAACTGAGTAATTTTTTTAAAATTTTACCGAGATTATTTGCAGTTAATATATGGAAACAATATATTTTTTAAGTTTTTTCGTATCAACTCATTTCTTTCGTTTTAGATTGTTTTAAAGTTGAGAGATCATTGACTATTCCTTAACTGGCCATGGGAAATTCAATAATTGGTTAAAGAAGAAAATACTTTTTGATAATACTTTACTTAAGTTATATTGCGGTGGGGAAGATTATGCCTGCCATATTATTTCGGTTTGCCAACAAATGGAAGATTTTCGAGAAAGAATGCGTTTGAATATACTCAAATTAGAATGATTAACACTTAAGACATAGTACAATGGTTGTGAAAAATTTCAAAATTTGGCGTGATTTCATATATCAAGTTTTGAAACGGTGAGTTATATGATGGTTATTATAGAATTATTCTAGTCTGATTTAGGGAGTACCTAATTAGAAAGATGCTCTGGAAGTAATTTAATTGTTAAAAATTAATTATTTGCTTTTTTTCTATTACTGAAAGAATCGTCACCAAAATTGAAGCCCTTACTGGACGGGTACTTCTTCTTTCTGTCTTAAGGCAATGAATTTTATGTATATATCTGGTCATAGACCGTAGAATCTACGATAAACAGCCTATGTGCTTTAACATTATAAAGAAACAAGAGGTTGTCGAGAAGAAAGGTAAGGTGTTATGTGGCTAATCGGGTTGATACGATATGAGTAACTAGCGTACAGCTGAAGTTGTCCCGAATTCTAGAAGCTTCCTTTTTCTGGTTACAGATGTTTCGGTTCATAAAGAGATAGAAAAAAGTATAAGTTTAAAATAACTACACAAATTATCAGCTGCTTTTAATAATTGTTTTTTTTATCCAAAATCATTTATTCACAAATTCACCTCATATTTTATGCTTGTTTACTTACATAGTTGTTTTAGGTTGAAATAATTATTACACGTAAATTCTGAATGTGGAAATGACCTCCAGAGTACCTACACTAATTTTTTCAAGATAAAAACTGGATCTATTCCCGTTTATTGATATAAAATTAAATATTGTGATTTTACTGAAATATGTACTCCGAAAAATATAGAAAATTAGGTAATGGACAAAATTTTCAATTAAAAGGTTCTGAGATGTGGCCTATGTTCACCACAAAATAGAATGAGTTTGATAAAGCAAAGCATCCTATTTCTGGAAGAACCATTCCATTATAAGAACTATAATGGAAGATATTTTTTGATAAATAAAGCAAATGACCGGTAAAGTCGGTTGTAGCAAATATGTTAAGATTAAAAGAATAAGGCAATCTTAGGAATGGAAAAATATTTGAAACCAGTCAAATGACTGATGAGAAAAAAATGAATAAGATATCTTTTTAAAATCATTTTTCGAATCTATCTGCTTTATTACTTAAATGAAAAATAGTATTTAATTTATTTATGTTGCAAACATTGCGTCCATAATTTACTATATATTCGATGTGCTTTTAATAATTTTGAACTAAGCAACAAATAAGGTGCTGTTTTTGTAAGAAATAAAAAATTTTTAGTAATTAGATCTGAATAAATTGTTTGTATGAAATGTTAAATGAAATTACTTGAATGATTTATTTATTTTTTAAAAAACATTACATTTATTTTTTTTTAAATAAATGTAAAATAAAAATAGTAATTAAGTAGAGCCTTTCCCAACTCTTATAGATTCACTGTTTATAAACTGTTGCAAATTAATTAATCACGAAAATATTAATTCAAAATTTACTCCAAAATAACCGTCATACAAATACGCTAATAAATATATCACATATTCAGAAGATATATAAGATATTTAGTGCGAAAAAATTATCTTTCTTATACAAAAGGTTTTTTTTAACATTTCAAAAACAGGTTGCTTATGTCAGAAAAAAACATAGACGTCATATAACATAATTTTCATGAGTTAAATGTATCATAAAGGTCAAAGTGTTAACAATTTGATAGTTCTTTCTAAGCCAGACTTACTGCAGTTACACGTAATAATAAAGATATAAATCTTTTTTTAATATTTAACATGTTTATACAATTAGTAGTTTGTTACTAATGTTTAGATAAATAATTATAATACTACACATAAATATAATAAAAAAAAGAATTGTGTAATTTTTTTTGAACTTATGAACTTTAAAATTATCAAACGGGACAATGCAACTTTACAATAGAATTATGAATTTTAATGGAAAAAAAATCGTCGTATGTAATTGTTATATAATTGTATTTTGTAATCAGACGCATTATATTTCTTATAACCTAAAAGATCAGTTCTTTTTTCTACCCAAAATCAGAATAATTTAAAAAACAAATATACTCGTAAAATCAAGTTTTATAATATTTTTAGAACTTAACAAAAGACTTTCACTAGTTTTATAAATATTATTAATTTGCAGGGTATTTCTCTTTAGTAACTAAAAACGTAGTTTGTCATAAAAATACAAAGACGTAAATTAAAATAGTTATATTTTTATGTAAATATTGTAGGTAGAGCAAACGTCCATAAATAAAAATGTGGAAATTAAGCAACTGACTATTTTCAGGAATAGAAATTCGCAATACAAAAAAAAATAAGTTTTTTAGTGTTTTTTCAGTGGTATTTTGTTATAAATTTTCCTTTCTTTGTGTTTGTTTAATAAAATTTAAAAAAAAATTGTTAATCTTACTTTTTATTTAGAAAATTACAATAAAATATAACAGTGCATTAGCTATGAAAGTTGTGAATACTTCTAGGCGGTAATGAGAACCAATTTATAAAGTTGTTCTGAACGTACTTTTACTACGGTCAAGTATAAACTTTCAAAACAATCATTGACAGGTATTAAAATTAGTAAATAGAAATAAAGTTAGAGAAATATTTTTAAGATTTGTTTTTAAATATTTGCTAAAATGGGAACAAAAAATTACCATTTATTATTATTTTTAACACGTTATTTTTTATAAAATTAATAGTTTTAATTGTTTAACTAATAACTGAATTCATAAAATGAATTAATAATTGTTAGGGGTAAAGAAATAAGGTGTAGCAATGTTTTGAAGTGCATTCTTTCCACGATTTCGGTTTGATATTGATTGGGTTTTTTTCCAGCGGAGAAGCGCGACTGTCTGGCAGTTTGGCAACGCTGCTCGGGAGCGAGTCTTGGGGACATGAGGTCGGCAGCTAGTCTCGGGCTAGGGGGCTAGGGAGCAAGGTATCCGCGGCATCCCGCCCGTTCAAACGTATCCGCGAGTCTTGTGTTCACACTATAATAATGTTGCCGGCCGATGAATCGACTCTGGCATCAGCTCGCGATTCATGTGCAGTGCTACTTCAAAGTGTGCGTGCTGCTGAAATAAGATAGGTCTATCTGTGTGTAGTGATAATATATATCTCTCTGGTAAGTTATTTTCGTTTTTACTTTTTAAAGAAATGTCCCCTCCCCCGTTTTACGGAATAGTCCATAGTGATCAAACTAAAGATAAACTTACTGCTGGATATCGCTCAGTATTATTCAGATTTATTGTATTATTTAGTGTTAATTTGTTGATCAGTTTACAGCCTATTCAAACAGTCAAGTTTGGCGGAAAACCTTGCCGGCTGCGTAACCTTGAAATTGAACCTGCATAGAATTGTATAGAATCAACTGATCAAGTTCAAGATCGAATTATTGGATTGTGTAATTGCTATATGTTATTTACAATAATAATTAAACATAGATAATATAAAAATATTTTTAATTGTGATGCTATTAGAGCAACCCGACGTTCTGGCGGCACATACATAACCTAACTAACTATTACTAACTTCGTCCAATTGGCAGTGAATAAAATTAGTATTTTTAACTTCGTTCTGAAGTGAACACTTTACGATGTTACAAGAACGTAATTATTATAAATAACTTAAAATTTTTGTGTTTATAGAATCATGACAAGCTCTAATTTTGTGTAAACAAAATTTAAGAAAGTTTATTTAGTTTCAAACTTGACGTTCTATGTTAGTTGTCTGATGAAGTGGAATATTTATTTGAAAGTGACACCAGTATTATGTAGGCATTAGCTCATTTATTAAAAAACGTCGGTGTTCGTAAAAGGTACGATAGATAATCGAAAACGATAAGCCAACTATACGTATTGGATTAAAATACAATTATCTTTTTTGAAATATTAAAATAGAATATTGATAATATTACATGTAGGCTAAATAAACAGTTTATTCATGCTAGGATTGTTTATTTACATGAGCACGAATTCCCTAACAAAAAAGAAAGGATTTTGGGTTCATTTTATAACGTAGAAGCTACTTAAAATCCCGTTTTTATATTCAAACAAATTAGTTTTTTATGTAAAATTGCATTAATACTACAAGTAGTGTGATTTTGGTTACGAAGTAACATTCTAACCTCCACTGGTTTTTGTACGATACCACAAATTAATTTATTCAAAATTATCGGTGATAGATCATTTTTTTTGTTGATATTTATGAATGAGCGATTAAAACGCTTGACTGTCACTTAAAGTGATTGTTCTCTTATTCACTTTAAGTTAGTGTAAATTTTAAGAAAAAATTGAAAACATTTCATTAGAACTTATTTTTCTGATTTCATTTTACAGATGTCTTTTTTAACTGTATATTCTGTATCCTATTTTGTGTTTATATTTCTCTAATTTGGATGCTTATATGTATATATGGGAAATTCATTTAAAATTTGAATTGTTTTATCAAACAAACAAAACTTGAAGATTTATAAAAACCATTACCAACCGACTTTATTACTGTATTTTACTTTTTGTATGATTTTGTTTACAGACTGTTAAGTATTTTAACTCCCTAGAACTTTAGCTAACCTAATCTAGGAATTACTTGATAAACACTACTGTCGTGTAGAATTTACACCCTGTATTATAATACAACATATTTTATGAAAAAAAGGTTTTGTTTAAAAAAATTCCATTTTTAAATATAACTTTTATATGATTTTGCTGGTTTATTGATTAATATTTTTCAATAATACCATATAAAATAAATTTCTTAAATTGAGATTATTCAATTTTAGAGATAAATCATTTATAATTTAATCATTCTTTATTTAAAATTTGTTTGTAACTTGTGAAATTATTTTATCAGTGTCAGTCAGTCTGAAAAATACAAACAAATTTAGAGCAATGGTAGTGATTTATGTTTTAGTGAAATATTTTGATATCTGTTTCCTTAGGATTGACAACTATTATGTTTCAGTTTTACGGGTTCAATTTGACTTACATAAGTCTAGGTAATTGCCTAATAACCTCTATACACTTATGAACATTTTTACCCATAAAAAATGAACTACTAATAAAGGTAATAAATAAATAAACCTTTATTAGTTAAAGAAGTTTATTAAATGTTTATATGTATATTTTTTACATACATACATAAAAAAATATAAATATAATGCATATGTAAAAAAATATGTATATTTTTACACATATTTTGTAAAATCTTAACAAAGAATTTTAATGGTATACCTATCAGATTTTTCTGGTTTAAAGTTTTTTCCATTTATAAATAACATTAATTTAAATTTACTCAGGTATGTAAAAATATAGACATTATAAATGAACTTAATTTTGTTTCTTTTATCTGAAAAAGATAACTCTCAGTTTTTAGAGTGATTGTAAGAGGAATTGTTGCAGTTAATAATTGTTATTTTTGTTAAGAATTATTAGCACAGTTTTGGTTTCATATTTGATGCCTATGATTTTCAATATTATGCCACAAATGTTTGTGTTTTTTTAATTGTTATAATACTGTATTTTGAGTTTCTTTAATTGCTGCCAAATGATTGACATTATGGACAGTGCAGCCATGGATTTAATTGTAATAGAATTACATGTTGGCATAATATAATATATTTTAGTCAGAATCGCATGCCTTATGATGGTTACAGGCTAATTTACATTTTTTTTATTTACTGGAAACTAAATTTGTTTTAATAGATATAAAAAAAATGTAATGCCAGATTTGAATAAATTCTTATTAGTTATTTACTTCTTAAGATGCTCAGGTTTTTATTTATCTATGTTTCTTATTTTTACTGATTTCTCGTGTAAAAAAATATGTGAATTTTATTTGCTATTGTACTTTTCATGAATTTAATATATACAATTATTTATGTCTTTCTTTGTATCACAACTTGCTCATAGCCTACCAGTAGAAGTGATACATTAAGTTTCCACTATTTTACATTACATTCTTTCTATTACAATGGATTTAATTTTTAATATTTGACACATTGGTAAAGGTATTTTTTCATATAACTTATAAAACTTTTCAACTGCATATAATTTTTTTAAACAAAAAATGACTGAAGATCTAGACATATGTTTTTTATCATGTTTCTTTCTTACAGTTAGTGTTGGATTGTTCAATCTAAACTTAATTCCAAACCTACATAATATATATATATATATATATATATATATATATATGTGCATGTATATTCCAGAGATTTATTAAATAAAATATATTAATTGTAATATATATATATATAAATAAAATTCTAATATCCCAAGTATTTTGACATAAAAATTATTTGAAAAAACTTAGGCTATAAATAAACATATTCTGGTTTTACAGAGAATTTTTTCAGGCCTAACCATACCATATTTTAAATAAGATTAAACAAAAAATAAGAAAAATAGATAGGCTTCAAACAAACTGTCCTAAAAGTTTTAAAATAATATTATTCTAATTCCTTAAATTTTGAGTTTTTGAAATAAGTAAATTAAGGTTATATATATTTTTTAATTTTGCACTGACTTGTAAAAGTTTAAAATTAAAGGATTGGAAAATTATTTTTTATTTTTTGAGACAATTTTTTAGGTAACCTTTTTTGTGACTGAAGACTGAAGGGGGTATTTCATAGTGTTTGTATTTAATAGTGTTTAATAGTGTTTGTTTCTTTGTTTGTATTTTCAACCTGATAACAAAATTGAATGTCCAGTTTTAATAAGAATAATATTATATCCACTTCAAGTAACAAATGTCATGTTACGATACAGTTTTTGGATTGTCTCCAAAAACTGGAATTTATTTCACGTCAGAAGTTATTTTTTTTATTTTTGATCAAAAGCAAACTGAAAACCTGAAGTATGATTTGCAGTTATGTCACATATAAAGATTTATTTGATGAGAATTAAGTCTTAAAGAAAAAATCCCACATTTTGAATTTGTGATATTGTAAACATGTGTTAATTTGCATCTACATACAGAATTTGATACTGTCTTATAATATAAAAGAATGAAGTATTTCAGTGAAGTTCCCCCAATATAAGGAAACAGTATTTTCACAATTGTAATATCTTATCAAAATTTAAAAAATGGCTTTACTTAAAATGTTAATTTTATTATTTTTTTTTTTTATAAAATGTGAAAGAAGAAAGCTGATGAAGAAAATAATAAATGTTCATATTAGGAGGCTACTATTCTCTACCTAACGATTTTCATCTCAGGCTCATCTACTTCTTACACTGCTGAAATCAATTCTTTCAAATTTCATTCAAGTTTTTTTGCCATTAAAAAATTGTTGTTTTTTGTTTCATCTCATGCAATGTTACTTCTTGAAGTTATGCTTATATGTAGAACATTTTATTATTTAGCATTAAGTTTGGTATTAATTGATAAAAATACTTAAGGATGAGACTTTAATTAAATTACTGTAAACAAAAGTATGTATTATTACTGGTATGAATTTTTTTTCAATTTTTATCAATACAAAACTTTTAATTCATGATGAGTATGTTCATTCTTCATTGTAAATAAATTATCCATTCAGATAATCAGTTCCATAGAAAACTGATGAATTATTTTGTACCCCAACTGGAGAATTACTTATGTTCATTCATAGTATTTTAGAAAATCATTGGCTACATAACTCTCATTTGAATGTTAGACTGGAAAATGTATGGGTTTTTTTTTTGTTCTAATTGTTACTGATTCCCAAGTAATTGTTAATCGTTATATTATCAATGATCGAATAACCTCTAATTTTATAAAAATTTCATAGGAAATATTGCTTTGTAAAAGAAATCCAATTGAAAAGGATAAGTTTCTAAACACAAATTTATGAGTGTGAATAATACTAAAAAGAAACATTATCTTTGGTGAAGAGAAGAAAATCTTTTAATATGTAGTAAAACATTATTTTACACATTTCTACAAAAAATACATGATGATGTACTTTTACTTTTATGATAATGGTAGAATTTTATCAGCTTCTTTCAAGATGTATGACATATGTAATGTGATAATATTTTTAAAAAAATTATTAAAAATCTTCAATTTGCTTTAAAAAGTTATGAAATTTGTTCTTCCAAAGGCCTATCAGAGTTTATTATCAGTAGCATACTGAGTGGAGTTTCTGATTGCGGTATTGTAAGGGAAACTTAAAGGAAACTCATCCTAAAAGTGATTAATAGAATCAAAAATACACTTATCAATAGGAAACATATAACACTAATAATGAATATCAACTAGCAGTCAAAAAAAAAAAACATCAAAATTTTCAAGAAAGAAGGTTATATCGTGTCTTTCAAAAAATCAAACAAAATACACAAGATCATAAAATAGACTAACAAAACACTGTTGACAAACAATGATCTAGAAATATGCAAATTAAAATACATCTATTATACATAGTATCTGGACGGACAGATTAAACACATATTTATCAACAAATGTAAGGAAGTATACAGACTGAAACACATAAAAATTAAAAAAATCACCTCATAGAAACAACATACTTTCAAAGACAATAAATCACTACTAAAATCTTTATGCACAGCATGTAAATATATTTGTACAGAATGAAATACAGTCTCATTACATTTGACAAAAATGGCATATATATATGTACTTTTTTTCAAAAATTACAATATGTAATTTAAACCACCAGCTATTTTGTAACTGAGTGATGTAATCAGCAGTACTTACCTTACAAAGTAAACAACAAGATTATGTATTTAATTTCCTAAACTTTTAAATACAGACTTATTAACAGAAGTGCTGCTGGAAACTACTCTGAGAAAGGTTTTTGAAAGAAGAAGTTTCATTAATTTAATATAGTTTAAGTATTGTTTACAGCATTTAAAATTGCTTTTACAATAATAATATTAATTCCAACATTTTATCTGAAAATTAATCATTTAATTACTTTTCTTCAAAAATGTTTCACTTTGTTTTATAAAACATTGATCCTGATACCTGAAAACTAACTAATTCTCATTCACTTTAGTCTTATGAAGTTTAACTTTTTATTTGTTGGCTTTTGTGTTCTATTCTGAACTTCATTTATTATCTAGGTAATAGATTCCATTTAATATGTATATTCATTCAGTATCCTAGATTAAAAAAGGAATTTAACAAGCATACCCCCAATTGAACAAGTAAGTAATTTATCGTCGATCAGTTGAGTTTGTAGCAAAAAATGAAGAAGTAGAATAAAAAGAATTTCTTTTATTTAAGTTGTAGTTTTTGGTTTAATATAACTATTTAAGTAGCATCAACTGTTTTCATTAGTTGCTTAGGAAATGCCAACAGCATACAATAAAATGCATCCAGTGTTCGACTTTTAATTCCAGTGATCTGCAGGAACCATATTGTTAAATATGGCTTAGGTTGTTAAAAATTATCTGTATGTACATCTTTCAATTTCCAGAATGCTTTACTGATACATTGCAGTTACAAAATGATAATTTATATGTATTATTGTCATTGTAAACAACTGTACACACAGTTTTGTTTTTTTGACAGCATTCCAGGTTTTCTTTTATTGTCTTAGTGTTATGGCTTGTCTACAGGATTTTTTTTTAATGTAATCCTGTTTCATTTTTACTTTTCTGACGTTACAAGATATAACAGACTGAAAGTCTATTAGTAAAAAATATACCCACCCTCTCCCTGGTTTTTAACATTTCTCAATGTTTTGAGGATCCTGTCCTCAAGAAACATTAAAATTTTGGATACAAAGTTTTGTGTGTTGGTGTTTGTCTTGCTTTATACTTAATAACAGTTCAACCTAAAGTAGTAAAATTTGATGGATTTGGTAGCTTGCATATCTAGATGGATTGATTCCCATAAAATTTTGGAGAAAAAATTGATGTGGAATTGGGAAGATATTAATGAGATGCCATCAAAAAACATACCAGTGTCATATCTAAATGATTAGTATATTGAATGGTAAAGTTATGGAAACAACAAAAAAGTGCTACATAAAACTTTATTAAAAACAAAAAATCTGACTACTGATATTGCACATTAGAATAATTATGAGAAACAAACAAAAAATAGTTAAACAAATTTTTCTTTTTTTTCTTGCAGTTATTTTTTTTAGGATACAGTAAGTTAGTCAGTGATCCAAAATTTGATATTATGTCTACATTTTATGTAGTAGTCTGGTGCTTGTGTAGGCTATATTAGATGGTGACTTAATGGCCTTCACTTTGTTAAGACTAACAGGCACCCAAATACAACATAAAATGTAGAAGTAATATTAATTTTCACATTGCTGACTTACTTATTGTATCCTGAAAAATGGTCTGTAAGAAGAAATAAAGATTGTTTAACTATTTTTTGGTCATTTTTCATAATTATTCTCAGTAGATGTGTACAATTAGCATTCGGGTGTTTTTGTTTTTTATTAATTATTTTATTATTGTGTAATAATTTTAAAAAAATAATCTTATTATGTTTTTTTTTTTGTTTACTTTACAGTTTAACTAGGTAATTTTTGTTAAATTAATTTTTTGGTAAATAATTAGAATAGAAAGGCTAGGATTTAAATTAAAAAATAATTTTTAATTTTAGTGTGTGAGAAGGGTTAAATTTTAAACTTTATACAAAAGAGTAATTCTATAACATAGTAGTCAGCTTAAAAATACTTTTTCTGGGACTTTCCTCTGGCCTTAGGTCAGAAATATTTTTATACTGGAATATATTTTTTTATCTAAATCTTGGAATTAATCTTTTTTATAATAATTTTGTAACACAAATTCATTACTAAAAATAGTTTTTTCTTGCTTTTCATACTTTGTTTGATAATATTTAAAATTTATATAATTGTTTAACTCCTCTGGTCATAAACTTAACTGATTTTTGAATACTAGTAAAAACATGTTATAGGGTTAATTCTTAGCCATTGTCAGCTCTGTAGAGCTGTCTAGGATTTGTATGATCATAATTGTTTAGCTCTTTTTTGTAGTGATAAATATTGAATGAATAAGTCACATGATATTCTACATATCTCCAGAATGATTAGGGTGGTTTTACGTAGTTGGAATTTTAGATAGCTATATCCCATACTAGTACTGTGATTGCTAAGTTACATTGAAGGTAAATTAGGATAACCTTTTTGTTGTTACTAAAAACCAACAACCAATTAATTGTAAGTACAATTTTGTATTAGTATTAAAATCTGTTTGGTATGTTAGCCTAAATTTGACCTTTCACACAGAAATGCAGGTACTCATCCATAACATGCAACATTTACATTAAATGAGTTTTTTTCATTTAATTTCACTATTGTTATGTAATTCTAATAGACATTTTCATTTACTACAATATATCTGTTCCTTTTTTTTTTTTTGCTTGTATCAGAATGTGGTTCTGTATTGTGTTCTATAATATAAACTGAAAAACATGGTAATATCATACGATTATCCTTTTAGTACATTCTTAATTATTATGTTCATGTCAACTGGATACATTCAAACTTTTATAAGAAAGCATATCTGTTTTAGAACTTAATTATAATATTTTTTTAAATTTTATTGTTGATTATTTACTTGAAGTAGACATTGTTCATTAACTTACTCACTAAATCTGGGAAGATTAAGTCTTTTGTATTTTACTGTCTCGTATTTAAACCAATTTGTAGTTCTGTTGTCAAAAATTTCAATGTTCTTATACAGCTAGTAAGTTTTCAGCTACAGTTACTACAGTAAGCGTTCTTATACAGCCTTTAAGTTTTTCTGTTATAATATTTCTTTTATGTAAATTATTTTAATTTAAATGTAATAATTGTTGGTATTTTTTTTTTTTTTTATCATTGATGACTGGAATGAGTACTGTTTTGTGTTTTATATTACTAACATTTTTTTATTTATTTGTATGCAAGCTATCCAAAAATTAAAAACATTTTCAGCTTAGTGCTCATGCAAGGAACCTCCTACCATCTATAATTACTCAGTTCATTGTGTATTAGCTCAGACTAAACAAAGTTTCCTAATTGTAACTATATTATTACTATTTTCCTGAATGTTTAAAATATGCAAAAGTTAGAAAATTCTAAATTGTTACAGTGATCCAATTATAAGAAAAATTTTCCCTTTAGAAACTTATTATTAAATAAGTAAAGTGTACAATGTTGGAAGTTCTGTCAAGAGTGAGAAAATTGTGAATTATGTTTAATGAAGAATGACTGAATGTTGATGATGAAAATTGTACTGAATAACTAACTCTTAATAGAAGTGGAACTGAAACAAAAATTTGACAATGAAATCAATAAAGGCAAACGGTTTTTAATTGATAAGTTATATATCTCATTTTGTTACATTTCAAAAGCTTTTCTATTTAAAATTGTGGGGAATACCTTAGATACAATTTTTTTTTTTCAGAAGGGTTGCTTAATTACTATGTAGAAAATAACAAAAAGAAAAACACCTAAAAAGATATTAGCTAATTGTATAAGGACATTGAAATCTATGACAGAACTAAAAATTGGTTTCTATTGGGACAGTACAATATAGAAATCTCACTCTTCCCTACGTTAGCCTATGTGGTCGGTTAATGAACAGTGCAGTCTTCAAGTGTGGTATGCGAGTGATCTTGACATTTATATATCAAAAAGGCATTAAATTCCTTAATCATATTTTTTACTAATGATAATGCACAGATATGTCATAAAACTACTGAAAGTTAACACTGATCCTGAACAGCACCATCCAGGAACCCTTTCGAAACTGATTAAAGTCAAGTGAACTGAGCACACAGAAAATAATATAGTAGTCATCCTCTGAGACCAGGTCTCTTAGTTGATTTCATATCATGTGGAACATCAGTAAATTTACACTTAGCGGGCTCTTTTGCGCAGTACAAAGCAGCATGGCTTTCAAGCAGAGTGTTACGATACTGTTCATATTCACCCAGCTGCAATAACTGAAGTGGCACTTAAAAAATTTGGATAGCAATTATTTTATCATCTATCCTATAGCCCTGATGGGCTTCAGTAACTTTATTTGTTTTGTTTTTTTAACTAAAAAAAATTTTTTGCAGCTGCCAATTTGGAGTTGATGAAAAAAAAGTTGAATGACTGACAATACTAGTGGAGATTTGTATAATCATGAATGAAAAAAACTTGCATTACAATATAAATATTTAAATGTAAATAATTTTTATAGAAAAATAATGAATTTTGTAGATCCATTTAGCTATTTAATTATTATGTGCTTTAGTTTTATTTCAATTGTACACTTCATTCTTGAATGATCCTCATACTAATGTTATCTTACAGAGGTTATAGTCTGTTTAGCAAACAGTTGCCTTGTATGTTGTGTTGAAAAACAAAATTTGATGTTCGTTTCATGAATTCATTAAAATATACCGTAATTATTTAAAAAGTTTGTTACCCTTTTTTATTAATATACAGGGAATTTACAAGCTCTTGAAATGTTTTGTTTATATAATTTTATACAACTGTTAAAAGTGTAAAACATAAATATTGATCTACATTTGTAAATTCATAAAGCAAAAACTATGTCAAAAATTCAATTTAAGATGGAAATTTAGTCAAAATGAAATCTACATCTACCTACAAACCATTAAGATAAAAATTGAACTTTGGAGAGTTGACTTATTAAATTATTAAACTCGACTCAAATAATACGCCCCTGTTTTAAAAAAAAATAGTACAGATCTTTCAAAACCAAATACAAAATTTTAGAACTTTGGAAATAAGAACTATGTACTGGTTTTACTTATGTAGATCTAAATAAACTATGCTTCATTACTTGGATACTGATTTATTCCAACCTCTTGAGAATTTGGAAGTAATGAAGTGAATCATTTGTAGTGGTCAGTTGGATTTGTATTAGTAATGTTTTACTAGAGCTGTCTTTGTAGTTGTAACTGCTCTAACCAGACTGAATAAGCTAGGCAACTGACTGAAATGCACAACACTGTGTATTTACAGACAAGATTAAATTTACTTTCTTTTGAAGTTGTAAACTTTGTGTCGTTCAGAATTGAAAAAGTTAATTGTAAAAAAATCAAAACATTTGAAACATTTAAAATCTTTTTTTATTTTTATTTGTAATCTATTAAATTATTGAATTGTATTTTTCTTATTTTAATGAAAAAAAGTACAATATTTAAGGACACTCATTATTGCAACTTTATTGTATAAAAATTAATGTTATGTCACTAACCAATTTTTAAAGAAAAATATTTTTAAAATCTTAATAGCTATAAAAATGGATTTTCTTTCATTTTTCTTTTTTTCCATTAAAAATATATTAACAGCAAGCAAAGTTGTATTGTTTGATAACCACTCTTGGTGTATATTGTTTACTGTTAAACATACCTTATATTACCGTACTCTTAATTTAATATGTTCATCAAAAATAATCATATGAACATAAATCAAATCACATAACAGTATTATTTTGTATTTCACAACACACCTCTAAGAAAAATTGTGTTTCCATCTTTAATATATTACCAACGTATTTAAAAGATCTTCTTACTATATTATTTATAATAAATATTTATTTATTATGAAGTAAAAGAATTTTCTACTACAAAACCAATGTTATTCTGTTGATTAGTTAATAAATAATAATTTTTTTAAAAAAACTTCATTTTCTCTATCACAGTTAACATGTTAAGTAATTTTTCTTTCTTTTTTTTGCGTGCTTGTTGATATCGCCACATAAGCTTCAAGCTTGTATGGGATATGAAAATGGAATTTTGTAGTACTTGAAAAATGCCATGCCTGACTGGGATTCAAACCTGGGACCTCATGGGATGAAAAGCCAAGATGCTACCACTCCACCTCGGAGATCAGCAATTACTTGGATAGTTCTGGTTAAGATTCTATCTTGTACTGATTTTTGTTCTTTATTATTAACCAGTTAATATTATAAACTTTGACCATTTTTCTTTGTTATAATTAATTTTACATTCTTCAATGCTTCTGTAATCAAGGTTTTAACATAATTACCTTAACTTGATGCATTTTTTTTTATACATAAGATAACACTTTTGCCCAATTCTAAAGTGATAATAACGTGTAATTATATCCTGCATTAAATAAAATATTTATTTATAATCACTTTTTAATTAATGGTAGATTGTTAATATTTTTGTTATTCATAGTTATTTGACTGTTAGTTTTTTAAGATGTAGAATAATTTATAATCCTACTGTAAGTTTGATGTAAATAAGTAAGAAATTTTTAGTGCTTCATACAAAAATGTTTTGGAGAAACTCAAGCAATGGAAGTTTGAGTTGTCAAAGTTGGTTGTATTTATTTACATAGCCTCTTTTCATACTGTTTGAAGCATTTTAATACATATAAACATTCCAACAGTATTTGTTAATATTACAGCCCAGCTACAGCTTATTTATATGATTAACTTGTTCAAATCTGAATTACAAAATAAAAAAATTGTCACTTTGTATTTCCTCGGCTTATGTAATTGTTAGTCATCCTCACATCTGATTTCCAAAATCTATCCGACTGTATTTCCTTTACATTGTAGTTCTTTTGGTTTATCACTTTCTCTCACTGCCAAACTTGTACTCTGTTGATTAATTTTTCATAACCTTCTGTTCTTTTTATGTGCTGTGTTTATTTTACTTCTTATGTGGTTAAAAACTAATATTCTGTATTATTTTATTAGTCTTGATTTAAAAATATGGTACCAAATTTTGCTTCTGCGACATTTTCATGCAATCCATCTTTTGTTGTTATAAGAAAAGATTGATGATATTTGTTATATGAATGCTTTGTTAATGTGTGTTGTATTTTCTTTCACACATTTTCATGATAGTTGTATATTTTAAAATAACATACTCTTATAGTTCTATAGACATTAGACCTTACAAATGTTTGAGATAAAATGAATAAGAAATAGAGTTAAAAACAATGCTACATTTTATTGTCACTAATTAACTTACTACCATTAATGAGAAAAATGTAGAGGATTGTACAGGGTTTTATAATTATTTTTTACTTTGTAAGATTTCAAAACCAATTAAAAAACAGATTGAACTGGTGTAAGCGGCCAGATTTTCGTATTTCCCTCCATTGATTTAAAATATTGGTTTGATTTGTATACATCGTTATAATTTTTTTAAATGAGAATTGCTGATAATAAATCATTCATATCAATTCAGGTTCCTGTATAAAATAGTAAACTGCATTTCTTACAGTCTGATGATTCGACAAAATTTCAGAGCTATACAAAGTAGTAGCATCCTGAAAAATTAGAAGGATGTGAAGTGAAAGTTAAAATCCCAAGAACCATAATGGGTTTTAATAAGCTTTTCTGTTGATCACTCATTTTATGCAATGCTGAATGCAGTTATCTGCACACAGTTGGTATTTATTGCAGCTAATGATCATAGAAATAAATGATCCTAATAAGATCAATTTTTATTATACTAACGTGAAAATAAATTTTGATAATCTTCCAAACATAGTTGGATGCTACAACTTGTAGTATAATCCAGTAATTATAATGCTAGTTTGCCAATGCTTTTTCCTGATGGCTTTTTTTTATAATGCAAAAAACAATAATGTATAGTTTCATTAAACAGCATTCAGTTATTTGATACTAGTAAATGAATAAATTCAAGCAGAATGCTTGAAAAGTTATCAGAAATTTCTTTTTGATGCAAGCAAACATTTTAAAATCAATTTAATTTTTTAAATTTGAATTTAACTACTAGTGTCATTTTTAGTAGAATTACAATTAAAACACTAAATTCTTTTGAGTGTAGTTACTGAATTTGTAATTAATTACTACATAAAACATGCTGATACAACTATATCTATTTCAAGATATTCCCATTAATAATAATAATAATAATTTTTCCTTCTTTCAAGGTTATGTAACCTTACTTTCATAGATAAAAAAATAATCTAAAGTATTATTAATTGAGAACAGAATGTGTATTAGAACAGCTTTAAGCAATTGAAATAATAATAGTAGTTATATTTCCATTGTCATTGTATAAAATTGTTGTGTATTTAATTAGATGATCAGTTTTTATGGGATGGTTAAATTTAATTTTGCAACAAGGTCAAACAATGTTGTTTTGCTTTGTAAATATTAATATCCAAATTATTATATAATCTGGAATCTTTCAGGCTGCTGTATAAATTCAAAATAAGTTTTCATGTAACAAAAATTGTGTATCAGGTTATTGTGTCCTTCCATAAATATGTTAGTATAAAATGATATTTAGTAATTTAAAAATTCCAATATTTGCATGTATGTATGTGTATAAATATTACTTTTGCTAAAGAAAAAAAATCATTTTAATCCTGAATAATAACAACATTATCTGCCTAATCAAAATAGATGGTAGACCTGTTTTCATGAAATACTTTAGCATAATATTAAAATATTAGCCTTATGGTGCTCTTATTACTATTTTTAACAAATTACCAACCCATTTCAAAGATCTTCCCATAAAGTATATTATTTTAATAAACCTTCAATTTTCTGGTTTTTTTGTGTTAAATGTTCAAGTGGTGTACATTAAAATAGTTTCAATTAATGAATCACTTAAAAAATGTTTTTTTATTTTTTTATTAGACTTAAACCAAATTTTTTTAATAATAAATTTTGTCTCCTGAAGCGATCTGTTTAATGTTTAATTATGTACCCATTTGAATAAAATATTTATTTATTAGTTTAAGCTAAAAATCCCATAGAAAGTTAAATGATTTTTTAAAAAAATTTTAACAGTTTACAAAAAATTTTGTTTTTTATTTTATATATTTTAAAAATTGTTAGTGCAGGTTTGTTAGAAGATTCCTACACTAAACTATGCAGATGGGTGCTTAAAAAAGTTTTCTCTGCTTTTGTCTCATTCTTAGTGTATGTACATTCACCTTTACTGCAGACGTGCAGTTTGTTCTATAAAATACTAGTTGCACTAGCTCATTTAGTACTAGTGTAAGTGTACTGAATCCTGTTACTTTAAAGGAGTGCAAATGATCAATAATCTCTTAAACTCTCTACTTTATGATACTGTATGACGTGCATGCTGTTACTTACTATTAATGTATGAAACATATTTCATTATAATCATGTTTTGTATTAATTTGAAAATTTTCATAAATAATTTGGACAGTTGTCTGTATTTTATTTTTGTTAATAATTAATCTTTATTTTTGTTTTATAGTTTTGATTTTGCCCGGTTTAAATTTGAAAAGAATAAACTTTTTTATTTATTTAGTTTAGTAACACTTTCATCATCTATAAAAAAAATAAAAAACCATATTTTTTAAGGAAAACAGTATAACTCTGAAAAATATATTAGTAAAATTTATTTAACAGGTAGTTAAACATTAATTTGACACAAAAATACCCTACTTATGCTAATTTTTTTTATTGAAAGTATTTTCAATCTCCTGGCTACACTAGTATAATATAATCTAAATTGTCGTTAGGTCAAAATTTTGAGGTATTTATGACCACAAATTGAAAGAAAAACTACCAAAATTCTCAACATATCAGTGTATATTTTGCTTAATAGCTCGAATGGATGTAACTATGAAATAGGTAGGTAATATATAATTTGGTAATAATGAAATTTGGTACGGTAGTTTATGTTTTTTTGCGACATTGAAGCTATTAAATTTTTATGAAAATGAGGTAGTGGGTATAGTAGTTCCTCAAGTCATGGTCACATATATTTTAAAGCATAAAAGTAATTTTATGCAAATTAAATCGCATGATTTGGCCAGAAAAGTTTTACGGTCATATTGTGCTCTTTTCTGATTGTGCAAAAAATGTTATATTGACATTTTTCTGGTTGCTACAAAATATAAAAAGGTGTGAATAATTTGTTTGCACTTATTAATCAAAGAATGCAGGTATCTTTTATTTTTACTGGTAGTAAAATAATAATAGACAAACGTCTATTACTATTATTTCAGAAAAGGACCGAAATTGCTAATATAAGCCTGTAGAGAAACAACAGCTGAACTGAGAATATTTTGTTGTGAGGTATAATACTAACTTAAAACCTCAGAATTTAATGATCAACTTAATAAAACAAAACATATATTATAATTTTGGTAAAATGTTTATTATTGTATGCATTTATGTATCGCTGAATAGTTAGAACATTTGGCTTTACCCAATAAGTGTTTCTAATAGAATCTTTTGTAGCAGCTGTTTCTTTATTGGAACCCAGTGGGAAGGAAACTGCAGTGGGAATATCCAGGCAGAGCTTCTATCTGGAGATTGCGCAAAAAAATGAAAAGAAAAATTCAATTGCATATTTGAAATGCCTATAAGGTAAAGGTAAGGTAAAGGTAACTTTCTGTTACTCTTAAAATTGGAACCCTGATGCTAGGGGAAAAGGATTCCAAATTTCTTGAACTCCATTAAATTATTTACTTGTCCACAAATGTAAAAGACATCTTGAAAAAAATTCTGGAATATCACAGTACTTTATCTCTCAATTTGAATTATTGGGAGCTTCCTCACTAAATGTGACAGTGGTCCACTTCCTGGAGAGATAATCAGATCTGTGTGATGTCTAGTTTGATGGATATGATAAATATTCTTTTGCAGAAGTGATGGTTTATATATTATTTATTAAATTAATACAGAGGGGTTGAATCAACAGGTATAAATGAAGTCATGTGATAACATTTTTATAATCAATGTCTTTTGAAAACATTAAAAAAAAGCTTTCAAGTTTTAAAGTTATTAATTACTTTTCATTTTTGAGTCATTGACTGGTATGATCAATAACATAAATGCTTACAGTGTACAGTATGCATCAAAACTGTGCTGTGACAGCTGTTTTATTAAATGTGGCTCTAGGTCATTCGAATTTTATCATTGCTTCATACTCTTCAATTTAACAGTATCATAGCCTCCTAAGAAGTTCTTATTATTTTTAGAACAATCATATTTTGAGATATTGAGACAGTTAAAATGTAGAAAAGTACTAAATTACTTACAGCAGTCCAAAGTAGCAGTTATAGCTGTCACAAAGACTCTGTTTGTAATATTTTTTCTTCTTTGCATCAGTCAAAATGCATAGATTTTCTTCAGGATTCGTTGAGTTAATGGTTTATAATCTTTATATTATGAATCAACGCATTATATAAAATGCATTTTTCACTTCAGGAAGGGTATATTAGTTTGTTGCAGTTCGTCTGTCTTATGGCTATGATGCATATAAAGCATTTAAGGTGCAAGAGGTAGAGTCAGAATTAATTTCTCTGAGAGTAGTTATATTCTCTATATAGCAAGTTTCTGATGAACAGAAAGAAGGTGTCACTGGTAAGATTGAATATCATTAGCATTTTGTTGAGCTTGACATACAGTTATATAATAAACAAAAACAACACATTTGTCTTGAGTAAATAAGACACCAGAAACTATAACAACCTTCACTTTCCTAGTAAGCATTGTGTGGAATTCAGGTTATTAATCTGAGATTGGTGTGAGTAACTTGTAGTTGTATATGGTTATTTACAACTATTACAATTGACAATTGACAGTTAACAAATATGTCTCTTACAAATATGTTTTGCCTTTGTAAGATTCAATTTTTTTTTACTTATTCTTAAAACCTTATAATAATATTAACAAACTAAATCAAAAATTAATTTTTAAATTAAAAATGCATTTTAATTTTATTGAAATATCTATGTTGCTGGTGTTAAAATAATCAATTGAAGCTACATAATGCTGTATTAGAAAGTATATTTTAAAGATTAGATAGTTTCTGAAACATTAGATTAAAAGATGGAAATGATGTATAGATAGGTAATGAACAGGAGAGGATACAGTGAACTAGTATTTTGTTCATGGTGATGAAACATCATAAGGCTTTCTTACACTGATAAACTGATTTGTTCTTATTATAATTGCTAGAATGCTTTAAAATATCATTGTAAACTAAATTAATACTGTATATGCTTCCACTGATGAGCATTATATTAAAATCAAATTTTATTTCTGTTAATAATGTTAAGAATTAATTTCTGAACACTAAATAACTTTATAAATAATATAAAATGGAAATATTAATAAACTATACAAGTCATTGTAATGAGTAGCTTGATGATTTTAAAGCTTAATATTAACTTTCTTCATAATAAAAGTAAAAAAATTGAGGGTGATATTATTTTACTCCCTGAATAATCTCTTGTAAACCTGTAAAATTTAATTCATTACTAAAATTTTTCTTCTAAAAACGGAATAAAATCTAAAGAAGCACCTTTTTTGACTATTTTTCAACCTAACTTGAATTTACACTCTTTAAATTTCTTGAACATAGTACCGCTGGTATATTTTAATAAACTAATTAAAAGTAAATAATAGGATAAGTGATATATTCACTTTACCAGCAAATAAGTGTTAAGTCCTTGAGATGTGGTTTTTCAAACCTTCATGAGTTAAAATATAAATAATTAAGTTAAAAGTTAAAGTATGTATACAGTCATGACTGTTTGCATGTTAGTAGTATACTCAAGTTATACTAAAATTATACAAATACTGTACAGTATAATTTGAGTATGTTAACATGATATGATGGTTTGAAAAAACCGAAAAGTCTCGAAAATTTAACGCTTAGTTGCTGGTAAGGTGGATATCACTTATTAATTACTTTTAATTATTTTATACTTTGGTTGAACACACTAAAAAAATGCTAAAAATTATGCCCTATTCCCTAATAACTAGCCTTTTTTCTTTGTACTTTTGTAGTTTTGCCATTTTTTAATCATCCTATTTGGAATATCAGCCATTATTTTTATTTTGGTAATAGTTAAAAAAAAACTGAATTTTTTTTATTGATAATGTTTAAAAAACAAATGTTTGTGTTTCTTTTGTACAAAAGTTTGTTTAGCTAAGTAAAAATGTTTATAGTAAGAAATCAATCATTACTACATCGCAGATGATATTTTATAAATAAAAATATGATTAAATATTTTGTGCCAATGTGAATTATGTTCTGTAACTTTTCATAAAACTTATTAGCTTTCCCTTATATACTACAGTCCCAAATAACAGTTATTTGGTTACAAAGACTATTATAATGTGATTTTTTTTTATTTCTGCTACAGTTAATTTAAAAAAATTCTTATTTTGATTACCAATTTGTTCCCATCAAAATAATGATTACTTTTAATTAATGTATTGTTCTAAAATATTTTTTATTCAGCCTATCAAAATAAACGTAAGTTTTTTTTTAATTTTAAAAAATTATCATTTGTGAAAAATTACAGGAACTTGCAACAACTGGAAAGCCATTGGTCTAAAAACATCCAACTTGGAGAAGAACAATGAGAAAGATTTTAGTTATTTGGTAGTTAATAGTTAATAATTTCTGAACTTCTGTATTTATTTTGGATGTTCGTTAAAAGATTATTATAAAAAGAATTAAAAATTGGGTACTTTTTTTCATTTTTCCTCACTTTATTAAAAACACATTTCAGTAATGAAATAAAATTGTGTTTATTAATTTTGGAAAATAAAATAAGACTGCTCTCAGATTTGAACAGCTTTTATAAAGTGAGTCATTAAACTTTAAACTCATTGGCAAAAATGTTATATGCCTAGTAGGATTGCTCTTTAGATTTTTTTTTTCTGTCATATTTTATATTAGCAGTTTATTTAATCTTGTGTGTTTTTAAGAGTAATATTATTTTTTAAAGAGCATAAAGCATGTATTTTTAAAATGCCATATGTAATAACAAATATAAATAGTATTTAAAAGATGAATTAAGATTACTTTGTACAGATCAATAAATTTTTATTCTTACTGTCTGCAAAAATATTTTAGTATGTATTTAGATATAAAAATAGTTTGAAAATTCCATTAGTATTTTTAGCTTTATTTTCTTTTTTCAATTGATTTACTAATCTATATTTATTGTGCTATCATGTTCAAATAAAGTTGTTTGAAATATAATAACATTTAAATGGAATTTATAAAAATATACAATTAATTCATTAAATAATCCTTATTAATAATAGCAATATATTTTTTAATAAATCTTTTATTAGATAGTGCATTTTTTATTACTTTTTAACATAGAACAATAAAAAAAGCTGGCAAAGTATTGCATGACTTTCCCATCTATTAATAACCTACCGGATTGGTGTAGTAGTAAACTCATCATCGCAAATCAGCTGATTTTTGAACTCGAGAGTTCTAACATTCAAATCCTAGTAAAGGTAGTTACTTTTATACAGATTTGAATACTAGATCGTGGATACTGGTGTTCTTTAGTGGTTGGGTTTCAATTAACTGAACATCTCAAGAAGACTGTACAAGACTACACTTTGTATACATTCATACATATAATCGTAATTCATCCTCTGAAGTAATACCTTATGTTGGGGTTCCAGAGGCTAAACAGAAAAAGAGAGAGAGATAGCTATTAATAAAAAATAAATAAAAAATCATATAATTTTTAGAGTTGGGGATTTAGAAGCATTTTTCTAAAAATATTCATATATAGAAGGTTAACAAATTTGCTTAAGTAAAATTTTTTCTCAATTTAGTACCCCCTTTAATAAAGGCTAAAATAAGAAAAAAATAATTTTTAAAAAACTTTATGCATTTTAGGTCCAGGTTAGGGTCTATAATTTAACAAAATTGTAAACATTTTTCAATAGCTGCATTTGTAAAGTATAAATTTTCAAATTTTTTTTGGAAATATTTAAACTGAAGGGATGTAGAGCAAAAGAACAAAAACATTAATTTCAATTTTAAGAAGTGATTTTTTTGAAAACAGTTTTTTAGATTTTTTTTATATGCATTGTAGGTAACATATTTGCTTTAATAAAGTTTTCTCTAAAATGTCTCTGAAGAAAATCAAAATTGTTTTTTTTTTTTGCTTTATCTACCCCATTCTTTTAATGAATTTTGAAAAAATTAATATGATTAATTTGCGCAATTTGAAGAAAATTGGTTTGATTAATCCTGAGATATAAGTCAAAAGTAGTGTGACACATATATGCATTTGTTTTTTTGGTCTAGATGAACTAGATGGAAACTAAAATGTAAAGGATTGCAAAAAACTTGTACAATGAAACATTAAAAAATTGGGTTTTTCATGATAGGTTAACAAAATCTTAATCTTAACTAAATTAATTTTTAATAAGTAGCATTAGTTGATCCTTCATAGAAGTAAAGAATATTTTATTTATTTTTAATCAGTCAAATACCAGCAGTAGTCTGTTAAAAATACTTATAATATGAAGCATGTAGATGCACTAAAGATGTGCAGAGCATTCTCGTATAATCTTGGAGATGATAATGTTACTAGTTATATATGTGTTCATAAAAAATCATTAATCTCAACAATGTGTATACTACAAATAAAAAAGCAGTGCTGGCAAAATTAAAATTTTAATTCTGTAAAATATGAAGGACAATTTCATCCCCCTTTAATATCATCAAACTACAATCTATTTCTGGGTCTTCAATATTCTCAGAGAACTGGGAGCATCTACACTAAGATTAAACTGTAATTGTTTAATTATGATTGAATAATTAATGGAATAATCAGTTAATTAATAGAATAATTATTATTTTTGGTCAATTTTCTTTCAATTTTGGCCAGAAGTAATTTGTGATCAATCGGAATAAAGGGTTTAGAGAGATGAAAACACATCCCTGCTCTTTATATCTATATAGATATTATAGATTTTAAAAATTTAGATATTGAATATCCTGGTTAGAATTCGTACCATATGTAGGAGAATTAAAATAACTTTTTGAAATATATGAAGTAATTAATATAATATTTTTTGAAATGCATTGCAGATTGGTTTTTAGTTTTTCATATTAAATTTGTAGTCTCTTTTATGAAATAAAGTAATTATGCTTATTTTAAACTAGCTAGTAAAAGGCCTTGTAGGAAAAAAATCAAATGAAATCCCATCACAGCCAGAGTAGAGCTTGTTAATTAAAAAGTGTGTGGTTCATAATTTTTTCTATATAAAAAAAAATACAGATTATATTTAACTTCATTTCCAATTAGAGGTATAGTTACATTTAGCTGGATTAACTTTTTCTCCTAAACAAATCCTGGGGACTTCAAAGACACAGGAAAAACACAATTAATTTACAATTCCTCTACAAAAATATAATTTAAATATATATTGTATTAAGTTGTAATATATGTTATACACACACACACACACACACACATATATATATATATATATATATATATATATATTAATATTTTTAAGATTCATATTATTCCTCTACTATTAAATTATTATTTCAAATTTTATTAATATAAACTACCTGTACAGAATATTGAGATAAGTCACATCTTACCTTAATTTTATCATGAAAGTACTTTTACTTTTTTAAGATTCTAATAAGTATTTTAACTTTTTAATATGAATCTAATTAGATAATTCAATCATGACTGAGCATGTGGGGTCCTGCAAAAGTACTTGATAAAATTAAGGTAAGATATGTCTTATCTCAATATTTTGTACTAGGTGGTTTATATTAATAGAATTTGATATGTATATATATATATATATATATATATATATATATATATAAGATGTACTAAGTTGTTACTGCATCTTATTATAATACTAATATTATGTACTAAATAGTATAGTGAATCTAATTTGTTAGGAAGAAATCTATCATTTTAATGGAATAAAGTTATCAATTAAAAATTCTTAAATGTATCTTTTGAATTATTTTCCATTTCTAGAACCATTTACTTTATTTGGAAGGTTTATTAATTTACCCCAGCATGTATTATAGCAGCTTTTGAAGTAATTTTTCTTGTTGAGTGTTAACATTGTCTATAGTTTATATTTTGATCTCAGACATCTATGTTCTTTACATACAGACTTCAAAAAATTGTTCAACTTACTACCAAACACACTGATTCTTTATTTTGTTGAGAAATTCTACTCTGTCTTAAATAACGTAAGCGGAAGATTTTTTTTAGCAAAAAATCATATGATGTGTAAATTATTTTTTGTTATTGACAGTATTAACTTATGATGATACACAGCCTCCTTAGTTTTTTTATTTATCGGTGTGTTTCTCTACTCCAAGCATTTTCATGAAGTTTCCTTGAAACATTAATTCTTTTAATTTCAACTTTTTGAAATTGGCACCAAATTAAGAGTTAGTAATAAGTTTTGGTTATTTTAAAATATTAAAATTTGAAAAAGAATTGAATAGTTTTATTTTTTGGGATTTGTCAAATATTAAAATTTGAAGAAGAATTGAGTCGTTTTATTTTTCACTTTTTAATATATTATTTGAAATTGGTTTAACTTTTTTTATCTTTTTTTTTGCACCAAAAAACCATTTCTTTATGTAACGTTACATACAGAAAATAGTTTATATTCAAAAACCTTACAACCATCAGTAAAATTAATGATAAAAAACTTACATATGTGACTTTCATATTATTTAACAGAGATCTAACGGCACCCTAATGTATTTAAACATATTTTTTTGTAAATTAAAATTTTGTGAGGCGCCTTACAACATTGCTGTACAAATTTGTAACGATCAAACTTTAATAAATTGCTGTATTTAATTTTTTTATGATTCACTGAACAATTTTTCTTAAAAATGTTCTATTTTACCACATAAATCATACCTATTGTGTGACAAATAGTCACTTGATGATAGTAACCCATAAGAATTTACACCCTACATTTTCATTTAGTCTTATTGTTATTGATTTGTGTTCTTGTTCATTATATTATGACATTGTCTCAAAATAATGAGCCTGTTGTTAGACAGATAAACCACCAAACTGATTACAAACATTACAAGGAAATTGTGAGGTTATATGAATTCAAAATAAAATTAAACAATTTGTTTAGAAGTAGAATTTATATAATTAATGAAATATGATTTACTTCAGTATCATACACACTATACTGTTTCCATTATTTTACTTCCAGTTTCATTCTTTTTCCTCTTTTTTTTTCATGCGTGTCTTGTAGTATTTGTAGTAAATTGTAATGTCTGCAGTTACTCTTTATTGCTATTGGCATTTAAGGTTAAAATTACAATTGCCTAAATAAAAAATTCGTTCATATTTTTTTATTATTACTTTTCTTGCTATTATGAAAGAGATATTATAATTGGAGTAAATATTGTAGTGGGTAAACATTTTGAGTACTTTTTCATGCTTTGTGTCCCTGGATATAAAAGCTGTAGAAAAATACTATTCTGTATGTATGGATATGTTGGTGATTCGCATTTGTTTTGCTTAATATTTTTGGAACAGATTAACAGAGACCTATATCATGAAATTTAGTATAATAACTCATACCAATAGGTCTAACTCATGTGTGGGAATTGTGCTATTTTGTTTATGAAGACTGGACAAGAGATAGGGTAGTTTCCCTTTAAGCTGTAATTGTTATAATTCAGTAGGTACATTTTTGGTGAAACTAAACCAGGGAACTTTTGAAAAGCTTTTAATAGAAGTGTAAAAAACAAAATGTTAAATCTTTCCCATCCGTTCATTATTATGATATTCTTTTTGTAAATGTGTTTTAACCATTTGTCTTGGGAAAGATCCATAAACTACTCATTCAAAGGTAATCTCTGTAGATTTGTTATCCTCTAACACAAACCCTCTTTCATTATTTCTCATTCCTTCTGTGAATAGTATATCAGAACTAGCCTCTGTATGTGCAACCATGCTGCCACCTTCTACTAGCTGTTAGGTAATTACATCTGTTTTGGGCCTTAGTGAAGCAGTGATCCTAATTCTAACTAGGGAAATGTCTCAGAATTTGTTTTTTTATTAAAGGTTTATAAAAAAAAAAAAGTTAGTGGCTAAGGAGATTATGTGATAAAACTGTGTCTCGTACTCTACAATCTAAATATAAGCTAAGCCATTGTAGAAATTTTTTTTATTAATAAGTCCCTAACAATATATTAAAAATTGTTATTACTTTAACTGAATAAATTGCAAAAAGACAAATGTAATAATTTAAAAAGAAAGTCCTTCTTGATTCTCATTCATAAAGTTAAACATTATTTTTTCAGGTATTAAGAGATATATTTTATGAATCTTACATTACCCAAATTTTGTCATTTTTACAAAATAACAGTACATTATTTATATTTGAATCATGAAAGTAGAAGCAATGATACATAGCAGAAACAAAGCAAAATATTACGTTCATAGAACTTCATTGCAATGATATATATAATTGCATTCATTCTGTGAGTGAGTGTGATTCTGGATACCTCCTGTGTGAGAGTGTGTCTTTCCAGTCTGGATGTTGCCAGTTCAAATCTGGCTCTGAGCTGTTAAAATTTATAACTTACTGAATGAATTTCCAGCCCGCTTTGCAATGTGTTTCTTATCATCATTGATGAAGAATTTACATTTGGTCAGATGTATAGGTATATCTCTGTCTTGAGAACAAATGGATGTGAAATTAAGACACGTTAGGATGAGACCTTATCATAAAATGGATTAGAGTTAGATCCCTATTATGTCTTCACAAATAGATACATGTGTTCAGTGCTTTCAGTATATCAAAATGTATTATACATTTGCTGTATGTTTCTGGAATTATTTACTTTAAACATTATTGGTTTCCAGCAAAGCATGATAAACACAACTCATTATTTGACTGCAATATCATTCTTATTTTATATTCATATTGGTATGCCTGATTCATCCAATATTGATATTTAATTATAAATTTGAATTCCCTGGAGAAGCGAACTGTAATTAAACAATAGATAATGAATTTTTATATTTTCAATAAAAATGAATTTATTTCAATGTCATCTGTTCACTGCTGCTGTTAGATTTCAGGTGCAGCAATTTGTTGATATGAGATAGAATGCATAAAATTTAATAAACTACAGAATTATTTGTTTAATTCAGTCTTTATTATGATAGCCTGTTTCAGTTTTGGCAATTGTTGTTTGAAAGCACATGTAAATCATTCCCGAGATGAATGAACACATACATTCAAATCTACCTAGTTAAGTTGCCATGTGAATTTGAAATAGGGTCTTGCAGAAACAAAAAAGTTGTAATAAAAGCAGATCTGTGATGATGGATCAAGCTTAAATTACTTCCACCCTAAATCATGTTGTAAATCTTAAAACTTTTGTAGTCTTTTGTGAATAATATTACTTCTGATTTTTTTTCAGGCTGTGACCGATGCACTATCAGTTGAAACAGTGTGACTGCAATGGCCTTCAACTTCCCAGCTTCTGTTGCCGCCTGTTTGGCTGCAGCAGGAGGATTCAAAGTCCCCAGGCAACTTGCAATGTATTGCATCGCTCAAGGTTAGTTTTTATATTTTATTTTAATAGGTATTGATAGATGCATTTATTTGCGATTTGTATTTTTTTAATATAAATTTATGTCTTATTAAGATGATAAAATGTTTCAGTTACATCACTATATTAGCTATCATTCAGATTTCTATTTTGTTTTGTACCTAAATATATTATTAATATCCCCAGAACAATAGTGAGTAATTTCATTTATGTAATTTATATCATTTTGAATTTATTTTTCTTGGAGTTCAATATTTATTAATAACTAATTGTAGCAGTAAAATTACTCATATAATCAATTGTAATTGACCTTAAAAAAATTTAATTTGTGTATACGAGGGCTGTCCAGAAAGTAACTTATGTTGTGAAATAAAAAAAATAAATTTTATTATATACATTTTAAAGGGACATACTTAAACTATTTTTCTACATAGTCGCCATTTAAATTGAAGCATTTATCATAATGATGCACAAGCCTTTCATCAATTCCTTCTCTATAGAAATCTGCCGTCTTAGATTTTTGGCACCCATCTTGCACAAAACTTGTGATAACCAAGCTTCCTTGATACAATTTCATGTAGTAAACTTTGTGAAATTTGGGAAAATGAAGCAAGAGTTTTGTAACTATAATTCGGCGATTTTCATGAATTTTATCATTGATTTTCATCTTCAGTTTATCAGTCACAAGGTTAGGCTGACCAGTACGATCCTCATCATGAACATTGGTGTGGGCATTTTTAAACTAAATGCACCACTGCCTCATTCCACTTTCACTCATAAAGTTTCCTATGAATTTCAGTTGGTTGAGGTTTTATGCCAGTAAAAACCTAATCACTGAATCCACCTCACAACTCATGGGATTTTCTATTGAAGCACACATTTCAATAATTCACAACAAACAAAAAAAATCTCAGTTCACACACTATGACAGCTTGATGCGTACTGAGTGTAGAAATATTTTGACGCCAAGATGGTGGATCTATCCCCACCCACCTCCACGCTAGACACAAACCTAAGTTACTTTCTGGACCACCCTCATAGTAACCAGTTATATCAAAATGATTTTCACAATTTTTTATCGCAACCAGTAAGAGTTTATCTACAGAGTTAGATCTTCACTGCTGCAGGCCGCATATTGCATTAGAAAATATTCATTTTTTATATTTCTACAGTATATAATACAAAGTTAAATATGTATGGAGTTTGAGGTTGTTATAACAGAAAATGTGTTTAAGGAATTGGAACAAACAAAAATGAATAAATAAATACTTTATTCAGATGGTAACTTTTTAAAAATCACAATAGCAGATTTGAATTTGTTATTACACAGGTAACAAATAGAAAGTAATATTTGCCTTAAAGGATGAAGGAAAATCTTCAGAACTGTGTATTCTGCAAAATACAAATTAAATTAATAAAAATGATGTAGTTATGGTCTCTATTAATAAATAAAAATAATGATTTTATAAAATAAAATTATTTACTACTGTACAAATTATTTGTATAATGAATAATTCATTATACAATAGATAACAATTTTAAAATTAATTGCTAAATATTTGAGTATGAGCAAATAAGTACATGTTAAGTGAAGTATGAAAAATTCATGTTTTTCCAGTTGGTAGTTATTTAAAAACTCAAGAATAATATTGATTCTGTTCATGAAAAGCTTAATAGTTGTGATGATGTGGTTTGATAAAAGTGAATTTTTTTTAGCAGACATTACACGTAAATATAAGCCAACAGAAATGCTAGAGTTTTTAATTTACCAAAAACTGGCAGTCTTAAGCAAATCATATTTTCTGGCACCAAATGAAAATATTATGACCCAGCTTTTAATCCTGAAAACTTACTCTTGCTTTTTTAAGTAGTCCCAATGTGTCATGTTTAAAATTTTTTAAAGTACAAGTATATGTATGCATGGTAATTGTGTAACAATGATGCCTTGGATTTGTTCTTAAAATTTATCATCCAAAAAAAATAAAAAATTTTATGTTATATGTTAAAAATTACTATTTTGATTAATGAAAGTGCTATTAATTTGATTAGCTGCGTTACATTTATTTGAGAAGCACAATGCAATGGTTTTTATCCATAATTAATGTTAGTTTAAATCCACTCACTGAATGATTTTTTGAGCCAATAATATTCTTGCTTATTACTAATGAATATGAATGAACGTACTTATTACTTTACATATGTACCATATGAGAGTGTTTTGCTATTCTAAAAATATGTGTTGTTATATTACTAGTTGAGCTAGATTCAGACAGTATACCTTGTACTGGTGTCAGTTATTGTACATTGTACAATTGTCCCATTTTGCTACGTTGTTCAGATACCTCTCAAATTTATAATATAAAGGATTTGTAGTATCACTCAGTAATTCAATAAGAAAGAATCAGATATAATTATCTTTTTTATTTTTCCTTTTCTGTAAAGTCATATTAAGAACAACGCACCTGTTTGTAACTGAGTTTGTTTTATAATGCTAAAAAAAAAAAATACTAAGTGAAGCATTTAGAATGTTGTATCCTTTATGTAAGCTTGTCTATGAATGTTTCAATTAATAGTATAAGGAAGTTATAATAAAAAATTATACTTCTGAGTAATACCAATTATAATTTACAAGTCCTAATGACAACAAACTTTAAGTTAAAAAATTTTAATCATGATTATGTAGAAAAAACAAGAAAGTTTTGTTAGTACCAAATAAATATTTTTTGAAATTATTTGTTAAATTTATTATAGCCACATATCCTTTCCTGTATTTTCTGTATGATCATTATATTATATTTCAAAAAGTTGGCAACTATGTTTTAATACTTTGCTGGAATTTTTCATAGTGTTTAAGATTTTAACTCCTCCACAAAAAAATAAACTTAAAATATGATTATTAAAACATTAATATTCTTTATTTTCAATTATTGCATGATTATTTTTATTTAAAGAAGTATGTAATTACTGTTAAAATTTAGTGATCTTATTTATTTATTTACTTATCATAAGGAAAACAGTAAAACTTGATCAGGTTGCATTTGTTGCAACCTAATGGTTCTATAACACCTGGGATATCTCAGGAACAGCATTCTGGAAAGTGAAAGGTGTTAAGTTAGGTAAAATGTATTTGAATTGGTTTCTGCAGATTCCTAAAGTTAGGGATGGTGGTGCAGTTCTTGTCTGTTTGACATTTTCATTTAGTTAGAATCATATTGATTCTACAAGCAAAAAAAAAACTTCAAGTTGCAATATTTTGGGCTATTTGAACAAAAATTAATTTTTAAAGAATTTATTAGATTTGATTTTGTGATAAAGATGTGATAAATGTGATTAGATATGTGTTTTGTGATAAAGATTGGAAACTAATCCCATCCTGACAAAGTCTCATTTACAAAAAAATCTTAAAAAATTTAAAGTTGAAGTTACAAGTTAGAAAAATGTATAAATCATATGTTACATTTTCAGCAGTTGGGGGATTCCATTTTTAGAATTTTTTAAGAGAAAATTAACCATAACCTTATAATTTATTTTTTCATAAGTTAATTGTATCTGACTTTTTTTTAATTAATTCTCTAACATAAGTTACAACACCAGATGTCATGATTATTAAACCATTTCTGGAGTATAAAACCAAACAAATATAATTTCATATAATTTAAATACATTTTACATACACAGATACAGAAATGCATAGACATAGAATATTATACGTGAAATGTTAGTAATTTTTGGTTTAGATTATCAAGAAGTAATCCGTCTTTCATAATAGTTGATCAGTTCTTATTGAAGTAGTTTTCTAATTGAAGATCATACTTCATTTCAGTTGATTTGAATGCTTATGTATTCAATTTTTGTAATTCAGGTAGTAGAACTTTCTTGGGTTTTATGACCTGAAAATAGATAGAACTGAAATTGGTCAGAATTAGAATTAAAAATAATTAAAAAATAATCTCTGCTCTTAGTTGTGTATTGACTATTTTAAATATTCTAAGAAAGATTTTAATTAACCAATAGTTTTATCTGTTTTACTGTGCATTAAGCTTACTTCCACTTACAAGGTTCACTGAGACTTTTATGATGACTCATGTGTATATTCATCTATCTGTTCAACAAAAATTGTGTTGCTACACTGTTCAGTATGATTGAAGCAATTTTTAAACTATATTTTGCTGTGTTTGAAAGAAATATATTTTGATGTATTTTTTTAAAGTGATTTTTGAAAAAATATGTTTATATAATTCTGTCAGTCTGTACACTGGAGTTATTTCAAATTTACAAAATATAAAAGCAGTATGCTAAAAGAAATCATATTTCTGATAATTTTTTCTATCTTCAGTCCTAAATTTGAGAAATTTAAAATGTTTCTTATTATATCAGTAGAATTAGGATTAAAAGAGCTTAATAAGCAGCAGTAAATGGTATTTTTTTCTTATCCAAATAATATCTTTTTACATACCAATAAAGTTCATCAGTGCCTCCATGTGCATTTCCCTTTCTCCACTTTTCACTTTAATGATGTAATTTGCTATAAGAACACTATTTTACTTCATGTTTACTATAAGTGGTATTAATTTTTTTATATTTTAACATCTAATCTAAGCTGTGGGTAATTTAAGACTGATTTCTTTATGGGTTTTAGGCAGTTCACGGAAATTAAAACTTAGCACTTATTTACAATCTTTTTATAATAGCGGTGCTAATATACCTTCCATAAGATCCTGAAATAATATTTTCAGTTTCAAAATTGTTTTCATTAGTGGTATATTATTCCACAACTAATTATAATGTTGATCTATGTGCAAATAAAATGAAAACTAATCAGTCATGTGGAAGGCATTAATCCACATCCCGTATAGCATAATGGTTATATAAACAATCACAGGATAAGTATTTATTCATTGAAGTATAAAGTAAGATAAAATTCTAATGCCCAAATTTATATTAAACATGTTCCTATAGATAATTAGATGTCTTAAGAAACAGAGGGTGCAGTTAGATAGCATGATGCGCTGACATTGTTAGAGCTAATGACGAGAGTTTATATGCCAGATAAGAAATAAGTCCTTTCTTTGATTCACAACAATTAACTTTGTGTCAACATGTGTAAAAGTTTTAACTGAATGATATTAAACAGCTACATGCAAGAGATACATTGTAATGAAGGTTATTCAAATGGCTTGTAAACACAGCTTATTCTAAAGATCTTATTATTAAAAAATTCCAAATTTAAATTAGAGTAGTTGAATTTTAATAGATAATGAAATTTTATTGAACTGAACAGCTTTGTTTATTTGGCAACAATAAACCAGTTCTCAGCAAAAAAAAAAAATCTGTTTAATTTTTTTCACCTATTTCAAGTGACTAGTGGTTCCTAATGAATTAGTGGTTTTTCTAGGATATTTTTTTCCTGATGTTGCTTAATGGTATTAAAAAGTTATCTTTTTTTAATTGTAATTTTTTATTTGAAATATTGACAAATGTTTCCTCAAGTAGTAAGTCTTTTATGGTAACCAAGTTTGAAACCATACAGTCAGGACTATTTGTAAATAAAATACAAAATCTCATCCTGCCCACCATACAATATCTCTATCAGTTGTACATTAGTGATAATAATTTTGTGCTTTAAAGAGAGATTTGGGCCTCCAAATTGCCGTACCTTAGGCTTCTACTTTTGTTATAAGGTGTAGCCTGACTCCAGAAACTTTTTAACTACTGGTACTTTACTGTATGTTATTTTATTATAAAGAATGCATTCTTTCATTGAAATGTATGTATTGATCACTTATTAAACAATAGTATAGGATTAACCACTCAGGATAGGATAATGATTTCTATAGTCATGACTAATTTTTGTTTGTCATGTTTATTTTCTTGATTTTTTCATCTTCCTTCATAGTTATCTAAGCATTACAGTATTTTTTATACAGTAATCTGTCGTTAAAGACAAAGAAAAGTATAATTTTTTTTGTTTTTTATGTACAACATTCATAATTATGAATGTTGTATGATTTCATTGTTTTTATTGTGCAATTTGTATAATACAGCACTAAATAACATATGATTTCATTAATTCACTGATCCTGGCAAATTGTGAAGTACTATAGATGAAGAGCTGAACAAACTCCTCAAATGTTAAAGCAAGAAAGGAGTGTAAGATGAAGCTAATCGACCAGATACAAGTAAAAAAAATTCATTCTATACAGGCTAGACAAATACATTATCAGTAATTGTTTTGGGAGGAAAACATTGAAATAACAGCCTTGATCATTCAGCAACATTGTGTATAAAATATGTACCATATTTATATATCACTGTTCATTGAGAATTTTATGCAAAATGCAATAAAATATGAGTAATTGACAAAATTTATGTAAACAAACTATAAGAAAATTACATGTAACTCCCGTACTTTGTACTGTATCCTAGATAGATTTTACTTCTGCATTGAGGAAGATAAGATTTTACTTCTGTCCGAAGGTTTTAGCTCGCTTAAGTGATACATGTTGAAGAATATTGTGGCTTTTGTTATTGTTACATTAAAGATTTAACTAATTTAAAATATACTCATAAGATGTAATATATACGAGGTGTGGCTATTAAATAACAAGACTAATGTTGCTATAGTAGAACTGTGCATGCACCAAATTCATACGACCGACAGCTGTGTAGCGTGACGCCTTCTCTTTTGATTGTTGCCACTCCAGTTTCTGTAGACATTTTAGTCTGGCCGTGGCCTTCGTTTTTTCTTGTTTTTTAATTTGCTGAAACAATGATAAGTGTTTTATTAGAACAAAGAATTATTGTGAAATTTCATATAAAACTTGGAAAAGCCACTACTGAAACTTATCTTTTATTAAAAAAGTGTATGGCAATGAATGTTTATCACGTGCCTGGGTTTTTGAGTGATTAAGCGTTTCCAAGATGGCTAAGAAGACATTGAAGATGATGTTTGCCCAGGTTCCCCTTTCACATCAAAAACGGATAAAAGTATTGAAAAATTGGTAATCTGATCATCTGTTAACTATTCTTGTTTGTATTCAAAGTCCTTGCTCAACTCCATGAAAAAATAAAGAAAAAAAACGACCCAAATTGTGGAAGAACAAGTCATGGGTTCTTCATCAGGACAACGTACCAGCTGCCTTGTTCACCTGACTATTTGCCGTATTCGCCTGACCTGGCACCATGTGACTTTCATCTATTCCCCAAGGTCAAATCTGTGTTAAAATGAACATGATTTCAGACCCTTGAAGCTGTGAAAGAAAAAGCAGCATGCATCATGAAAATGCTCACAGAAGAAGACTTCCAGCATTGTTTCGAACAATGGATAATTCGCATGGAGTGTTGTAGGGGTGTATATTGGAAGGATAATAATTAAATATGTATAAATTAAAAAAAAAATATTTTCCAGCATTAATCTTGTTATTTAATAACTACACCTCGTTTATATATATATGTAAGATTGAAATGTATGTATATATATTTTCATTAATTTTCTTGATTAATTAAATATGTTGTTTTAATTTCAGTTTTTAAATGGAAATCTATATTGTTTCAGATACAGGGACACCTTACATGCTATACAAAGATGGCATGGAACGTGGCACCATGCAAGTACATGGTCAGGGGGGTAATGGACAAGTGGGATTGGTCGGAGGCCAATGGGGACCTGGGCCACCCCATCAACCAACAGAAAATGGTTATGTTACTCAATCAACAGCAGGATCAAATCCTGCTCCAGGACCTGGACCTGGACCTGGGCCAGGGCCAGGACCAGGACCCGGCAGCCCTGCTGATTCACTTGTCCAGCATCCAAATGCAGATACAGATACGGCTTCTGTACAACAACCACCTGATCAACATCCAAGTATTACCCCTCCTGTGCCATCTCCTTATGCAGATCAGACTCAACAGCAACAGCAGCAACCGCAACAGCAACAACCTCATCCTCCTCAAGGTAAGTAAATTTTCCTATCAGATTTTATGTATTGCAATTAATTTTTATAAGCTTTATGGAATGCGGTGTTTACTTTGCCAATACTTGACAATTACTAACAAATGTACGGTAATAAGTTTAATTCTCTGTGCTTTGCAGATAAATTAAAATTGGGTTTAAATATTTATGTGTAGTTTCATATATCAATAGTCCTTGCTTCACACCTTTCAGTTTTCAGGATACTACTCCCAGAGACATTCCTCCTTCCAAATGAAAGCAGAGTGCTTTCATTTCTAGGACCTTAACTTTCAATGGTTGATAGTTCAGTTAAATACTTCAACATACTGCACAATTCTGGAATCTGGTAAAGCTTTCTTTTAAGGAAGCCTATGCCTGCTGTCTACTGTTTCTTGAATGTCTGGAGGAAGAAGCAATTGATGCAGTGTTAAGCAGATAATTAAACTGGTGAACACAAAATTATTAACTACTAATGTGGTTCTTCCATCCTGAGTAAAGATACCCTTACTTTTCAAGGATTGTGGGGAAATGAATGTAATGGCTAGGGGAGAACATTAAAGTTTTTAAGATGGAATTTGTCAAATTTTATAGTTTCTCTGTGGATAGATTGTCCCTTTTACACTACTGTGTAGTTGTTGCTCTGTTTTCCTCCTTTGTGGTTTTATGTAGACCCCTTGCTGGACCATGCTAACAATGTGAGATTAAGTTCAAGTAATACTAGGATCCTAATACATAACCATGCCACAACCTCTCCTTTTATAAAAACTATAATTTTTTTCCATAAAACCATATTTTTTTCTTTAGCAGTGATTATCGATGTTTTGGTATTTTATACAACTATTACCAGTAATTTTTATTTTAATTAAATTTGTTTTATTTATTCTTGTTTTATAATCAAAAAAATATTAGAAAGCTCAGAACAACTACTAGTAGTAAACTTACCTTTACTATTACTTACTAATAAAGGTAGAAGTAATAAATATCTTTATTTCCTCAAACACTTACTTTAATTATATGGTTCTGAGCTAAGATAGTTACAGAGAGCTACAGATGAAATTGATGCCAGTCATCTGTAAATTGGTTCTTTACAGATGATGACATCATTTAGTCTTTAGACCAGCAGCTCGTTATACAGGCCATATTGTGGCTTCCTTTTTTTCAATTATTCCTGGACTTATATTTAATTAGTTTGTTTAAAATAAAAAACTCACCAGGTTGGTCTAGTGGTTAAACTCGTCGTCACAAATCAACTGATTTCAGAGTCTAGGGTTCTAAGGTTCAGATCTTAGTAAAGGCAGTTTTATTTTTTTACGGATTTGAATACTACATCATGGATACCCGGTGTTCTTTGGTGGTTGGGTTTCAATTAACCACACAACTCAGGAATGGTCGACCTGAGACTACAAGACTTCATTTACATTCATACATATCATCTTCTGAAGTAATACCGTATGGTGGTTCCGAAGGCTAAACAGAAAAAGAGAGTAAATTAAAAATGTGTTAAAATGCGTTAATTTTGGTAACTGACAAATTTAATCTATAAAGTAAATAATGAGATTTATTATAATTTCATTTGTTTCTTAAATTAGTTATAGAAATGTTGAAATTTTTTTCTTATTAAAATCAGAATTTTATTTGAAAAATTTTAAGTAAAGTACTTTTAATATTTTTAATATATATTATATATTTTGAAAAAAAATATATATATATTTGTAATAGTTATGGGTAATCAAATAATTAGTTTCCTATCTGTAGTTTTAATATCCTTTCAAAGTATTTTTTTAACTCCTAAATTCTTATTTTATACAACACAAGATACATAATTCCATTTTTTCAACATTGAATGTAGATTATGGTGTATGGTACTCCATTCCCATTTAAAGTATACTGCGTAGTGTCATATTACAAAGTTTAATATTTTTGGAACATTTTTTGGTAGTTTCTCCTATGCCTATAACCCTTAATTACATTACATTTATTTTTTATTACCTTCATTTTGTGTCATATACTTTATTTAAAAAGCTTTCATTCTATTAATAATAATCCTAATAATGCATGTTTCTTTATTTTATTAAGAAAACAATCTTTTTTTAATTCATATATAAACGTAATATTACATTTTTTAAATAAAATTTCACTTGCATTTGCATCATAGTATCAAAATTAGAATCATTTACTTATCATAACGCAATTATTACACTAATAAAACCTGTTGATTTGGCTCAAACTGTATTCACTATACTGTATTTTTTTTTTGTAATTTATAATTAAAAAAAAATATTTTTTTTAGTTTACCTCAAGTCATTGTTTAATGATTATTGGTTATAAATATACCTACTCATTAATGCATTGATCCTAGACCTTGGAAGCACTGCTGGATGGCATCTTCCATTAATCTCTTCACCATATCCTGCAATAGCATTTGAATTTCCTCTACATATTGAATCTCTCCTCCTTTGGCTTTATTTTTCTTTTGGAGAACAAAAAAGATTGCATGGCTCTATGTCAGTCAAATAAGTGGGATGGGAATGACTAATGTATTTGAACTCCTTGCATACACATAAAGTTTTCTCTTGCTTAATAAACATGCACAAAATTTGCAATAATGTAGAGTATTCCAGGTTCTTCTGACAAAAGTTATTGGCCACCTCATGTAACAACTATAAAACCTTACAAATATGCTGAATTTTTTCCTGAAATCTTCATGATTTTTTTACGTAAACTTTTTTTTTATTTGTTTCTTATCCTCAATATATTTTTCTCCTCAAAATTATTCAAGCATTAATTGCTTGAATATTTTCTCTTTTTGCTTTCATTTTAATAATGAAATCAAAAAGAGAAAATGCTCAAGAAAATTAAAAAAAAACTAAACCAGATTTATGTTCCGTTTGTTTATCAGCAAATAAAGGGGAATTAGCAAAAGTAAATATAAATACAAACAAACCCTTAAAGAAATATTAACAATTTTGTAACAATGATATTAACAAAGCTTAAAATACAAAGCTTTTTTACATTGTTAATATGAAAAATAAATCAATAAAAAAAATATATATATAAATATATGAAACACTAAAAAACAAGAGTACTTTTTTTATATTAAAAAAATAATCATCATAAGTAGATGCATGACACAGGATAAGGTAGAAGTATCTCAAAGAGAGATAGTATGAACATTTAATTATCACAGTTATAAATCCTATATTAATGTTTAATTATTAACATTCATGTTAATTCTTATAACAAAACTTTTATAAAAACATTTAAATAAAAATCTTTAATTGAAAAAGACTCAGAGTCCCCAAGTAATTCTCCCCTTTTTTTAAACATTTTCTAAAGTTGAGTTTCAAAAAAAAATTATTTTATCGCTAGTTTTCAAGAATATTGAGCCATTGTGGATTTCTCTGGTATTCTGTACTTATAATGAGTGATATGTTTTATATATTTTATTTTCTATCTTTTTTTAATTCATTAGATGCCCTAAATTCCTATAATCTCTTTAGGAATCATTTTAAAGCGCCCACTCTTTAAAGAGGTTTAGATTTATCTTGAGCGCTTCTTAGGAAAGTTTCCTAGACACTTTACAAAAAGCTGAAGTTAAGTTTTTTTTTTGTTTTTTACCTTGTTGCTATATGGAGAGCAGTTTTTATTATTTTTTATGCATTATCTGGGACTTTTTTGTTGTCTAATAAATTTTTTTCTGTTATTAATGTTATTTTTTGTTGTTGTTTTTAATGTTATGTTTTTTCTGCTATTTTTTCTGATATTAATGGTTTATTTAATAAACCACTGAACTCAACGGCAGTAGAGTTCATTTATTTGTGATAAAATTTCACACCAAACGGTACTTAATTTGCTTAGTTGCAGTTTTACGTTAGGTAGGATGACAAAAATTATTGGTAATATACATGTATAACTATCAGTGAAAATAATTTTTCTGTAAATGTTGAAAGAGATTTTATTTTATTTTTGAATTAATTTTAAAACCAAAATCAGTATTATTTCCATTTACTCTCATTTTCATGAGTATATTTTATGTTTTTGTTAACATCTAACCCAAATGCTCATGGGATATTCTTTCTGTTAAATAGTAATCTTTTATTAAGATTACTGCCATCACCAAGAGAGGCTCAGTTGACTTAAATATAAATAGCTATGAGTTGTATATTATATAAACAAAATTCATGCTTAAAGAAAAATTTTACTTCTGGTGTAAGTGATCATTGTATTTAGTAATAAAACATTCATAAATATTATAGGTTTAGAAGATCACTAGGTTACAAATACTAAATAATTCATGAAAATAAGATAAAGGATAAAAGTCATACATCTCTCTCTATTGTCTTATGATTAAATACATTGCAGTGTTCTGTATATAGACTTTAAAATTATTTTTATCACTAATAATAATTTGAACAATCTTCATTGATTATTCTTTTATGCCATCTAATTCTTTTTTCTTTTATACTTGTCTTTTTTTAACCTTTTAATTTTCTGATTGTCAACATAAGTTATACTGTGTTAGATCTATAGTAAGCCCATTCTCTATGTAATTTGGGAAGAATGGCTGCCTGTGAACCTGTCAGGAACTCCTTCCTCTTCAGTATGTGTACAACCCAATTCTTTGTAAAATACAATAACAGAAATTCTTTATACAACCTGTGTTAAATAATTTATTAAATAATATATAGTCTTTTTCAACATGGTGTTATAATGAAGTACTTAAAAATTAATTCATTACTATCAATATTTTGAAATTAATTGAATAGTAGTAGATAATTAATTTGGTTTTCAGAAGAAATAAATTTCTTAAATAAATAAATGTGAGAGGGTTTATTTATTTAATGATATGTTTCAAAGACTAAAACTAAACATTGTGTGCCAACTGCTTTTATTTTGATTATGTTTATAAACTTAACATTTTACAACTTTGCACTATTTTTGTCATAACACATTTGTCTGCAAATTAAACTTAAATTCAGTTTTAAAACAGTCTGTAATTCATTTCTATGTATTACCAAGATGTAAGAGAAGATGAGTATGCTTTCCCCCAAAAAACAAAGAAAGTATCTTAAACTATCACTTCTTCTGAAAGAATTTTGTTTAATGAAATCATAAAAATACACAGTTTTAAAGATATTTAGCATTCAAATATTTATATTCAATTTCTATATACTTTGGTTATATCCTTTATTTACAATAATAAAATTATTGGAATGTATATAAATTCTCATTTTAAAATGTCATCTTATTTATCATATTTCATAAAAGGAAAGAGCTACACTAATCAGTTATTGAAATTAGTTGCAAAAAGAGAAAATTCAAAAATTGTTAAAAAAGAAATCTTAAGCTTTGTTTGTTAAACAATCATTATCTGTTGATACTGAAGAACTGTTTCACTTATAAACTAAATGAAAATATGAAGAAATTACAAACATTAATTAACAAATAAATAATACTTGCACAACAGTTGTTTCCAACACTGTTATCGAATTTATAAACAACTGTTGACCAAGAAAGGAACAAGTATCATTTCAGGCGACTTGGATTGCTTAAATTGGTACACTTTCTTTTTGGTCAGAAATGATTGATAATTTTTATTGTTATTCTGTATTTTTGAAAAAATACTCTTTTGTGATTTTTAATTGCTATTTTTAAATGTTTTTTATTACTTTTACATTATTTTTTTAATTTATTATTAAACAAAATGGATCAGTTATGTTGAATTTTACTCCTCAGTTTTTATATTTTTTATTGTTTTTTTTCTGTGTTAATGCTGAGTTTATTTCTGTGCAAGAATTAATCAGTGAAGGATTATAGAAGTTGCAGGACAAAATTAAATTTTACATATCTTAATATTTACAGATAAAACAAAACATAGCTCGTTTTTAAATCTCAAAATATTTATTTGACATTTGACTTTTTTTACCAAAACTTATTTGTTTAAAAATAAAAGTTTTGTAATTTTTAAATGTCAAACATAAAACGCACGTAACTAAATAATAATCTGAAAACTGTGTGTTAAAAATACAAGAATTTCATTATATTACATTACATTGCTCCAATAATTGTTGGTCTCTGTGTTATTTACTCCATTAATTGTTAATACCTCTTTTGCCCTGTTTTTTTTTTAATTCTATAATTTATATCTTGTTTTCTTTCAAATCTTTTTCTCTGTAAGCCCCAATATGCCAGGCAGCTCTGATTCATGCCTCAGTTGTAATAAACCATTTTACGGAAAAACAAAAATAATTACCCGTGCGATTTGTGCCATTCATTATCATCTCTTAACCTGTCTCAACTTGACTAAGGATAAGTAAGATATTTGTTTATGGAATTCCTACAAATGTGACAGATGTGTTAAAGGCCACTAAATAATGAAAATACACCAGTCAGTACAACTTTCATACCACCAAATTTTTTTACATTGATGACTTTTCGACATTGCCAAGTGAAGCTATTAATCATTTGGATGAGATCTTTTTAACATTTTTGATTTCAACTGATGAACATTCTATTTTTCAGTCTGGTAAGTCAGATGTCTCATTGACATCTAAAAATTTGAATAAGCAAATTGACTTAATAAAATCTGAGTTAACTTCTGTCTTATCCACCATTCAGTCATCTGTTTGCAATGCAAGAAATGACATCTGCGTTTCAAAACGATGTAAGTTCACTTATAAAAATAATTTCAGTCTTCAGTCTGAGAACACTGAATTTAAGAATATGATTTCAAAGCACTGCAGTTTTAAGATTCGTATAGAAGAACTTCCTTTGTTGCAGTAGGAGAATACTGAATTAAGGAGTATATTAGTGGAAATTGGTGGACTTTATGGTGAGATCAGTAATTTGGGTCTTGTTAGGTTAAGGTCAAGGTTAGGTTCTGAATACCGATCTTAAAAACCTTTTATCTAAGTTTATCTGCCTTCAAAAGAAAGCATCGCCTAGCTCTTAATTTCGAGCTGCTTCCTTAATTCCTTCTGTTTTATCTAACCTAATTTTTCTACTAGTTTCCTTTTGAAACCTAATTCAAATAACAAGGGCACTAAGATAAAACACAAGAATTGTTAAGCAGTCCAAAATTAATTTTAATAATGGAATTGATGGTTCTAATAATTCCAAATTGTTATCTCTAAAAATAATATTAATTTTAATACCATTTCTGAACAAAATTACTCAAAAATTGTTAATTATGTTACATGGTCACACATGGGCTATTGTTAAGGGGAATCGCAGCAAGAACTTGGAGCCTGCTGCTGACTAAATTAAGTAGCCAAGTAACTGACCTAATCCTGAATTGGTTGCTCCTAACAGCCATAGAAAACATGCTTTGTTCGTGGCTGTTTTAAAACCTCAATTACAGAGTCCAACAATGAATATTTGCTTAGGGACACAGATTTAAAGTTCTTGAAATGTTCTAAATTAAAAATGAAATACTCATCTTACACTTTGTTTCATGTTGAAGTTTATAATTTTAAATTTAACGTGAAACATTTTTCATAATTTGTGTTATTTTAGTTGCCCTCTTCTATGGATCCCTAAAGAAGATTGAAGTGAATTCTTGTTTACCAATGGAGGATGGTTCCCCTTCAACAGAGCTCTGATGGACTTCTCAATATCTTCTATCAAAACATTTGTAGTCATTGGACTAAAAAGGATGAACTTTATGCTTCCCTGGTCACCTATGAATATATGTTCGCATTGTCTGAAACCTGGTTGTCATATGTTCACTGCAACATCATTAGGAGGGGTAACTTGAGTTAATCTTGGAGGTTGTTTGGATTGAGATTCCTAGGACTAGTAGAAGAAGGTTGGTGATTGGGAACCACTACTTTTCTCCCTTTGTTTAGCCTGCTATTTTGGAGTGTTATACTAATTCTCTAAAGGAATTGATTGATCCTCTTCATTTTGATATGTTGATCCTTGGAGATTTTAATGCCGCTGGTTTTGTCTGGTGCTCTCGTACTTTATCCCCAGTATAAACATTTTTGTCAAAAAGATAGCTAAATGTATTTTTGACCTCAATTTGTATAGTCCAGCTACGTAGTCTCAACTTGATCTAGTATTATCCAACATTCTTGTTGGTGTTTCTCATTTTGATGGCGTAGTTAGGCCTGACAAATTCTATCCTCCAATTACTTTTTATTAGAATTTTAAGTACATTCATTTTAAATGTGTTCCTACTTTTAACTTCAGTAAAGGTGATCTTTCATTGTTATATCGTAATATCAAAAGTGCTGACTGGTCTACTGTTCTCCTTTTGAATAGCCTAAATGATTCTGTATCAGCTTTTCAAGATTATAATGAATGCCATTGTGGAGAACTTGCCCCTCTTTAGGTGTAAGTCATCAAAATTTCCATCTTTGTTTTCCTGGCATCTCATTGGATTCATTAAAATCAAGCTGAACACCCACTGTCATTTTAAACTGTCTGAATTGCCTATTTAGTGTGAGATCATGATCAGGGTTGTTAGCATGATCTCTCAGTAAACTCTTCCCGGTTTTGGAATTATCTTTCCAAGCACAGGACTGACAGTCAGAGAACTATTTCTCCTTTAATTGATGACAATTGTATCACTGATCCAGTTGAACTTTGTTATTCAGTGTTCAGTTTCAGTCAGTGTACCAGGTTTTTGAGGAGGATTTGTACTTCCAGACCATACTGCTGGGCAAGTTAAACTGCACTGATGTCATTGTTTCTAATGTGGATGTTGAGGTAGATGGTTCTTGGCAAGATAAGATCCTTGAATCATAGGCCCGCTGTTGGTCCTAATGTTTTGTTATCAAAGGCATCACTGTTATAGCACCTGTTCTAACATCTTTATGCAATTGGTGTCTTTGAACCGGCATATTCTCTGATCTTTGGAATAAGGCTACTGTAACCCCATTCCTAAGCCTGGTATTCCATCTATCCAAAACTGTCGTTTGTTCCATATCCGTTCTTAGTTCCTTTTTAATGATTATAGAAAATAGTGTCTCCATATATTTAATCCTGTTCGTTTTGACTTTCAGAAGGCATTTGATAAGATGCCCCATCACCTTCTTGTTCATAAGCTGCAGAATTTTGGTTTCAGCCTCATAAAATTGATTTTTTCATACCTTTGCGATAAACATTTTGTTGTTTACTTTACTGTACATCTTTGCTACATTTAACCAAGTGTTTCTTGCAACATCTGGAGTTCCACAAGGATCCAATCTTGGCTCCTTGCTCTTCCTTCTATTCACATTGATGTTGCTGATGTCACTGCTGTTGATTTTGCCATGTACACAAACAATTTAAAGATCTTTCAAATTATATCTTCTGCTGCTGATCATCACCTGCAACAGAAAAATATAGACGCTGACCTCCAATAGTCTCAACAAAATGTTATACCTTAGAATTTTCTCAAAATTAAGTTTGTTTTGTTTTCAATAAAGACAAATATCTCGTTTTTTGGATACTCTTTGGGTGAATACATTATACATCCTGACCCCCCTGTAGGGAAAGACACCCTTGTGAAGCCAGCCTTTTAATGTTCCTAGTCACCACACAGAAAGAATGTACTATAATGGATTTGGGTGCCATTTTGGACTCAAGCTTTATTTATCCAATCATGTTGATCAAGTTGTTGGTAGACCAAGAAGTATATAATCTTGGTCTTATTAAATGGCTGGCAAAACCTTTTGTTAACCTTGAGCAGGTTTGGTTTTTTATTAGGCTTTAGTATGGAGCCTTCTTGAATTCAACACATTTGGAACAGAAAATGATGTTACACATCTGATAAAATAGAATAGGTTCAGAATAATTTTTTCTCCTGGCTACAGTTTAAATTCAGATTTTTTGATCTCTTGTTCAATTTCTTGAACAGAACTTCATTATCTGTTTGGTCTTCCTGTGTTAACAGCTAGCAGAGACTTTTTAATTTCCTTTTCTTTTATAAACATCATGAACAGTTAGTTTCCTTCACCTACAACTGTCTCTTGTGTGTTCCTCATTCGAATTCTCGTAACACTTGTCACTGCATGTTGCAAAACCACTCTATCTTGCCTAATGGATAGATGTGTCAATCCAGCATCTCATTTGTGAAATCAAATTGATTTCTTTCAGTCTTTTATAAAATATGCCAAAAATATAAAAGAAATTTGTTTTACGTATATGGACTATATGATTACATACAGACTGGAGTATGTGTTTGTTAATGAAGTAATAGTGAATTTTAGTATATACAAAGTGTTTATAAAAACCGTTTCATGAATTCAGGGGATGGTCCCCCACATTCAAATTAAAAAAAAAAACTTAAAATGATCATGTCCAGAAACGCTTAGTTTACCAGCCATCTGCCATTTTGTATTTTTAACAAAGATCTATTTCTCAGGATTGATTAATCATATCAAGCTGAAATTTCATATACTGCAATGATTCCTAGAGGTTTACTTGTATAAAAATATTGAACCTGATCTCTCAATCCATTTCAAAAAGGCAGCCATATAAACATTTTAATTAATAATTTTGGAACCACTGGTTTATTTAGATATTATGCTACTACAGAAAATATAGTATTTTATGACAAAGAATGTGACACCTTATTTATTCGAGTTCATTCATAACTCGACATGATCTCAACTGGAATAATTTTATTAATGCTATCATATAATAAATTATAATAATTTAACAATATTGAAGATATTACAATAAATTAAAATAATATTGAAATCATGACTTCTCTTTTTCTTTTAGCTTCCAGAACCACTGTAAGGTATCACTTCAGAGGATGAATGACGATATGTATGAATGTAGTCTACAGTCTCAGATTGACCACTCCTTAGAAGTGTGGTTAATTGAAACCCAACCATCAAAGTACACCTGTATCCATGATCTAGTATTCAAATCCATATAAAAGTAACTGCCTTTGTTAGGATTTGAGCCTTAGAACTCTCGACTTCGAAAACAACTGATTTGCGATGACGAGTTAACCACTAGACCAGCCTGGCAGGCTTGAAATCATGATCTGAATGCATGATCTGTGCAGTAGTAATTAGTTAATTTTTTTTTTACCATTGATGTTATTCACCATGGTAGATAATGTAAATCATATTTATACTAACTTAGAAATTGCTGTTATGTGTTTAATGTACTGTCTTGCATATTGCAACACCCTTGAGGCGAGACAGCTGTATCAGGAACACTTTCCCAATTGGGTAACATTCAATTGAATGTTACCGTCTCACACAGTGTTTTCAAACATTCATAGACAGCTCAGAGAGCTGAATACAGTTAGTATAATCTCAAGGTAAAATAGCTTGTACAGTCTGGTAGTGACGGGCATGGAGTTGCTGCTCATGCAAAACCTTCCAAACTGTTGCATTACTTACATTGAACTCCAAGGCTTCTTGTTTCTCTGAGCTGTCTATGAATATTTGAAAACATTTTGTGAAAAGTTAACACTCAATTGGGAAAGTGTTCCTGATACAGCTGTCTTATTTCAAGGGTGTTACAATGTGCAAGACTGTACATAAATAAAATGTCATAGATGGAATAACAGCCATTTATAAATTAATATGAATATTATTCACATTACCTGCTGTGGTGAATAACATTAATGGTAAAAAACAAAAAAATTAACTAGTACATCACGGATCAATGCATTCATATCATGATTTCAATAATATTTTATTTTATTGTAATATTTTCAATATTCTTAAATTATAATTTATTACATGATAGCATTAATAAAATTATTCCAGTTGAGATCATGTCAAGTTATTTAATTTTATTTGGGAGGAAATGAAAACTGGTTTTTTAATCTAGAGTGTCTCACCTTTTTTGGCAAAAGAATTTTTGCCATATCTTTGTTATTTATTAATGGATTTGAATAAATAAGTGTCATTTTCTTTGTCATAAAACACTTTACATTTTCTGTAATACATAACATTTAAATAAACCAGTGGTCGCAAAAATATTAATTAAAATATTTACATGGCCGCCATTTCAAAATGGACTGAGAGATCAGGTTCATTATTTTTATACAAATAAACCTCTAGGTATCCTAACAGTGTATGAAATTTCACCTGACTATAGTTAGCCATTCCTGAGAAATAAATTTTTGTGTTAAAAACACAAAGGTAAACTAAGCATTTCCGAATATATGTTGATAAATTTTATTCTTTATTTCAATGCACTTATCCATCCCCTGAATTCTTGAAACAATATTATTACTCCAGTAGAATATTTATTCTAGTTGACAGTTTTCTGAATCCACACTATATTAAAGCCTGTCACTGTTCTAGTGTAAAATAAAATAAAGATTAAAAAAAATTATTATTATTATTTTTATATATCAATTAATTCCTCAGTATCTGCTAATGATGATTTTACAACTGAAATGGCCATCTACTTTTAGATTTTTAAATAAATTCTTTTATTAATAATTTTTCAGTATTTTCTTGTTTTTCACTTTATTTGATTTTGTATAAAAATATATATTTTGAATATGTATATAACTTCTACCTAGTTTTAATAAATCTAGTTGAAGGTCTGAATTGAATGAGTTAATTCATTAATATTTAAGAAGGAAAAAGATTTTGAAGCAATTGCGTAAAAATTAATCCAAAAATAAATTATTCAGAAAACATTCCACAAAATTGAAATAATTCATAATAATGAAAATGAAAGAAATAACAAAATACAACTGTATTACATTTTCTACTTCATGAGTAATTTATCATTTCCTTCCTTTCTGTATCATTTGTTACCTAATTTTTACTCTATTTTAATTTCTTCCTTTAGAAAGATTCAATTCAATGATTTTTTTTAACTTTTTAAAGTGTCTTGACTGATATAGCACATGATCATTTAATTCTTAATACTAAAACTGTTCTTTTAAGCCAATAATGTATTTTGATTAAGATAAAAACAATAGGCAAGGAAATATGAGTACAGATATATCACAACTAATGATGCTATGACATCTACTACTGATATCTTGCAGAGTGGCACATTCATTGTACTACATGCATTATATTTGAAATAAGTTTAATAAATTTTATTTTGATTCATCATTACTACCATAAGGTTGTCTGCCCTGCAGCAAGTCCCTTGCACCATGCCTTTGTCCATTCTCCTGTATTCCTAAGTAAACTTTTAAGATCTTGATAGCTTTCATTTCCTTGTAGATCATTTATAATTTTTACTGTTTAATAGCCTCTTTTTTGTATCTTCTACTGATCCTTCCAGCACTGTTTCAATCAGTCCTTCATCTCCTACGAAAAGTTCCAGTTTTTCTACTCTGAATTTTTCTAATTAAGCTTCTATTCTTGTTTTCTCTTTGAATTACTTCATACTTCACTTTGTATGGTACCCAATCTCATCTTTGGGCATACTTCAATTGCCTTCAGCCTATCTTTTTCTCTCTTTTTTTAGTGTTCATATTTTAATGAAAAAAAATGTTCTCTAACTTAACACTTCTTAGGATGTTTTAAAAACTAAATAAATTTTATTTCACAATGTCTGTTTCTTTTTGGTAAATGTTTCCTTAGCAATTACTATTCTTGTTTTAATTTTGTTTCCACTTTTTCAGACAACAGAGCCTGAAGAAAACTCTTTACCATTTTACTAGTCCAACTTTGCATTTTTGTGGTGCAGTTCATTGGATTATTTTCTATTATCCTAATTACTTTCATTTTCCTAGAAATCATTTGCATTCCATAGTGTCTTCTAATTTTGAAATCATTTGTTGAGAAGCCTATGCTTCATCTAAAAAAAAAGCCGTGTATGTCATCTATGAACCTTAGACAATTTATCCTTCTTCCTCTTGCACTAATTCTTCATCTTGTACAGCATTTTTACCATATCTTTAACAAGATATGACAAAACAAGGTTAGTCATATTGGTGATAGGCAGCAATCCAGGCTTACTCCTTTTTCTAAGTCAAGTTATCTTATTATGACTATTATAGTTAAAAATGTGAATACATTTTCTTAATATGTAATCTTTTTGGTACTTTTGCATTAATCGGCACGCATATTTTTTTACATTTACAGCTATTATACATATATAAAGTTATTATTTTACATATGTAGCTGTTATATATTTATAATTATTTATATTATTATTATGCATTATTTGTGGTGTGCATGCTGTTATTGAAGTTATTTTATTTCTCATTATCTGCTTGTTATTGCAGTAATTTTGTTCATTTATTTAGTTTATTTAGCTGTTGTGTTTTCATCATTCAGTTTCCTTCCATTGTAACAAGAAGTAACAGTAATGAATCTGTGGCAGCTACCAAACATTGAAGAAGCAATGGTACAGTTATTACAGGAATATGGAGGAGTAGCATTATGTTCCTAAAAATGCAGTCAGGATCCTGACATGAGATTACACTTCAGTAATGATATGAAGTGGAAATCTAACAAAAGAACTTGTATCGAAACTAAGCGGTTTCATATTGGAAATTGACTGGAGGGTAGTAGACTTCCAATAGTTATCGTTATATGATTCATTTATTGTTGGTGCGAGGAACTGATTTCAGTAGACTTCTGCGATTGACAATTGAACATAAGTCAACATCCTGTGGTCAACTGATAAGGAAAAAGAATTGTGCTTTTATTGTATGTATATCAGTTTCCAATGGGCAAAGTAGATGAAAATGGTGCAGTCATTGAGATTGATGAAAGTCTATTTACAACACAAAAATAATGCAAACAGGGTTCTTGTACAACAGTGGATTTGTGGGGGAATTTGCAAAGAATTAAACCAAATGTTCATTGTCAAATTTCCTGATCGTTCTGTAAAAACACTGCTGGGAATTATTAAAGAAAAGGTTGACGTAGGATTGACTGTTGTATCACTGTTGCCATGGTTATCAGCATGATGAATTGGAGACAGTTGGTTATACACATCTACAATTTAACCATCATTACAATTTCACCAACCTGGAGACAGGATCACATACTCAGCTTATCGAAAGAATGTGGGCATCAATTACATGGAGGAACAAGAATTACCAAGGTACTGCTTGACAGCAATGGAATCCTACCTGGTTGGATTCATGTTTCGGAAAAAATTTCCAAAAAATGCAGTGTTTTGAGAAATACTGAAGGAAAGGAATATCTCCTTTCTGGCCCCCATGTAAGTGATACAGTATGAAATTTAGTTTATAAATTACTTTTAAGACTAACATTAAACAAAAAATACATAATAAGAAAATTATATAAAATAATATGCGTGCCGGTTAGTGCACAAGTACCATTTTTTAAATAAAATTTTCAGATATGCTAATAAATTTTCTTATGTACATTTGTATAACTTAAAATTTTCTGTTGAAACTTAACCGTGTAAATTAAAAAAATTATCACAAAAATTTTAACTACAAAACAGTATGTTTTTGGAAATGTTAGATTTTAATATTTTTATATGTGTATGTCTTAACTATTTTAACAACATATTTCTTTCTTTTTTATTAAATAAATTCTGTATTTTAGTTTTAATTTGATAATGCAAATCAGAAATCACAAAAGGCTATTTTTAATTTATTGAAATTTTTGTAAATATTTTTTGTTTGCATGATAAGTTTTTACAGTTTAATTTTAGATTAAATGATATTCTTGTTTTTATAATTGACATTTTTTAACGTGAAATTTTTCATTCATTGGTTTGAATACATTGAAATTAACAGGGTAAAACTGTAAAATCAGAATAACGTATAAAGACCATTGTAAGATAAATGTGTTTACAAGCATTTAATTCACAATCTTGGTAAAATGGAATGTCTTTATTCTGGATTGATCATGCTAAGTTACAATTAATTTTGTTGGCCTTATTGCAATGTAATATACATTAGAATAAAGCTGGCTGATTGAATTAAGATAAAAGTATGGGATTGGTTGCATTTCTTTCTTTCCTCTAAAATAAACACAGCACAAAGTATTTCCAGTATACTTCACCTCCCCCATGGAATAACAGGCAGTAGTTAACCATGATTATGGTCCTGGTAAAAGATAGTTGATGAACGCTAGGGAGAAATTTTTCCATTTGTTTGTTAAAATAATTTCTTCATTAACTAACTCTTAATGATTATAATAATAGTATTCACATTAATCTAAAACTGAAATTGCAAAATTTATTAATTACTTCACATAGTTATATTTATTATGGGTAATTACATTAGGATTTTAGTTGAAGGTTAATTTAGGATTAGAATTTATTTATGGAGTCACCCAAATCAATAATCATAATTGGCTTAGAAAGATTGCTTTCTTCTTTGTTGTGGATTCAAGTCTGACATAAATGGTTACAGCCATTATATCAGTTTCTCACAGTATAGCATTTTTATTGTGAGTTGTGGAGTAAAAATTCTCCAAGTAAGAAATTTCAGTTGAGGATTTAATAATTCTGTAGCGAAGTGTACATTTTTTGATAGTATCTACGAATAGAGGTAACATGAAAAATCAGATGTGTATGTATTAATAGTCATAAATTTTGTCATATTGGACCTCATGTACATGAATATCTTACAGTATTAAAAAGTGCCATCCTTTAAGATTGCTAAAATCCATTTTTTGTTACACAGCTTTTGAAAACAATTTTTTGGAGTGGTTTTTCTCTTTCCCATTTTTTTTTCTGTCAATGTTTATCCTTAAAGTAAAGCCCAGGTGTTACTGATCCTATTCATAATTGTGATCAGAATTTAATACAATTAATTTTCCATACTTGAAGAGAGAAATTTATTCTTATTAAACTGAAAAGCAATATTCTATTTTTTATTTTATTTATTTTTATTCACAAACTTTACATACATCTCACAGAATGTGGTTTCATTAGTCTTATAATGCCTCGTATGAGAAATGTAACCTAAAATTGTTTAAATCTAGATTAGTTGAATAATGTTTATTTGTAGTTACATGATTGTTTATCACTATCATTCAGTGTAAGAAATTAAGTATAAAACTAGAAAGGAATTAATAATTTTCAGTCTTCATCAGTTTGAAATGCCAAATTATCTTCCATGGTCCTAGTTCAGGAGTTGATAATGCCATGTTTCAGAAGAGCATTTTATTTTCCATTAGTCAACTCCTTAAGGTGAACATCTTTTTGTAAGTTAGAAACATTTCCTTTGTTTGTAAACCAAGTAAATTGTAACATACATAATGAGCTGTTTTACAACATTTATATCATTCACTTTTTTCTCTTTGTTTACCCCCACCCCCATAGCCAAACCCACAATTAAGCAGCATAAATACAGTTCTGGGGGCTGCCATCGCCTCAAACTGCCTCGGCAGAACTCAAGGTCCCACCCAGGTAGCTGGGACCCAGCAAATGAGGGGACCCTGAAGGGAACCCCCCCACCAGGACTACAATCTTATATACTCCCCCCATGGCTCCACCAGGAGTCCCTGTCCATCGGTGATGAGACACTGGAGCATCCCATCCCTCCTGGATGAGGCTTCTTTGAAATAATCTTCTTAATATTTCTTAATGAAATATTAAGAAGATTATCATTTGCCTTCTTTCAGTTTTATCAAATGAAATCACCACCTAACCCTCATTAAGAATCATGAATCAATTCCTATCTCCATTAACCAGTGATTGATTTTTCCAACATCTGTTGATGAATGATCAATCGGTGGCCATCAACCTGTTAGATAGTCTTTGAGAAATGAATGGTTTGAACCAATATACGAGGTCTGTAAATAAAGTAATGAGACTAGATTTTTTGGCAGCCAAAGTGCAACCTATAAAGTTACTAGTTAGTAAACATATGGTTATGTGAACACCTGATTTATATTAGGTATTAATATTTTTAGTCTATTGTTGCCATGTGAGATGTAAACAAAATTTTCATGAAACAAGTTTTTGTTGTGCATTACAAAAATGAGTGATACTAATTATGAGCAACATTGTGCGATCAAGTTTTGTGTTAAAATCGATGTGAATGCTACTGAAACATTTACAAAATTGAAAAAGGCATATTGATATGATGCTATATCACAAGTCCAAGTGTTTAGGTTGTTTAAATCATTTTCAGATGGCCAGGAATCAATTGCAGACTATCCAAGCTCTGGAAGACCGTTCACATCAAAAAGTGACGACGATGTTGGGTGAATCAGAGAGTTGATACGGTACGACCAGAATGATTGCTGAACAATTGAATTTGAACTGTATACAATTCATCAAATTTTGACAAATGAATTAGAGATGAAAAAAGTTTGTGCAAAATTGGTCTCAAAAAGCCTCACTGTTGAACAGAAAAACTACAGGGTGGAAATGTGCCATGATTTTCTAGGGCGAATTGAAACTGATTATGATTTTCTAAAGAATTTGATTACTGGCAGTGAATCATGGATATTTGAGTATGACCCAGAAACAAAGCAAGGAGTGAATGGCACACTTCAAAATCACCACGTCCCAAAAAAGTGAAAATGAGCAAATAAAAAATCAAAACCATGCTAATTTGTTTCTTCAATAGTAATGGCATTGTCCATAAGGAGTTTTTGCCTACAGGACAAACTGTAAATCAATATGTTTACCGAGAAATTCTTGAAAAAATGCAGGAAAGAGTTGCCCGTGTTGAGACCAGCCACCAAAGACAACTGGAAGCTGCAACATGACAATACACCTTGTCACACTGCACTCTCAATTAATGAGTTTTTGGCAAAGAAAAACATTTCTGTAATTCCTCAACTACCTTTATTCTCCTGACTCGAGTCCCTGCGACTTTTTCCTGTTTCCGACTTTAAAAAACACTTCAAAGGACACCATTTTGGAACAGTAGATAACATTAAAAAAATGTAACCAACCGTCTGAAGGATATCCAGTTTCTGAGTTCCAACACTGCTATGAAGAGTGGGAAAACATTTAAAGCGTTGTGTGGCTTCCCAAGGAAACTATTTCAAAGGTGATAGAGTCAATGTGTAATTGGATTGTAAATTTTTCTGAACCAGTCTCATTACTTTATTTACAGACGTCATGTATACATAAAACCTCCAAAAATTGCAGTGTTGTAATGCAGCTGTAAACTACTGCTGTATTGTATCTATTCTTTTTCTTTTCCACAAGTATGTACGTGAAACTTGTTACATCATCCATTAATAAATGAATTGAATCCTCAATTAATTCTAACAATTTTGCCAAATTTTTTTCCCTTTTGGGTAATATTCTTTTAATTCACCTGTCACTCATCTATTCTTTCAGTGTCTTCTGTACTCATCAACTTTTATCATTTAGAGAAAAAATATCTACATCTTAACTTGTATAGAAGACATTCTACTTTCTATCTAGACTAGAGTATCCTGCAATGAATCTGAAAGATCTTGTTTCTGTAGTTTGAAGACTTTATACACAATATCACAAAGTCTAATTTCCATATAAACAACTGACATAAAATTTTAGGAGCGTTTCTCATTTTCAGTCTAGTTTTGAAATATGTTTAAGTCTGCTGTCGAAATATCAAAAATCTACTTTTCATATTTAGACCTTTTCTTCATAAATATGCTTAGTGAAAGAACCTACAAATCGATTGTAGCTCATCATAATAAAATGCATCATACACTACCAGACATTATACAATAAGATTCATAAACTGGAGCTGTCATTAGCTTATAAGAATTATCAATATGTGTCATTAAGTATTATTATGAAAATTGAAGGGTGTGAAGTGAGAGTAAAAAAATGCTAATTACATTTCAAATTTTAATAAATTGGTTCTGTATTTTGTTGAAGTTAAACAATGCAGACAGTTAATCTATTTGTTATTAATTACCATTATACCCAGTGCTTCTTACAAAAATAAATAAATGAATTACTAAACTATTTTAGAATAATTAAGTTATTTAAAACGTTTTGTATCATTACAAGGCAAATATGACAATGGTAGCTATGGTCATTTTTGATAATAGTTTTTACAGAATATCTAACTTTCTTTTATCGTTGATATTTGAGTTCTAGTTGCCTGGTTTTATCAGCCTTTGCTGCGATGTGGTGAACAAATCTTTCTGTGATAATATTATCATCCTTAGTTTTTATTTTTATTTTTCTTAGTTATGCTTTTTATTTTTTTCATGTCACACCCTCTCTCTTACAATTTTCTGACTAGGATTGTGATCTAGCATGTGTAAAAGTAGCTTATCATTCTCCTCATTTTGTATTTCTTTATAATTATGCATGTTTGATTATATGTGATTTTTACCTTTCCATGTTTGATTAAATTTTAGGGAACAAAAAAAAACAGTTAATTTTGGTTTCTTTACATAAATATTTGTGCCGTTTCAATATCTTTCTTCAAACCAATGCCATCATTATTACAAATATAAAAAACTTAGAAAAATATGTTTGCCTTTAAAATTTTTTTATTTACATTTTTGAATAAATGTTATTATTTTTATTGTTAAACTAAGAAAAACACAATTGTTGAGGTTGTGGCTTTCCTCAGAAGATAAGACTCATTTAACATGTACATAAAACAAGTAATTAAAAATTTTCATCATTTTTTGTTAAATCTTTCACTTGATTGTAGTCCAAAGTGCATTGCTAATATGTGATTCATCGCAGTTATTCTTAAGTTTTTAAATTTATATCTATAATTTTCTAAACAATGCATAAATATATATTATGCTTATTCTATATGCACCACTACAGAAATTATTTAGAACATTTCTTCTCACTATGGAATTATATCATTATTATGAAAATCATTTGTTTTTATTTTGTTTTGGCTACAGGTATTGAGTAATAGTTGTAGGATTTAACCTGTGATTTGAATATTGTCTTATTGATTAAGTTATCAACCTAATGATGGCGGTTAGATCATCCCTATTTACCAAAGCCTAGGTAGTACTTGTGGAGCATGCTGAGATGTGAGGTTTGTCCCCTACAAACCTCAGTCAGAAAACCCACCGGGTTGGTCTAGTGGTTAACGCGTCTTCCCAAATCAGCTGATTTGGAAGTCGATAGTTACAGCGTTCAAGTCCTGGTAAAGCCAGTTATTTTTACACGGATTTGAACACTAGATCGTGGATACCGGTGTTCTTTGGTGGTTGGGTTTCAATTAACCACACATCTCAGGAATGGTCGAACTGAGAGTGTGCAAGACTTACACTTCATTTACACTCATACGTATCATCCTCATTCATCCTCTGAAGAATTATCTAAACGGTAGTTACCGGAGGCTAAACAGGAAAAAGAAAGAAGAAACCTCAGTCAGTAAGTTTTTTATGGCACTTTTCCCCCTTATAAGCAAGAAATAATCAAATAATGAATTGATTCATTAGCCAGAAACAAGTTTACATAACTACAAAATTGATGCACATTATTTTATATTGAATATTACTTATTGGTGTCATCCAAGGAACTTTTTGTTTTATAAAAAAATCAAAAAAATCATGATTTTATTTTATAAATAGCTGGAAATATAAGTCCAGAAAGTCTTCTGTAGGCTATGATTTCATCTCCGTTTTAGTGATGCTCAGATAAACTCATTTTCTAAATAAGCAAAAACTTCTGCAGTAGTATAGGTAGTAAATTTATAACTTTTTGTACTGATGGTGACGCGATAAAGGTTATGTAAAAATTTTAATTCTCATTACTACTTGAAATGAAATATAGTACATGCAAATCTCACTTCATAATATGTTCAGATTCCTTTTTGAACTATTACAGTGATATTTTTCACTTTGCTACCACCTGAAATTATTTCTGGCAGTTTTCTCAAGTTAGGAAGAAATAAATAGTCATTAGCATATTGTTTGGTTTTAACGTTTCATGATGTTCAGGTATGTTAAAATGGGGTCGTGTTTTATAAATATGTAGAATATCACTGTTGTTAGTGTTGTCCAATTTATAATTTCCATCTATGAGGTGGTAAGCAGATATTGACAGTATGTTATTATGGAATGCTTTTATGTCTGTTCACTATATCTTTGTATGACTTGAGAGACTTGAGAGATCAGTTTATATATTCCAGGGGTATTGTGTTTATTTGGTGATCCTATTGCATGTGGTTTGCAAATATCCAGTCCAATGGAAGGAATACTGCTGAGGAAGGGACTGTATTATAGTTGTAAAAATATATTTTGATAGCATATTTCCTGATATTCAGAAAATGAGTCATGATGTTCATTATTTTATGATAGGTAAACATTTTTTTATTGTACTGATGTATGGCCATTTTATATTACTCCTCTAGTTTATTAAATCCCCTCTTATCTATTGATTTTACATAATTTATTCTGAAAAATTTAATCTCAGTATTTTAAAATTATTAAGAGAAACATTTAAGTTATCTCTCAAATAAATATGAATTCTTTTAAAAATGTATAAATGATATTTTACAGATATGTTACTTTAAGTAATTGAGTTAGCCCATTCCATCTCACCTGTTGCTATCATATCTATTCTGCTTTGTTCCTGTTAAATTTATATTTCAAGAACTTTATTGAAAATTTGAGTCTAATTTCAGTTCATTGTTAAAAAAGATCTTACTTCTCTTCTCTTTCACTATTAATTTTTATTTTTTTTATCTCTTTTTTATGTTTATATTTAATTACATTAAATCAGTGAACTATGAATACAATATAAATAAAATAAAAAAATACATATATATTCAAAAAAATAATAATTATAGTAGCAGATAATTAATTACTAACTTCTTTTTTTGTCTTCAATCATTTGACTGATTTGATGCAGCTCTCCAAGAGTCCTTATCTAATGCTAATCTTTTCATTTCGGTATACCCCCTACATCCTACATCCCTAACAATTTGTTTTACATATTCCAAACATTGCCTGCCTGCACAATTTTTTCCTTCTAATGATCCTTCAATAGTAAAACCTCTATTCCAGGATGTCTTAATATGTGGCCTGTAAGTCTATCTCTTCTTTTAACTATATTTTTCCAAATGCTTCTCTCTTCATCAATTTGCCGCAACATCTCTTCATTTGTCACTTTATCCACCCATCTGATTTTTAACATTCTATAGCAATACATTTCAAAAGCTTCTAATCTTTTTTTTTTCAGGTACTCTTATCGTCCAAGTTTCACTTCCACATAAAGCTATGCTCCAAACATATACTTTCAAAAATATTTTCCGGACGTTTAAATTAAATTTTGATGTAAACAAATTATATTTCTGACTGAAGGCTCATTTCGCATTTTATATTGCTCCTGCTTCGTTCATCTTTAATAATTCTACTTCCCAAATAGCAAAATTCTTCTACCTCCATAATCTTTTCTCTTCTTATTTTTACATTCAGTGGTCTATCTTCATTATTTCTACTAAATTTCATTACTTTCGTTTTGTTTTTGTTTATTTTCATGAGGTAGTTCTTGCTAGGACTTCATCCATATTGTTCATAGTTCCTTCTAAATCTTTTTACTCTCGCCTAGAATTACTATATCATCAGCAAATCGTAACCTCTTATCTTTTCACCTTGTACTGTTACTCTGGATCTAAATTGTTCTTTAACATCATTAACTGCTAGTTCTATGTAAAGATTAAAAAGTAACGGGGATAGGGAACATCCTTGTCAGACTCCTTTTCTTATTACAGCTTCTTTCTTAGGTTCTTCAATTATTACTGTTGCTGTTTGGTTTCATTAAATGTTAGCAATTGTTCTTCTATCTCTGTATTTGAACCCTAATTTTTTAAAATGCTGAAAATTTTATTCCAGTCTACATTATCGAATGCCTTTTCTAGGTCTATAAATGCCAAGTATGTTGGTTTGTTTTTGTTTAATCTTTTTTGTACTATTAATCTGAACCCTAAAATTGCTTCCTTTGTTCCTATACTTTTCATGAAACCAAATTGATCTTCTCCTAACACTTCTTCCACTGTCCTCTCAATTCTTCTGTACAGAATTCTAGTTAAGATTTTTGATGCATGGCTAGTGAAGCTAATTGTTCTGTATTCTTTACATTTATCTGCTCCTGCTTTCTTTGGTGTCATGACTATAACACTCTTTGTGAAGTCTAACGGAACTTCCCCTTTTTCGTAAATATTACACACCAGTTGGTATAATCTATCAATTGCTTCCTCACCAGCACTACAGTAATTCTATAGATATTCCGTCTATTCCAGGAGCCTTTCTGCCATTCAGATATTTTACTGCTCTCTTAAATTCAGATCTCAGTATTGTTTCTCCCCTTTCATCCTCTTCTTCCTCTATAACACCATTTTCAAATTCATTTCTTCTGTATAACTCTTCAATATATTCCACCCACCTATCAACTGTGCCTTTCGTATTATAAATTGGTGTACCATCTTTGTTTAACACATTAAATTTTAATTTATGTACCCCAAAACTTTCCTTAACTTTCCTGTATGCTCCGTCTATTTTACCAATGTTCATTTCTCTTTCCACTTCTGAACACTTTTCTTTAATCCCTTCTTCTTTCACTAGTTTGCACTTCCTCTCTGTAGTATTTCTTAATTGTTGATAGTTCCTTTTACTTTCTTCATCACTAGCATTCTTATATTTTCTATGTTCATCCATCAGCTGCAATATAACATCTGAAATCCAAGGTTTTCTACCAGTTCTCTTTGTTCTGCCTAAGTTTGCTTTTGCTGATTTAAGAATTTCCTTTTTAACATTCGTCCATTCTTCTTCTACATTTTTTACCTTATCTTTTTTACTCAGACCTCTTGCGATGTCCTCCTCAAAAATCTTCTTTACCTCCCCTTCCTCAAGCTTCTCTAAATTCCACCAATTCATCTGGCACTTTTTCTTCAGGTTTTTAAACCCCAATCTACATTTCATTATCACTAAATTATGGTCGCTATCAATGTCTGCTCCAGGGTAAGCTTTGCAGTCAACGAGTTGATTTCTAAATCTTTGCTTAACCATGATATAATCTATCTGATACCTTGCAGTATCACCTGGCTTTTTCCATGTGTATATTCTTCTATTATGATTTTTAAACAGGGTGTGGCAATTACTAAATTATACTTCGTGTTAAACTCTATAAGTCGGTCCCCTCTTTCATTCCTTTTGCCCAGCCCGTATTCTCCTACTATATTTCCTTCCTTGCCTTTTCCAATGCTTGCATTCCAATCTCCAACTATCATTAAATTTTCATCCCCTTTTATATGTTTAGTTGCTTCGTCAATTTCTTTATATACACACACTACATCATCATCATCATGGGCGCGTGTAGGCATATAGACGTTAACAATCGTTGTCGGTTTAGGTTTTGATTTTATCCTTATTACGATGATTCTAACACTATGCATTTTGAAATACTCTACTCTCTTCCCTATCTTCTTGTTTATTACGAAACCTACTCCTGTCTACCCATTATTTAAAGCTGAGTTAATTATTCTAAAATCACCTGACCAAAAGTCGTTTTCCTCTTCCCACCAAACCTCGCTAATTCCTACTACATCTACATTTATCCTATCAATTTCCCTCTTTAAATTTTCTAACCTACCAACCTTTTTTAGACTTCTAACATCCCACACTTCGACTGGTAGAATGTTATTTTTTAATTTTCTGGTGACCCCTTCCATAGTAGTCCCTACCCAGAAATCTGAACGGCGGACTAGTTTACCTCCAGAATATTTTACAAAGGAAGGCGCCTCCATCTTTGTTATATGAAAATGCAGAGAGCTACATTTTCTCGGGAAAAAAGCAGCTGTAGTTTTCCATTGCTTTCAGCTGCGCAGTACTCAGAGGATTGAGTAATGTTGATATGGCTGTTTAAGTCGTCCTGACCTACGCCCTTAACAACTACTGAAAGAGCTGCTGCCCTCTTTCAGGAATCATTCCTTAGTCTGGCTCTCAACAGATATCTCTCTGATATGGTTACACCTTCAGTCCAGCTGCTCTGTATCATTGAGCACTCAAGCTTCCTCATCATCACCAATGTCTCATGATTCATAGAAGGAAAATTACTAATTAAATGTTTTTAAAAAAAAATTACTTGTGGTACAGGTTGTCTGTTATCTAAAAATGGCCTCTTTTGTTCAATTTTTTTATATATTGACCTCCATTCTGTGTTACATATTAATCAGATTTCACTCATAATCTGTTTAATTTATTTTGTTATTTAATTTTTGATAGTTATTGTTCATCATAAAAGTAAGTTTGTTTATGATGAATTCAGTTTCTTTTGTACTGATTAGAATTGTCAAAATCAAATATATTATCTGTTTAATGGTTTCTATATCTCTAAATTTGCAGTCTGTTAGCTATATATATATATATAACTGTTATTGGACACGGCTTTTATTTTCTTGCACTAGTTAGTTGTAGTAGTTCCTTATTTGTTAAACCCTTAAGTTCCCAACCAAAGCATTTTTAAATTAAATTGCCATGATATCATCCCCACTCCTATGCTAGATATTAGATTATCAATCATGATGGAAATACAGTCTGTACTATTACTTAGTTTCGCTGTTATCCGTGAAATGTAGGTATAGTAATCATTTTAGAGTAGAACATCTGCTGAAAACATGTTCCCTGCCACTTTTGTATTTATTAGCTCACTTCCAAGATTTTAATTTTTTTTTTCAGTATTTTGTTGTGTATAGTGGATTTTTTTAATACTGATTTGTAGCTAAGATAAAATATCAAAGTTAAAACAACAGTTATGGGTTGCTGTGATGATATCAAAAGTTCTGCACACAAGTTCTGTAGATTATTATAGAGAAATTATTAGCAGTCGGTGTGTTAATCATTTAATTGGCCAAAAGCATGAAAAATCTTAACAATAATGTTTTAAATTGATTAAGAATTATAAATGATTCATTTTTAAATTTGAGCGTACAAGTGGTTTAGAAATTTTAGAATGTCATTAAATAAAAGCAGTACCGTTTATTTTTATAGAATTTAATTCTATAACTGATAACCCCCTTTTCTATAACTGTAGTGCATTTATGATTTATCACTCCCTGTTACGGTATGGTATTTATACAAACTACCAATAAAAATGAAATTCCATTAAAATTGTTCTACTTTGATGTTCATATTATCAAATAATTCATCTGTCTATTATGAGAAAAGCTCATATGTGAAGAAAATTTTCCCAATATAATTAGAAACGGTTCAAAAGAATTATATTTCTGATAGTTTAGCTTCAAGAAAACTAATGAATTTTCTTCATTGAAAAAGTAATTATAAAGAACCTATTTTGTACTGTTAATTTGTTTAATAATAAATAAAATAAAATATATATGTATAAAAACCTGTGTCAATGAAAATAGACAATAAAATAGCTGAAATGAATATTATATTCTTACTTTTTTGTGGTAAAAGGTGTTACTGTATAAAAATCATAAAATTATTAGAAATAAATTGTTAAAAATGTATTTTAAACTCCATCTCTGTCTTTCTCTCGAAAGGTTCTGGGTTCAAATACTGATCAGGTTTAGAGATTTTTGCTACAAAATTCATTTCTTAATTATAAAATAATAATAAGTAGTTAACTGAAATTTGACAAGCCTGTAGTTACCAGATTGTAAAATAAATTAATTAAATGATACTCAAAGAACTTCATATTATCAAGGTAAACATTTTTAAGACTAAATTTTTATAAAATTAACAAGAAAAACAAGAAAATAATCTTATGTTTACATAAGCACTGTTTCTTTAGCATTATTTATTTATTTATTGTTCATTATTCATTTATCTATTTATTACTTTGTAAAACATTTACCAATGTTTGTAAAAAGTAAATTTGCCAAGTTAAATGATTTGCACAGAACAGGAAGGGGTGAAGAGTAGCAGTTAAATGACTGGCACCCTTCACACAAAAGAAATATAGAATTTTGAAGGACTAATTTTGGGCCAGCAATATTTCCACCAAATTCAGTTTTCTAGATCAGAAAGTGTTTTTTCTAACAGCCCCCAGAGGGATGGACAGTCATGAATTAAATAAATCAATGTTAAACTAATTTGGTTGAACTATTTTTTAAACAGCTTTTAAGGATATCATTCTAAAAATTAATTTTTTTACTTTTATTTATTTATATCTATTTTGTCCCAAAATAAATAATTTGCAACTTGGAAGACCACTTACGTATTTTTAGTTTTGTTTGTATAAATCTTGTTAAAAAATACTATATTTTCTAGTTTGCTATATCTTTTTTTTTGTAAAGAAAATCCTAGTGACTGTAAAGATATATAAAAATTAAATAACTGAAGAATGAAATGCAGTTAGTTGCAAGTCACACCCAAATCATGACTCATACCCAAATGTATGAATAGTAACCATGATCTGTAAAGAAAAGAATTCATCAATTGAATTGAATGCAGTAATAATTAAAAATCCCTTTTTTGTTTTTTGAGCATATTTTCAAATTGTAGTCATAAAAAAATTTATTACAGATTTCATATGACTATTCAGTATAATAATCTGGGGATCTTCAAATAACTGAAGCAGCTTTGTTGATTTGAGGCACGTAGACAGATGTATTTCTTTTTCTTGTAAAAAATGTTGTAGTTTGTTAAATCCTTAGATCAGCCAGTAAGGATCTATTGTTGTAATTATCTTTGATAACTTTGTACAATTATTACACAAGTTCACAAAAAAATTAACAAAATTCATCAAGTGTTGAGAGCATAAAGACACAATTTAAAAATTTGTCAGATTATTCTGAATTTATACAATTACAGTCAGCATCCATACATGAAAAAAAAAACACATTTAATTGGATATTTGGTATGCTCCTGTTTTCTCTCCATTAGGTTCAGCTTGACCAAAACTATGCAACTACTAAAAATTTGAATTAAACAGTATAAGATTAAGTTAAAATGTAATGGCTGTTAAATACGTTCTATTTTAAAGATATACATTAATTGATATCATATGTTACTGATGGAAAAACAATATTACTTCTGTCACTTTTTGTTTTGGGTATTCAATTATAATTTTAGGGTGGGGTAGATCTGGAACTTTCTCCTTTAGCCTAATATACAAGCGCTCCTAAAAATCCTTGAAGTAACTTTAATATTCTGCTTATTTAAAAAAAAAAACTCAGTTAAATTCAGTAATAATCCAAAATATCAAATAATAGAATTTATAGGTCCCTAGAAATACATTGTAAAATTTATGATAACGTCCAATTTCCTAATAAAAATTAATTTTTCATATACTAATGAAAATATAAATTCATTCCAAAAAGAAATATTTAATTTGTTACTGAAAGTTTAAATATTCAAACATCTTTTCTTGAAGAATTACATTTCTCTATTCTCAAACTACTGTTTATGGGACCACTTTAAATATTCAGTGCATTTATGGTCAAACATTACATTTTTTTTTGCTGTCCAGTTCATCCTCACTTTCTTCTCTTTCAATGGTTTCTTGTTTCTTGAGCTGTGTGCCAGCAACCAATTTCTTTTATGCGTGATCCAATTGGAGTTATTACATAATCATCCACACTAATAACATAGAAAATTGTATGGTAAAGAGTTAATCCCTTGTTACTTCCGTGTATGAATTAAAGGAACTATTGTAATTGCAAAAAATGTCAGTTGTCAGATTTCAACAGAAATATCCATTTTGACCATCCCTGAATCCATTTTGACTAGTTTCGACATAACGTCTGTATGTATACGTATGTATCTCGCATAACTCAAAAATGATTAGTCGTAGGATGTTGAAATGTTGGATTTAGGACTGTTGTAACATCTAGTTGTGCACCTCTCCCCCATTTGATTGCAATCGACTGAACCAAAAGTGTCAAAAAAAGCCCAAAATAAAAAAACTTTGGATTTTGGACTTTTTCTTAACTGCAGTAATAAGCTCTCATTGAGAGCTTTTCAATTATGTATCATAAGTAGTATATATTTTTAATGGTTCCAGAGTTTTAGCCTAATGAAATATTTGAATCTTATAAGGCGAAGGCACATTGGTTCAAATCAGACTCTATCTCCCTTTTTTTTTTTTAATTTAAATATATTGATTTATTAATAATTATTAACATCTGATTTTAAAAAAAAATTTACGATGAATAATAATTTATTCAATAAGAACAATAAAAAAAAATTATAAAAAAATATCAGAAGTTATTAATGAAATAAAATTTTATGTACTTTTCATTTTAAGAAAAATATGTATATGTAATTTAATAATAGGTGTACAAGGAAGTCATGTGGTGTCACAATCTGATTTTTTAAATTTAATTTCCATCTTTTATGTTTTTTTTGTGTGTTTTTTTTTCAATATTCAGTCTCCTCTTCATAGTCTGAAGCCAGATTTCTTAAAATAATTAATAAAAAATAATAAAATAATTTCATTTTTAAAATCATGCCATTGAATATTTATAAATAAATTGCTAACTGCTGAACTATCCTACAAGAATTTCTTGATTATATTTTGAATTCTATTTGATTATGATTTTAATTCATTATAATTACAGAGTTTCAATATTTAATGTTGCAAAAAGCATATTAAAAGAATAATGATATTTTAAAGCAATATTGCCTTTTTAGCAATTACTGAAATAATATAATTTTAATCTTCTTTTTTTTTTGTAAGTTTCAAATAAGAAATTTAGATTTACCTATTTTTTTTAATTTAGGAAAATGACCACTATAAACTATTTTTCAAATTACTAGTAGTACTAAGTCCACTCTAATTACAAAACTATTCTAAAAAAAGTTTTAAATTTGTTTTGCAAGTATTACAATGATCAAATACATCTTATTTTTCAGTTTAACTTCTTCTTACATGCAGTTTTGCCCTAGCTTGTTTTACTGTTATTTTCACATTATTACATAAGTCAGTTTTTTGTAAAATATTTTTGTGCTGGTGTTCAGTTATGATATAAATGGCTTAAGTTCTTTATAACTGGCTTCAGATAGGATATAACTTAGTTCATTGATAATCCATTTTAGTTTTGGTTCTAAATAATTAACAGAAAAAGAAAATAAATGATAACATGTACTTGTTTTTTAACTTATTATGTAATTAGCTAATAATAAGAAAATTGTAGAAAATAGAATTTGTACTTAGAAAAATTATTTTTATGGTGTTGGTGGGTTTTTGGTGTTGGTGATGGATTGTGATAAATTCTTTCTGGTATAACTAATGAATGACTGACAACTTACTATAATCTAAAATAGTGTTAAAATACTAATAATACTGGTATAAAATTTTTCTTTATTTAAATATGTTAAATTATTATATTGTTTTGATATTTTAAATAGCATGTATGTGACATTTATCAAATTTTGGTGCTTGTTATGTGCAGTGAACGGGGAAGATGATACATCGGTGACTGTGAACAGCCAACCACCCCAAGTAACAACAAACTCACCACCACTACAAGAATCTACTGTTGAACGACAGTGTTTCTCTACCCAAACGGATATGTCGCAGTCATATTATGTGCGCGGAACACATATGTTAAGTCCTGGTAGTTTCATGTCATATCTAAAACAACCTGGTGGTGTGATGTTGACACAACTGAATTCTTCCGAATCAAGCAGTGAGTTTGCAAGTGGAATGCCGGACCTTTTGTCGGCCCAACAAGGCAAATTAAAGCAGGGCTCTGATCTTAGGCTGTTCAAGTGTTTAACATGTGGTAAGGACTTCAAGCAAAAATCAACATTACTACAACACGAGCGAATTCATACAGATAGTCGACCATATGGCTGTTCAGAATGTGGCAAGCGGTTCCGACAGCAGTCGCATCTGACGCAGCACCTCCGGATTCATGCAAATGAGAAGCCATTCGCCTGTGTCTACTGTGAACGCACATTTCGGCAGCGGGCCATCCTCAACCAGCATCTCCGCATTCATTCTGGTGAGAAGCCGTTCTCGTGTTCTGAGTGCGGGAAGCGGTTCCGCCAGAAAGCCATCTTGAACCAGCACGTCCGAACACACCAAGGCGAGCACTTCTCTCCCATCTTACATCCCCCCCATCCACCTATCGCTGTCCCACACCGTGAAACCCAAACAAATGCAACAACACAAACTGAAAATTCTCAAGACTGAGCCTTTACTACCCTTGAAATCACATAATTACAGTTTCTTGTCTGAACATTTCTTATAAAACTTAACATTTCTTTTACCTTACATGTGTCTAAGTTTCTGTCTATATGAAAAAAACTACAAAAACAGTGTATCACTGGAAACTTTTTACATTATTTAAGAAATTGTAACTGGTCTGATATTTATGCCATGAAGTAGTATTCAATAGCAAAACTGGTTAATTATGATACTTTGATTATTGAGTTATAAGTTCGCTATATTAAAGACTACATTACTTAGTAGTATGCCTTATTCCTTACTGAATTAAGACAGTGTTTATAATGCAGTATTTCACCCCAGAAAAATTTATAATTATCTTTGACTTTGTAATAATCTTTCTTATTTTATTTTTTCAGACTGTCCATCCCAGTCTTTCTTATAACATATACAAACCAGTTAAGGGTTGCTTTTTTAGAAATCAGTGAAGTTCTGTGTACATTCTGCCCCTATGATGATCATAAATGTAGCATCACTTGCTGGACACAATGCCATCCAAATTTCTGTATACGTGACAGTTAAAAATGTTACAGTATATTAGATCCATTGAAGAATTCAAGTATCACGTCACCTCTCACTTTCCCTAGTACGCCAGATGTGGAATGCAAGTTGTTCTTCAACATAGTTGGGTTTACTAATGTCTTGAATCCAGTCACCACCTACAATCATCTTGTTTATGCTGCCAAGATATGTGTTAGCAAGAATATGTTACATTTTTTTGGCATTCACATAGATATTAAATGGTTTTACATTTTAAAGATTTCTTATTTTACAGAATCTATTACAATTAAATTTTGAAAATTTACTTGGGATTTTAAATTTAGCAGAATGCCTGTATGTTTAAGAAAGGCTATTAATATTTTAGTTGGAGTCAATATCAATAAATGGGCAATGGTTCATTTATCAGTTGACAGATTGATGAAGGAAACCCATCGGGTTGGTGTAGTGGTAAACACGTCTTTGCAGATCAGCTGATTTCGAAGTCGAGAGTTCCAACGTTCAAATCCTAGTAAAGGCAATTACTTTTATATGGATTTGAATACTATATTGTGGATACCAGTGTTCTTTGGTGGTTCGGTTTCAGTTAACCCACTCTCAGAAATGGTTGACCTGAGACTGTAAAGGACTACACTTTTCTTACAGTCATACATATCATCCTCATTCATCCTCTGAAGTAATACCTGGCGGTGTTCCTGGAGGCTAAACAGGAAAAAAAAGGTTGATGAAGAAGATTCTTTTATTTATCGACAAATTATTATTGAATGAAGCTAAGTTAAGTTTCTACCACTCATTTTCTATACTCTTCTGCAAAGTAGATCTTTCAAAAATATTTCACAGTATTTCTTCAGCCATGCCGGTTTTCTGCTAGGTCTGGTAAATGGCTAAAAATTGTAATTTATATACATTTGTTATTTATATAGATAGATTTGTAAATTTCATATCAGTACAGTGTGGTGAATTGGCAGTCTTTATATGTTGTCTTAAACTCAGCATACTAGAACTGTACAAAATATATAAACACACTAACAAAAACAATACATTAAACAGGCAAATACAGTACTTATTATATAAACTCTATCACATATTAAGCAGTATTTTCTAGCTCATCTTGATTTAGTATCAGCAATAACAGCAACATCTAGACCTTTGGCAGTTAGTGGTCTATTAAAATTGCTGTATAAGAAATTATATAAACCTTTTAAAACCTATCAATTGAAATGTGTAGAGTGTAAGGAATATTGATTATTATTTTCTTCTTTTTATTGCAGCTTATTCTACAAAAGAACAAACACTAAAACTGCCAAAATAAAGGTTTTCAATAAAAAAATTGCTACTAAATTCATTTGGAAGTTTGTTGTAACCCCTGTACATAGTAAAGCAAAGATACATGTTTGTATTACTATCTGAATAAGTTTTATTATTATTATTTTATTTTCTTATAGGATTGTGTACCAAACAATATAGTATTTTTAACCATCTGTGATGTATCTGGTGTTAACTTTACAATTATACTTTTTTTAATTATATTATTTAATTGTAAACAGTAATTTTTGTTGTATTTTATTTTTAATTCAGTTTAAATTCTACTACAATCAAAAGAAAATTGTTATAATTTTGCAAAATTAAAACCCTAGTTGATTTTTTATCTGCACTGTTATTAATAAAACCATGATACAACTTCTAGTTTTAAAAAATTAAGTCAATAAAAATTAACAGTCCTTTCAGTTTCCATTTTTATAACAAGTAGTTTTTATTAGCCTTTAATTCTAAATAGGGAAATAATAAAATACTGTAAAAAGTAGTATCATAATTTCTGATGAGGGTATTTCTATATTGACTAATATAAAATGTTTAGCGTTTGTCATTTAACAAGAAATTTAGTTGCATAAAATGAAAAGATTTTCAAATATTTTTAATAGATATGTCAAGTAATTTTCAGTTTGACTACTAAATTTTGGTTTGTTTGTTTATTTATTTAGTTTATTTTCTTTAACGATTACAATAATACTTTTTCAGTTTTATTGCAAGCTTCTTTTGAATGTTATAAATTTTAAGTAATTTAGATTCCAGTTCACCGATTTTCTCATGATTCATTTTAATTGAAGTACAACTTGACCAAAAATTCTAATTTATTTGGTTTGGAAGTTTATCCAGTTTTTTAAATCTTTCATTTTATACCCCTCTTTAAAATATTTTGGAAAGCACCTCCTTATTAGGTATCTATAAACTGAAAATAGTATACGTTTAAGTTTCATTGCTTTTTGTTTTATAGTCATAATATGATGATAAATCAATCATTTAGTCATATATAGTTATCCCTGGAGAGAAGATTCAAATGTGAATATAAAAGTTGATATGAACAACTTTTACATTTTTCATAACTATCTGTCTGCAGTTTTATTATATATATATTTTTTTTTTTTTAATAGAATATCCCAAAGTTGGATTAAAATATCTTTGTATTCTCTGTATATAGGTATTTTATAGCATTTCCTATGAAATAAAAAATTGTGATTTTACGCTTTGAAATTTTAAAATTGCAGTACTAATTATTTTTAAATCATAATCAACTTGGTGATAATTAGTTATATTAAATAAAACTTTAAACAGAAATAAAAATCAAAAATTACAATTCAAACTTTGGCAATATGGCATATTATGTATTATACAGGGAGGAGGACAGCTACCAACTCCTTGATAAGTAAGAATTATGAATGTTATTCTAGCAATAAATTGACAGCAGAAATTAATTTCTATAAAATTTTTAACGGTTTGGCTTAAACAGTTTTTCCCAGTTAAGCAGAAAACTAACTACTTTTACAAACTAGCTGTTATGACAGTTGTGAAGTAGTCTTCCATGTTATCTTTTTTATCATAATTCAGCCTGTAGATAATACGCAGCATTTCTAAAAATCATCATGTTTTAGTTACCTACCGTAGGTCCCTTGTAGATGTCCATTTCCATTGCCCTCTATTAAGATCCTAATAACAACCATTAAATTAAATTATAATTTTTACTATTTAATATCCTCTTTTTTGTATCTTCTATTGATCCTTCCTGCACTGTTTCAATTAGTCCTTCATCTCCCACGAAATGTCCCAGCCAGTTACTTTTCCTATTCTGAATTGTTTTAATTAGGCTTCTATACTTTTTCTCTTTTCTCATTATTTCATTTTTCGCTATTTAATCACCCAGTTTCATCTTTTAGCATATTTCAAATGCCTTCGGCCTTTTTCTTTTTCTCTTTTCTTAAGTGCTCATGTATTACATGTACTCATTCAACTCTGTCTCTAGTTTACTTTAGAATAACTGATTATTTCTGTTAAATGCTTCCATACCCATTGTTATTCTTATTTTTCTTCTTTTTTTTCACTTTTCTCCAAAATATCTTGAAGTTCAACTATTCAGTTTTGTTTGTTCTTCCAGCTGAATAGTTGTAGCTAAAACAAGCTTGTATGTGTAAAGAAATTGGCTTTAAATAGTATTAGGCATTTTATTTTAATATTATTAATTGTTAAAGACGTTTATATTAATTCCCTTTTAGTATACACTGGTATTGATTTTCCCCCCCTTTTTTGCTAAGTTAGTTCAATACTGCTTGCTCAGTTCCTTTTTATTAAATCAAACCATGTCAGATATTGTTTTGTAAAATAATATAGTTTCAATTCCCTTTCTTACTCAGTTTGTATCATATTGATATTTCTGATCTACAAATCCTTGGTTGTCCTTGGTTTGCACTACCAATGGACATTTCTGCAAATGAATCGTATCTCTATTTTTATATTCAGATTGTGATGCATAACTTCTTTTATAACAGCATGTTCTTTTTAAGCTGGTTTCTGCATTTAATTTTAAAAAGATTAAAATGGACCCTGTCAGAATGGAGAATAAATTGTAATGTTTGTGTATATTGATGATACAGTGTCATAAATACGTTAATTGTAAATAATATCTTAAGCGTGTCTTTCATACCAATTCATTTTTTCCAACTTAATTTTCAATACTTTTATCATTTGTAGGTAATTTTTTTGCCACAAATCTTTAAATGAAGAAGAATAAAACTTTGAATTACCATCTGGCAGAGGTGGTGGTAGTATCTTTTACTCAAAAAATTCCATCATTTCCACATGAAAGTGCTTTAAGTTAAGTAACGAATTAATCATCTCAAAAAAATTATGTATTTCTGAGAATTGATTTTCCTGGACGTTTTAAATTTATAATTTTTTTCATAACGTCCAAACAGTTATTCCTTTTGTTTTGCTTCAGTATTCATTTTACTTTTTGTATAAATCTATTGAAATTGTTGAATTTTAATATTTTCAATAGAAAATTCAACAATATTGTTAAATTCATAAAAATAAAAAAGTCATATTTTTCCCTTAATCGCTAGATCTAAGCTGTATAATTTTATGAATTATAAAAAAATATTTTTTTATATTTTATCTATATTAGATACATAATTTATTGGATTTTTTATGGCTTCGATTGCTGGTCAGCTGCTAATAAATGCTAACATCATCTGACAATGTTTAACATAGATGACCTGTGGAACCAGTTTATTTAAATATACTCCATTAATTTAATTTATTACTCTCTGAAAAAACTCCAAGTATTCTGGAACCATGTTTTATATATATATATATATATAAAATAGGATTTTTATTATTTTATTTAATTTCACATGAGAGCATAAATTGTGAAAATGATGAGTTTTTCTGAGATTATGGGCTTTTCAAAGTATGTTTCATATCGTGACACACAATAGTTATATAATTCATGAATAAATTACAGCTACAGTTTCATAAAATTTTGTTTATTTTTCGTATTATTCTTCATAGTACATAAGTTCCTCTAAAATTTAAGTACATATGCCTTTTTAACTCAGTTACAATACTGTTTACGTTAAAGTCCTGCTGTGGAGTTGATATATTTGATACCATCATTTGTTAATTTCTCATAGTTGTAACAAAATCCTTAATTTATTTTCTAAAGCACTAAAGTCCTCTTTTAAAATTGTGTAATTTATCTTTACTAATTTCATTACCTTATTATTCCTGTAAAGTATATATTAACTGCTGTTAACAATTAATCGTTCTTGTTTTCTTTTTCTTTATAATGTTCCTTCTATTTTGTTCTAAAGACAAGATACTGTATTATGTGAATAACAATACCTTGTAACAACTTGACTTACTGAATTTACTTCTGTCAGCTAAACATAAGTGGATTAATTTACAAATAAATATATATTTTATGATTATGTTATTTCATAAATATAAGTATAATAATTGTTAATCTTAATAATTTATTCTGCAGAGAATTTTTAAATCAGTATTTTAAATTTACAAGGTGCTTTAAAAATTATTGGCGTAGTTAAAAATATTTTATGCTAGAATTACATTACATTATATGTGATGTGATTTGTAATTGATGTTTCTGCATTAACAAATTTTTTAATATATTACCCTGTTGAAGATATTTATATTAGCATAACCTAAAAACAATTTTTTTTTTGTTTTATCCTTTTATTATTTGGACAAAAATTATTTTAATTTAAATATTAATTTATTAAATTTTATTTACATTTAAATTTATTGAAAATAAATATGCACTGTGAATGCTGTAAACTAATATTACATTGAACTGAAATGTAGGAAATATTTTCTGCTTCTGTGAAGCTACAAACATAATTTTTTTTTCATAAACTTTCTTACATATGTTTCCAGTAGAACTAAATTATTAACTTTTCAATGTATTAATCTACTTGTTATCTAAATAATTTTTTATTAATTTAAATAATTTATTGTTAAAGTATAATATGGAAAAAAAATTCATTTAACGTATATCATAAGGATTATCAGCTGCATGAACAAGTAAACAATATCAATAATAAAATGAAATTATGATGCTATGTTTATTTTATTAAAAGTAATATTTTAAAGTGTGAAATTCCAAAATTCAAATTCAAATTATTTATGAGAAATTAATAATATTAAATTCAGGTACGTATTGCTTAACAGCATGCCACATGTTGTTTTCTGTATTGTATATTGTATTCACGTAAACTAAATTTATTTATTAAGTTTATCATGTTTAAACGACTAATAGTGTTTATTTACCACTAGTATAGAGTTGCATACTTGTTCTCCAGTGTTCTTATATTACAAATACAATTAAATAATGGCCAATACATGTGATCTGAAAACAAATGTAAAGTAAGATGTAGTGTTTACAAAAGGTCATGCTAGACTTCAGGAAATAATTCTACATGTCTCATTTAAGAAAACATATCTGTAGAACATGGATCTGAAAGTGTCTCTTTTTCCATCTTTCATAAAGAGTAATAAATATTTGCCGGCCTCCGTGGTATGAGTGGTACCATCTTGGCCCTTCCTCCAGAGGTCCTGGGTTCGTATCCCAGTCAGGCTTGGCATTGTTCATACACTAAAAAGTTCCATTTCCATATCCCACACAAGCTTCAATTAAATTCAAGTTTATGAGGCAGCAATATCATCAAGCAAAAAAAAAAAATCTTTGCTTAGAGAAGGTTTTCGTAAGTTAAGATATTACAGCTAAATTCGATGCACACATTTTGTACATTATCTTTAAACAAGATAAAAAATAAAATTGATTTTAAAAATTTCAAAATAGTGGCCATTTAAAATATTTAATACCAAGTTTCTTGAAAACTAATTATATATGTATAAAAAAGAATTGTAATACCTAAGATACCTCATTTATCATTATAAATCACATAAGCTAAGATAATAATATTTTATAAAGTTATTATATCTTCTATTGTTTTACTTTTTATTACTAACATGACAACAGGTATTTATTTGGTAAAAAATTACTTGCTCTATTATTTGACTGATCAAAATAAATGAGGTATTATTTATTAATTAAACATTAAAAATTTTAAATGGCAGTAATTTTGATAATTTAGAAAAGTAGTATGCTGTTATTTAAAGATCACTTAAAAAATGTACATAAAAATTTTAACTCAATATCTTCCTAGATGGGAAGTTTATTAATTATTTTCAAAAAAAGGATGGAAATCAAGACATTTATTAATTCAGTAGTGATTATCAACTCATTGTGATCAATTGCTATGCTCACTGGATATTCTTTCTTCAGATTGATCTGTATAAGTATTTCCTGAAGATTACATGACCTTTTGTAAACATTATGTATGTAATATAAATATATAATTCAATGAAATGTTAGCTATAAAATACACTAAGCTGTTTACGTTCTAATTTCCGAAACAACTTTAAAAAATTCAGATTTTTATTTTGTTGAACATGTTTATTCTGATTTGGTAGTGTAAACTATGCCATCAAAAAATAGTAGCTTATCACCAGGTAGGTTAACAACACTGTGTACAATAATTTCATAATCCATGACCTAACAATATGCAAAAACATCAGTAATTAGCTTGTCTTCATGTAAAAATCAGTTAAGTTATAGGTTAATTTTTAGTCGGTTGGTATAATAGTATCTTTTTTAATGTCTTGTATACCAAAAGGATGAAAACTATTAATTAGCGAAACATTAAATTGTAACAATTTTTTACAGTGAATTTCTGTTAGGAGAATTGTTATTATTATATAAATTGATTCTGTTTTTTTATTATTATTTAGTCATAATTAAAGTTGTGAACTTTTAGTTTCTACTAAAACACAAGTATGTTTTTAATTTACTGCATATGATATTTAAAAACAAACAATCAGTCCTATTTTCAGTTAATACAGTTTTTATGATTCCTTCACAATTGTCTCGACTCAGTAAAAGAAAAGATTGAATGGTAAAATATATATTCCTATGATGAGTGTTTTCTTTAAATCTGATATTTTTAAGACTCTCTAATTTTGTAGTTACTGTATTTTGAAGTGTCATGTAACATTTGTTAAAATTAAAATATTAACTTAATTCTTTGTAAAAACAAAAATAATTTTTATTTTGTTCTGAAATATCTGAAAAATATTTTTAAATGGTTTAATATATATATTTTTATAGAATTTTTTCTTGTTTTATTTTGGAATATTTCCTTTTTTTATCATGCAGTCGTTAAACAACCAGACCAATCTAATATTTCAAAAATAAAATTTGTAATATTAATATTACAATCATATTAATTCAAATTCATATTTTTGAGTTAACAAGAAAAAAAATATTTTAGTAATAAATATTGTTGATAAAAAATGTATTAAACTATTATGACCAAATTAGAATCAAAAATTAATGTTCCAAAGATAATAACTCTATCCAATGGCTTAATTAAATGAGCTTTTGTATAATTTTTTTTATTAATTATGGATTACTTAATTTTCTTAATAAAATTTTAACAAGTGGATAATGTAAAGCTTCCTTCGATTTACTCAACATTATCTCATCTCCTTTGTAACACTAAAGTAATAAGCATGCAAACCATTTTATAACACAAGCATGACATGTTTTTGACATTAAAATTTTTTCTCATTGTCAAAATCAGAGTAGTTATTTTAGAAATTTAGGACACAGCAATTATCTTACTTTTTTCAGATCTTATTGCTTTGATTTGTAGATCGTTTGATTTATTATTACTAGTTTCATTCAGAACTTCATTAACAAAGTTCACTTTACTTTTCTCTGAAACATTTACGCTACTGAGTTGTGAGTTTATGAACAAACACACAATATGCAAAGCTTAATGTTATATTCTAGTCAGTGTAGTTTAAATAAATAAACAACTGAAAATGTAGTTATGATTTAGGGACCAGCATCGTTATTTTCTAATTTTATCCAGTATATATTTCTTTTCTGTTTATATAAAAAAATGAATAATTAAAACTTTCTTGATAAATTGTAGTGGATACAGTACAAAGTATTTACTATTTTTAAAAATTCTGTACAATTACTGGGTTATTTTTAAATCAAACATTTATTTATGTTTCATTTCATCACGATGTTATTTTGCCTTATGCGTTAGATTGATTTAAATTTCCCGCTTTTATATATATTAAAAAATAGTTTTTTTTCAAAAGAATTTCCGATAAAAATTAAAAATACTAGATAATACTTAAGTTTGTCTTCGTGTAATAAAAGATTGCGGTTATGTTGAGTACGGTTCACAAAAGATTTTTTAAATATCCCCATAACAGTAGTACTTTTTGTACGAATTTTTAGATAACGTGTTAAAATGCAAAAAAAAGTTAACTTTTACGTTACTTTTTTTTTTAAAGTGCTCCACCAGTGCCGCTATTAAAATGTCTTCATATAGAATTAAATCCCGAAATAATTTCCGACCATTAAAATTTTACGTTAAAATATTAAATTATGTGCTTGTTCTAGTTTAGCGATTTAAATCTTTGTTTTTTTTTTGTGTGAAAATAAATATAAATAAATTTATTTATTCATTTAGTGGGGTTTTCAAAATAAAATACATAGCAAAAATGGTATTTACTTTCTTAATGGGAGAATAAAAATGATATATTGTTAAGTGGTACTCGCATGGTTTTATGTACATGTATTAAACGCTCGATTTAACGGGACCTCTGTTTAGCAGTGGAACGTATAGGAATTCATGCGGAGTGATATTTGAGAAAGTAGTCCGTGTGTACGTGACGTAAAGAAATATTAACGAAAATATTTAAGAGTATTGTTTGATTTGTTTACATTCAGTTAAAAATACAAGTATGATTGTGCTGACACGTTATTTAGAACTATATTCGTGTGTGCGTTTATAACATTGCAGTATTATTATCGTCTCAGTACATGTGTTATTTTAGTTAAATTTGTAGGTTAGGAAGCTGGAACTTTTGTTTATGTCAAGTAAGTGAAATTTTGAATGGAAGTTATATTTATATATCTTGCTATATTTTGATTGAAATAGGTTGTGATTTGTTTCTTAACTAAGCTATCGGTTGTTTTTCATAGGCGTTAGATTGCGTTCGCCATGTTATTAATTAGGTGTACCGTAAACACAGTTCAAGTTGTACGTACTGGAAGCTGTTAGTAATTTATTTGTTTATGCTTATGTACTTATGAAAATTTCGAGGATTTCAGCCCTAGTAAATTTGAAGATGTAATTTAGAATAACTTTGTTTCGTATATTTTTTATTTGAGAAGCAAACTTGTTTTAGGGCTTAATGTAAACATTTATTTGGACTTTAGGTCGTTTGTATTTTAAATTTTAGAATTTTATTTTTTTAATTACGTGCTACGTACAGAGTATGTCATAAAGTTATCGAGCGTTTATTGTATGTGGTAATTTGATATTTAAGTTTTCGCCGAATGAATAATAGATTTGTGTAGTTGAGTAAGTTATATTATTTTTTTTTATAAAATACTGGTAGTTTTTAACAGGAGTTTTGAATTATTTTGTTTGTGTATCTAATATTATTGTACAAATATATGTATAAATTAAATTCAAAGTTATTAAATGTTCTTGTAAAATAATGTAACATATTGTGGATTTTGTAAATATTTAACATATTTTATATATATTTTTGTTTATGTACAGTTAACACTTTTGTTATCTAGTCTTTAATGTTAAACCTTTTGTTACCATTGTAAATATTGCAGTTAAAAATAGCATTGAAGATTATTTCTTAATTATATGCCTGATTCTTTGCTATGAACATGTTAAAAATTAAATTCTGCGAGTGAAAATGAAGTTGCAAAACGGTTTACTTTCTTATAATTGTGTAAAGTGCTTTATGAATCTATTTAAATTATATATATTTCAGGATGAAGAAGGAATTTAATCATAATAAACAGTGTTAAATAATATTAAGCAAAGATTATAACTATAGTTGGTTGGGTTTATTGTCTAATGTCATAATGAAATCAAAAGTTCTGTTATACATTATTGGATTTTGGTGAAAATGTTTTCTGTATTAACAAAATCTCTCAGTATTGTTATTGTTGTTATTTTTAAAAAAGAAGTTATTTGTATTTTCTTCTCACAAATAACATACATTTCTTATATTAAATGCACTTATTATGTTGAGAACATGTAAATACAGCAATCCCAGTTAATATTTATCTACTGTTTATTGCCATTACTAAAGAGATACATAAAGAGTTTTCTAATGTTAAAACTTTTGTTATTATATTAATTTTTTTAAGTGAATTTCGTAATACATTATATATATCAACTATATCATTGTCCAACCACTTGTTTCTTTCATTTCTATAATAGTATGTTAACAAGAACTGCAGGTAAATGGAGCAGATTTATATATATATTTTATAACTTAAATTTACATGTACTTATTTGCAATGCATGTTCGTTATGCAGATGCTACTAAATTTTTTTTGAAAACATTGTTTTGTATATTTCTTTTTTTATACTTGTTTACCCTGCTCCCCAGATCTGGACCTCCAATTAAGCATAACTACAGCCTGAGGGGTGCCATTGCCTCAAATTACCTCAGCAGGATTCAAGTCCCACCCACGTAGCCGGGACCCAGTCTTTTAATTATGTACCATGCCTCAAATGAGAGGACCCTGAAGGGATCCCCCACTGGGACTCTGGTCTTTACGCTTTGCCTCTAGTGAGGAACCCCCAGAGGGATCCTCCACCGGGACTACAGCCTGATTTACCTCCTATGGCTTTGCCAGGAGTCCCCGTCCTTTTTTTGTCTTTGTATATTTATATTTAACAAATGTTATTGATTTATAATAATTATTATTTACATCATATTATATCTTAATATTTATTACATTTGAAGCATATGTAGTGTCAGTTTACACATATTTATATGTGATGGGTTGTAACTTTACCAGTTGAGATATGGAAAGCTGGGGTTTTGTAAGAAATGAAAGTGAAAAATTGCATTTTTAAATGAAAATTTTACTATTGCTGTACTCCACTGAATAAATAATTAAAATTTTTACTAGAATATAAGAACTCGGACATAAAAAATTGCAGTTAATGTCTACTTATAAATTATTGGTATTTACAGCACCCTAGACACCAATTGTATAAAAATTATGTATAGTGAATTTTGTTCACTTCTAAATAATACATTTTTATTCTGTTTATTTTCTTTGATTGGCATAAAAAGAATGCTATATTTATTCAGGTATCATCCTTCCCAAAATTATATTGCCTCACAATAAGTTATAAACCTAACAACAGCATTGAAATGTTGTTTACCAGTTTCAGGCTACATTTCTTAAAATAACGCCATTTGTTACATCTGCATTATTAGTGGTGGTGATTATACTATATTATAATTTAATAGATACTAACTATTTAATTAGAGTTGAACTTATTAAGTTGTTTCATGAATTATGAAATCTCATCCAAAAATGCCCTGTAATTTTTTAGGTTGTGTGTTTGGGTGGGGACAATAAAAGGTCATTGACTTCCAGAAATGAATAATTATAAAAAAGTAATTTTAGTATGATCTTAAATTATTTCCTATATAATTTTCTATATCTTATTGAAAACATTTTTGATGACCCTGTGTTGCGAACTAGTAACAAAATTTTATTTACAAAAAGTAGCCACATATTTAATTTATTCTGTAAAAGGAATAAATTAAATTAAGCAAGTATGAATTTTTATTAATTATTACTTTCTGTATTTTCATTTCTTGTAATTAATTATTAACTGGTTTGCTGTATATTTAAAAAATAAGAGATTGTAATTTATAATAAATCCTCACTAATTCAGACTATTGGAAAGAAGTGTGCCCTGACAGATAAATTAGATTTACTTATTATTCTAAAATTAAGAATAGTTAGATTTTTAAATTACCAAATATAATATTACAATTTTTTTTCTAATATATTCTTGCTTTTTAATATTTCAGTTCATGATAATATTTTATTTTTATAGACTATTTATTCCTATATGCAAATTTTTTATTTCACTGCACATTTTCTGAATGAAGTCGCAAACAGTAAAAATTTTAAGTTTATCATACAATTTATTTTTGTGGTCTCTTTGGCAATTTCCCTTATCTATAACATTACTTGCTCGTTTTTTAATTTATAATAGAGTATATAATTAATTACTAGAATGGTATGTGTAGTTTTTGTTTTGAAAATCTTTTCCTATTTTTGCTGAATGATCTGCCTCATCATCATCGAATGCAGTATGGATGGTATTCATTTGAAAATTACTCATTTAATAGTGTATATCAGAATGATTAACATTGCAGTAGATTAAATCAGAACCTAATTTTTAATTATACTGGATTTTCTGATACTGTTTCTTTAGAGCAAACCTTAATTATGTAATGTAACAACTCATTGGAAGTTTTAGGTCCTAATTTACAATTTTTATAATGCAGTATGTATGGCTTTAATCCAATTATTTTTTACAACTTTTTTTGGGGAAAGAATGTTCAGATTTTATGTGGTCACCAAAATTATTTAGAACATTCTATTTGAAAACTCATATTGTCTTGTAAAATGCCATAGTAATGTAACTGCTATAATTATATTGAATACAAGCAGTTACATTGCAAGCCTAATACTGCAATTACATTGTAAACATTTAATAAATGCTTAGACGGTATTGTTCGCTCAACGCAGCAAATAAAGTATGCTAAAACACTTCTTTTTTTTTTAAATTCATAATGAACTATAGAATTTGCTGATGTCCCATTATTTTTACCATTTATTTTTTAGTTTAATCTAATAGTATATTAATATGAGGGGTGAAAGGTACAACATTGTTAATTACTTGTATTAGTAAACAAATTTGGTGATGAAGAGCATTTCTAAGTAACTGATCTTGATGTAAAATCGAAGTAGAGGAATTCATAGCCAAATGTAGTCTTTGTAGCTCGATTTCATTAGTTCAGGATATTTTGCAGTCTAGGATGCTAAAGTGCTCTGTTAACATATTGAAACATTCTCTATGATCTATGCACAATTTCTATTTATATCTAAGACAAGAGACCTTCCTCAAGCATTATCATTAGATTGTGGAAACCATTGGCATGACACCTGAAATATCCCATTAGATCACGGCATCCTTAACTCACAGAAAAATATTTAAAAAAGGTGTAATATTTACTATAGATATTAAAATAGATCGTTATTGATATTCTAGATAATATTGAAGATGTTATCCAAACTGAAGACAAAAAGGTATTGCAGTTATTGGAACCTGCATTGGAAAATCGTGAAACAACAAATAGTTTGTGAATAGGAAATTTTATAATTTGTTACTATATTAAGATAAATATTTCAATCTGTTGCATTGTTTATATTAATTTCTTATTCTCAAGCTTAAGTTTCTACATGTAAATTTCATTACACCACTACTTATTTCATTATATAAATTTTTATTTTATTATCACTGCTTTAATGACATTTAAAAAAAGATTATATGTTTAATATTAACTTCAGTTATAATTTAAAATCACCTCTAACAGTTTGTAATCTCTCTTTTGTTCATTTATTAATATAAACCCAGTCACCATGTACTGGAGAAATTTTTTTCGTAATTTTCTTAATGCATATTAAAAAGTTCTTCCCCCATTTAGTGGTTTCAACCATCTGTTTTCAGTTTTCAATTCATCATTTTCAGATCTCTACAATGTAAGCCAAAGTTGTAGAAAAAAATGGTAATCATTTGATGCAAGATCAGAGGTATAAGGAGGATAATCAAAGATTTCTTGAATTCTAGAATTGCTGCTATAGTTGAAGTGTTAAATTTTCTGTATGAATTGCTTTTTCACACAAAAGCACAATCCCATTAGAATGTGTTTTGTTTTAAATAGCTTGCCTATTTTTTTTTTTTCTCTTATTAATATTAAAGTATGTATCCACATTAATGGCATTCCATATCAGGAAGTCTGAATATCAATAGTCACTTTAAACCTCATTAAATGATCACCATAATTTTTTTTTTCTTCTTAAAACAATCTAAGGTGTCACTATCTTACTTTACTGTTATTTATAATATTTGGCCCACAAATCTCACAAGTTGGCTCTTTAATTAATATAGTTGATTTTTTTCTCAAAAACTAAATTATAACTCAACTTCACACCTAATAGAATTACTAATATTTTAGCATACATTGAAATTTACTATTTAGCACATCTTAACAATAATTAATACAAATACATTTGCACATCCAGCATCTGAATTTCTTTAGTCAAAAGAATAAATAAAGGGTAATAACTTTAAAACTGACTATAAAAAAATACTACTTGTTTTTCAAATGTTATTTTGCATATCTTTTTGTGAAACAAAATATCTCGGCAAGTCTGCTGTCTGCGTTTTATCTTTCTTGGTTTTTCTTACATTCAATTAGCTGTATGTTGTTGTATTCTTCATATTATTATATCTATTTGCTTAAGTAAGTAGCTGAATTCCTCATTTGCTGTGTTGGATATGAATCTGACTGAAAGATAATAGTCAAATGTTTTTACTAGTAACCATTGTAATATTTTAATGCTCAGTTTAGACTAATAAGTCCTATAAGTTTTCTGACACTGCTGTAAGGTGTGTTACAAAGAGCTGAAAGATTAAAAGAAAAATTGCCCATGAAAACTTACACTGTAATTAACTAACAAACAAAAATTTATTAAGCTAAACTAAAATAAATAACGTCTTTCTTCTGCCAGCATCAAGTCATGAGCCCAGCTCTTTTTTTTAACTACATTGGTATTAAAAATATTGTTTTCATGATTGTTACATGTAAGAGTCAGTACTTGAGTCTTTGATTTTGTGTGAAACTGTGATTAGGATTCATAAATAAATATGTTTAGCATTTGGCCCATTTCTCCTGGTTACACAAAATAACACACAACCAATTTTTTTTTACATATAATTGCTCCCCCTCCCCCCACCAAAAAAAAATTTTATGGGATTTGTTCAAAAGATTCACTTACCTGCAACCAAAATCATGATATTCAAACATTGCTTAAAATAACAGATTATGGACATTTTTCCAGTAGTATCATTCTCTCATTACTCACTATCGAGTATATTTTGAGTCAGAAAGTTAATTTGCATTCTTATTCTAATCTCAAACCTACAACTCCCTAAACTATTTTTAATAATATAGGGAAAGAGATTCTTTAATGGAATAAAAAAAAATGTTTTTACCCCATTAAGTAAAAAGCACGTAGAATTAATTCTACAGTAAGTAAAAAACAAGTTCCTATTTTTTATTTTCCATTCAGCTGTATTAAACACATTACCTGTATTTGAGATACAGTTAGTACTTGCTGAAAGATATGTAAATTCTGAGATTTTATACTTAGGAAAATGGGGAGCATGACTCTGCTTTACCTGGTGGTCACTTCAGTCATAATTTTTTTTTTCTTTTGCATTTTCTGATATGAAAAAATCTCTAGATAGTCCAACAGTAAAGAGTAGTCCCTTTCAGGGCAGTGCCGACTTTCCTATGTTATCTATCCAAAGAGGAAGGTATAATGAAAGAGGAGGATATAGTAAGTACACAATTGTTTGCAAAAGGGATCCCCATTCCTGCTGTTTATAGAATTATAATTTTATTGTACATTCCTAATTACATCTACTTTTTACATGACTACCCAAAAAGAAGTGTAATGTATTTAGGGTGTGTGTGTGTGTGTATATATATATATGTTTGTTCCGCAGTAGAAGCTCAACAGCTGAACCAATTTAGTTGTATGATCCTGCATTGGAATCCTTACCTTACCAGAGTGTCATAGACTACATAAACACATACATATATATATATATATATATGTGTTTAAATAAATTTAAAAACATTTTTTTAAATTATACTATATACAAAATTGTCGTTCATATGCTCTAAATTATCTTATTTTAAAGAGCAGTGTTTTTTTAATATTTATCTCATGTTTAAAATGTCTGACACACAAATGATTGAAGACAAATCATAAAAATGAAATGAAAAGTAATTTTAGGATTTTTATGTGATTTTACGTAGATTTAATAAATAATTTTGTTATATATTCATTTTTTTTCTGGCAGTTAAATTATAAGCAGTGTAAAAGCTTAGGTAATTTTTTTCCATTCAAAATTAAAATTCAATAGAATGTAGCATAAACTCATGTAACTTTTACAGTTTTATAGCAGAAAAGTTGATTTATTTACAACAAAAAAAATGTACAAACTATTATAAATGCTTGGCAGTGAAATGTCCAGTCTGCAAGATAATTTTGATTAGTCTGAAAAAGTGCTAAAAAGCGCTGTAAGTGTTCATCATGCATTCAGTTTTGAGAAGTTTTTTTTATTGTTTCTTATGTTACATATTTGCTTCTGGTCTGTTATTCTTTTAGATTTTTATTTTTTAACTAAATTATTTACATTCATTTGGAGTTATATTAACTAGTTTTTAAGTAATCAAATGCCCTTTAATGAATTAATTTTATTATCTGAATTAGTGGGGTTTTACTCAGATTTGGAAATGTTATCCAAAATTAAAGTACGCATAAACTTTTTGTAGTTTACATTCCTCATAAATTCCATTATTGTATCAAATAGTTTTTCAGTTTTCTTTGTACTTAGAGATTGCTATTAGTTATATTTACTTTTTTTAAATAAACTTTTTTTAAATAAAGCTTTATGTACAAATGTTTATATTTTGCACTATTTGTGTTGTATAAGTTTTATTTTAGTTCATCATGTAAAATTCTGTATGTTTAATTTTATTTTTAAGCTTATTGTCTAGTTATGTTAATTTATGTATTGCTACATATATTTTATATTTAGAGTGGATATTAACTAAAAAAGATATGTTGATAATAAACAAAAATGTGATTTTTCTATTTAATGAAAAAATGGAATATTTTTAAGTGTAAATAAAAAACCTTGATGGTAATTTTTATTGTCTTAAATTCTTTGACTTTTTTTATTGTCATTTAGTTTTTCTTTTTTTATGAATTATACTTGTTTGTAATCATAGTATTTTTTTTTAATTAGTAAAACAGAACTTTGTATATTATGATTGGAAGTGTTGCAGACAATTTAGCTGGCAATTTTTTTTTTTTTTATTTTGAAAATCTTAAAATTCAGAACATTAATAGGCTAAGTGCTAATGATAAATGATGGTACAAGTGATTCAGAAGTATATTTGTTTTAATTAATGAAGAAAGTATTGTACACCTCTGAGTGTATAAAACCTCATAAAGTGGTCTACATGTGTTGTATCAGAATTTGGCTGTTCAAGATATCGTTAATCTTTTTTAAAGGAATCTGTGTTAATTTTTTTTAGAAGTGAAATTGTGATTTCTCCTTTCAGGAATTTATACCATCATTTTAAGATTTTTTTCCAGTGCTCTTTACATTACTTTTAAAGACTAAGTATATATAAAACAAAACAAAATGGCACAATGCAGCTGTTAAATATTATTTATGATAAAAATATGTTCTATAAGCAATTGAATAATGAATTTGACTGTCATCTTACAAAAATTAATAACCTTTTAAAGATATGTTATTTATGGCAAAAAGGATATAATAATTTCCATAGAATTTAGGATAATAATGATTTAATTAAATTTAAAATCATTTTGCCTAAACTTGGTACAAGGAACTTTTGTATTTGAATTACTGTTTTGATAACAAAACAGCATAAAATTTGTCTGAGGAATTATTAAATTTTATTATTGATATTTTTAACTGCAATAATTTTGTTAAATATTTTTTTGTGATTAAGTTGCCCTATAAACAATAAAATGTAAATTTAGGTTTTTTTTTATTAAACAAAAAAAAACTTGTTTTGGGTTATGCAAAATAATTTTATTTTTCGGATAGATTTGTTAAAGTAAGTTATTTATTCATTTTAGTGAAAAGAAAAAGTTTTTTAATCCTCTTTAACAATCTGGTTATTTTTAATAATATATTTAAAATACTGTTCTGCAGAAATTTTATACTTACTTTATGGTAAAACTTCAATTAATTTAAAAATTATAGTAAAATAGTTATAATTTAGGATTTTAGTTATTTATATTATAGAGTAACATTTATAATAAATAATTTTCAATAGCACATTTTGCATCGCACAGCACCGGATGTACAATATTAAGAATTTTTTAATTAATAACTGATTTTTAACTAGACAATATTATTTAATTAATTCCTATAATTACAGTACTTTCGTAGAAGAGTTTAGAATTTGTGAAATTAGAATGCTATTATTAGTTTGAAAACAGAAATCAGCTGTTAAGTTGATAAAGAGTCAAGCAAGGATGTTAAAACCTATCTTTTCAGTGTTAATTTTTGTATGCTATGTTGCTCGCTCCAAGTAATAGATCATATTTCAGAATGTGACAATAATTTTTACCCTTCTTGGTCTTACATATTTTTTTATTCATTAAAAGTTGCTGTTATGTTGTGAGTTAGTAACTGTAACATAACTAATATAAAGCTTTCTCTTTAGTATCTTTTAAAATATCCTATTGCACATGCAGTAGTTCAAATATACTAATTTACAGTGAAATCAGATAAAACCATCTCTCTAAACAATCCATTACTTATATTAAACTCTGCATTTAAATATTTTCTTTTAGGTTGCAGTAATGGTATTCTTTTATTATAGTACTAAGCAATCATATTTGAAGCTCTTCATTGACAATTTCAATATGTGTAATCCATTATTATTACCTTGCGAACAATAAACCAGCCATAACTACATATAAGTTACAGGTGTAAGGGCAGAAATATCATCATATGCCAAGCCTAAAGAGTTGTATGGCATAGTAAGTATGACCCATTGAAAGAAAATCAGTTGTTTTTATATTTTTGAAACTTCTCTTCTCTTCTTACTCTTAGTAAATCATTTTCACTGAAAAGTTAATAGTTTATTGTATTTTTGTGAAGTTAAAAGTAACTACAAAAAAATTCTGATCAGTTGTGTCAGTTAAAATTTTGTTGTAACAAACTAACCACCTACAGTTTTTTTTTGTTAATTTTGTTGTAACCACCTACAGTTTTTTTTTTTTTTTAATTTTGCTGGACCCCATATTTGAAAATTTTAGGGAGAAAATTTGAGTTAAAGACAAACATATGTGTATTTAGCATCAGTACAATAATATATTTTTTTAAATACTTTTGAAATTTTGCCTGTAGTTCCTTTTGGTAAAAATAATGGGCATGTTGAAAACTAATTTCCATTTTTTGAAACATCTTTCTTGGTTTCTTTACAACCAATAGATTTTCAGTATATGTGTGTGCAAATAGTATTAGTGGTAACCCTAACTTTTCAGCCGAACCTATCAAATTAACAAATATTATGTTGTGCCTTAAATTGGTCAAGCAACTTTAATTGAAATTAAATTATTCCACGATAGATGTGAAATCGGGAGGCAAGATATATCAGTCATCTTGCAAAAATTCACTGATTATGATAAATTATTGAATAAAACTTTGATATATTTTTTACAGTAATACATGTAATGAGTATGTGAATAAAGCAATGCCCATTAACCTGCACAAAGACAACCAGACTTATGCTGCTTGAATTTTTTAGTTTTCATTTTTGTTAGTATACCTTAAAATTAAGATAACCATTATCAACTTGATTTTTATACAACTGAAGATAGTATATTTAATTCACCCTTACTTTGTTATTTGGTCATGCTTTGTTATAGAAATTTTTTTCAGAATTAAATTGTTTTTTAAGTATTGCTGATTGAATAAAAGGGTTTTAGCATTACACCAATAAATTATTTAACATATGTATTTATTTTTTATTACATTTGATTTTCATGTAATGAATTAAAATTTCTGTAGATAATCGAATAATATTGTACATCTTTTGTTTCAAAATTTAATCTCAGTTTTAAGTAATTTAGATTCGTGATAGTCTGTGCAATGCTTTTTTGTGCTATTTTATAGAATGTTTGTTAATAGACATTTTTTTGTTTTCCTCTTTTTGTCCAGATGTCAGCCCACATCTCGTCTATAAGAACGGTCAGCTATGGCCGCAGGATGTGCCATTCCCTGCTGATAAAGATCCTGTTTATGATAATGGGGACAGTTGTTTCTCTCCTGAAAGTACAACCCAATTTCCTGCTTACTTCAAGGATTCTAAAGGTATTGAAATTTGTTTCTAATGAAATTATTCATTTCTCATCGACAGATTTTAAACTTAACTATTCTGCTTAATTTTTCATCAGACATATTCTAAAAATATTTAACATGATTTCATTTCCTTGCCTGCTTTGCTATTATCAAAATAATTTTTATTTATGTATTTTTTTTAATATAATTTTAACTGCAAAGTATAGTTAATAGATTATAGATTTACATTTACAATAGGGAAAGCATGTCTACTCTTACATTTCGTATTTAATATTGTAGTAGGCTTGCATGTGCTACTGAAACTTGTCCCTTATTTCTAATCTTCACATATAACACTGTCCTTCATAAGGAAAATGTAATTTTAAGAGGAAAACTTACTGGCATTTCTTTCTAAAAAATCCACCTTTGCAGATCAGTTCAAAAATAATTTTAGCATTATCATTTATGAACTTTTTGCTTTTAGGATTTTCTTGAAATTTTTTTTATTTAACCATTAATCCATAATAGAAAGTGAAGTGTATTCTTTGCTTTTTCCATACAAAATCCTAACTAATAATTTTTTCTTCTTCCTTGTGTTTTAGTTAGACATTTTTAGAATAGAAAAGGACTAACTAATTTTATTTTTTTTTTTACTTTAGACTTAGAGAAAAAAGTTTAATTAAAAAAAATTTTTCAAGATTACATTTGAGATGTGATTAATCAATAGATCAATAATTAATGAATTGGAAACTGTTTACAATTAACCACAACATATCTTGGATTTAATAATAGATGACAGTTAATCAATCATCTGATCACTGTGCCAGTTATTTCTATTTACCGCAAGATTAATTATAGCATTGTTTGTTTAATTTTTTTGTGAAATATTGATATGTCTGCTTTTCTTATTAAATTTGAAAATGTTTTTGGTGATACAGATTTTCTATTTTGCATTTTAACTTATATAGCAATGTTGCTACATTGTTTTAATTTAAAGAATGTAATTTGTAGAAGATGTTATTTCAGATTTATAATTACAAGTAACTTTTTTCCTTAATTTTTATGTCTCATTCAATATTCAAACTTTCTGTTTCATAATTAAATTTCATCTATGATTACAAAGAAGTGCAAGATATTTTTTACTATACCATATTTTTATACACAGAAGTAGGAACATTAACCTCAACTGATAAATTAAAAGGATTAAGAATGATAACCTCCTCCTACTCCTCCTCCTAAGCTAGTGTCGCCCCCTCAAAGAGTTGATAGTAGATTGCTTGTAATCTAGATTAAACATAAGTTGTTTATAAAAGAGTAGTTTGTTGGTGTGCGCTAACACCAAACTAAGTTGTTGTCCACTACAATAAATCATGAGTAAATAAATCAATATCTCATCAGAAAAATTGTAATATATAAAAGATATAGATTTTGTAAATAGTGATATGATATTTTATTTTTTAAGCGATTTTATTTTAATAAAAATCAATTGAGCTTTTATTGCTGTTAATATTTCCACATGAGGCAATAAGTTTAGACCCTAGAATCATTATCATTACTTTATGTTTTTTTATCATTATTTTTATGATAATAATTTTGATTAAAATTGTGTTCAATTGTAGTTGCTGATAAATAAATTAAACCAATTTTTTTTGTAGAGAAAAGAAAGCTTCATGGAAAAAAACAGTCTGTACATTAATTATTGACCCATGGGATTAACAGCAGAAAAATGATTATTCAGAATTTTTTCAAAAGCTCTTCATTTCTATAATTTTTTTTTGTTTTTCATTATTTTGATCCTACACATATTTAATCTGGCAATTGTTTATAGATATGCTCAGTTTTATTTCACATGACCAGTTATACTCAAGATGGAGCCAGAAAATTCTGAAAAAGATTGAGGAGTTCAAAATTATGTTGAAAGAAAATGTTCTGCATGTTCAGCTCTGTAATACTTAGATTTTACTCTGAAATTTTATAGGAATATCATAGTTCAGGGCTATTTTATGGGGTATTAAAAGTTTCTACGTTATAGAAAACTCTAAGACAGATTGTCTTAATGTACTATTATAAGTTTACAAAATGATTTTAACAGTAGTACATTTCATGTGATAGCTATTGTATAAAATTTATCAATATTCAGATCAGAAGGTTTTATTTCTGCATAAAAATTATGTTTTAACATCCGGCTGCATAATTTGAACCTAAGTAATTATTGTAGCATTTAGTAATTTATGTCCTTATTATTAAAAATTAAGCATAAAATTTAAATTTTTTTTAACAGAACACTACAACTTTTATTTATTTTACACATCGCTGCCGCAGTACATAAGAAAACGCATTCCCTGGGGGCCACAAGAGATATCAGTAATAAACCCACATGCATCACAGAATTTGTTTAATAAGGTAACTTTTAAAAGAATCCTTGGTACAGCATGTTTGCTGGTTAGTAGTTTGTCATTTCTTTTGTAAGCTATATAAACCAATAAATCCATTACCAGCAAGCTTAAGTTTACTTAATATTTGCAGTAGAAGATGTGTAAATATCTAGTACTATTCCAGATATCCTATTATAAAAAATATCTGGAGGACATCTGATTTCCTCACAAACAAATTCTCATTTTGTTAAACAGATTTTAGCTATTTATTTGTGAAAGAAATGAATACAATTTATTGAGATGCAAGACTTTACAGGTTTACATAATAGAGTGAAAATATGACAAACAATCTACACACTTGTAATTTATTTTCTAAGCAATATTTATCCCTTTCACTTTTTACTCTTTCACAGTATTAAACTTTTTGATTTAAAATTTATGAATTAAGATGCTTCTTTAAAAATATTAAATGCTTTCTAATTACACGCAAGTATGTTTCTGTAAGGTTTATTTTTTCAGAACTATGATCAATCTCATTCATCAGTGATATTGCGGTTGATTTATTGAGTTTCTTGTCCTTTAGTGATTAGTAAACTCTTTTAGTATATGTCGAACATTATTTTATTTATCTATTTTTACTTCCTTCTATGAGTAAAGGAAGTATTGTGATTACAAAAAATTTCAGTTTTCAGAATTCAACGGAAATATCCATTTCAACCAACCCTGAATCCCTTTTGACTAGTTTCGGTGTGACATCTGTACGTATGTATTATCCCGCATAACTCAAAAATGATTAGCCGCAGGATGTTGAAATTTTAGATTTAGGACTTTTGAAACATCTAGTTATGCACCTTCAATCGATACAGTGATTGCAATCGATTGAACCAAAAGTGTCAAAAAAGCCCAACTTTTTCTTAACTACAGTAATAAGCCCTTATTGAGAGCTTATCAAAAATATATCATAAGTGGTACTTATTTTCATTGGTTCCAGAGTTGTGGCCAAATGAAATTTTAATTAATGAAATATTTGGATCTTAGAAGATAAGGCACATCGGTTCAAATCAGACCTCATCTCCTTTTTTTTAATTTTTTACTTTAATTTAAATTTATTGAATTATTTATAATTATTAACCTCTGATTATAAAAGTGTTTTACCATAAATAGCATTAAAAAAAAAAATCTGATGTGAACAACACATGACTTCCTTGTACACCTATTAAATTACATTTACACATTTTTTTAAAATGAAAAGTACGTAAAATTTTATTTCATTAAAAACTTTTTCTTTTTTTTTTGTTATTGAATTATTATTCATCGTAATTTTTTTTACAATGAGACATTAATTATTATTAATAAATCAATATATTTAAATTAAAAATAAAAAAATTAAAAAAACAGATTAAGTCTGATTCGAACCGATGTGCCTTCCCCTTGTAAGATCCAAATATTTCATTAATTAAAATTTTATTTGGTTATAACTCTGGAACCAATGAAAATAAGTACCACTTATGATGTATCGTTGAAAAATTCTCAGTGAAGGCTATTACTGCATTTAAGAAAAAATCCAAATTACTCATATTATTAGATAATTATTATTAGTATCTTCATAAGTTGCTGATTAACAAAAGTTTCAGATTTCTGGTGTGTCGTATAAATAAAAGTTAATAATTAAACTATTCCGTTTAGTGAACTCCTGTATACCGGTTACAAATATTAATTTTGACCTTACAGTGTAAAATATTCAGTTTTTATTATTGGGTTATTTGGTGAATAATAAAAAATGAAAAAGAAACAATCATACAGGAAAAAGAAAGATAACATGAAGAAATATAGCTCAAAAAACCACAAGATGAGTATGAAGAAGAAGAAAATGTTAAAACCAAAGAAAGAAGAAAAAGATTATTAAGAAGACAAGGAAAGAATAAAAAAATTAAAATAGGTTGATGAATATAAAGAGAGAGAGAATATTTGAAAATTAGAGAATGTTTACACAAATTAAGATCAGAAGAATTATATCAAACCAAAGAGCGATTAAATGATTAACAACAAATAAGCGAATTGATGATCAACTCCAACTTCAGGAGAATATTGTCAGACAATATCAGATGAGTAATGAACTAAAAGATAAGAATTTTTGGCAATTTATTAAAGATCAGACATGTATGCCTCAGTGTATATGTTGTTCTTGTGTGGATTTATTTTTCAGGCAATGTTAATGTAGATAAAATTAAACAGAAATTCCAGAATCATTAAATAAAATTAAACAGAAATTAAAGTAGAAAATCCAAAAATACAATTATAAATTATAATTTTCAATTAATGTTAAATAATCAGATGTTTCACCAAATCTATTACATATACAAATTTGTAATAATGCCTATTAAATTTCATATACACATTTTTAAAAGCATATAAAATTTTATTTCACTAATAACTTTTGATTTTTTTTTCACTTTTTTTGTTATTATTGAATAATTATTTATTGTAAAAACGTTTTTACAATCAGAGGTTAATAATTAATAATAAATCAATGCATTTAAATTTTTAAAAAAATGGAGATGAAGACTGATTCTAACCAATGTGCCTTCCCCTTCTAAGATCCAAATATATCATTAATTAAAATTTCATTTGGCTGTAACTCTGGAACCAATGAAAATAAGTACCACTTATCATATATCGTTGAAAGATTCTCAATGAGGGCGTATTACTGCAGTTAAGTCAAAAATCCAAATTTTTTGGACACTTTTAGTTCAGTCGATTGCAATCAAAAAGAGAGGTGCACAACTAGATATTACAAAAGTCTTAAATCCAAAATTTCAACATCCTACGGCTAATCGTTTTTGACTTATGCGAGACAGACGTCATGCTGAAACTAGTCAAAATGGTTATTTCCATTGAAATCTGAAAAACTAAAATTTTTCACTATCACAATACTACCTTTATTTTGTACAAGGAAGTAAAAATATCAGAAGTTATTAATGAAATAAAATTTTATGTACTTTTCGTTTTAAAAAAAATGTGTATATGTAATTTAATAGGCATACAAGGGAAACCATGTAATACAATATAAATATTGTATTTTAATAAATTTCCTAGTTAATAAATCAATACTAATTGATAATTTATTAGTTTTAATGTAAACAAATTTTTAGATAAATATTTTCTTGGAGAATAAATGTTAATAATAGACATTCAAGTATATCAAAGTAAATCCAATTTGCTCATTAATGTATTATTTTCCATGATTCTTAATATGGATTATAATAAAATTTAGTGAGACACACTAAGCAAACATTCTTTATATGATACAATACAAGGAAGAGGATGAAGTAAAATAGAAGTTGAATAGAATAATTATAAAGAAGAATGTAAACTAAAGTACATTAATGATTGCAGGAATGTGTTGAAAATGCCAAATCTTGAAAAATTATTTTCCGTAACTAGTAATCTATTTTTTATCATTAAGAATATTATTTCGTAATACTTTTTTTAACAAATTTTAAATACCCTATATGACAGAATACCCTCAAACTCATCACTATCATATCTTCATTTTTGGTTGGATGAGATTTAGCTTGATGAAATAGTATTAAATTGATAAATTTTATCATCTGAGGCTACTGTATGCTTAAATTTAATCGTTTATTTTAGATTATTTTTGAAAAGGTTTGTTGATAGGGATTTGAGATTGCCAAAAAAATGCTCAATACACACAAAACGTTCTTGATAAAATTTTGTTATTTTCTGTGTAGGGTAAAGTGTAAAAATAAAAATCATTTGACTGTTATATGGTAATTGATCTTCAGTTACTCCAAACTAAAGAAAAGAACGTATATGGTATTTTTCATGTGCTATTTATTAATTTTTTCCATTCTTAAGTATTAAAATGTTTTGGATTTTCAAAAATAATAACTAAAGCAGCTACAATTGATAAAATGTAGAAATTCTACACTGGATAAAAAATTCTGCAAATTTAGTCCTGTTTTAAATGACTATGTGAGCATATCTAATGTCTTAACGACTAACTTCATAGTCATTTTCTTATTTATTAAGTCTTAGCTTAAAATTTTCTGAACATATATTATTTTAATTTCAAACTAGAAGTTAACAGAAAGCTAACAAACAATAAGCCTAGATTATGAAAAAATGCCTCTTGAATTTGCCTTCATTTACTTCTGAAATACTTAGTAGTGAAAACCTTGGTTTCCTTTTTGTAATACATTGGATAATGTAAGACCTAAAGTTATAAATGTACAGATATTTTGCTAAATACTACTTAAAGAGTTCCTTTAATGTAGATATTGTGTGTCAACAATTTGCTGGCAGTCCATTTAATGTGGGTTCTTCCTCAGAACTCACAGTCACATTATTTTTGCAGCACTTGTGAATAGCTTATTTTCTTCATATTTATATCAAACTTGATTATCAGATAAAAAAAGGAAAGTTATCTTTGGTATGCCTTTCCCAAAATAGCTTTCAGAAATATTTTAAGCTATTTTTCCTTAAATTTATCATGATTTTGTTTTGTTTTCATATTTTGTAATTTTTATGTAATTTTTAACAGTTTTCAAGTGTAAAAATCCTATTATCATGTCCCTTTGATATCATAATTTCATCTAGATGATCTTTAATATAAATATCATACATAATTTTTATGTTAAGTCTTAATTGTAGGCTAGGCATTTAAGAAGAGACTAATTAAAAAAATAACAAGTACTGTAAATAATTACCATATAATAATTAATTTTTTGCAGTTCATTTATTAAGATTATAATCATCAAAATTTAATTATTAATTTATTAATTAGATAATTTGCAGTGCTGGTAATAATTTTGAATATAGACCTGTACATTTCATTAAAATTAAATATCACTTGAATATTTGTTTACGATTTGATTTTTAAATACACTTTTAATTTATGGACTATGCTTGTAAGTATTCTTATATGTGGATTACAATACTTATCCTTTTGATTTTTTAGTTTGAAAATTTGCAGATAATATTCTATTATTGTTGGCTATTAACTAATTTAATTGGAACTTAAGATAATGATTTAATAATAAGTTCTTATACTCTTATTTATAGTAATTAAAAGTGTATTGTTTAGTATTCTATATCATACTTGGAAATTTCCAGCTCCCATTTACATTATTAAATCAAGTTTTAGAAATTATGAAAACTTTCTCAAAGTTGAGATAAAATGATTTTTAATGGATTTAAAATTATTTACGTTAAAACTGTTGCTTTTAATATATTGACTGTATTGCACATAATAAAACAGCATTCCAAATTAGGTTTCTCAACATAAGAGTGTACAATATTCATTATAAAAATTGAGAACTTTGTAACTATTAATAAATTAAGAATAAGCCCAATTTTTAATCTCCTTATTACTATTTAGTTAATCTTTGAGAGACCATGTAACACATAATTTTTAACATGAAGTTACTCTTCCGAAGAGACTTCATATTGTTTTTTTTTTATTACATTTTCTGAAGCTTTTCAGCAGTTTAAGTTATGTTCATGCTGAAATTTGAATAGTTATGAAAGAAGATTTGGATGGATCACAAAGCTTTTTCATCATCTAACTTCAAAGGCTACTTGAAATTTTCAGTTAAACTAAAATGAAAACTCAGTAATAGCAAAGTACTGATTAGCGTGAATCTTTTCACAACTTTCGCTATCAGTTCGTCAGACAGAACACTAGGCCAGCCAGATCATTTTTTTATTGTGAACATTTGAGCGGCCACGTTTAACTCGATACACTACTGTCTTATTGCGCCCTTACTTATTACATCTTTCCCATATATATCATATAGTTCCCGATAAATCTCAGTGGGTTTGTAGTTTCTAATTGATCTTATTTCACAACTGGCACAGTTTTCTATAGCAGCACACATTTTAAACACTTGTAAAAAATCAACAAGATGAGTCACAATCCTTACATAGCGCAGTTCAGTTCATACTGAGGCTAGTAACGACCACCAATATGGTCTCTCTCTACCCTCACTCCTTGACAAACAGCAGTGAAATATGTTACTTTCTGGACAGCCCTCGTGTGTATATATATAATAAAAAAGAAGAGATTACAGTACTAGATTATTACTGAGGGAAGAAATTATAAATACAAAAAAACAAATTAAAATATTTATTATAATATTGTTTGTATAAGAATAAAAAATGAATGTCTTCTTGAGTTTTATTTATTATAATTTAAAAAATTAAACATATTAATAAAAATTATTAGATAGACAGTAAAAATGAAGTCAAGAAAATAATCACTCTTGAAAACACTGATATAGAGCAATTAAAAGCAGTTAAAATCAAGTTTTTGGAAAGATGAATCATATATCCCAGAAGTCAGTCATATTTTTAATCTGTCACTATATTTTGCATTTTTCACTTCCACTTTTACTCCCATGCCTCCATTAAGAAAAAAAATTTGCTATATAAATGTATCAAATTTCAGTGAATTACACAAGCTTCATATATTGTGGTACATTTAAATGAAAAATTATTTGAATGATCCCTCAAATGAACCTTCCCTTTCTGCCATTTGCTCATTCTTAAGAATTAAAATGCCTATCTTCTCATTACTGCTTTTGACAGTTATTTTTGTATTCTGTTAAAATAATAATAACTTTTTGAAATATTTTATTTTTAAAGATATTTTTATGAATCTTTTAATTCAGTACATAGTGACAAATCTACATAAATTTTTATGTACTAGTAAATTCTTAAGTACTAAGTTTATTTTCCCATTGTAGATGTCATGAGTCGTTACACATTCAAGTAAAGACTCCTTACAAGAGAGTACCCAAAAATAACTGGGAAAAAAAATGGCTAATGCCTTGAAAGGCATTAGCCATTTTTTGTTTCACCTCTTCTACTGAGCAAAATTTCTTTCCCTTGAGATTCATTTACATCCTTGGAAATAAAAAAAATCAGGTGAATACAGAGGATGGGGCAAGAAGGCTTTTCCATTTCTTGTCAAAAACTGCTGCACTCTGACTGTAGCAGTAGCTTTATCATGATGGAAAAACCAACTGCCTGTTCACCAAAATTCTGGTCTTTTTTCCATACAGAAACAACAATTTTTTAAAAACTCACAGGTCATTATTTTTGTTGTCAGTGTCTTTTTGATATTTTGTTTGGTTCGAATGTTTATAGGATGCCCAGACCAATGATGATTTACAGTTAACATTTCTGTCTGTTTGAAGCTTGAAACTCATTCACTAACACATGTTTTGCTCATCTCAGATTCTTTTATAGGCTTCTGAATCATTTCAAGGGTTTCTGTCTCATTTTTTCTAAAAGGAAACAAAACTTAACTTGCACTTTGCTCATAATTTTTAGGCATCATGTTTTTGCCGAAATTGGAAAATTTTGCGGTAAAAACTATGCTTCTGTAGTACTTCTCAGGATGGCATCACCTCATATACTTGAACTCAGAAGAGTTCCACCTAGACTCTTCCAGCAGCAGAACCATGTACTACAACCGTACCCCTTACCCCCCCTCCACACTCTATAATTCCTGTTTTTTTTTTATCTCCCATGTACATTGGCAAAAGGTTATGGCAAGCTCTGATCTCCCAGGATAATGTATTTTACTGATTTCAAATGCTGTCAGTTATGAGGGCAGGCATTGGTTACACATTCATTGCCTCCCTTTTCATAGTATTATATCCCTAGTGTCAACCTAATTTTATTTCATTTCTTAATTTTTACACTTATCTTATTTGGTTTTAAATATTCTCTATGTTTTAAGATTATGCTTATGGAAACCAAAAAATAATATATAGTAAGTAGTATATAAAGAGAATTTAGAATTGTACAGTGCAGTAAGTCCTTCATTTATTCTAACTGTAATTTTATATGGAATTATAAATAATATTTTAACTAAGCATTTAAAATTACAAATATTTAAATTTTCAAATACACAAGTACAGCAATTATAAATATATTTTCAAAATGTTCAAATCTTTGTAAATATAACTGCATAGGTCGGCAGAATTTACTGATAAACCAAATTGTAAATTTTTTCATCATCGCTGAAAGTAGTAATATAAAAATATTTCTAGAATGACATGTTTCCACATGAAAGTTTTGTTCATATGATGACATTTCAAAAAATTCAGGTATATCATTTCCATCGGTTTTCATTTGTAATGATTTAAAAGAATTCATTACATGCTATCAAAACAGAAAAAATGAAGCAGGATAGTTTTGTGAATTGTAATGTTCTTGGTGTTTGGGAAGGAAGGTTTTGGAAAGAATGAAAGATTGACATTGTTGTTGCTGGGAAGTGAAGGAAAAAAATGTTTGTACTTCAACAACTATAACATTAAAGACTGAAAGACTACCATTAACTAGGAAGAAATCCATTGAACATCGTCAGCTGTGATTAAAAATTTGTATTTGGTATAAATTTTCTCATGCAGATCCAAATCAATATTTTTGTGATTTTCTTCACAGACATTAAGCAAAAATAGCCAAATAATATATTTATGTATTGACGTAATTGTAAAATGCATCAAATTAAATAAACTTACATGAAAATCTTCAAATTTACTTCATTGGATGAATTTTTAAATTACTATGTACTATGATTAGAAAATATTAAATCTGACCAACTGTTCTACCAGTAAAGTTTAAACTTCATTTTTCTTTTGTAGATTTTGATTTATTTTCACCCCTTTTCATATAATGACTTAAATATAGTTATTAAAAAAAAAATTATAATTGAGCCAATATAGTGAGCATTACTTTACCAACTAGCTACTTTTTATAACCAGAGAACAGCAAGATGTTTTTCTAGTCCATGCTTTGTTTCTTTATTGCTACTTCATTGAGGATAGAGATATCTCATCGTAAGTCCAATTGTTCCTGAAATTCATTAACTTCAATCAGATAACTTTTTCAGTCCCCCTTAATATAAAAATTGGATTTGTGTATGGGGTACGTTGCCTTGTAGTACATTCTTAGCAGTGTTTAAAATTATTCTGTTTCTTATTATAAAATAAGACTTAAATTACACATTTTAGCAATTTATTTGATTTTTAACACCTCCCTCATTGATTTATCACTTCAAGATTATAGAGCTAGTTTAAACCTCATGAGGACACCCTATATGCTAGTCATCTGTTGTAGTTACTCATCGATATGCTTGTATTTTCACCATTTATTAATTTTTTACCACAGTGATTTAAGAATCATAAATTATATTTCTATGTTTTTATAATAGTTTGTGATTTTGGCATTACACATTTAACTTTGATAGTTCTTGAATTGAGAAATGTTTATCTTCGTAGTTAGTGAATGACATTTGTATTATATTCTTATGTAAAAATGATGTACCAGAATAAAATCTTGGTCAGACTTGGCATTTTTCACATCACAAACCACATTTAGTTATATGTATCAGACATCTATGGTGAATTTAAAGATACAGCAAAAAAAAATTAAATTTATTGAGTCCTGATTATGTTATTGTATTGTAACAGAAATTTGTGTATGTGGTTAAAGATAATTAATTAATCAAAATCATAGAAAGGTTATTTAACAACTTTTATTTGTAGTGCAAATTTTAAGCTGACCTCTTCTCTAATTTTTATGATTTCATTAACCTGTGTGTACAATTTGTATGTAGTAATTTTCTGTTTTTCCACAAGATATTGTCATCTGCTGATCATACCAGTAATATGATAGATGAGGTTCATTTAACATGCCAACTATTACTGTTCAGTTCATTAGCCAACAAAGAACCTTATTCTATGTGCAGTTAATTATGGGCTGATGTATTTAGCCTGGATTTTTGAAGACATTACTTTTTAATAGTTATAGTTTCTGATTTTCTTTTTCCTTCCTGCATTGTGAGCATAGATTTTGGTAAATTGAAGAAGTCTGCACTTAGGGAATTAAACAGAAATAGAAGAAATATTAAATCAAAATTTAATATTAGTTTATTCACAGGTATCTATCAAGTTTTTATGTTCTGTGAGTTGTTACCAAACTAACTCAATGAAAAAATTTTGCAAGTTAACTTACTGTATTCATATTAAAATTATTGCATTCTAGTCAGAAGTTGAATGATTCTCCAACTGCAAAGTACAAAAAATACTTAGGTTGAAGAAGAAATATTAATGTAATAAAAGAGTTACTATACTAATGAAAAGTAAATATGAAATATTTCAAGAGGTTCCTACTATAATTCATATGGTTTACTTGAAACGACCTGTATGCTTAAATAATAGTAGTTTTGGGATAAATGTTAATTATAATTATTGAAAAATCATCATTTAATCTACTCCAAAAGTAGAAAATGTGATTTTACATTGGTTCAAATGTGACTTCATCTCCTTTTTTAATTTAAATATATTGATTTATTAATAATTATTAACCTCTGATTATAAAAAATTTATACAATAAATAATAATTCAATAGTAACAATAAAAAAAGAAAAAAATATCAGAAGTTATTAATGAAATATCTACTTTTCATTTTAAAAAAGTGTGTATATGTAATTTAATAGAACAAGGAAGTCATGTCGTGTCCACATCAGATTATTTTTAACTGAGATAGAATAGTTTAAACAAGCATCATCTGTAATGGCGACCTCTATAGTACAGTTCTTTTTTAAAAAAACATAAATTTTTTGGCCAACCATAAAATGAATTTTGAGTTAAAATATTTAAGATTGAAATAATTTTGTAGAAATTTTTTTAACAGTTGAATTATTGAAAATTAGATTCCTCATTATCATTTTTGCCTTAGTAAGGTTTTGTCAGATTCTGCTTAGAAAAAGTCAGAGAATAATTTTTGTTCAATAGAGTGATAGGACACTGCCCTGAGATTTCCATATTATTTTAGATAAAAGTTGTAACAAATTGTATTTTATTTTTTCCCCAGTAACATTTTTACTACAGAAAGAAATCAAGAAAATCATTTTTCACTTAAGAGTCCTGTGATCCTCTAACAATAGGCGTGTTGAGGATTCCCAAAGCGTACTTTTTGAATTGTTATATAGTCTATCATTACATCTGTTAATCAAGCTTTCCGGTTTGAAGTTTTGATTCAAAATTCATCTTGATAAGAAATTACAGAAAAGTTAAAACTCAAAAATTTCTGAACACAGTCAGTCACTATAGTATTGATAATGTAGAATACATTTTCTGTAATTATAGTTATCATAAATACTGTTGTGATAACTAATACAACCTTTTTCTAAAAAAAATAAATAATTTACTACCCATTTATATTATCATATCATATTTGACTGAATCTGTTTTTTTACAAAAACAGTTTCGATTGCAAATTTTTACTGCTTTAAATTCTGACACCATGCTTGACATTGGGGCTGGATTCCTGTTCATTTTTAATAGTCTTTAAGTTTTTAACAGTGAAATGGTATTATTCTCTAATAAATTTGTTTCACTGTATGTGTTGATGAATCAGCATTTGTTAGTGATTGTAATTCTGATAACATTAAGGGAAATGTGACAGTTAAAAGATGAATTCAGGAATGACTGATAATCAACACTAGCTTTCTCAGCAATGTTTTCAAAGTTTTATTAGTGTAGTTATTATTTCTTTACTCATTAGCATTTTAAGTAGAAAGAGCTGCTACGGTTATTAGTCACTAAAATGCCAACAGCATGCAATGTACGAAACCTAAGACATTTTTAATTTTAGTGATACATGTAAACTAGTTCACTGAATGTATCTGTTGGCATTTTACATTACTTCATATCCTTCAACTTTCAGATTGCTTCTCCCTCCAGCACTCCATTGTTTGGAAACAGATTGTAAGAATGCAGTTTACAGTTTTAACTAGAATCTAACATAGTTGTTATTTTCTTTTTTATCAGATATGTCTTGGTTAACTGATTCATTTGCCTTGTTTAATAATAAATACCAAAAGATTGATATTCTGTTTTGATTACTATTCATGAAATTAAATAGTAATAAAGAAAATTTTTGGTGAAAAGTTTAAATTACATTATAGGTTTTTTTTGTTTCCTAATGTGTAAAATCAAAAAGAGTATTAGCCATGATTTGTATTACCTTTAGAAAATAGATAAATCATATTTTAAAACAAGCCCTTCTGAAGACACTTTTATAAAATCTTCACTCAAAAAAATAATTTTTGTTTTTACTTATTTTTTAATTGCCTTTTGTTGTGCATTATTGTTTTATTCTGTTTTCTGTTATGCATCTAGGGATGACCCATGGAGTGTTCGGGCAAGGAAAGGTGCTACCCGATGTCATCCAACATGGCCGAAGTGCAGGAATGCCTCTGTATGTTCGGTGTCCAATTTGTCAAAAAGAGTTCAAACAAAAGTCTACATTACTTCAACATGGTTGCATTCATATAGAATCACGGCCGTATCCGTGTGGTGAGTGCGGGAAGAGATTTCGGCAACAGTCGCATCTTACGCAGCATCTTAGAATACATACTAATGAGAAGCCATATGCTTGTATCTATTGTGGTCGTAATTTCCGTCAGCGTACAATTTTAAATCAGCATGTCAGAATTCATACGGGAGAAAAGCCATATAAGTGCCCACAGTGCGGTAAAGACTTTCGTCAGAAAGCAATTTTGGATCAACATACACGCACACATCAAGGTGACCGTCCTTACTGTTGCCCGATGCCAAATTGTAGGCGTCGTTTCGCTACTGAACAAGAAGTGAAACGGCATATTGATAATCATATGAATCCTCATGCTAGCAAGAGACGGACTGATTTGAAACATCGTGTTCCTTCACCCACCGGTATGGCCGTTGGCACAACTACTGTGGTAAAACCTGAACTATATTTCCCACAGTGCTATGCCCCATCCCCTGCCTTCACGCATCACCAATATACAACTGCTACTCCAACTGGTGTCCAGGACTTCAAATCGCCTCCACCTACTACTGTCGTCCAATGACTGTTTTAATCCCCAACATAAATGTTGGGAACAGTAATTTTTTAAAGCCTGACAACCTCATTGTTCACAGTATATTTGATATTTTCTGGTTCAGTCAACTCTTAATTATCTACAGGTGGATTATTAAATTTTTAGATTTTCAACAGCAGCAGGAAAATAAGATAAATATAAGATCAAAGAGAGTTAAAGTTAGAAATGCGTTATTTTTAAATGCTAATATTTTAAGACGGATTACACTTTCAGTTATGTATCCTGGAGTAATATTTTTGACCAGTGTTTATTTTTTAATTACATGCATTTTTTTTTTGTTTAGCACATTAATTGAAGTAAAGTTTGAGACAACTTTACCATCTCAGCATTTTATAAAAGTATAACATATCATACCATTCAAATGGCTTGGATTTCACCAGAACTGTAGGATTTTTTTTATTACTCTTGAAAAGGTAAGTTCACTGGATTAATTGACCTAGGAGATACTATAGTATTAAAAACCGGTGGCCCTGTCCCTTTGGATATTAATAATCACAAAATATAGTTGAATTTTCAGTTTTACTAACGTAATCTGAATACAATAGGCAACTATTCATAGAATTAGACAAATAATTATGATGTTTACCTTTTATTTTTTTTGAATTAATTGAATGCAAGTACAGATTTTTCTAATCATTAATTTCAGCTTGTTCATTCGTTACATTACATAAATAATGATGGTACCTGAAAGAGAAATTTGATTAGTTTCAAATAGACAAGAAAAATTCTAATATATTTTATTCTACCAATATGCATGCACTCATATGATATGTTAAAAAAAAAAAGTAATTAATGAATGTTCTTAAAAAGAAACTATATATCGTTTACATAGCTTATTTGATAACAGAAGAAATATGTTGGGACCTTTAAAAGGTTTTGTAAAATGTAAAAGAGGAAACATATTAATAGTAAATTTATTGGTGCATTTATCAGTGTTAGAAATGAATTGACCATGTCTTTGTTTCATTAAAGTATACATCAAAGGAACTAGGTTTGAATATTGTACAAAATAATTACTATAATTATAGATCTGAGATTTTTCAAAGTACAATATATTCAATAATTCTTTCTCTCTTGGAGTTGTTACTAATTTAAATGTAGTAGATAAAAATTTATCTCTTTGAAGAATATTACATTCATATACATGGAAAAATATATATATATATATATATATATATATATATATATATATATATATATATATTTCTTATGTTAATTTTCATTAATGTTTCTATAGTCTTGTCTTCCAAACATATTTTTATTATACTTTAAGTATGAATTAATAATAATAATAATATATATATATATATATCTGGCAACGCACTTTATTTTTCAGTTTCTCTTGGTAGTCTTAAATTATTGTAAGCTTACTTTAGCAAAAAATAGAATATTAAGGCTCTTTTTGGTTTTGAAAAAGAGATTTATGAAAAAAATTGTTTATGTAGTTTGACTACTTTGGACTGATACAATAAGTACAATTTGTTAACAAAACATTAATTTCAATATTTACCCTTTTCTATTCACTGCTACATCCATTTAGACTTTTTTTGTTAGTAATAATTATAGTGCCAAATCAGTTTATTACAACAGGTGCTTCAGAAAATGGGATTTGATTTACCTTGAATTGTTTAACCTGAATGGTGTTGTGTGCAACTTTGTAATGATATATTTTTTTCACATTTTCATTCAGATTTTTCTCATTTTTATATATTTTCATGCAAAATTGATGTTTATACTTAGTTACTTTTTACCGTACCTGCAATCATTCTGATGATAAGATTTGTATCATTTGTTGTGATTGCATTCATCTCAATATATACCATCAGTTTTTGTCATCTTATTTAGTTGGCAACATGGATGTTCATTATCTTCACATTTCTCAAATTTTATTAAACCTATTTTATAGTCAAAAACAATATGTTCTCAAATAGTTCTATAATCACAGCTGATTAAACTCCAGAGAGATATAAAAATTAGTGGAAATTTATCATTTATTCTACGACTAATAAAGCAGTATTTGTAAGCAGTAAACTCCAGTGGCAGGATATGATATAATTTCAGACTTATCAATAAGACAGACAGAATCACTAAAACAAAAAAGATGTTGTGACTGGATTTGTTCAGGAAATTAACCTAGTTAATCTGATATTGAATTGGGAAGAGTTAAGAGTAGTATTCCATGTACATCATAAACATTACAATGTATTAACATGTGCAGACTAATTTATAACAGTTAAATTTAAATATCTACTCATATGGTTAACATGCTAAGTTCATTGTTGAAATATATGTTTACCCAAGGTCATCATAAATAATAATAAAAATTGTTGTACCAGATTCTGTTTTTACACTGTGGATACATTCCATGGAACACTTATAAAATAACTATAGTGAAATAAAGAAAAATGGGAAATAGCTTTCTTTGTGTGAAAATCAATCTGGAATTTCAAAAAATAAAATTTATTGTTATTATATCTACATTTTATTTAAAACAACAAAAGTTTAAAAAATTTTAATAAAATTTCACTTTCACTCTATTGTACAATAAACATTTGCACATTTGGTACAAATCAGTTGTATCGCTTGAGGTATCCAGTGATACATTAATCTGATCTGTTAAGGATAACATTTACAGGTTCACTCTTTTTAAACAAAAATTCAGTTATTGATTGCTGCAATTGTGGTTTTTTTTTGTAATGATCCTTGCAAGCGGTCAAATCTTGAAACTGCACAGCTTGTTACGTAATGATCATTTGTTGTTAGAAAATGATTTCCAGGTTTATTAGACAAACCCACCGGGTTGGTCTAGTGGTTAATGCGTCTTCCCAAATCAGCTGATTTGGAAGTTGAGACTTACAACGTTCAAGTCCTAGTAAAGCCAGTTATTTTTACATGGATTTGAATACTAGATCGTGGATACCGGTGTTCTTTGGTGGTTGGATTTCAATTAACCACACATCTCAGGAATGGTCGAACTGAGGATGTACAAGACTACACTTCATTTACACTCATATATATCATCCTCATTCATCCTCTGAAGAATTATTTAAACGGTAGTTACCGGAGGATAAACAGGAAAAGAAAGAAGGTTTATTAGACAGTTGCAGACCTTCCTGGATTGTATTCACTGGACCTCTTGTTTGTCACTATTTTCCTTAGAATTAATTAACGTGGTCCTCTAAGATAATGTTGAGAACTTCCTCCTCATTAAGAGCTTTGTCAGCAGTCAGTTCGCCAATATTTTCAATCATAAGCTCTTCATACCTCAACTAACTACAAGTGCCACATTTGTAATATCTGAATGCAGTTCAGTTGTACGTGGGCTAACATGGTTAGTTTTAACACATTTTGACCAAATAACTTGTTTTTTCTTTATCAAATTTATCCAGGATGTGTTGGAACGTTCTTTTGATATGATAGGATTTCAGTTTTGCTATAATGTTCTGGGGGTTGAATCAAGGCTCTTGTATTATGTGGCAGGAATAAAACTTTAACATTTGGATATTCCAATGCAGGATGTCCAGGTTCATTATCTACAAGTAAAAGAATTTTAAGCAGAAGACCTTTGTGTTCCATATATTTCCGTGCTTCAGGACTAAATAAAAGGAACCAGTCTGTAAATATTCCTGCTGCCATCCATACTTTTTTTTTGTTAGCTCCTCAATGCACTGGCAGATTATCAAAGTTTACACCTTTCATTGCATGTGGATGATGTGCTCTATTAATGAGTAAAGGCTTTATAAACATCTCCCAAAGCGTTACTGTACATTAAAAAGTAACACGATCTTTATCAGCTTTTAAAACTCTTTGACAGTTTTTCTGTTTTCACCAGATGTGTTCTGCCCAACATTTTCTTCCAAGACCTGTTTTGTCAACATTAAATACTTGGTCTGAGGTGTATACTTCATTATTTTAACTAACTTCGAAAGAGACTCTTTAGCAGCTTTCATCTGCAGATGCAGCTCTTTATATTAATGTTATGCATTGCATGCCTTCAAGAAATCCAGATAGCCATCCTATACTCCCAGAAAATTCAACCTTCTTTTTTTGAACAGAAGTCACCACTATATCATTTGACTCCAATTTTTTAATCAGCCTGCTTATAAATTCATAAGGCCATTTGCTTGATAATGTTTCTGAATATGGGAATTCTTTGCATATTATCTTCTATCCGTATTACGTGAATTATATCTATTTTTTTTTAATAACAGTTTATATGTATGATAATAATGACTTAGCACTCACTTTCGTCCCAAAGGATGCAGATTGTCTTATAGCAGTTTAACTGTTTTTTTTTTTTAAATGGTTCTCATTTTTGTTTCATTCAAACCAATCTCTCCTTAGCCAAAGATGTTGAACTTGTCCATTTTTAAGATGGTCAAAAATCTGTATCTTTGTCTCCAATGAAATTGCATTGCCCAACATTTTAGAGTTAATTTATATTGCAGAATATATATCAAGAAAACACACAATCACACCACACAGATCACATTTAACACCTTTAATGTTGGACTGCACTGCATTCTACAGAATCACATCGTTCCCTGCACCACTTCAACTTCATGACAACCTTCCCCATCCAACATCCAGCACTTGAGACACAACTTTAACCAACATCCAAAATACCTCTCTGCGCATACTGAATAATATGTATGTATGTATGTGTAAGGGGATAGGAAATTCCAAGGATGAATATTACCATTACACATTGTTGAAATGTCAGAGCCTGAAAACAAAAACTTTGGTCTAATTTTTTGCACCAAGTTATTTCAAAATCATGTTAAAAAAGACAGTGTAAAGACAGTATCCAGTGTACTTTTGTGTATTAATTGCTGTATTTTTGGGTTTATTTAAAACGTCATCAGTTAATCATTAGCCATTGCTATAAACTGCATAAATGCATTTCCAAGAAACTGCACATGGTGTTACTTATCTTTAATAATAATTAAACTTGCGTCAGTGATTGTATTAATCCTTACTTCCATGTACTTTTATTTCAATACATTAGCTCCAGGTTATTGTAACAAAAGGGGTTGGTATATCCAGATGTACTGGGATCCCAGTGTGCAAAGAAATGCTGTTCATTGTCTTGTCCAAAACACATTTTATTCTTTTTATATCTTAAATTTTAACTTGGGATTCATTTAAACGTTATATTAATTATTACACCTTTTTTTAATTTTGTATATGACTAATTGTTAGACACACATACCTTTAAATAAAAACAATTCTTGGTATGTGTGTAATAATTTGGTGCTGTGTATTTTATAATTTTTTATTAAGTAATTAATGCATCAATTTTATTATCTATCAGAGAAATAATATTTGCCAGTTTTTTGTTTTCAAAAAACTTAGCAGGTATGTTTGTTTTAAGTTGTGTTAATTTTGTTAATGTTGAAGGCATTATTTATCACTATAACTTTTATTTATATAATGGAAAAAATTGTTAATAACATAAAATTAGCTATTTCTGTACCTCTCACCCCTTCGCCACTGTAAGGATTATTGTTATCTTTATTTTTTATAAATTGTTTTCGAATGACTCCAATCTGAAATACTTTCCCTTCAATTATTCCTAATTCATTGACGTTAATGTGACTATTGGGATTGTCTGGCTTTATCAAATGCAGTATTTTTACTATTCTTTTTAGTTGTTATTTTCTTATTGTATTTAATATTATTATTTCAACGTAGATTAAAAAAAAAGTTATTTAATTTAAGTTAATTTACAAGAGTTATATAATGGGCCAAGTGTAATGCGTTTGATTAAATCTTGTTTTCTCATTTTAATATTGTTAATTAATTCTTTGCGACTTTTTGGAATAATGATAAGTTATGTTTTTATTTTTTATGTATATATGTATATATTCATAAGGGTCTACATACATTGTTTTAGATTTTACATTATTTGCTGTTGAATTATTTTGTTAGCAATTCCATTTTACTTTAATGTGGGATTTGTAGGTTTAAAAATCAACAAACATAATTTTGTTTGGCCTAGAATAATTTCAAGTATATTTGAATATTTTTATGAGTCTTAATTTACACAGTTGGCTTCGGTTTTTTTAAAAATATTCTTCATGAACGACCACTACATTTGTGGGAAGTGATAGCTAGTATTGGACTTCATTAAAATGCTGGACACTCTAAATATGTCCTTTCAAGTCCAGTTGACTTTTTCTTTTGTAAAATTTCTGACAGATTTTTTTTAACATCCTATGTTACATGTACACATATGGATTAAATCATTAAGTCCCAGGACAAAATGGAATTAATTTGAAGAACAAGAAATAAATAAGACTGCTTATAAGTAATATTAAATAAGTATTTAAACTAAATAATTATTCTGTTTTTTTTTTATAAGGCCTAAGTATTATTTATTAAAAAAAAACTTTTGGACATGAATTATTCTTTTTTAATTGTACTTAAAAAAATTAATCTACTCTTGGTCCATTTTTTTCTTTTAGTACATTATAAATTACAGTACCTGGATTTAAGATTAAATTTTTTTACCGCTTAAATATATTGCAAGTAGAATTCTTTACATTAAAGAATTTTAATGCAATGAATGTGTATTACTATAACCACATTCTTATATTTACTTTTTTAATTTAGAATACAATAAATTTCATTTTCTTCGAGATTATTGTTTGTATGTATGTAAGGTAAAACTAGTTAATAAAAAATAATTTTTTTTTAAGAATATTTTTTAAGATAGTTTATGTATTATCTAGGTACTGTATTCAACATAGTACGTACATAATTTGTTGTTATTATTATAATAGTATTTTATCATCGGTATAAATAAGCAATACCATTTGCATCATTGTGATAAAGTAAATAAATAATTAATTAATTAAAAAAAAAAACAGTTTAATATTAAAAATCAATCGATTAAAGTAATATAAAATAAGTATTGTTAATTAATAATGTGGTAATGTTTGAAGGTCAGTGCCTGTGTCCTAAATAAAAGGATTTAATTGATAATGATATGTATTGTATGTATTATGTAAAACATTTATATAAAAAAAAGTAATGTCGTTATTAAAATAACTACAAACGCATTCGTTTAGGTTGTTATTATTACAGTAATAATAATAATAATAATGATATTAATGAACTATATGTATGATATATAATTGCAGCTCTGCTAAGCTAAACTGAATGAAGATTATGGTCTAGTATTATATTTTTACAAAAAATTAAAAAGTAATTAATTATTAATAAATAAATAAACTTTTTTAAAAGTGACTGAAGTACGGTGTGAAATTGATAATGATAATTATTATAGTGATATGTTTTTAAGTAATTGATTATTATTATTATTATTGATGATTAAAAGATATAGAACGAGTTGTTAGCTTTAAATAATGTATACTATTTAATTATGTCTATTTTAGACTAGGTAAGATATTGTGATGTACATTATATAATTATTAATTGAATTATTACAGTTATTTCTCTTGATAAGTAGATAACAATATACCATTATTTGCTAAGTTTTAATGATGATGATTATTATAATAATGGTATTAATGGTAATAATAAAAATGATACAATCAAATTGTAAAGGATGAAAGAGATTTCATAAATTTATAACTTCAGCAATTCTTGTGATTATTGTTCTAGCAGGAAGGAAATCTTTGTTTGTTAATCTTTTTATTATATGTTGTTTTGTTACCTAGAGAACCAGTAGTCATATAGACTTTAAAATAAAGAGCATGTCTCTTACCTAATGTATTTCGCTATTCAAATGATGGAGAAATTATGATGTTGATTCTCTCCAGATTTAGTTGTAATCTCCAGTTATTTCATTATTATCTTCAATTATTTTTTTTTTTATAACATCATGTGTAGTTACCAATTTTTCTGATTTTTTGAAAGATTTTCTAAATCAGTTTTATTTTTTCAAAAGATGCAGTTTTTTCAGTTTTTCTTCTTACTTTCCATTTAACTTGAAATAATGTAATAAAATTTCATGTCATTGAAAAACAGTTTTTAAATTTTTCATAAATTGAATTTTTAGCATTATTTGGAATTTCTTCATTTTCATTGATTTCTTTAAAAATTTAAATAACATCCCCTCAGTCATTTTTAAATGTTTTGCCTATTAATAAAAATGTTAACGTCAGATATACATTTTTGTTTTTTTTTTGCTTGATGATATCACCAGATAAGCTTGAAGCACTTGTGTGTGGAATATGGAGATGGAATTTTGTAGCATACGAAAAATGCCATGCCTGACCAGGATTTGAACCTGGGAGCTCCAGATGAAAGGTCGATACGCTAATTTTAGTAAGTTTATTATTAATCTCAAAAGGAATACAGCAGTTATAATAAACCATATAAAAAATAAAAGGAAAACAATCCTTTTTTTATAGAATGTAATAATGAATCCAGGAATCCCTTTAATAGGTTTTGCACATCTCTTTATTGTACTTTTGAAATTACATTAGAGAACATTGAAGCATATAATAGACACATCATCAAATAAATAAATTTAAACAAAAAGAAAATATTAAAACTGAATTAGCACAACCAATAAATCAACAGTGCAATAAATAATTAAAACATAGTTTCACTTTCCAGCTATATTACAATCACTTAAATCAGTTGCGCTTAAGTAACTTACTAAAACCAAAATAAAAATAAACTTGTTTTACACTAGACATAGTTATTAATAATATCAGTTCCTGGGATATCATTTCCCTTTCAATATAATATTTTTGCAATTAAATAAATTACAGTAATTAAAAAATTAAGCTTTTGCATTCTATCCAATATAAATTCTTGCAGAAGTTCAAAAAATAGAAGTAAATAATTTTTAAAAATGCACTTAATAAATTAATTGTTTTCTATAATTAAAAGTCTCTTAAATGTAGGCTACCCAGACACAATAATCAGTTATAGATTAAATAACTTAAGAGTTTTTCTGTGCGTTCCTCCAAACAGTGCACCTACTGACCAACAGCATGATATCTTCAACCTCTTTAATATTGCATAATAAGCAAATACTTGCTGGTTATTCTCTGGATAGGGCTGATTATGTAGTAAATGTATTTCAGCTGTACTTTAAATACAATGTTTGTAAATTGTCGGTTGTTGCTATAAACAGTGTACATTGTTCACAATGTAGCGTATGTACATTGACTGTGTAGCGTATGTAACTGTGAACTGTTTACTTTTTCGATCTGACAAGCCCTGCTGCGTATCCCTGATAAATCACAACCCACTTTATAAACTAATCCAATCCTTAAACTGTTCAATCCTTTTTCCTATTGCTTTTACATCATACACCAACCCAGAAGGGAGCCTATAATTTGGCAATTCTAAAACTTTTTAAGTGTTACTTAACGTGCAGTTTCTATGTATATTGACTCATTAAATCCAATCTGAACTCCAGATGAATAAATCAGAAGTATTCTTTATATATATATATATATAAGAAACTGAGAAAAGCTTTGAACTCATCTTGTACAGCCCCACTACTTGAACCCCATACACAACTATGAGATGAGACTAAAAATTTTGAGATGCTGATTCATGCAAAAATATTCCACTTCTCTCTGTTGTTTGGAACTGTGTTATATAAAAAAAAAGAGGGAGACAAAATTCACTTTTGTTAATGACCAATTCATTTTTTTTTTAAATCCTGGCTATTGCAGGTCCCATATTCCTTATTTATAGTGAATAGATTTAAGAAACTCTAGATTGCTACTGGAAATTGTTCTGCTGTTACTAAATTTACTCGTGAAAAGAATTCATCCATTTGTTTTATCATAAAACAAAATTTATGTAAAAATTTTAATTTCTTAAAGTTGAACTTCATCGCTTTAGATTTATGCTAGTGGTGAGCATAAACTTTGGTAAGCTTTTCATTATGTGGTTCCAGCATGTTTGGAAAATTTTCCATTCATATAAAAAAGTAATACTGATCAGGAATCGGTATGTAGCATTTAAAGGAAATAGTAAATAATAATTAAAATTTTGTTAGGCTGGTTTAAAAAAAAAAATATGACTTTGCTTCGCTTGGCTCTATGAATTTATGAAATCTTTTCCATATCTTTTTTGTGATTGAATATTATTATTTTAATTACTCTACCATAAAAGAAAAACAAGGAATATATTTATATATATTTCATTGTCACATCACACGCCATGTTTTTTCAATGCATCAAAATACTTGCCAACATTTTTACATATTATAATAGTTAATGTTTTAATCTTTTAAATAAATTATTAATTATAACAAATAATATTATATACTTAATATAAATATATATATATATATATTAAAAATAATTATTGTAAATATTATACTATGTTTTAATGATGTTTATATGTACGTAGATTTTTTCATACAGAGATGATGTTTTTTCAACTGATTTTTATTTTAAAATGTTTTTATATTGTAATATTTATAAATTTGTTATTTTGTAAATTAAATATTTTTATCGCTTGTTTTGTAATATTTTAAAAGTGAAATAGATACCAGTTTAAATGGCTGATATTTATGTATATGTATTTATAAAATAATTATTATCCAACAGTTTCTGTAAAATATTTTTTTTTATAATCATGCAAGTTTACAAGTAATAAATATTGAACTACATACAAAACTAAATTAGATAATTTATATTGATTTTTTGTTAATTCTTTTTTTTTATGTAACTGTACCATATTTTCACTGTTTTTATTATATTTTTTCATATAATTTAGTCTTAAAATATATTGGATGTATAGAAATATCTTTAATTTGTTTTCTAAAACAAAGTTTTATTCCAACATGAGCTACTGCTTCATAATTCTGTAGCATTGCATACTAGTAGAAAAACTGTGTCTAATGATTTCTTCTTCCTTAATTTAATGGAAGCAATTTATTAACCTGGCTTGGCTTATACATCCACCATTTTACTGTACCTGACAGATTTAATTTATGAATAAATTGAATAATTTCAGTTTTAAAAGATTTTAAGTAAGTTCGTTGTTTACAGGTTGTTCACATCCATCCTTAATTTGGATTATTGTTAATTATTATCCTTGCACACATTATAATTTTGTCTAAATTCAAGATCTTTTCCGTGGAGATTTACTATTAACAAGATTTTTCTCATTTAGCAGAATAGTTATGTTCTATTTTTCTTTTCAGCCCTTTGTATTACATTCAAGCATAGATATGTTTTGTTTGAAGTGTGGATTCCATAAATCTAAAAAATCAGCTTTTGAAAAAAGTTCCTGCATGTCTAATGTCTGTGTTAATCTCCATGGATGCTTGAGTTTATAGTTGTATCAGAAGTATCCAGTGTCTTATTGGCAATGATCTTCATGCTTTTTTCAAGTTAAAATACATTAGGTAAAATGTTGAAATTTAAAAGTGTAATTTTTTCCCCGGTCCCTTGTTGTTCTTTTGGCCTACACAGTTTTATATAAATTGCTAAAACTTAACTCTGCCATCACAGTTAAGAATTACGCAGTTTATTAGAAGGCACATTGTTCAGTAGGTTAGTGTATAAAGCTGTTAGGAATTCTGATCTCGGTAACATTATTCAAACCATATTGCATGGTTTTATTATATAAAAACTGTTGGTAGTACTTTTATGCAGAGTTTTCCTGTTGTATAGGTAATTTTATATTGCTTGTGGAGAGTGGGAGCAGTATAGTCATTGCACAACAGACATAGAATTGCTATTACTGGATGTTAATACTATAAATCAGTTCATTGATATAGTTTTTTTTTATACCATTACAATCAATAATGGTACACAACAAGTCATGGCCTATAATTATATTATAAAAAAAGCAATATAATTGTAATTTAACATTATAATTTACCGTTTATTTATGTATTATTTCATTAATGAATCTAACTGTGTATAATACTGTGACGTATACTCTTTACAAACAAATTAATAAAATAATTGTCTTTTTTTCCTATTTGATTCAATATTGAAATTATAAATACCCTTTGCTGTAGTTATATGAATAATTACATTTCTTACATGCTGCTCACAGTTTCTTTGCTGTTCCCACCTTCTATTCATCAGTGCTTTCAGTTTTTTGTAGAAGTCATGCTGTTGCTGGTATCATAGCTTAAGTTTATTATGAATGATTCGATAGCCTCCCCCAGGGACCTTACATATCCCAGTAATTTTTTTCTATTTTCAAACTGTGTTTGATTTTTTTCTCGCAGTGTTCTACACCCATTGATGCAATTTTATTTTTGCAAAGTCTGTCAACATCTTGCAGATAAATGTAATATTTCAGCAGCAACCTAATTTTTAACATCTGTCCATATCAGTTCTATCGGATTCAGCTCAGGATGGTACGGGAGAGTCATAAAATATTGTAACCAGCATTTTTAATGATTTTGTCTAATGAAAAAACTTCAAATGACACCTTATGTTCTTTAACTATTTCATAAAGTTCTACTTTAAGATCGGTTTCATTGAAAGGAATGCCAGCTCAATTACTGAATTAGGTGGAAAATTTGGAAGCAGTTTCTCTTTAAGCAACTTCATAAAATTTGAAAAATTCTTTTCGTGATGATAGACTCCCTTGGCTGTCGTGGATTTCTATATAGTAAAGCAGTATGGTATGAATCCCATATCTCCACCGGCATGCAAAATAATCATTCTTGATCCTTTGCCAACCGATTTTTTCAGAGATTCTTTAGGTGGTTTTTTCAGTCCATCCTTTGTTCTGTAAATGAATAATGTGTATGAACATTTCATCGAAAAACACAACTGTACAATTTGGTTCCCTGAATTCACTAATGTTTTTCAGATACTTATAGCATTTGCATTGGATGTCATCCCTTTCCACTAATTATAATCTATTTGTTGAAATTTTAGCCCATTTGAAGCCAGTCTTTTTCAAAATACATCTTAATGATGTAGTAGAACCTACTGATGTTAATGATATGATAATGTTAAAACATTATCATTTTTTTAATAACTTTTGTATGGTAGGAAGACATTTATTTTTCTCGAATGTAAAAATTGTTAACTGTACAGCAAACAATGCACAAATCAAAATCATCTAATCCAGAAATAGAAAGGCCTTTCCTTATTTGTTTTTGGGGGGTGAAGAAAATATCATTGGCGAATTTTCAGTCATCAATTTTGCTTCTGCTTTAATTTGAGTTATAGATCTTTTCAAAACTCCCATTACAGCACAAAAAGCTTTCTTTTTTCATTCAATTAAACATTTTTATTAGATATCTTTGATATTATAGTTATGTAATTGGATATGTGTGACATGTTGATGGAATGGGATAGATTAATGCAACTCTTAATTTGAATAGCCAAATTTCTACTAGGTTGAAAATCCTACCGTGGAATTAAGATTTTCAGTTCAAATTTTTCATGATTTATTTATTAATTGATTTATAAAGAATGTCTTTGTGTTAATAGTTTTTTTATCAAAATAAACTATAAACTAACTAATAAGCATAAGTTTGGTTAGTTTTCTCTTTGAAGAAAAGATTGTTATTAATCAATATTATAGAATTGCCTGTAAGATTGTCTTTTTTATGCTATTATAATAAATGATTATTTGCCAGCATAATAAAGCATTATTATGCTGTTGCAGATATTTTTGCAGTTGAGGAAATATGTAATGTAATATATTAATATGTATTTTGTGTAGATATTGAACTAAGTTTAATTCTGGATTAAAATAATGTTTAGTAATAATAATGATTATTTGAAGAATATTTTTTCTTTCATAAAATTTGATCAGTTTTTTACGACTTATTAAAAAAATATGTAGAATATAATTCTAAATCTAATTATAAATTAAGTTTTTATAATATTCATGTCATTAAAATTAAACTTCCAAAATGCGAACTCTAAGCATTATCAAATGTGATTGACATTGCACCAGTACCAGTATATCAACTGATCATATATTATAACATACTATTTTGATTTGATTTTATTATTACATTTAAATCGGATCCAAAAATTCTGTTTACATTTTCAAATGGGGAACTACAAATAAAAAATAACATTTTAATTTTAAATGTAACATCTTGCTTACATTTTTAGTTTACTTTATATGTGCTCATCCTTGATCATTTCTTGTCAAATTGCTGTCACCTGAGCTTTTTTCTTTTTGCTGTATTACTTTTAGTTCTATGAAATTATCACAATAATGGATACTTACAATAATCTTCAGCTTGTATTTCTTATCATATGTTTAATGGCTTTGGCCAAACTTTTGCTGTCACTTCATCCACAGTGTTATGTTTTAGTTTTTTAACATGTTATTTCAGTTCAGCATCTCGCTTTTAATTTTTACCTAACTTAGTTCAGTAGGAATGTATATGTCTAATCATTTATTTCATTAGCTAATTTATAAGTTCTTAAATTTTTGGAACACATCTAACTTCTTGATCTGTTAACTCATTTCATATGAAAACAGAATATTTCATTCTTGAAGCCAGGTTTTACTTTTTTCTTCCACCTTCATTTTTATATTTTTCTCCTAAGAAAAAGTGATAACAGCATACGTTATTTCATTAATATTATAAAATTCTTTTCTAATAAATTTCCCAGTCTACTTTCCTTATTCAGTATAATTCATTTCATCACAGTAACTATAGTGCTGTATAGGAAGAGTTTAAGTTAGAATTTATGACCATTTGGTCTTAAACTCATATTTAAATACTATTTATTATAGCAAAAATAATTCTTTAAATATTGACGTTTATTGAAACATATTTGATCAGAAGTTAAATATAATAAATTTTAATCCATATTATATTGCCAAAAATATTTATATAATATTCATAAAATATGTATTATCATTGATATTATATCAATATGAATCAGATATACATGATTTTTGTGGGGAAAAATATATAAAATTATACATTTAAATAAATAGGTATCATTATTTTAGTTACACATTCTAAAGTTATTTTAATCCAGTAAATGTTATGTAAGAAATAGAAAATACATCTTACAATTTATATAATTTAAAATTCATTTTATATATTTGGTGGTTGCATATACCTTGATAATGTATGCAAGCTTAAATCAGGAATTCAGCAAAAGAAAGATTTCATGTGTGTGCAGTTTTTCATTACTTTTAAGTTTTTAATATATTATTATTATTTTAATACAAAATATCTGCCATTACAACTGGTTTTTTTTTTAATAATTTAAAAAAAAATATTTTTTTTAGTGATACAGTTTTATTCATTTTGTTTTAATTTATGAATATATATTGCGGAATATTTAAGTTTCTATCAACTTAAGTCATGAAGTAGTAAAATTCACCATTGAAATTTTTTCCTATAAGTATTTATTAACATCACCTAAAACAAATCAACTATAATATTTTTTTTTTATTATTATTATTAATTGGTAAGTTTAATGAGTAATAATTTTTGTAAGTACACATAATAGAACTTGCAGTTAATTATATGATCGTGATTGCTGTTTTTCCTTATTAAATTACATACAACCCTGTTTGTCTGAAATAACTGAAACTAATTTTTTTTTCTGTCAAAAATTTTAATTATATATTGAAATAAGTAAATATTAAAAATATTGCTGTTAAGTTCCTATTCGTCAACTGTTCTATTCTCAGTTACCAGGTGATAGAATTTTTTCAGTTTAATTCCTGTTAAAATCATCCACCGGTATTGTTTGTCAGACTATTCAGTTTTAGCTGTAGTTCATTCTTCTCTTTTTATCTATACTTATAGATATAAAAAATAGTTGACAATGTTTTTTTTTTGTTATTAATTACACTGAATTCAAGTTTTGAATTGCTGACAAGATTCACAGTTCCTCTTTCTTTTCCTTTTAATAAATATGATAAGATTAATGAAATGATAGATTAAAAATAAAATGATTAAAATGATAGATTAAAATGATAAAATAAAATAATAAAATAAAAATAATAAATAAAAATAATAAAATAAAATGATAGATTAAAATGATTAATTAAAATGATAGATTAAAAATGGCAGATGGTTATCTAGGAATCAATTACAGACCTGCTGATGTAGAACACAGAATTCTAACCAAATTACCATCTGCCTTTTTTCAATCTCATTCCTTTCTCAAAAAGAGAAAGAATTTAACAAATTTGTAAAATATTTTGATTTAAGGAGACAATTGTAAGGTCTTTCGTATATTTGACATACTGAGTTTAAAATATAACAACAGTTTTATATAAAAATAATGAAACTGATTTGTTAGTTTCATTCTGAAGTCCTCTCTTAACTTTACAGCTCTTTCCTTTTTAGCTTTAAAGTCGTATCCAATTTTAAATATTAAGAATGAACTCTGGTTTTTAATCTGATTGTTTAAAAATATGTTGTTTGTGATTATTTATATTCTTTAATGCTCTTAACATTTTTAGACTTAAGAGGGTTGTACTGTATAAATGCAAATCTTATTTGTTTTTTTGCTGTTAAGTTTCTTACATTTCACTAAAATAATTTGTGAATTCTTTTTTTTGTATTTATAATGTAATAATTTTTATGATAAATTATTTATTTACTAATGATGTTTAATTTGGTTTTTTGATTATTTATTTTTAAGATTTAAACTTTTTTTAAGAATAATTTATTTAAAAGAGTTTATAATAATTTTATTTAAAAAAGTAAATAAAATCAGTTGTGCAATATTATTACATCTTAATTAATGTGTTTATTCAGATGTAAATATTACTTATGTACATATTTAGTAATCCCCAGACCTGTTTGGTTAATCCATCCTAAAACTATTTGAATGTAATTGGTTTAATAGAAATCTTGCTAAAATAAATAAATTCTTATTCTTTTTGGAATTGAAGGTTAACTCTTAAAAGTAAAAGCAAGAAAAAAACAGTATATCTAAATATATCTTTCTTATGTTTAAAAAGTGAGGTTTCATGTAAAAATTACTGATTAATTTTTTTTAACTGAACATAGTAAAACCCTGATAATTCTTCCTGGTCAGAACTGAGACTTATCCAAATAATTGAAAATTGTGAATTATACATTTTGGTGTAATAATAGGAAATAAAGAGCAAGTAGAAGTCATTCACATTTTGAAGCTATATGCACATTCTTAAACATGTTATAATTTTTGTTAAAAAAAGAATTTGTGTAGTTAATGCAGTAAAAAAATTTCTCTTTTAAACCTCTGATTTTTGTTCTTGCATCCTTTTTAATTAAGATCCATTCTAAAAAAAAGTAATATCTATAAATTAAAAATTATTAGCTTTTCCAGCAACTTAAAAAATAAATGTATTGATGAGAAATCAAATTTAGATACAATAGAGTGTCACTTATCGGATATAAATAGGCCGGCAGAATTCGGATAATAGAGAAGTGTTAAGAAAAAAAAACTATTAAATGTCAAACTATGTTATAATTTCACACATTACATTAAGAAAACAGGAAAAATTAACTTACAGTTACTGACTTGTCTGAAGTTTAATACAGTACTTTTTTTTTGTCTTCAGTCATTTGACTGGTATGATGCAGCTCTCCAGGATTCCCTATCTAGTGCCAGTCGTTTCATTTTGATATACTCCTTACATCCTACATCCCTAACAATTTGTTTTACATATAACAAACATCGCCTGTCTGCACAATTTGGCCTATAAGTCTCTCTTCTTTTAACTATATTTTTTCCAAATGCTTCTTTCTTCATCAATTTGCCGCAATACCTCTTCATTTGTCACTTTATCCACCCTTCTGATTTTTACATTCTCTCGTCCAAGTTTCACTTCCATATAAAGCTACACTCCAAATGTATACTTTCAAAAATGTTTTCCTGACATTTAAATTAATTTTTGATGTAAGCAAATTATATTTCTGACTGAAAGCTTGTTTAACCTGTGCTATTCGGCATTTTATATCGCTCTTGCTTCATCCATCTTAAGTAATTCTACCTCCCAAATAAAATTCTTCTACCTCCATAATTTTTTCTCTTCTTATTTTTATATTCAGTGGTTCATATACATTATTTCTACTACATTTCATTACTTTTGTTTTGTTCGTGTTTATTTTCATGCAGTAGTTCTTGTGTTCTTAATCCATGCCATTAATTGTTTCTTCTAAATCTTTTCACCCTGCACTGTTACTACAGATCTAAATTGTCCTTTAACATCATAACTGTTAGTCTACGTAAAGATTAAAAAGTAACAGGAATAGGGAACATCCTTGTCGGACTCTGTTTTTTATTACAGCTTCTTTCTTATGTTCTTCAATTATTACTGATGCAGTTTGGTTCCTGAAAATGTTAGCAATTATTCTTCTATCTCTATACTTGAACCCTAAATTTTTTAAAATGCTGAACATTTTATTCCAGTCTACATTATCAAATGTCTTTTCTGAGTCTATGAATCTCATATATGTTGGCCTGTTTTTCTTTAATCTTCCTTCTACTATTAATCTGAGCGCTAAAATTGCTTCTCTTGTCCCTAGACTTTTCCCAAAACCGAATTGGTCCTCTCCTAATACTTCTTCCACTCTCCTCTCAATTCTTCTGTACAAAAATTCGAGTTAAGATTTTTGAAGCATGAGTAGTTAAGCTAATTGTTCTGCACACTCTTTTTGAAGTTTGATGGAACTTCCCCTTTTTCATAAATATTGCACACCAGTATGTATAATCGATCTATCGTTTCCTCACCATCACTATGCAATAATTCTGTAGGTGTCCCATCTATTCCTGGAGCCTTTCTGTCATTAAAATCTTTTAACGCTCCTCTTCGACTTCCATTATAACACCAGTTTCTAATTCATTTCCTCCATATAACTCTCCAATATATTCCACCCACCTATCAACCTTTTGTTTCGTATTATAAATCAGTGTACCATCTTTATTTAACACTATTCAATTTTAATTTACATACCATAAAATTCTTCACAACTTTCCTGTATGCTCCATCTATTTTACCAATGATTATTTCCCTTTCCACTTTAAACACTTTAATCCACTCGTCTTTTGCTAATTTGCACTTCCTGTTTATAGTATTTCATAATTGTTGGTAGTTCCTTTTACCTTATTCAGCACTTGCATTCTTATACTTTCTATGTTCATCCATCAGCTGGAATATATCCTCTGTATCCAAGGTTTTCTATCAGTTCTCTTTGTTCCCCCTTAGTTCACTTCTGCTGATTTAAGAATTTCCTTTTTAACATTCTCCCATTCTTCTATATTTTCTACCTTAACGTTTTTATTTGGACCTCTTACGATGTCCTAAAAATCTTCGGTCCCCTCTTTCATTTATTCACCCATATTTCCTTTCTTGCCTTTTCCAATGTTTGCATTCCAATCTCCAACTATTATTACATTTTCTTGGTTTGTCAATTGCTTCGTCTACACACTCTACCTCACCATCATCATAGACACTTGTAGGCATATAGACGTTAACAATCGTTGTCGGCTTAGGTTTTGATTTTATCCTAATTACAATGAGTCTACCGCTAAGCTTTTTGAAATACTCCTCTTCCCTATCATCTTGTTCATTATGAAACCTACTCCTGCCTGCCCTTTATTTCATACTGAGTTAATTATTCTACATTTACCTTACCAAAAGTTGTTTTCCTCTTCCCACAGAACCTCACTAATTCCTACTACATCTACATTTAATCTATCCATTTCCCTCTTTAAATTTTCTAACCTACCAACCTTTTTTGGACTTCTAACATTCCACCGCCTGACTCATAGAATATTATTTTTTCATTTTCTGGTGACCCCTTCCTTAGCAGTCCCCATCCGGAGATCCAAACGGAGGACTAGTTTACCTCCAGAATATTTTACCAAGAAAGACACCATGTTTATTACATGAAAATGCAAAGAGCTGTATTTTCTTAGAAAAAAAACAGCTGTAGTTTTCCATTGTTTTCAGCTGTGCAGTACTCAGAAGATTGAGTGATGTTGATATGGCCATTTAAGTCCTTCTGATCTATGCTCTTAACGGCTACTGAAAGAGCTGCTGCATTCTTTCAGGAATCATTCCTCGTTCTAGTTCTCAACATGTACCTCTCCGATATGGTTGCACCTTTAGTCCAGCTACTCTGTATCACTGAGCATTCAAGCCCCTTCACCATCGGCAAGGCCTTATGATTCAAAGAGGGAAATATATTACTTCAAAAGTTCAGTCCTGTAATGATTGAAAGAAATTTTTGAGTGTAGCTGCTTTGCTGATAAGTGATGTTTCTTCGTCGCCGAGTCTTGCCATTTTTGCAGTATCATTATGTTGATTCCTGTAGCTTTCTCTTGCTCAGTGTATTTAATTGCAGTTTCTAGAGTCTTAACTTCATTATTACATGAAATTCTGTGAGGCTCAACAGTTTGTGCTTGATCTTGATCACTTTTGTTATCTTTGCAGTTGACAAGAGCAACAATTTCTTCATCAGTTATTTCATGCTGATCATCACCCTTCATCCAACTTTTGATTTATTGCAAGATGCATCCTCACATTCAGAGATATGTTGTACTAAAGGTAGAACGGTTTCATCTATGCTTTCCTCATCATCACCTAGCAGCTTCTTCCATGACTTGTTAATTGTTGTAGCCCATACATCAGCCCAGGCTCATACAACCCAATAAACCACATTCTTTACATTGATGCATCTCAATTTTTCAATCATGTCTTGACCTTCAGTTTCTTCTATCACTTGGACAGTAGCTTCCTGTAATAGTTCATTTTTTTATTTCTCCAAAACACCCTGAGGTTGGCATCCATAGGTTGGCATATGGCAGTTATGTTGTCGGAGAGGGGCAAAAAATTGCCTTATTGTCACCATCTTAAAGCTTCTCTGCATCAGGATGCACTGGAGCATTATCTAGCAATAAAAAAGCTTTTCTGGATAATTATTTTCTTTCAAAAACTTCTCTGTTGAAGAAATGAATTCCTTAAAGAATCACTCTGAAAATTTCACCACTCATCCATGCATTTTTCTGACTATAGTATTTTACTGGAAGAACGTTTTGTGAAACTATTTTAAAGGCTCTAGGATTTTCTCCAATCATTACAAGGTCCTTTTTGAGGTTTGTTATTAGCATTGCTGCATGCTAAAATTGTCAGCCTTTCCTTATTACACTTGTAGCCAGAGGTTGCACTTCATTTTTGGCTGCAAGACTTACTAGGTAACATTTTATAATTAAGGCTCTACTGATAACAGTTAAGTATATGATCACTTGTTAGGCTTTCAGTTTCACTTAATTCCTGAAATGTTTTCTTGGGTGCTTCCATTTCTTCAAAATTTGATAATAGTTTTTCACCATAGTGGAACCGTGGTGAAATAACTGATGGATATCGTACCGCTTCTTCCATCAGTTGAGCCAATCAACACTTGCTGTGAAATAGGTACACCTCTGTCCCTGAACTGTGTAAAGCAAACATACAAAGCTTCATTCACTTTTTCATAGTTTTGCTTTCTTTTAATTCACCCTCCTTAACTCTTGATGCACACCATTTTTCTATTTCTGTTCATTTCATTTTCCAGTTTTCTACTGTTACCATCCAACACAAAAGTTATCAGCTACCTTCTGCATTATTTCTTTCTTGTCCAGTCTCTTGATTGCCTCACATTTTTACAACTTTTCTTCCTTTCGTCACCATTCTTTCTGTGCTGGTGTAAATTTCAACTTTTAAACACCACAACAATGTATATTTGTCAAATTAGACTCGCACACTTATGCTTGAAAAGTAACAGATGATAAACTAATCTGCATACAGTGATAAAATACACTGCACTGAATGACAGACGTGTGAGTCATCTTGTAGACAGGCGCACCATGCAGTAGAGTCGGGAGCAACAAAAATAGATTACACTCTCAACTTGCAGTTCTTGTTGACAATTGATGCTTTTTGTGATGGTATGTCAGATAATACAGAATGTGGGATAAGCAAGACTTGTATTTATTAGCTCCATCATTATCAATTTTTTTTTTGTTTTCATCTAGTAATTTTACTACATCTTCATCCTTTTTTTCTTGTAAAATACTTTTATATGTTTATAATAAATTTGTTTTACCAGAGCTTAATCTTCAATTGCTTGAGTCAAATTAGACGTATGTCTATATTTTCCATCTCTGTTTTTTCTGATTGTTTGTTATTCAGACTTTTCCAGAATTCTTTGCACAGATGTAAGTATTGAGATATAAATATCTAACAATTAATGTTCTTGTTATTTAATTTTTAAAGCAGTAAAACACTTCACCAATATCATTAGAATTTAACAAACTTTTTTTGGACTCTTAATTTACTTTGGAAATTAATGTATTTGTTCCTGCAATTAACAAGGCATGTTCCTCTTAACATGTAGCTTTAAATAATTTTGTAAAAAAAATCTAGTGTTCTCCTGTTTGATAGCAACTAATTATTAGATTCTGTGAATTGGTTGTTTTTTTTTTACATTAAATACTACAGTAAAAAATTAATTACTAGTTGGTATATACCATCCCTGAAGATGACAGGGAACACGTAGGTGTTTCTTGACATCTCCTTTTTTATAATGTTGATCCATAAATTTTGCTTCATAGCACCTGTAATCATTGGCCTCTAGACTGTAACAGGAACATTACATTTGGATCTTGAATACGATGGCTAATTATCCAGCATGAGAATAGCTGGGATAAAAAGATTTTTTGAATCATATTTTTAAACCACCTTAAAATGATTAAATATTGAACAATTCCTTTTTAAGTACTGAAGATTTCTCTGTATTAATTTTAAACTTCATATGCTGTTTAACAAGTTATAAAATAATTCTTTTAAGATTGTTGCATGCATGGCTGTTACTATTTTTTATTATTATGGTAATAATACTCCCAAAAAATAATCCTTAGAAAATGGTAGAATCAAAGTTTTTCTTACAGAAGGTCCTGAGTTCAAGTCAGGTTTGAAAGTTTTTCATTTGCTGTAAGATTTGCTCACTGTATTCCTATGTTCAAGCTTTTGAGTTTACTTAGTGAATTATTCATCTAAACAATTTATCTTTTTTTAAGTACCAATATGCTTTTAAGAAAGAAGCAATATATATTAAATTTACAAATCATAAATTTTAAAAGATGATTTTAATATTTTTACATTTTATCATTTGCGCTTTTCCAATAAGTGTATAATTTATGATCTCCAGTAGAATTGGAACAAGCAATATTGTTTTTACAGTGTTAATAACTTGACGAAGTGTGTGCTTTTGTTTACACTGTTGACAATTACATTATTATACTGTAATAAAGAGGCATTTGGATGGTTGTTTATTAACTATAAAGAGTAGTAGTTCTATGTTACATATTTGATCTGGTTTTAGCTATTTATGCCAAATAAAAACAAACTTGCTATAAAGTTTCATTGTTTGAATGATCTTAAAATTTGTCACTTTCAAATTCCAGATTCAGATTAAAGTTTTGTACTTGTGGGTATACATAGCTCCAAAACTGAGAATACTTTGCATGTATCCTGTTATACAGATGCTGAATATATTCTCATTAAAATTCTTTTAAAAAGGCATTTACTGAACTTCCATTTTGAAGATAAAGTTTCAGTATGAATTGCGAAAATCCCTTATTTTTTGCCTTGTGTTGTTTAATTATAGAAAGGTTTAAATTAGCTGGTTAAAAATTAATATCGTTGTTACAACAATAAGATTGTGGTTATTGATATACTCCTATTTTAAGTGATGCATTTCTGCCATGTTAGTCTAATCTTACTTTTTTACATTGTTAATGTAAATGTTTTTACTTTGTTCTCACAAATTCTTCCACATACCACATGAATTATTATTGTTTCACTGTGTGGTAAATTGAATACAAGGTATTAAATTATTCAAATAACTGTTATGTACTTAATGGTAAATTTTTTTTAAATTGGTTTGTCATGTTTTTACATTGTTTATATTTTTATGTTTAAATCTCAAAAACTTGATTTTGCAATGGCATCTAACAAAAAGCAGTCAATAGGAAGATTAGATTGTTCCTAGATACTAATTCTTCCCTTTTTTATTTAAACAAAACTGAAACATCATTTTGTTTTAATGCCTTGCTACATGTCTAGCTGCTTGTTTTGTCTTCCCAAATTTAAACAAGGGTTGAATGATAGGTTTTCCAGACCGATGAAAACAATATTTTTTGGAGTTTTTTTTCTGTTTTATTTTTCAGTGTAATCTCCACAGACTATTATATTTTTCATACTGGTGCTCTAATTTATTTATACCATTTTTATAATGAAATTGTCAAGCTCTTCAAAATACCCATTTACAGCATCAGTAACTTCCTCGTTGCTCTTAAATTGGCATACACCAAGCCATTTTTTGATGTTAGGAAATTGGTGGAAGTCGCTGGGTGATAAATTTGGTAACTAAGGCAGATGAGCAAGCAGTTTGAACTTTAGCTATTGCAATGAATGGCAAATGTGCTGGTGCATTGTCACGGTGAAACAGGATTATTTTTTTCACTAGATGTGGTCATTTTTTTTTATCCTACACGTTCTTTTGATATTTTAACAGTCTCAGCTATCTTACATATTTTAAATTGCAGTCTTCCAGCACAATTTTATAGATATTTTTATCATTTCAGAAGTTGTCACCTCAGTGGGGCGTTCAGAGTGTGGCTTGTTCTCAGTGCTCTAATGACTTTTTTAAATTCAGAAACCTACTGTTTTATTGTTGAATATGATGGAGAAGAGTCTTTTAGTGTTGAGTTCAATTCTTGTTTGATTTGAAACTGCTTTAAACCTTTCAAATAGAAGTATTTTATCACCACACGTTTTTCCATTTTCATGAGACTATTAAAGGTGTCTCACTCCAAACACTGTCAAACATATACTGACCAAGATATTGACTTGATATATAAGCTATTGAAAGATAGTACTATAGAATGCCAGTAAGATATTAGACCTGCTGGAGCCATTCCTATGTCAGGTTGAAGACTTACCAACACACTCGTACACCATTGTATAAAAACTTCACAATTATTTTGGCATCAACTTTTTTTCTTAAGTGTTTTTTTTAATCTCTTACTATTTACTGAGATTTCCTAAACTCTTTTTTAAGAAGAATAAACAGTTAACTAAAAGGCTAAATTAAAAGTGTTAAAAATTAATTTAAAAAAAAATGAAAAACCTCAAATTACAGTTTATCTTTTTTTTAATTGTCAAAACTTCTACCAAATAATTTACATTGTCAGAAAATACAAGATTTGTGACATTATCTAGCCCAGAAGTCACCCACACTAGGAACTTCACAAATATTAATATGTTTTAAGTTTTTTTAAAATTTGTACGTATTCAGTTTCTTTCATATTTAACATTCAGAGTTTGTTATTATTCATGAGAATTCAGAATTTATTGCACATTGTATATTCAGCATTCAAGCCCATATTTTTTTTAATTTGCAATGTATGATATTTTTGTTTTGTTTTCAGTTTCAATTCAACCTATTTCTCTAATAATTTGCCGTGATTCAGTTTAAATTACCGAAAAGTTAATTTCTTACTTGACAAAAGATGGATTTAACACAATGGGCTATTATGTTTTTTTTCCCAAAGGGATATATTAATTTGTCATTTTACACTCTGTTTATTTATTACAGCTGTGATACATGTAAAGCATGTTTTGTACAAAAAGCACCAAAGTTTCTATCTGTAAAAGTAATAATGTTCATTAAACAGTCTGGTGAATAGAATGAAAGTTAGAGTAGTTTTATCATCTGCATTTTAGTGAGCTGCTTCATTTACAGTAGTGTGTCTGGCTTAATGAAGACGTTAACTGGAAACCACTTCCCTTTGCTACTTTTTCTACGAAGCCTGTGTTGGGTGTACTTGCTGTTCTTTTGGAAATGACTATTTTTATTTCATGTCAGATTGCCTACATGTTTTTTTGTGGTCTAGTACCTAACATATTAATTTACTAAACATAAATAGGCCTAAATTTATATATAAAATCATTATGGAACTTTAATTGATACTGCAATTGTTTAAATTGTTAAAAATTTACATTTAATTTACCTTTTCTCCCCTAGTAGAACCATAGTTTTGTTTTTTCTTCATATATCGTATGTCATTCAAACGATCAAGATAATTTGTTTATACCTAACTCTACCTTTCTTTTTACAGTTTCAGAGTTCCAACATACTATAATTTAGAAAACTAAACACAGCCCTATTTTGTGTGCTTTCATTGATAAATAGTAAGTCTTAAATAACATGAAATTTCAGCTTTGTAGCGACAAGAAATTCAGATAGAATTAAATTTTTTAAATTACTGTCTTACTAAACGTTTAATAAAAGCAATTTTTTTTTGGTGGAAGCAGTTGAAAATTGAACAAGAGAAAAACATGTTGGTAACTTAATCTAATTGGTTGAAAGGTATAAAATAAAATAACTGAAAGGGAGAAAAATGTATACTGAAAAATCTCATATGACTTTGTCACGTCAGACTATAAGTTCACAAAAACAAATTGTATTCACACCTTCATTACTATGAAAGTGTCATTACTATCTCTTTGTAAGACTACTATCTCACAATAGATTACTATCTCTAAGTGTCATTCATTACTATCTCTTTTTAGACAGTTACTGAATCTTATATTTCTGTCAAGTAAAAAATAAAAAATCAAGTTATTACTTACTCTCTAGACTGTAAGTACCAAGATGGTTAATTAAATTTACAATAAACAAATGATTAACTTTTTTCCTCTAAAATATAGTTAAAGAAGAAAAAAATTATATATATATATATATATGCACTTTTTAAAGATATCTTCTTTTATGAAATTTAAGAGCTGGTAAAATCTCTGTCATCCTTGTATTTAATTGCTGCCCACTATACAGTACATTAAAACAAAATACAGTATAAAAAATTTTGAAATGTTAGCTAGAGCAAGTCTGTAGTAACAGTTTTCTGTGCACAAGTTAATATTTTCCATGTCGTAATTATACATTATCATTTATTTTGTAATTTAATTTCTTATATTGAGTATTTATTTATTTATTTACTTTTTATTGTTGTAAAGAAAAATATTATTATGGCACCTTTCTATTCGACAATCATAATTAAAGCTGTACTAGTAAACAAAAAGAGCTTTAAAAATCAGGATTGTTAGTTATTTTTGCCTTCTCTGCTTCACAGAACACAAAATATAACCACTCTCTTAGTAGTTATATTTCATTTTTTTACTCTCAATTATTTTTCCTACCAAAAAGAGTAGTAATATTGATTATTAGATTGGCAGTCTTAATATGCAATAGTTTTACAACTGTGTATGTTATAAGCTGAATTTTAGTGTAGTGGTTGTAGATAAAAAATTATTAATTTATTTCTTTGACAGTTCATGAAAACATCCAAATTATAATTATACTTAAAAAAATTTTTAAAGATGCCTTTTAAGATTATTTCATTTCAGTGAAATCAATTCATACTAAAACCAAGAAAAAATGTAATGTTATTTGCCTCATATTTCAATTTTTTTATTAAGATTTTGAGTTCAAAGTTGTTGATTATGGATTTATAGTGATATATTTGTTAAATTTTTATGCAATAAATAATTAATTCTCTTGTGATATTTTTAAATTTGTTATTGCTGTTGAGTTAACACATTTTAGGGATTAGTACAACATGAAAGGTAAATCTTTTTTTTCTGGTTAAATCTTGAGCAGACATACTTAAAAATAAAACATGTGAATTAAGCGATCATCTTACTGTAATTATTATTGTTATTTCTTTTACATTTTTAATGTAATATTTTACACTTAAAAAATATATTTATGCACAAGTTCAGTGGAAGAGACCTTTGAGTAGACCATAAGTTTTTTCTAAAAATATTAATATCTTTTAGAGCAATCGGTGGTGTGACTGTCTCCTTAACGTCTTTACATGCTCTGGGTTGATCACAAACTCAATTCCTTGATTTTTCTGCTTTCTCTATCATTCCATTATTAAGATCATTGACAAATTGTCAACATCTGGGGGTAGAGCCATATGAATAGAAAATGTAAAAGAGATATTGGAATATCTAAGAATAGACAGGTTAATTTATAAATCATAGGAATATAATATATATATATATATATATATATACTGATTGATATTTAAAAAATATATATTTAAGCACATGAAAAATAGAAAGTTTATTCATTGCTATTTTAATAAGTGTTCCCAGTGTTGAAGATTATCTCTTTCCCATTTCAACGCATACAGATGGATTGCATAACTTATAATAATTTAGCCATACAATCACTTTTCATTTTCCTATATGTTTTTCTTATATAATCTAAAAGGTTTTGCTTGATCATAAATTGCATTTTGAATAAGACAGTTTTTAGTGGTTTATATTAACTGAATCTCACACTTTTTTCAGATATACAAACTGTTATTGAAATGAATAATCGATCATATTTTATGTTTAATACACCCCTTGTTAAAAATATGAGAACTAGCAATTTTAAAAATAAAATATAATAATCACCCAAAACACCCAATTGAATTTAATAAAATTAAATATCAGTTTACAAATTCAAATACAAGTGATTATTTATTATAACTAGAATTGTATATTGTGCATAGTTAATTATTAGAATTGTCACAGAAACAATTTAAACTTTACTTATTTACCAGATTTTATACTTAAAATGAGTTAGTTGAAAGAAATTTAGTGAAAAAAATATGAAAATGCATTCAAAACAGATAACATTGATCATTTTACATATCTAGTTATGGCTCTTAACATCTATGTTTTCTGGAACAGTAATTTTCAATATGCTAATCAAAGGAATTGGTTTTTTTGTAGTCTTAAGTGCAAAATGACCCATATATTCTGAACCATATCATTCATATGATGCCCTAGTTGGCTTAATGGAGCAGGTATAGATCCATCAGCATTGGCTAGCCAATACCAGCTTGTTCTTTTTACTATTTCCCCCCCCTCATTATGCAATCCTGTACACAGATGACCAACTGTAGTATATTTCTAGTCTATCCTGCCAGAATATCAAAAGAATTTTATGCCCAGCCAATTTTTAAAAAAAGTTAATATATAAAATAATTGATGTATTCTCATTTGTTATGACTTTCTTTTCATAAGTACAATAAAAACCATTTTGGTGATGCACCACATTTAGAAAATAAAAATGTATGATGAGTCAAGAAAAAATAAATTCCAGTTTGGATAAATTGAAAGTGGAAATAAAATATAATGTGATATAACATCATTAAAGTTTCTATGAATGAGGTACACAGTTGATTTGTGTATCTGCTCAAGCAGTAAATTTTTAAAATGAGAATGATGTAATTATACATATACATGTTGCTAATTATTTTAAATGTATATATTTTACTGTACATTTCTAAAAAAATAACTAATTATGACATTGGAATTTGAAATATTTTTTCTTTTATGTCCCTGTTTTACCTAATGAAATTATTGCATTTAATTCACTCTGTCCATGTTTTATTTGGTGTAACATGCTAACAGTGAGCTGCATTCTATATAATATAAAGTACAATTTAAAACAAACAAATATATTTAATGCCAATTGGTATAATTAAAATGGAAATTTTGTTAAATATTTAAAGAATTGTAAGTAGATTGCTATTAACTTGCGTTAGATTTAATTATATTAAATTTTAAATCCATGCAATAATTAAAATTCTATATTTTACAATTGATGATTTTTATTTCTTATTACATTATTATTTTGTATACACAAAATTGGAATCAAATCCACTGTAATTTATAAAAGTAATTCGATAATTTGTGTAGAAATGTATATTGTTTGTTACAGTTTATTTATTTATCTAAACCTTTAAATGTATTTTTTATATAAATATTAACTTCAGAATTTTGTTAATTTTTTTAATTTGTTAATTTTGTAGTACTAAATAAAATAATATCTGATATGAAATATACCGCAAATCAAATTTTGTTTCATTTTCTTAAACCATATTAAATTGTATGTGGATTGTTTTATAATAAAAGTATTTATTGGTACACTATATTTAAGAGAGAATCTACTGTAAATATAATTATAATGTAATTCCTTAAGTTATAATATCAGAATTTTTATTTAAGGACTAGTATGATATAAACAAATTCATTGTTTATAAAAATATGAAAATACTTGTTACCTATTTTCAAGCTAGCTGATAAATAAATATGTTTATGTTTTTTTTTATTACTTAGTATTTGGATTTTTTTAAATTGTACAACCATAATTTCATGATGAGCTACATTTTATATGGATGCAACATTTATATTACAGAAAAAAATATATTTATACTTTAGGAGAACAAATACTAAAACAATCAGGCTAACTATTGCCATTTATACTGGCTAGCATACTGCTTCCAGATCAGGTGATGTTAGTTTGATTAATGTTAATAGTCAACCATTTTTTCACGTATCACTTTGTCCCATTTCTCATTAATGTAGATGTCCAGCATGTCTGGTCATAATAAGTACAATAAATATTATGCAGTTATTGGATAGGAAATAGCTCACTGGCAGATCATACCTAAGCTGGAATGACTACTCTGGAATCTTCAGTTTAGTCTAGGCAAGGTCCAACCTACATGCAGAAAATTCAATTTGTGGAAAAGAAACTAAAGACAAAGGAGTAACAACTTGATTTTAATTTAGAAGGCTCTGTATGTAAATGTGGTTAGGCTTATGTTTTTCATGCATTACAAATATTATATATCAAAACTATTGAGCTTGTACAGTGTGTTCATTTTATCATGTACATCATTTGTTTTGAGCACACTGACATTGAGTAACCACATTGTAGCAGTTTTTGAAAGTTAGTTGATGTTTGTCTAGACAAATACCTAGGTGTTGGCTATGTATTTAATTAACCTACCAGTAGGTGCCATCAGCATGCAGTATGCAATAATTGTCTAATTGTTGGCAACATAGTTAACTAACTTACTGGTAGGTGGCTTCAGTATGCAATAATCATTTTTGTACATGTGGTCTTTGTGATTACAGAATATGTGGTGTAATGTGGCATGTTCCTTGTGAAAAATCATGCTGTTTTTAATAGCACAGCGGGTGTTTAATGTCAAGGTGTACTTCGAAAGCAAGTCATATGACTACCAAACAACTCGACAGTAACATGAATTATCAATTGCTTTCGAGAAACCAGGAGTGTTCTAACAAGAAGAATAGGTGTGCTTCAGTACTGACAGAAGGGAAAATGATAGAGATATGTGCATTGCTTGAACACTTTCTAAGAAAAAGTTTGCGTAAATTATTATTACAGACAAAAATATCATACAGGAGTGCACAAAAAGCCAGAAAGATATGTCTACATGCACCCCGAATACATTGTGTATAGAAACTGAAATCCCCAGACACTGATTAAAGAATAAGATTCAATCAGTGGTTTATCATCTAGGTGAAAAGTAATGGGATGGACATACTGATAATGTGTTAGTGGTAAGGCATATTTTCACCTTAGCGGTTACATCAATAGTCAAAACAACAAATATTGGTCAACACAAAATCCACATTTCTTACATGAATCACTGCTGCACTCACAGAAGGTTGGGGTTTGGTGTGCAATTTCTCGATGATGAATTGTGGGCCTGATTTTTTTATGAAACCCTTGACAGTCTGGCATACCAGGATATAATTATGCATTTTGTAACTTCTCCAATCTGATGAATGCTATTGATATCTGCTACTAGACAGAGCAATGTGCCATACATCCAAAAACATTATTGAAATTCTGGAAGAAATTTTTGGTGATCATGTGATTTCAAAAGGTCTGTGGTGGCCCCTCGTTCCCCTAACTTATCGTCAACAGACTTCTTTCTCTAGGATATTTTTAAAGGACGTGTATATCAAGCAAATCCATGTACTCTACAAGACCTGGAGCAAGCCATTTCTGCAGAGGTGAATTCCATCAGCCCTGATGTCCTACAAAAGGTGTCAAAAAATATGATGCGATGGGTAGAAAACCTGCCTTCAGGAAAATGGTGGACATTTATAGCACTTGCTGTAAGACATTACCAATTGAGCATAACTATATTCCATGAATCGAATCACTGTATTATATTCATAGTGAAATTAGTGTATGATGTGCACAATAAAATGATCATACTGTATACTTTAAAAAAATGGAGAAAAAGGAAAATCTACCCTGGGAGGACTGCAACTTACAATCCCATTTAGATAATAAGATAGGTAAGGATTATATTTTAAAAAAGGTAATCAGATAGCATAAATTTTGTTTTTGCAGATATTCACATTAGAATTTTTAGCAGGTATTCAACAATCGCTTCTTGTTTCCTGCCAGTGGCTGCACAAGCCACTTGCCCCCATTCAGCATTCGAGCAACATTGCAGTAGCTCTATTGTTGCCAGCATCTTCAGTATAGATATTCCAAGGTCTGATCTATACCCATTAAACCCAAAATATGGAAGAAGGAAATAAAAACAAAAAAAAGAGGTAAATGATTAAGGACAGTATCTATAGCAGAATTGCATACTAGAGAGAAACTCGGCTTTCTTTCAGGACAAAGTATCATCCATCCCACCCACAATACCTTGGAAGACCATTTTTATCTAAATAGGAACACCACATTACTGATTTATAATTTTCAATTGACTAGCTTAAATATATGCTGTAACCAAAATTTAATCTTCTCTAATTAAAGAACTGCTCAAGAGTATCAGGCTGTGTTTCTTAATGAACATTTTCAGGAATTAATAGGTAGCATTGTTACCACTTTAATGAAGATTTCATGGCATATTCCTGAAGATACAAGGAAAGGCTTTTTGGGTACACCATGAAATTTTAAAAGTCATTAAAATGTTAACGCTGTTATTAAATAGTTTTTGTAAAAAATGTGATTAAATACAGTAGTGCAGCTCACCACCTTTGTACATGTCTACCAGTCTTCACTTCCCTCCATATCTTATACCAAAATTTATTAGAATACTAGATTGCTATTCTAAGATTACAAGATTCTATGAGTATGTTTGTTTTATTTTAATTATTACCATTATTGTACCATAAATAAAGTTTCATTTAATTAGATAAAGGTATATTATTTTCACTCATTCTTCCTGAATGTATACAAAGGTTAAAAAATTGAGTAGTCTATAGGAATACATATTCCAAAAGAGTAGGTCATCCATTATTTACATTCACTACTAACCTTGTCTCAAATATTTTCACTAAAATAAATCTTTTTTTCTTAACTAAGAATATTCCATGAATGTGGTTGAACACTGTGCCTAAACGTTTTTGAAGTTACCAAGTGTGTACAATACTTTAACATCAAAGAAATGTTAACAGTTTTTTTTTAAATTAAATATAAACATTTTAAAATATTTTACATATAGAGACAATATGTTTCCTTAGATCTCTTCAACTTGGTATAGAATTAGTACAAGTTATAGAATATACACATGTGTATATTTAATAAAAATAACTGCTTAATTTTATTTTAATCTTCTGACTTATAAAATTTAATATATCATTGATAAATTAAAATCGTTATTTCTTAAAAATAAACAAAAAATTGTTTACATAAATTTGTATATATTTAATGTATTTAAAAACTAATACTATAATAACTTCAGTTAAAAATATGGACATAAAATATATATTCAAAAACCAAAAGTTATTCAGCTTGCTTATAGCCTATATATATATAACTAGCCCTCACAAAATATCAGTATTGAATTGTACAAATGAGAATTTGAAAAAGTGTGTTGTGTAATGAACATGAAAAAATTATATGAATATACAACATTCAAAAACTGATGTTATATTCATAACAAAAATTAATAATAAACCTTAAGTATTTTAAAAATAATTTAATCCTATAGGAACAAATTTTTATAAATTGTTATATTTTAGGGCAACACAAGTATCAAAATTAAATGAGTAGGAAATACGTATAAAGAAATTTTTTTAATTCTATCTGACATTTATTGAATAAAATGGTGATTTTTTGATTTTTTTTTAGAGAAATTAAGAAGATAAATTATAAACTGTGTAAAATAAATAAATCCTGTAATTTAATATTATTAAAAGAATAATAATTTTCAACAATTGTTGAAAATTTTGCAAAAACAAGAAACCAATCAAAGCAATGATTCATGTTAAACATTTTTCTATGAATTCATGATAAAATGTTGGTTTACTAGTGCTCATTCTTATGAAAAAGTTGTAAGATATTTGCCTTCATTCAATAATCGCTGTTGATTGCAGACTCAATCAACAGTATTTTACGAAAGTGTGGAAGTACAGTAATCAATGGACCTTAAGAAAACTTAGCTTAGAACATATTAACTGTAACCAATGATTTTCTTTTGGTCAAACACCTTTTTTTTTTCAAATTGTAAAGAGGATCCAATTTTGCAGTCATCATAACCTGGCAGAGAAGTAAACAATAAATTCATAATCTACTTATTATTTTATTTAATAATTACCACATAAGTTCAGATTTTGACTCAAATAATTTTGCAGCACATGTTTGATCTATATCCAAACATCTGTTACACAAAAAATGTAACACCAAATCTTGTGAATGTTTAATCTACATTCATCAAAATAAAGAAAAAATGTTATACGTGATTATACTGAGACTTACTGTTGATTCAAAATTAATATAGGAGTATTATCATTGTTTATTGTTAATTCATAAACAAGAAAAGCAAACATGTTTTTATGAATGAAAATTTACATGATTTTTTTACTCATATTAAAGAATTTATTGAATTTTATAGCAAACACTCGGCCAAAGAATATGACCTAGAACCTTCCATGAACATAGAAATTTCTTTTATTAAGGAATTCCTGAATAAATTCCTTTACATTACTGTCTATACCTTGCTCCTTCAAGGTATTTACCTATCATGAAATTAAGTTTTATGTCTTTTCTAAGTAAAAGAAGCCTACAACAAGCATTGGTGCAGTTACATTAGGTTGATTGATGGAAGATCCAACATGGATGGAACATCCATACTGTCCTTTTGCAATAAGAGAATTTTTCTCAATATAGCATACAATAAAATAATATAGGTTCGGTTAGTTTATACTGACTTCAATGGTTATTCTTCTCATTCTTCAAGATCTAGTCTGCAAGAATTATTTTTGATGATTCTTCTAAATAAAAACTCCTTCAAAGGTTCAAACTTATCAAGCTTTTTTTGTTATTTGGTCTCAAATTACCTTCTATTAATTTTTTGGATCACCACTAGATTTTTATTTCAAATTATTGTTCTCATAAACATTCAAACTATCAACATATACAAATTTAGAGAGAATATTTTTTTTTTAATATTGAAAGAATGAAAAGTAAAGAACTTAATCTATGGATTTTGTCGTGGGCAGAGTCTGCTCTCCAATAATAGCATAATCTGTTATGCTATTATTGGAATTTTCAGTGCCAGTCCATGTATAGACTTAGGTCTCATTCTTGTTATTTAAAATTCACTATTAATGAGAACCATTATATTTCATTTAAATTAGCACTTTTAAAATTTAATGATCTTCGGTATAACTCGGCTCTTTACATTTCACTCAGCCTATTTCAGATGCATTCGACTCCGTACAGTTCACACACCTCCTTATGGATGCATTTGATGGAGCCGAGTGCTCCATCAAATGTATCTATGTAATCTTCTTGTTTACAAGGCAAATATGACATCATTCAATCAAAACTTAAATTAGATTTTGACGTTGATGTTTTATAATTGGATCGTGAAAAAATCGAGGAAAATTTGTGTACTATAGAATGCAAATTGCAACATTTAAAAATAATACTAATCGAAAATGATCTAATCAAGAAGTTATTACAAATTCATTTAAACAAACTCAATTACAACCAGTTCATATCTCATATTATAAATAGCATATTAATATTTAATATATTTATTGATTTAATACATAATAGAGATGACATCTATTATCCAAAAAGTACATTATTCATCTCTTAAGGATGAAGCGTTAATGATCATTAAGAATCTGCTAATAATAAATGAAAATTATAGCTCTAGAATTGTTAAAATCACGATTTGACAACAAATATTTAATTGCATCTCATTAAATATGTGATTGCATCACAAGGTCAGATTCTATAAAGAGAGAATCAGTTAATTATTTATCAAAATTTATTAATGAGATTTCCTCATATATCAATTCGCTCAAATCAATGCAACTTCCTGTCAACACATATGAATTTATCGTAGTCCATTTTCTAACAACTAAATTAGATTATAACACTTTAAGACTATGAAATGAGAAACTGTCAAATCAAAGGTTCCCATCTTTAAAGACTTATAGAATTTCTCAACACGAGAGGATAACTTCTTGAAAACATTAACGTAGTAACTTCAAACTCGCAAGTGAATACAGAAAACGAACCAAAGGACAGCATTTTAACAATCCTACCAAATCTATTAACAACTGCTTTACTTTAAATCATAACAAACAATATAAAATCAGTAATGTCAGTTTTTATTCAAAATTTAACATTAATCAATATTTGGTAACTCAAATCATTATTTATACCAGAGTAAAGAATTTTTAAATTTGTCCATTGATGATCGTAAAGCCTTTTTGGGAGAAAATTGTTCTAATTGTCTGCGAAAAGGCCATTTCATTAATCAATGTTATTTAAAAAATCTATGTAAGATTTTTGCTATCCAAATGGCCAAAATTAATGATTTTAAATTAGAAAATAATAAGTCTGAAATTAATACTCATTGTTTATCTAAGAATCAGTTACAGAAAAAAAAATTGGTAGAGTTCAATCGTACATGTTGGCAATGTAATGAAGAAAAAAATAATCGAAGGAAAGTTAAAGTAACATTATTCATGCTATTCTGGGCACCAACGAATCCATATGAGACAACAAAGGTGGAACGTCAAAAAACATCTTGTTACTGAGAAACCACAACCTAAAAAATAAACAATATTCAAAGAATAAACTAGATCATTCAAATATCAATGATGATCATAACTATCTGTCGCAACGAGGTGACAGTATTTATCAAAATAGATCGCGTAAATTATCTGAAGAGAATCTTTCTCAATCGAAACATAAACATATACAGTATCTGAAAAGGGAAACCTCTTTTATAACTCTTAAAAGACAACCATTTGACTTTACAAAGGACCTACGGATACCACCGAAAACCTTCAATTCACAACAAAGAAAATCGCGTGTACCAAAAACGAATCTTAACATTAATATAATTTAAAAGCGTTACCTTATTCACAAGGACAACAGAATCCCGATTATCAAAATAGTATTAAAAATACAAACGATAATAATATTGATAGTAATTTTAAACGTAATCCTTATCAAGATGTAAACCCACAAAACATTCAAACTAAGAACAGAGCTACATCGAATTTAATGATGTACTACCACTATCGCAAACAAATTCTTTCAATCTCATCCAATTATGATTCGTCATGGCGGGCAAAGGTCTAAGACCTGCGTAAATTAAGCCTGTTAACAATCTCAAGTGGTTGATTTAAATAATATTTTTAAGCAATATTTTTTTATTGATGTAATCATTTTCATTCTATTGTAATTTGATTTGATTTATATTCTTATGATGTGATTGTCAACATACTCATAAACATTGTATTAACATTCATAATTTAATTTACATATTTGTAATTCACATTTATATTATACATTATATTTATGTATATAATTTATTTGTAATTTCTAATAATGTTATTATCTGTAATACATTGGCGGTAACTTCTATTCATAATTTTAAAAAAAAATTATTATAATTCATGCTTTTACAATTATAGCATTATTATCATTTTCATATTATTTTTGTAACATTTCATTTTAATATTATAAAAAAATCATCATATGATTTTTGGCGAGCAGGATGTATAGACTTAGGTCTCATTCATGTTATTTAAAATTCAGTATTAATGGGAAACATTAAATTTTATTTAAATTAGGACTTTTAAAATTTAAAGATCTTCGACTTCTGACGGCATCACTCGGCTCGTGACGATTCAGCGACTCAAGACAGTTAACACAACCCACCGGGTTGGTCTAGTGGTTCCCAAATCAGCTGATTTGGAAGTCGAGAGTTCCAACGTTCAAGTCCTAGTAAAGCCAGCTATTTTTACACGGACTTGAATACTAGATCGTGGATACCGGTGTTCTTTGGTGGTTGGGTTTCAATTAATTAACCACACATTTCAGGTATGGTCGAACTGAGAATGTACTAGACTTACACTTCATTTACACTCATACATATCATCCTCTGAACAATTATCTAAAGGTAGTTACTGGAGGCTAAACAGGAAAAAGAAAGAAAAGACAGTTAACACAGCTCCTTGCGGATGCATCGGCTCCTGTCGGCATCACTCGGCTCTTTATAGTTCACACAGCTCCTTTCGGATCAACTCGGCTATTGGCGATTCAGCAGCGGCTCCGTACACAATATATATTTTTATTTAAATAAATGAACCAGCAATTATCCATATGGATATTTGTATGTATAACTACATGAACAATTCAATCTAACCAAGCTATTGTACCACGGCGGCAATTATCCATATGATGAAAAACTTCAAAAGAAAATATATCTTAACTAGTTGTAATTTTCTGAACATTTTGTATATCATTGTAAAAAAAAATCATGTCACTTATTAGATGTAAAGTTATTCTGTAATTTATTTTTTTACCAACTTTTCAAAGAGAAGTACGGTTTTACTTTCGGTCGTATGGTGGGAGTGATAATGAATTTTCTTTACGTTTTGAGGTATCAAGATTACAAATTCACCATTCACTTAAATTGTGATTTCCTTATATTTGTAGAACTATGTGTAAACTTTTGTGGTTTGAAAGTTTCTAAAATTACTAGATCAGTTTCATTGAAATTTAGATATTTTGTAGTTGTATCTTAATTTGTGCATGAGAAAATTTGATGAAGATCGGTTGAGTCGTTTTTGAGTTACGCTCAATTTAAGGTCAAAAAAATTTGAGCGGTGAAAGTTAGAAGCGTGGTTCGTTATGATGCTGGAACTTGACGTTTTTTTTATTTGCGGTATCTATTGTTAACAGTATTGTTTGGCGTATTCGGTTGTCGTCAACCTGTTGAGTGAGGGACGTGGCGACTGGATTTGTGTTTTTTATCTAAGAGTTATTTAGACGGTGTAATGATGTATTTTTCATACGCGCATGTGCAGCGTGAGTCAAAGTGATGAGTGAGTTGATGGTTACGTGTAAGGTTAACTGGTTAATTGAACGTATGTAATGCGTTGTTCTAAACAGCTTGCAAGCACACACTTACCCGTACTAACAGCATTAGAGAGAGAACTTAGATAATTTCGGAAACTCCTTACCAGTTTTTCTGAAACGAAAACTGAACTATATGATTTTTTTTTAATTTTATTATCTCTGTAAGAAAAACCTACAAAATATGTACGTTTCCTTAAATAAGAGGAAAATTATTAACATATTTACACGTGTAACGTGGAAATATATAATATGGCAAGTATAAATTGAACAATCTTTTAATATATATAAATATACTCATCAATTCCTTTGGAAACCAATAGATATTGTAATAAAAGTGCGAAATTATATCAACACCGTCATAAATTTATACTTTTATCTTTCAATTCTTTACACTATAGAATCACAAAGGTATGAATTTTAAAATGGAAATTTTACATTTAGCCCGCAAAACACACCCGAATGAATGGTCATTAACCTCTATACGATTCTAAAGCGGGAATGAAATATAATAACGAAACTAATTGTCTTATTAGGAAACGTGCTGTATAACTTTTGGAAAATTGTTCCCGTCTTTCATTTTCCCCAGAAATGTGTAGATTTCGTGGATTTTAGACGTCATTAGAATATTAGTTTATTTTTTTTGACTGACTAATACGAAATTACAGTGTATCGTTGGTAGGTAAATTATCGAAATTATGGCAAATTATTCTCTAATGTTTATATTTTTTCATGAAAAATATTTATGTTCAATATCAATTTCTATGATTATCGAATTTAGTAATCTGCTTATTCTATTTTCCTGTTTCTCTGTTCTATTTTACGGATGTCTGTTAATTCATATTAACAAATCAGATAATTTGAGAGAAAAACCAGGGCCGCCATTTTAAATGTTTACTCTATTAAAGATTTTTTAATCTTAAACGATTAAATCTTTAATCGTTTAACAAAATAAACGTTAATTAATTTTTATCATTTTTTGAACGCGCGGTTATAATGTCTTACGTATCAATTGTCCCCTTGAAAAACATTTTTCCCTTAGAAATCTTAAAAACTGAATGACTTAAATTCAAATGATTGAGGATATACGAGGGTTATTTTTTTTCAAGGTCCGATCCGTCACGAAATTAAAACCACGGTGAAAATAAGAAGTTTTTATTTGTAACAAGTACTTAAATAGTTACGTTATTTCTCTACATAGTCGCCACTTCGATTTAGACATTTGTCGTACCGTGGTACCAACTTTCCAATACCCTCGTCATAGAACGGAGCCGCCGAACTTGAACGTTTTTGGTTTACTGGGAGAATGAGGATGCATCCACTGTTTGGATTGTTCGTTTGTTTCTTCAGTTTTGAAATGGGCCCATGCCCATGAAAATTTCACAGGGGGGTGGCCTGTGACAATTTTATTCAAAAAATCTTCTCCTTTATTGTGGTAGCGCTGGAGAAACGTTAAGGAGGCGTCCATTCTCATTGTTTTGTGATGGTCGGACAGCTTCTTGGTAACCCATCTCGCACACAGTTTGCGGTACTGAAGTCTCTCACTCACAATGGTGTAGAGAGCTAACCTTAAAATTTCAGAAAACGAATCACTCAATACAGAAATTGTGAACCGACGATTTTCTCGAATTTTCTCATCTACTCGCTCAACGAGATCACTGGTTGACACTCCTCGCTTCCTTCCCTGACCGCCTGCATCAGAACATCTGTACGTCCTGCTTTAAAGTTCCTGCATTATTGTCGCACTTTGCTGTCACTCATTGAAGTTTCACTGTACACATTACTTATTCGTCGATGAATTTCAGCTGCATTACACCCTCAGCCTGAAGAAATCGAATTACTGCACGCACTTCGCGGGAGATGCTATTGTTGTAGACATGTTTACGTGCTAGCTGCGTCTTCAGAACTAAACGAAGTGACGCGGCGTGATTGAAAGCCATACTAGAGACGCTGCGCAACACGTATGCGTAAAGGTTCATCAGATTTTTATTTCGCGACCGATCGGACCTTGAAAAAAAATAACCCTCGTATGTAACAATTTCATTATAGTGTTACTCTGACAAATATACCATAAATATATTCTTTTTTTAATTTTTCAAAATTTGGCTGTAAAGAAGACGAACGGCGTAGTTTATAAGCCTACATATATAATTTCCTTTTCCTTGTAAATCCGCTGAGAGCGAAAGTAATGGGTTCTAATTTGCTTTTAAAAATGGGCCCATAACACTCGGAAATATATACTGTTAGAAATAAAGTTTTAAGGTTAAAATAGTTGCCCCAGCGAATCTACGAGCTTGTGACGTCACGTGCTAAGATCTCATTATATTATTGTTTTCTAAAACATTTTGTAGGTAATTATAATTTTTATTTCATTTTTCGACTTACAAACAATACGGGTGCTCAAACAATACATTTATGTTCCGGGCGATGATAACCCACAGGCGTTTTTCGCCCCTCCCCCCAAAAAAATACATTCATGTTGTTGTGTATTCAATTCAATTGACTTGATTACATGTATAGAAATGCTTAATGACTCAATCTTGTAAACAATAGCAATTCCTTAACCAATGACTGGTATTATGTACATGTACAGACCTATAAAAATTTATATATGTAGTTAGACATGATATCTTTCGTTACGATTATATATAGATCTGTCATTCGTAATACACAGTGTGTGTATAAAGAAATAAACTTTAATCCAGTTTATATCGTGTTCAGTGAAGTTATTCGGATAGTGTTTTTGTGCGGTCATATTATTTTATAATTACTCATTGTTTTTCGCAAATTTTTTTATAATATATTATTTTTTATTTTATTTTTGTTCGTGTATTATTAGTGTAGTGTGTTATGACAGAATTTAAATCCGTAGTTAAGAAAAAAACTTAGGAGTCAAGCACGTGAAATTATCAATAATGTTTATGATTTTATGTAAAATAAGCTCTAAAGGTAGATAAATTAACTAACGACAAACATATATTTGGCATTCAAAAATGCGAAGAAAGAACTGCTACTGCTTGTGGGATAACAAGAACACAGGTTAAAAAAACTCGAAGAGAGTGCAGAGGCCAGGACCGTTCAAACCTCTGCTTCAACTGTGGTAAACCCGGCCATGTAATTAAAGATTGCAAGGAGGCGACCATATGCCTGGACTGTGGAGCCACTTCACATAGGACCGGGAACCCGTGCTGTAACAAAGGTCATGACTAAAGTAATACTAGTTAATAATAACAGGAGCCTACTCTCTAGTGATTTGAGCATAGAAATAGCAGCTAGATACGAAGCGGACTTCCTGGTGGCCACCGAACCTAATGTGTATTCGGCGGCCAGAGAGCAGTGGCTGACCGATGGGAATGGTGATGTGGCAATTAGAAAGATCGTTGGAAATGTGGATTATGATCTGTATGGTAGAGGTGACGGACTCATTGCTGTTGAGGTAAGCGATAAGATTATAATAGGTGTATATATCAGCCCTAACTGCAGCAGGGAATCTCTTAAGAACAGACTCCTTGACCTCCAACAAGTCATTATACGAGCTCGGAAGAGAATTGTAGTCCTTGGAGACTTTAACTGCAGGACTGTTCTAGCTGGAGCGGTCTCCTCGAACGCTAGAGGAAAACTCCTGGAGGAATTGCTGGCAGCGACAGGAATGACATGTATTAATGACGGAACAGCCACCTACCAAGCAAGAGGGCATCAATCGGTCCTGGATTTAGTTATAATTGATGGAAGGATGCGCACTGATGCAGCTGATTTCATGGTTCTTAATGACGAAACAGCCAGCGATCACAGAGCCATCTTTGTTAACTTCAGAGAGCAACGGCCAGAAATAAGACAGATAAATAACAATATCAGACTGTCTGATCAACAGATATATAGAGTGGCTAATAATGCGGCAAATAGAATTAGAAATAGTACTCAGATAACACCTGAAATATTCCAAAATATAGTTAAAGAAGAGATGGCGAACATACCGAGGAGAAATAATATTAAACATAATATGGTCTACTGGTGGTCTAGGGAGATAGAGGAACAGCGTAGAATTATGCAAAGACACAAGAGGACGGCCCAGAGGTTGCGAGCTAGAGTTGGTTCGGAAACAGGGTGTAACATTGCGACAGAGCAATATAGGCAAGCGAGAAAGACGCTTAACTTCCTCATAAAGCAGGCCAAAAGAAGGAAATGGTTAGAACTATGCGAGGAGTTGAATGCTGATCCGTGGGGAAAGGCTTTCAAAATAGTAACCAAGCGGCTTGGGAGACAAGCTCCGACACTGAATGAAGAAACGGCTGCGTTGCAGATCAAAAAGTTATTCCCCAGAACGGAGGAGCAATATAATAGAGAGGTGATAGAATGCCAGGGAGGAAGATTTACACAAAAAGAGGTCATGGAAGCTATAAATAAATTAAAAAATAAGAAAAGCCCCGGCCCAGATGGCATCCCAGCGGCCATCATTAAGATAATAGCTAGGATCGTACCTTGGGAAATAGTCGATGTAGCCAGCTACGGCCTACAAAATAGAAGCTTCCCTGAATGCTGGAAGGAAGCAAGAACAGTCTTCCTCCCAAAGGCAGGACAAATTCAAGAGAACACAGCATATAGACCGATTACGCTCATAAATAATATGGGAAAAGTAGTTGAAAGGTTGTTAGAAAATAGACTTAGAGAGGATATAGAGGAAAAACAATGTCTACATCCGGAACAATACGGATTTAGAAAGGGACGGTCCACGGTGACCGCAGTCGAGAAGGTAAAAAACTGGGCATTAAATTGCAGAAGAGGTACATGGAGGACTAGAAAAATCCCCATGATCATAATGCTTGATGTTAGAAACGCATTTGGTACGGTCCCCTAGACAGCCATCATTGAGGCGCTTCAAGCCATGCAAATAAGTAAATACTTAGTAAATCAGATAGATCAATATCTGCAAAATAGGTTCATAGAGGTCAAAACCCTAGAAAGGAAAGCCATATTTCAGGTATTCGGAGGGGTGCCGCAGGGATCTGTCCTTGGCCCAACCTTATGGAATGTTTTCTATGATAAAATCTTCAGGCTGAACTACCCCGAAGGGGTATCGATAGTAGGATACGCGGATGATATCGCAATATTAGTAGAAGACAGAGATATTAATGAACTGGAGAACAAGGCAAACCAAGCGCTTAGAACAATAGATGAATGGATGGAGGATAACAAATTAGAAATAGCTCCTAATAAATCCTGTTGCCTGGTCCTCTCGGGTAGAAGACCATTAAGAAGTGTGAATCTAAATATCAGAGGACAGAGAATTGATGAAGTAAAAGAAACAAAATACTTGGGGGTACTTCTGGACAAAAGTTTAAGGTTCAGCAAGCATATTGATATGATTTGTGGGAGAGTTACTCCTGCTGTAAAGGGATTAAGAGGATTATTTCAAAACCACGGCACACCTAAAATGGTTATTCGAAGATTGATAACCGCGGCTATCACTTCGGCGGTACTATATGCGGCTCCCATATGGGGGGCGGCAATGAACATACAGCGAAATAAAAAGAAGTTGAGAAGTGTCCATAGACTGGCATTGCTGCGTGTAGCTGCTAGTTACTGTACGGTATCGTATTACGCGCTGTGCGTACTGACCGGGGTCCTACCCGTAGACCTTCAGATAAAAGTCAGAACCCTCAGACACAGCGGTATGTCGAAATAAGAGATGGAAGGGATTATAGAACAAGAATGGCAAGAAGAGTGGGCAGGGTCCAGAGTGGGAGAATGGACCAGACGCCTAATCCCTAATATTAAAACCTGGAATAACAATAGACTCGGAGATGTCAATTTTTACATGACACAATTACTGTCGGGGCACGGCTCTTTCGGTCAGTATCTGTATAGGATCGGGAAGAGAGCCAGTCCGCAGTGCATCTATTGTCCAGAGAACGACGATGCCGAACATACGTTGTTCATATGTCCAAGATGGGCCGTTAACAGAGGTCAAATAGTAATTAATGGTCTTACACCAGAAAATCTCATAAACTGGTTGGGGTACAACAATGAGAACTGGGAATGGTTCCGCAGGTTCGCCGGGGAGGTCCTGCGCGCCAAAGAGGATGAAGACAGAAGAATGGGAGTATAAACAGTAGGGTAGGGCAGACAGTCACTCCATGGAGGGGCTGTACGCCTTGGTGTGCGGGTACCTGAGAAGGGGGTGAACTCCAGGGGAGTTTGAGTTTGGGTTAAAATAAAAGACCAAGTCCCGGTCGGCGGGGTCGTCCCTGCGGGAGCCTAGGCTCTTTGTGGGGTCGGCGCTGTCGATTAGAGGCCAAAGGCGTAAAGACCGAGTCCCGGTTCCCTGCTGAGGCGCTGGGGGACGGCATAGCCGGACCTTGGCTCTAAAGCGGGGGATTAGAGGCAGGCAATGTAAAACAAAAGATCCGAGACCGGGGAGGCCAACCTGCCGTGCCGGACGTATAGCCGGCGGGTGGGGGACGCCTCCTTTGAGAGTAAAAGGACACTCTCCCCGACTGAGTATACTTAATTGGATATCCGGTCGGGGAGAGTAGAAAAAAAAAAACGTTAAAAAAACTCAGCCCACCGGGTTGGTCTAGTGGTGAATGCGTCTTCCCAAATCAGCTGATTTGGAAATCGAGAGTTCCAGCGTTCAAGTCCTAGTAAAGACAGTTACTTTTATACGGATTTGAATACTAGATCGTGTATACCAGTATTCTTTGGTGGTTGGTCTTTGGTGTATACCAGTTAACGAATTTCATTCAAAAAAAATAAATTATCTACTTTAAAAAAAAAAAAATAAGGCATGAACTTTCAGTCAACTATTAATTTTAAAGGCAGTGAATCAACTTTAGCTGTTATTTTGAAAGAGTTAGGTTTAAAATGGCGTAAAACTGAAAATAACAGAAAAATTGTAATTGATAAATCCGATATCAGGTGGAAGAAAATTGAATATTTGCAGGGAATAGCTAAGTACGGAAAAAGCAATGCTACAATTGCTTATTTGGATGAAACATACGTTTTAAGTTCGCATTGTCGACAAAGTCGTGGTTTGATGGTATTGTTGAGGCACTTCATGTGCCGATTAATAAAGGTGACCGTTTAATAGTAATTTATGCTGGAGGAGAAATCGGTTTTATTTCGAACGCATTACTAACTTGGAAAGCCAGTTCGAAAAGTGACGACTACCATAAACAACATGAATACAGACAATTTCATGAAATGGGCGTGTGAAAAATTGATTTCAAATTTTCCACCATTGGCAGTAGCAGTTGATAACACCCCTTATCACAATGCAGGTACTGATAAAGCGCCAAATTCTAACTCTAGAAGAAAAGATATGACCGATTGACTAGAGAAAACCCATATTCCGTATACTTCAAAAATGCAGAAGTCAGTTATATGAATTAGTAAAGTTACATAAAACTAAAGTACAAAAATATCACTTGGATGAACTTTTGAAAAAACATGGGCGTCGAATTCTTAGACTCCCACCGTAATATCCTGATTTGACACCGATCAAAATGGTATGGTCAACCGTAAAAAAGATATGTCGCGAATCACAACACAACATTTTCCTTCACAAATGTTGAAAAATTAAATACGGAGAAAATTAATTCTACGAATGAAGATGACTGAAACCCCTATTGTGAAAAAGTAAAATGTATTGAAAAAGAGTATGAAAAACTGGAACCACTGATAGATGAAATGACAGAAAGTTATATAATACGTGTAGACTCTGATAGTGAAATGACAGTAATAGTGATTCGTTTATCGAAGTTGGTGAACTTGCTAGAAGTCTGAATTAGAGGCATGAAGAAAACTCAAGTAAGCTTTTGTTTATTATTAAAAATTAATAATTTAGTACAAATAAAGATTATAAAATAATTAATAACGTATTGTTTATAATTAGTAAATGAAAATATGATAGTTATTACCGCGTACAATATGATAATAAATAATACTTCGATTTGATACGCGGAGTTGATGTTTTCAGGCCGAGTAGTAATACGCAGTCTGCTCGTAACGTCACAAGCTCGTACATTAGTTGGGCCTAGTATACTTTTAATAACTCGAATATATATTTAACTAGTATTTGGGTTTTACCGAATAAACTCTACAACGGAGAATTCTAGAATCAGCAAAAATTTAAATGAATTAAAGAAGTCTTTGATCCAAAAGTTATTTTAAATGACTATTGTTCAACCAACAGCAAATAACATGCTCATAAAACCAATCTTAACAATCGTGTATAGATATACCCTTAAACACAAGTCCAATATCAATACTAATCAACTGTTAAAACAAATTTAACACTTACTTACGTACGAAAAAATGCATGAAATCATTCTGTTTAACAACTGTAACATCCTTACATCATAGTGCAAGAATTTAAATTAAAAAAAAAATTAACATAATTCAGCCGATACATTAAAACCGCGACAAATACAGCTGTACATCTCTGAAGGAGATTGATTTACTTATTGGCTTTGTTCATTACTCCGAGAATATCACGCTGTAAAATACAATTCGTTTTCTGTTCATGTTGTCCTGCATAATAATGTCTGGAAGTATGATTAATTTAACGACTAAATGCCTCCGAAACGTTTCAGTGGATTTTCGTAAAAGAGTTTGTTTTCTTTTACATCCCAGAAGCTTAAGCAAATATCTCAAAATGCACTTAATAATATAAACACGAATGTTTGTTTTATTTAATTATAAATAAGAACAAATATTATTGTTTTAATAATTAAAGCCCATGGACATCTTTGTAACGACAGAAAAATTGCTTTATAAGTTTGTATTCAAAGACATTAAATGACGTTGCAAACGTTTTGGTTTTTATATACAAAACAAATTCATTTTAAATTGGGCGGTATACCCGGGTGATTCAAAAAGAGCTTCACAAATTTAAAAGCGTAAAAAATGAATTGAGAAGCTTACAGATTCGGTTGAGTTCTCATTTCACAGAAAAACACATCAAGTTTGTCATCCAACATTCACTTTGGATCGATATGGCTTCCATTTGTAATGGGACATACATCCCATCTGAAGTCGATTTCATTCCAAACTGTAGCCAGCCAGTCGGGCGTTACCTTTGCAGGTGCGGCGTTAATTCAAAGTCTTAGTTCAACAAGATTAGCAGGTGATACATAAGCCCGATCTTTATTAAAACCCCACAAGAAAAAACTGGGGAGCGAGGTGGTCATGCCATTGGATCTTCACGAACAATTCACCGACCTGTGACTCGAGCACCAAGAAAATCTCAGACTTCTGGGCGTCCGAGATTTTCTATTACCTCGGGCGATAGTAAATGGCGTCCCTCTCGGTCATAATCGTCTAACTGAGGAATTAGAAAATTTTGAAGCATACCCAGCCAGATAAACGGTTCCATTTACGGTTTCCTCCTGAAAGAAGAACGGGCTGTACAGTATTCGTTTGCTTAGGGCATGACTGACCTTAGGGCTACACAAATGTGCTGCAGAGTTTCATGAGGGTTTACGCTACACCATATTCGGCATTTATGGGTGTTCACCTTGCCATTGATCTGAAACGTCGACTCATCACTAAAAATTACATCGTCTAAAAATGCATCGTTGTTTGCAATTCTATCCATCATTTACACACAAAACTGCCGAGCAACTTTGTTGTCAATTGTAATAATATCTTAAACCACGGTTAGTTTGTGTGGCTTCATGTGCAATCGTTTACGTAATACGCGCCAAACAGTCGTTTGTGGAATTCCAGTTTCACGTAACGCACGTCTAGTTGATTTCGTCAGACTACGTGCAAAACTTTCTCTAAGTTATTCCACAGCAGCTCCAGGGGCGCGTGGGCTTCCTGATGATTTTGTATGTTTAAAAGAACAAACAGTCGAACGAACAAACAAATACTCAACGAAGGTTTGGTGCCAAGAGTAAATTGTACGCTTAATAGGATTCCTACCAGTGGCGACTCGTACCCAAAATTAGTGAGGATGCTACTCCAGAAAATTTTTTTCTGTGCCTTTTCAAGACCACCATTAAAAGGTTTTCTGTAAAATAAAAGAACCGAAAAAAATAATCAAATAGAATAACTGGAAGTAGGATAATAATCTAATTCTACACTATCACATTCAAGAATATGGTACAGTGTTTTTAAGCATATTATGCTTAAAAACCCGTTTTCGGTTTAACCGAATAAATAATAAAATGCCAGTACAGACAATATTTTTTTAATATTGTTAGATAATAACTTAATAAAATGTCCGCTTAGAAGCACTATGATCCAATGGTGCTTAATTTAAATTTCTATGTACACAGAAACAAATACATCATCAGCTTTTACTAATTACCTTCTCTTTCACCTTCCAGCTTGTTTTTGGACAAATTTGGCGGTCAAAGAGCCCTTGTTTTCCGCCATCTTCTGATCACTATTGAAAAAACAACTTAACCGCTTTCATATTCCGTCCACCGATTAAACTAGAAAAGGGACGAAAAGGAACGTTCCATACACACGCGGAGTAAAAAAAGACTATCGTCCACCAACACACCAGGGTAGGCACTGCAAGACCGACAGAACTCTCCCTCCCTCTCAGTCTCGCGTGCAGCTCCCTTTGTGCGCATGCGCACAACGGCCAAACACCAAGCCGCTGGAACCGTGAAGCGCATTTCACTTTTGTATTTTTTTCATAAACTGAGGGATGGCTACTGACATTAAACTTAAGGATTATATATTGTACAAGTTTATACTTGTACAATACAATATATAATCTCATTATATAAAATGTTATCGATAATATTAAGTGGAAATAGGGAATGCTACAGTTCCACAGTGCCTATACGCGAGCCGCCACTACTCCTTACCGTGCTCTGTACGAAAATTACGTTGAACTACTTTGCTACAGTTGCCGACTACAAATTGTGAAATCAAAACACACAGAGAGCACGTTCCGCACCAGTAAATGTATCCATTTTTAACAACACTGGTGGTCAAATTCGATACTAATGAAATACCAGATTCAAAACTTGATGTGTTTTGCTATGAAATGAAACCTCAACCGAATCTGTAAGTTATCTAAATAAATTTTTAGATCCTTTTTACAGTTGTGAAGTCCTTTTCGAATCACCCGTTATTATGGTAGCCATAATCTGAAACAAATTAGTGTAATATTTTATTAAAATGTTACTAATAAAGGAAATTTCGTAGCAATCAATCAATCTTTTAGATATTTCCAAACCGGTAACTTGTAACGATATATCATTTTACTTTTCAAACGCAAGTACATTTTAACCGGTAATTTGTCTAACTGAAATTTTTTCTAATGGAAGAGGCTAATGTAAAAATAAATAAAAGATTAAGATACCGGCATTCCTTATTTTTTTAAAGTAGTGCAATTTGATTGAGATTGTACTTTTGGCGTCGTTGAGGGCGTCGGAATTATTAACTTATACCTGGTTTTCTTTTTACAGTATATTAAAATTAGTTTTTTTATTATTATCTATATTTGTATACAGTTTTATTTTATTTTAACTTGTTTCTTGATCGTTTACTTATTTATGTTTCTTATTTCGTTACATTAGAATGGATTGATTCTTTTCAAAAGGAAACAAATAAAATAAGAAAATTCAGTCTTCTTGCTTTTCTTTTTAAATACAGCAGATTCAATAACTTGTCCGTTTGTTTTTATAGAATTCTTCCAAATATTTATAAAAGGATACTTATACGATATTTTAGTCTGGGCAAATAATTTAGTCTACGTATGCAAACCAAAATTTAGAATTACAAACACAATTTTTATTTATTCATCAATGCCAATACATTGAATCAATAAAATAACCTGTATTTTGTAGTTATCCAAACGATACAAATATCACAATGAAATAAATATGATTCGGTTTTACGTGTCCCATTAATATTTATAGCTTTTGATTAAAAAAGCCAAAAAAATGTAACTGTGAATGATGGGTCTTTTTTTGTTTCATAATTTATCTCTTTATATGTATGTCATTAAAACCTAAATTCACTGTTCTAGTAACGAGAATTAAAATACATGTAAAAACTGTTATATAAAAGATTACGTTACAAAATTGTCTTTGTTAAAATACAGGTGATTCAAAGAAACGGGAAATTAAAAAAATTAAATAACCTAAATGAAATATATTTTTTAGAAAATTAATTTTATTTCATGTAATTGTACAAATGTTGCCATTTTAGGATACATACATTTTAGTTTATTTTTTAAAGATGATATCTTCCAGGTGACCTCCTCTTCTACGTAAACACTCACTAAGTCTCTTCGTTAAATTGTTCATGGTTTGACGTAACATCTCAACTGGAATTTCCGCAATTGCTTCTCGGATCTTTACCTGTAGTTCTTCCGTTGTAGCAGGTCGACTGTGGGACACTTTGCTTTTAAAGTGACCCCACAAAAAGTAATCGCAAGCTGAGAGATCAGGCGATCTAGGAGGCCATCTAATGTCACCATTTCGTGAAATGACGCGTTGTCCAAACAATCGGCGTACAGCTGCCATCGATATTCGTGCAGTATGTGACGCTACTCTGTCTTGTTGAAACCAGGTTGTGTTAAGAATTGGTGGAAATCTCTTTTGTTGTTCCACAACAAAGGTTTCAAGCAAGGCTACGTAACGACCCGACGTCACTGTAATCGCAAGACCGTTGTCATCCTCAAAATAATAAGAGCCTATAACACCTAAGATGACATAGCACACCACACGGTCACTTTCTGACTGTGCAACGGACGCTGGTGTAGCTGCGTAAGATTTTCTTGTGCCCAGTATCTGAAATTTTGCTTGTTAACAAATCCACTGAGGTGGAAATTCGCTTCGTCTGACATCCACTGTTCGTGAACAAACTCTTCGTTATCATTTATCTTCTGAAGCATTACATTACAGAATTGTGCTCGCACAACTGCATCGTTCGGTTTCAGTTCCTGGACGATCTGCACCTTGTATGGATGGAATTGCAAGTCCTTCACTAACATTCTTCGAACGCTTGAACTATGCAATTGTAAAGATGCTGAGAGACGACGGATTGACCGATGTGGACTTCGTGTGACAGCATCTTGTAAAGCTTGAACATTCTGTGGTGTACGGACGGTTCGCTCACGGCCTGGAGGTTTCTTTTTCATTGCCGAACCAGTTTCCTCAAAATTAGATATCCATGTTTTAATTACATGTGCTGATGGAACACGGTCGTGCCGTCCCAGATTAAAATGATGGTGAAATTCTCTACGCGCTCCCTCCACTGTCATTGTTTTTGTAAAACGCTTTGATAGCAAATGCACGTTACGCACCACTCCAATGATCAATGACAAATAAATGGCAGGTTAGGTTAGAGAGGGTGGCGACACTTATCAAGTGGTATTAATCGCCCACGGCTACCAAGACAACTTTCAAAATTTCCCGTTTCTTTGAATCACTCCGTATCTTAATTAAATAAATAGTTTTGTACCATTTTGAAGTTTGATCAATCTCCTAATTAGAAGTAACATGACTTTTGTTGTACCCCTTCCTAAAAGAACCAAATTTGTCAGAATTAGAGTTTTTTTTTGTCTTCAGTCATTTGACTGGTTTGATGCAGCTCTCCAAGATTCCCTATCTAGTGCTAGTCGTTTCATTTCAGTATACCCTCTACATCCTACATCCCTAACAATTTGTTTTACATATTCCAAACGTGGCCTGCCTACACAATTTTTTCCTGTCCTTCCAATATTAAATCAGCTATTCCAGGATGCCTTAGTATGTGGCCTATAAGTCTGTCTCTTCTTTTAACTATATTTTTCCAAATGCTTCTTTCTTCATCTATTTGCCGCAATGCCTCTTCATTTGTCACTTTATCCACCCATTTGATTTTTAACATTCTCCTATAGCACCACATTCCAAAAGCTTCTAATCTTTTCTTCTCAGATACTCCGATTGTCCAAGTTTCACTTCCATACAGAGCGACACTCCAAACATACACTTTCAAAAATCTTTTCCTGACATTTAAATTAATCTTTGATGTAAACAAATTATATTTCTTACTGAAGGCTCGTTTCGCTTGTGCTATTCGGCATTTTATATAGCTCCTGCTTCGTCCATCTTTAGTAATTCTACTTCCCAAATAACAAAATTCTTCTACCTCCATAATCTTTTCTCCTCCTATTTTCACATTCAATGGTCCATCTTTGTTATTTCTACTACATTTCATTATTTTTGTTTTGTTCTTGTTTATTTTCATGCGATAGTTCTTGCGTAGGACTTCATCTATGCCGTTCATTGTTTCTTCTAAATCATTTTTACTCTCGGCTAGAATTACTATATCATCAGCAAATCGTAGCATCTTTATCTTTTCACCTTGTACTGTTACTCCGAATCTAAATTGTTCTTTAACATCATTAACTGCTAGTTCCATAGTAACGGAGATAGGGAACATCCTTGTCGGACTCCCTTTCTTATTACGGCTTCTTTCTTATGTTCTTCAATTAGAGTTAAGAGTTGGTTATTAGTTCAGTGTAAAACAAGTAAAAAACTGGCGGGAGAGACAAGATAGTTACTATACTATTGTGGAACAGAATTTACAGGTTTACAAAGAAACTCGCGTAGGAAGTTAAAATGGAATATGTTTAATATTTCTCGCGTAAACCGAACGAAGAAAGCCATGACAGTAATAATGTGGAAGTTGATTTTATTGAATTAATTAATAATGATTTAATATTGTAGAAGGAAAAGTGATACTGTAAAAAATTATAAGAAAAATGCTACGACGTAAGGCACATTATTTTTTATATCCGATTGATTGAAACCTATATATTTATGTGTTAAAAACAACAAAAATTTTTATTATATATGAAAATTAAAATAAAAAAAAGAATAATCTAAGTGAATAGTAAAGTAACAAAAGTAATGAAGCGTATTGTTAAGAACAAAATATTGTTATTTTATGTTTAACCACAATTTGAATTGCGGTAAGATAAATTCGCATACGAATACTCAGATCTGTTTTTATATATATATATATTTTTTAATTTTACAGGTTCGAAAAATACTTTCGTATCGTAAAACCTTACGAATTTCTTGTAATTTTTAAGACGTTATTGAATTCAGAAATTTTTCTGACAAAAAAATTATGTATTAGATGTCATAATCGAAGATTTGTAGGTTATCTGATATGAATTGCAAGTCATTTCCGATAATAGTAATGATACCAAGAATAATTAATACGTAATGTTAAACTTACTTGGGAAAATGAGTATGGAGTGGATTTCCGGTTCTCTTCTTCATTAAGCTGATTATATTGATCATAGTAAATGGCAAATTCTCTGGACTTCTAATGATATTTAGTCTTTTAAGTGATACCACTCTATTCAACTAGGATCTGAGTATGCAATGAACAGTATTTCTTATAAAAAAAAAGAAAAGTGTCTCTTGCACTCAGATGCCATAATGATATTACTATAAGAAAGACTATTTCAGCGATAAAGCGTACATTTACAACACTGAAATGTACACATTTTTAAATGTAAACACATTTTTATCAAAAATGTGTTTATTATTCATATTAACACAAAATTATCCACAGTAAGTAAGGTCAATTTTTCGATTTGGATTAAGTATTTTTTAATATACATTTTATTCTTTTCAGCAAGATAGACAAAGATGTACTTCACAAAAAAAAAAAATTATCTGAAATACTCGTCACTTCAATCTCTATTTAAGTCTATAAGGATTGTTTATTCCTTTATGTTTAAATATTTTAATTAAGAAGTATAATCGACTAAATTCTTTTGTAGAAATAGAATTTTTCATTTCAATATTACATAATTAATTTCTCTTGCGATATGTTTACAACCTATTGATAAACTATAGATAATTATTTATTTATTTTATTGTTTACATCTTAAAAAAAAAAAAATTAATATAAATTTTAACGATGAAAATAAAATTAACGAAATTGTAGGTGAAAAATTGCCAGTCTCATTACTGAGAAACGAACCAGAGACCGGTTTATTTAGAATCCAACATGCTCTACATTACAAACATCCACACTAACTGGTTGGTTATTCCATAAAGAGAAAAATAATAGTTTAGAATATTAAAATCAAAAAATCTATAAACTAATAAGTAAACACAACATTGTATTTTAAATAATTATAAAATATAAAAAGTTTTTAACGACTTTTCCAAGAAAAGTAAAGTATTTCTTTCTGTCGGACGGTAGAGCTGGGGTGAAAATGGATTTTCTTTACGTTTTGAGGTACAAGGAGTATGAAAATACAATCCTCTTAAATTGTAGTCCTCTTAGGTTGTATATATATATATATATATATATATGCCTATGTATAAGATTTGTAGCTGGAAAATATCCAAAACTGCTCATTTTCATTGAAATTTAGATATGCTGTAGTAGTGTATCTGAAGTTGCATGTAAAGATTTGATAAAGATTGGCTGAGTCGTTCAATTTAAGGTCGAAAAAATCTGAGCTAGTTAGAAGCGTGGTTAGTTATGGTGATTCTGCAAGTTGAAACTTTGAAATTTCTTATTTTGCGGTATCTATTGTTAGCAATATTGTTCTAAGTTTTTATTTTTTTTTTATTGTAGTGTGTTTTTGGCGTGTTTTATGAATACAATTTTTTATGGATCAAAGGTTTTTTCTGTAAAATTTTAGATTAGAACCAGCTGATACTTTTTCAAAAGTTAATAAAATAAAATAATGAAAAGTCGGTCTTCTTGCGCAGAAATACGCAAGAGTTTTTTTTAATTAAAAAGGTGCAGCTATACTTAACAAACAGTTATGCAAGGAGAGTTTTATATTACAAGTTATACAATTTCACGTTAATATAAATATTAAAATGTAATGTACAAACTGAGCTTTTAAACGTCTTTTGTTTGTGAGAACCAATTAAACAGATTCTTACAATTTGGACCCCTTTACATTCATTCCCAGCTTCTCCAGATTTCCGTCTCCTTAAATTAACAAAAACTGAAATATTGTGAAATTTATTTTTGTTAATGTGAAAAAATAAACCGGGATAATAAAAATTTAAAAAAAAACTAATATAAAAAAAATGTTTATCACTTTCCTTAAACAAAAACTGCAAATCATTGAAACTATTATAAAGAAAAAGAGTATAGTTATACAGTTTTTACATGCAAAGTCAACATATTAAACATGATTTACCTAATGTATATACTGAAGTTACATACTCATTGATTTATAAATAAAAAAATTTGCAACAGTGACTAAAATATATGCTACATCATCTGTCACATTATATTACGGCTCATCATATTACATCCTAGCATACAAATATTTTAACTTCGACAAATTAATCATATTGTCGCGCGTTTGCGGTTCGGCAAGGATGTTGAGATTATCAAACGTACAAGTTTCTTTTAATTTATTACTTTAAACTGTAAAAAAATAAACATTTATAACATACAAAATAATAACTCAGATAATAAGACAAAATCGATTTAGCGAAAAATTATAAATACCAAAATACAGTCCAATTTACTGAAAACCTTATAACGACTGATAGAAACTAATATTGCATACAAATTGCATACAAAGATAACAGTAAAAAAATCTAAAGTTCATACGATTCAACTTTTGCAAATATTATTACTTTTACTGTTTAGAAAAGAACTACCCGACACTTTACGAATGAATAGAATAATGTCACTTTTACTTTCTTTCTTTTTCCTGTTTAGCCTCCGGTAACTACCGTTTAGATAATTCTTTAGAGGATGAATGAGGATGATATGTATGAGTGTAAATGTCACTTTTACTGTTTACAAATAACTCACGGAACAGCTCCTTGTTTTCAACCGCTGTCCAACATAGGAATACTCGTGACGCACCCTTCAGTCGTTGCTACCTCCACTTACCGTTATCGCTTGTTTCCGTTCGCTGCACCGAACTCGGGCTTGCAAAACTATTCAATCCGTCCGCTGGTCCCAGTTAGTATTTATATCTCCTGGCTTGCAGAACCAGTACCCGACCGTTTTTTGGTTGTTGAAGCGTAATAATTTCCATTGTCTACGCCCTTAAATTTTTGTATAAGTTCTTTTTTCGGTCCGGTAATCCTGGTCGAACAGAAGCTTTTGAAGGTACCATTGTCTGTTTTACAAATAAAAAATTGTTAAGCGGATCCGTTATTCGAAATAAAGAATTCCTTTTTCTTTGTTTTCTCTCTCTCTTTCTACTTAATTGGAAGAAACCCGTTACAAAAAAAAAAATAAATAAATAATCCCTAATTTTGCTCTTGTAATAATCTTTCTTAAATATAACTCTTATTATAAACTTAAATATTCCTGATTTTTATAAAGTAATGAATAACTTATTCTGTAATATCTTTTTTGTACAATTTTTAAGGTCACCTATAGATATAAAAAAGTAGATTTTATTATTAAAAAAAAATGTTTTGCATGTAAATTGATAATTATATTGTTACAGTTGCGTTATGAAAGACAAATAAAGTGAAAATAGATTTTAGCAATTTTACATATAAATTTGTCTGAGTCAAAATATAAAGTGTCTTTGGGAGAATTATGCTTTTACGTAATATAAAAGTTAACTATACAAATATAATTATTGTTTTCTGAAAAATGCTTTAAAATATATGAATGGATAAAATTAAATTTACTTTAAAAATGTAAGCGATTAAATTAAAAAATTCTACTTGATTCATAAGGACTTACGCTTCAATGAATAATTTTTTTTACGTTAAAGTTTAAAAGAAATTTAAATTTTAAAAGATACTGGCTAAATAGTATTAATTTTTTTCAAGCAGTACTGCTTTGCTCTGAAGCGTCCTAATAAAACAATAAGTTAGTCATCGTTATTAAATATTTATTATGCCTATATATATTCTCGCGTATAATTTCATCTCTAAGGCTTTCTCAAAAAATCAGAATTAGTTTTTAAGATACAAAAATTGATAGTCAGACCGATTATATGGTGCCCAAAGTATGAATCATGTAGACCGATATTTAGAAAATTAAATATGTTAACTTATCCTCGTGTTGATAAGCAATCTTTGTTAAAAAGAATGTACTCTTAAAACTTACTCTTAAAAATTAACAATATCCACCTTTACAAAATCAGACAACAAAACGTTTTGTATAACTAACATGATACTTCAGCTTATGATATAACGGACCTTATATACTTCTGTTGCCATTTTTAATACGAGAGTTTTTTTTTCAAGGTCCGATCGGTCGCGAAATAAAAACCCGTGCAAAAATCGAATGAACCTTTGCACATATGTGTTGCGCAGCGTCTCTAGTATGACCTTCAATCACGCCGCGTCACTTCGTTTAGTTCTGAACACGCAGCTAGCACGTAAACATGTCTACAACAATAGCATCTCCCGCGAAGTGCGTGCGATAATTCGATTTCTTCAGGCTGAGGGGTGTAATGCAGCTGAAATTCATCGACGAATAAGTAATGTATACGGTGAAACTTCAATGAGTGACAGCAAAGTGCGACAATAATGCAGCAACTTTAAAGTAGGACGTACAGATGTTCTGATTCAGGCGGTCAGGGAAGGAAGCGAGGAGTGTCAACCAGTGATCTCGTTGAGCGAGTAGATGAGGAAATTCGAGAAAATCGTCGGTTCACAATTTCTGTATTGAGTGATTAGTTTCGTGAAATTTTAAGGTCATCTCTCTACACCAATGTGAGTGAGAGACTTCAGCACCGCAAACTGAGTGCGAGATGGGTTCCCAAGATGCTCTCCCACCATCACAAAACAATGAGAATGGACGCCTCGCTAACGTTTCTCCAGCGCTACCACAATGAAGGAGATTTTTTGAACAAAATTGTCACATGGGATGAGACATAGGTCCATTTCGAAACTGAAGAAACAAAAGAACAATCCAAACAGTGGATGCATTCTCATTCTCCCAGTAAACCAAAGAAATTCTAGCGAACCTTCTCCAACTTTCTGTTGGAGAAGGCTACTGTGTTCTGGGACCGGAATGGAGTTCTCTTGGTGGAATTCATGGAACATGGCACGACCATCACTGTAGCCTCATACTGCGTGACTCTTCAACGTCTACGAAGGGCAATTCAGAATAAGCGGAGAGGAATGTTGTCATCAGGCATTGTCTTTCTCCATGACAATAATCGGCCGCACACTGCAGCAGCTGTAACAAAGAAGCTCCTGCAGCGTTTTCGTTGGGAAGTGTTTGATCACTCACCATACAGCCCGAACTTGGCTCCATCCGATTTTCACGTATTTGCTTAAATGAAACGCTGGCTAGGAGGACAACATTTTGGCACAGACATCGAGCTGCAGACCAGCGTAGAAACATGGCTGAAAACAAAGACGGCTTCTTTCTATGACGAGGGTATTGGAAAGTTGGTACCACGCTACGACAAATGTCTAAGTCGGAGTGGAAACTATGTAGAGAAATAGCATAACTATGTAAGTACTTGTTACAAATAAAAAATTGTTTATTTTCACTGTGGTTTTAATTTCGTGACCGATCGGACCTTGAAAAAAAATAACCCGTAAATGGCCAAACCATTTGAAAAATCTTTCCCCTCCCCCTTTATTTAAAATGCAAACGAAGATTTTTTCGTTTATAGAAACAATATTAGTATGTTAATGAATTTTGCAATAACATTAATTAAAATTTAAAAAAAAACACAATTTGTCTGCACCTCGTTGAAGGTGTGTACATAAATACATACTCAAAATAATCTTCAATAGAAAATTATGAATTGTGAAATATTTTTTATAATCTTTTAATGCATTTATTTTAACATATTTTATATGTTATTTAAATAATTAATATGGTCTTTTAACACGTCTATTTTTTATTTTATTATTTGTTTTTTTATTTATCTTATATTGATGTGATATGAGAGGCTGATGTGATATCAAAACCTAAACCAACAACGATTGTTAACGTCTATATGCCTGCAAGCGCCCATGATGATGATGAGGTAGAGTGTGTATATGAAGAGATTGATGAAGCAATTAAACACGTAAAAGGAGATGAAAATTTAATAATAGTTGGAGATTGGAATGCAAGCATTGGAAAAGGCAAGGAAGGAAATATAGTGGGTGAATACGGGCTGGGCAAAAGGAATGAAAGAGGGGACGACTTATAGAGTTTTGCACGAAGTATAATTTAGTAATTGCCAATACCCAATTTAAAAATCATAATAGAAGAATATACACTTGGAAAAAGCCAGGTGATACTGCAAGGTATCAGATAGATTATATCATGGTTAAGCAAAGATTTAGAAATCAACTTGTTGACTGCAAAACTTGCCCTGGAGCAGACATTGATAGCGACCATAATTTGGTGATAATGAAATGTAGATTGGGGTTTAAAAACCTGAAGAAAAGGTGTCAGATGAATCGGTGGAATTTAGAGAAGCTTGAGGAAGAGGAGGTAAAGAAGATTTTTGAGGAGGACATCGCAAGAGGTCTGAGAAAAAAAGATAAGGTAGAAAATGTAGAAGAAGAATGGGAGAATGTTAAAAAGGAAATTCTTAAATCAGCAGAAGCAAACTTAGGCGGAATAAAGAGAACTGGTAGAAAACCTTGGGTTTCAGACGATATATTGCAGCTGATGGATGAACGTAGAAAATATAAGAATGAGAGTGATGAAGAAAGTAAAAGGAACTATCAGCATTTAAGAAATGCTATAAACAGGAAGTGCAAACTGGCGAAAGAAGAGTGGATTAAAGAAAAGTGTTCAGAAGTGGAAAGAGAAATGAACATTGGTAAAATAGACGGAGCATACAGGAAAGTTAAGGAAAATTTTGGGGTACATAAATTAAAATCTAATAATGTGTTAAACAAAGATGGTACACCAATATATAAAACGAAAGGTAAAGTCGACAGATGGGTGGAATATATTGAAGAGTTATACAGAGGAAATGAATTAGAAAATGGTGTTATAGAGGAAGAAGAGGAAGTTGAGGAGGATGAAATGGAAGAAACAATACTGAGATCTGAATTTAAGAGAGCATTAAAAGATTTAAATGGCAGAAAGGCTCCTGGAATAGACGGAATACCTGTAGAATTACTGCGCAGTGCAGGTGAGGAAGCGATTGATAGATTATACAAACTGGTGTGTAATATTTATGAAAAAGGGGAATTTCCGTCAGACTTCAAAAAAAGTGTTATAGTCATGATACCAAAGAAAGCAGGGGCAGATAAATGTGAAGAATACAGAACAATTAGTTTAACTAGTCATGCATCAAAAATCTTAACTAGAAGTCTATACAGAAGAATTGAAAGGAGAGTGGAGGAAGTGTTAGGAGAAGACCAATTTGGTTTCAGGAAAAGTATAGGGACAAGGGAAGCAATTTTAGGCCTCAGATTAATAGTAGAAGGAAGATTAAAGAAAAACAAACCAACATACTTGGCGTTTATAGACCTAGAAAAGGCATTCGATAACGTAGACTGGAATAAAATGTTCAGCATTTTAAAAAAATTAGGGTTCAAATACAGAGATAGAAGAACAATTGCTAACATGTACAGGAACCAAACAGCAACAGTAACAATTGAAGAACATAAGAAAGAAGCCGTAATAAGAAAGGGAGTCCGACAAGGATGTTCCCTATCTCCGTTACTATGGAACTAGCAGTTAATGATGTTAAAGAACAATTTAGATTCGGAGTAACAGTACAAGGTGAAAAGATAAAGATGCTACGATTTGCTGATGATATAGTAATTCTAGCCGAGAGTAAAAATGATTTAGAAGAAACAATGAACGGCATAGATGAAGTCCTACGCAAGAACTATCGCATGAAAATAAACAAGAACAAAACAAAAATAATGAAATGTAGTAGAAATAACAAAGATGGACCATTGAATGTGAAAATAGGAGGAGAAAAGATTATGGAGGTAGAAGAATTTTGTTATTTGGGAAGTAGAATTACTAAAGATGGACGAAGCAGGAGCTATATAAAATGCCGAATAGCACAAGCGAAACGAGCCTTCAGTAAGAAATATAATTTGTTTACATCAAAGATTAATTTAAATGTCAGGAAAAGATTTTTGAAAGTGTATGTTTGGAGTGTCGCTCTGTATGGAAGTGAAACTTGGACAATCTGAGTTTCTGAGAAGAAAAGATTAGAAGCTTTTGAAATGTGGTGCTATAGGAGAATGTTGAAAATCAGATGGGTGGATAAAGTGACAAATGAAGAGGTATTGCGGCAAATAGATGAAGAAGGAAGCATTTGGAAAAATATAGTTAAAAGAAGAGACAGACTTATACGCTACATACTAAGGCATACTGGAATAGTAGCTTTAATATTGGAAGGACAGGGGTAAAAGGGAAAAATTGTGTAGGCAGGCCACGTTTGGAATATGTAAAACAAATTGTTAGGGATGTAGGATGTAGAAGGTATACTGAAATGAAACGACTTGCACTAGATAGGGAATCTTGGAGAGCTGCATCAAACCAGTCAAATGACTGAAGACAAAAAAAAAACAAAAAAAAACAGTATAACCTCTCAAAACTGGAGAAAAGTGTTGCTACATAAAAGGAGTAATAAATGAAGCCATAGAATGAGAAATTCCCTTGGATGTAAATGTAGGCAGTTTAATTATTATAAATTTAGAAGAATCATCTAATTCATCTTCCAGCTCCAATAGTAGCTCACAATTAAATAATAATAATAATAATGCCCTGAGGTAGATAATCCCCACGTTTGGAACACAACATCTACGTTCCACGTCCAGGGCGGCAACAGCTGTGCTCACGTACAATACATGCAGCTGGCTAACGTGGTCCCGAGTGTTGTTCTCGGACATGCTATTGTTAGGCCGAATTACATCTATAGGCCGAGTTTAAGGACTGGATTTCGCGGCCACCTGCAGGTACGACATTTTTGAACGATTAAGGACATGGATGGATACCAACATTAGAGCTGGCGATGTGGCGGTCACGGTCGAAGTTATTTGCAGGTGTAACGGAAGGTCTTTCGCTGTTCCATTCCCCCCGCGATGGCAAGCATGTAGTTAAGGTGCCCATGATTTCGGCGCATGGGAGCCCTGAAAACCTCCGTGTGTAAGGGCCTGGAGTCAGTGCAGAGACTGCGCATTCGCTGTCTGCCAAGACATATGCCGGTTCCACAACAGTACCGGAACGGACCTCCAGGGTTGGTAGCCCTGGAGTGGGGGTGTACTCCGGCGGCTAGCCTTACTACAGAAGGGATCAAACGTTCATGCAAGTTGAACAACCAAACGTGGCAGAGGGTTCACGAAAACACCCTCGTTTAGAACGAGGAGAAAAAGTGCAGAATCTAGAAGGATTGAAATTGAGGCTAGAAAAAGCTTTCTTCAAGAATAGTAATGTTCCAAAACCTAAGTATCTGGTCATTACAAAGGAGGATGGAAATTTCTCGAGGGTGAGTCCTTTTCTCATTGCTCGGGAAATAACTAAATGCGCTGGAGGCCCTGTTAAGGAAATTAGAAAAACCTTCACTGGACTTCATGTTGAGACTGTAAATGATGCTCAGTCTCAGAAGATCCTACCACTTAAAAAGATTGGAGAATTGGCTGTACACGTCGATCCCCACGATACGCTCAAATCCTCAAGGGGTGTGGTCGTCTGTCGGGATCTTCTAAATTGCTCGGAGCAAGAAATTGTTGAGGAGTTGTCATCACAAAGAGTAATAGAGTGTCGTCGATTGAACATGAGAAGGAACGGTGAGGTCCTACCCTCAGCCTCTCATGTCCTCTCTTTCAACCGGCCTACTTTGCTGGAGAAGGTAAGCGCGGGGATTCATCGATTGGATGTGCGGGCATTTGTCCCGCTGCCAATGAGATGCTTTAAGTGCCAACGCTTTGGCCACGCCGCTCTCAGATGTGAAAGACCACAAATATGCGTGTGCGGTGATGAGGTGCATGAAGGAGAGCCGTGTAAAGAGCCTCCTACATGTATCAATTGCAAGGGAACGTATTCTTGTAGATACAGGAACTGTCCTGTCTACAAAGACGAAGTGGCTATGCAGGAAGTAAAAACCCTGCAAAAGGTCAGCTACTTCGAAGCAAAGAAGATTGTTAACGCCTGCAAGCTTAGAGCAACAACTTATGCTCAGGCTGCGGCAGCTGTTCCTGCTCCTGCTCCAGTTGCTATAGATGAGACTCAAATCATTAACAAACTTGCCCCTACTTTGGCTGACTTAATTGAAAGGATCGTCGAAAACAAGATGAAGCCTTTCAGCAGTAAAGAAGCTGTTAAGTAAAGATAGTAGGACAGCCTCCTGAAGATAAATCTGTAAAAATGAAAGCTGCTCCTGTAGAGAAGAAAACGGACGCCAAACCAGAATGTCAAGTCCATCTTAGCGAGATCCTTCATGATAAGAAGAAAGTGATTGTTTCAGAGACTGTTATAGAGGCTCCCAAGCCTCTTGTAACTGAGGTGGCCTCAAAACCACAGAGGCCACAAAAAATCACACAGGGGGGCAAGTATCCCCTCTTTCACAGGCGGTGACTGGTGCGATCCCCGTGTCGAGGGTCGGCCAGGTTGCCGCCTCTAAATCGGCGCCGATCCATATCCGTCGTCGTCGGCGGCTTCGGTTGTCTCCGATTCGGAGACCGGAAGCTATACGGGCGACGACGTCCTCTGCGAACACGAAGCTGTTCGCAGTATGGAAAAAAGAGGAAAAAAGGTTGGCCGAAAGGAAAACCAAGGCCATAATTTAATTTAAAATCAGCGAGTCGATTGTACAATGGAACATCAATGGATGTTTTTCAAACATCCATCAGCTCCAACGCTTGGTACATGATGTAGACCTGATTTGCATATGTCTGCAAGAAACACATTTCAGCCGAAATGAAAATTTTAAATTAAGAGGATACGATATATTTCGGCGAGATCAACCGCCAAATGTAAGAGTTAGAGGTGGAGTAGCTATATTAATATCGACCAGAGCTACCGCCGAAGCTGTTGATCTAAATATAAACCTGCAAGCGGTCGCCATTAGAATGAAGCGTACGCTTCAGGTCACTGTTTGCAGCATATACTTGCCGAATTTTGATTGGAAGGAAGATGACAAAGCACGATTAATTTCTGTGCTTCCCCCACCTATTTTACTGGTGGGTGATTTTAATGCTCATAATTCTCTTTGGGGATCGGATCGAGTAGATCCCCGCAGAAGAGAATTGGAAAGGTTCCTGATGAATTCTGAACTTATTCTCTTAAATGATGGGTCAGGAACCTTTTTCAATGCTAGAGATGGATCAACGTGTCCTGTATAGATCTTGTACTCATAAGCGGATCGATAGCACCGAGGTACAGCTTCCATGTTTTAGACGATTTGCATGGAAGCGATCATTTCCCGGTTCAAATTGTAACTGATGTTACAAGAAAAACATACCCCATCTCTAAAAGATGGTTGTTTGATAAGGCACATTGGACGAGCTTCACAGCTAGAACGATACTCCCTGAAACAACTGGAGTTATCGGAGACGATGTCGACGCTATAACTAATGCGATACTTGAGTCGGCATCGAGATTCATTCCCAAAACATCTGGGAAACTTACGAAGTGACCCGTTCCATGGTGGAACGATGAAATTAGTGAAGCTGTTAAAAGAAAGAAAAGAGCGTATAACCCCTTTAAGAAACATCCTACCACAGATAATCTTATTGCCTTTGAAAAATACAGGGGATATGTAAAACGTCTCATGATAGATTCAAAGAAACGATCCTGGCAGCAATACGTGTCATTCATTGACATAACTACTACTGCATCAGACGTTTGGAGGAAAGTGAAGGCGATTTGTGGGCGTAAAAACTTTGCTCCCATAACTAGCCTTCAAGATGAAGATGAAATTAAGGACACTCCAACGAAATTGCAGGGTTATTATCCAATCACTTCGAGAAGGCCAGCAAAACGGCTAACTACGAAGAAGATTTTCGAACAAAAAAAGAAGAACTTGAAGGTCTACTAAATTTCAGAACTGAGTATAATTACTCATATAATGTACCATTTAAATTGGAAGAATTCGTGAAAGCGTTGGAGAAAGCAGGCAACACAGCTGCTGGTCCGGATGAAATCCATTATAATATGATCAGGCAGCTGAATACCACTGCAGAACGCAGATTAATAGAACTATATAATCAAATATGGCGGGATGGAATGTATCCGCAGCAGTGGAAAAAAGCACATGTTGTTCCAGTACCGAAGAAAAAAAAATTTAACGGTTCCCAATAGCTATCGTCCTATTTCCTTGATGGCAAAAATACTCGAAAAAATGATTAATAATCAACTCTGGTTTTAGAAAAAGAAAACCTGATATCACCATATCAAACAGGTTTTCGGCAATACCATTCTACCACAGATCAAATGATCAACTTAGAGAATATTATATACAACAGCTTTATCACAAGGAAGCATTGTGTCGTAGTCTTCTTCGCGATTTGTAGAAGGCTTTTGATATGACCTGGCGACATGGAGTAATGCTCCAGATACATGAATGGGGCATTCGTGGCAATCTGCCAGTCTTACTCAGCAACTATATGAATGACCGTACGTGTCAACAATGAATATTCATCTGAAAGAATGTTGGAAAATGGCGTACCACAAGGTTCGCCGCTGAGCGGTACCTTGTTTATGATCGCCATTAATAAATTGATATCAGCCATTCCAGTAGAAATCAGCAAAAGCGTCTATGTTGATGATCTGGCAATAGTGTATGCCAGCAACAAGACTGCTATGGTGAAGTACAAATTGCAACGAGCGATTAACGCTCTAAATGAAGTTGCAAGGAATAATGGTTCCCAATTTTCACCAGAAAAAACGTGCTGTGTACACTTCTGTAGGAAGAGAATTTCTCACCAAAGGCCTACGTTGACAATTGGCAATAATCCAATACAATATAAGGATAATGTGAGATTTTTAGGACTGGTATTGGATAAATCCCTTACGTGGGGATTACATATACAGTACTTGAGTGATAGATGCAAAAAAGCTCCAAACATTATAAAATGTTTATCGAACATTAATTGGGGCTCGGATAAAGAAATATTATTGAGATTGTATAAGGCATTGGTTCAATCGAAACTAGACTACGGATGTATTGTATATTCATCCGCTAGGAAGTCGCATTTAAGAAAGTTAGACGTAATTTATAATAGCGGAATAAGATATGCGACAGGCGCTTTCCGCACAAGTCCGGCGACTAGTCTAATGTCCGAAGCCGGAATACTGACACTACATTATAGAAGAGAGATCCTTTTGCTAAGATATGCAGCAAATATATGGGCTTTTCCTGCCCATATAAATAACAAACCTTTTAACAATCATCCTATGACTACATTATACGAATATCGTACTACCTATTCCAGACCAGCCGGAATTAGGTACCACAAATTAAGAAGAAAACACGAAATTGCTATTCCAGATACATTAGCAGTTTCTATGAGAGAAATACCGCCATGGCTCTTGCCAGCGGTAAATACAAGGTTGGATCTCTCTCAGGAAGAAATAAAAAAGAAGCCAGCAGTGATCATCCAACAGGAATTTTTAGCAACCGTCGGTAACTACGAAGAACATATTAGAATTTATACTGACAGTTCTAAAACCGAACATGGTGTTGGATGCTCCATATATGTAAATGGAGAAGCCCATATTTAGAAACTGCCAGATATGGCCAGTGTTTATACGGCAGAACTTACAGCCATTCAGCAAGCTCTTCGCTACACAGAACACTATTGCGAATAGAGAGTGCTAATATGTTCCGATTCTTTCAGTGCACTTGTTGCAATTCGGAACAAAAACATTAAGGATGTCCTAATTTCAAACATCCTGTCCATTTTATAGGTTTTAAATAAACGAGGACGGCGATGCGTATTTGTATGGACTCCAGGGCATGCTGGTATTACAGGTAATGAAAGCGCAGACGAAGCTGCCAGAAAGGCAACAGTATGCGATGATTTGGATGCATTTCCTGTAAGAGTGGCAGATGTTAAAAACTGATGTTAGAAACAAGTGGAATACTGATTGGAAGAGTTTAAATACAAAATTAAACTCAGTGAAAACTTCTCCATATAAATGGAAAAGTGACGTTAAGTTGACTCACCGTGAACAAGTAGCTGTGACCAGACTTAGAATCGTCACACGCGATTAACAAATTCATATTTGTTAACCGGCGAAGAGAGACCAATGTGCGGTGTTTGTAATAAAACACAATTAAGCATCTAATAGAAGAGTGTACAATATATGAGGACCTCAGAAAGAGGTTCCGGCTAAGAAATGACATTGTTGCTGATCTGGATAATGGAAATGAAGAAAAGATAGTTGCTTATTTACACGCCAGTGGACTTCTTAGAAGTCTGTAAAAGTGGAAAAATCTTTAAAACTGTGTTAAATAATCTCTAAGAGGTAGTTTTTATATGTTTGGGAGTCTCGAAGCGTGGCACGTATAGTGATGGGAGGTAGCCCTCTTGCCTAGGTCACCCTGGCTCGTCTGTATTCTATAAACAATCTATATCCAATACATACATTGGACACTGTGAGTCCAATGATGGCATGGGGGACCCTCAAGGGCGGACTGAGGGCGTGAGGCTATGGGTGGGCGCAATGCCCACCCATAGCATTGCCTGTAGCCAAGTAGATCAAGACCGGGAAGGGTAGTAGCCTCTCCGCCGTTAGGCCATCCAGAACAGGTGGTAAGATTGCCTTTATGACGCTGGGAGAACCCCGATGAGTTACGTCCTACGGGACTGTCTATAGGGGGGAGTCAACTGCCACGGCATCCTGGGCGACTGATACACTGCTTAACGGTGGTTCTGGTCGCCCCAAAGGTGCTAAAATTAATTGATAAACGAGACAGGTAGAAGAAGATAAATGGTATTGTATTAACTTATATTTTTATGTTCTTTGAGAATTTTTATCTCAAATTTTAATATCGGGGCCCTTTACATCCCATAAGTGTTGTTTTGTTATTATGTCTTAATGTTTCTGTGTAGTTTGTGCTTTAGATAAAATGTAAGGGCCCTTTACACCCTTACATATGACGATCCAGATGGTAATACTAATCTCTTTTTAAGAATGTGATGAGCGCTAATGACCTTAGTAGTCGATGCCCATAAAATAAAATAAAAAAATAATAATAATAAATGCCCTGAGGTAGGTAATCCCCACGTCCAGAACACAACATCTATGTTACACGTCCAGGGATGAAACAGCTGTACTTACGTACAATACTTATAGCTGGCTAACGGGGCTCCAAGTAAATTCCTCCTTTTTTGACCTGCTTTCACCTTCAGGTCACAAGACGGATTAGATTTTTTGGCCACCTGCAGGATACAAACAATTAATCGATTAGGAAGTGGACACATATCATATTTAGAGCTGGCGAGGTGTCGGCCAGGGTCAATGTTATTGCAGGTGTAACGGAAACCCTTCCATTGTCCACATGCCCCCTGTGATGGCAAGCATGTAGCAATGGTGCCCATGTATGTCGGTGCATGGGAGCTCTGAAATCTTCGGTGAGTAGGAGCCTGGAGTCAGTGCAGAGATTGTGCATCCGCTCTCTGCCAGGACATATGCCGGTTCCACCAGAGTACCGGATCGGACCTCCAAGGTTAGTAGCCCTGGAGTGGGGGATGTACTCCGGCGGCTAGCCTTGCTACTGAAGGGATAATCTTTCATGAACATACTTGAACAAACAAACATGGCAGAGGATGCACGTAAACACCCTCATTTAGAAACCTCCGATTTGCCACAAGCAATGAGGAAAAAGAGTAAACAGTGTGATAAAATTAAGAAAGATGCTGATAGAATCAGTAAAGACTTACGGAAAAATTTATTTGGCTATAACGTACCTAAGCCAAGATTTTTAATTATTACAAAAGAAAATGGAAACTTCCAAAAAGTTAGTCCGTTCTTAATCGCTAGAGAGATTGCTAATTGTGCTGGTGGTCCTGTTAAAGAAATCCGAAAGACTTTTAATGGATTACACGTCGAAACTATCAACGACAGTCAAAGCCAGAAAGTCCAAGCATTGAAGAAGATCGGTGAATTTGCGGTATCTGTGCAACCACATAGCACCCTTAACACATCAAGAGGAGTTGTTGTTTTCTGCGATCTTCTAAACTATACAGAAGAAGAAATAGTACAGGAAATGTCGAGTCAAGGAGTGATTCAGTGTCGCAGACTGACAATGAGAAGAAATGGTGAGGTTCTTCCTTCGGCCTCGCATGTATTGATATTTAATAGGCCTAACCTTCCTGAAAAGGTACGCGCTGGCATACATCGGCTTGATGTTTGTGCGTTTATTCTGCAGCCTATGCGACGTTTCAAGTGTCAACGGTTCAGACACACTGCAGCTAGATGTAAAGCGCAGGAAATTTGCATATGTGGATTGAAGATACATGAGGGTGATCCATGTAAAGACCCTCCAATCTGTATTAACTGTAAAGGGCACCATAATTGCCGATCAAGGAACTGCCCAGTATATAAAATGGAAACGGCCATTCAGGAAGTTAAAACGCTTGAAAAGGTTAGTTATCCTGAAGCGAAGAAAATTGTTAGTCAAAGAACACCTCGACCCTCAACTACTTATGCTGAAGCAGCTGCTGCCCATCCTTCATCAAAAATTAACATGGAGCAATTGTTTAATACAATGGCTCTGTATTAAATCAAAATTTGCTAATAGAAACCAAAACTAACACAATATATTAATAAAAAATCCTAACACTTCAAACTTGGAGCAAAATAAAAATAACAAAAGCTGCATAGCAAAATAACAAACAAAATACAATTCAATCATACGCATTCCTCCGGGGTTTATAAAACTTCCTCAAATGGCGCCTTTAACTCCACCGGAACTCCCAAGCAGATGATTAAAAAACCTCCCTCTATAAAATCTTCAAACACAATTTCACCTGAAAATGAGTAATTTAGGTTATTTTTTCAATTTTACGGCTTTTGACCGTGCCCATTACCGAACAATAGTGGATATAATATTATTTATACTAATACACTAGAACTGTAACATTACGCCCCATAAATTTATAAATAAATAATTTATTTTTGATCAATTGTTTACAACGCACCACCTAGGAGAATTAAAAATATTTTCACGACACTCCGAATTTTAACTGTTATTATTAAGTTAACGTAAGATTTAGTCACTACTGATCGCGGGAGTTCACATTATTCGCGAGTTCGAGTTCCTCTCACGTTCATTTGCACCTGGTACGTCGCTTGTGACTGTTGGACGCTAAGGTAATGTTTTTATGTTTACGAGGAATGGAATCTGTTAATAATAGTATGATGTGTTTACTTTTCAGTATTTGTATAAATTATTTGAATCTCTGTGTTGTCTTTTGTTATTTTTACTTAGTTGAATTTTGTGCCAGTGTACTTTGATCACATCGTGGCAATAACCTTAACGATAAATGTTATTTTTAACTTACGGCAAATTGTATTACTGCCGTTGATTGTCGTAGTTAATGTTTCTTCATTTGCTGTTATTGTGAGTAGTTTATTATCTAATGTCATTCCTTAAAAATTTGGATGCGTTTTATAGGTTATCTATAAAATTACTTTAAAAAAGGTAATTTAAAAATTCGAGTAGATATTCTAACTTTGCTTCATGTTATGACAAATGTGTAATGAATTGTAGCTATTTAAAATTAATTGGTTTTAGCGTAATAGTTGTAAAAGAACAGTAGTTTATATATATATGAAGTTTACTTTGTCAATATAAGTGCAAAATTATGTAAAGACGAATTTATTTTTAGTATGATTAATTCGTTACAATATAATACTGCTAATTCAAAAACGGTTTTTGTTTTAGGCTACTAACTAGTATTATGAGTATTCCATTAGTCCGTAGATTACCCTGAACTAGACCTTGACATTAGTTTTTTTGTTTGAAGTTTTCTATAGTTAGCCATTGTGGAACTAAAATTGAAAATTACAGTTTGGGTTGTAGGAAGTTTTTTTTTATTATGAATAAACTACGTCCATTAATATATCCCCAAGTTGGTGCTTAATTTAACTAGTAGTCGTATTTAAAATAATAATAATAATAATAATTAAAGTCTTATTTAAGTATAAAGTACTGGGGTATAATTAAGTATAATTACAGAGAGATTTCTGTGCCACATTTGTCAAAACTTTGTGCTTGAGTCTTTCTACAAAAGAACTGAAAAGATCTGAATCCATACTGCAGATGTACATTTTTTTATTAAAACTAAAGTTTAGTGATTTGTATGCAAATATATTGATTCGATACAAGTTTACTAACATATTGCAATAATAATGTATGTTAATTATCTTGTATGTTACTTAGATTTTTGTGTTTCAATAATAATACATTTTTGTACCTCATTCCGTTATTAATTACCACTGAATTCAGATCTTCATTTGTAATTCATTATTTACTCGTATTTACATGGCCATTTATTAATGTCATTTACAAGCATGGTTGTGTGCTATGCGTTACCGTGGTCAAGTTTTGGAAAAAATAAAGAAAATGTTTTGCATTTTAAATGTGCATTTAGATTTGGTAGAGCTATTTCCTTACTTGTTTTGCAAACTTTTGTAATGTTTGTTTTAAAATGGTTAAGAAAATTATTTATTATATAATATAATAGTTTATTTGATTTATGTTGTTTATTTTTTACATAGTGTTAGACTTTATTAGTTTTACAATTGAGTATCAGTTGACTTGCCCTTTCTTATTGCCAATTTTAGATTTTCTTCATTGCTCAAGTGTGATTCTTTTGTATTTTGTTAATTACATTCTAAATAGAATAGACAGAAAAATAATGCCAACTTTTGTTATATTTCATTAAATTTTTAGATAATTATAGAATGCCAGCCCCTGTGGCGTGAGTGGCAGCGTCTCAACCTTTCACCTGGAGGTCCTGGGTTCGAATCCCGGTCAGGCATGGCATTTTTCACATATGTTACAAAGCATTCATCTCATCCTCTGCGGAAAAATATGCTTAACTGCAGACCTGGAGGTTAAAGATAATTATTGAATAGTTCAGCAATGAAAACTTCATTAAATTACATTTATTAAATGTTGGCTATTTTTTTTATAAAGAGTAATAGTATAATTTTTTTTGCTGAAATTTCACTTTGTGAAACATATAATGAAAGAGTCATATCAACAATAGATTATCTCAAAGGTTGCTTGATAAATATATCGTAGAAGAAATGTAGGTTGTCGTTCCATAAACTGTCATGTAATAATGGTTACAACACCGTTTAAAAAAGATATAATTTCTACTGTATCTGAAGAATTTTTAAATGTATTAATTTAATTTTTATTGCCAACCACAGCTAAGAAAAAAATAAATAATGGAAGTGAACACAGATTGGTTATTCAATTATTTATACTTCTCTTTATAATTCATTAATATTTTATTTATTTTAAAATCTAAAAAATTATTTTTATATTAGTTAAATGACCTGATGTATTTTATTAAGACTGTAGAAGTTAGCCCTAAAGTGAGGCTTTGAAATTATAATTTTTCCTAGCCTAGAGTTTAGTCGCTCAAAAATGACCAAGATGCATCAGAATAAAATTCTCATATGGAATTTGTAATTTTTTTTTCAATCAGAGGTTAATAATTATTAATAAATCAATATATTTAAATTAGAAAAAAATAAGTCTGATTTGATCCAATTTGTCTGATTTGTGCCTTGCCCTCATAAGATCCAAATATTTCATTAATTAAAATTTCATTCATTCCAGAGTTTTTATAACTCTGGAACCAATGGAAATAAGTACCACATGATATATCGTTGAAAAGCTCTCAATGAGGGCTTATTACTGCAGTTAAGAAAAACTCCAAAATCCAAATATTTTTGGTTTAGGGGCTTTTTTGGTTCAGTCGATTGCAATTAAAAGGGAAGGTGCACAACTAGATGTTACAACAGTCCTAGATAAAAAATTTCAGCATCCTACAGTTAATCGTTTTTGAGTTATGCAAGATACAAACATACATAAATCTCGCCAAAACTAGTCAAAATGGATTCAGGGATGGTCAAAGTGGATATTTCTGTTGAAATCTGAAAACCAAAATTTTTGCTGATCATAGTACTTACTTTATTTCGTACAAGAAAGTAATAAATACATTCTTCATAAAAAATTTAACATAACTATTTTTTAATATATTTTAACAGTTATAGCAATATAATAAGGGACTGAAATCATGTAATTCCACTTAATTAATGAAATAACTTCCTAGTATATCCAAATATTGGGTAAAAAATCTTTCATTCTATTTTTGAATTATTTGGTAGTATTAAGTGAACAGTATCAGAAAATAATACTGAAAAAATTAGTAACATTGAAAAAGAATGATATGAATACAGAACTTTAATTTATAGAGGGGGGCTGATAGCTAAGAGACCCATTCATTGGTGGTGGCCAAACCCTCTTGGACACCATGATATTTTTTTTTAATCCTTTCGCATCATTATTTTTGTTAATTTTCTTCTGAATGCCACAATACAACTAGAAAGAAGTCTGATATTGCTGTTTCATTTTTTGTTAATGAGGGGATCGAGGAGGTTATAGACCTTTGTGGAGACTAGAGTAGCTAGTGTGTTTTGGATACAGTTTTCTTTTTTTTAATTTTCTTGAGAAGGTAAAGCTGGTGTATTTTATCTGTTTTAATGTAAAGTATTCAAGTTTCTTAATAGAGTGGCTAGCAATATGAGCCTTTTGTGGTTAATTGTGTATTTATTCTCCTTATAGTAGAACACATATTCCAAATTTTGTTAGTAAAGGGAACACCTTTGGAGCAAAAAAAGGTGTGAACATTTTCTCTTTGTATAGAAGTTGCAAGTCATGGTTACAAATAATGTTTGCATCAATTTATTGGTAATCCTATTTTAGCTGCACATTTCTCTAATTCTGCTAGTTTAGTTTTCCTTCTCCTGAGTTGTTTGCAAAGATTACTACTAAATCATCCGCAAAAGCAAGATATTTGGTCAACAGATTTAATTTTAGTACCAAATTTTACAGTATCATAGATATTTAGCTCTTTAAGCTTCTTGATCCATTCTCTTATAACCTTTTCCAAAACACAATTAAACAATATTGGGGAGAGATGATCTCCCTGTCGCACACCTGTTTTAATTTCAAAAAGATCAGAAATTACTCCTAAAAATTTTACTTTAAAAGAGGCTTCTGTTAATTTTTCTTTAATTATGTATACAGCTTTTTGATAAATTTTAAATTCATGAAAAACTTGGAAAAGTGATTCTTCAAGTTTCTTTTTAAGAAATTATTTATTTTTAAATTATTAATTGTATTAATTTTTGTTTTTTCTTTGCAATTACGTGATTAACACAGGACAAGTAAAGTTGACACATTATTATTGGTGTTATTGGACACCAATTTTATTTGATATTAATAGTTACAATTATTACAAATTTATAAATACCCCCGATTTTACAAAGCATAGGTATGTAAACAGTTTCTGTATGAATATAGAAAGAGTTTGCTGATAACAGAATAAACTGTAAAAATTTTTAGAAAAATCTGATTTAAATATTGGGAAAGAATTATTTACAATCTGTAGAAGAATCTCATGGTGCATTTAAATAGAAGATAAAGAAAGATAAGTTCAATTTAGAAAGTAGTGAGAAAAGGATATAATCTATCTCCATTGATTTTCAACTTTAACTAAGATAAAGCAGTATGAGAATTATAGAAAAATTTGGAGTAATTATTCAAGTTGAAAGGCAAAACATTAAGATTTGTAATGACACTGTTCATTTGGTAGAGACCAATATTCAACATTAAAAGATATTGAATAATATAACATTTTTGCGTGGGTTTGAAATGAAATTTTTTATCAGTCTCATCCTGTTTGATAAAATATGTATACAGTTGTAATTCATAAATAAATAAAATTAAAACAAAGGCAATGAAATATATGTTTACAAAAAGGAAGAAAATGAGGATTTAAGAAATTAAGATGAAGCCTAATGTACCAGAAGTTAAAAAAAATTTATTATTAAACAGTCAGTATTAAAGGATAAGCAGAGTAAGAAATACTTAAAAAAGAAAGTGACTCACAGAAATAGGTATTTTAGGAAAACAAGAAAATTGCTAGTATCATACATGGATCCAGGAATTGGAAAGATATTCCAAAATATATTTGTGTGGATTATAGAGTTTTAGAATGGTGAAATATGGACTAAAGGAAAAATAGAAATGATAAGAATAAGAGTTTTTAAAGTGAACTATTACAAGAAAATGTTAAAAATTAGGTAGGTTGATCAAATTTATAATTAAGAGATCTTGAGACAAATAAGAGAGGAAAGGGATTAATGGCAGTACTTTATTCAGAGATGGGGGACAATTTATCAAACTTATTTGATTTTGGTGACATTGGGAAATGTTGTGTTGATCAAACTTGGAATATATGTAAAACTGAATTGAAGATGTAGTAAATATGTTGAAATTAAAAGAACAATGCAGAACAGAAAGGAATTGAGAACAGTATGCCAGTTAAAAAAGGTCCATAAAACTTGATGGGGTTTTGGTAATTTTTATGAATGACATCTAGATTTTGTCATTGTCAGTTGGCTAGGAGTAGTAGTAAATTTTTTTGTTTAGTGTCAGTTGTATGCTATTTAATAATAATAAGTGTTGTGCCCAAAGGCAGGTTTTCACATGGTCACCCTCCATTCTCCTTGATTCTGTGCCATCCGTTTCATTTTATAAATTCTGTGCCTTCCCTTTTTATATTGTCTACCATTTTCATTCGTCTCCGACCTCTTGCTTTCCTCCCTTATTACAAATCCCTTCGATGCTGTCACATTTCGGCCAGTGTCCCAACCAACTGCATTTTCTTCTTTTTATTTTGATGATCGTCCTCTCTTCTCCCACTCTACAAAGCACCTCCTCATTCTGAACTCTCTCCATCCAACTGATCTTTTCCATCCTCCAAATTCACATTTCAAAGGCCTCCAATTTTCTCTTCTCTCCTTTCCTAATAGTCCATGTCTGCCCCTTAAAGGGCCACACTCCATACAAAACATTTCGCAAGTTTGTTCCTTAGTTGCAGATCTTGTTTGCTACATAGCACTCCTCATTTTGCTGAATGCTTCCTTTGCCCTAGCAATTCGTACTTTAACTTACTGATCACACTTCATATCTTCCTTAATGATGCAGGTACTTGAAGGATGCCACTTGCTCAACTTTACTTTCCCCAATCCTAATTGTTGCCTATTTGCTAGTAGATTAAATTATCTGAAAAATTGTACCAGTAATAGGATACAAATTTTTAATTTAAAATCTATTATTCTCTTAATTATGTTTTGCTTTGTAGTAATTTTCTGTTAAAATTAGTTAATCGTGCTTAAGCAAGAGATTCTTGTATTAATATTTAGTTATTTGTTTTGAACTTTTGCAGTTATAACTAATTCTGTATTTTTTTATTATTTAGCAGAACTTATCAAAATGAATAAAGTTGATGGTAGTTCAGACAGTGATCATGATGGATCACTTGGTGCTGATGATGATAATCTTGATTTATTGAGCTCTGATGAAGATGAAGCACTTAAACCTGGTAATATGAAATTTATTGTTAAAAATATGATTTTTATAATTTAATGTATTTTAAAAAACTTTTCATAGCAGGCTATTTAGGGAAAGTGGAGGTTAAAATGGCTTTCTATTGCATTTAATAAATAATTAAAATGTGTCTAGAATTAGCTGTTGGACAGTTAATTTTATTTTGTAAAAATCATTAAAATTGATGCCGATATTTGTCTGTTGATGTATTCATTTACATGTACATATTATAAACATTTTTACACTTATACAATATACACAATTTTCTTGGGTGTTTATTATTTTTTAAGATTTTAAAAATTATTTATTAAGATTAGTACTTTTTTTATTTATTAAATTACAGTAGGACCATAATAATTCATCACCTTTGGGACCGAGGGAGTGGTGAATTAACGAAAATGACAAATTATAGAGTAACAGTCAGTTTGCATAAAAATTAATGCTGTATTGGCCTAACCGATATCACCCTCCTCCCGTAATTAAACGTGTCATAAAAAGACTGCAAACTAATGAAATTTAACTACCTACTGAACATTTAGTATTTTATTATACAGCAACGTCTAATATACTAACATAAGTACATAACCATTTTTTTTTTAAATTACGTATACACTGTACCACTTAAAAAAAAATTCTACACTTACACTATAATACGTAAGTCAAAGACCAACACACGGTAACTACAGAACATTGTAAGCCCTTGTTTTGTTATATAAGCATTTCTATCTATAAAACCTATAACCTAAAAGATACTGTATTTAAATTATGTTTACATATTTACACTTCATTTTACTTTCTAAAGAAATCTGTAATTTTTCTTTGGACTTTAACATTCCTTTTTTTTTGTAATGTGAATTGACGAACTTGTCGCATAACAATTAACTTTGCCATATGTGCTTCTTTTTGATCGAAATACAATTTGATGCATTTAATCAGCATCTCTGCAATTTTTTTGCACCTCATTTCACTCACTAGATTATCATTGAATTCTTCATCTTCGACACCTTCCTTTAAATTTTCTTTATTTATTTTTAATATAATTAACAGTTTCTTCATAATTTAATATTTCATAGCCTATATCTGTGTCGTGTAATTTTACCTATTCTACCTCTTCATTTGTAACATCATTTAAACCAGGAATGCTGTTACAAGTTCTTTCAATTTCAAATTTTTGTTTGCATTTTCTTATTTAGTTTCTGGTTCTGGTAACTAGTCATGTCACAGTTTATTCCAGCACAACTTCAACATCTTTTCCAGAATGTCTCTCCAAGCGTCTGCAATATTATATGTTGCATCCTTTTTGGTGTACTGTCTCCAAAAATCTTCTACCTGTAATTCATTTTTGCAGAAAATAATTTATAGCATTGCTTCATACTTATTATGACCCTTTGGTCCATCGGCTGGAAGAAAACAGCAATTATATTGCCATCCAGTGTTTCCAGTTTGTCGACCGGGTGGCAAAGAGTTTTATTCATCACAAGTAATGCCTTTTCTGGTAAATTATTTTCACTAACATGTTGCTGGACTTCACGCACAAAACAGTTGTAGAACCATTAGCTAAAAATTTCTTGTCATCTAGTCACTCCATTGCAAAAAATATTTCACCAGTAATAAGTCACAATTTATATGTTTAAAAACTCTCTGGTTTTTTGACTTTCCAATAACAGCTAGAGGAAGTCGATGACAACCACTTGCTTTAGAACATACAAGAATAGAGATGCGTTCTTTCCTTACTTTGTATCCAGTCACAGAGCTTTCAGAAGAAGATACTAAGGTTTTTTTAGGAAGCACCTTCTAGGACAATCCCATTTATTCGTAGTTATACACCTGCCCACAATTTTAATTAAGACTTAAGACAAATTCTGTAACTTGTTTTAAATCTATTTAGCCAACCCTGACTGACTTCAAAATCCGAATCGTCACTTAATCATCCATTCATTTGAAGAGCTGCCTCAATAATTAATGAGCCACTTAAAGGTAGACCTTGACTATGACGCTGTGTGAACCAAATGTACAGCGCCTCATCAAGTTCAGTATTTTCTGCTGTTTTTATTCTCTTCCTGTTACATCACCATCAATCACCTCCATTTTAGTCATAAATTATTCTATTTTATCAGCTTTTTTTTTAATATTGTTTACTGATGTACGAGGATTTCAAACTCTTGTGATAGTTTAACGTTCACCCTTTCGCAGGCGTTGAAGAATCTCAAACTTTTTTGTCAATTCTAAACTTTTATAACCTCCACGTTTGCTAGACATATTTGCTCTGTAAGTACTGTATACAGTAATAGGTATGACAATAGGTATAACAGGTGAGTCAGTTCGTACAACTGACTCGCATGATGCAAAGTTCACTACTGCAATGAATTTCAGAAACTGAAAGAGAAATGACATAATACAGTATTTTTGATAAACTACTATACTGCTTAAGAAATATGTAAACACTGATTAGATAATAGTACCCAAATGAAAATGTTTATATGAATGAAAGATAAAGTAATTATTTTATCAGTTCTTTTCTCACGTGATTACTGTAATTTATACTTAACATATAGTAGGCTCATATAAAAAAATTGGTTATTTAATGAATTTCTATGCTGTAAGCCTAAACAGATAGAGTTTTTATTAGTAATTAAAAATCTAATTTACTTTTGTATATCAGTATTGTACCTCTAAAATAAAAATCATAAATTTGCCAGAGGGGTGACAAATTATTGGGGTCCTACTGTTTTAATTTAATTTTATATAATTATTAAATTATAAATTTTATTTATTAAATTAGTGCTGACTGTTTAAATAAACTATTGATCATTTTAGTTGTAAAGGTTTTTGTTGCATTAACTGAATTACATTTATTATTTTATATATATAATGTTTTTTTTTTCTTCTTTTATTGGGGTTAAAGACAAATAATTAAACTGAAAAGTTTCTCTGTAAACCAAGGTAAATTTTATTTATTTACAAATTTTACAATTGCTAATTACAGTAATGATAAAGCTTACCTATAAACCAAAGAAATAACTTTCAAAGTATATTATTCACTATGTTGTTCCCCCTCTTTTACAAATCCTTTATAAAAACTATTTTTTGTTACTCTAATTCAATTAGTCATTATCATGCCACATGTTTATTAATTTCTTATTATTTTTATCTCCTGCACCATCAGGTGTTTACTTACCAACCTATCAAACTTGTGCAGTAAATTCAATAGTATTAAGGAAGTATTAAGGAACTTTCCTTACATCTCCCCTCCCAGGGAAAAACTTTTGCTACAAAATTCTATGAAATCATTTGTAAGTGTTCTCGTTATTCCTGTCATCTGTAGTATTGGGAGCTGAGGTAAGTTTGGTAGTATGAAATGGATATGATTCTGATTTTTTGTAACCAGTGTTAATCTCATATATTGATTTGATATTTTCTTCAAAATTCTGTATGGACCAATCCTCCATTCATTTAGTTTTGTTTGGTTTAGGTGATTTCCATTTTCAACATATACTAGGTTTCTGGCATTGAACTTGTAGTTTCTTCTTTTTTTATCAAATTTATTTTTATTGTATTTATGAAATTTCATGCTATTTTCTAGAGCAATTTTCTTATTGTTTTGTAAATCTTTGTTTCTTTTCTGTTGCTTTAATTTATTTGGCAATATCAAAAGTATCTGCCTTTCAATAAATATTTTTGGACTGAACCCAGTTACTGTGTGTTCAGTTTCATTGTATTTCTCTACACAATCATGTGCTATTCTTGTCCATGCAGATTTTTTCCCTCTTTCATTTATCGCGCATCTAATTTTATTTACCAAGGTCTGATTAAGTCTTTCATTTAGGCCATTGGAAAATGGAGCATCTACTGCTGTAAATATTGTTGTTATTTTCGTTTTATCTAAGAAGCTTTTGAAATCTTTGGAATTTATTCCTGGGTATGGGTCAATCTGTTAAAATTATGCTAACAATATTGTCTTTCAATACATTCTCTGTTATCTTAATAAAATCATTGGAGTTTTGCATTTTAAATGTTAAAATATAAGCAAGTCTTGTGAAATTGTCTACTACAAGATGTAAGTATTTCTTTGTGGATCGTGAACCTTCAAAACCACTGATATTGTCAATGGAAACTATTTCAAAAGGCCTTTCTGCAGGATCTAGGTGCGACATTAGAACAATCTTATCTCGCACTCTTGATTTGTTTTTTTATACAGATCTCACAGTTTCTACAAATTTTCCTTATATTCCTCATTATATTTTTTGCTGTGTAATGTGGTCCTATTTTGCTTTGCATCAGCTTTATTCCTAAGAGGCAGAAATTTTGGTGCATGTTTTCTATGAACCTTTTACAAAAGTCTTCCGATAGTATAATTTTCTCTATACTTTTATAGTACAGATTATCTTTTAAGATCAGTCTATTTTTGTTATCCTGTAAATCTTTGTTCCTTTTTTATCTAGAATATCTTCCAATTTTATTAAATTTATAATTTTCAAATTGTCATCTCCATTTCCATGGACTTCTAATACTGGATTTCTACTTAAGTAGTCTACTTCTAAACTAACTTTACCCAGACAGTATATTAGTTCAGAATCATACTGTCATACTGTGATAAATAATAAGCTAGATCACCTAATTCCTCATCGGTTCTAGCTTTATTATTCAGTTTCTCTTGTCTTATGGTCTGAAAAAACTTTGAATGATCTGCTCATGAGCCAATGTTTTATTGATTCCTTTATTGCTAGACATTCTAAATAAATTGCTCTCTCTTTTTTGAGATTCATTTAATTACTTTGAAAAGTACGCCACTGGTTTTTCGACACCTCCTGTTTTATTACTTTATTGTTATTGTTTCAACACAGCCCCTTACTCTGTAAACTCGCATTTGTGTATATATGGATTGGTAAATCTGGATCAAAAACAGTTAGAACTGGCTGGGTACAAAGAAAAATTTTCATATATTCAAAGGCTTCCTGACATTCTTCTGACCAAATGAATCTTTATCCTTTTCGTATTAAATTATGTATTGGATCTAGTATCATTGAAATGTTAAGTACTTATTGTAAAAATTTATTTTTCCTAGGAATTATGTAACATTTTTGTGTGTTTTTGGCATAGGAAAATTTCTTATTGAGATTAGGTTACCTTTTATTAGAGGAATTGAATTGTGTTTTATTACGTGACCTAAATATTTGACCGAATTCAATGCAAATGTACATTTAGAAAGTTTCAATCTGAAACCTTCCTTCATTATTGCTCCTAGTAATTATGATAAATTGTTCATATGTTCTTCAAAAGATTTTGAGAAAATTAAAATGTCATCTATATAGTTTACCATGAAGTCTGATAATTCATGTTTTCTTATATTACTTGAGATCCTTACAATTTAATTTAAATTGCAATTATTAAAAAAAAATTAGATTTCAAAAATTCATAAAAATATAGGGGTAAGTATATTAATATTATTTATGGTAAAACTATTTACATATATACCTGCATATAAAAAAATAATTCAAACTATGTATGCCATCCCTGCGCCTAGAAAAAAATGTGATGTTGACACCACATGACCTTCTTGTATGTCTTAAATTACATATACACATTTTTGCTGCATTTCATTTAAACTTATTTCATTTGAAAGTGAGATACAATCCTCCAATACTTTAATAAAAATGGACAGTTAGACAATTGCTAAAATATTAGTTTTTTTATTAACATCAAATATTTAAACTATTATTAATTCAACAATCTTACCAGAAATATTAGGTTAGAGTGAAAGTCCCTCGATTACTCTTTAAATTAATTGTTTACCAAATAATCCAATAATAAAAACTGATTATTCTACACTGTAAGGTCAAAATTAATATTTGTAACCAGTATACAGGAGTTCACTAAATGGAATAGTTTAATTATTATTAACTTTTATTTATACGACACACTAGAAATCTAATTCCTGGAAATTTTAAGAAATGTTATAATAACAATTTTTTTACAATCATGGGTTAATAATTATTAAATTAATATATTTAAATTTAAAAAAAAAAAAAGTTAAAAATAACAAAAGGAGATGAAATCTGATTCAAACCGATGTGTCTTCTCTCTAAGATCCAAATATTTCATTAATTAAAATTTTAATTTCAATTGTAATCAAAAAGGGAAATGCACAACTAGATTACAACAGTGTTAAATCCAAAATTTCAACTCCTACAGCTAATCGTTTTTGAGTTATGCGAGATACATACGTCTGTGCAGACATCACGCCGAAACTAGTCAAAATATATTCAGGGATGGTCAAAATGGATACTTTTTTTTAAATATGAAAACTGAAATGTTTTGCGATCACAATACTTCCTTTACTTCATGCAAGGAAATAAAAATTACCAAAAGTGAAATTTCACAGTTTTTCATGTTCAACTTAATTGTAATTTTCTTATAGAAAGAAGAGAGATAAGTAAATAAACCACTGGACCAATTATTTACCTTAAGAAAATATAATTAAATTGTTTTTTTGTTCCATCTTTCCAGGACCAATTGTTTTTTAATTATGATTTTTTCTCTAAACCCCTACAATCACAAAAATACATGTGTGCACCATAACAAAAATGGCCGCTACAGGAAAACTGTTTAAATAAAAGATTTAAAAAAAATAGTTTTAAGGTCCTGAAACATCTAGGAAACAAGTGGGTAAGTTTCACTTTCTTTAATTGGGCAAGCAACTAGCTTATGTTTTTTTGGGACACTTCAAATGGATTGACCCTAATTCTAATACTAATACCATAGTTATGTAATTTATGAAATAGTATTTTACTGTTGACTGTGTCAGTTACGTTTTACTAAATCTGGAAAATTGCAGTTACTTTCATATTATGGTGTGATAAGATTCTTATATTTGCAGGCAGTGATAAACTATCTATGATTATTTTGTTTTTCATAAATTCATACTATGTTTGTTAATATTTTACTTTAAGTTAGAAAAATTTTAGGCCTTGTCTTCTACATTTTTGAAAATTATGTTAATAAAATTTATGTAGTTAGCCCTATGTAGGCCTATCGCTCAATAATCTTTAAAGATAGTTATTATTTTAACAGTTTGCCAGACAGCACTGCTTATACAATGTGTTTGGAAAGTCACTGTGTACTTTGAAAGTACTGATTGATCAGGGAAATTTCTTACAAAAGTTACTCAAAAATAATTACAATTAACAGTAAGCAAAGAAGATAGGTCCATAATAGGACTTTTACTTTTGATCACATCTGTATCTTACATATAAATCATGAAATACCACAGTCATGTATTCTGAGAACTTCCCTGAATTCATTCAGATGAATGAAAGCTTTCTCTGTAAATAAAGATACCGAGCTCATTATTCATAAATTTATAAAGAAAGAAGTAAAGGATAAACCTGTGAAGAATAATAAGTAGGGGGTTTATTTATCCGTACTTGTTATGAAACAAATTGAATCATGTCCTGGCCTGTACATTTATAGAATGTTGTAGTTTATTACTTCGATCTTCTTTGGTATAATGTATTGATAATTAAAATTCTATAATTATCTGTAAATGTCAATAAATTGGTAGAAATTAAGTGAACATATACTTTCCAAATATAGACAAGTTAAAAATATTGTCAGGAGTCTTAAAACATTAAAATTATTTTGAAAAGACATTGTCAAGCCTCCTTTTGTGCGCCATATACAGTATACATTATCTTATAAGAAAGTATATAATGAAAAATCTGTTCATTATAATTTCACTTTAATTATAGCACTGAATTGATAATGGCCAAACACAGTGTATCCTTATATGAGTTATGCTTATGGTGATATCGTGTCTTCATAGAAAGCATAAAATATTATATAAGTATAAGATTTTGTAAATTGAGATTTGACGGGACGGATCTGTTTAAACATTTTGCTGAATAATGCTTCAAATTTTGAAACAGTGTAATTATGGGTTTCATAGTTTATAACCAGTCAAAGAAAGTTCTTTTAAATAAAGTCTCTAAAAATGCTCTACTTTAAAAATAAAAAGTGTCAACAAATATTAAACTAAATTGGCTAATCTTTATATACGTCATGAAAATCAGTTCATTGATATCCTTTAAACACAACTATATATAATCTGGTAATAATTCTGCCCTTAATTAGTACTTAGAGAAAGAAATTATGTTTTTGCTTATGTATTAATGATGAGCATATAATAATGAGTTAAGTTTTTCATTTATGTTCTATAGTTTTATTTGGTAGACAATAAAACTTCTTGTTTCGTTGTGAATTGTATTTTAAAAATATAGTTTGTTTCTTTATTTATTGAAAATTAAAATGTATTTATATTAATTAATATCACACTGGTAATTAATTTATATTTTTTTATTGAATACAGTTTTACTAATATAATTTCATTATTCTTTTTTTTTGTTAGGAATTAATAATGTTTCAACTGCTGAGGAGTATAAAGAAATCTTCATTAATGAAGAAGAAGTGGTAGGTTGTATAAGCTAGTAATCCTATAGTGTCTGTTTGTATTTGTAGCATAACATAACATTATTTTAAGTAACTATTTTATCTGTCTCTTTAACATTTTTCATATATTGAAATTAGTCCTCCAGAAAAAAATTACATTTTGATCAAAACTAGCAAGAAATTGAGTTGATTTTTCTCAGGGTCATCTACATAATGAAATTTGAGGGAAAGTTCTGAAAGTCAAGAAATGAAATGGAATTTATTCCTCTTAGAAAAATTAGCTTTTTTTGCCTAAATTGAAACCATTTTGTTAATAATTGAAGACACGTTTTTTATGATTGGTAAACTATCAAATTGCTTTAGGCAAGAGGTCTTTAAAGTTTTTTCACCATCAGGTAAATATTTTTATCCTGTAATGACTCAAGGGCCATAATCCAGTTAAAGCAATATTTTTTATCAAATATACAAATATTTTTGTTGCTTTTATAGGTTTATACCTCTGACTTGGGCCAAAAGGGCATATCTCAATATTAATTTTGAAGTAGGAAAGATTTTCTAAATTTTTTATACCATTTTTTATTTGATTCTATTTCAGAATTCTATTGTGCAGTGATTTATTAATTAACAGTTTTACTTAAAAAGTTGGATAAAAGAATTACTTGAGAAGAAAAAAGATATGCCATCTGTCCTAGAAAACTTAAACTGTTACTTATTTACTATTAAATTCAGTTCTCTGGCATTTAATTCTGCAGCTTTTTTTTATAAACTTGACTGATAATGAATGAAATTGATGTTTGTTATCCAATGTATGTTGTTTTATGTTTGTTATACAATATTTTACATTTTAATTTTTAAAATTATTTTACAAATACTTAAATACATAAATGTTCAATAGATTTAGATACATTTTTAAAACTACTTTTTTATGTCATTGGCCGCATACAGCCTAGGGTTGAAGACCCATGCGTTTGACCCTTTGTAACTTATTTGAACTTTATTTCATTCACAAAAAGTTGCCGATTAATCTTTTGTAAATTGTTTTAGAAGAAAATATTTTACTATCTAATAAGACATTTAGCAAACACTAGTTTGAAGTGAGAAAGACTTGTCAATTATTATAAATTAAAGCTTTTTGTTGATTTGTTTTCTTTTGAACCGATCTGAATTTTTTTGCCTGTTCAGTTGGTTTTGTGCTATTTCATTTTAATAATTCCCCCCGCCACCGTAACCCGATCCTTAATCAGGATGTATATAATTACTGGTTTGAATTGTTAACAATTCTTTTAAAAATTCATTGTTAGTTTTGTAATAAAATATTAACTTGTTGAGAATTATAAATCTACTTAAATCATCCACCACAAAAGAAATATAATATGTTTATAGTGGACTTTTAATGGTACTTCTAATTTAGGTTCTTATATACTTATTACTTAAATTTTCACAGTAAGTTCCTAATCATGCAATCTGTATCCTGTGACTGGCTTTGTTTAACTATTCTGTCTCATTCAGTTACATTAGAAAAAAAAGAAAATTACCCTGATATCTCTTTTCTCCTTGTGTTGTAGCAAGTGTGTTTACTGACTTCTTGATTAGTTTCCAATCCATTGCATGTTTTTTTTAATTTTTGTCCTTCCAGCTATACACATATCCAAGAATCATCTGGAGTTATATCCTCCGCCTTATCCTTACTTGCAGTTATGCCATCTTCACTAGGCTGTTTATTATTTTTCTCTCCTCCTCTCCCTTCTTATTTGTCTCCTCTCCCTATTGTCCTATGATAATTCGGCCTGTTTATTACAACTTCTTTTGTACAGTTACGTTTCTTTTATGCTCCATTGATCGCAAAAGAGTATCTATATATTGTCTTTGAGTAGTTATATTTTTATAACTAGCTTTATAGACAAAATGAATTTTATTCTGTTAAACTTTGTTTTCTGCTTTGTTGTTGAGAGTTTCAGTTTATTTAGCTAGCTATAAAGATAACAAATTACATACAAAAAATCCTGTTTTCCAGCAAGTGTAGTATGATGTCAATATATTAGAGATGAAATGTAAAATTCATTGTAAATTTGTTTAGTAGCAGAATTCTATTAGTTAAATTTAATTCCCAATGATTGATTTCAGTATGATAATAAAAAAAATTTTCTTTTGGTCCTCAGTAAATGTAAGAATTTTTTTCACAAGAGTATTTGTTTGGACAGTACTGCTAGTACTGTTAGAATACTTGCATATCTTCATAATTTCAATTATGAAAAAGGATTGTGAAGGGAAGAAATATTTCTGTTTAAATTACTGGTAATGCCCCCAACTGTTAGATAATTTATCATCTACAGTTGTTTCATGTTAACATAGATCTAACATTTATTGTCATTTGAATTCATTTTTACTTGCATGCAAGCCATTACTTTTATATTAGTCTTGTGAAACTGGAGGCACTTTAGGAGTTTACTTAGTCTGTAGTGAAATTATAGCTTTTGTGATTTTTACGTAAGAAATGTGTCCTAAAACAAGTTTCTACCTTTATTGTCTTATGTAAAACTTACTGAGTTCTGTAATACATGGATTTTATTAATCAGTCATATAATCTTCCTAAAAGTCATACAATTTTTTAAAGACTAGATATCCAAGTAATTTTCTACTTATAAAAGTACAACAAAGTAATAAAAACCGACTGACTTAAAAGGCCATATTTTCTGATTTAATCTAGTTTGTGTTAGCATATACATTTTCCACAGACAGATGAACAAAAATAAGAATCTGAGTGCAATATAACATTAACTAAGGAAATACTTATGCTTCAATCTAAATTCTTTCTATCTGACTTTGGCAATACCTTAATTTCACAAACAAATAATATTTTGAATAAATGATTACAAATAATTTTTATTTTTTAATAGAACTACCCATATTAGGAATCCACCTAATGATCTTGGCCCTTCTCTCTTGTGTTCATATTTAATGGTGAATGTATTTTGTTATTTCTAAATTTAATGATTAACCATCAAAAGATTTTTGTAATTAAAAGAACTGTTTCATGTTTAAAAAAGAAAATTAATATTTTAGCCTCATAATAAATTTCAATTTATTATGAGTTGATTTCAGTTATGAATGGTAAATGTTACATTTCTTATACAACAGATTAACAGCATTATATAATTAATCCCTTTCAAGTACTCGCCTTTCCATTGTACACATTTTCCAACATTCCTTCACTTTGAGAGCAGCACTGGAACATGCATTTTAAAATAACTTTCAGGATATTCTGCAAATTTTCTTTTATATATCTTAAACCTGTATCCTTTTAACAGCAGTTTTAATTTTGGAGTGAAAAGTAAGCCAGCAGGGCCTTAGCTGGATGAGAGATGGCACTTAGTGAATTTTTTATTAAAAACTTTTGAATTAACAGTGATGTATGGACTCCGCATTGTCTTGGTGAAGGAACCATGAGTTGTCATATCAAAGTTTGAGTCTTCTTCCTTACATTTTCGTGAGGTCTGATGACTTCAAGTTAGCAGGCTTGCCTGAGATGGCATATTATAGGCCTGTAGTGAAAAACACCACCCTGTAGTGAAAAATGTTCTTCATTAAATTATGATGAAAATATTAAATAATGAAAAATATTTTTCATTGCTTTATTCCAAAGTGCATGCATCTGAAAAAGTTTTGTTTTCAAGGTACAGATAATGAAAACATTTTTCTTGATTTCTGTGATTTGCTCCAGTGATAAAATGGGGCTATCTGAATTTATTGGGGCAGAAATTGTGGGGTAAGGTTGGTGGTCTTACTTGTTTTTTGACCCAGAACGTTTTTACAAAAATGGATCCTACAACTTTATTCCTGGTGATTTTAGAGAAAAATTTTGTAAAATATTAAGAGTCCAAAATCACATTAGTTTTAGCATAAATTTACCATGTTAAATTCCCAATAACCAATTAAAATTCAACAAAAAGTGTGTAGAGAATTTATTTAAAGAAAATTCTGTAATAAGTCAGATTACCTGAAAGAAAATTTATAGAAATTTAATAATCCTTGTTTTAAATACAACAGACGAAGACATGGCACAAATTGTTATAATTTTAAACCAAACCAAAAATGTTTTCTTGTTTGTGTAATTATTCTTTTTTCTTCATCTCAGTCCTTTGTTTCTTTAGATCTAATTCCATTTGCAATCGTTCAGCTTTTAATTGTTTTAAAATGAACTGATTTCTGTTTTACTTAATGAAATATACATGTGTATATATAAGTAATACTGTATGTATCAGTAGTTATATTCCAGTAATTATAATTTTCTAAGTGTATGTATTATATAGCAGTAAGATTGCATCTTATACTTTATACTGCATATAAATTTAATGTTTGTTTTGATACATTTAATAACAAATCTGAGCAAACTAGTACATTCTGAGGAATTTCGGATGGAATATCATAATCGTATGATGTGATTCATTGTTACAGTTTTTCAAACCATTTTCAAAAATGTGAATTTTTCAGCATTTTGTAGTAGACATATATATATGTATTTTCTTTTTTATAGGTGGAAAATATTGCAAATGATGTCGTAACAGAAAGTGATCTCAGTAAAAAATATTCGAAGTATGATACATTAGCAGATACTGTCTTTAAAGCCCCACAGTATCAGGATATATCCCCCATGTTCATTGATGGATCGCCATTTTTAATTGATGGTTCATCGCTGATTACTTGCATAATGAAAGATGAAAATTATGATCTTAACAATGGTAGTCAAACACTTCATTGTATATATTTATGTGAACGAATTATTGAATTAATTTGCCGGAAAGGTGGTGTGTGTGAAGTTATGTTTTTTAATGATAAATCTCTGATTTGGCAAGATATTCCTGCAGCTTATTTAATGCTTTCAGTATTAAGAATACATTTAAAGAAAAACACTAATATTACGGTTCACGAAATGGATTCTATATTTAGTAAAGAATTCATTAACTATGTTGAAGAAGTAAATCCTTGTTTTATAATGATTGATTTTACATTTGCTGAAACTTTTGAAGATTATCTAACAGCTGGTAAAGATGCAAAGTTATTTCGTTACTATGGTTTATTCGCTTTAGCTGTTGGCTTATATGCCATTGACATATGCTATGTTGAGTTGCATAATAATTTGTTATTCTCATTTGTATTGAAACAAAATTTGAAGTATCTTATGAATTCTATGAGGAGAGATTTTACAAAGTATACCAATCATTGCAAAAATCAGAACAATAAACCTAAACTCTCCTTAAACAATAAGTTATATAATCTTTGTAATAAAAATCTTAAAACTTATGTTGCATTAGACGTTGCAGAAATGCTTATCAAAAATAAGATTTTTACTGAAGAAACTAATGTTGAAATATTGAAAGTATTTTTTCTGTACTATGCTGTTGCAGACTGTCTACCTCTCAGTTGTCGTTGTTTCAATTCAGAAAAAATAATTTCACCTAAATTAGAAAATATAATAAACAAAATAATTCAGCTTATTAATAACTGTTTACAAGCAGAAGACATTAATAATCTAGATTGTACTTTGGTTTGTGATTTATGGCAAGGTAATCTTTTTGTGGAAGTGATATATTGTGTTAAATATTTTTCAGTTAAAAGCATGTGTCTCGGGAATAAATTAGAAAGATTGTATGCAGACTTTTTAGATAAATTTAATGAACTTACCGGTATCAATTTAGATAAATATCCAATTTCTTTCAGTATCATTACCGAAGAACTTTCTGATATAACTAGCCCCGTAGGTAAAAAGAGTTTCAGTGATCTAAAATCTGATTTATTTCAGAAGTTCAAACCTTCAACTGAATTAATAGCTGATGATTTTAATCAACAGTTTGTAACTCAACCTTTAAATAGTGTGATCGAAAGTTTCTGTTCAGATATTATCCCATCTTATTATTTAAGTAATTTACCAGAATACTTCAAAAATATTTTAAAAACCAATAAAGCCTTTGAGGAGAAATATCACTGGCACTGTCTTAAACCTTTATCTGATGATTTTGAACGTGTGAGAGACAATAATAAGCAGATGTTAAGTATGCCAGTGTATAGGCAATTAAGAGAAAAAGCAAAGTTTGCTCATTTCATGGCATTGTATGGATCAAATGTTGAAGGTAAACCTCTAGAATATGAACCTATTGTTGTATGTGAACCACAAAAAGAAACAGAGAAAGGTTCAAAAAAGAAACAGAAAAAGCAGAATAAAGTTAGTTCTAATGCAGGAAAAATTATTGAGAAAAATAAAACAAAAAAACAAAAGGAACTGCTAGAAATTGAAAAAAAAAAGTTTGACTTGTTCTTAAAAGCTTATAAAGCCAGTAAAAATGGAAAATCTGATAGAGTAAATCTTAGTTTTATTAATCAGACATTAATACAGTTGAATTCTGATGAGTACATCGGCAAAATTTTGTATTACAAAGCCGAGGTTTTATTTCAGCTGTGGAAAGAAGAGTGCAAAGGAAGTGCTGGTGATAGAGAAAAAAATTTTAATTATTTGAAAGAACTATTTTTGACGATTAAAAAGTTGTTGTATTGCTCAAAAAAAGTTAATTTTTTAACAGAAAAGCATAATAATAAAATTAGTAAACTATTGTGTGATGTTGGATTTTCTTCTATTGCTGAAAAGTGGCATTTACCTATAGAAAATGAACAATCATCTATTAAATTAACAATTCCTGCCAATCTTTCATATATACGATTTCAGTTAATACATCTTGGAGCAGAACTTGAGAGAAAAATTGAAGGGGAGTTTGATGATAGAGTTTCTGGATTTATTCCAGATCCATGGCAGAAAAAACTTTTTGATATTGTTGATAAAGGTCATTCTGCATTGATCGTTGCACCTACATCATCAGGAAAGACATATGCTTCATATTATTGTATGAAAAAAGTATTAAAAGAAAGTAATGATGGCCGTATTGTTTATGTTGCTCCTACTAAAGCATTGGTGAATCAGGTCGCAGCCACAGTATATGCTAGATTCAAAAACAAAAACATGCCTCCTGGCATGTCAGTGTATGGTGTATTTACAAGAGATTATAAACACTATGCATGTGATTGTCAAATATTGGTTACAGTTCCAGAATGCTTAGAACTGTTACTTATGTCTCCACGTCATTATTCATGGGCAAAATCTTTAAAGTATGTTATATTTGATGAAGTTCATTGTTTGGGAGGGCAAAGTGGGGGAATATTCTGGGAACGTTGTTTGATGCTTATACAGTGTCCGTTCCTTGCATTATCTGCAACAGTTCAAAATCCAGAAGAATTTTGGATGTGGATGCAACATACTGAAAATTATAAAAAGAGCCTAAATCCAAATCTAGGCAAACCAGTTCATTTGGTGATTCACACTGAAAGACATAATGATCTTATTAGACATATTTATACTGAAGATGGTAAATTGCAGCATATTCATCCATATGCACATCTTACAAAACATGTCCTACAAGTTCATAAAGGAATCCCTGAGCACTTATCTTTAGCACCAAGTGAAATAGTTGAACTTTATGATACAATGTGTTTAGTTAGCCCAGATGACCCTGAACTGATAGCACTCAATCCAGATACATATTTTAGTAACACTGAAACTGGATTCCTTTTTCGTCAGGATGTTAAAAAGTATGAGTTGAAATTAAAAAGTGTGATGGCTAAGTGGTGCAAGGAAAACTATGAACTATTCCAACATACAGTTGAGAAACTGTATGAACCACTTAAAAAGCATGAAAGTGAAACAAAACCCTATACATACTTTGCAAAAAGTATTGTTCCATTTATTGAAACACTTCAGTCAAAAGAAATGTTACCTGCTATTATATTCTCTTACAATCGTGGGTATTGTGAAACTATCGTTGAAGATTTAGCTAAACATTTTAGAGTAAAAGAAAATGAAGCTCTTTCCCAAAAAAAGTCTAAGTCACAGTTCCAGGTTCAAGATTATGATGATTACATTGATGATCGTGATGAAGAGTTCATAAAAAATAAAAAAATAAAATCTACTTCTGGGAAAAAGAGTGAACGTTTGAAAAGGGAAGTTAAAGATCTCTTTCCACTTGGTTTGAATAGATGCAGTTTAGAATTCTCAGTAAAAGGGAAACACAATGTTGATAATAAAGATTTACAGTATATAGAGTATAAATTAAAAAGGCGATTTAATCGTAACGATCTTGAAATTGATGAGTTACGTCGAGGTCTGGGTGTTCACCATGGCGGTATTACAACCTCATTAAGGCAGAGTGTTGAAATGTTGTTTCGTTCAAAGTTTTTAAATGTTGTCTTTGCTACTGGTACTTTAGCTCTTGGTATTCATATGCCCTGCAAAACAGTTGTTATACTAGCTGACAGCACTTTTCTAAACACGCTGGAATATCATCAGATGTCTGGAAGATCTGGACGTAGAGGCTTTGATAAAACAGGAGATGTAATTTTTTATGGTCTTGATACTAGAAAAATGAGGGTTTTAATGACATCAAAGTTACCAAGAATGAATGGAAATTTTCCTTTGACCGTCTCAACTGTATTAAGAGTTTTGCTTCTTATAACTGATGTCACTGATAAAAAACAGAAAACAGAAGAATCGTATAATGCTACTCATATTAAGTAAGTATAGTTACTTAAATTTATATATATATATATCATTAAGTTATTTATACTTTAGTAAATTTTAAATACATCTGGAACATAATTTTTACTTATTGGCCTGAATAACTGATGCAATTTATTGTTACATAAACTGCTTGTTTACTGTCTAGCAGAACAATAATTTTACTGTTATTCACAAATCATTCTATAAATTATGAATGTTCTTTTGAATAAATGAATCGAAACTGGAATTTTACAGGATGAGCAACATAAAACCGAGCCCATAATGTAACCACTGCAGAATCTATAGGTTATGTTGGAATGAAATTTTATGAATGATATAGATAAATTAAATAAGAAAAACATAAAATGTAATTTAAATGTTGTATTTATTTACCTTATTGTTATAAAAATGTTCAAAATGACTACATGCACTTTTGTACTTGACTGATCATATGATCATATTGATAAGTCATCCGACGCAAACGTTGTTATCAATTGCATTGATTTCTCATTGAATATTCACCTTCAGTTCATCAGTATTGTGGGGATTAGATACATAAACTCCTTTAAGTAGCCCCAAGGAAAAAATTGCAAGTAGACAACTCTGGGGAATGTGGAGGCCACCATCCTCTGCTGATAATTCATTGTCTGTCTCCTTCAGTCATTGCATAGTTGTAATGCAGTATGGTTTCAATTTTAATTCATTAAGAATTCTACGACAAGAATTGTATTTAACACTAGTTTGTTGGGATAGCTTGCATAGTGATTCTTATGGACTGGCAGTAATTCTTCTTTCAATGTCGGCAATTGCCTGTGGAGCCTATCAGGATGGTGCCTATTTCGTTCTGCATTTGAAACCAAACCTGTTGTACGCCATTCTTTAACTAATCGTGTATGCTAATCTTCACTGGGATACAGGCATTTGGAATTTTTTTATGAATACTTGACATGATTCTTCAAATGATCCAGAATGAATATAGGCCTCAACTATAGCTATTCTCTCCTGGATTGAATAAGGCATTTTTCCTTTTCCCACCTGCCTCCCAGAGCCAAACCCGCATGCCCTGGGAGTTGCCATCACCTCTAACTACAGGGAAGGAGCAGTGCCAAGCCTGGCTATGCCGTTTTGCAGTCGCCCCTACCCAATAGTTGGCTCAGTCCTCTGATGTCTGGCCTTCAAGTTATATCAGGTATATCCATCTTATCTTAACTGCCAATTAGTTCTCCCTATGTTAGCATCTTATTTAGGACAAGCTTTCTTTCTTGTGTTTAAATTATATACGTTCAAGAGAGAATTTTTTTTTTTTTTTACTCATCCTCCTTTAGTGATCATACTATTTTAAATTTATCTTTTTCACTTATTGGTTAGGTGTTTTCTCACTTCCATCCTCACAAAACAAGTTCAGAAGTTATGCTAGTAAAGCATAGCAGGCTGCAACATGCTGCTGTATGTCTCCATCCAGTAATTCATTCACAGAGTTCATTGATATAGTTGTATTGAAATCTTTTTTAATATGTTCATGTGTTGTTGAATGTGATTGTGATGTTATGTTTTGATTGTGGCTGTTTTGTTACAATCAAAATGATCAAAAAGGAAGCCAATTCTTCTCCTTTTTCCAACATCAGGAACAGAGGACAAAACACTTCTCCCTCTGGTCAGAGAACTTCAGATACAAATATTACCTTCTAAAATGTGCTGAAATTAAAATGAAATATATACATAAAAAATTTTTTTTGGATATGGTGGTAACTCGTGGTTTAAAATTAATAAGAAATGAGGCATATTTTCTATTATCTGTTTTAGATAGCATAACATCATAAGAAATAATTAGTTCTCATTAAAAAATGTTTTCAGGTCGAATTATAAAATGCTGTAGATTATTATAAGTGGTAAGGGGAAGTTTTAAATAAATTTACATAAACATAGACTGAAAAATTAAAATATTAATTATAAATCACTTCTCTAATGTCTTCAAAGATGTGAGTAATAGCAGATGAATGATTGCTTATAATTTTCAGATTCACCATCAGGAGTGTAATAAATGTAATATTGGAAAATGATTATTTAAAATGATACAATAATAAATTTTTTAATTAAAAATCATTAAATTACTGTAGATTTTCTAATTATCTGATTCTTAGACTAAATGATATTGTTTACTTATCACTTCTGTGGGGGAGATTGTTCACCATAGGAAACAGCTGTGACCATAATTCTTCTACTACCTCTTCTACAGTGTTAAGCTCTTGATCGTATTTACATTAGGTATAAAATGATATAAGGTAGGTGAGACACCCAGCCTTATATCCTACTCTTAGTTGGGAATCTCACAGGCTTTTATGTAAAAACATGACAGTAATATTGGCCTTTATAAATTAATTGTAATACTGAATAAAAATGAGTCTTTTATATTTATATTTACTCGAAAATAAGACTCCCCCCCCTTTTTTAACGCAATTATACCTCAAAATTTGCAGGGGTCTTACAAATGATTATTTCGGAAAATGAAAATAAAAATAATATTACCGAACTATGAATTTAGTATTATTAAACACTAACTATTAAAAAATTAACACTAAGATATACAGATAAAAAAGTCTTGCTGTTTGACATCAGGGGCATGGCTTTGTTCAGGTTCACAGGTACCGATATGTCTGAAAACAGAAATGAACGACTTACGAATTTATAATTCAAACCAATTGCCGTTATTTTAACAACGATGCAAAAAGTGCAGTATTGTGTTCTAATTACCGGGAACACAGATGTTTACTCAAGAGTCGCTGCTGCTTTCATCATTATCCTCGTCTTAACAGTCATTGATGTCAGTCTCTCCCTCAGTTGTGTTGTCACAAACCTCATATATGAGGTGATCTTCCGTTCCATTCAATGCATTGGCACTCTTCTTGAAACTCTTTATTATCATTTTCAGAGTAATTTCCTCCCAGGCTTTGACAATCTACTTGTAAAGAAACTCTGTTGAAGGATTCTGCAATTGTCCACTTTTTGTGAATATGTGATCTCCATCTGCCATCCATTTAGTGTAAAACTTCTTAACATGGTCCTTGAACGGCTTATTAATGTTCATATCCAAGGGTTGCAGCACAGAAGTGAGGCTTCCTGGAATAACTGCAGCATCTGTGTCCATTTCATTGATTCGATTCTTCACAGAATCTTCAAGATGGCCATGGAAGCTATCTAAAATGAGAACTCCTTGTTTTTTAACATTGCTTCATGGCAGTGATTCAAACGACTTCTAGCCAGCCGCACATTAGTTTTGAGTCCATCCACCCACCTTATATGCGACCGTGTAAACCTCTTGGTAGTTTTTCCTTCAGCAGAGTTTTTCTTTCAAAGATGACATAAGGAGGCAATTTTTTTCCATCTACACAAGCTAACATATCTGTGCATCTCATTTTTTCTACTCCAGCTGTTTTCACCAGTACACTGGATTCACCCACTTTGTTTACAGTTGTGTTCCGTGGCATTTCAAAAAGACAGGTGTTACATTCGCATTTCCAACTGAGATATGGGGTTCTGATTTTTTCCTTCATTTACGTAGTAAGTATCGTTGAAACTCCAAAACTTCATCAGTATATTCTGGTGGTAGTCGTTGGCACAAAGAAATTGTCCACCTCAAAGTGAATCCTCTTTCTTCTCATTAATCACACCACCCACCCATGACTGGTTTTAAAGTTACATGGTGTTTTGCTACTTCGTGCCCTTTTATTTGAATCGCTTCACAGGTCACTGCAGAGCTTTCTCTTCTCTTCCACCCACTCAGTCACTGTATCACCTTTTTTAGGGCCATGAAAAGATCCTTTTTTCACAACTTTAAATTTATTTCTCTGATTTCTCCAATAACGAATCGCGTTTGGTTGTACTGAATACTCTCAACCTGCTGCTCATACACCATTTTTTCAGTGAATTCAAAACTAACTTAACCCTATGGTGAAACTTTTCTGTGAATTCATTTTACCAGTAACACAGAAAATACAAGAAAAACTCACTTTTAATAAAGTTGCTACTGTTCTAACCAAAGGTCTTGTTTTACTAATAAAAAGAAAGCAGATAGTAGGATTGAAGCTGTTACTGTGTGAAAGTCAACGTCTCTCCTCCTCCCACTCCATCAAATACCATAGCATTGTTTCGCAAACAACAACTGAAAGGGTAAAATTTGTCCTTGGCCAACAACTAATTATATGTACTGTAACAAATAAATTCCTGAAGAACTGTTTTTATCTAGTAATTGCAGCCTGCCAAACTAACAGGTCTAATATTCACTTTTTTTTTTTCTAAAATTTGCCTGCAGAACTTGGAGGGTCTTACAATCGACGGGGTCTTATTTTTGAATAAATGCGGTAAATATTAACTCTTTCAGCCGTTTATTCAACTTCAGTTGAATCTAGTGAAAACTCCCTTCAGCTCCTAATTTGACATTAGTTCACGTTAGCCAGATTTTCTTTATCATTTTCTTCAGTGATAGTTTTTTTTGACAAAAAAAACACTACATTATTTTTGTCATGCTAGAGTTGTACGGAGGAAATGAATTAGAAAATGATGTTATAGAGGAAGAAGAGGAAGTTGAGGAGGATGAAATGGGAGAAACAATACTGAGATCTGAATTTAAGAGAGCATTAAAAGATTTAAATGGCAGAAAGGCTCCTGGAATAGACGGAATACCTGTAGAATTACTGCGCAGTGCAGGGGAGGAGGCGATTGATAGATTATACAAACTGGTGTGTAATATTTATGAAAAAGGGGAATTTCCGTCAGACTTCAAAAAAAGTGTTATAGTAATGATACCAAAGAAATCAGGGGCAGATAAGTGTGAAGAATACAGAACAATTAGTTTAACTAGTCGTGCATCAAAAATCTTAACTAGAATTCTATACAGAAGAATTGAGAGGAGAGTGGAGGAAGTGTTAGGAGAAGACCAATTTGGTTTCAGGAAAAGTATATGGACAAGGGAAGCAATTTTAGGCCTCAGATTAATAGTAGAAGGAAGATTAAAGAAAAACAAACCGACATACTTAGCGTTTATAGACCTAGAAAAGGCATTCGATAACGTAGACTGGAATAAAATGTTCAGCATTTTAAAAAAATTAGGGTTCAAATACAGAGGTAGAAGAACAATTGCTAACATGTACAGGAACCAAACAGCAACAGTAGCAATTGAAGAACATAAGAAAGAAGCCATAATAAGAAAGGGAGTCCGACAAGGATGATCTCTATCTCCGTTACTTTTTAATCTTTACATGGAACTAGCAGTTAATGATGTTAAAGAACAATTTAGATTCGGAGTAACAGTACAAGGTGAAAAGATAAGGATGCTACGATTTGCTGATGATATAGTAATTCTAGCCGAGAATAAAAAGGATTTAGAAGAAACAATGAACAGCATAGATGAAATCCTACGCAAGAACTATCGCATGAAAATAAACAAGAACAAAACAAAAGTAATGAAATGTAGTAGAAATAACAAAGATGGACCACTGAATGTGAAAATAGGAGGAGAAAAGATTATGGAGGTAGAAGAATTTTGTTATTTGGGAAGTAGAATTACTAAAGATGGACGAAGCAGGAGCGATATAAAATGCCGAATAGCACAAGCTAAACGAGCCTTCAGTAAGAAATATAAGTTGTTTACATCAAAAATTAATTTAAATGTCAGGAAAAGATTTTTGAAAGTGTATATTTGGAGTGTCGCTTTATATGGAAGTGAAACTTGGACAATCGGAGTATCTGAGAAGAAAAGGTTAGAAGCTTTTGAAATGTGGTGCTATAGGAGAATGTTAAAAATCACATGGGTGGATAAAGTGACAAATGAAGAGGTATTGCGGCAAATAGATGAAGAAAGAAGCATTTGGAAAAATATAGTTAAAAGAAGAGACAGACTTATAGGCCACATACTAAGGCATCCTGGAATAGTCGCTTTAATTTTGGAAGGACAGGTAGAAGGGAAAAATTGTGTAGGCAGGCCACGTTTGGAATATGTAAAACAAATTGTTAGGGATGTAGGATGTAGAGGGTATACTGAAATGAAACGACTAGCACTAGATAGGGAATCTTGGAGAGCTGCATCAAACCAGTCAAATGACTGAAGACAAAAAAAAAAAGAAGCATCTGTTTCTATGAAATACGGCAGTATCCAAATACACAGTTGCAGTATTTTATTTATTTATTTTATTACTGTACAATGATGTTTATTTTTTTATTTAAGTATAAAAAAAATAAGTTTATTGATTTAAATATAGTTAATATGAATATTTTAAATCAGGTCTCCAATTTTTACATTAGGTGTAATTTTCATAGGCCTGTATTTTTCAGCATTTCTTTTCTTTGTAATTACCTATTTATTTTTTAAGTATTTGTTCTGTTATTTAAAACATTTTGATTTTGGTGAAGATTATATATAGAGACTGTATAACACTCTGGGTTAATCTAGTGGTTAAATTGGTCATTATAAAATCAGCTGATTTTTTAAGTCAAGAGTTCTAAGGTTCAAGACCTTGTAAAGGCAGCTGCTTTTATATGCATTTGAATACTAGAGTGTGGATACCGGTATTCTTTGGTGGTTGGATTTCAATTAACCACATTGGGAAGGCAATGGCAAACCACCCATAAAACCTGCCAGGAAAATTCCGATCGCCTAGGGTTGAACATGACTGTGGCAAAAGTTTATTTATTTTTTATATATGGAGAGTTGTATTAGTTTGTATTTCTTAGAAAATATTGTTTATTTATTTGTAATTTTTTTTATAATTTATCAATTAAAAATGTGTGTGAAGATTTAATTAATTAAAAAAAAGAAGTAAGCTAACTGCTATAATTTAGTGTGTCTTTAAGTAAATCATCATTTTCAAAAATTATTTGTTGATTTATCATTTTATGTTTTCTTTGAATTTATATAGTAATTTTCTAGTATGTTCATCTTTTTATTGTCTTTGCAAATCTATATACCATACAACTGTATAGCCAAGTAATAAAAATTAGAAGCTGGCTCTCTTTCTCTCTGTTAGGTTAACATCATCCCAGACCTGAGTTTCTCATGTAGGTGATTGTAGATTGGCCAGCTATTGCTGATTTTTTTTCTCAGTGTTATAGCATATTGTACTTATATCATATCATATTCTGACCTTACAGATTTATAAACCTCTTCAATTTTAACATAATCTTTATAGTGATATGTAAAAAGCAGTTAAACATTTATAACAGTCCAGCTGCACATTTGATAAGTCAGAGTGATGATATTTTGAAGTAATTTCACAGTCTTTAATCTGTTGTTACAAGAACTATTCAGTGTTTGGAAAAATAAGTAGTATTCATAATGTTAGTGTATTACTGAATTAAAATTTCTTCTTTTAATAATGTAGTCTATATGGTATAGAATTGAAAATTAAACTTGAAATGGTTAAACTAGTCCAAGTCTATTTATCATTTGAATAAATCAAGCAGCTTAATTTATACAACTACAACTTAAAGAAGTAATAAGCAGGTTCCTGATTTATCAAGATTTAGAATGGAGAAAAGTGCTGCTTTCCCGTGGTTGGTTGTCTTGCAAACCATATTCATAAATTCATTAAAATTCTTCAGTGTCTTAATAATTTTTTATTTTGTATAGTTAGACCTTTTGTCTGGATAAATTTGTGTCATAAAATGTGTGATAAATTTGTGACATAAAATGTTTTTCCCTTTTTTTCATGTTTATTTAATTTATAAATTGTTATGTAATTTCGTTGATATTGTTTTATTACCTTACTTACTGTCTTGATTTATGTCATGTGATGTATTTTCCTTAAACCTGAAATTTGAACTAAGTGAAAATATATATGTTATTCTTAGATTAATCTTACATGCAGAATATATCTTGATCAAAAAAAGAATTAATACTTTTTGATTGTGGTTTGATCCAATGATTACAGTACAGTATTACTCCCCATAAATCCATATTTAGTTATTTAATTGTTTGTTATATAGTGATTGACATATTATTTTGGTTTTCTTCTCAACTAGTTGTATATGCTGATGACACAAATTTGTTGGCCATTCAGTATATCAAAGCTTAAGATGATACAGTTAGTATTAGAACAAACCAGATAAGTTTCAGTTCATTGATTTTTTGCTTAATGAGAGTACATAGATTTATTTCTTTGAAACCTAAATAACTAACTATAAATGTTAAATCTTTGGGTTTACACTTCTATCTGGAAGACATTAAAAAATAATTCATAATCTCATAAACTACAAATGTTAAATCTTTGGGTTTACACTTCTATCTGGAAGACATTAAAAAATAATTCATAATCTCATAAACTTTATATAACTTATTTATTTTAAGAAGATTGCATGCATGAACTTATAAAATATTTTAGGTACAGTTTTCATAAATTCTTAAATTACTAACCTTCTTTCTTTTTCCTGTTTAGTCTCCAGTAATTGCCTTTCAGATAATACTTTGGAGGATGATATGTATGATTGTAAATGAAGTGTAGTCTTGTACAGTCTCAGTTTGACCATTCCTGAGATGTGTGGTTTATTGAAACCCAACCACCAAAGAACACTGGTATCCACAATCTAGTATTCAAATCCATGTAAAAGTAACTGGCTTTACTAGGAGAATGCTGAAACTCTCGACTTCCAAATCAGCTGATTTGGGAAGACACATTCACCACTAGATCAACCTGGTGGGTTTAAATTACTAACCTCCAAAAAAAAATTGTATTTCAATGTAAACTTTGTGAATAGCTTACGTTAAGCCTTTCCCAGGACCATGTAATTTATGGGCTTCAAATTTTGGAGTCATATTTCTGGATTCTATTGATCAAAATGACTGTGCTTTACTATGTTAAGTTACCCTCTTTAAATTATTCAGAATTATGACCATAATTATTGTCTGCATGTTTACTATGTTCATTTATATTATGTGCAGTTTAGATTAATGTCTTGTGTTTATGATAAAAGACAAAAAATGTAATCAGATATATCCTAAAGTCAAATCAGTTGAATTGCTGATTCTTCAACAGTTTTCCTCTTCGGTTAGAGATTGTTCAGTATATATGATTTGAAAAAAAATAGTTGCACAATTGGGTAATTTGAAATTTATTATATAATTAAAATTCCTTTAGCGCAATATAGATATTAAAATTTAATATAATTAAAAATTAAAATATTTTATTTGTTCTGTAAATTTATTTTATGTATTTAATATAAACTTTGTGTACTTGTTAATGGATAAAGATACATTATTGTTATCAACAGTCCAATGAGTTGGTTGAGTACAGTTAAACTGTTGGAAGTTGTAAGCTATTTTTGTTGACATCTCGCTAAAACCAGTAATATCCGTTTCATTATTGATTTAGTCATCCACTTATAAACATTGATATAACATTTTATTTTTTACTTATATAAGTAACTGAATAAAAATATTCACTACTTCATTGTTGATTTTTTTATCTACAACTTTTATGTTTAAGGTGTTTCAAGGTTTTCTTTGGTGTTTAAACTAAGTAGAAAAGCATCTGAAAGTACATACCTTAAATTATTTGGGATTGGGTTTGTTTGAGGTTACGGGTTGAAACTTCTGCATTCTCCTTAATGCATTTATATTAGTATTATTTCTTATTACTGTTTAAATTGCATAAAGGTTGCTATATTATTATTATCACCTCCACAATTCTAGATTTGATTGACTACAATATTCTAGAATTTCCAATCATCCAGTAGCACAGTTTTTTTGACTTGGAGCTTGTAGGCATTTGTTTGTATAATGAATGTACTGTTGCTTATTACATCCAAGCATCATCAACCAGTATATATTGTTAATTAGAATCCAGCAACAGATAATGGTCAGGGATAATATTAATAATATTTGTTCAAATATTACTGTTTCAGCCAGCTCTCCCATTATCAATTTCATATATGGGTAGGCTAACCTTAATTATCTTGTTACATTATTATTATTATTTGTATTACTATTCTTCAGAGACACTTACTGGACACACAAGTGGATGTATATTGGAATATTTGTAACAAAATTTTGTTTTACCCACCAGTGTTGAGGTGGCACAGAGTTTGCACATGTCTTTCATGTAGAAGTTGACAGTTAACCCACCAGGTCAGTCTTGTCGTGAACTCATCATCGCAAATCAGCTGATTTCGAAGTCTAGAGTTCTAAGGTTCAAATCTTAGTAAAGCCATTACTTTATACAGATTTGAATACTAAATCGTGGATGCCGGTGTTCTTTGATGGTTGGGTTTCAATTAACCACACATCTCAGAAATGGTTGTCCTGAAACTGTACAAGACTACACTTCTTTTACAATCATACATTTCATCCTGTGAAGTAATATATTTTGGTGGTTCCAGAGACTAGAAAGAGAGAGAAGTTGACAGTTGTAAATATGAACTTGTTAATTTTTTCCATCAGTTTTGTAACCACCATTCTGTTTTTGGGTTCTAATGAATATAATCTTGCCTGGCAATTCAGAAATTAAGCTGTAGGTAAAGTCATGATAAAAATGAGATTCTGGTGGTTATGAGTCCTAATCCTAGTTGCACAAAATATACTTTCAAAAGAGGCATTTAGAAGGCTAGGTGAATAAAATAAACTTCTTTTGATGAAATTTATGAAATACAGTTTGCCTCCATAATTAATCTAAAATCATGCTCTTATATTCATTAGTAGTTGTCTAGCCTCCGTAGCTAACAAAAACCTGTTAACTGTATTGTAATTTTAAAGAGGTCAAAATAAGATGCACAAAACCTACAAGTGTAACATTACACGTGTAAATAGATGAAATATAAATCTTAGAGCAACAGTCGGAAGAAATGACTTGGAATTTTAATTTCAAGAGGATTATCGTTAGAAGATATTCTTCTAGTTGGAACTAAAGGACAGTTAACAGTTGCTGTAAAAAAAAGTTAAAGTCCAAAGTATTACAGTTGATATATTTTAATGTAAGTGACAGAAGCCTACAATGTTTACTAAATAGGATAATGTTTTGGGTAGTAAAGAATAGGCAATAAAAAGCATTTTCCTGATTAGACAGATCATATTAGACTAAAACGAATAAACAAATTACAAGCATTAAAAAATGCAAAGCAGTTTAAAGAAAAATTATGTATTATATATATATATATATATATGGGTGAGATATACACTACATGCACGCAGTACCTAAAACATGTTCAAAATGGCAGTGGAAAAGTCCTTTAAAAATCTGTTAATAAAGCCCAAAGACTGATAATTCATTACAGCAGAAACTGGGGTTTCGTATCAAACACATAGGGTTTATGAAAATGTAATGTAACACTACACTGACTGAATGGAGCAAACAGAAAATGGTTCAGAGAAAGATCGATTACAAATTTGAATCCAATAATATATAGATATTTTATTATCCATGTAACATTATATATATAACATTCTTAATGAAAAAATTTTGAATATGCTTGTGAAAAAAGGAAATCGATCATGCCATTCATTTAACTGAAATATGTAATTTAGTGAAGATCACTATCTCTATCATTTAAGTACTCCCTAGGTGTGAGATATTGCTCATCATGGACATATTGTCTTAAACTGTAATGATACTATCAGAAGTAAAAGTGTATTAAATTGATTGAAGGCAAAGGAAAAAATTGGAGGTAACTATCCATCCAAAATATTAATTTCAGTATAAAAGATTTTCAAATCTGCCATTTCATTGTTAATACTAGAGATTATTCATTATGTGTTAACCTTGTATTTCATAATAATATGTGTATTATGTAACACACACTTATGTATTATATATATATATATATATATATATATATACACACACACGAGTTTTATTTAAAACAATTTTATATCAATTTGTATAATGTAAATAAACATGTTTATAAATGGTAATGTAATCATAAATGAAGTAAATTCAGTTACTAGAAGTGATGTTGATAAGTAAATAAAAAATATATATATTACTTGTATGATATATGTAAGTAAATGTATAGAGTACCTAGATATGTGATGATGCATATATGCAAAGCTATTTGCCTCCTTATTTATCTTTATACCTGTGTATTTTCAAAACCAATGTGAAATGCTGTTCGCATAATGTTCATGTATACATATGGGCATATGTATACTGAGTGTATATAATCTGACAGAATGTCTTGTAATAAACATTTCTTGACATTCCCAGAAAATTTTTGGTATGGATAATCAAGATATTTATGATATTATGCTGTATGTATTTCTGTATTATAATGTAATATTTTAATTTAAAAGCTATCAATTCTACTTTTTGATAGAGAAATAATTGTTATGGCATCTTTTTATAAGGATACATTTGTATCATGACTGAAGGCAAAGTATAATATTTTTTAAATTGATTTTCTTCACTATTTAGTAAATGAGTAATGTAAAACAAAAAAAAAAATTGATCAGTTAGTTATCGTTTTGTTTATTTTTTTAGAGCCATTACTGTTCTAAGCCAAGGATTATTATATCAAACAGAAAAAAGATTAGTTGATCAGATGAAGCATTTTGTATTATTCTCATGTCACTTGCTTATGATACAGGTAAGTATAAATTATTCTTTAGAAATTAAGTTCTTGTTTCTTTTATCAACAGTTTGGTTTGGTATTGTACTTTCATGATGTAGACTTTCAAGATTTAAATTTATACTAGCCAAACAATATGGCCACATATACATGTTTGGAAGAAACTGGAAATCTTATGTGTATTATCAATGCTAGGGAGCAAAATCTTTTAATCTACTTAGGTGCAGTTCACATATAATTGATTTTTACTTCCGGGTCCACCATTAGGCATGCTTCAAAGGATGAGATGAATGATTTGTAGCATGTGTGAAAATGCCTAACCGGGATTCGAACCCAAGACCTCCAGATGAAAGGCCGAGACGCTATCACTCGTGCCATGGAGGCCAGCGCAATTGGCATATAATTGATTAGAACATTCCTTCCACACTTGTATCGGTTTATCGCTGATCCGTTTTATTTTTCACTATATATATAAAAATTGAAGGAAAATATATTTATTATAATTTTAAAAAGAAGATAAATGTATTTTTTAAGAATTTGGACTTAATGAAATGTTTTAACTATTACAAGAAATAGTGTTGTTTTTCTAAAGTAAATATTATTACTTATTTCTTAAGAGGTTTTTTATTAAGTAATTTATAGTTAATCTTTTTGTTGGAGTAATTATGAAAAGATTATCACTTACATAATTCCAATATCAAATAAACCTTCTTTGCTTTTTCCAATAATTTGATTGTGGACTCTTTGTGTATTTGCTAATAAATAAAAATAATGGATTTGCTTATTCATTTTATAACAATGATTTACTTTATTAATCAAAAATTGATTTAATAAGCGAGTGATTTTCAAAAATAGTTTTTATTTGTCCAAATTTATGCCAGCAATGTAACTACTGATTTGTTTGTGTTGTTAATGATTTTTTTTCTCTTAATTTTTTACTTTATTTAAATAAATAAAAGCATTCTATTTTTCCTTTTATTATTATAAACAGAGCATAAATAATGAGATCCCAATTGTAGTTATGAAAGTATTAGATCATTTTCAAAACAACAGTAATTAGAATTCTAAATATCAGAACCATTTAAATAAATTTTCAAAATTTCCTTTTTTGTAATTAATGTGTAATAATTGTTTAGTCAGTTAGTGTGATGCTTAGTATGTGAGTTTCTATATCAGCTAGTCTTGGGTTGAATTTCTGATTAAAATTCATTGTTAGCATTTCCAAGGGCCTAAAATTAAAAAAAATATATATCTGATTTTTATGAACGTAAAATTACCATTCAATTAAAAATTTTGTAAAATTAATTTCAAATTAACTTTGATTGCTAAAAGAATATAATAATATCCCTTTGATATTTTACAAACTTCATTCAAAAAGGATTAGTAATTATTTACTTTTAAATAATTAAGAAGAAATATAAATAATTTTTTTTAAACTATTAATAAAATATTAATTTTAAATAAAAATTTGATTGCAATTGATGAAACAAGTTTGCTTGCTTCTATTAATATACTTAATCTGGATCAATAAGTGATAACAATCGGTCATACATGTTTTATTTTTAAATTCTTTACTTAGGAATTGAATAAGAAATTTTGATTAAAAAATATTGTTTTAAAAATGAATTAGCTTTCTGTAGATTTTTAGTAAACTTTGCAGTGTTAATAGTAGATCTCATGATTTTCTTCTCTTACTTCACTAGTGGCAAAAACAACTTCATCTTCATCAAATGTTTGAGTTAAAGGTAATTTTTCTCATTTATTATCATTCCACTAATGGGGTTTGAAATTAAGAACCTCAAATTTCTGTGGTTTGACAAACCATATCTAAAATATACCTCCAAATTCTCTAAATTAGGTTTATTTAATTAATAAGAGAATGAAGAGAGATTTTGAAGGACACTGAAAAATATAGGCTGTAATCTTTTACAGCCTATTTTTCTCCCAGTTTTTAAATGTTATTTAACTAATCCCAAAATCAACACAATTTTCTTCACTAACCTGACTATCCAATCCCTCACACACCTTTTAAAAATGTATCTAATGAAATCAAATTACTATCCTTCCCTGATAATTATGATGCTTAATTTATTTTATTCACAATAAAGATATAAAATTAAAAATTGTTTTTATGCAAATGTATCTGTAAATGAATTGTAAAATGTAATAAAAAGTTGAAAATAAGTTACGTAAAATACTAAACTGGCACAACAGCATGATGTGTTTCTTTTTAAAGGATGATAAAGCAACTGAAATTTAATAGGGTAATAATAAAAATATGTTTAAAAAATAAAAATAGATGTGTAAATTATTTTTAATGTAGTAAGCAAGTAATGCATATGATCTATTTCAGTATCTCATTTTAATACAACATTTTTTTAAAAAGTCAGATGAGAGTCTGTAAAGTTGAACTGGGGACCGGCAGTTTGTAGATGATACTGAACTGGTTTTGTATTTTTAAAGTTTTTAATTTTGATCAACTGATGAGGGAAAATCCCCGAAAGCGCTTTTGATATACAAATGAAGAAGTAATAATAAGGTAAGAAATATTAGATTCTGTACTGTGGTGGATTTAGATATGCATCCTCTGCTGAAATATTCAATATTGAGAGTAATGAAACTACCAAAACAGCATAAATGGTTTAGTTATCACAGAATTATTATTATTATTAAAAGCTAAAAATAAAAAATAATTTTTTTTTGTCATGAAATTTGATGTGCAGTAATAATAAATAAATAATCTAATTAGAATTCATTTTAATAAAATTGCATTAAATTAAAAATAATCAAAATAAAATTTATCTCATTATTCTAGCCATGGATAGAAGAGTTTTTATTTATCATGTGAGGACTGGTGGAAAACTGTAGATATCTCAATATCGGTTTCAACGCTACCTTTTTCTAGTCTTTGATGAGTAATACTTATAAAAATGCTATTGCAATTTACTTTATAATCTGAATTTATGCTTTGTTTGCTTAACGATATCACCACATAAGCTTTAAGCTTGTACATTGGATATGGAGATGGAATTTGGTAGCGTATGAAAAATGCCATGCCTGATGTAAAATAATGATAAATGTTGTTTCAAGTCATTAAATTATCAATTAGTAATAAATGTAAATTTTGTTCAGGTAATAAATATAATCGCAATTTTGATTGTGGATAATATTATGTTATAGACTAGGAATTTTAATCAGTATATTTAATATGCCCTTATGAAGTAAAAAATTAATTGACTTTTGACCAGTTGATATTTTTTAGGGGGATATTCAAGCAGCTGATTGGAAACTATATAAGTATAGAATTATGTGTGAAATTGTAAAGATGCAACTCCTATGACCATTAAGATAAATCACATTTGCCTCTTGCTGAGATTATGTTGGTACTTATAACTTTAAAATTGGGAAGACACAAATTATACATTAATAAAAAAAATGTTTTACATCACTTGGAATTATAAAATAATGAACAGCAAAATATTACTACAGTTTATCATTATACTGGGGAACAAAAAATATTTTTGTTTTTGTCTCAGGAAGAAAAATATGTGATTCTGATAGTATTTTTTTCTCCTGAATTCAAATATGATATTGGTTTTTTCCCATCACGCAAGGTTTCTGAGAGACAAGCATTTATAATTTCAAACATTGACTCACCTAGAAAGTAAGAAATGAAAATTTTATGCTATACTTTGCCTGTGGAGCATCCCTCTTGATGGTCCAACAATAATCGGCCAGCATATTAGGATTCAGTTTGCCTTGATACCTCGTTTCCATAGCTGAAATCTCCTGATGAAAGTGTTCCCCATGCTCATTGCTCAGTGCACTAAGATTTTCTGGGAAGAAATCTAGGTGTGAGTGCAGGAAGTGTACTTTCAAAGACATATTACAACCAGACAGTATCACAGTAATTTTCCGCGTTTCTATTTCTCAAAAAAATCTGAGTAAAAGTTTTGAATGCTTGCCAAGCTGCTTTCTCCATGGATTCGATAGTTCTTCAAGCTTTTAATCATACATTAGTGATCACATTTGTAGACCCACAAATATTCTTTCTTTAATTTTTACATCACTAATATTAGGAAACTTCTGTTTTAAGTACATGAAATCAAGAATATTGTCCATGAGCTTGAGGAAATTCTTCATTAATCCTAATTTGATATGTAACTTGAGATACACATTTTTAGGATTACACAATGGGTCATGTTTCACATTTTTCTGTTCAGGAATGAGTGATTTGTGTTTAGGCCATTGTTTTCTAATAGAATGACTTTTCTGTCCCTACTATCCCTTTCACACAAAAAACAACAGTACTTTATGTAATGAAGCTGTAGACCAAGAATAATAGCAATTACCTTCAAATCACCATAAATATTACATTCCATTCATATATTGCATATTGAAGCTTTTCCAATATAAATTAAAAATTTTCATATATTTCTTTCATACTAGCAGAGTGAGCCACAGGTACTGATGGGAATTTATTGCTATTATGTAGAAGCACAGCATTTAAAATAACTTTAGAGGAATCAATAAACAAGCGTCATTCTGTTGGGTTATGTTCATTACAAAGTGTCTCCGTAAGAAAAGAAATGTACAAAACACTAAGCCATTTTCTTCAGAAAAATAGTCTTTAAATTCAGAATGACGATTACAATAAGTACATATCTTTGTATTCTTTTGAAGAAGATTCCATCCTTTTAGCCAGGAAGCGAGCATGTCAGACTGTTTTTTTTTTTTTTGGATAACTTGAATCTCTTATGAGATCGTTAAAATTTTCTGGAGTCAATTAATGAGGCTCAGATGAACTGCTTTTGTTCAAATGTTGTATTACCAGAATCTGTTTTTTTTCTTACTTTCATCAGACTCTGAGCTCTCTTCATCTGATGTCACTTGTTCTGGAGGCTTTGGTGTGGGCAATTCTTTGTAGTGTGGAACTGGTCTCATTGCAGATTGCAAGTTAGGGTACACCACTGTATGTTTTGATTTTGACGTATTCCCTTTAATGTTTGTTAAGCAGAAATAACAGTCAGAAGAGTGACCTTGGATTCCCTCCAAATCATAGGGATAGCAAATGGCATCTGGCATGTGCCAGTTTTCTATCCAGTGAGAAGCCTAGAATACAATAAACAACAGATATGTGGGGCCCAGGCCCTTGTTTGTTTGTTCCCCGACTTCACAAAATAAATTTCATAACACTTTCTTACTAATGGAGTAAGCCTTTGGCTGTTAGTAAGCCACCATTTTGCTGTTAAAATCACCCAGCATTACGATCCTCTTGGTTGAATTGGTAATCACACCTTGTAAAGTGTCGATGAAGTTAGTAAAGTCCACGATCGCAATATTGGGCGAAATGTACACACCCACGAATAGAGTTGTTTCGGTCTCGACAGACACCACGTCACTACCTCTAAACTTGAAATTCCATTGTATTCTATGACTTACGTCCATAATGGCAACATCTCCCGACATATCAACAGTCCATCCAAGTTTGGCAGCTTCATATTTATTGGGTTCGGTGACCACAAGCAGGTCTACGTTCTTGTCTGCAACAACACGACTAATTAAGTCGTGAGCGAGAATACTCATATTGGCATTTGCTAACATAGTCCTAATCATGCAATTTTTTCTTACATTGCCATGCTCCAGTCCTGTGTTCACCGCTCTTACAATCGAGGCATTGCTTAGGTTCAAGACAATCCGCTATCTTGTGACCTCTGCTACCGCAGTTGAAGCACAAATCGAGCCTATCTGGGGCCTTACATTCGTGCCTTCTATGGCCCGTGCCCCAACAACGGTAGCACCTGTCTTCATCTTCCCGGATGTACGCCCGGCAACTAATCATCCGATTCTTATTCTTTCCTCGATCAGTTTGCATGCCGCTCTGTAAGAGGTCATGACTGTAATATTTTGTGTCTCCAAAACCTTTCCTCATGGATGTTATCTTGACTTCCTCGCTAGAACCCACGCGATTTATAATGGCGGCCATAACCTCTTGCTTTTGTGTCATGCTCGACATCTCGGATGTGCACAACAGTTCTCCTTCCAGCTCTGCTTTTTATATCAACGTGAAGGTCGGCAGCCTTGTCCCTCAGGATAGATTTAAATTGTTCCACTTTCTCTGCACCCTGTATCCTAACGTGGAGCTCCTCGTTATGGCTCTTTCGCAATGAGATGATGTTATTTGCCTCCTCGCTGGTGACAGCATCCTTCATGGACCGGAGAAGCTCCGCGTACGTTTTTCCTTCTGCCTTAACAATCACTGTTCGGCTTTGCTCCGCCGGTGGAGTAGCCTTCTTTATCGGGATTTGATTATTACCGATGTGCCTGGTCCCACCATCCCCTTGGAGAGTTAACACATATACAGGTGTTTCCCTTGCTCTGAAGATATAGGATATGATCTTGGCAAAATTTCCCATACTGCCCGAAGACAGTATGTACGCTGAATTTGGTGACTGTATAGCTATCTTTTTGAACGCCTTCAATAAACAAGAAAGGGTGTCCTTTTCCGGGGCTCCCGAGTCATAATGTATCTTAAATTTCTTCTTCTTTTCTTCAACAGTTTGATCTCCTATTAGAGTTATTTCGTCTTTTATGATGTCACCAGCTGCGAGTTTGTTACCCATATCCTGCTCACCTACTCTCCTTAAATCTCTAAGAGTACAAGTGTCTTTGACTTCAGGTAGAAGGTCAGTAACCAACTTTAGCTTGCCCCTAAGTGAGTTAGGCCACCTTTTAGAGAGGAGCTCAATGAGTTCTTCATCACTCAAATCGCTGGTCAAAATATACTCCATGTAATCGTCACCCGCAATAGGGTCCGTTTGGGTAGCTTGGGAAGTCTTTGTGTCTGGAGAGGACAACTCGGAAAGCGCATTCAGTCCCTCGTATACTCGCCTTAGATCCTGTTCATGGGTCGCAATGTACTTATTCAAACCTGGGCCTAAATGCTGTTTCAACGATATCAGTATCTGACCCAATTGGTATGCTAGACTGCTCACTGTATCGGGTGCCTCTTCTTCCTCCTCGGAAGATCCTTGACGGAGCGTCAAGGATCTTCCATTTTAGATCGGTTTTCTTGACCATCGCCGATTTTGTCATGCTGCTGCTACTTTGGGCGGATGTCCCATCCATAGGGAGTGAACCACGTCTTCGCATGATATAGTACTGTACTCAGGGGGTTCCCAAGTTCTACGAATACCCACTCGGGGGAGGGGCCCAAAAAAAAAAAATTTGGGGGGGGTTGAGGGGGTAGGAAAAATGTATGTGACTGAAAATGGGGTCAAAATATTTGGGTGGGGGTAGGGGGTTAGGGAAGGTTTTGGGACGAATTTATGTCCAGGTAGGAAGGAAATCGAGTGGGTAGTTCTCAAGATATTAGTAGAAATGTAATTCCCTAATAAAACAGCTCTGAGGACTTAGAAAAAATCTCTACTCGTACGACGGTAATACGAGAGAATAATTACAAGTCCTTGTTTATTACAATAAACACGCCTGTATGAGCCTGTGTATTAACTTAGAAAAATTTCGCTAAGAATTGAATAATTCTAACCTCAAATTCACTATATAACTTATTAAAAAAGTAGTTTTAACTCACTTGATCGTACTTAAAGTAACGTCCAATAAAAGTACGATGCACTAGAAACGTAAAAACGCATTTACCTGTTATAAATCTTCAGTTTTAGAAGGTAAAAAACACAATATCCACAGCTCACTAATAAAGCTGAAAAAACTCTAATAACTTTTTTAGTCCGTGACCGAATTTAAAAAAAACTTACTATACTTGTCCATTATCCTTATCACTTTAGTTCCTAAATGCTGTATCCGAAATATAAACCAAAAAACCAATCTAAAACACTAAAAAGCACGGAGCGGTACACAACACGTCTGTTCACAGCGATGTCCACAACTCGACTGTTTGCCTTGGCCTGTCGGGCATTAAAGTAACTCAATGAAATTCATAAAATATGCCCACTTGTACAAAAATAGCTAAATCCAAATTGCAGTCTATATTTTTAGATTGTGCTCTCTTACTGTTGATTGACCCAAACTTTTTGGATTTCCAGTAGTATACTGCATTGTTATATAACTTTTATTTTTATTGTGTTAGTGTTATATACTTGTCTGGAAAATAGTTAATGCTTTTTTTTTGTGTAGCATAATTTATTTGTTTAACTTGATAACAATATGTTATTCATTTATTTTAGGGGCTTGTTGATGCTACATGTCAACCGACATTGTTAACCGGATTTGCAACACATCTACACTATCATGAACCAGGGAATTTAGCATTTGTTTATTTACTTCGCTCTGGTGTACTTGCTAAACTGTGTAAATCTAAATCTACCGATGGAAAAGTTTCTTCTGAAACTTGTGAAATTGTAGTTAATCTGATGTGCCGTTTATTTACTAGGATACCTCTAATTCCTAAAATTTTAGAAAAAGATTTGAAGAATTCTGTTGTAAAACTTCCACCTTTACCTGATTTTGTCACAAAGGTAAGTTAATAATAATTTACACACATTTACATAAACGCTTTACAAAGGCTAGTCAAGCTTTTTAAGTTGGGAATAAGCTTCTCACAACCTATATCAAACCAGTTTGGCATTTTATTTTCTGGCAAAAATTACCAGAAAAGTTAATGATGTTATCTCCATCTTCATTAAAACAATCCCTTTAACTTACATTATGAAGGTTCTCTTAGTCCAGCTACTTGGCTATTGTCTGTTTATATGGCCAACCCACCTTTCACTTGAGTTAATGAACTACCAGTTTAACAGCTCTGATTATTCTTTTTTCATTGCTCACAATTTTTCTGATCTTCAAGCTTGCGGTGATTCAGAAGTTTTGTTTGCAATTTCTTGATTATTCTTGTCTTCAGTTCTCCAACACTGTTCACTCTGGAAAGAGATTCCAGAGTTGTAGCTGATGATCTCAGAGGGATTAAGAAATTTTGCCAAAGTGTAAATTTTTTGATCTGGGGAGAATTCTTACAAAAAAATTTAGAAGGATCATTTCTCGATCCCTGGAAGGAAATTAATTTGTTTTCTTACCGTGTTTGATTAATCTTTTTTTTCAGTCCTTTAATTTCTTGCATTAAATATTTTTGGATAAAAACTACACATTTTTGTTGTTTTTTACTTACTTGTATGAAGTAAAGGAAGTATTGTGATCATGAAAAATTTCGGTAATATCCATTTTAATTAGTTTCAGTGTGATGTTTGTGCATATTTCTGTATGTCTGTATCTCACATAACTCAAAAACAATTAGCTGTAGGATGTTGAAATTTTGGATTTAGGACTGTTGTAACATCTAGTTTTGGACCTCCCCTTTTGATTGCAATCGACTGGGCCAAAAAAATGTGTATACAGTTAGCCTCTAAATAAAGCAGGGTTTCAATTTTGAAACATTTGGATTTTGGACTTTTTCTTAACTGCAGTAATCATCCTTCATTGAGAGCTTTTCAATGACATCATAAATGGTACTTATTCTCATTGGTTCCAGACTTCTAGCCAAATAAAATGTTATTTAATGAAATATTTGGATCTTGCAACAGAAAGCAGATCAGTTTGAATGTGACTTCATATACATATATTTCTTTTTTTTTCTTTAATTGAAATATATTGATTTATTATAATTATTAACTTGTGATTGTAAACAAATTTTTAAAATAAATAATAACTATGAAAAAATTTTAGAAGTTATTAATGAAGTAAAATTTTATGTACTATTCATTTAAAAAATATATATATGTGTGTAATTTTAATCGGCATACAAGGAAGTCATGTGGTGACTTCACACATCAGATTTTTTTTTATATACTTTTTAATATTTGCCTGTAAGTGCAATCATATTTCGTACTTGTAGTTTTGATTTTACTGCCAAGCAAGTTCTGTTTTATTATGTCCAGCTGTACTTAATAATTGAGTAATAACAATTTGCATAACATCTACCTTATAAAATAAAATTAAGTCATCTAATGCGCAAATACTTTTTTAAAAAATGCTTTTGATAGAATGCTCAAATGAGCTGTTTATAAATAATAATTTGAACACCTGTTGCCAGTCGTCATCAAATCACAGTTAGCGAAGTTAATAGTGCTTGATATTCATACGGTTTATGCAAACCCACTTTGACTAAAGTTTTGGTTATGGAAAGAAGTCATTGAAAAAAATTTCGACAAAATTATAAAAATAAGATCAAAAACAGATCCCAGAAACATTTCTCGCGTTACTTATTGACACTTTTGCTACATGTATGGTACCAGCAACTTTTTTAAACCAGAGATTAGTAAAATTAATTTACCAACAAGCTAACACTCTTGCTAGGAACTTTTTACTACATAAAAGCTGAAATTATTGAAACTCCTTGCTTGTTCTCTTCAAAAAGAAATGGGCCTATTACTGCAAAATTAGATGTTGACAATGAAAGAGCCTCTCTTGAAGCTGATAATGATTGTTGGCTGCCCAGTTGTAACAGTTCTGCATGTTCACACACTCGGAAAGATGTATGTGGGTCTCATTTTGTAGAGTGACTATTGTTTCATCAGTGAAAAAGAATATTGAACATTTACTCAGCATATTTTTTTCAGTATTATAATTGTATTCAGTTAGGGTTTTACAATTTTTTTTAATGAAGATTCATGTCCTACATCTTTTAAACGCTTATATTGGAATTTGACATACCCAGAGCAGCACCATGTTGAGCTGCTGAGCAATGTGATTCCTCAATACTTTGATAATCAATCAATCAATTCTTTGACATTCATAGGTTTAGGAGTAGGATATAAACGGCTTATGTATTCCTTTTTCAAATATGGTGTGTGTTTTTTTTAACTTTAAATTTCTTAAATGAACTCTTCCTTTTGTTCCTGAAATGTTAAATATTTTACCAGTTACACTATCTATATTTCTAACTAGTTCCTTCATCTCTCTCATTTTTGGGCGACCAAAACCTCTTCCTGCTTTTGGTATAACTTAAAAGCTATCTCTCTGAACTCTCCATAACTCACTTCTCTTTGAAATCATCCAGTTGATATATTCATACCACTGTTGTCTGTAACTTTGTCATTTAAGCAATAGATGTTTAGTTCTGCATGAATATCAGTGTTATGTGTTATGCTGTCTGCTCTTGGCATTCAAAACTAAACTGACGCTACAATCTCTTAAGCTTCCTTTATACGGCTGAGAGCACAATGTGTTCAAACATACCATATGCATGTTCAAAGGTGATGGTCTCACTAAATATTATGCAAGCAGACCAAATTACAAGGAGCACGTACATATCAAGTTGGAACCTGTAAATTGCTCATGTTTGTACACTTGCTACATGCATGTTCATACCCATCACTATCAATGCGTTTTAACTAGGTTTCATTGGCTTAGGGTTATGGGGTTGCTAAATATTCATATTTTTTTACAGTTTGGGCTTGTGGTGCTGAAAAGGTTGAGAATCACTGACCTATTCATTTGTTATTTTTCTAAGTAATAGATACTTTAGCAGTATGCTTTAGTTGTATTTTAGCATGAATTAAATATACATAAACTTTATTTTGCATTAATTGAAAATGATTCATTTCAATTTTAAAAATAAATGTAGTGATGTATGAAGTTTTTATATCTATAATTCTTTTATTCACTCTTGAATATTATATATCTTCATTAGCATTCATTTACCATTTTGATAAACATTTTTTTTTAATTAACTAATTCAGCTAACCTTTCTTAATGTATAGCTTCAGTTCCAATACAGAATAGATTCAGTCCCACATACACAAAAGATTTCCTAACTATTTCCCTATTTATTGTTGGTATCCAAATTTTGTCAAACTGTACATTCTGCCTGTTGTATTTATGTATATACATATATGAGAGTAAGATGAAAAGTTCTAGATCTCACACTGAGATGGCATTAGTGTGCTTAACTTCTTGATGGTGTCGCATGATTCCATTCTTCATTAGTTTACTTTAAGAGTAAAAGTTTCTGCATTACTTACTATATAGTATTTATGATATACAATCACCAAAGTGTAAAATTAGGGAATTTTTTTGGAAAATGGATAAACTGGAAAATTGTGCATTGATTAGATACTTTTTTCTGAAAGGCTTAAGTGCAAAGGAAATTAAAGAAGAGCTTGATATGACTTGGGAGACCCTTCTCCACTAAATAAATCAATTAAACAGTAGACACAGTTTAAAATGTGAAACATGCAGTGGGCGCCCTTCTAAAGTGACTACACTTGAAATGATAGAAAAAGTGCATAAAATCATTTTGGCAGATTAACTAATGTTAGTGAATATCTTATCAGTCTTTAGGCATGTCAACAGAATGCGTGTCTTTAGGCATTTATTTTACACAAACATTTAGGTGTGAACAAGCTGTGCGCTAGATAGGTACCATGTTTGGTTACCTAACCAAAAACATTGCTGTAAAGACATTTCAAGTGATTTTCTCGAGCTCTTTTGGCACAATCCAGAGGAATCTTTACATTGATTTGTGACAGTTGATGAGACTTGAGTTCGTCACTACAACATCCCAGAGACAAAACATCAATCAAAAAATGGGTTGAAAAAGGTCAACCTGCTCCAACTAAAACCAGAAATTGACTAATTTAACAAAGTTATGGCAATGTTTTTTGGGGTTGCACGGGGATTAATTTTCATTGATTATCTTAAAAAGGGTGAAAGAATAAATGGTAAATTTATGCGACCCTGTTGCAGCATCCCTGCGATAAAATTAAGGAAAAATGACTACATTTGCCAAAAAAATTGCTTTTCCATCAAGACAATACTCTTAACTTGCAAATCAGTCATTGTAATGACAAAAATCAACAAATTATAGTTTGAATTGCCCAAACACCTGATCTGAACATAAAAAAAAGGCTCGGAGTGAAGAGATTTTGACCAATAATGAAGTTATTATTACCATAGATGGTTAAGAAATTTGATGAATCGACATACCAAACTGGCGTAAGCGCTCTTGTGGAGCGCTGTGCTAGGTTTATAGACCTTAATGGTCTATACACTTATTTCTATTAAAAAATAAATCAAAATGTACCCAGAAAAATGTTTTTTTATCCAGGCCTGGAACTTTTCACCCTACTCTTGTAAGTTGAAAATGTATCCTTTACATTGATTGAAAATAATTTTTATGCTTCAAAGAAATATATAATTTTCTAAAGACTGGTGACAGAATTTTAAGGAAATCACAGAGAATATTTTTTATATTCTCTGCTTCCTTTAATTAATTTTTGAGCTAATCCCAAATACTTAAGGTGCTATTTTAAATATTGACACTGTATTTTAATTGAGAATGTTTTGCATTGTAAGCTTTTTTTTTTGCAGGTGACATTCTTTGAACAATTTATGTAATTTGTGTAATGTGAAGTCCATATGATTATTTAATATTATGCATAAATCTATATAGAATTTATGAGAATGAGTCAATTATAAATGTGAATTTCATCCCAAGCTAGGGATGGAAATTGAGTAGGACAGTGCAACTTTGAGGTGTGGTGGGTCTTTAGCATGATAGCATTACCAAATCTGTAGACCAGTCCATAGCAGAATGGGCAAGAAGGAGGAGATGTATCCTTCCCTTGTGCAATGGATTATAATCACATTTCTGACGAAGGAGAGGAGGGGGTACAGCTGGCAGAAATTCTCTGAAGAATACACAACTTGTTTGGGTAATCCACTCTTTTGTGTTTTTTTTTTTGCCATAAAACTGAAGGACAGGAGAGGGTTGATAGCCATGATCGCTGCCTTTTTAGATACTTTTGTGATTTATAGAGACTGAGTGTCATACAAGACTGGTGAAATTTTTCAACTTGAAATCAGTTACAATATCCAGAAAATCATTCATTATGAGCTTGGGCATAGCAAAATGTGAACTTGAGTCTTGCACCTTCTCTCTGATGAAAAAATGCTCATCCTCATGATGCACAAGCTTCTAGATCATTAAAACCAAGGGGAATTTTTTTTAGACTGCAAATTCACCTCCAAGGCCTGAATATATCACTGCAAGCAGGCAAGCATGGAATGGCAAAATAAAGAGAGGCTGCACAATTTTCTAAGACTCAGAAGGCTTCTTCTTCTTCTGGATTTTCTCCATGAACAAAGAAGAATTAATACAATATCCTGCTACCACTTCTTGAATAAGTCAAGACTTTTTATCTGTCCAAAGGACAATGATAAAAGCACTGTCACGGAGGAAAATGATGTCTCAGTATCAGAGACATCATTTTCCTCCGTGACAGTGCCAAACTACACACGGCAAACTAAACACTTAAAAAATTATAAGAAGTGTTCTAGGTTCTACCGGATATCTGCTGCCCAGCTCAGACCTAGTGCTTTGTGATTTCCACATGTTTGAATCACTGAAACAAGAATTGGGAAGGCAGTGTTAAGCAGATGAAGTAGAGATAGAAGCTTCTGTGCACAACTGGCTCATGGTCCTCTTCTTTTTATAGTGAAAGCATAAAAAACTTCTAGACAAATGGGATAAATGTGTTTCCAAAATGGGGTGATTTTAAATACAACATTTTTTGAATTTTTATTTCGTATCGGTTAAAATTTAAAACATAAATTCTTTTTCATACCTGATCCTTTCTATCCAGGTTTTAAACCCATTATTGTCACTATGTTATTGATATATTGTCTGCAAAAGAAACAAGGTTGCCTTAAAAATTTAAATTTGAAAAATGTTGATAAATATTATAAACAAGATTGCTGATAACCATTTTTTATATAGCTTAGATGCATAATTGTATCCAGTTACTTAAACTAATCACTACTTTTATGCATTGATATCTTTCTTCAAAATATGATTGAAACTACTTTAAAGTAATTCATCCAATTCCTGCACTGTTTATATTCTTGAAAGCATACCTAGTTGTACGCTATTAACAGTTACGTTTTTTAAAATCTAACTCTTTGGTGCTAAAGAATTGTATTTTATTTAAGAAATTTACTAATCTTGCTCTCATAAGTTTCAATTATTTTTGCAACTACCGGTTCACAATAGAATTATGCCTGAAATTATTCATTATTAATGTATCTTCTTTTTTTCATTGGAATCATAACATAGTTCTTTAATTCTGACTCACATTTTCCAGTTTTAAAACTGAAGTTAATAACGCATAAAAGTTGGTACATATAGGATAGAATGTTCACTTATATATAAAATACATAGTATCTAGGCCAGTTGCTTTTTTATTTGATGCAAGAATAAACATTTTTTTCTATATGTGTTAATTGAAATTTATTTAGAATTTCCAATGAATTACTTTCCCAGTTATAGTGATATACTTAACAATATTTATTGTTATACTTATTATGAGAAAATATATAGATTGAAAAAAATTTTTTTTTTAATTGTGTATTTTTTAAGTTTTGCGTCTTAAGGAGACATTTAAAAAAATGTTTTAACCAAAAATTATTAATTTAAATAAATTGTATGTAATCTGCGGAGGGGGAAATTTTATTCCAATACTCCCAAGTCCAAAGCTATTTTTGTCATATGATTGTTTGAGCGTATGTACATTTGGCCTGTATTTGGTCTTTTAACTCTGGACCCCCATTGAACAGTTTTCTTCAAACCTGGTAGACCAGTACTACCTTCAGGTGTAAAGAATATATTAAATTTTTATAAAAGTTGGAAACAGCAGTAGGGCTGATGCAGCCAAAGTAAAATTTCAAATTTTAGTGGGGCACTAAGCAAAAAAGTTTTCTTACAAAAGTTGAAGTTTTTTTGGGAAGATCACAAATTACAAAAAAATATTTAATATTCATCCCACCCCAAAAAATTAATATATATTTTTCCTTTTTTTAAGCTGTATCTTGCTTCATTATTAAAGTACCTTCTATTTATTTCCTTGAACAAAGTAAAGGAAGTATTGTAATCATGAAACATTTCAGATTTCAACAGAAATATCCATTTTGACCATCCTTGAATCCCCATTTTGACTAGTTTTGACATGACCTCTGTACATATGTATTTTGTATTTAGATCTGTTGTAACATCTAGTTGTGCATCTCCCCTTTTGATTGCAATTGAAAGGGACAAAAAAGTGTATAGTCAGACCACTAAATAAAGTAGGGTTTTAATTTTTAAACGTTTAGATTTTGGACTTTTTCTTAACTATAGTAATAAGCCCTCATTGAAAGCTTTTTAACGATATATCGTAAGTGGTACTTATTTTCATCATTTCCACAGTTGTAGCTAAATAAAAGTTTAATTAATGAAATATTTGGATCTTACAAGGGGAAGGCACATCAGTTCGAATCTGACTTCATACATATATATTCTTTTTAACCTTTTTTTTTTAATCTAAATATATTGATTTATTAATAATTATTAACCTCTAATTGTAAAAAGAAATTTAACAATTCATAAATAATTCAATTATAATACAAAAAATGTCAGAAGTTATTAATGAAATAGAATTATATGTAGTTTTCATTTTAATTCAAAAATTGTTACAATCAGAGGTTAATTAATAAATCTAATTAATTAATTAATATTTAAATTAAAAAATCTTTTCCCCAACTCCAAGAGTATACTGTAATGTGGTGTTTGACTGTTTCAATAATGAATTGTGAAACTGTTTTAGGCTTTGGAAAGCTACAATGATGATGTTAAAACAGTTTATAGATGCTATTTTGAAGGATTTGCTAAACATGTAGTAGGCAGTATGGGAGAAGACAATAAGTTACCATTATCTGGAAAAGTAATTGAAGGAGCATATAGTCTTGAAGAATTAAAATCTATACGTAAGTGTTTAATTTTTAAGTGGAAATTTTTAGTAGTTTCTTTTAATATTCATTTTCCAAGACATCAGACAGAAATAATACTTATTTAGTTTTTAAGGAATTGTGTTTTTTTTTTGTAGAGTTTTCAGGTGTAGGTAATGAAATTATAAAGTATAGACAAAGTAAAGATGGCACAAGACAAAAGAACGTACATGTGAAAAGGTAAACTGCTGGTACCAGATACTGAAACGGGAATTAGAAAAACATTTTTAAATATTTATTTGAAGCCTAGTGCTTTATACCAATATAAAGTGGTCAAATAGAAAAACAAAGAATTGGCACTTTTGAAATGGGTGTTGTATGAGAATTTTGAAAATAAGGTGGTAGAGTATAATGGAATTGAAGAGGTTTTAAGATTGATTTAAGAAAAAATAAGTTTGTAACTGAATTTTGAAAGAGAAAGATATAAAGATTGTGAATCTTATTATTCAAGTCATATTAAGTATGAAGTAGGTCATTGAGGCTGTTTAATGTTTCGCGTATGTTCTAAGAGACTGGCATGTAGGAAGAAATAATGAAGTGTGTCAAACCACTTGGTTGACTATTGATAAGAAAAAAATCATCAAAGGTTTTTCTAATATTATGAAGAGCTAGTCTTTATCTGCTAAACATATCAACATGTAGTCTGACCAAAAGAAACATTATTTGGTGTTATTTTAACTATGATTTATAAGATTAGAATTTAAATGTACATAAAGTAAAATAAGGACTATGGAAATGTCAGATTTTAGCTTACTAGAAATCAGTGAGATCATGAAATCAATCATCATGAGAGAAATTATAAAAAGAATCTTAAAATCATTTACGGAAGTAGATAACTGAAGAAGGGTACAAAAAATGAAATAGAAACTCATGAATTATAGATGAATACTTTTAAATCCTTAATAGCTGAAAGAAAAGTTGGCGAGTACGCGTTGGGAAAGTGTATGTAACAAGGAAATTTTAAGAATTTAGAAAGGGACATTTATGGAAAAAAATGAAACATCATAGGAATAAATGGATGGATGTTATCATTGATAATAATTATTAGGTGCTGTTGTTGATCAGCAAATAACAAGAGGTTTGGAAGCCAGCCTGTTTGTGTACCAGTTAGCACTGGAAATTGGCTTCCAATTCCATATTCCTATTTAGAATCAACATTTATTCATATATTGTTTTATTTTTTCCTTGTTAAAGTGCAGGTCCAAATATGTCTGAGGTAGTAACAGAATAATTTTTTAATCTTTGAGAGGTTGAATAGTGGTTTTAGTTGGTAACAACTTAATCTTTTAAGTTTCTCAGTTTTATTATAAAAGATACTAGTTATTGCAGTCATTATTGTTTAATTTATTAGAAACTATTGAAAATTTTACTCATATGAAATACTTTATGTATAATTATACAACTCGTATACATATACACAATAGTATGCAAATTAATCCAAACACAGGAAATGTGTTTATTTCTGTGTTGTGGCTACACTACTTAACCATACCCATTCTATATGTTATCTTTGTAATTTGAAGTTATTGTTCTTCGGCTTTTTAGCAGTTTTCATATTGTAAATAGTGTTTTGTGAAAGTTTATTTCATTTTTTATTACAAATTCATATTTTCTTATTTTTTGTTCTGTGTGTCTTGAATATATAATAAATGTCATAAATTCAAGAAATTTTTTGAAGATTGTTTCACTTTCTGAGCATACCAGTATGACAAAAGACAAACAGCTTCTGAGTGGGTTGTTTAGACACAGTAAATCCTAATTTATAACAATTTAAAGAAACCGGTCCCTTTTCACCTCAAAGAAAACACAAGTGTGACTGCAAAAGAGAAACTACTCCAACATAGGAGAAAACTCATTTACTAGTGAAAAAAAATAAACTTTATCCAAAATTATCTGCTGTGGACTTAAATAAAAAAATTAGCAGCCAGTGGAACATTTGCACATGACAACTGTTAGACACTGACTTCTTGCAGCTAGATAGAAGACTCAATGGCCAGCTAAGAAGCAGTTTTTAACATTAGTAATATACAAAAAAATGGCCCTTGTGGGCGAAAGCACATCCTAACTGGACCAAAGAAGACTGGAAAAATCTTATGTTTTCTGATAAGTCTTATTAGGGGCAAATGGTTCCTTACATTAAAAAAGTATCAGATGAAAATATATCACCAACTCATATCCAACTATTAGTTAAACATCCCCAGAAAAAAATGTTTTGGGGATTTTTCACTTTTTAAGCCCCTTGTTTATTACTTTCAGTGATGGTATGTTGAAAAGTGATGGATTGATCAAGATTCTAAAGGAAAAGGTTGTGACACAGCTTTAAAATAGATTTCCACAAATTAACGTAGTGTTCCAACAAGAATTTGGTGCCATGTCATACTGCTAAAATAGTGGAAAAATGTTTCAAAGAATTAGACATTGAAGTGCTACAGTTGCCAGGCAATTCCCCAGACTTAAACCTAATTAAAACAATTTGGGCTATAATCAAAAAACTCTCAAAAATGAATTGTACCACAAAAATTTACCTCATTAATGCAATAATGTCTGTATGGTATCGTGAAAGAAATCAAAAAAATTCTACAAGCGCAGGCCTAGTCCTACTAACTGTAGACATTCAGGAACAAAAATCCCATTTATATTTGATTTACACTTGTATTTTATATTACTCAAAATATAAAAATTAACAAATAATTTTATTGTTGAAAAAAGCTTTTGCTAGTAGCTAGCAACTTGTAATTCCGGATTAATTATTTATCAAAAGTGTCATTATTGTTCAATTATTTAATCTTAGTTATATATTTTGTTATAAAATTTATTTTAAATTGTTAAATTTTAGATGATAGCAAAAATCCTGCATTGGAAACATTTATTGCTAGAAGAAGTAATGAAAATCTCATTTGTTCAGCATTTGCTGGATTATCTGGTCAAACTGACGAAAATCTTTATTGTCAGAACTCATTAATCAGTAACATTCGACAACAGGTATGATATTTATTTTTAAGTTAGTTGCTTTATATTTGATTTTTTACTTATCAGAACAATATTTACACAGATATTTTTAAACTGATTTCTGTTTAATATTTTTTAAAGATATTTTATTTTATAATTTCCATTATCTCTAGGTTTACATGTGTGAATAAGAAAAACTTAAAAGTATCTGTTTAAAAATTATAAATAATTGGTGAACAAAATTGAACAGATATAAAAATTAATGTCAACTAATCTTCAGTTGTGTCAGGCATTTAGCATCAACATTTTAGTAACAGGAAACCACCATTATTTGAAAATAAGATGGAAAAAAAACAATGTTTTGACATTATTTTGCAAACTCAATTCTTTCTTCAGGTGAAAGCCATTCTTTCACTTAACAGCTTATGTATGTCTCTCACAGCCTTTTCTATAATAGTTAACGATTTTTTATTTGATCAACCTAATGATTTTATGTTTCCTTTAAAACAAAAGCCAAGGGAGTATGTGACTTATTTCCTAATCATTGATAGCTCTTCTCTTAAACAAAAAAAAAACATATTGTGTATTATCAGTGAGATTATCTATTTGTAATTGATTTTGCACTGTAAAATTCAGAATTAATTGCAGGAAAGCTGTAATGCTAGCAGTTTTTTCTTTATGAACAATATTTTACATAAAAAAATTATAATCATAGCTCTCATTTATATTAAGAGTTTTTTAATTATCATGAAATAACATTTTATTCAGCTATATATGCATATTTTAGGCTATGTAAAAAGAGACCAACCCATTGATGTTAAACATTCTATTAAGTTGTTTGTTTTACAGTAGCCATCTATTATTGTTGAGTCCCAGAAAGCTTGGTATTTGATCTCTCGTTTATCATTAATTGCACAAAGGTTTCCTACAGAAATCAATATGTAGATGTAGAAAATGCATTTTTAATGGCATTTGACATTCCATAGCTCAGTAAGACTTAAGAAGCTTTTCCACTACGGGATTTGGAATTTTCTCTTTTTGTTAACCTAAAAATCCTTTTTTCATATTCACAAATGATTTCCATGCTGCTAATTTGTTTTCATTTAATTTTTCTTAAAAAGCAGGATCTTGAATCACTTTTCTAATAACAGGACCAGTTTCTTTAAGTTTGGCTTCATTTAATTGTGGAAAAAGTTCTCTTAAATGTTGAAAGATGCTAACTTGATGCGAAGGGAAGAAGAAAAAGAATTTGGGTTCAACAAGGAGAGGCAAGAAGACATTTGATTGTTCATCTGGTTTAAAATAAGTTTCCTTTGGCCAGTCTTTTTTTTATTCCTGACTGCAGCAAAACCAACAATTCTCACTAGTCTTATATTTGTAGATATTCGTTAGTTTGACTCTAAGAGCCCAAATGGCTGGACTGATTTTGACAAATGAGGTATTGTTGATTGTTGGATTTATCTTGACACCGTGGGCGACAGCCACCATAATGTCAGACCTAAAAAATTGTTTTTCAAACCCCAGCAAAATTTATCATGTGCTACTCTGCTACCCCGTAAGCATAAAAGGCAACAGTATTTTGTGAACTCACCTTTAAGGTCCATTACTACAGCTGTAACCTTCAAATCTGCTTCCCAATTAAATTGTTTATATTTAAAATTGCATTCAGTGACAAATATGTTATCATGTGTTTTTTCATAGAAATTTTATAAGCAATTTATAAAATTGCTTGTTATTCCTATTGTGGAGTGAAACTACTTTTAAAGAGCTATTTTGTAGGTTTATTTATTCATAACTATTATTAATCCATTGATGTCCAAATTTATGCAAAAAGAACCCTTTATTTTATTAAACAGAAAGATGTTTTTATTTTTCTGAAGGATGTAATGCTTATTTCAACTGCCAGTAAATAGACTTTCATAATCTAGAGCCAAGAAGTTCAGCTTGCTATTTTGATAAGCCAGAGTCATGCACCAAATCATTTATTTTATGGATAATTCAGGTTTTTTTTTGGATGTCAATTAGAAATGCTCATAGAAAATTTCTTATTAAAATTAAACATTAAAGATACTTAATGTAAAAACCAAAAAAAAGGTTGAAAGTGAAGGTAACTTGACACAAGTTACTTCTGAAATTGGCATAACAGTTCTCAAGATAAACAAATATCCTGTTTCTATATTCAGTAAGCCAAATATATTGCTCCAATATACTTTGACACAATAATCTTGGTAGACAAGTCAAGCATATACAAGAAATATTCAGAGTACAAAAATGCAAGAGATATTCAGAGGTACAAAAAAATGTATGTTCTACCCATTCTGTCAAGATATATTGCATAATATGTTTTATACAAGGGAATACATAATTTTATACAATGTAAAACAGATAAAGATACACGTTTAATCAAGAAATCTTTCAAAACAAGGACAGTACATTAAATGTTAGATGACTGATGACAAACAAAATGAATTACAAAAAATTTAGCATTTTTTTTAAAATATATACTTTTATTAGTAAACAGTTACTTAAAAAGTGTGGATTACATATCAGTGAAAATTTTGTTGTCTTTCATGTTAAAATATTTCTGTAATCCTGTATTTATTGTTTCTAGTTCAGACATGTTTAAAATTTCAATTATTCTTACTCAGTCCATCTCTCCCTTTATTTATTCAGTCGCTGATACAATATCAGTGCAAGAAGTGTGAGTAATGTTATGCAATGATAATGATAAAATTTCTTTTGGACTAAGGTATCAAAGCTTCTGAAGATTTATTAAATAACTGACAGTTTAGATTTACCACAGGCAACAATTTTGAATCACACAAAATCATTAATGACAAAAGAAAATATGAGAAATGAATCTACAATTTCTACTACTTTTGAAGTTACTAAATTATTCTTATTATTTAATTAGTTATTAATTAGAAAAATGATTAATGATTGTTTAATTTTCAATGTTAATTTTTTTTTTTACACAGTCTGTTGTTGCCCCAGTGAATCTGCGAGCTTGTGATGTCACATGCTGACATCTTATGTTACTGTTTTCCAAAACATTATTTTTGTGCATAATTACTTTTATTTCATTTTTCGACTTACAAATAATACATTATGTTGTTGTGTGTTCAGTTCGTTCCACTTGAGTTAACTGCATGTATAAAAATGCTCAATGACTCAATCTTGTAAACAATAACAATTCCTTAACCAATGACTAATGCTCTGATTGGTATTATGTACAGGCCTATAAAGATTTATACATGCTGTTACAAATGATGTCTTTTGTCACGATTATATTTAGATTCGTCATTCATAGTACAGTGTGTGTATAAAGAAATAAACTTAGTCCAATTTACATTGTGTTCAGTGAAGGTATTCAGATAGAGTTTTTGTGTGGTCTTATTATTTTACAATTACTCATTGTTTTTCGGAGATTTTTTGTAATGTTCCAGGTGTGTAAATATAAAACCAGAATTTGCCCATAGATGGCCCTAGCTGTTAATGTAGTTATCGTCAAACCGCATCATTGGTGCCATTTTCTTTCTTTGACAGCCGACAAAGATTTTCAACTCATAACATACCAGTTTTATACAAGCATAGTTTTAATTAGTGGTGAACATATCAAGTTTTGTACCTACATATTATGATTTGCAGACAGCATTGATTTTCTGTTACCATTTAAAGAAAACTGCTGCAGAATCACATCGAATGCTTGTCAAAGTTTACGGTGAGCATGCTCTTGGTAAATCACAGTGCTTTGAGTGGTTTAAAAAATTTGTAAGTGGCGATTTTGACATGAGAAATGAAGAACGTGGAAGACCACTGAAAAAGTTTGAAGACAGCGGAATTGCAAGCATTGTTGGATAAGGATGATGCTCAAATGCAACAAAAACTTGCATATCAATTAAATGTAACATGAGAAGTCGTCTCCATACGTTTCAAAGTCATAGGAAAGATCCAGAAGATGGGAAAATGAGTTCCACATGAACTGAATGAAAGACAGCGAGAAAACTGAAAAATCATTTGCGAAATGCTGCTCACCAGGTACAAAAGAAAGTCATTTCTCCATTGAACTGTGACAGATTATGAAAAGTGGATAAATTTTGAGAATCCTAAGCGTAAAAGATCATGGGTAACTCTAGCCAAACCATCAACGTAGATTTCAAGGCCAAATCGCTACGGAAAGAAGACAAAGCTCTGTGTTTGTTGGGATCAGAAGGGTGTGATCTATTATGAACTAATAAAACCTGGCAAAACCATTAATATTGAATGCTACTGACAACAAATGATAGATTTGAATCAAGCATTACGTCAGAATATCAAAAAAGACAACACAGTAATTTTGCTTCATGATAATGCACCGTCTCACACATACCAAAACTGGTCAAGGAAACTATTGAGGCATTCAGTTGGGAAATACTTTTGCATGCAGCTTACTCATCAGACTTTGCTTCGTCCGATTACTAATTATTTGCATTGATGGAACATGCACTTGCTGAGCAGCGCTTCACTTACGAAAATGTGTGAAAATGGCTCGATGACTGGTTTGCCTCAGAAGAGCAACAGTTTTTTTGGCGTGGCATTCATAAATTGTCAGAGAGATAGGAAAAATGTATAGCTAGTGATGGACAATATTTAGAATAAAATATTTTTTATAGTTTTTGTACAGTAAACGTGTATTTTCTATACAAAAATTCCGGTTTCATATTTACACACCTGGTATTATTTTTTGTTCGTGTGTTATTAGTGCGGTTTGTTATGGCAGAATTTAAATCCATAGTTAAGAGAAAAATAAACAGGAGTCAAGCATGTGAAATTATCAATAATTTTTATGAAAAAAGAAGCTGTAAAAATAGGTGAATTAACTGATGACAAACATATAATTGGCATTCAAAAATGCGAAGAAAGAACTGCTCCTGCTTGTGGGATATCAAGAACACAGGTTCAAAAACTTAGAAGAGAAAAAAGACATGATTCTTCAATCAACATCCTAATCGTGTTTTTTCAGCACGCCAAAAGAGTATAAATGATGTTCAATACCTGTCAGTGGACTGGATGGACAGTTTTAATTTAGGTGTAGTTAAAAGAACAGTTAATGAATTTCATTCAAGGAAGAATAAATTACCTACTTAAAAAAAATAAGGCAAGAACTTTAGTCATCTATTGATTAACAGAAAACTTTTAATTGAGAAATCCAATATCAGGTGGAAGACAATTGAATATTCGCAGGGAATGGCTAAGTACAGACAAACTAATGCTACAATTGTTTATTTGGTTGAAACATATGTTTTAAGTTTACATTGTTCAACAAGTCATGGGCTGATAGTATTTTGAGGAACTTTAATGTGCTGATTAATAAAGTTGACTGTCTAATAGTAATTCATGCTAGAGGAGAAATCTGTTTTATTCCGAACGCATTACTAACTTGGAAAGCCAGTTCGAAAAGTTGCAACTATCATGACAACATGAATACAAACAATTTCATGAATTGAGTGCATGAAAAATTGATTCCAAATCTTTCACCTATGTCAATAGTAGTAGTAGTAGTAGTTATTGTTGTTGATAGTGTCCCTTATCACAGTACAGATATTGATAAAGCGCCAAATTGTACTACAGAAGAATAGATATGACCAATTGGCTGGAGAAAACCCATATTTCATATAGTTCAAAAATGCTGAAACCACAGTTACATGAATTAGTAAAGTTACATAAAAATAAAGTACAAAAATATCACTTGGATGAACTTTTAAAAAAACACAGGCATCACGTTCTTAGACTCCCACCGTACCATCCTGATTTGAATCCGATGGATGGTACGATCATGGTATGATGAATGATCGATAAAAAGATATGTGCCGAGTCATAACACGTTTTCTTTCACAAATGTTGAAAAATTAACTACAGAGAAAATTAATTCCATGATTTTATGACTGGAAACTATTGTGAAAAGGTAAAAAATATTAAAAAAAAGAGAACCACTGATAGATGAAATGACAGAACATTATATTATACGTGTAGACTCTTATAGTGAAAATGAAAGTGACAGTGATAGTTATTTGTTTAGAGAGGATGATGAATTTGCTAGAAGCCTGAGTTAGATGTATGAAGAAAATTCAAGTAAGCTTCTGTTTATTATTAAAAATTAATAATTTAGTACAAATAAACGTTATATGTTTATAATTACTAAATGTAAATATGATAGTTATTACCCCGATACAATATGATAATAATTAATACTTCGATTTGATACATGGAGTTGATGTTTTCAGGCCAAGTAGTAATACGTGGTTTGCTCATGACGTCACAAGCTTGTACATTGGCTGGGCCAAATATTCACAGTTGAAATAACAGATTTGCTTATTGCTGATGGATGTGATAGATGATTTCACCTGCTGAAGTCATTGTTTACTGTTATAAAAGGTCTTAAGTAATTCTGCAGGACTAGTTGAAGTGCTATATATTACTTTTAATTAATTTTAATTGTGTGTGTGTATATATACACGGTTATTTTTTTTCATGGTCCGATCAGTCACGAAATTAAAACCACAGTGAAAATAAAAAATGTTTTATTTATAACAAGTACTTACGTAGTTACGCTATTTATCTACATAGTCGCCACCCCAATTTAGACATTTGACGTAGCGTGGTACCAACTTTCCTATACCCTCATCATGGAACGGAGCCGCCTTTGTTTTCAGCCATGTTTCTACGCTGGTCTGCAGCTCAATGTCTGTGTCAAAATGTTGTCCTCCTAGCCAGCGTTTCATATGAGCAAAGAGGTGAAAATCGGATGGAGCCAAGTCCAGGGTGTATGGTGGGTGATCAAACACTTCCCAACGAAAACGCTGCAGGAGCTTATTTGTTACAGCTTCAGGTTGCGGCCGAGCATTGTCATGGAGAAAGACAATGCCTGATGACAACATTCCTCTCCGCTTATTCTGAATTGCCCTTCGTAGACGTTGAAGAATCACTCAGTATGAGGCTGCAGTGATGGTCGTGCCACGTTCCATGAATTCCACCAAGAGAACTCCATTCCGGTCCCAGAACACAGTAGCCATACACTTTCTGTTGGAGAAGGTTTGCTTGAACTTCTTTGGTTTAGTGGGAGAATGAGAATGCATCCACTGTTTAGATTGTTCTTTTGTTTCTTCAGTTTCGAAATGGACCCATGTCTCATCCCCTGTGACAATTTTGTTAAAAAAATCTCCCTCATTGTGGTAGCGCTGGAGAAACGTTAGGGAGGCGTCCATTCTCATTGTTTTGTGATGGTCGGACAGCATCTTGGGAACCCATCTCGCACACAGTTTGCGGCGGTACTGAAGTCTCTCATTCACAATGGTGTAGAGAGCTGACCTTAAAATTTCAGGAAACAAATCACTCAGTACAGAAATTGTGAACTGATGCTTTCTCAAATCAATTTTCTCGAATTGCCTCATCCACTCGCTCAACAAGATCATCGGTTGACACTCGCTTCCTTCCCTGACCGCCTGCATCATGAACATCTGCATGTCCTGCTTTAAAGTTCCTGCACCATTGTTGCACTCTGCTGTCACTCATTGAAGTTTCACTGTACACATTACTTATTCATCTATGAATTTCAGCTGCATTACACCCCTCAGCCTGAAGAAATCGAAATACCACATGCACTTCGCACTTGGCGGGAGATGCTATTGTTGTAGACTTGTTTATGTGCTAGCTGCATGTTCAGAACTAAATGAAGTGACGCAGCATGATTGAAGGCCATACTAGAGACGCTGCACAACATATATGCGCAAAGGTTCATCCGATTTTTGTGTGGGTTTTTATTTTGCGACCGATCGGACCTTGAAAAAAATAACCCTCGTATATTGGTGAAATTTGGTTATTGGGATTCGGGATTCAATAAAACCCTGTCATGGTCACATGCTGAGGTTTCATCTGGATCAACCAGACAAGGATAAATAAGCATTTTATTTAATTTACTTTCAATATTATTTTTTAAGTATACAATTGTTTTTGGTTGCTTTATGTTTCCTCTTGTTTCTTATAAAATGGATTATTTTTTACCTTTTCAAGGACTTATTCTCTATAGGTTCGTATTTTCTTCGGATATTTCTGAATGATTGCATACTTATAATATCTCAAGACGATCAGCATACTCAGTATCAACAAATTATTCAACCTTTTATTTAAAAAAAATTGGCTGTAACATTTAGAGTCATAACTGCACATCGAGTATTCTTTTGTTTTTGTTTTTTTTTTTTTTTATTATTTAACACAAGCTAATAATTATTTGTTATCTCAGTCTCTTCCTTTGCCTTAGTAACAGAAAAATTCAATTATTTAAAATAATTGCAGTACAGTTTGTATACAGGAGAATCACAAGAGATTAAACTTCAATTTCATATAGCAGTTATAGAAATACAAACTGATAAGTTAATGCCAATACAATTTGAAACTGAATACTATTTGAAACTGAAAAAAAACAACGTAAACTATGGAAAATAATAATTTGTACTCTAGTAAATAAAAAAATAAGTATGAATTTATTTGGCCTTTAAGAGTGGTCTCACACAGATTAAATCTCAATCACTACAAGGTTGCCTAACGCACAGAATACATCAGGGGATGGTTTATATGTGCCCATGATCATTGGTGAATCCTGAACCAGATCTGCCCTGGTAAAAAGACATTGCTCCCAGTGTCAGGCCTCATTTATAGCAGGACTTTAATTATTCTATAGCAACATGTTTGTAACAGGAGGGCTTTCCAAAGGAATAGTTGATGCTACATTTGTAAAGTATGATACTGTTATAAGCGTTGGTGACTGATGTTATATAAATTCAAATTAGCTTGACAGATCAAGAAGCATAGATAACTATATTCAAAGGTAGCCAAATGGTAATGTAGTTCCAAAGTGAATTGAACAGCTTGTGACTTGATAACCCCAAGATGAGGTGTGAATTATTTCTGTTATTCATTTGCGGTTTTGTCGTCTGCACTTGTTTCCATTCTAACTGAAAAGCAAGTCTGATTTTAAGATCTGTACATCATTTCATTTTATAGAACAGTTAATACCTATCTTTGGTTCTAGGTATTAGAAAAGAAAATTGAAAATCTAATCACTCAGAGTGTGTGTGTGTGTGTAAAAAATGTTTGTTATCAAAGAAAAATTTGTCATTTTTAATAGGTTTTCACAGACGCCAAAGTAATTCCAATAATTGATCTCGAAACACCACTCAATGGGTATGCGTTTGATTTTTACAGACATGGTGTTTTAAAAAGTATTGTGGAGGATAATACATTGAGGTATGTTACAATTTATCTTTTAGTAATAAGTTTTAACAAAATACCATTAAACATAGGCAGGAACTAGTTACCTAGGATTTTTTTTTTTTATGTTAAGTATAATTAAATGTATAAATAGAAGGAATATATTTATTATCAAGTATTTATAACTATTTCATTTTATTATAACATATATATTCATAACATACAGAAGATAGATATCCCCAGCTGCATATGCATCCCAGGAAATCTACCATTTGTAGTAGTGTATTGACCATAAAAAGCGTAGTGTCTTTCTTTCTTGGAAAAAAAATCATTACCAGAAATAACTTACAAAGATGAAAATTAAGTCATTGGTTGGTTATAGACAGACCTCCTCAGACTGGATTATACTCTTCCCTGATCTACTTTGATGGATTTCTCATCACCAACCCTTTTTCCATTCCTTTGGTTCCTTGTTCCCATTATTGATTCAGTAGGTCCATGTCTTGATTCTCTGAAGATTTCAGGATCTTAAAAGCTCTTGCATCCTTGTCATCCGATAGGGATTGCTGTGGATTCTATCTTGACTCTGTTTCCTGTCCAGTTGCTGCACAACAAACCTAATGGCTAAAGGTGCACCTCCTAATTTGGGTCTCCAGATTCCTCTTCCCCCCCCCCCAAAAAAAGCATAAGTAGAATTTCCCAAAAGAAGAAGAAAACAGATTCAATATTTCATCATAATTATGGTGCTCCTTTGATTCTCCACTTAACCATGTAGAGACCTACAGAATTCTGCAATTAATGTCAATTAAATTGCTATTAGATAATGCCATGCCCCCTTCCTGTTTCAATTCTTCATGTGTGAAATTAAAAAAAAATTGATTACTTAGCTGTAGTAAATATTTTTATTTGCAGTCATTGTCTTCTGTCAAATATGTTCAAATACAGTTTTTTCTTCAATTCCTCCACCTGTAGATAAACTAAAATAGTATGGTCAGAATTATCCTGTCACTCCACACATAATGTATATGAAATACCATTTACCTTAATCATAAAGTAGATTAGAGTTAATTGTTCCCTAAATTTTCCCTTCCTTGAATAAGACCTATGGGAGTAGTAGCTGCTATCGTGGTTAATCTGGTATATTCATGTTGGGATTGTCTTGTATCCAGCTGGGCTACCACATTATTGGATCTAAGGGAGCGTAGCAGACCTTTATGCCTATGGAACTACCCAAAGACCCTATACTTACCTGCAGGAAGAGGGGGTTTGCACAAAAACCAAATAAACAGTAGATTTTGCCTACTGGAAAATGTCAGAGGCTAGGCCTTCTGTTTATTTATACAGCAACAGTAGTCTGATGCCAAATTATAATTTTTAATAGATAATGATGAAATAATGAATTTTGTAGTGTGTGAAAGTACCATTCCTGATTAGAACTCGCTTCTGGAAGCTCTGGATGAAAATCAGATATGCTACCACTCTGCCACAGAGATCAGCATTTTATTCCTCATGAAATCTAATGCTATAATCAACAGTTCTCATCTTCCCTTGACAATGATTGAATTTTGCATTGCCTATTAATGTTCAATTCAGTGAATAGTTTTTTATCACCCACCTTTTAGATAATGTCTGAGAGATAAATTAATGGAATTAGGTGACCTGTAAACCTGCCAACAAGATCAGTATCTCACTTTTCCTACCATGTTCTGTTTTTTTCCTGTTCTACAGCTCTAGAAACTGCTGTATCAAACTTCTACTTTTTCATTATAAATGCAAATGAAAAGTTTTAAATCATTTCTTGCACATTCTAACAAAAAAAAAAAACTTTCATAAGAAACTGTTCTTATATTATACTCTATTCTGTTCTTTGCAGGATTTGTCCAAAAACTAATCAGATTAATACTGGCAAACTCAGTTTATTGAAAATATGAGGAAATACATTTAATCTTCTAAAAAGACTCCTTGTGCAGCTACACAGTGTTCTCAACAATGTTTCCACTGGCATGCCTTCACAAATTTATATTGCAGAGTTTCCTTGTCACAACCTCTTGGAACAGCTCTAGTGGTTGCAAATTTGTCATCTTTCATATTTCTTCTTTCAGCCAGGAGAACTAAAAGAAGTTGCAGAGAGACAGGATGGGACTGTAGAGCAGCTGGTAGCACTGACTTTCTTATTGATCAGAAACCCTCTCATTGTCAATGCATTGTGGCTCTAGCATTGTCATGGTTGAGGATCCAGCTGTCAGAGATCTTGGGATGAATGCGAGCAATGCGTTTTTTAACTTACTATCACTTTGATATAAAAAGCTTCATTCACTGTTGTTCCAGGGGGACAAACGTTTTGTGAATGACCCCATTCGAATCGTGGAAAAAATTGAATATTGTTTTGATCTTCAACTTTCTCACCTTGGCCTTCTTGAGAGTGGATGATTGCAGAATGCGCCATTCACAACTTTGGCATTTGATTTCCAGATCACATGTTACATAAATTTGACTCTGTTGCCACATCTAATAATTCACAACACATTATCACTCATGATTGCTGAGGTGTCTGATAGATGTGATGTGTGTGAGAGATGTGATTGTCTGATTGCTGAGGTGGTCAGAACTTTTGGCACACACTTTTCACATACCCAATTCAGTCGTCACAATTTTGTAAACTTGCATTTTTAGGCAAGTTTAGCTTATCTATGATACACACTTACATTTACCATCTACCACCTATATTATATTTATATTTACCATTTATTCACACTTATATGTCAATCATTGTTCAAAAGCTTTGCCACACGATCCAGATTTTCATCCGTGTTTGTCATAAATGAGTTGCACAAGATATTTTTGTTGGCGTTACTGTTACTCAATTGAACACTGAATTTTTTCTCATGACACATCATTTGAACAGAAGTTCACTAGATTCACTTGGAGCCAACTGTAATTAGTTGTAATGTGTTGCGAAGACACCCATCTATATTTTCCCACTACAAACTACGCCTGCACAACACCAGATCTGTAAACGTACCATTTTGTGGGGTGATCTGCTATTTTTATTCTTATGATAGCCTAGCAGTTAACTTCAGGCCATGCCATGTTCATGAATGAGATTTTTTCGTTTATGAGTAAGTAAGATGGGGAACTGTATGTTATAGACGTTTCCTTCTTGTTGGTTTTATGACTATGTAAAACATAAAATCTAAAATAAATCTGTCATCATTATCTTGCTACTAGAGACAGTGTGTTTTTAGTTTGTTGTTGACCAATCATTACAAATTTTAATTTCAGCTTTCTTATGACCTCCCCAGAATATTTACCAAAGTTCAAATCTCACAAGTTAATTACTATACAAGTCATAAACAAAAAAACCTGTAAATAAATAATGTAAAACTTCTTTTACCAAATTTAATATTGTTTTCTATATTGATATTGTCAACATCGATTATCACTGTCAGTATTGGCTTCATCAGACAGTTTTGTGATTTTCTAAATGTTTCTTAAACATTAAATACCTTGGAGAAAACCTATATAAAAAAAGGAAAGGCCAAAATCAAGATGAAAAAGAGCCAAGTAAAATAAAAAAGCTAACTCCTTCAAAGTAAACAATAAAAGGTTTAAAGTATAACCAAGAGAAAAAAAGAAAAAATTTGGTTTAAAACTGTAATAAGAAATTTAAGAAAAGAAGCACAAAAATTTTACATCTTACAGAAGTATAAAATAAAAATAGGTATTTAGGTATTCATAAAACGATTTAAGTAAAAGAAGAAAAGAAATTGTCAAACTATAACATTAGTGGAGTGGTGGGCCCCCATCCTGAAAGTTACTTTTACTTTGGGATATTATTTAAAATCAGAAGCTGTATTAAAAAAAATCCAGTGAAATTGAATATATGTTTTTTTCTTGTAAAACTTTGTATTTAAAAAAATTACTTTTAATAAAATTTTTGTAATCAACATATTTTTATTATTTATAATATAATTAGTAAATAATATTAGGGATTTGTTGAAAGATTCAGGCAGTTTTAAAAATATTATTAACAGAAAATTCTTTCATTTATTTAATTTTTAATTATTACTAATTTTATACATAAACGCATTTAAATTATGTTTATAACTTATTTTGTAAAAATAAAATCCTTCAAACGACTACATGTTATCAGCCCTTCCGTGTCTACTACATTAACTTAACTCTTTTGTAGTATCTTATAGGATTTTAGAAAATTTAGATGTATTTGGCCACATGATGTTCCCATATCAGAAGATAAAAATAGTTATGTATCAAATTCTGCTAAATAACGTGTTTGAGATTCATGTATTGCTCACACCTCCATTTTATTTTTTAAGAATCTTCCTTCACTGGATGACAATTAGATTTCAGAATTAAATTTTTTTATCTAATATATCAATTAGATATTTAATTTAATTGTATAATGTTCATGTTCTACATGAATGTAGTGTGTGATTAGTGACAGTCTAGAAAACCGACTTTGAGGTAAAAGTTTGAGATATGGGACCCATGGTGACCATATTTCCCTGCCCCCTAAATGTAATTAAAAAAAACTGGCATCGATACCCCATATACAAAAATCAACATGAATGATACTAAATTAGCTGAATCACCTTTTTTTTAAACTGTTAAGACATGTAAATTAGGTATATTAGTTTGAAGTATGAATTTAAAATTTTATGACTACAATATTTTTTCTTATATTTTTGCCTGTAATTATTAAAAATAGACTTGAAATTCTTCAAGATAGAGATGGGAAAAAGTATCTTTATTCCAGTCTTAAAATATTATTTCTAAGAATTATACTGTGTTTAATAAATTAATTGTTCTTAAGTTTCTTTAACTACAAAAAAAATTTTCATTACAGGAGTGGTTCTGATTATAGTTATTTATTAGACTTTTTATTAGTGTTAAAAACTGTTGAAACTTCTCTAAAAGAAATAGCAATGTCGACTTCAGATGTTCATCTTGAAAATGAATTGGACAAAAGGAATTTAAATCGAAGTGTTAGTGATACGTTTGAAGTTGTACGGAAAAATTATGAAGCAGTGTTTAATAAAGCGTATAATATTCGAGATAAATATTAATAATAATTAGTTGTAACTGAATAATATTTTAATGACATTATTTTATCATAAGTATTTTACACATTAAAGAAAGTAAAAAAGATTAAAAACGTAAAAAAAAAAATTAGCTAATTAATTTTAATACATAATGTGATTATTTTTTTTAGAGGAAATTAGTAATGGTTATTATTATGCTAGTTGTCATATATTTCTGCAGTTTCTATTGCTGAATATTTCAGCAACAATTTCAGTTAATGTTACTGCAAAATGAATAATTTTGTAGATTAATTTTAATACTGCAAAATTAAAACCTAGTAGTAATTATTCAGTTTTAATCATTTAAAATGTAATATTTTTAATTAGTAGAAAGAATTAAGCAATGTAAAATAACATACTATTTAACAGGATTAATATAACTTTTATGTTAAACTATTGATGAAAGTACAAATAGTAGCTGCATTAAAGATTTTATTATTTACACATTTACTGACATAAAGTTTATAATTGTACCTGTCATTAAATTCATTGCTGGAATTTTTCATATTTTAACAGAAATTTCTGTTTAGTATGTAAATACTCTTCCAGATTAAACTCGTATGAAGATATCCTTTGTATTTAATTCAGTAGTTTATAACACATTGTAAAGATTAGGAAATATTATTTTATTGACTTATTAATTTTATAATAATAAATTTCCATATATGATTATTTGGTGTGTTTTTCTGACTTACTATCAGAATTTACTTTTAATTTTTTTGTGGCTCAGGTTAAGAGTCTTGTCACAAACATTCAAAATATGAACATTGTGTAAAGATAAGAGCACATATCAATAAAATTAATCGGTGCATTGTTTGGTAACCTCTTTATTATTGGATTGGGGATATATATTTGAAATTTGTAACACTAAATGCAAAAAAACATTGAATTGTACAAAAAGTGAGGAAGGTAATATTAAAATCATTGAACTACCATGCAGACAGTCGCAAGTTGAATGATTGCTTACCACTAGCACATTGAACTGAAATATACACAGCTAGTGGTAAAAATTTTTGTAATGCACACAAAATATATATACTATAGTACATAATGTTAAGTGAGTATCTCTTAGAATAAAATATAAATTTTCAAAGTGCATTGTAAGGTTTCTTACTTACATTTGTAAAAAAAGGTGAAATATATTGAGTAAAAAATTTTGAATTTATATATTTTAAGTGGCTTTGACTGTTATCGTCTTGAATCGCTAGCAAAATACTAACAACATTCAATCTAAACCACTTGTTATTCTTGTTTAACTTAAGTGATCTATGGAAACTTGTTTGTTAAACATGGCCTTATCTAATTCCATTCAATTTTTAAGGATCCCACATCATGAGTTTTTACATAACCATCAGGTTCTATGGTATGCAGTCATAACCAGGACCATAATTTATTTCACCGTATCAAAGTTTATCTATTAGTACTCTATCTACCGGAGAAGAAGGGTTTTTCACTACAGAAACATACATTTCTTTCCTTTCAATGACAATCTATGTTATTACCACTCACAAAAAAAAAATAAAAGCAATGGTAATCAAGTATGCTGTTGGCGGACCCATTTGACTTTTACCCAGCAAATTCTCCTTGTCTTTCTGAGACAACCGTATATATTATATACCTTCAGTTAGTTATGTTTGATTATAATTTTCTACATCTTTCCTGTTGCGCTCATTTATATTTAATTTACTCAGCTCAGATCATCTAATTCTCTTGTCTTTCTACAGTTCTTTACTTTTCACTTTTAATTATTCATTTATATAATATTTTTCATTTGATAAGTTTTGCTTCTTCGTAATAAAATATATTTCACTAAAACTTCCTCCTTGTCTGAATTCTGCTTCTCTTCTTGATTTATCATGGTTGTTGCATATGTAAACATTAGTAAGAAATAATAATCGTTTCAGCATTTCTGTATTATTATTTTATTCCGTATTAATGAATTGCTCTAAAGAATCTTCCCCTTTAGCCAGTTGAAAAATTACTTCTAAACTACTATAATCATTTCACTTAACTTCATTTAAATCATTTGCTATTACTTGATAACATTTGCCTAGCTACTATAATAATTTCACCTGAGAATTTTTTTATGGAATTTTAAAAACAATAAAGAAATAAAGCATGTAGATTGCTTTTCATCATCAACCAATAAATGTCCATGAATAGCTTCTTAGAGTGGTCAAGTGATATATAGATCATTTACTTCTAAATTCAAGTCTGAATATGATTAGGGATTGATTCATTAAAACTCTATAACTTATTTTCTTTATGAGAGTTTTGTTTTACTTCTAGAATAGATAAACAATATTATTTATTTTATTAAGAATTAAATACTTTTATATATATATATATATATATATATATAAAAACAATTATATTTGTTATATACAAAATTTTAACAATACTTGAAGTTAGTATATTGAAATGAAAGGGTATTTTGAAAACTGCTGTTTTTATCTTCAGCGATTCAAAATAAGTCAAACAAAAGAATTTTAATTTTTAAAGTTTGTGAAACAAAATTATTTACATTAAGATTTAGATCTTTTTATATATATATATAAAAACAATTATATTTGTTATATACAAAATTTTAACAATACTTGAAGTTAGTATATTGAAATGAAAGGGTATTTTGAAAACTGCTGTTTTTATCTTCAGCGATTCAAAATAAGTCAAACAAAAGAATTTTAATTTTTAAAGTTTGTGAAACAAAATTATTTACATTAAGATTTAGATCTTTTTATATATATATATAAAAACAATTATATTTGTTATATACAAAATTTTAACAATACTTGAAGTTAGTATATTGAAATGAAAGGGTATTTTGAAAACTGCTGTTTTTATCTTCAGCGATTCAAAATAAGTCAAACAAAAGAATTTTAATTTTTAAAGTTTGTGAAACAAAATTATTTACATTAAGATTTAGATCTTTTCTTGATCTAAAAGGTGTGATGAAGATTATAACTTCACTGTAATATTAGAATGACTCATTCTTGAGAAGAACTTGACAGAAAAACCAGCTTAGTCATCAGTAAAGATAGTAAGAAATTTTAACAACAGATGAAATATTGTCTCTTTAAGATTTTAGAGTCCCCCGTTCCACTTATGTTGGAAACTGATGTAAAAATCTTTCTCTTCAGTAATTGGCATGCTCTGTTCTTTAGTGTATTGCTTAGCATGTCATATCCCATCATTAATTACACTTAATGCACGCAATATTTTGGTAAAAAATTGTTTACAATCTGTAAAATGTTACAGTGATTTAAATTAATGGAACAAATATAAGTTACATAGATAATGTACATAGTTAAGTATTTCTGTGTATTTATATTGTAGGAAAATAAATTTTTTATTATAATTATTTTAATTGAAAAAATCTTTAAACCATTTAATTTTGTATTATAAATAATTTGGTAAAAATGTTACATTATCTTACTCTCTAGATGTTCTAATTTCACATTTAATATATTGCTTTTCTACATTAAAGGTACGCAGAACCCAATAACACCTTATCTAGTTGTTTTTATTTTGTCTTTAGGTTTAAAATTTATATCTTTAAATTTAATGTATTTTTTCTTATATAAGCAGATTTACATATTTAATTGTATTATATGTTAAAAGTTGAAGTCATGTATTTAACATTAAAAATAAAAAACAATTTTAATCAAGGAGAAAAGTAGCATAGCACTCCAGCTGCAAAAGCAGATAAAATTATCAATTGCCTTCAACATGACCAATCATGAATACAATTCATGTTTGCATCTTCTGAACTTATTTCTGTTAACAGAAGAAACAAATCTGCATTTTATGGAACTTACTTTCAAAAGCTTCATATGACTAAATTACTTTACTATACAGTTATTATGTGAAATGTAACACATAGTCTACTCTCCACTGCAGTTAATTACGTGTCGAAGAATCATGATTCTTCTTTATAAAATGTTTATAGAGTTAGTGTACTAATATAAGATATGAAACATTTGTGTGAAAATGTCAAAATTTTACTCGTCATCTTTCAAAAGGTCATAAGTGTTGCCAGATTTAATTAATATTACCAAATGTATACAACTTTGTCATCTACCTGAAGATTATGAAGAAACTTTTCCCTGACTGTATATTTTGGAATTAGTTTTGGTTAATATGCCTTCTGTAATTTCCCAATACTGTTATAAATATAAGTATTTATTCCGGTTGAGGTAACTCGTATATCATTAACCCTTAACCAGTAAACTACTACAATAATTAATGAATTATTAAAATGGGTTTTTGTATAATTACTGTTCTTTCGTTAAAGGAACAATATCCCAAGAAATGTTTGTATATTTCATTAAAAAACAGAGGCACTTTCACTTTTAAGATGGACAATTTTCTATAGTTATAGAAGAATCTATTAAGTTTGAAGGTAGAGAACAATTCAAATTTTCATTTGTCATCAAACCTCAGGGCAAGTAACAAAATTTGATTTTATTATGCAACATTTTCAATCTAAGTATTGGAATTTTGTAGGACCATTAGTAAAAAATCAAATCTATTGGTTGACTTAATGTAAAGAAAAACTAGATTTTTCTTGCTTTTTCTCTACTTTGTAAGTCAGTTTGATTTTTACACTGTACTTCATTCACTATCATTGCACTATATATTAAAAAATTTGCAAGCAGAAATAGAATCTGTTAGATGACCTTTTCTCCTACCTAGACTCAGAAAACCAACAAATTGATGTTCTTGACATTTCAACCTAGAGTATTTAAGTAAAATTATGTTAACCATGAAAAAGAGTATTTTTAGAACCTGCTCTTTTAATCACTTTCAATAATGAAATCGACATTAACATTAGAATCATCCGTAAATGTCATAGATTCATTTAGCTCAAGATACTGACAATCTTATTGAATCATTTTTATCTGTCCCAATGAACAGATGCCCTGAAATTCTTTACTGAGCTTCCATCTGAGAAGATTTGAATAAATTAGTTCTGTACTAATTAGTAAAAGTAACTAAATACAGCATATAAGTAACATCAATTGGTGAGAGTATATTATTAAGAAAAAGTTTTCTTAATAATGATCTGAGAGACTGCCAAGAGCTTGTTAAAGTAATAACTGTAGAGAATATTAACAAAATTGAATCATTTGCTTAATATGAAACAATATAATAAACTACATAAACAGCTAGATGTCATTAACCTAAATAATCAGTGATACCAACAACTGGGAAAAAAGTCTGTTTAAAGATAGTGGTTTACCAGTTAAGAATTTTACTTTTTTCCATATATGATTATCCAAATTTAAATAATATCAATTTTATATAATTTTATACACCTAATGCGATTTATATATGATAAAAATTGATCATTACTTTTCAGTAAAGTTTTAGGGTATTGAAACAAGATTTTGTCTTTTATCCATCCATAAATACTGTTTAGATTAGCTAATTACTGCACTTACAGAAGTACAATTTTTTTATGGAAGTACATTTTTACTTTGTCTTCCTGTAATCAATTGCTCATGATATTTAATAATAAAGATATCTGATGTTTTAAAAAGTAATATTTTATACTTTTAGTAAATAAGATTTTTTGTACTATTTTTTAATGATAGAAAACCCCAGTAAATTTTAATGACAAGTTCTTGTTAAATTTTATGGATGTAGAAAATATTTTTGTTTTAATCTTAAATATTTTTGTTTTATTTCAAAGTGAGCTAATTTCAAATTATAATTTACTTAAAAAATAAAGATTCTATTTTTAATATAGCTTACCATGAATATGTATAAAAATATACATATTTAATAATACTGTTCACATTTTACTGTGATAATCCTATTCATTGTGGGTAGAAAGAAAGTAATAGTTTAATTTAATTTAATATAGATGAACATTAGTCTTATATGTGATTTAATTTTTTGTCTGTATTTTGTGCTTCTGTTAAATAAGCTAATATAGTGATACCAGATTTCTAATTTTGATACCAAGATGGCTTTCTGTATTAGTATTGTGTATTGTTTGATTAAAAAATATCTTGTTCACAGTAACATAATTATATTATAGTCAGTTAATTTAATTAATAGTTAACTCATTTATGTTTAGATGCTTCGTGTGTAGTGGTTGTTTTTCACTACAGCATGACCGATATTTAAATATTTCTCACATTCAATTCTCATTCAAACAATTAGAAAAGACTGTGCAGTAAATCATATTTGTTTTGATAACATTTTATAAAAATAAAAAACCATCAAAACAATTAATTTTTTGCCAGAAATTTGTAATAGAACTAAAACAATAGTTTTATTATACTCTTACTGTATTTTTGGAATAACTTTATTTTTTCATATATCTGTATAATATTAACACAGTTTTAAAATAAACTGAACAATATACTTTTTCCTTTATTTGTAGGGCACACATCTTTCTAATCTTTGTTGGCATTGAATATGTTAAAAGAAATAAAATAATATATTTTATTACTTTTAATCAGTAGATTTATTCATTAGGATTTTTAGTTTTTCATCATACGTATAGTGATGCAATTTACTTTTTTACAAAAAGTTAATGTATCTGTTGTACTGAAATAGCAGTGTAATTAAGCAGAACATTTTTAAAACTTTGAAAACTGTATATTACATATGGCACTCAGATGTGCAAGTAGTCAGTCATATGTTGTATATGGCTCAACAGTAGTAAAAGAGTTAATTATTAGTTACATTGATACAGTTAGCGATTAATTTGTTAATTAAATTACATTTATAACATATTTCAGCATATTTTACATATCATTAATAAAATATATTTTTAGCCATAAAGTTTCTAAATTAAAATTTCCTTAGAAAAATAGAAATTTTTAATATTTTGATGGAAATTAGCATTAAAATCATTAGTTACCATCATTTTTGGTTTCATTGATATTTTAGTTTTATGATTGTCAGATTATTTTTACAGTAAAACCTCCAAAACATGACTACCTATTTTTCACTTTACTTCTGTTCAGCAAAGTATCTTAATCTATTTTTATTTATTCTTTTCAGAAATAACAGAAAAATTGTTATAATAAATTAACTTCCACTTAAAAATGAACATAGAATTATATAAAACATATCAATGTGTTATTGATAGTTGAATGATAATTATTTTAGGCCTTTTTTAATCAAAAAAGGATGTTTTAAGAAATGTGCTATGTGGCAAAATTTAACTTTTACATAACATGTAATTAAATCTATTAATTCCAAGTTTAGAATTTCATGTTTACCCTATAAAAGTATAATTTATTGATACTAAGTAGATCAGTTAATTTAATTAACTATTGGATGCTGTCATAAAAATAGAAGTAGCTTATACAAAATGTCATATGAAAAACAAATTTTCTACAAAAATGATTTATTATTCTGATGATGTTAATATATTAGTCATTTCTTAGTATTTAATCAATTTTCTTTTGTACAGTTTTATAAAAAAAATTTGGAAACATATTAGTTCTGTTGTAACATATATATTAATTAGAATTTTACACTACCTATAAATACCTGGAAGGGTTATGTTTCACATTCCTATATTTATTCTATAATGTAACATTTATTAGTTAAACATATTGAACGTAGTTGTGTAAATCAATCAGTTACTGCAGCTGTGATTGTTAGTAAAATTTTTCTAGCATGGATGTTCCAGCACATTCTCCAGCCTGTGAAAATACGGTTTGATATTCCAGAATGTCTTGTCACCATAAAAGATAGTTATTCATACGAGATGAAAGGTCATTCTAGAACAAACTGTATTTAGCAATTTTCTATTTATAAATATAAATAATTTTGTGTTTTTTTTTTTTAATGTTATTTTTTGCCTGTCCACTAAAGTTATGTTTTTTCTTTTTTTAATTTATTTAATTTATGATATTTTTTAAATTATGTTTCAGATATTAATGTTATGTACTAATTTTATTATTGCAAAAGGAGAATTTATATTTCATTTTAGCCAGTAGAGTCAGCCGATAATTAAATAAAATACTGTCTTACACTCAATAATCAAACGGTTTGTAGAACAAAATAATATAAACTATCTTACAGCAAAAGTAAGAGTTCAATTAGAAAAATCTGAAAGCTTGAACCTAAAATAAATATTATATACAGAATAATATCAGAAAGTAATAATAAAACAATAAAATGTTATTAGTAAACCTGAATCATTAAAAACTTTTAAAACTATTTAATAATAGAAAAAAGGTAATCGCTAATATAAAAAGTATTTTTAAAAATTCACCACTCATGAATAAACAAAAATTATTTTTTACAAAATGTTTCAAAACATTCACCCACGCATAGTGGTGGTTGACTTGCCATCGGGAAGAAATAGAAAGTACTTTTTTTTCCTTCATCATGCAGATTCAGCTCTTCCTTAGAGGATACCAGGATTTTCCATCTTTCTTGTTACATCATTTTAGCTGAGTCTATCTCGCTTGCTAGGAGAAAAAACTAAAAACGGAGGGGTATGTAGACCTGTAGGTTTTAATTAATTCAGATTTATAACAGAGAAAGATCAATGACTTGATGAATAATCAACACTTTTTCAAGGACACCAATTTTGGTTAGATTTTAAGTATAAAATGTAGTTATTCACTAAACACAAATAGTTTCATGTAGTTTTAAAAGTTTTCTTTCATTGAACCTTGTTATCAGTGCCCATCGTCGATTTACACAACAGCTTCAGTTTTTAAAACTTACCCCTGTGAGTGGTGACATCAATCATATCTGCTCCAAATTCAAAACTTTTCACCGTACCTCCTACCTCTACCTTTTCATTTAAGGATGAATATTCACCTGGTTTGAATACTCTTTTTGGCTTGGAATAAGCTTCCTTTCTAGAATTTTTTTAATCCCAAAAAGCTTTTTTGAAGCTGAAACTCCAGCTTCTTCCATTAGCCATTTATGAACCACTTTGTCACCATAGCTCTTGCCAGAAAGTTCTGGATCGAAACTAGCTGTGCAAACAAGTGCAGGAAGTTCTGGGCCGGAGGATTCCATCTACATTTACGAAAGTTTTTTCCATATTTATGACATTGCATGCAGTGAAAAATTGTAATGTTAAAAAATGCATGCATATTCTATGCATATTATATTCTAGTAAGCATATATGCATATAGCATAAGCGTATATGCATATTCTAGTAAGCAGTAGAAACTAATGTCGCTACTCTACTGCTTTATTCTTGTCCTAGAATAGTACTAAAACCCTGTAATAATGTTCCAGATTTTTTTCTTTTCTGTCAGAATCAAGTCAATTAGTTGCTCGTAGTCATTGTAAAATAGTCACTCGTTTGATTTCAGGAGGTAAATTAAGTGCAGTTTCCCTCACACTCTGTCTTCTCAAATAAGATTTCTTTGAAAAGTTTTTGCAATTTAACATTTCATATTTGTTGTACCTGCTCATTAAATTTACAATTTGATGAAAAAGTTTTCTGATGAAGGCTGGATCTGTTGATTGTGAGTTTGTTGAAGGCCCTGGATCATAGATGAACGGTATTGTTGTTTCTGTTTTAGCAGATATAACCATCTCTCCTGTTCAGGTAGCTGGCACTTCAAGATCACCCACAACCGTAATTTTATTTCTTCAAGAAATAATCCTTTTGCCTCAGATATTTTGTAGTGCCAGTGTACTTTTAAATTTGACTGATATTTTTTTTCTTATTTATGTAATATGATTTACTAACATCAGATAGTGAAGATTAATTAGTTCTCAGAATTTCAGCAACTAGAAATTACGTAAAGGTATTATTGGTATTGGCTGTCAAACAAATTCTAATGAATGTAAAATTATAAATAGGTATTATTTTTCATGACACAAATAAATGACATGACCATTTATCTGCCACTGTTAAGAATCTATTGCTTGTCAATAAATCTTTCTTTTTGTGTTACTGTAATATTTTTGTTTTTTTTTTCAAATAAAATACTTTAAATTATAAAAATAGCTTTTATTAAGAGCCAAAGTATTTATTTAGACGTGTCAATAACTACATCTTACTTAGATTCAGCTCAAAAAAAAAAATGAAACACGTTCTCCCTTATCTCTAGAAAATTAAGTAACATTATTTTTTTAGAATTATAAATTAAAATGTGAAAAATTCACACATAGGAAAGTGAAAGATAACAGATATAGTGAACAATTTTAACTGTTATGTAACCAAAGGATGACTATGTGACAATAAATTTCAAACTAAGCTATAGTGAGCAATGAAACCCATTCACAAGGATTATTTTTAATAGAATATCAGGTCATGCTGGAATGTCCATCTTTACTTGATGATGAGCAGGATATTACAGCATATCCTTCTGCATTCAATGTGTTAATTTGCCTTATTTTACTTACTTATTGTGCTTGGTATTGTTATTACATAAGATTTTCAATTCAGCATGGTAATTATTGTTATTAATTTTTTATGTTAATTGAACAAATATATGTTTTCTTATTTAAATAATTTAGATAATTGTAGTTCATTAATTAAAATATATTGTTTTTTTATGATTATTTAATTATTATATTTAAATATATTATGTCATATTAAATAAACTATGCAAACTGGTTTGTTTATGTTAAAACCATTCACATATTTCATGTGGCACTTTCTGAGTGGAAGGACATATTAATGCTTCAATGAGCGAGTTGTGCTATTATTTCAATAAAGTGACATTGGTTTTATAATATTTGTTATTATTTTGTGAATATATCTGAATATCAGCGATACTACTTCTGTATATAGTGTTAGTTATTTTTATACAAAATGCAGTTTTGTATTACACGTTAGGAATTTTACATAAAATTACAAATCTACTTTCCATTCCATCCAACCAGAAGCTGTACCCTCAAAGCTCAGCTCAGCCCAGGTGAATCCTGGAGCCAACTCAGTGCCAAGGGGCATGCCCCATGGCTGCAGAGCTCGCTCTGCTCACCATTCCCAATTTGCCAGGGGGACCAGCGCCCTGGACACATGCAGAGCTTGCTTCGGATGCCATTCCCATCTACCCAGAGGGCTCCACTCCCTGGACTGTATGTTATCCTCATGGTTGTGAGACTAATACTAATAAATAATAATTAGAGTATTCAGGTTTTACAGAAACCTGAAAAAGAAACTGAATTACAAAATATAGAAATAGTAACTAAAGAAACACACATTTTGACAACAAAAAACTAATAACTTATTTCTTTGCCATAGTGGCAGAAATATAATAATGAAGTAAAAGGATTAATCTATTTATTCCATAATGAATATTTTTAATATCTTAACCTTCACAGGAGGTAGGACCTCGGTCAGTGTCTTAAAACCTTCCCAGGTATAAACAATTGTATCCTGCAATATTTGAAAGTAATCGGTTGGTTAGTTCTCACGTGATGCATTAATAAAGAAACAGACATTTTTAACTACTTGAGAGCAACCTAAGAGATGTTGCCTCAGTCGGTCCCAAATGACATGCTGTAGACTACTCCAACCTTTTCTTTAGTTCATCACCTGGATTGAACTACAAACTTTATATATACATATACATGATTCAAAATAACCACGATCTGTTAGATCAAAAGTGTACTTGATGCATGCAAAAGTTAGTCTTCAACCTACTAAGAAATACACCATTTGAATTTTGAAGATCAGATGATTGTTTGCAGAGATATTATAATGTATCCCATTGCACCTCAAACAGTGCCCCAGGGGCACCTACTTGTTACCAGTTAATGGTGATTGGTTTAGCCTCTCATAAGGTGCTCTCATTCGCCATTCTAGCCTCAAATGCAATCCCCATGGGAAGCCCATTATTGTTAAACAAATTTTTTTATTTCACATTAATTTCATTATTTTTGTAATATTCATTCGATTGATTCGAATCATTTAGTTCAAATCCCCACATGCATACATATATTTTTTTATCTCTGCATACATTTTTTTTTTCAGATGAAATATATCTAAAGACTTTTGCCAAGAAACATGGTTAAAAACTTGGTTGCGATTGATAGAGTATTTTTTTTTATTTCAAACAAACAAAAACCCTTTTCCTCTTTGTATAATAGTATAGATGGTTTCATTTGAGGAACAGCTGTTGAGTCTCAATAATGCTTATTATGCTTTTGCCTGGTAGTTAATTTGTACATACTCTGTAGAATACTATTTACACTACCCCAAAGATTTTGATGGGCTACTTGAAAAATCTGATTGCCAGTTAAATAACAGTGTATTTTTGTAACTGGCAGTTGTATTAAGTTAGTCATTATTTTGAAGGGAGTTGCACCTTAGAGGACTATTGTTTTGTTTGTATAGTTTTAATTTTTTTTTTCAGTTTCTGTATATTTAAACATTATCTATCAGGTTTTTTTTGCTTCATGAATTAATTCAACAGAGAAGCTTATATGTGGGAATATGAAACACACCCCTGATTGGGATTAAAACCTAGGACCTTTGTACATTTCTAAATACCACAGATTTGATTTTCAGTTATTTTAAGTTTTTATCATTTATTTGTTTTTGAAGCATCTTATTTGGATGAATATTAAAAAATTCAACTGTAAAGAGATTTAACAAAATAAGACACTTTTTTCTACAGTGCTTTTATATATATATATATATATATATATATATATATATATATATATATTAATTTTTTTATTCTAAAAAAAAAAATAGCATTAATGGTCATGTTCTTATGTGAACACAAACTGCTTCTAGCATGAGAGCAGTTACATCAAATACTGCTGCAACCCTTAGTAGGTAGTAAGTTGGCAAAAGAAACATCATCTCAAATGTATATGTATGTATATATATATATTTATTTATTTTATTAAACAATAATAAAGTTACAAAATTAAAACCAGCGAAAGCATTAAAAAGTAAGATGCTTACAAACTGTAGTGCTTTTGAAGTCAATACTTCATCATAGTTATAATTATAAATTACATGTAAAAAAATATCAATTACTGAGTCAATAGCTGAAAATTAAATTACTGAAATTTATATTAATCATATTACGTATTCTTTCAATCCAGTCATAGTTGGTTGCAAGTTATTGCTATCTGCATACAGAGAAAGTATAAACATCTAATTTTAATTGTTACTAATTAATGCATAACAAAAGAATAAACTTTCAATCTCAAAACTAGAAGAAATGCACTGGACTACACTTGATTGTCCTTCCTACAGCTCGGATCTACACCCTGCGATTTTCATTTGTTTGGGCTGCTTAAAGAAACTAGGAAGCTAACAATTTTAAGATGAGGGCGTGGAGGGATTTGTGTGCAATTGGCTCCTGATGCAACCAGCTTCATTAAATGATGCTGCGAAAAAAAACCTTCCTTCTCACTGGAAAAAAATGTATTTCTAAAACAGGAAACTATGTAAAAATATAAATTATATTTACCTTTTATTTTTCAATAAATAAACTTTTTTTTAAAAATAAAATCCTGTTTATATTTGATTTATCCTTGTATTTTGACAGTAATTAAAAATGAATAGAATAGGTGATAGAAATTTATTTATATAAATTATAAACAAAGCCTCAGTTCCATCCAATTAAATTTTGCAACTGCTACAGTTATTTGCAACATATTTTACAGATGTTACATATTTTCAAAATAACAGAATCATACACTGCAGAAGTACCATGATATTATTATTAGGGTAGATTGGCAACAAAAAGCTAAAATTTGTAACTTCATATCTGTGGCAGAACTGAAACGGGTAGTAAGTCTTGACTGTGTGGAACAGGTATTATGGCTAAAGGAAGACTAGAATATACAACAGATTTCTTGGATTTGCTCGGTAGAAAAGCAAATTCAAGAAAAAACTGTTTTAACAAATTAAACTTATTCAGTGATTTTGTTTTTTTTACTGTTGTTTCCTGATAAAAAATTAAATTATTTATTAATAAAACATCATCATCTATCCTATTTTGTTATTCCACATATTAAGGAAACTTTGCAATCTATTATATATAAAAACAGAATTTATTTATTATCCCCCATCAGCATGTTATAATATATGAATGTATAGATAATAAATTTATGTTTGCTCTTAATGAAAAAAAAAAATTATTTATATCTACATTAATTATAAACATAAAAATCCATTTTAAAATTTCTTGCACAATTAAAAAAATTCTAAAAATTAAATATGACTTGCTTTGCCAAATAAAAAAATTCAATTTAAAACTAAGATTTACATTCCCCATGTGTATCTCGTTCATTATCATTTAAACTCATTATGTTGGAATTCTGAGTACTAATTCTTCTGAACTTTACTTCATTCTGATATTCATCAAGCAGAAAAATATATTTTGAGTTCTTTCATCAACAATTTCAGTTATTGTTTCTTTAATAGCAGGCAACAATAGTTAACAAATCATGTTGGTCCATCCATGTACTTCCAGCATAGTAATATCAAATAAGTAGTTGAATGTAATCCTACACTGTATTTAAAAATGAACTACATTAATCAGACTAATAATGTGGCAGTCATTAATGTCTTTAACTACATCCATAGTTCTAAATAAAACATAAATTGCTTATATTTCTTATTTCTACAGTTACATGTGATAACAAGGGCACATTTACTGCATTTATTAGGTAGTAGAATCTGTAATATTATTTAATAAATTATTTTTTAATCTTAATAAACTTCCCAAAGTGTAAAAAGTCTACATTATCATTGCCCATATGTTATAAATTCACTAGCCTTTCTAATTTGTCTTTAATTGTTCTCATAATTATATCTGTGTGTTGATGAAACTTTGTAATTAAAATAAATTGATTTACTAGTTTTGTTACTTTTTCAGATTTCCTCAGTTATTAGATACAGAATTTGTATATTTTTCTTCTTTTTTTTTAATTAAACATAAATAGAGTTGAAAAAACATCAGATTAAATAGACCATTCTTAGAGTAATTGTTGTAGATAAGTGCTTAATCAATAGTAGCAAATCCATCAGTAGTTAAAAATTACAACATTATTAAAAATCTCTTTTCCTGATTATTAAAAACAAACATTAAAGTTGTAAATTACAGAAGAGTCATGAGTGTTAAACCCTTTAAAGTCAAGCAGTGTAAACAGTTCCAAATCGATACATTAGCAATATAAATAAAATAAATCTTTAGTAAAAGGCGAAAGATTTATTCGAATTGAAAAGCGACCAGAGATACTGTTTATATGGAGAGTCAACTGCCACGGCATCCTGGCGCGACTGATGAATATCAGTCGCGCCAGGATAAGCAGAATTGCTTAACGGCGGTTCTGGTCGCCCCGAGGGTGGTAAAATTAACAAATAATCGAGACAGGTAGAAGAAGATGGTATTGATAACTTGTATTTTTAATTTCATGGTTTTTTGAGAACCTTATCTCAAATTTTAATATCGGGGCCCTGTACACCCCCTAAGTGTTGTGCTTGTCTTTGTTATTTGTGATTTATTGTTCTGTGTAGTTGTGCTTTTAAATAAAATGTAAGGGCCCTTTACACCCTTACATATGACGATCCTGATGGTGATACTAATTTCTTTCTAAGAACGTGACGACCTTAGTAGTCGATGCCCAAAAAAAAAATAATAAATAAATTTTAAAACAAATCAATACAATAGCATCCACGCGTTAGTCATATATTTATTTTACTTTATTCCCAGTGCCTCTGTTCAGCTATTTAAATTTTTTTTTAAATATATATGTGTTAGTAATTTGTTAATCAAAGAACAAAAAGAGCTATGCTGAATAACAGATTGAAAACATTTCAAGCTGTTTATAAAAGATATCACTTTAATTTTAAAACTAGATGACCATTAAAGGATATTTACGGACAAGTAAACAATACTGACTACTACCTTCATGCCTCTTATACAGGTTGGATAAGTTAAAATTTATATCAAACAAGAACATACCATGATCTATGACTCGAAAGACAGCATGATCCATAAACTAATCAGAGATCCCTCCAGTTAAAACAAATTAAAAGGAGGAAACCATTTAATGTTCTTAAGAAAATATTCAGATTTTTAATAAATACAGACTTCTAAAAGCTGTTATATATTACTCTTAAGGTTATCCAGCACTGAAATTTCTCCCTCGCCGAGAATAAGTTTCTCCTCCTGAAAACACCATAAATTAGACTTTGTGGCTGAATGATTTTGAACTAAAATAACAAGACGCAAACTACAAAACCCCCTCCTTCATGTAAACATTCCAAGCATGAAGTATGATCCTTAGACTATTCAACATATGCATAAAGATGACATAGAAGAACTTTACACTAGCTCACAACAAATTACTGAACAGATTACATAAAAAAAAAAAATATTTTTTGGCAGTTAATAGTAAATTGCACTAACAGCTGGAACAAAGCAGCCAGTTAGGAGATTATTAGTTTGATCAGTAGTAAGATGCGTTGAATCGCAGAAACCATTCAGAATAACCATTGTTTACACTCCTAATAGAAAGTCAAGACACTTCATTTCATAACTATTCAATGGAAGTCAATTATACTAGTGCAGCTTGTAATTCTAGCTATGTGAGTCAATTTAAAACAATTTTTTTTTTTTAAACAACTTTGAAGTGGTTCTTCCATTAGCCCACCAGACTGGTCTAGTGGTTAGTAACTCTGGTCTCCATGAGTGCATTGCCAGAGTCTGTGCATGTTATCCTACTATCAGTGTTTTTTGGCTGTCGGTCGTGTGTGTACCTTCCGACAGTATCAAGGCTCTACTGGTTTTAAGGCTGTTGTCACAGTTTGCACATATTCATTTTAGCACATATTTATTTGCTTCAATCACCGGTGGTATTTGGTTGAGATTTGTGCGACGCGTACCCGCCTCATCACGGCTGAAAGGTAACAACGACTGCTGGTCGTTAGCCACCATCACGAGAAAAAGTTCTGCTTTTTAGTACTCGCGCTCTTTTCAGAGCGAGGGCAGTAATCAGTGGTTTTTTGCTGTACGTTTAGTATTGCAATCAATCGATCCAGCAGCGGCCAAGAGGTACAAAGAGTGACAGGGGAACATAAGGGTCTCCGGCTGCCCGTCTCGCTGCGGGCAGTTGTCACATTTGTGGGCTTGCCCAACCCAGAGTGGTAGGTAGATAGCGAGAACAGTTAGTCTGTTTTAGCAGGGAATCTTCGGCCATGGAAGGTTTCCAGGAGGTTCGCAAGTCCAATCGGAAGCGCAAGCTGGAGCCTGTGACATCAACCTCCTCTGACGACGTGTCGAGCGCGATGGATACGGACGCTCCCACCCGGGCGAAAACACCATTGCTGTGGAGGAATTTCGTAAAGCCAAGTTTGCGAAAGTAATTAAGGAGGACCTGGATTACTTGGTTGAGTTTTTGTCTCTTCCCGGTGGCGTCAGTCCTGGGGCGAAGAAGATGATGCTGCCGCGGATACTCCATGTGCCCAAAGTTGTCCAGGCCCCAGCGCTACGCCGATGTTCTCAAGAATAAGCAGGAAGCCAGCAAGGCGGCTAAAAAGCCAGAGGTAATTTTTCTCAACAAGGCTGAGGACTCGGAGACCACGAGCAAGGACCTTAAACGCGACTTTCAGGTTGCTCTTCATGGTAACCGAAAGGAGCTTTACATTAGGGACATTAAGGAGACCAGTAGAGGGCTGGTAGTGGTTGCTGATAATAAGGAGACTGTCCGAGTCATCACGGAGTCTCCGGCGGTGAAAAAGCTTGAGGTCAAGATTGACCCCAAGCGATTGAGAAGGCCCCGTGTCATTGTGTATGACATAGAGCGGAGTCTGTCTGATGAGGAGGTTTTGTCTCTCATCCGAGAACAGAACACCGATTTAGACGAGGCTTCTTTCAAGAACAAGTGTAGGCTGGTCTTCAAGACTGGAAAGCGTAATGCCCCACGGTATCACGGGGTTTTTGAATTAGGTGCTGGTCTCTACCAGAAATTCGTGTCGGAGGGACGAATCTTCCTGGACTTCGCATCCTGTCGCGTTAAGAAATACCTTGACATGCAGCGATGTTTCAAGTGTTGTCGTTTCGGTCATAGGGCCAAATTCTGTAGATATGCGTCGGTCTGCGAGCATTGTAGCGAGGAATGCCACAAGCGTGACGACTGTCCGCAAAAGAAGGAAGCTCCGTCTTGCGTCAACTGTAAAACGTTGCGCAAAAATCGTAGGGACTCGGTTAATAGTAAGGAGTTCGGTTGCTACTTGAGAGCGGTTGAGATTTATTTCAACTCTCTCAATGGTTTGGTTCGGTCAAATTAATGCCCAGGGTGCCTATCCAGTCCAAGTAGAGTTAGGTGAGGTTGTCGAAAAGCGGAGCCTCAATGTTCTCCTTCTTCAACACCCGTACGTGGTCAAGGGTAATCTGCCAGGTTTTTCAGGCTAGAACAAGTTCTACGTTGTTAATAGTAAATCCGCCGTTCTGTGCAGGAAGTCATTAGATAGTGTCTTCATACTGCAGATCTCTGACACGCATCATGTCCTTGTTAAGCTTGCCGTGAATGATCTGGACCTGGTTGTTGTTGTTAGCTCGTACTTTCAGTACAGGGATCCCACTGAACTTCATTTGGAAAGATGAGATAGAATTATTAGGCTGGTAGCGGGTCGTCCTATTCTCATAGGAGTTGATGTGAACGCCAAATCGCTTCTTTGGCACAGTGAGGTCTCGGATGACAGCGGTGAATTAATCGAAGGTTTCATTGCGCAGCATCATTTTGATGTTTTTAATGTAGCCGACGAGTTGCCGACCTTCGGCGGTGCAGTTGGTTTGCGGGGGGCCTTTGGTGGCACCGAAATTGATGTTACCATGGGTAAGGACATCCCCGGTAGGATTCTAAATTGGTCAGTAGTCGATGAGTGCGAAAGCGATCATCGGCTAATTGTATTTGATTGGCTAGGTGGGCTGCGTAATGTCTTTAGGGCGGACGTCCATGTTCAGCAGGGACGCTTCCTGCACAGGCAGGCGATTGGCCCAAGTTTTCTAACATCCTTTCGGCCAGGTTGCGGGTTTTCGCTCGCACCGTGGACAAGTCCCATTAGACGAACTGGTATAGAGTTTTTCTTCTGCGGTGGTTAAAGCCGCTGAACGCTCTATCCCTCGAAGCACGGGTCGAGAGAGAGTAGCTCGATGGTGGACTCGGGAATTGACTGCGATAAAACAGACTGTGGACTGTCTCAGGAGAGCCGCACAGCGTGCGAACGATCCTGATCGGCGTGCAGTCTTGTTTGCGGAGTATCGTCAGAAAAGGACCGAGTATTTTCATAGAATTAGGTTTTGAAGCGTGATTCCTGGCGCTCTTTTGTTTAAGAGCAGGGAAATAAGGACCCATGGGTGTCATTTACAGAGTTCTTGGTCATAAGCGGAAAAAAGAAATTCTGTCGGCTCTCTTGACTCAAGATGGTGTTGTTGTTGTTGACAAAGATCGTGTCCTTACTCATCTAATGGACGATCTTCTTCCAGATGATACTGAGGTTGGTGAGACCTCTTATCATCGACGAGTCCGAGAGGAAGTTGCTGGTTTTCATTCAGACACTGTCTGCTGAAATTACTGAAGCGGAGGTCCGCCAAGTAATTTGCAGCCTGGCTAGGAACAAAGCCCCGGGATATGATGGTATCATGGTGGAACTCCTTGTTCGCACTCTGCCTGTTATTCTTGGTGTATTGACGAGGATTTTCAATTGGTTGCTGTTTGCTGGGCACTTCCCAGCGTGTTGGAAAGGAGGTATTTTGAAGCTGCTTTTCAAGAGTGGCGACAAGGAGCCCACTGTCAATTCCTCATACCGTCCTCTGACGCTCTTGCCTGTAGTAGGTAAGGTTTTCGAGAAGGTCCTATACCTCCACATCAATAGTAGGTTAACTTCTAACCATATGCTGATGGACGATCAGTATGGGTTCCGTCCTGGTAAGGGCACAGAGGACGCGATTCTTAGGGTAATGGATTTGGCTTCAGGCAGCGAGTGCAAGTGTGTACTTGGTGTCTTCTTGGACATATCCGGGGCGTTCAATAACTTGTGGTGGCCCTCAGCCTTGTTACAGTTGCAGAAGCGTGGTTGCACGCGAGACGAGATTAGAACTCTCTCAAGCTACTTCAGCGATAGAACTGCCGTTCTTTGTGACGGCAGTTCTGAGGTAGGAAAGACCCTGTCTAAAGGTTGTCCACAGGGCAATGTTCTAGGTCCACTCGTTTGGGTTGTTGAGTTTGATTCTCTCATGCGATTGCAGATGCCCAGCGGCTGTCGCATCGTGGCTTATGCCGACGATGGGCTGCTGCTGGTCGAGGGCAATTCGCGTGCCGAGATCAAGCTCAGAGCGACACAAGCATGTAGGCTGCTAAGGTTGTGGAGTTTTCAGCATAAGATGGTTTTCAGTGCGGAGAAAACCACTATGATGTTTTTGATTGGCCGGCTAGCAGCAACCCGCCACCCACGGGTTTTGATGGACGGCCTTCCAATTAGGTATGTCACCGTTCAGAAGTATCTGGGTGTTATCCTTGATGAGAGGCTTCTCTTCAAGGAGCACCTACAGTTTGTGGCAAAGAAGGCTATTGGTGCTTTCTTCGGCGTCCATAGAGTTATCCATCCCGATTGGGGGTTGAATTACCGCACCATGCGTATTCTTTACAAAGGTGTCTGTGAGGCCATTATGTTGTACGCTGCGCCCGTCTAGGCTCATCGTTTGCAATTTCAGAGTTATAGGGATATTCTTTTACGATCCCAGCGTCTTCTCTTGTTAGCTGTTGTCGGCGGTTACAGAACTGTTTCGCGAGAGGCAGTTACTGTGATTGCCGGCATGAAGCCTGTAGATATTTTGGCTACAGAGCGTAGCCAGCGGTACATATCAAAGAAGGGAGGCATTCTTACATCGGGGCGTATGCGTGAAATTGAAGACCAAAGTTTTGACTCTTGGCAAGCTAGATGGCATGAATCTTCTACTGGTACGCATGATATCTTTCCAAATGTTAGGGAGTTGCGTGCTATTAGTTGGGTTTCCCCCAATCGGTATACTACTCAATTTCTTTCGGGACATGGTGCCTTTAGGGACAGTTTAGGTTGGTTGATTCCGGCTTGTGTCCGGAGTGTAGGGTCGATGACATGGTGGACCATGTCCTTTACATCTGTCCGCGGTACGAAGCTGAGCGTACCAGAGTTGGTAGGGAACTTGAGAGAGTGAACTCCTTCTTGGATCTGCGAGTCAACTGGAGGACTCGCAGTGAGTGGACTATAGTAGCTGGCTTCCTAAAATTCCTCGCCCAACGCAGGACGGCCGAAGGGATTTAGTAGAGTAGGAAAACGAGTGGCAGGGGTCCGCTTGGGCAGTTTGATTGACCGAAGGTATGCGCTTCGGCAACGAGCCACGGTTAGATTAATAAGAGGTGTCATTTAAATTGAATTAAACTGTCGGTTGTCGGTGGAGTTGCGGCCGCTGTTAACGGGCATGAATCCATGCTCCGGGGTGTGCGGTTTGCGCTTTGACGAGGGCGTTTTATTGAGCAAACGACACTGTCGTCGAGGTGTGGCTGCATGCCGCTTAGGTGGCATGTAGCGGCGTTTCGACGGCGGTTATTGAGCGAAGGTAATGTCACGCGGGACTCGGCGATGGAGCTTGGCGGGAGTAGGCGTTTATTCTCCTCTCCCCGGTAGACCAGACCGGAGTCTGTAACTAGTTTGCACTCATGAAGAGTTTGTAGCTGGTTTATTAAGGGAACTAGGTCTAAATTTCGCTGTTACGATCAACACTTTTAGTGGAAAGTTGTTGTGGTTATTTTCCCTCGATTCTCGAGACATTCACGTAATTGCCTCTTTAAATTGGTAGATCTAGGCGCGGAGTTCGCGCTTCCGCGAAGTAGGCTCGTAGCTACTGTGAAATGTATAAAAAATTCATCTCTATAACAATTTCAGTAAAGTTAATATTTCTATTAGCAAGGCGCTTGTTTGCGTTTTTTTATCTACACAAAACATTCTGGTGAAATATGAAAAAAAGATTGGTTTTTGTTTATAAGTTATACTCTTAACTGGATTGTTATAAGCCTACATCTGTTTACCTGCCTCGACCAGCGTTCAACAACGCTGGTCTAGAAAGGGTAAACAAACTCATTACTGAGTGTTGACTCAGTAATCAATGTATATTTTTATTATTTATTAACATGGATTATAGCCATTTTACTTTCTTAAAGAATTTAGCTAGAATAGCTTTGTTAAAGAGGAAAATATAGTGATCATGCCAAAAATGGGGCATCGAGTTCTCTGCTGCAAATCTTTACATTTTAGGGTTCAACTAGACCAAAAAAATATGTGCTTTTTCCCTTATATCTCAGGATTGACCAAACCGATTTTCTTCAGTATTTCTATGTATGGAGCCATTACCACAATTTTTTTCAAAATTCATGGAACATTGATCATCATTTTTTTCAAAATTCATTTAGGAGGTGGGGATTATCACAAAAACCAATTTTCTTCAGACAGAAGAATTTTCTTGGACAGGTCTGCGGCTGAGTACCTTGGGGGCCCTCTTGAGTATGAGGGGGGTTGATTTGGTGCAGTGAGGCCATGGACACTCCGCTCCTGGTGCCTGAGGGCGTTGCTCACATTTTTAATGATTATGGCTGACAGTCGTGTGGGTAAGTGATAAGTTGGTAAGTAGTTGAGTTGTGTGTGTTTTGTGTACTCTGGGTGAGATTGTGGAAATTTAATTAACTTTTGAGTGTACTTTGGTGGGTAAGTTATGTCTTGTGGCCATGTCTTCATGGTTGTTGTGCGCTTGTCTTGTATTACGTCTTAGTACCTGTTAGATGTTCTATTTTTTATGGATTTTCCTTCTTTAGGTATTTGTGGTGTGTAGTGTGTGTAGTGGTCTGGTATGGATGATGTTTGCTTGTGGAGACCGAATGTGTGTGTGTGTGTGTGGGGGCGCTTACCCCCTCCTGAAGTAATGCGTTATTAACGGTTTCCCAGGAGGTGGGGCGCCAGGGGTGGATGTTTAGTCGGTAGTGCGCAGGAATACATACGCATTTTATGTAACAGCTTACGGAACCTGGTAGCGAGTCCGACACTGCTTCGGCGCCCGTAAATGGGGTTCCCCCACCTCAAAAAAAGGTATAGTAGTAGTGCAAGCTAATATAATACAGAACTGTGCAATTGTCATTATTATTATTATTATTATTATTATTATTATTATTATTATTATTATTATTATTATTATTATTATTATTATTATCATTAATACACATACGGTACAGTAAAAGTATAGAAATTAAGGAAGAAAAACATAATTAGTAAAAATTCCAGTGAAATAAATTAATTTATGAATTTATTCCGAAGACCTAATTACTGCATTTTAGACTTGAAAAAATAGTATAATATTACAGAGAAAGAAAAAGGACGTATTATCTGACTGAAAGAGTGAAACTCATTCAAAAGTATGTACCCTTTTTTTTGGAACCGCATCAAATCAAATCCGTTACGTTTAGTTTGAATGGCATTAACATGTAAGACGCGACTATTAAAGATTTATACTTCAAATAGTACGTACACACTTGGCCTGTATAAAACGTGAGACCTCATTCATAACTTTCGTTACGATTTTCTAATATATCATATTACATTTTTTTTATCTATTATAACAAAACATAAAAAGTTATACGTTTCATAATTTAATTTTTTTTAAACTTCTGTATTATAAACAATCCGAATTTTATTTTCACGATCCGAAGAAATTTGAAGTTTTGCGAATTATCTAGTAGCTGGGTATCCGGCGCAAAACAGCTATGATCCTCTTTAAAAAAATAACATTTGAATTAGTTTTTATGATAATGTTTATTTTTTGAGGCCAGAAAAAACTGTCGAAGAAATTATCAAAATAGTTTTTTTCTGATTGAAAAGAGGAAAGACTCGCCAAAATTAGTTCTTTTATTATTTTACTAGCATCATAGCGCTAGAGTTTTTTCCTGTTTAGCCTCCGGGAATTACCGTTCAGTTATTACTTCAGAGGATGATATGTATAAGCATAAATGAAGTGTAATCTTGTACAGTCTTAGTTCGACCATTCCTGAGATGTGTGGTTAATTGAAACCCAATCACCAAAGAACATCGACATCCACGATCTAATATTCAAATTCATATAAAAGTAAGCCTGTACTAGGACTGCAAAAAATGGGGCACACCCCATTTTTTGGAAAAAGAACCGATTTTTACCCCGTGCAAAAAAACCAATAGGTTCTTTTTTCATCTCTTGGCGTTTCATAATCCAGAAACCCCAAAAAAGTGGGTGGGTGTAATGGTTGTACGTATATGGTGTGTTGGCATGTTTAACCCGCCGGGTTGGTCTAGTGGTGAACGCGTCTTCCCAAATCAGCCGATTTGGAAGTCGAAAATTCCAGCGTTCAAGTCCTAGTAAACGCGGTTACTTTTATACGTATTTGAATCGTGGATACCGGTGTCCTTTGGTGGTTGGGTTTTAATTAACCACACATCTCAGGAATGGTGGAACTGAGACTATACAAGACTACACTTCATTTATACTCATCCGTATCATACACTGAATTTAATACCTGAACGGTTAATTCCCAGAGGCTAAACAAGAAAAGGAAAGAAAGAGAAAAGAAGTGTGTTGGCGTGTATAAAAATTAATAATTTTTGACTGGATACTCCGATTTTGATGAAATTTGGCACATAGACTCGTGTATATAGGGTAGTTTGTTGGTAAAGGTTTGGGGGTCAATATCTCCATGAGATGTGATAGGGTAGAGTTTCTTTGGAGTCAATTCTCTTAAAATTTTGCTAACACAACCTCACTTTATATTAAGCTCGGTACATGCTTATCTTATCATTTAAACAAAATTGCCACCAAATTCTTCTCCCCTTCCCCAAAAATCGTAAAAATAACTTTTTATTTATCGCATATTTTTTTAATATTTTCCTAAGTAACGTAGTTCATATAACCTCAAAAAATACTTTGGAGGCGATATTGGAGATGGGAGAGCTGATAAAAGTTTAAAAATATCAATTTTTAAAACCTTTTTTTAGTTTAAACTTTTAATAACAATAATATTACGATAAAATTTTATCATAATTCATCCCACCCCGAGAAAAGAAATTACCTTTTTTTAGTTGAACATTTTTCAGTTGATTTTTTTTTTTTAATTTCTTCAATTTAACATAATAAACGTATAAAAATCAAAAACCTTCTTTGGGGAATGGAGGAACAGAAAAAAGTTTAAAAATATGGATTATTTATTTTATTTTTTTATGTATCATTATTTTTCTACTACATAAAAATAAATAACCAATGCCAGGAAAGTATAAACTTTGTTGTCAGATTTTTTTCACAATTCTGGTAAATACATCAAAATATTATTACGCCCATTTAGTTAAAATTAGCATTCAAATTACGAAAAAAATTAAACTAAAATTTTGAAAATAAGTTAAATTATTTCGGGTGAAAGGGGTTGTCTGTTGTAAATATATATATATATATATATATATATACACACACACACACACACACACACACTATATAACGGTATTTCAAAAACGACGCAACCCTTAGATTAAGAAGGTCGAGCATAGGTAAATTTTATTTCTCCCTACATTTCACTTGGTTACACTGTACTCAAGGTTAGCAGCTTGATTTGCTAACCTTCTTATGCGATAAATGCATAAGAAGTAGTCTTTCTGTGCACTTTTTATGCAGAAATACTATAAATGTCCTTATGCACTTAGTGCTATTCCAGCATAAATTCGTCTCTATTGTGTTAACTATGTCGTTTTCCAAATACGGTTGTGTGTTTATTATTGAGACTTATTGCGCGTATAAATCTTACGAACGTGTTAAAGACAAAATTCGGATAAAATTTTCGAATTCTTCACTTCCTAATAAGTTGACAATATCGCGTTTGATAATAAATTTCGTGAGACTGGGAGTGAACATGATCGGAAAATCACAGGTTGACCATCACTGTTAACAGTAGAAGTTCTGGAGGATGTGAAAGAACGTCTGACTCGTTCGTTCACCCAGAAAATCGCTCAAAAAGTTATCTTCACAGGCCGGGCTTTCACTATCTACAGCTTTCAGAGCTACTAAAAATTACAATCGTATGCTTTTCGCATCGGTGTCGTTCAAGAACTGAAAGAAGTAGACCACAAAAAAGGTTTACACTCGTTCTCTTGTTGATGACAACGGTATTGAAATTTTAGATAGTGTTTATTTCAGCAACGAGGCACGGTTTCATTCGGATGGCTACATTAACAGCCAAAACTGCCGAATATGGAGCGCTGAAAATCCTCACGTGTTTTACGAATGACCATTACACGCACGTAATATTGATGTTTAGTATGCGATCTCCCGGTTTCGCGTAATAGGGCCTTTAATTTATGACAAATCAGTAGACGGTGTGGTTTATCGCAACTTTATCGAATAGTTTATTGGCATGTTAGATTTACACGAACGAGAATATTGGTTCCAGCAGGATAACACAACGTGTCGTATTGCTAATGAAACGCTGGGTATGTTACGGAAAGTTTTTTGTCATCGTTTGATATCAAAAGTGTTGTTGCCTCCAAGATTCCCAGATTACACCAGCTGGCCTTTTTCCTTTGGGAGTGTTTAAAAAGTATAGTTTTTAAAAACAATTCTCATACATTTGACGATTTGAACTAAACTAACAATTAAAGTGAGATTTCAAATATTAAAAGTGGCTGCAAATGTTGTGAAAGTGTACGAACCTGCATCGGGATCTTGGAAATCATTTTGAACATCTATTGTAAAGTTATTAAAGATAATTTTAATATTGTTGTATATGTATTTTATTAATATTTTTGTAATAATTTCACGTCAATCAAAAGGGGTTGCGTCCTTTTTGAAAAACTTCTTTTACATATATATTATGAGGTAGATCTGAAACTGAGATAACTTATACAAAACTAGCCCTTATTCGGGGTTTATAAGAGCTTGTTTACGTATAACATATCCATATATATATATATATATATATATATCTTGAGATATATACATATGTCAATGTGTATATTAAACACAAAATAAATTTACGTAATAAGCAATTATAATAATATATAGAAACGAGTAGTCAACTTTAAGCGGCTATGTGGGAGTTCATCGGAAAATCCGCTAGTTGCTTAACTGCGTTAAAAACTTCTTTTGAATAAGTTATCCCAGTTTCAGATCGACCTCAAAATTAATTTAGGTCACTGAACAGCCGGCCTCCATGGCGCGAGCGGTAGCGTCTCGGCCTTTCATCCGGAAGTCTCGGGTTCGAATCCATCTCGGGCATGGCATTTTCACACGCTACATTTGTCTTTCATCTTATCCTCTGAAGCAATACTCGGTGTCCCGGAGGTTAAAAAAAAAAGTACACATAAACATAGAGCAAACAATCCTGACTTGTGCAAAGTATAGAATCCTTTCACCGGTTACCTTGTGACTTGAAATAGTAAGAGTACAATCTATTGTCAGCGTAGAAATTATAAATACTCAAATTTTACATTATAAAATAAAAACTAGATACCTAATTTCAAAACAAATCACACAATCCTTTAGATAATTTCTTCTGCGTCTACGTTAATGTTTTACTACTTTTTAAAAGGGTATTATTATGCTAAGAACGATAAATACATTTTCTGAGCCTTTAGTTGCATAATTTGGTTTTGATCGCGTACCATTAAAAAACTACTGACCACTGACCAATCATATTGACATTCTTACACGGTATAGTCCACTCCATTAAGTTATCATACCATAAATTTCATATCTAAGTATTCAACCTTTTATTAACTGTTGTTCAATTTGTAAAATCATTTTATCTTCGCTTATCTCTCTCTCTCTCTCTCTCTCTCTATATATATATATATATATATATATATATATATATATATAGAAAATGGATTTTTGTCTTCGTCCTTATTTTAAATTGATGATTATGTTATTTATGAAAGTTATTGTTAACGTGATTTTTTTTAAAGATTTTTATTTGTTTAATAATTGCATATTAATTTTTTTTACGTTGTCAAAAATGTATTTTCACAACGTGCTTTTGAATTTACAAAAAAAATCAATGGTTTCCAGATAATTTAAATTTTAATCTATTCATTCAGGAATATAACTTGATATTTTGGTATTAATAATTCTAATCACAAACATTAACAAATTACGTAAATCAGAAATAATCTTAATTTTTTTGTTTTAATTTAATGTTTTTTGAATTAATAAAACTTTTAATTCTTACTGTATTTCAGCTTAACAGTACATCCGTAATAACTATTTTAGATGCTAATTATTGTTAATATTTTAATACAAAAATTTAAACAAAGATTTACAAATTATGTTGTCTTTTTTTAAATTATTTGCTGATGATAATACGTACAGTAAACACTGGTAACTAATACACTATTATTAACGTAACAAAACAGTACGAACATGAGTTAAGAATGAGCGTTTTCTTATAAAGTTTTAAAAATAATTATAACAAGAGTAAAATCAAGAAATATAAAAAGTTATTATGGAGTTATAATTATGAGAATAAAACAGGTTTCGTAGTAGAAGTGAATCTGATCTAAGTCCTTGGCCCGGATGGTGGAATCACTTCCGCTTAGTAATAATATACTAATTACGTAATCTACTTCAATACAATTAGGTAACGACTAAAGAAGAAATACAAAATTAATAAAATACTTCTAAGAGTAAAATTATGTAATGTACACAAACGAGGTATTTTGTTTCGTGAAGAAGATAGTATTAATATGTTACGGAGAGGCCTATTTTAAATATTCATTTAACTTTTAAGAAACTACAGTTTGCTGTTAAAATATTCATCTATACCACTAGTTCAGGGGTTGGCAACGCGGCGCCCTCGACGAAATTTTTAAACGCCCTCACTATATTAAACGCCCCTACCTACTGAGCACAATAACCACATCGGCGTCGCGCGTATATAAGATGATATAATTGCGCAAACTCAGTAACAGAAAATAGCAATCAAGGTCATACACCGACACACTTGCTACTTAGCACGTAGGAATATTCTCGCTTCTGATAAATTTGGTAGTGTTACCGTATTTTGAGTGTTATTATTATTGACTATATTTTATTATGTATTGGTAACCATATCACGCAAGATTAGTCGCGCTTTTCATTATCAAATACGTATCGTACTGGTTAAACGGATTTTATAAATACCAATCATGAATAATTGTAAAATAAAAAGAATTTATTGTTTTAATCTTGACTGGGAGGAACAATTTTGTTTTATAGACTTCAAGTAATTGTAGTCCATTAATTAAAATATATTGTTTTTTTATGATTATTTAATTATTATATTTAAATATATTATGTCATATTAAATAAACTATGAAAACTGGTTTGTTTATGTTAAAACCATTCAGATATTTCATCAGCACTTTCTGAGTGGAAGGACATAAAAATCCATCAATATGGCTTCAATGAGCGAGTTGCGCTATTATTTCAATAAAGTGACATTGGTTTTATAATATTTGTTATTATTTTGGGAATATATCTGAATATCAGCGATACTAATTCTCTATATAGTGTTAGTTATTTTTATACAAAAACAATTCATTTCAGAACTATACAATGGAAGTCAATTATCTTGGCTGGTTTGTAATTCCAGCAATGCAAAGTCAAATCAAAACAATTTTTATTTAAAACTACTTTGAATTGGTTCTTCCATTAGCCCACCAGTCTGGTCTAGTGGTTGACTAGTCATTGCAAATCAGCTGATTTTATAGTCAAGAGTTCTAAGGTTCAAATTCTAGTAAGGCAACTGCCTAAAAGTAACAATCTAAAAAATTATCTGTAAGAAAGTAATTACGTTTATACGGATTTGAATACTAGTTTATGGATACCGGTGTTTAGGTTTCAGTTAACCACACACCTCATGAGTAGTTGATCCGGGACTGTACAAGACTACATTTACATATCATTCTCTGAAGTAATACCTTACAGTGGTTTTGGATGGTAAACGGAAAAAAAGGTTCTACCATCGACAAAAAAACCACCACTTTCTTGTCCACCCAGTATCTGAGTAGATACTTTTAAAATTCACAATACCCACTACAACTGACCCTTATCCACAATTCTGTATGTCTCAAATATACAACTTATATAACACGTTAATGGCAGTCACTTAACATTCTTACATAAATTCTGCAGGAAATGCAGAACAAAAACTAACTTTTCACAAAAAAACAAACAGATCACACAAACCAACTGTATATTTGTTTACTGAATTTCAACAAATTGGACTGAACATACATTCATACAAGCAACAGAATATTTTTTCTATCTGAAGATTTTAACACAAATTGGATTAGTATATTTAAAGGGTAAAAAAATGTTGATATCCATGAAGTATTGCTTTTACATAAATGAATCTTTTCCATAACCTCTTACTGGTTTTTGACGGAACAGGTGGTCTAAAAACCCAATTATCATTATGAATGGTACAGTGATAAACCAACCAGATTGTCTATTGATTACACCAAAACAAAGGTGTTTTGGTGTAATTAATGTTTTTGTTTGACACTTAATTACCATTAAATTTATATTCATCAACTTTTATGATAATCAAGCAAGACATAATACATTACCTGAAATAACGAAGAACATTTGGTTATGGATTTTATTAATATGGTGGTATTTTACCTCCTTTACATATCAGTATTTCACCTGTTTTAACAATATTCAAAAATTTGTTGACATAAAATTATTTAAATTTGACACGATTTATTATACGCAAATTATATTTTAATACTCCTAATCTACAGTTGCTTGGTGGTACAAGTGGAATTAATTTTTCAGCTAAAAATATTAATGCATAAGGCTGCAAGTCATACTTGAAAGATAATCCATTAAAAAATCAGCAAGTGAAAGAATGCCGCAACCAGTCTATGAAAGTGGGCCAACTCATCGAAGTACAGGTATCAATGAATAAAAGATTATTACCACCGTTTATATCATAGAAATAAATATAATATTGACGTTATTGTTTTATCCAATGAAACGGACATTTGAAAACTTGGTATATTAAAGATAAAATAATTCTATGCTGAGATGGTAGTAATAAGATATTTATACAATTATATTGTTTTTATTTTACAAAATACTTACACAAGTTTTTTACCTCCACCTTTTAATAAATTGCTCTTTCAATTTTATATACTTTTACATCAATGAAAGAAGACACTACAATCAGATCTTATAAGATTTAGTCGTTAACACTCGCACAAATGGGTGAATCCATTTTCAACAATTATTCACAAACGTTAACCGTAATTCTCCCAGAGGATTTGTATGAGTCGCTTCAGGACAAGCAAGTAATATGGACATAGATTCATCTCCAGTAGGTATGCAACAGCAAATTCCTACAACAAACACCAGTAAAAAGAGGAAATGTGAGACTGCCACTGGCTCATCAAAGAAAACTGAGTACAGCACAGAAAGCAACTCCGGAAATGACGAACTATCATCAACCTGCTGACTATCGCCCAGATTTTCCAGCTACTGCCAAATCTACTCCATGGTGTTCATAGAATTTCATCAAAGAATAAAAACAGTAACAAGACAGGTACGATTAATCCTGATAAAGATTGCAACAGGTTCATTATCACAGCTACCTAACAGATTTCCCGACATTGTTCCCATTCGATGCGACAATAGGTGCAATGGAATTCTTAAAAGAATTTGAGCGCAGCTCCAACAAACAATTCAGGGAGCAAGATGCTGATTTATTTGTAATCAGCTACCATGACACCAAAAGTTCAAAGTGAAAGCACTTCAACAACTGTGCCTACAACAGGTCAGTTTCATGGACCCGCTACTCTCACAGATTGGAACCTAGAGACAAATGTTCTAGCATCAAAGAACTTGATTGCTGCCGTATCATTGAACAGCTATCTAAACAGCAACGGGAAATTTTATTCCTGGCTGTCAGAGGAAACACCCTTCTGCAATTGCTTATTTTCCCTCTGGACAGGATCATTATCCCGGGCAGCATGCTGCAGTTCATGCGAAGATACTGCAAAACAAAAGCGATTAAATGAGCCTGACTCTGGAATTGATAAGAGGACTGTAAACATACATCAAAATCAAATATCCAAACGTTTAAAACTAGTAAAATGTATAAATTGTTTGATGAAATAATATGGATGTTTTATTAGTACCCCATGTCCCTACCCAAAAGATTATTACAATCTTCATTCTGGATAAACACAATTAATTACTAAACAGTTGGATGAGCACGAGAAGGTTGTGCATAGTGCATTAAGTCAGTAAAATTGCATATTGACATGACAATAGTCATGTCAATATGCAAAATTTCTCTATTAATTTATGAATTTGTATTTGAATAATGTACAATCATTTTTTGAGCGAGAAAGAGGTATTTAAAAAACTTACCTCACAACCAATGAGAGTATTTACATATTAATTTTATTTGTTTGATATGATTATTTTAAAGGATTTGTAAAATGTAATCTGTACCAATGGCAAATGTAATTCATTGTATATTGAGACTTGTCAAGCCTCATGAATAAAAAATAAAGCTAACATTATAACTTATGTTGTATTAGATGTAATATAAGTAGTGTTTTTTTAACACTGTACCTTGTAAGTAACTTATATTCAATTGTATTAGATGTAATATAAGTAACGTTTTTTAACATTGTAACTTGTATGTAATTATGTGACAATGTTAGTGTTTAAATGTTGACGCTCTTGCGCATGCGAGCTGTAACATAATAAGCTTTGTTGGAAGGGGAATGTAATTATATTTTTTTCACCGGCCGGCTAATAAGCATGCAGAAAGGGCACTGGCACTCTCTCTTTGGACTTGGAAGGAGCAGGATCCAGTCATTAAGATTGGCGATGCTGTGAACGGAACAACGCAGTAGAGAGTCCAATACGTATGAAGATGACCACCCTTCATGATGTAGCGAGTGTCCGGCTGGCATCAAAGGGTGAATGAATCCCAACATTAAAACTATTATTTTCAAGGCAAATTACATTAATAAAATTGAAATCTATTCAAACATTCAAATTTCTTAGTGTATTTCAGTTCATTTACACGATCCTTCAGAAAACTAAACAAAATTAAATTTCAGTAATCGCTTTTATAAAACATTTTTATTTTTCTTTGCGTCGTTCTTGGCACGTCATCGGTGCAGGGCTAAGCGTGGTCAGCTGAGAACGGCGCAATATCTGTGGACCACCTACTTTGGGTAAATATTTCTTTTTCAATGCAGTAGGAAGCTTTCTACTAAATCCTGGTACCATTATAAATCCCAATATATTTGAAAGATTCCAGTTTATGGGTGGTCTTAATAAATGCAGAAATTTGTGATCAAGCTAGATTTGATCCATATTTTTATGTAATAAATAATATGTAGTTCATTTCTCTGCAATGCTGTTTTGAAGCTACAACCATTTAAAACACCACTAGATTACAGATTTATGCTAGAAACCACAGAAAACTTCAGTGTGCAGGCTTCATTTTGGTAGTGGAAGCAAATAGTTGTATAAATAATGCAGAAAAGTGTACGTAGATTTGAATTGAAAATCTACAGGATATGTAATATAGATAGAGAAATATATGAGCGACCGAAATATTGCTGGAAAGCAACGTATACATGAACAATACAGACAGCAATCACAGTGCATAGGTATATAAATTAGCTCGAGCAAAAGTTTTTTTATGGACATTAGTTTGTTTACTAAATACACTAAAAATTTTGCTTCAAACTTATTAACATAGTATCAGACGTGCATTTTTTTCTGATGCCTGGTAATTACAATAATTACTAACAATCATATTACTATAGGAAAAGAATGCAACAAGACACAATATATTTCTAGATTTATTTAATATAAAACAAAGAATATTCAATAAGTACAAAAAGATTAAGTAGTTTCTTCACAAACAGGCATAGTAAAATTCCTTCACCTCACCTGAAAAAGATAAAAAAGAATGAATTAGATTAATTAGTTCCAAGCACAACCATTTATTATTACTGTGAGCATGTGAGGTTTCAGCTAGGACTGTTTTTCAGACTTTTCATTTTATCTAGGCATGTTCTATGAATGTGCCTAGATCAAATTATTATCACGATAATTTGGGACGGGTTTCACTTTTCTGTTTGTATTTCCATTATGGCTGACCATGGATGTTAGTTCTTATCAAAAAGGCAACATTGATGGAAAATTTTTAGAAAACAAGCAGTAATTAGGAGGATGATTATGACTGATTATTGTTTTTGGATTGATGATAAATTCTGTAATGATACTAACAATTATTGACACTCAAAATCTTGAGGACAATAATAATGATTTTATTCATGACAAACAACATATCTAGTGGTGTGTGTGATAAAGTTATTATAACTTTTTAGATAAATTATAGAAAAATTATCCATATTAAGTGAAATGACCTGCTTTCAGATTTTACCCATCAAATGCATTACACAACGTTAAGCAGCATGACCTTTTCCATCCATAAGGCCTGGCATATACTTTTTCTTTTAAAATTGGCCCATCAAGTTCAGTTACCGTGGATCTTTATTGGGTTAGTATTAACGGTTTCTCCCCATAAAATTATCAAAACAAACATGGCAGGCCATTCTATGGCTCCCTCTGTGACCTATGCAATGATCTGGAAATCACTATAAAATATAATTTTTTAACTATGCAGATCCGCACTTGTTTTTTACCTCTTAATATACCTCAGTTTAAGATATGAAGCAGTTTCCATGTATCGCCTGTATGCTTAATAAAATGTACATTTCATCAACAATGGGAACACATTTTTCTTCTCTGTAACATTTAGTAACTTAAATATTGTATTCTTTGTTCTTGTATTTCATAATTTTCAATGAGAATATTTATACTTTTTTTTTCTCCATAAATCCTAAGCTCCAAACTATAGCCTCTTTCGGTTTATTACAAATATGTTTAGCTGTAGGAAGCACGCACTTTTTCTTTTTAAAATAGAAATTGTATACAATTTGCCTGGCTAAACATTCACCAAAACCATCTAAATTACAGTTTTATGTGAAGTAGTAGTGGTAGTATGACTTTAGCCACTCTCAATTAACAAATGTTTATTTATTAATAAATTTTTATCACCAGCTACAAAGTTTTTGTTGCAATGGCCAGTTCTTCTTCACTTGGTAACGACTTTTAGTATCACGACTATCCCAAAGACAAAGAAAATAACATTTTGTAAACCTACCTTACCTAGTAAACCAATTAGTAACAAAACAGCTTTCAGATCACTCCAAAGTTGCCACTATGCTATTTGTGTTTTATTGCTTCTAATAGAGATTCCTCAGTTTCACTGCTTTCTTGAAAAGGATCAATATAAACACGCCAATTCTCCAGGAATTGCTGTTGCTGAATCCCAAGCTCTTTCATCAGGCCATCAATATCAGTACACAAATGCACAATGAATTTCTCATTAAAATAAGTTTAGTTATTTCATGTTCTAAACATAATAACTTTTGTTTTTTCTGTTAAAAAGTTCCACTGTTGCATTCTAGATTGCGAACTAAATTATTAAGTTAATGTTGTTGAATTATTTCTCATCAGATGCAGAAGAAATTCTTCAACATCCTCTCCATCTTCTGTTCATTTTTCCTCTAGCAATGTCAGATTAGATGGTGATACAGGTAACTACTCCTCTCTGTGTGGTACCCGCTTTAGAGCTTAGAATATATCTGCCTATTTTATGAACTTTCTATTTTTGAATGAAAGTAGCAGGCTGTGAGATTGTACTTATGTTCATGTCTAACTAGCGGTAGATAAAGCAAACTGCATGACTTGTCATTTCCTCTTCAACCATTCAGTTAGAATTATTGATCACGATTTGCAAATAACATAAGGCACCCAGATTTTATCTTGATTCCAGAGTGTACAATAAAAATAAAATTTATAACTTGTTTTTTTTTATCATTTCAGAAATTCTCTTTCTTTGAGATTTAAGCGTAAGTTTACCAGACATAAAAAACTGTCCGGATAATTTGAATGTCCACAAACTTTTGCCGATGCCAAGTTAAACCAAATAAAAACAAGAAAAATCACTTCAGATTATAAAGAACTGTTGAAAATATAGCAAAACACTAATAACTGTGAAACATAACACACAGTATAGACAAATGAAGAGTGAATAACATTTTAAGCTCTGTAGTATGTCTATAATAAAATCTACTTCTCATGATACATTGTATACATTTATTATTTTTTTCTTTAAGCATGTATGCAAATTGTTTAAAAGTAAAAATTCAGAAACTACTCTTAATTGTAATGAGTAGTTGATCAAAATGTGTTTATTATGAAATTTTTTTTATAAATTTAGGATATACATAAAACCTAGATGTAATACAATTTCAATAGCACATCTGAAATCAGCACCCAAATTACAGTGAGAAAAGTTGTGTAACATGTTAAGATACAAATTCTGTGTTGAGAAGTGTTATTACATAAAATATCAATTTATATTAAATATGTGAAATAATGTAAATATATGAAGTAAATAATATCAGTTAACCTAGCCATTTAATTTATAATAGTTGCAAATATTACTTATTGCGATGGAACTGTTTTTAAGTTTATTATTGGAAGTAATATGAAATAAAATTTACTACAGGATGTCTTGCTCATATTTATTACTATAGCGATTTTTCAACTTTGATTACTTACAATTCAAAAAACAAAGCATTTATCAAGAAATGGTGTTCACCATATCTTCTATCTGGAAACTTCACATTAAATCCTGTATCATTTAGCAAAGAAATTTTTTAAGTAAGAATTTTTAGCTACTTGGAATTTCAGCAAGCAGAACGGAAAAAAAAGTAAGATTAATGTGTAGGAAATAATCTAAATTCTTACTTCACTTCTGAAGTGAGCTCAAACATCTTAAAATAGCCTGGTTAAATTCATCTTGCATAGTTTTCTATCTGAAATACACAAATAAAGATAATTAGTTTAAAATTTAACTTAATTCATAAAGCTACACGCAAAAAAAAACTTTGTCAGAAAATAATTAACATCAAATTAATCAGACATATGCTTGTCTAAATTGAAATATTCATCATAAAAAATTAACTACTACAGGGGTCATTCAACAAATCCTTAGAAAATGGCAAGGGGAAAAAATCACTGGGAGGCCAAATCCAGTGAATGTTGTAATTCAAACTTTATTTCCATAATTTTGGCCATCAAAACTGCCGCTTGTGTGCATCCTTCCTGCATTGTCTTCCTGGAAAGGTAGTAACTTTTCTTTTTCAAATGAGGATGTTTTTCTTGATTTCTTCACTCAACCGGTGCAATAACAACACACAATACTCTCCAGTTACTGTTTGTCCTTTTTCCAAGCAATCAGTGTAGATAACACTGATGCATGCATCCCAAAAACCATGGCAGTCACCTTGCTGGCTGATTTCAGTCTTCAGAGCTCGTTCTCCTTCAAAAACCCACTGTTTTAACTGTTCCTTTGTCTCTAGTGCAGTAGTGTATCCATGTTTCATCCACAGTTACTAGTCAGGATTGCAATGGAAAACCACCAAACAGCCTCAGAGTCTATACCACAATTGCGTTTATTCTCCACTAAGAGCAAACGTGGCGACACCCATCTTGCCAAAATTTTTCACATCCAATTTTCTGTCAAAATTGAAAACTATGTACCTTGCGATATGCTTGTGGCCTCAATTATTTCACGTACTTTGATTCGTCCCATCACTTGAAACAATTTCGAATTTTGAGAATCATAGTGAATTTTGTCAATCATTATGGGGATGGTCAATTCCACTAATGTCCTGAATGTTCCTCTTTTGTGGATGTATGGTCACGTTTTAAACTCATTTACCAAACTGTAAACAGTTGCAAACATAGGAGCAGATGTGCCATGAACTTCGTCCTACTCAGCTTGGATCTCTTTCTGTGTCAAGCCTTTTAAAATTAAATGTTTAATCACCATTCAAATCTCACTTTTTTCACTTGACGCTTGTTGCGTCAATTGACTATGGCAATGAAACCACGTGTGATGGATAGAGCTGAAACTTGCACACTAGCAACAAATGACACTTACTAAAAACAAACCTTTTTGATACTACAAATGCCATCCTCTTGGGACTTAAACGACCCTTGTAAAACAAAAGTAGCTACTTTTAAGTAAAAAAATTTACTTATATAATAGAAAATCCCATAAAAGGAGTAATGAATCATTAATTTTGATTAAAAAAAACCAACTTTCTTAAAAAAGGATATTTATTTAATGAATAAAAAGAAAATTGTCTAATTTTAGCATTGCTAGTTACTACAGTAACTCTCAAAATCCACCTTAAACACCATAGATAGGTATAACATTTTTTTTTACACTTTTCACCTGTTACCCAACAATTATATAATATAATATATTAACTCTTTATATAATATATATATATATATTACAATTATAGCAATTGTATGTTAATATATAGTTGCATTTAAGAATATTAAATATTTTTAAAAAAATACATTCAATAGTAGTAATAATGAAAACTATTATTATTAAAGACAAATTTTTAAATGATTGCTTTGAGAACTTACCAATCTTAGCTACTGATTAATTTCTTGTTAACTTTCTAGCTCCATATATTAACAGTTCATACAAGATTAATTAGAAATGTCCTTTTCCAAAATGTCCATCAAACAGCCCAGATGTCAAATCTAAAAATACAAGCTAAATTACAGAAAAATCATTCAAATATTGCTAACGAACAATATCTTTTAAAAATAAAAATGAAATTGTCACTTATCAGAACAGTATGCAGTCAGCAATTTTATGTTATGACAGGGATAACTGTTAAAAAGAACTCATCATCAAGTGTCATGTTTCACTTATCATAGTTACAAGCACATCAAGTTGTCTTGTAAGAAAGTTTCACTAATATCTAACTAAAAGATGTGTTATAATAAAATGTCAATAAACATTAACCTTAAACCAATAAACATTATTAAATTTAACTACAAGTTAAAACTAACTAATAGAGACCTAAAAGTTAACCCTGAGTGTACAAGGAAAACTGAGGACATTTACCACTATTTGAACAAGGCATTCAAGTCAGAAGGCAAATAAATAGTTTTCCATCAATCTTGTCTGACTTCAAGTATTGGAGCAAACCCTCCAAAGATAAAAATCTTGGTATTAATAAAACCTAGATTCTCGTTAATATTTTTAGATAAATTATCTAAATTTGTCAGAAAATCTGATAAAACAACAGATCTCACAACCCTGTAAAAAAAGTTGTCAAAATCAATTCTTGCCATTTTTTTATCTGTTTGGTTTCAAATAAATGTAGAATAAAGCAAATAAATAGAAAAAAATTTAAATTAACAAAGAAAACCAATGAGAATCTTACGCCAAAAACTTAAAACATGGGTTACCTTTTTCAATATAAGAAAAATAGATGTAGTTAAAAAAACATGTAGTTAGTTACCTACATGGTTTTCCCATTTATTTAATCAACCCACCACCACTACTACTGCTGCTACATATATTTTTTTCTGAATCTGAACATGGAATTTTTTCTTGGAATTCCCTAGAAAGAAATGAAAAATTTATTACGCAAGCCCTATTGATCTAGATCAAATTTATGAGAAATGAAATAACTTATGGTTTTAAGAAATAAAATTGCATTTTATTTCATGCACAAAACTAAAATTGTTAAAATATAAACAAAGAAAAAATTAAAATAAAAGTGGAGTGACTCCACTTGATCTGAGTAATAAATCGCTATTAATAAACCATTCCTGAAATAATCACAATTGAAGAAAACAAATGCCACTAAAAACTTAATTTTTGCAAGATGTAACTTTATAAGAACCTAAATACCACAAATTCATTCAAACCTTAAATGATTATCACTTTTCTATTGCACAGCTCTATAATACAGCTCAATATATATTAAACAAATCAATCTTACCTTCCTTTACCTATATAAAAGTAGGCTGCTTGCATCAAACCTTTTGAACAAAACAAAAGACAAGGATCTTTTAAGCCTTTACATTTGATCAAAATTCAACTTGTAAATCAAGATCAAAGAAAGAATTATACATATTATCAAAACAGAACAAAAGTAAAACTAGGAACATTTTTAAACTAGCCAACCATTGAGAAGCAAAGAAAAGATAATCAGAAAAAAGGAGGTCAAAGGTAAAAGGCAGGCCCAACAGAAGTTATCTATTAATATCTAATAAATCATACAATTTCAATTACCAGATTTAATATGGTAGAAGAATCCAAATTACCATACAAAATGTCGAAAATAGGTTTAATTAGGAAAATGTAAAGCATATTTTAAATCTGACAGTAATCACTTTATATTCATTTATCATTTGAACCATACACAAATCAGATTTTGCTTAATAGAATAATAATACACTACCAAACGCATATATTATATTGGGGGGGGGGGGGGGTGAATACACCAATGTTGATGGATGATCCATCTCAATATATGATTGTTCTTAATTTATAGCAATTAATTATTTACAGTTTAAATTCATACTCACTATCTTTTGATGCAGGCCTAGAATATTCTGATGTTCCTCACCTGCAATGCAACAGGCAAAAAACATAAGATTCAATAAATAAAAAAAGCTCTTATTTGTTAAAAAAAAAAATTCAGAAAATCATAATAATCATTTAAGTCAGAAACTCTAATCTGGCAATTCTGATTGTATCATCACTTACATGTAATTAAAATCTAACATCATATATTCATATCTGCTTAAACATAAAATCTATTTTTAATTCAACCAAGTCATAGTCTGTGTAATGTAAAAAAAGTTCATTAGCAAAGTGTAAAATTTTTGTACTTCATGAATTACAGGTTGCATATATAGCCTAATATGGTTCAAACAATGTTAAGACTAAATTTCTAAATTCTTCTGAAACTGAATAAGTTACAATCGGTAAAAATATTCTTATTATGACTTGGAAAAATGCATAATGAATTTTATTAATTTTGGGATACATAATCTCTAGAAAAGTGAACATTTACATAATGATAGCAATGGCAATGGAAAAGGAAATTAGATGTTTACATATCGCATATTGTTAAAGTTTCTACGTGTATTTAGTTTTATCATTAACACATATTACTTTTTTTTTTAAATATGATGAAAATCAGTTGACAATTTTATTAATTGAGATTAACTATACATTATAATGTTCTGATTAATACAGAACTTTATAATCTTTTCCTTTATATATTTATTATACTGTAACTATTTCATTTTAGGCTGTGGCTGATCTGCTATTATATTTTGTTGAAACTGGATGCGTTGTAAAGTTTACATACATATTCATTATTAATTTTATGACTATGATTTTGCATACCATACTTTTTGTTTTCCATCTGTTTGCCCGAAATGAGTTCAGCTCGCAGGGTTAACCATAAGCTCATGTTTGATTATTTCTTAAAAACAAATCCTCAAGATAGTACTAATTTTGTACTCAAGAAAACGAGACTAAATCTATCTGGGCTACCGAATTTAGAATTAAAAACAAGAAAAAAACAAATAGGGTAATCACACTGAAAAATGAGATAAAATTGTCTATACGATTAGGTATAATGTTAAATACATTGAAGTAGTAATGAGTGCCATAAGAAGGATATTTCACAATTTTATGGCAAACTAACTTCAAAGGTTCTAGTAGTAGTAAATAATGAAAATAGTCTTCCTTAGTTCAGTTTAAATACTTCCACAAGACATCCACAATTAAAACACAAAGACACTCTTTTTAGCTTGATTATAGACTGGATAGAAACTGTTTCTAAATTACCTAATTTGCTGTAGTCCATGCCAAAAGAGGAAGAATTTCCTGAGGGCGGCAATTTAGTTTTCATGGTCAAGTATTATCATGACAAAATGCAGAGCTTAGGTTTTGAAAAATGAATGGTAGATAACATTAAGGTTGTACTCAAAAAAAGGAATACATTAAGGGTGGGGCTTACACCAAAAGGAATGTGCTATCCAAAACACACTGAAAAAGTAAAAGTTATACACAAACTCTTGTCATTGACGAAAGAAGAAATTATCATTCTTCATTTACAACTATACCACTGTGAACTTCAAGTCAGATTAAAAGGTTTATGGCTTAAATATAACATTAAAAATGAATAATGTTCAAGCACTAATAACCACGGCATTTGCTGTGTTCGGAATGGAAAAATTGTGGCAAGCATACAACCTGCAAGACAATGTGGAACCTTTAATCACCTGAACAGTCAACCATGACAATGGTTAATACAAATAAAAGTGCTCAGGCATTATGCCATTACAACAATTTAATGGAGAGTAAATATTTAGGGTATAATTAGTATAAATTTTTTACAGATGTATTCTGTAAGTGTGCATCAGCCCCACCTGGTTTTTCTTCTTCAGAAAATCAATTAAGTCTAAATGAAAAAAACAATCTGGTAAGTTTACACCCAGTGAAAACCTTATGTTGCTTTTAGTCTATATTATCTGGCCAATATTTCAGATATTTTACATATAACTGAAATTTTTAAATTACCATTTATTATGTTAAGAAACATGTTAAAATTATATCGATATCTTAGGCAGTGCATGTGATGAACTGTCGATAACTAAATATGTCTTTACAGTGATATAATATAAAGTCATGGTGTATGCTAGTCTCCATAGTCTCACAACTAAAACATGTAACTGAGTATACATATTTATTGTACTAGCTTGATGAATGAAACTGTATTCATTGTAATTTCACTTCAAATATTTTGATAGCATTATGGTTTATTTATAGGAAACCATTCTCACACTTAATACAACTAATTCTGACTTTGTAATTTATTACTAAAATGCTTTTTAGTTGTTAAAAACGTAATTATTTTGTTTTACTACACTGCTGACTCAAGGATTTTAGGTGTACAAATGATACTTTGATACGTCAGTTAATGCAGTAGCTTTCCACCAGCTACAAAGTAGTGCTAGCAAAATGATTTTGTAGGGACACACCACTACTGTGGGCTGGCTACCTGTAGAATCTTAAGTAAAATTATGTTATATTGAACATGATTCAACTGCCACACTGTTACCAAAACAAGTTTAAATGGTATAAAGGTGTTTCATTGATGTCTCACTTCAAAATGAAAATAACGCTTGTGTCGCACAGTGATCATAACTTGAAGGATCTTATATAAGATCCAGACATGAATATTTATTGTCAATAAGGGTTAAGCAATTATTTTTCAATACCATTCAACATCAAATACCACGCACACACATAAATATATACACACAATAAAAGCATCAACAAAAACATACATGATATTACCTCAGTGATATTTCAGAACATTCAATAATCATACATTTTCATATTGACTAGGGCAGATAAGCTGTCATCACTAATATCACTGGACACAATCAGAATTTCTCCTCAATAAATCCACAACTTAACTATTGTTAATAGTTAACATAACAAAAAATGCTTAACTGCTTAAAATTAAAACTTTGATATAAATAAAAATCTAAACCCGACCTACCAACTTAAAATAACTTTGATGTCTACACAGGGTAAAACAAAGCAATTCACAAAAATATTTTTTATACAACCCTGGCACTGAAATGATGATAGAAAAGTGAAAATCAAACATATTTTAATAGCGATGTTACAAATAGTGAAAGATTTCATCCTGATTTCTGCTCCTTTGCTAAAATGAAGCCTTACTGAAATTCTTGAAAGATGAATTAAGGGACAAATTTTTAGTCTTGGTTAAATAACCAATAAACAAATAAAAGTCATTATTGGTTAAATTGATAGAGAATTTGATAAAGCTGATGATAATCTACCAAACTCACAATAGCAATTTAGTTGTACTTCATATAAAACAGGAAGACAAATATGTAGTGTAATTTTTCTGATATTGTTTCATATGAAGTACAACTAAATTGCTGTTGTGAGTTGTTGGTAGATTATCATCAGTTTTATCAAATTCTCTATCAATTTAACCAATGAGTTTCTTATTATTAAGATGGCAGACATTTTTGAACAACTGATGAAATGTAAGAATGTAACTTATATGCTATTTTATTTGGTTTTAGAAATTTAGTTTGTTTTTACAATTATATCAAATAATAGAAGGCTCTTTGTTTTGCGTTACAAGATTATTTTCTTGCATTACTTTTTTATTGATTATTTTCATCAATTTTATGAGAATTAAACAAACAATTTTATTTGTTCATTGACAACTTAGTTATTCTATGCCAAAGTTTTTATTACAAAAGATTTATTTTTTAACATTTTTTTTAATACTTCCCGTTTTATAGAAAATAATGAGTATACAGTTCTAGAACCCAAGTTTTAAAATTTTTGGGTCAGAAATCACTAAATTCACCCATTAATTTACCTTCCCAGAATTTCAGTGGAGGAGCAAGAAATGGCTCAAAATCTTTCACTAGCCTTATGACTTGTTAAGTTTTCAGGCAAGTTTACATGAACCTTTTTTCATTATTTTAATGAGAGAAATAACAGTCTTATAGAATTTAGTGTTCAGTAAGTAGAGTGAACTACACTGGATGAAAAACAAATCTACTGAACCTGAAAATGTAATGTAAAAATTGTGAATTTAACATTTATTACACAATTCTCTCTGGCGGTTGATAATGTGAGAATTTTTTTACAATCATGGCATTTTGCCAAAATACAATGTCCATCGTGTAATAATGAAATGAAGCTGAATGATGATCGACACATTTTCTGTTACAAACATAAGAAATATGAATGTAAACAGTATAACGTAGCCATTTTGCAATACACAGATAGGTTAGAATACCTGTTATTTTAAATTTTCCATAATATGATGTGTAATAAAGCCACCTCAGCAAGAGGTGAGCTTTATTACATCACTGTGTAGTGAGCTAAATTTATCATCTAGTACTGTGGTAGATTGGAACAATTATTTTCGGGAAATTTGTTTTGAATATTTGTGTACTAATTCAAAAAAGGTTGGAGAAGTAGGCAAAAGTTGTAGAAATTGATGAAGCCAAAATCTGTAAATGAAAATATAATCACGGCAGAATTATAAATGAAAATTGGATATTTGGTGGAATACAATGAGACACAAAAGAGGTTTTCATGGTTTCAGTACAAACACGTGATAAGGAAACTTTGCTACGCATTATAAAGGACTATGTGCACCCAGGTTCTACAATTATTAGTGACTTAACTGTGAATCATATATACAATTTTATAGATCCAGACACTGTGGGCACTTACATTTGATTGTCAATGACAAGACAATCGAATGTCAATGGAGAGAAGTAAGAAGCAATACAGAGTTATGGAAATTCTGTACACCCTTTCCACAGACATATGGCCGAATTTTTATTTAAAACGAAGTATTGCGATTATAAAACACAATTTCACCATTTACTTATAAGCGAGATACATATCGATTCCGCAAATCATGTGTGTGATGATTCTTTAGAAGTTATCAATCATCATAATCTGATTCAGATTAACAATTTCTAATTTATTTTCACGTTTATATCTTTAATGTTCCACATATTAAGTATTTTTTCAATTTTCATTGTGTTATTTGTATCACTATGTAAATTTTTACTAATTTTCTATTTTCAGACACCCAAAATAATCATTAAATGAATAAATATTAATTTTGAATTTGATATATTTTTTTGTGATTTTGGGATGAGGCACCTCAACTAATTATTACCCAATGAAGTTCAGCAGAACCTCCAGGAATACCCAGTATATTACGTATATTCATTTAATGTATACATTAAAAAAATTTAGGCAACATTTTTAGATTTGATTTAGTAACAGAGTACGCTTATATAAATGTCAATTATTTGTCAGAGAAAATACCAATCCTCAAATTATTCAGCCTGGGGCGGTAAAATCAGATCATCATACAAATATTATCACATTCAAGTTTATAAAATTACATGAAAGCACTATTTATTTTCAAATCGCCATATAAATACATATAATAGAAATATAACAATTTAATTCCTTCATAACTACATAAATTTTAGATACTGTGTTATAATACAATAAAAAAAGCAATAGCCAAATTAAGAAATATATATATATATATATATAAAGTTACACTCTCCTGTTTATAGAGATGTCACAATCCATGAACCATTTGCTAGGCCTACCTAACAACAAATTTACATTGAGATCCCAAGGTATGTGTAGTTTAGTAAAATATGGCTAAATATTATAAACACAATTATTTTACAAATATAATTTACTTCAACACAATTTGGTATACCCATAGGATCTTAATCTTATGATTCTTATAGTACTTTTTAAGAACAAATGAACCAAGATTTATATTTTACATACTATTCACTTTTGCCATCTTTATTTGAAGAAAAATACAAAAAGTATATTACAAAACTAGAATTTAGTCTTAACAAAACAACTTTACACATTAATTCATCTCTTAATACTGATGACAGTTTAATGTCCACTTTTTACTAGACATTCTGTGAAATGATTGATGATGTATCAATGGTTAGGAGTTCTGTATAAAAACATTTAGTTTTATGGGTATTCAATTTTATTTCTACAAATTTTCGAAAATTTTATTCTATCACTATTTTTTATTCCTATATAAATAATCATACAGAGTTAAAAAAGGGCTTCTTGGAAAGAGTAAAAGATAGAACTTCATCTTGGTGTACTCAAAATTCATTGTTACATAACTGAATCTTATAATGTTTACTGAAGTTTACAAATTTTTTTTCTTTTCAAATTTTGGGCCCAAAATAATGAAGAGCTGAGAGTAACAGGCCTGTTTTTTACCTTTTAGGTACTAGTAGTATCTATTAAAAAAAAAAAACTGGATGGTTATAGTGTCCATTAAAAAAAATGGCCACCAAATCTTAAGATTTTGAAAATGGTCTCATATTTGGGACCCAAAAACCACACGTGGGACAGTTGGCAAAAATGTGAAATGGTTACAGCAGTAACTTACTTTTACGTACTTTAAAACAATATAAAATTTATTTTACTCTGAGGGATTGACAAGTAATGAAGCCATCAAAATTGCTAAAAATATTGTTCCTTCTAACCATGAACAATGTATCCAAAATATTCACAATGTACTTTTTCAGACAATAATGTAGGCCTACTAAACAAAATATTTTGATATGTCTATAATTCGATAGCTTATATTCTAGATAGTTTGTTTCTTCAAGTATGACAAACACAAACTCATGTTTAAACACGAAAGTGAATAGACATGCATGGACATGAATGTTTATATAATCCTGAATGTAAACATCTAATGAATGTCTCTGTTACTAATTTGTCTGAAAAATTTCCAAGCACTAATGAAGTGCTCAGATTACTACAAAGAGCTGGGATGATTTTGATTCTGAAATTATTTTAAAATAAATTTAATGTTTTATGGTTTCTGTTGACTGTTGTGATCTAACTATTCAAATTCTTTCATTCCCAGAGTACTTAGATAAAATTACAGAAAATTTAAATAATTTAAAGGCATAATTTTGTTGCAAAATAACAAGCTAATTATTCAACACTAAAATGGACAACTTGAAGGAGGAGTATTGTAATGTGAGACTTCTCTTAAATTTTTTTTACAGATACAAGATGAAATCTAATCATATCACTGGTCAAAAATTTATGCTATACTATATCCATTTCTCATATATTTAAAAAAAAAAAGGAAAATTACAAAGCTAAAGCTACTGTGTGATTAGCGAGAATTTGAAGCACAATACTAAATTGTTCTGCTCTTCCAAAAGCAAGTTATAAGTAAAATAAAAACACTGTTACAAGTTAAAATATATATTTTTCTGATGGCTCCTCAGCCCAGTATAAGAACCATTAAGATTTTGAAATCACAGCTGAATGGCATTTTTGCCTCATACCTTTTGGAAAAGGACCACGCGATTCTACTGGTGGAACTGCAAGGACTGCCAACTAAAGCAAGCCTTCAAAGGTCAGTCAACAATATCTAATTGCTACATCTTTTGAAATTTACAATTATTGCTACGACAATATTAATAATATAGCATTTATTTTCTTAATAAAGATGTTCGAGGAACTGAAAAACACCTCAGTTCTCATTATCAGGTAATCACAACAGTCCCAGTGTTGGTACATAAAGATATTAGTGTTTCTGATTGTTTTATAGGTTTACCAAAGCCAAAATGTAAAAATTACATCAGCTGTGTATGATGGAAAGTTGTGGTAAGTGAAGACATTGAAGTCAAAATACATGAAAATGAAGAGGAATATCAAATACAAATTTTCCACTGGCAGGGTCCTGGTACTTCATTCAAGAAATCATTGAGGGATAATCAAACATGGGTTCAACTGGAAAATATTTTAAAGATTCTCATGCCTTCAGAGCTTTTTCTATCAGTTACTGGAAGAGGACAACATTTCACCAAAGATGAGTTAGGATTTATCAGTTCTACTCAATAAAAAAAATGGCAGGAGCAAAGTTGTTAGTTAAGTTTGTTATCAAACAGTGCAAGATTTATTCACAACTCCCATTAGCAGGAAAATAAGGTAAAAGTGAACTGAACAACTAGTTTATGTATTTGAATTTTTATCTTTTTGTAATTATTATTTATCATTATATAATTAATAAATATTCAATTGCCAATTTATTCATTCTAACAGAGTATACTTGTAATTTTTATAATCTGAAAAATACATAACATCAGTATTTTTGGATACGTTGCTTACGATTAGAAGGAATGAACAGTGGTATTGGTGGCTTCATTACTTGTCAACTTGTCAACCCCGTAAGTACATAAAAAGTACTTAATGCTGTACACATTTCACATTTTTGCCACCTGTCCCACATGACGCCTTCAAAATTTTACGATTTGGTAGCCATTTTTTTTTTAATGAAGGATACTTTGTAGCAGTTCAATTTTTTTTTAAGTTACTAGTACCCTAACAGTTAAAAGATAAAACAAGCCTGTTACCCTAAGCCATTCATTAATTTTGGGACAAAAATTTAAAAAACAATTGTGAACTTCAGAACATTACAAGATTCAGTTATGCAACAAAATAAATTTCGAGTACACTAAGATGAAGTTTCATATTTACTCTTTCCAAAAAACTCTTTTTTGATCTCTGTACAATGTAAAAGAATGCCACAACTCGTGGGAAAAGCTATGAAAATGGCTATTTTACCTGTTGGCAAGTTAGAAAATAGTCTTATTACTCAAGAACTTTTTTTAAATATAAAAAATATTTTTTGGCCACTACAAGGTGGGCAAGTTAAATATCAAATATCATCAAAATCAAAAATAGTGATCATTTGTTGAATTAAAATGGAATACCCCTAATATGAGTCTTTTCATGGGAAGGATAGTTTTATTACTTTCTAATACTCTCTTTTATCTTTAATCATAGGCTCTTTACACAAGTAATTTATTGTAAAGTTTTATATATATTTATTAACAACAAAATAGGCAAAAAGGCATATTACAATTAAATGTATGCTGTTAATCTAACAAAGTATTTAATCCACACAACTGTATTATATTCTGCTATAAAAACAACATTATGCTACATACTAGATATTATTTGAAATGAGTCATGGGCTGCAATGTAACATGCTTTAGCTATAAAACTACCAGTTTTGTGATATGATATAAATAAACAGTTCTTAAAATGAAATGAACACAAAAATCCTTCTAACTCTTCTGTATTTTGAAAGACATTTCCAATAATGTTCTTTCTTCTCGGACAAAAAGAAACCCTCCTTATTACGACCTACCCCTTCTACCATAAATTCTAAATAATTAAAAAGATTATTCAACTAATAACTCATTTAATCTGGGATTTATTAACAATATAATTGCTTACCTCTTGAGATGTAATGTCCATCTTTAACCTGAAAAATATATGTTACATTAGAACTATTTCACCACAAAAAAAAAGATGAAACAAATTAATATGAAATATCAGATAAAAAATACCAATCCTCAAAACATTTCAGTCTGGGGCGGTATACCTAGTCATCATATGTTAATAAACACACAAAATACCTACTACAATTGAAAATTAATTAAAAATGAATTTAACATTATAAATACTTATGTACAGTTTACATTAAATGAAATTTCAAATGGAAAGTATGAACATTAACTACAACCATACAGAAATTAACCTGATAACAGCCAAATTGGATGTGCTACTAGGTGCAACTGAACTACAAAAATCTGCTAACTCTACTACTGACCACATAATTTAATGCTATAAAAAATTAAATACTTACTGCCAAGAGGTGAACTAGAAGTAACTTGGTCCAAGCAGCAATTCTTAGATATTTTCAGTTTCTTTCATTAAAAACAGCCATCCAAACTAAGTGAGAATCATTTTTTCACAATGAAAGTCCTTTCACTTACATCACAAGAGAAATACTTAAAGCATTCTTCACTTTCCAAACATTCTAGTAGCTTTCATAACTACAAAAAAGAACAGACATTAATTAATATCATGACTTTAGAGAACAACAAAGGTTGGTTATAGAATGTATAATCAGAATCCTTTTGAAAATCAGCACTATTTGCTCAGCGAACAAATTAGCCTGTCATATAAGTTCATCATAAAATAAATTCTAAATATGAATACAAAATAATTAACCTATTGGTTAATTTAATTAATAAATGTATATGTGTCTGTGCGTGTGAATGTTTATATTCAACAAGGGTATCTTGTAAAAATGTTTAATACAAGATCTTCACACACAACACAATGGGGTTAACAAATTCATCTATAATTTACCCGTACATCACACCAAAGTTAATTAAAATTCAGTCAACAGTTTACTTAATAAAATAATGGCAAATTAACTCATATTTTTTTATACTACCAGTTTTACTATAGAGAAAACAGATCTACGATTTGTGAAATGGAACAAAACTTTTCATTAATTAAATAAAACCCCTAGTTAAAAGTAGAAATCCAAGTCATGAACAAAGATTGTGGGCCCACACTATTCACTACCCCAGTACGAAATATTCTCAATAAACTAGATTTAGAAAATTATAACCACCTAACATCAATTCTATAACCAATAGATAAGCTGTCAACAGCAAAGTTAAAAATATGAACAAAAAATTTTAATCTAAGCTATTAAGGGATTTGGAAAAAGGGAACAATATATTAATATATTGTATGAGTACATGATACCATTTTCTCATGAATTAATATTAACACTGCAGAGATGATAAATTGAAAATAACACTTTTAAATTAAATAATTTTGACATACAAGGTCTGTAAATAAAGTAATGAGACTAATCTTTTTTGGCAGCCAAAGTGGCAACACTGTAAAGTTACTAGAGTAAACATATGGTTATATGAACATTGACTTAATATATTTTTAGTCCATTGTTTACACTAGACAAACATTTTGTCAAACTCTGTGAGAATGCTACTGAAACTTTTTTCAAAATTGAAAGGGGCATATGGATATGATGCTCTGTCACAAGCCCAAATTTTAGGTGGTTTAAAGCATTGGTACTTAAGTATTAACGCCACCGCAGCTACAGCTTTATTTAAAAACAAAGTAGTCAATCGGATTTCGGTGGAAAATGGGCCGATATAGAGTTTAACATAGATTCAAAACAGTCTTTATTAATTTTAATAAATGGTTAAATTATATTTATAAAATAGATATAAATAACCATTTATATTTCAGCTTAACCTACGCTCGCTAACCTTGATTAATTTAACAGGAGTGTTTTGATTATTTAAATAATTGCAATAATTACTGAATTTATTAAATAAAATACTAGAAAAATTACGGTGTTAATTAGTCAAGGTTAGGTTTGGTTAAATTATATTTATAAAATAAATAAATAACTATTTATTAAAATTAATAGAGAGACTGTTCATTTTCCACCGAAATCCGATTGACTACTTTGTTTTTAAATAAAGCTGTAGCTGCGGTGGCGTTAATACATAAGTACCGCATTTTCAGATCCATTCTGGAAGACCATTAACGTCAAAAAGTGACAAATATATATTGAGCAAATCTGAGACTTTTAGAGGTTTTGTCTAGAGGACAGCCTACTGTAAATCAATATGTTTACAGAGAAATTAGTGAAAAGACTGCAGAAAAGAGTTGCCCGCATGAGACCAGCCATCAAAGACAACTGGATTCTGTATCTTGACAATGCACCTCTTGTCACACAGCACTCTCAATTAATGAGTTTTTGGCAAAGAAAAATATTCCTGTAGTTTCTCAACCACCTTATTCACCGGACTTTAGTCCCTGCGACTTCCTGCTCTCAAATTAAAAAAAAACACCACATAGGATCCATTTTGGAACAGCAGAAAACAAAAAACTAGCCGACCATCAGAAGGATATTCCAGTTTCTGAGTTGCAACATTGCTATGAGGGGTAGGAAAACAGTTTGAAGCATTGCATGGCTTTCCAAGGGAACTATTTTCAAGGTGAGAGTCCATATACAATTGTATTTTAAATAAAGTTTTTCTTTATTTACTTAAAGTCTCATTACTTTATTTAGACCTTGTATCTAAGTAATATAACAAAAACACTACTTACTTGATTGAAATGAACAGATGCCTCAATAAAATGACTATATTTGTGCTCACCCTGAAAAAAATTAAATTTACTTTAAGATATCTTGACTAAAATTAAACATGAGCATAAAATGTTAATTTAATTTTCAGAATCCTTTTGTATAAATCAGCGTTATTTGATCAGAGAACAAATTAGCCTGTCAAAGTATCATCATAAAAAGACTAGATACTGCACACAACTGGTGTATTATCGAGATCTCTATTACCAATGTCAAATAAATACAGTAAAGGATAATTTGTAAACTACACAGTATTACTTACTAGAAACCAGCTAATTCTAGAATAATGAATGTCCTTTATTATGCTACAAAATAAATACAGATTAGACAAGCATGTTATATAAAATTTTTATCAAACCAGCTATGTTATGTTTAAATTTTACTTCTCCAAACACTCCTTTGTTAAAAAAAATCTTATACATTTTATATATAATTATATTTTACACAGATTGCATAAAATCTAATCTACAATCTGATTTAATTTTTTTTTTTATAACTTAACACACCAAATTATTTTGCACCTAGTATAAGAAAAGACATCATGAGATCCACCAGCAACGACTGCATTCCAATCCACTAAGAACTAACTCTGTACACTAAAAAATTATTTGCAAAAATAAAAATTGTTAATATTTCTATCAGAAACAAGATACAAAGTTTCAAGTTATCTAAAAAAAATTATTTTTATACTCAGCAGTATTAGTCTCAATTTCTATTTATTGATTATCTTGTGTATATGAATTCAATTTTATCCATAAATTTGGTGAAACTGAAACACATTACTAGATATATCTACTATACAACATTTCCCAGTACTAATATTCACAATTTTACAGCTAATGTAAATTGGCAGAGGAAATTATTTCATACGCAACAAGGAAATATTACTGTTATGTAACAACTATCAGTAGAAAAAAAGCGATTGCAATGCATTATCTAGCACAATAATCTACAATTCAGATCGGGTGAATCCAGACTACTTGCCCTCTGGGTTTTGAAACCTGAGTCAGGTTCCTAAAAAAAATTAGGAGAAGCAAATTTCAACAAATTAAGATTAAAACATCATGGGACCCTTCCAGAGGGGGTCAAGTTTAAAAATGGCATATTAACACTGAAAATACCTATAACAGTACATGCACATATTTTTGTAAAAGGGCTAGAGTTCTATAGATTCATAAAATTTGAGAAAGATTAGAATGAATAATTGCTGTGAGGGTTACGGATTTATTTATTTTTTACAAAAATAGCTTATCTTACTAGCAACATATCAATGTATTGAAAAACATAACAAATTATGATATACGGCACATACACAAAAAAAAGGAATTTGTGGTCATAAATATGTCACTTTTACTTGAGGTCTATAAATATCTTTTCTGGCAAATGATATCGGTAAACATGGAACACATATAGATTCGTAGTGAATAAGAGTATACAGTAAAAATGGTTTTTTGTCAATCTGAATAGCCTTTTGAGTGGTGGGAATTTTTATAAAACGTAGTTTTCTGAATCTACATTCACTTAACATACGTAGTACACAGATTAGTAACATATGTTACTAATCTGTGATTTATGACATTGGTTTTTCATCATATTTTGCCCAATTTTCAACCAATTTGCTTGAAAGTATTATTTTTAAAATCAGCAAACTGTTACAGTTTCAATTTTTTTGTTGTTACAGGTATAAAAAATATCAAATCATAACTGTTTTTTGGGCAAAATCTGTTAAATCTCTAATATACTGTAATTTTTTTCACAAGAGGGTAGCATAAGACTATGAAGGGAGGCAATGAAATACAAACATATTTTCGCAGAGCGCTAATCAACCGCGGATCATTGTGATGGGAAAAGGTTAAATGAGATAAATCAGACAACTTTTGTTTCATTAAGCAGTTTCAAATTAAAACTTTTACCAGTCCCAATCATTCTATATTTTGACTTAAAAAAAAATGTATTATAATCCAGCTCCAGGAGAAGTGTTAGTTGAATTTATGTTGCACTGGTAATAGAATGTAGAATTTTAAACTTATCAGATTCCAGAAAAAGCTTCTTAAAAATAAAAAATTGGTTACAAGCGTTAAATAAGGGCTACACTAACATGTCATTTTAATGGTAGTTTAAATGTTACTTTTCAAAGTTAAGAAAAACCCCCTGAAAAACCTTTCTACTTTGATGCCATTAAAAGATTGAAAATTACAGGCAAGAAGTGTTTTATATATTTAACATAAAAAAGTTTAATGTCAGTTTTTTGAAAAAAAAAAGCATTAAAGTACTGCAGAAAAATCATTAAAACATAAGGTGAAATGTTCACCATGTTCAACCTAAAAACATTCTTTTAAAACAAATTTATTTATTCTCAATATCATTATGACAATTGTAAAAAACCAACTTTCAGTATGATTTTTAATCACTTTTATTCACCTAATTGTATATAAGGGAAAAAATAAGAAACTAGTTTGTTTTAGTCAATCAGTTAACTAATAAAGGCAATTAATACATAAAATTCAAAATTATTAACTTATAAAGAACACATCACTAATGTCTAATTCAAATTGAAATACAATTACCATTTGTTTCAGCTAGGCAAACAAACATTAGTATAATCTGGAAAAAAAAAATTAAAAAAATTATAAAACAAATCTTTACAAACAGAATCTATAATAAATAAGTAGTAACAATCAGATCCTATGTTAAAATCACAAGACATTCATAGACTCTAGCCTGGAAAATATCATCATAAAAAACCTTAATACAGTTTACTTTATTGTAATAAATTTTTTAATTTCTTTGTAATTATTCTTGGGTCCTTACACCATACAACAGCAATTTTAGAATTTTGAATATATAAGAGATTTCACTACATTTTTCAGTAAGCTAAGTAGTGTGAATGGTTCTTTTTAATTTACTTTAATGAAATGTGATAAAATTATATATAAATAATATATATAACTACAGTACATAAATAATAAAATATATTAAAATTATTTATCTCTTCTGAAATGTTCTTACATTTCAATGTATTCATGTAATATCAAATGTGTTACTTTCAATATTTTTAAAGATTTCTTTACTCAATTTTATCAACTATTGCAGTTTTCCACTTTTAATACCTCTGTATTTCTTTTGATTATTATTTAATAATTTGTTCAACATATAACACATCTGGTCCTTCAGTTTTATCAATCAGAATCTAAGACACAAATTTTCCTCAAAAAATGTATAATTCATCAATTGTCATCATTCACTCAAACAATACTTTAAAGAAATTTTAGATCAACTGTTAAATAAAACTCTGCTTTTCCCCATTAATGAAAACAAGTTAAGTTCTATGACAGAATTAACACAGAACCAAAACAAATGTATACTCTGGCAGGATTCATCATAGCTTTCTTCAGCAAGCCACAAATTTTAAGGATTTAAGCAATGCCACAATTTACTAAAAGAACAAATATTAAAAAATTGTTATTATTGAATACTAGACAAACATACCATAAGATTGCACAGTGCATCCAATATCAGTTCTTTCATTAAACCTAAAAAATAGAAATGGAACAATCACACAAAAAATAAAAGAAGTTAAAAACATTTAAAGAAAAAAATAAAGCTCATATAAATTTAAAATAATCAAGTAATTTCATACGAACGAGACTAAGAAAAAAATAATCACAGCTCAAATTTGTTAAAAGTAGTTTTTTCAAGTCAAATTCAAATGTTAAGAACAAATTTAAAAATATATATTAGTTGGTCCTAAGGGAATGTAATCAGAATCAGCAACCCCCCCCCCCCTTCTTATCTTTGCGAGTACAGCAAATCTCCATATAAAACTCAAACAAAAGTAAAAAACACTATAAAGCAAATGTGTTTTTTTTCTTCAACACCTCCATGGCAACCGGTCCCTGACAGTTAAGACATAACTCAGTTGCCTAAGAGTGCCATGACAGCAGTCTGCCCCGCCTAGCTTGGCCCAACCCACCAGGGTCCCCCTGGATTACAAGGATGCCGCAACTTCCACTTCCGGGCAGCCAAGGACGCCCCTCATCAGGAGGGCTACCCATCACTGTTCCTACCCTAAAAACCAGACATGCATTACGCATGCCCTTCCCCTTACTCAGACTCACACCATAAGGATCCCCCCATGCCACCATTAGAAGCACCTTGACTCCCCTACTCTGGCACGCATGCCAGGATATCCTAGACAAGGAAGCTGTCTACCTGCCCTACAGGGCAGGTAGACAGCACCCGAAACATGGCGACATGTATGTCGCCATGTTTCGGATGCTTCTGTTTTTGTTTTTTTCTGCAACCCTAGCAGCAGACACCTTCCACAGGGTAATGGGTTATGAATTATTTAACCATTTCAGGACTAATATACAATACTAGTTCATGCTCAGACTAGGTTACTTTATTGTTACTCATCTTTAAGTAGACATTCTCTGTATAACATCACTTTAAAATTTACAATTTTTTTTTTTTAAATTTTAAAACACTTTCTATCACAAACTTACGCAATTTAATTAAAAATGGACTTTATTACAAAATTAATTTACCACAAATTAATTTCTGATATAAAAGTAAGCCTCCTTTGAACAAAACTAGGAAACTAGAGACTTATCAAATTGCTACATTTTGAAAAGAATAAAACATTGAGAACATTTTTTCAACTTTGCTAATAATTCTTGAAATTTGAATACCCAAGCTGGGTGGTTGTTCTTTATAATTGGAAAGTTAAGCATACTAAGAATATTCAAATATTTGTCTAATGATGGTTTCAAAAATATTGGGCAATATAATGGCTGACAGGCTACTACTTGACCACAACCTTACAGAATTTTTCTTATTTCTTGGCATAAGCACGACCAAGCTCAAAAATGTATTAAGAGTTCATTAATGGTCACTTGGTTTTTATTGTAAATTTGAATGAGCAAGATCAGCTTGGGTGTAATACAAGTTTGTTTTATTCATTCAATAACTTCGGGTCTCAGAGTTTAATGAGAAGAAATATATCCTGGACATGAATGCAACGAATCAGCCAAGTTAAACAGATAGTACTAATAGTTCATGATTTTCATGTATAGTCTACATCAGCTGACCCGGCTGTAATGGAGTTGTTTATAACATTGTGTAGTTGAACTGTGAGCACTATATTACTTATTATATGGAAAAATTCTATAGTATATAAGTGTATAATTATGTAGGTAAAATTAGAACCAATTGTGTAAATATTTTGTATATACATGAGGGAACTTCGGCGAATAATGGATTTGTTTGTGTAATAAAATACATTTTGCATGCAAAAAAATTTCTTTTTAGATACTAAAATCTTTTTAGATACATACTAGGTCATTATTAGTCAAAATACATAGATTAATACGTTGCACCATTGCCACAAATTGATGCCACTAAGCAGTTGTCAGGGGCCGTTAGCACCACATGGCAGCATAAGCTTAAGTCATATGGAACATTTTATTTTTGCTGGCCTTTCAGTTCAGCTGTTAACCTTTATGTGACGCGTTAAGGTGAATATTTAGTGTTATGAAATTGTTTGTGGTCCAAGGTTCTCAATTATTTTCATAATGGCCGATTGTAAAATCCTGGATTCGTCTCGGAGACAATTTAATTTAAAAAATCATCCATGAAAAAACTACAATATAATTTGGTAAATGAGAGCAGAACAGTGAATTTAGAATATTTAGATGACAGTAATGTTGAATCTGGTAATGAATGTGATTTAAGCAAAGACAAAAATTTTACTGACTCAACTGTGCACTATACACAGAGAAAACTGAAACAAACAACTATATTTAGATAACTGAAAATGACAGATACAAATATACCTGTACCAAAAACCACTCTACACACAATATGAATGTGGCAAAGTAATGTCATGAGAGACTAGTCCACCAAAATTAAAACAGTTGATTTTGTTGAAAATCCTGATCATATTCCCACTCAAATTAACTATTTCAACTACTAGCTGATAAGTTTTTTAACTTTACTATGAATGTAACGAATAATTATACACAAGTCTTAGAGCAATGACCCTAAATCTAGTTTCATGGAAACCTGTAACAAAGATGAATTTCGCGCATTTCTGGGGCTTGTTTTACACATGGGGAACATTAAATTGAGCAGATTACTGGTGTACCCATTATTTAATATACCAGCTTTCTACAATGAGCCAGAATAGATCTACAGTAATCATGAGAGCTCTTCACTTTTGCTAATAATCAACAGGCAGCAGATAACTGTATAAATATGATACCTTTTTTTTTTAATGAAAAATGGTTAATTTGTATAATTAGTTTAACTTCCTTCACAATTCACATTTTCTATTTCATTAGTTTTATGACCGTTAATTAATTTGCATTAAAGCATATATTACATCAAGTTGTCAGGTCACAATTTATAATGAATCCATGTAATCCCAAATGCAAGAGAAAAAAATGACATGCCTATAGACTGCTTAATTAAATTAAGCTATTTTATAACAAACTGGGGGGAAAAAATTAATTTTATGTATATAGTTATAGAATTTACAATTCTGCTTAATGGATATAATTTAATAATAACGGATTAAACTAAAATTGTAATATTGTATTACCAGTGCAGTTTACCTTGCATATGGCTATTGTCCGATCGTATCCCATTATAAAAATTTAATTAAATTACTGTCACCTTAATCAACATTGGCTTAACTGCAGTAATTTCAGTGGTAACAAAAAAAAAATTAAATCAGTCTTAGGACACAGTCAATGTCAATTATAATTTTTTTTCTTTAAATACAGAATAAAATGTGCTAATTTATTAATCACAAGGCGCCGCTGAAAAATAAGCTCACCAAACATTGCTGAAAGAACTACCCTGTTAAACCGTTTAAAGCCAAAATTCACTAAAACTAATATTCGCTAACTCTACAACCAAATTTTATTCTGTTACTATTACAAAATGCTTTGGCCACATTCATTTAGAAATTGGCTAATTTTTAAGCAAATGATACTAATCTTGTGCCAATAAATTTGGTATAGTTTCAGTTATAAAATATAGTTTCAATAATACATTAATCTTCAAAACCTCGAGGCAGTTTAAAAAAGCTCCCGTGCCGCAGAAACTTAAGCACGTGGGAGACAATACACCAATCACATTTTAATCATTTTCACCACTTAAAAATATATCTGTGAATGAATATATCTGTAATTAAAACAATAAAACGACCAAGAAAATTAAACTCAGCAAATCCGTTCCCTATATTCTTAAAAATTCTGCCTAACGTGCAACTCACGCTATCATGTTTGGCGTTACAAAACCTACCAAAAATATGTAAATGACGTAGTCAATTAATAAATAAACACTTATCATTAAGAAATACATAAAGAACAACAATATTTAGAATTTCCCAAGTGTTAATAAAATTACTTACCTACAACAAAAATTTACACATGTCAACACGGAAACGGCTACCGTAGGAAAGAACATAAACGGATATTACATTACGCGTAAAACCTATAACAGTAGTGTAAACATAACAATACACAACTAGTTTTTATAAATCGTAAATCAAATTCTTGTAAATGTATTAAGTTCTTTTAAATTAGATGTAACATTTAAAAAGCTTCTAAATATGGAATAATAAAATAATTAATTATTCTCTACTGAAAAACTAGTAAATGACCTGAAGTAATATCGTGTCATTTAATGGTATTACAACAGATCGATGCCGATACATATTAAATATGATAAATTTTTTAAAACAATAATTCCACTTAAAAGAAAGCATTATCAATAACATCACTTTTTTCAGTTTTGTCTACATTCTGAAAGCGCCAGATTAAAAATTGTTTAAAAAACCGACAACAGATATATATTTTTTTAATTTACATAACATACAATAATTACAATAACTTACATACATTTTTTTTTTTCAAATCACAATATCGTTAAGAGAGAGAAACAAATAAAACTTGTTTACAGACATAGTGGGGTGTCGCTAGCGACCCTTCTGGCAAGTATGACAATTTGACAGAGAAGTGGCGACGCTACCTATTTAATCTTTAAAATACGTTTTTTCGATACCGCCCGTATCTTCAAATTCGGTTTATTAGATAAATAAGAATGATTTTTGATATATGAATTGTGTTTAAGAAACCTGAATAAAATTTAATCTTATGCTCAAAACAGTTTTTCAATTAGCATTCTTGTTTTAGCTAGATTTCATAATAAAAATTATGAATTACCCTGTTGTAATGGGTAACATGACTCGACTTCCGGAAAATTTCGACATATCTTCGTGTTTCACATCCCCCAGACCCCAAAACCACCATCAGTTCAAAAGTTTATATATATGTGTTTGTATATATATTTCACTTTCTTGTGGACACGATAACTGCCGTAATTTTGCACCAATCAGTTTCAAATTGTCACAAAATATAATGACCCAAAATCTCAGTCAAGTTCGTTAATGGTCAAAATCGAACCATGGGGGTGGAAATTGCGGGGGGGGGGGCTTTTTGGAAAAAACAAAATATCGCTGTAACTATCTTAATAAGTAAAATACCGATTTCGTTTAGAGTTCCTACTATTCTTTGGATAAGGGCCTAAAACTTATGCAAGTAAAGTTTTTTTATATCACCAACCATTGGCACAGGGGGTGGAAAAAATGGGGTTTCAAAGATGAAAAAAATCATACCTCCATTAATAGGTACAGTACCGAATCGGTTTAAAGTGGTTGATATTCCTCTAAACATTACCTAAAACTTTTGATATGACCAACCCTTACGGCAAGGGATGACCAAAATGTTGCTGGAATTGTAAGAACATGGGGCCTGTCGCATGATAAACATTTTCATATGCAACCACTGTCATATTGAGTAAACTTGAAGTTTTTTTTAACTTTAAGGTGGAAATCTTTTTTATCCCCTACTTAGCACTGATGAAATCTACCTCCACCTTCCAGCTTGCCGAAAGGGATTTTTTTTTATTGGAGCACATCAAAGTCCTATAGTAACTAAAAATATTCAGACTTAAAATTTGCAAGTGATCCAACCGATCAGATGATAATATTATACATGAGAGAAAATATAAAGAATAAGAAAGAAAAAGTTTATATCTCTCAACTATTAACATAACATTAAAAAGCCAAATCTAACTTTTAACAGCTATATTAATAACTGTATTTACATAGTGTTTATGTAAATAAAACGTCCATATAACATATGGTATTCAACCATGTTTCTGAGGTGGAGTACGTTTTACCTCAAACTAATCATGCCTTACAAATTCAGTAACTTATTTGCAGTTCACTTTCAAATACAACACTATGATAAAAATGAAATCAAAACACATCCCGTTAAGTATATTTCATAATTTACTATATATATATATATATATATATTACTAATACTAAATATATATATTTATTACTATATATTTTCACTACATAGTGGATTAAACTTTCTTTTGACAATTTGCCAATTACATAAGGTTAATTTTTTATTTCAATATAAGATAATTTTTATTAATTCTACATGAAATTCTATGACAATTCCATCATCGAATCTATTCAAAAAATGAAATCAAAACACATCCCATCAAGTATTTTTCATGATTTATTTAATATTCATATTGAACACTGCTCACGCATACAACCACGCTTTTTCAAAACAGAAATTTGTCTGAATTTATTTTCAAAATAAGTGATGGTACTCTATACTCATGAAACTCTATGAACAATTCCACCTTCAACTCTATGCAAAAGATGAAATCAAAACACATTCTGTCAAACTTAAACTTTCATTTGACCATTTTCCTTCTACATGAAGTTTCTTTAAAATTTCAGTATAAGGCATTTTTTCTATATACAGCTACTCTATGCCTAACCATATTTATGTTGAGCTAATGTTTTCTGCAAACCATTTATATACTAGATCTCAATGAAAGGAATGTGGTGAGCAAAATATGTCACAACTTATTTTTAAATAGTATTCTTAATAGAGTTTCATATCTTAATGAATTCATCCTGTAGAAATCATTGTAGGATAAAAACAGTATGTCTTGTATTAAAATGGGTAATTTAATTGTATTAAATAGATGTAATCGACCAAGTAACCCGTATCGTTACTTGATTTATTTTTAATCAAAATCATACAAGACTTTGACCACATTTCACTGGTCTGCCAAGAGACTTCAGAGTAAATTATACTCTTTTTTGGGATCAATTGGCCTGCTTGGATATGTAAAATTTTTGTATTACAGTATGTCTTTAGAATTCTTGTATGTATTTTGTATTTTCATTTAGCAGTGTATCTATAAATGCGGGAAAAAATTAGATTCAAATCATTCTAACATATGGCATCTACTCCGAGCTGATACCAATTTTGTTACCTTTGCTATCTTCAGATTGCATGAAAGTTTGTGTATACTTTTTCTTTTCTATTTCCTGTTTAAACTCTGGTAACTACCATTTAGATAATACTTCAGAGGATGATATGTATTAGTGTAAATGAAGTGTAGTCTTGTACATTCTCAGTTCGACCATTTTTGAGATGTGTGGTTAATTGAAACCCAACCACCAAAGAACACCGGTATCCATGATCTTGTATTCAAATCCGTGTAAAAATAACTGGTTTTACTTGAACGCTGGAACTCTCGACTTCCAAATCAGCTGATTTGGGAAGACGCGTTCACCACTAGACCAACCCGGTGGGTTGTGTATACTTGCTTGGACCAATATTTGTCCTTTCTTTAACTTCAGGTCACTCCAACTCCATTTAAAATGCACAGGATAACGAGCAACCTAGATTACCTGAGTAAAAAGCATTTCTAATGTGGAGCCTCAATCTTCTTGAAGTTAAAAAAGGTACTGAAGATCTACATGAAGGTACTGACAGGCTGGATTACGGGTTCTTAGCACAAGAGCTTTGCCATACTCATGGTGTTGCATAACCAAAGGATCACTCATCAGATGACTGTTACTTCTCTGTTAAAGATAACAGGAATAAACAGTAAATCTAAACATATAGTAAAGTATCCAAATTTGCTTGCTTACTTGTGGCACATCCTCCAACACAATTAACTGTCGAAAATCAATCGAAAGATGAGGCAACTGCCAAAGTTCAAAATGAAGAATGAGGTTCAGGCTTGAGAATGCTATTCTTCAAGCCTGTACCTCTTTGTGTAAACCTAATCTAATAAATTAAGACAAATTGATTAATCTGTTTTAATTTAGTTAATTTGTCTCCAAGGTGGTTATCTTATTCAGGTTCTTAATTTGTCAAAAAAATAACTTGAGCTTTTGGGTTTTAGGCTGAAAGACTAGAATTTTCTTCAGAATGGCACTAAAGTGTGTTTTTCTTTGTAACCGTTGTGCAGTTCAAAATTTCTACTATGAAGAAAATTTTTTAATGTATAGCAACAATATTTGTGTTATGATACTTCTACTAGATCATACTCATAAAACAACAGAATGAAGATTGTTCATTGAATCTTCAAAAACTAGTTTGAAGGCTGTCCTTTTGCACAATGGGAAGAAATTTTTTATCATCCCATTCACTTACATGAAGGAAACACATGAAAAGTTAAAATCATGTAGGAAAAATTCAGTATGATAAATTATGTTGATCTGTACATTACAATTTAAAAGTCACTACATTGTCACGGCTACACTAAATCTTGTTTCTTGTGCGAATGGCACTATACCAAAAACAGTTACACATAGGCAGAAAATTGTTATACATATTTGCTAGTCATCTCTGACATTATTCTAACTTTCTCTCCTTCGTTTAAAAATAGAGATTTAAAAAAAAAAAATTGTTAAGGTGATGCTGAATTTCGTTATTTGAAGAAAAAGTTCCTGGTGTTAGAATGTTGAAATCAAGAAAAGGATTTTTGTGCCTCAAAATAAGAACTTTGATTAAAAATGAAAAACTTAAAGGTTTTTAAGCCAAGTTAATAAATCAGCATGAGATCATTCAAAGATTGTAAAACATTATACATCCCTCAAAATTCATTTCTTTGACTCATACCTTGATTTTCTCTCAGACAAAATTGAAGCTGTAGGTGAAAAACATCAGGAGAATTTCCACTAATATATCACCACCATGGAAAAGAGATACCAGGGACAGTGGAGTGCAAAAATGTTTGCTAACTACTGTTAGCTGTGTTAATGTTTGCTGAAATGGAATGTTGTAATCTCTAAGGAAAATGAATAAAATGCCTAATGAATAAAATGCCTCAAAGATGAGAATATCTATATATAAATACAGATTTGTTTCATATTCAGTCTGTTTATCACCCAAAAAAACCATGGTTGATAAAGAAAAACTCTTTGAATTTAATGTGAAAAGTTCTATTAGAATCAGATACTTTTCCTCTTGTGCCAAAAATAGTTTAATTTTGTTTCATTTTAATTTTGGAAACAAATGAGACTTGCAATATTCCATTTTTGAAATAAATAAAATATGTTCAGAATATGATCAGCAAAGAGCAAAGACTAAATCTCAGCTTTTTAAAAAATGTGGCCCATTGAAATCTATCATAGATATGAATAAGTAGTCATATTTGTATATTAAATTACATGCCATTAAAAACTATCGATTAGTGATTTATGTATGATTGATAATTTACATTTGATTTATTCTGGTGGATGCTCATTTTGTTATATTGTCATAATTAGATGACAAAATAACAATTGTTCTCTCAGTTCTCTCTACAATTGTTCTTTGTATTGTCTATCAGTTGATAAAATAAACTTAAGCTAATTGGATGTTTTATGATAAAATGGACCTAGTGTGGTAGCAGTTTATTAAACAATGATACATTTATTATGATGAATGATGATAAGCTGCAAATAGAAAAGCTCATTGGTGAAGGAAATTGGGCAACATGTTAAATTATTATGAAAACTATTTTAGAATGTGATGAGTTTTCAATATAGTTTGTGATACATTTATAACACCTGAATCAAGTACTGGAAATTATGAAAACAAACCTGGTACGTGGAAAAAAGCAAATGCAAAAGTGAAGTAATGTTTTATTTTATCTCTTGTTATGAAGCCATTACTTCATGTAACTGGCTGCGGTACTGCAAAAGATGGAATGCTTGGTCTACCAAGAGTTGCTCTAATTAAATATTTCTGGAGTATAAATATTTAATTAAAATGGGTATCATATGTTCCTCCCCATATCTCGATATCGTATTGAAAAAATTAATGAGCATATGCAAAATATATAATTCTTATTAATTATGTATATATATGTATCTCGCATATCTTAAGACAATTAGCCGTACAATGTTGAAATTTTGTATTTAGGGCTTTGTAACATCTAGTTATGCACCTCTCCTTTTGTTTGCAATCGACAGGACCAAAAAAGCCCAAAATCCAAAACATTTGGATTTTGGACTTTTTCTTAACTGCAGTAATAAGCCCTTATTAAAAGATTTTTAACAATATATCATAAGTGGTACTTATTTTCATTGGTTCCAAAGTTATAGCCAAATAAAATTTTAATTAATGAAATATTTGGATATTTGGATTTGAAAGGCAAAAGTACATTAGTTCAAATCCGACTTCATATACATTTATTACCTTTTAACGTTTTTTTAAAATTTAAATATATTGATTTATTAATTAACCTCTCATTGTAAAAAAAAACAATAAATAATAATATTAAAAAATATATGAAAAAAATTTAGAAGTAATTAGTGAAATAAAATTCTACGTACTTTCATTTTAATTCAAACATTTTTAAATCAGATATTAATAATTATTATTAATAAATCAATATATTTAAATTAAAAAAAAAAAAAATTAAATATATGTATACGAAGTTGGATTCGAACCAATGTGTGTATGTTACAGATCCGACACGTTCTCACTTACACCATATATCTATCTGAGCAACATGAAAAAAATTAATGCATAAACTAATAATTAAACTATTCCATTTAGTGAACTCCTGTCTACTGGTTAAATAAAATTTAACCAGTATAAGTTTAAATGAAGTGCAGCATAAAATGTGTACGTGTTATTAATAGGCATATAACGATGTCATGTGGTGTCCAAAACAGATTTTTTCTATAATATAAAACCAGACTGATTGCAGATTATGGAAGGAATCCTGGTTTGCAATCAATCCAATATAAGGGTCAATTTTCAGTCACTGGTAACAGAAATTGAATCCCTTAAAACATAAAAGAGTACAGAATTGAAAGTGATATAATTAGTAAGGCAAACAGCTGGTATTAAATAAAGATATCTACATTATACAATGTATGTACAATAATTTTTATCTTTACTTAAAAAAAAACTGACAACGCAGTTGTAGGATGTCAAGTGGCTTTTTAAATATTTTATTCATTTTATTTAAATATATTTTGTTTATTTAATTCAATGATTCTAACTAAAGCACGTGTACATACCGTACTTCATTTGTGCAAGTGTGGCGGTACTAACTTTAAATACTTTTTTACACTTTAAATATTAAAATTTATTTAATTCTACTGCTCACCTGTGATGTCACAACATAGCAGACTACAGTAGTTGTAAGTCAGTGCTATATTAATGCTCCTTGTGTGAAAGGGGGTACTATTGACACAAGTATACCCACTTAGCCACTAGCTTATTTAGAGCAATTTTTTTGGGGTTGGGGTGCAACTTTACAAGTTCTTAATAATATTAACTTTGCAAGTTTACAAATATTATTTTTTAATTGTTAACAAATGTACCTAAGAAAAATAAGACCTTCATTAGGCAAAATCTCAAGATATTGAGGGTGACCTTGTTTTACAGCTTCACCACCTTGATCTTTTAAGTTGAAAATTTAATGTCATCAATTTCCCATATATAGAAGTAATCTATATATTACTATATATTATTATATCTCGGTCAAAATCGATCAAGTAATTCTGGAGGTATAAGATGATTTAGAGGACGACATCAAACATACATATGTACATATAAACATCCAGAAAATTTCCATCTGGTTTTTTGGGTTCCTTAGGTGTCAAAATGTCAAGATCCAGTGAAAACCATGTATGCCCAAATTGGACCAATTACATTACTTTCCCTTCTAAAAATATAGCTCTGCTGTAGCGGTAGGCGGGAAAGTAAAGAATCAAGAGATAGAACTACAAACTTTCAACAAGATGAAAATTATGCCAAATGCATTTATAAGTAACAACAATAAAAATTTAAGAGAGTGAGGTTGAGTGATTATGAAGATGGCGTTGACTACCACAACTTAACTGAGGAAGAGATTGCTTGTTAACTGCTACCTTCAATTTCAAAAATGAGCAACCATAAAAGTTACAAGAAAGTAATAACTCAGGAGGGCTACAAAATGTTTTATGTGCAAAAAGCAACTAGTGAATTAGATTTTTTTTTGGATTTATTCATTCTATCAATTTTTTTAATACAGTAAAGTCTAGTTTTTGTAAGTAGCTGATGTACAGCAGATCATTTTTGTTTGCTTCTGGTTAGATATTAGTGTTGGTGGGTAGATGTACTGAAAATGTTTAGTTAGGATGGGGAGTAGAATGAATCATTATGCAGTAAAAGATGTTCAGTCTTTAGTCAATCATGCATCTGAATTAATACTGTTCTATTTTATTTAGAAATAGTAATTCAATTAGCTGTTTTTGGTTATTGGTGTACATTTTATTCTTTTCTTATTTCACTGGTGCTACAGTCCAATATGACCTTGGTCTCTCGATTGGTGTACAACTGCTAAGTTTTAAGATGTTACAAACAAAAACCGTACTCCTTAAAAATTTCTAAAAAAGTCATAAACTTTACTGTTTAAAAATAAATTTTCCACATAAAAAATCAGCTTCATGGTACTTGGAAAAAAGATTTAGCACAGAATTCAATATCCTCTTCTTATCACTGTTTTCCTTCAAATTCTGAGTGGCAGGAATATAATCTATTATTAAAAAAAATTACAAAACTATACAGGAGATGGTTAAAGAGTCTAAATAAAAAATTTAATTTTAAACAACAATATTTATATATTTAAAATCAATCAATTGTATTAGTAATGAATAGCATTAAATTATTCACTGTATATCTTTATTTAGTAAAATAAATAAATATAGTTATGTTTTGATTACTATAAAATAAATATTACATCATTACTTTCAGAATTCAATTATCTTTTTTAAAATAAAAAATAGATGAAAACAGAAATAATCTTTACAGCATTTCTGAAATGCTGTAATATACAGCCATATAATCATAGATAGTCAATTAAGAAAAAAGTGTCTTCAAATAAGACAAAAATAAATGGCCACAATCTTTAAAAATTAATAACAAAACTTAATGGCATAAAAAAAGAGAGAGAGAGAGTGAGTGAGAGAGAGCAAGAGAGAGATTTGATATAAAATATAAATATGTAAACATAGAGATATAAAAAATATTATAGTATTACTGAATACATCATCACATAGAATATTTAGAAAGTAAAACAATTTCAGAACTGAAATCCTTCATATAAAAACATTTTAATTACTGTTTTCTATTTTTTGATATGATTCACTGTTATCAGTATTCAGTAATAGTGCTCAATAAATCACATTCATTTTTATGCATTTATTTTATATGCAAGTTACATTCGTATTAAAGTATTTTATGCATTTTATCAATTATTTCTCATTAAGTTTGTCAATAATACTGTCTTTTATTTTGTAAAATTAATATTAAAGTATATTCATAAGAAAAATAGTTTTAATCTGTTTCTAATTCACAAAATATGAAATCAACCAAAATTAAAAAAAAATCATTTATACTAACATTACTACCCATTAACAAGGAAATAGATATTGGTGATTTTGGTTAAATAAATATATCAATTTACTAAGCATCATAATGCCTATTTTAATGAACTGACATACTACAAATTAATGTATTAACATATTAATACATTATTTAATATAAATTAATGTATTGACATATTGCCAAATTTAATTAATAAATTATATTCCTACAGTACTAAATTAAACCAGAAAGTTCTGCTGACAATATAAGTTTTGGAATTTTTTTTTACAGCCTTACAAAATATTACATGTATCTTCATTAAAATTAAAGAATAAATTATAATCAGATCATGTGCCATTTCAAAGAGAAAAATGTTTTATGTTATACTAGTGGGGAAATAAACTATTAAAAACTTAGCATACAAGTGAAATAAATTAAGTTATACATTTATAACTTAACTTCAATTCAATGACAAACTTGAATTAAATTCAAATTCAGTGACATTAAAAGTAGAAAATCATTGGAAAGAAGAAAGAGAAACAAATTGAAGGAATTTTCATGTAGAAAGCTATGAATGGCCGTTAGTATAATTTCACCGACTGACAGCAAGAAATTTCAGTTGCATTTTATATGTATTTTTTATTCTATTTCAAGTTCGTTTTGCTTTTCCTAATAAGTTTGTTTACTGCTCATTAAGTAACATCTATTATATACATATAAAGTACAGCAATACATTATATCTTATTTTCTTCTTTTTAAAACACAAAAGCAAAAATACAACTAAGAAATCAGCATCACATGCATAGGGGTTTTTGGTTTATAGAAATGGAAAACATAACATAATAAGTAAGGGTTTTAAAAATATATTATATCAGAATTAAAATTAAATTTAATACAGGCTTGTTGTAGCCTGTAATGCCATAAAAGAGGATGAATTGTTTAGAGAACTATAACAAATAATTTTTATTGATAATAATTTATTATTTAAAAGATGACAAAACTCATTCACCAGAATAGATATTAATTTGTTTTTTTTTTCAATTTTCTATACGATTTAACTTTATAATGTGCTAGAATATTTTGTTGACAAGATTTACTCCTCACATTAATATTACTGTCTGATAACTATTACTTTATAGAAAACTATGGTAGCTAGTTTGTGTGTATATGTGTGCACGAACATGCGTGTGAGTGTAAATACGTATAAATATATGAGAAAAAAAAATTAAAAAAAGTTATGAAAACCTTTTTTTCAACTTAAGTATTTATTTGAAACAGTCATCAGGTAAATTTTAGAAAAATTATTAATTTTATTTTAAAAATGTAAAAGTATCAGCTTCAAATATATAAATCTGTAAGACGTAGTTAGATACTAATACATTTAAACTTTGTAGATTTAAGTTCATTAATGTAAATAATACTAGAATATCTACTAATTTAAAAATAAAATAATAACAAAAATCAAGTCTCCAATATTTAATAATTTTGTTGAAGAATAATTTATGTACAAGTTATAATAAAATCACAGCTAACAAATTTTATGAAAACTAATTTTTTTTGTGGAAGAATTTGTATAAATATTTTATAAATTTCACTATGTTTACAGTAAAAATAAGAACAAACTGAACAACTTTTACTATAATAAATTGTTAGAATTAAATAATTAAGACACTCTCATGGCTGTTATGTTTTAATAATAATAAAAATAATAATAATAATAATACAATATTAATAAAGTTAAAATATTACCACTAAAAATTAATTAATCCTAAAGCAACAAAAGATGCAATGAAAAATCATACAATGAATAATGAATAGCAGTATCGAAATATGACGAATATTATTTTTTACAAACATACAATGAAATATTATAATCTTAAATAAATTAATACAAAATATATATGTATATAATATATAAAACATAATAAATATTTATAATCATTAATACATTATAACAAAAATGATTAACAATTTAATAACTAACAATAATGTATGAATTTATAAATAAAAAAAATTTACGGTATACATTTATACTGAGCTAAAATCTTATTATTATTTATATATTCAAATAATAGTAAGATTCCTAACAAATAATACGTCAACGATTACAAAATATCCAACTATGGATTAACATGCTTGTGAATAAATAAGCATATGCTTATTACGCGAGTTATTTCAGAAGAAAGTTTAAGATGATGGTAAAACACCAACTGCTCACTAAAAGCACTGTCAAAATAATGTTACGCTCAATTGTAAATATTGTTAATTTTTTCTTTTAACACAGAACTATTTAATTCAAGTCCTAATCTTCTAGCTTACTTTATTCAAGATTTATAGACCTTAGTGGAACGAATATAGTATACTCACAATTATTCATATATTTTTTTTAATGAACAGAAAAATGTAATTTATTTACTGTTTAAAATAATCAAATGTCTTCAATTAAAAAGTTTATTTATAGAAATGTGCAATTTTTAAAGAACTAGCTTACCTTTTTTGTCTTTATTTTCTTAATATTTTCCAATTATTTAACAGTTGATGGTTTATTAATCTCTCATATTTGTTTTATAAATATTTTATGTAAATAAATTATTAATTAAAAAATAAAATAAATATTTAGAACTTTAAAGGGATATTTTTTAACTGATAAAATCTGTTAAAAAAAAATATTTTAAAAGAAATAGCTTAATTGGAAATATTTTCTTTTTAACAAGTCCAGCAAGATACATGCATTTACTGATAACACTGTAATTATTGTTAGAGATGTGGCAACAATGAAGAAGGGTTTCAGAAAAATGGAAACAATACTCTAAAACTGGGCCAGTAGTAGTAAAGTGAGAAGGTGAAATAAATGTCATCCTTACATAAAAATAAATAGAGTTGTCCATAAAATGTTAATAAAAAATACAAATTTAATGAGGTTGATAAATTTAAATATCTGGGTAATATATACTAAGTAATACAAATAAAATATAGTCATTAAAAGAAATGATCCGTGATGGCAAAAGAATGTACTTTGCCAATGCAAAAATATTTAGAAGTGGCTGGTCACAAGAACACAGATTAAATATATACAAAGGACTTGTGAGTAAGACCAATTATTATGCACTGATCAGAGACCTGGTCAATGTCATCAGATGATAAATGGTACCCAAGGATATTTGAAAGAATGGTCCTGAGAAAAATTTATAGTTTCTAAATATTAAAGAGAAATGGAGGACAAATAATCTAGCTAGATGAGTAAAAAGATGACCAGGATAACATGAGGTTTATTAAGGCACAAAAAATCAGTTGGTCAGATCATGTTAATAGGATGGAAGATTACTGAAAGCAAATCAGTTTAATAGAAGAAGAAGAAGAAGAAGAAGAAGAAGAAGGGAGAGAGTTAAGAAACAGATGATCAAATGAGGTTCTGAGGAATGGTCTTAGAGAGATGGGTGCGAGAGGATGAAGGAATATTGTGAAGGACAGAGACCTGGAAAACAATTGTTGAGGAAGCCAAGGCCAACCACAGGCTATAAAATGTTTAAAACCAAAAAAAAAATGTTCAAAGAACATATCATATTAGTACAGATTAACAAATTAATATTGTTGTTTTTAAAAGTAGAAATAAAAAAACAAATAAATTTGTTTAATTTATCTTGGTATTAGATTTATTAAATTAAAAGCTTAACATTAACAAAGTTCCAATTTATTTGCTTTGTATGAAGGTTTCAAAAATTTTTTTTTCTATTGCTTTGGTGATAGATAATAAAAATGTTATTATGGACAAATTAAAAACAATTTTCTTATAATGTTAATGATTACAATATAAATAATTCACATTTCTTTGTTTTTCATAACAAAATAACAGTAACTGCACCTTAATTGCATCTATTAAAAAAAAAGTTACACTACAATAACTTACTTTTATTATTATTAACAGTTTTTTGTTTAGAATTAACAGTCAAGCATAAACTAACTCATTTTATGTTACAACAGCAACTTTTCCACAAAAATTTGTTACATAGAACAATTTTTTAGAAAGCTTCAGCTAACTTATACTGTGCACATTATTCATATACATAGTTTTTTGTATATTACTCCTCAATTCCACGAACAACAATTAATTTTTACTAGCTGAAGGAAAAATAATTAGGTATTTAAGGGTTTTACAACTTCACAAAGAACTTTATAACTACTGAGTCAAATAAGCTATAAAGATATAGCTTATTATTGCTTTATTATTGGGGTTATAGGAAATGGATGATGTGGTTAAGTAATATATTTAGAATTAAACACAACAGTTGCACAATGTAATGCATCACTCTAAGCATAATCATTATCTTAGTATCCATTAGGAATTTAGTGCGGCAACATATCTGCATGTTACTGATTCTACTGTAACTTCTGAACCGGTGATATGTTAAGAGTACAGAACAAAGTTTTAACTCTTTTCTTTGTTATGGAACCGTGAAGTATACATAAATACAAGTTTTCTTTTATCTAAAACCTTAAGAATTATTTATTTGAAGCCTACTAAGAGTTTATTTAATACCTCATATGATAGGTTTTAAACAATTTTCATTTTTCAGTTTAGGCAACATCTATCCAATTCTTTTTTTTTTATTAAAAAAATTGGTATAAATAAATCTTTATTCTAATTGGTACATAAAAATACACTATATAGATCACCTCAATGTAAGATAGCTTATAAACATCAAAACAAAAAAAAAAGATAAATAAGACACTAGGTTTCATGAGAAGAAACTGTTACACTAGTTATATATACATACTCTTGCAATTGTTTTGAAGTTATTGTTCCGCTAACATATATACATAGAAGATTGTCTAACATGTACCTTTCCTTCTGCAGTCAGACAAAAGCTTAAAAAAGAAACTAATAATAACTCAGGACAAGAGACTAAATTTTTCATCTTTCTTTAACACTAACTATAAAAAAAAATTCAATGATCGGCTAAGTGTAAAAGAATCATTAGGATGTTACAAAATTATACCAAACCAAGTTTACTTCCAGTTATTAATACATTTATTTTTACAGGTTTGTTGCAGAATAACACTAAGCTAAACAAACTTTTGAATCTTTTCTTGGCTTGCAGCTGTTTGTAAGGTAGTATAATTTTTTATTTTATTCTCTACTGTGTACGATGCAATCTGTTCAACTAGTGAAGAATAAGCAAACACCCCCTGTGGCACAATGAGGTGAGGATGTTATGTTTGACATGTAAATGAGGTGCAGTCTTGTACAGACTCAGGTCGACTACTCCTGAGATGTGTGGTTAATTGAATTCCAACCAACAAAGTACACCGGTATCCACAGTCTAGTATACAAATCCATATAAAAGCAACTTGCTTTTACTTGGATTCAAACCTCAAAATCTTCTGCTATTAAACAGTTAATTTGCAAGCCCAGTTAACAGCTAATTATTAGTATTGACCACTAGGCTAAACCCAGTGGGCTAGGTAGTATAATAAAAAAAAAATAAGTAAATAGAAATAATAATGATCTGAAAATGATAACAGAGTATTTATGATTCCGTTTTTAATAATATATATATTTTAGTAAAAATAATTATTTTTAAATAGATTTATTAAAAAAATATATATAAGGAGAATATGAAGAATTGGATGTAAAATATCAGACACGATTGAAACATTTTTTTTTTATTAGCACAGGTAAAATAATTTCTGAGATATAGAAGTAAACAATTATTGCAGATAGATTATTATAAATTATAACATATGTGGCTGTTTTAATAAACATATGATCCCAAGCAACAACCAAAATAATAATAAAAAATTTTAATTGTAAAAAAATTTCAAAATTACGTGTGCTCATACAGCTACTTACACTGCCATCCAGATCAAAAATATTACATAAAAATAATAAAGATAACAAACTAACTTACTTTAAAAAATCTAACTTACAGTAAAATAAACATTTTCAAGAAAATTAATATCTAAAATAATCCATTTACAGATTTAAAACAAATTTTAAATATAATAAAAAAAACAAAAAAAAAACAATGAGATTATATTTTGTGGATCTAAGTTAAAATAATCTCATGACAATACTTCGATCAGTCACATAAAAACATTTGCATAAAAACACCTACAGCCTAGTATATTTCCAATGTTAAAACTGCATATTTTGCATACTTCCTACATTGTAAAACAACAAAATGGTAATTCATTTTGTAACAATAAATTTTTTTGTAACAAGAGTTACAAAAACTAAATGCAAATAAAGCACAAAATAAATAATAACACACACATTATTTATCTTATAAATATTTAATCGCACGTTAATTAATTATTATCTAAGTATAATTTTATATATATATATATATATATATATATATATATATTTATAAATTATATTATTTATCATTTGTGGTCCCATCTGTTATTAACAAAGCGTTCATTTAGTTTTATTAAAATCATAAGTTATCAAATTATTTACTTGATAACCATACCTTTGATTTTTTTTACATTAGCGAATATCTTGGTTAAAATATTCTATATGCAGTTTCAGTACCGAAATGGTACCCAAGTCCCAGAGTTTTCATCTCGACGGAAAAAATGTGGACGGTTGTCACGAAAAACTGTGACTGCAGGGAAAGGGTGCTCTTGAATGTATTTTAATGTTGCTCGTATCTGTAAAATTAATGAATTACAACATTAATTATAATTAATATAAACATTTTTCACATTCATTAACCATATTTAGTTGATATTAGTTAATATTATTCATACTCAGCAGTCCATTGGTATTTTTTGTTTAAAATAATCAGAGTTAAGATATGTTGACAGCAATTGATCTATAAACTCGCACATACGATGATTCCCTGTCAATATATCAGATTGATGCGGTCTTATTTACTTGAACAACAATTTGTTGTACGCGTAGGGGGAACAATATCCTCCACCAGAGACATAGCCACTGGAGTCCCCCAAGGAGCAGTGCTTTGCCGTTCTTGTACACGGCCTACATCAACGATAGGCCGCTGTCGGAAGGAGTCAAAACAACTCTATACGCAGACGACATGGCATATTATTATGAATCCAGAAGTGTAGATTTTGCGATAGAGAGATTCCAACGGCAATTGGATCTAGTACAGCCGTGGCTTGATATGTGGAGAATCAAGGTCAACAGTGAAAAATCGGTGGCAGTGATGTTCACATACACAAATGATGATGTGACACGTGATGTTCACATGCTCCAGCCAACTGGAGCATCTCAGAAGAGAAAATCCCCTTTGGGAAAACAGTCAAGTACCTGGGAGTAGTTCTGGATAGACAGCTTACCTTAGGAGAACATGTTAAATATGTGACCCAAAGGGCAAAAGCCATCAGGGTCTCCCAATACTCATTACTGAAAGGTGCCAGCCCATATCCACTGTTGACCAAATTGCTCATTTTTCAGCTATACGTCCTGCCGATTCTAACATATGTTTACCCAACACGGGGAGCTTTGTTGAACTCCATGCTTCAAAAGAAATTAGAAACCATCCAAAACATAGTGTGGCGGCCAATATTTGGAGCACCGTGATTCATCAGAAACATCACTCTTCGCTATGACGTGGGACTACACACCGTATCTGTGGTGGGGGTGGTGCAGGCACGCTGACTGTTCGGGAGAGCGGCCTTGTCTGAACACAGCCATCTCCGGGACATCTGCTGAGAGGACTCTACTCTACAGGGTATAAGTAAACGGCCTCATGCCGTATTAAACGAACCACCATGAAGAGGCGGTACGAGAGTCAAAAAATGACAAACCAGGCTTAGGAACCTCTATATTGCATAACCTATAAATGGAAACCGCGTGAAAATTTCAGCCGTGAAAGTGACCGTTTTCACAATTAAATTTTATTAAAACCTAGAAAACACCCCACACCGTCCCACGAAGAGACCAAAATTTCATTTGGTAAGCATATGCGACTTCCTTCTGAGAACGGGGCGCATTTCTCCCTCCAAATAACTAGGGCTCCAGTAGGCGAATTCTTGCTAGCCCGTAGGTGCTGGTACCGAAAGGACTTCAGCAGATGGACTGAAGGGGAATCATGCCAGGATTACTAGGCTTAAAAGCTTAGTCTCCCATGGTCAGAACCAGTAAATAAATTTCACGCTGGTCCGTATGGATAGGAATGCAAATTACCAAATCCGTCCATAAATAAATCTTAAACTTTATAACCGGCACTAAATATCCGATGAAACCCGCACGATAATAGAAAGATACAGCAGCAAGGGACTGTCCAGGCTCTGCGATCAGTAGGGAGAAATATTGAAACTCCTGCCATTTTTGTGTTGTGTTCAGTTCCAATTGATCTTAACTGCAGAATGGTAAATCAGTTCTGAAAAAAGGAGAAAGTGAATGACGATTTATGAAATCAAGATTAACTGTCGGTGTGCAGTTAACCTTGATATGTTAGCTTTGCTTATAGGAAACGTGAAATGTAAAATTTGAAATGACCTGAATAACTTAAAAGTTAGTAAAATAACATAGATTATATTAACACAGTTCATGAAAATGAATTAATATGAAAATCAAGGAAGATTGATTACTTTCTTTCAGTCAATCTTTATTCTTTCATGAACACTGAAAACAAATTATTCATAAGAGTATAAAACTAATAATTTATTAAAAATGTAAATCACGAAGTTCATTAGAACTTCGCCGGTAAGAGTCTGTAAAACTGGATGGCAAGGCGAAGTCAATGAACTATGTTTACAGTTCTAAACATGACCTAACCTAAAAGTGAAATGAAAACAGGGGGAAAAAATAAAAAAATAAGCATGAAAGCATTATATTTCAATTCAGTTAGATTTGTATGAAAGAATACTTACAAAAAATACCTCGAATTTTGTTAGACAATGGTTTTTTCTTCCATTTGATGAACCGCGGGACTCGAATTCTTTTTCTTTTTTTTTTTTTAAAGGTGACCTTAGGAATCGTGCTGCTAGGTAGCAGCGCTTGACAATATTAGGTAGCGTGCATAAACTTGATAATGTACTTGAAATAATAAAATTTAAAAGAAAATATATCACGCTTGTTTAAATGCTCTTATGTAAATGAAAGTACTGAAGATGAAACAATTTCTTTAATTCTCATCACTTCATGAGAAAAAAAATTACAAGTTAAAAAAAAAAAAAACAGTAGGAAAGTGTTGAAAATGTGGCAACAAAGATTATTTCATAAAACAGAAATAAATTCGATTGGTAAAATCTTCATTCTACAATTAGAACTAAATGACGGAGAAATAAAAAAAAGTTCATTTAATAATAATATAAAAAGTGTACCCAAAGATATGATAAAAATTGAGGGTTACACTTACAAAGTAATAAGTGCAATATTACATCACGGATCTTCATGAAGGTATATGTAATACATATCACGTTTACAGAAATAATACAATTCTCATGATTATTTGTTGTTTAATAGATGAAATCAGGCCGGTAAGAATTCTGTAACAGATTTTTCTATTTTTGCTTATTATATGAAATGCTTAAATATTGTTTATTATCTATTATTATACATCTATTTTCTACTATAAATTTAACATGTACTTTTTTTTTAAACAAAATTCTAAATTAATAACAAATTTTGATAATACAAATATAGTCTCTTACATTTTTTTAATATCAGTATCATTTTGTTAAAAACAGTTTTATTCATATTACAGAAATTTTTATTTTTTGAGTGGAAGAAATGATATCTCTAAAGCTCTTACCGTACGATTTACAATTTCAATGTAATTTTTTGGATAAATAAATCTAAGATTCATATATTAAAAAAAATTGTTCCACAATTACAATTTTGTTATAATACTTTTAAATTAAATTTCCAAATATACAATCTGACAAAGCAAAGATCTCTGTGAAACCGCTAAATGCAGAGGAAAAGAAAACTATAATAAGGCAGCAAGTGGAAAAATTAATTTTAAAAATAATATGTGGAAAATAAAATCTTTTTGTGAATAGCCTAACGTGATTAATAAAATTAACATTAATTGAATGGGACATTTTTTTTTTATAAACACTACATTTCATATCAATGGTTGCGTTAATCAGCGCAACTGGCAATTAGGTACATCTGAACAGTCCAATCAGTAGACGAATAATTCTGTGACCTCCAAAATTTCATCCTTTGTATATCAATCATTAGGGTGCTATTTATTTATTTTTTAAAAAGAAACATAAAAGGAGTTTTTTAAGTTGAAAGTAAACGTGTCAGAAGTGTTTCCAAACAAGAGTAAGACAAGGAAACGGATTATTATCCATTTTGTTTAATGTAGTACTAGAAAAGTTAATAAAACAGTGCAAAGAAAAAAAATTGAAAAGTAAGATTAGGATCAAAAGTAAGATTAGGTCTCTTGATAGATGCTTAAGATCTCGCAATCCTAGCAGAAGATCTAAAAACAATCGAAAAACATATCAACACTTTAAAAGAAATGACTGAAAAAGAGGCCTATGAATATTTTTCAAAAAAACAGCTCATAATAGAAATCTTAGAAAATTCATTCAAACATATTAGCACAAGATATGGTAAAATTAAGAGAGCTTACAGCTTCAAGAACCTTGGAGGAATAATACAGCCCAATGGGCTAGACAAAGAAGCCAATAAAACAAGTCAAAAATCTCAGAACAGCTTATGAAATGGCCAACAATATTTAAAACAGAAATGAATCAAAAGAAGGTACAAATATAACTGATACTGCAGCATAAAACTTTAACGCAGCCAATTTTTTTTTTGGTATTTGTTAAATGATTATAAAGAATACTGATCCAAGAGATTATGTTGAAAAATAACTTTTGAATAAGAATCTCATTCATTATATTTTTAATAGCAATCACAATGACTATTTAATATAACCATTTACACCACCATACATAACCATTTACAGAGATATAAGGCGTGAGAAGACTCATGAATAGTTCTCCATGTATGTAAATATGAAAAATTTATATTTTCCCTCTCACTTTACAATTTTAAATTTTTTGTTAAACAATAAATTGAAATACAAAATCATTTTAAAAGTAAAATTAAATCTTTAACTAACCTGCATAACAAAATGTGGAGGTTCAATATCTGGAGTATTTGATAGATGTTGTAATATAATTTCATCTGGTTGTTCTAACCATAAATCAACACCACGCATAGGATCATAATTAAATGGTCCAATTCTTAATAAACCCAAATTACAGTCATATATATCTAATATCTGTAAGAAAATACAATAAAAGTCAGTATTAACACATGAGTTTTTATTTTAAACAATTACATATTTCAGTAACATTCAAATAGATTTTTTCATACACAAACATTAATTAACAATTCATTGCAGAGAAGTTAATGAATTATTAATATAAAAATTATTTAACTTAGTACAGTACAGTGCAACAAATAATTAAGTTCATTAGAGCTTCGTGACTAAAATTATGATATATAAACGTGCAACTTTTCACTTAATTCATACTTAGGCAATAAAATAAAATCTAATGATTTTTAAAAGAACATTCTAATTTTCGATATTATTTAATGTATATTAAACATTGTGTTACTAAAAAAACTTTTGTGATTTTGATTAAAATTATAAGAGCAATTTTTTAAAAACGTTTTTTTGTGAACATTTTTACTCTTCTGGATCTGGCATTAATATCAATTTAAAAAAAATGTTATTTTCTCAACCGATATTTGGTTAACAGCTGATATATGTCAAGTGGTTTATAGTTTTGTTACAAATGGCTGGGCGATGGAGTATCTACCAAGTAAGACAAGTGCATTTTTATTTCTCTCTCTTTCTCTCTTTCTCACCCACTCCCTTTTTCTCCATCTCACGTATCTCTATCTTTCTCAAGTTGCATGAATCGACAGAACTCAATTACCTTTACTACTAACATATATTGATAAGTACTATTCTTATATGTAGTTTCAGCATTAAATATGCCATTTTTAAACATTGATCCCCTCTAGAGGGCCCCCAATGTTAAAATAAAAATTTCCTGAAAGAGGTTTCCCTTCATTTTTAGTGGAGAACCCAAATCAGGACTCAAAATCTGGAGGCAAATAGTCTGGATTCACTCAAAATGAACAGGTAGATTACTTGACATTTACACCATGAATCCAGTTAAATCCTAATATCCACCACATAGAATTTTCTTTATAGGTTTTTTTTTGCTTCAACATAGTAGCTAAATGAATCGCTACTAATCTCAATATGGTTGGTTTTCTTTATTCTTCAAAATCTTATCAGCATAGTTTTTGACTGTTACCTGATCTAGATATTGAGCTACCATGTTTCTTAATAGTGTCATGGAATCTTTAAAATCATCAAGCTAAGTGAAATTCAAGGGAAAGTTCCCTAAGACTGAAATCTTATGGAGGGACATGTGGCTATCTCCCCTCACTTTGTTTAACTTCTCCCATAATGTAAATGAAACCATTTATTACTAGGTCACCACTGAATCTTTGTATGGTGCCATGTCATTGGATATGACACTGGTATGTTAGGTAGGTTTTGAGGGATCTGTATTGATTGTTTTGTGTTTGAAGAGTATGTGTGATTTAATTATTTGTTCATTTAGCACATTGTTTTAATATATATATTTTTTTTATATTTGGTTTTCTAAGGGTACAAAAACACATAAAAACAACGAAATAAATGAAAAATGTTACATCACATGTACTCTTCAATCGCATCACAAACAACAAAAATCCTTTGCACTTAATCCAAACCCTGGCAGCAATCCAAAGGCACAGTAATAATATTTAGCACTAATATATCTGCAGTGAAGAAATTTGCTATAGAAAAAAAGCTAACTTAGACTCGGGAAATTTTTATAACTTTTATTTTAAATTAAAGTTATTTTATTTATAAAAGTGAACTGCATGCAGCTATTCTATTAATTATTTTAATCTAAAAATAAAATATAATATAATAAAAATACACACTTGCTGGCTGCCAGTTAAGTTTCTAGCATTTCTCAATGCAGGTTCAGGACCTTTATCTGGAAATGAAGCAGGAAATATTTCTCCTGTTTTTATATTTACACCTACAAAAAAAAGGGCAATCAGTGCTCAGTAATGATTAAATTTAAATTAGATAAATAAAATGTAATAAATTACTAGAAAAACACATTTATTAATTGTTTTTAATATTCTAATGCCTAGTATTAAAGAGAACATATATTAACTTATATGTACAGTTATGAATACGTAAACACAAAACAAAAAAGTATAAATAGTTTATAACCAGACATTATTAATTTTTCAACATATTATGGAATTATCAGGAAATTACTTACTGAAAGTAACTCATCAAAATTTAAATTTGCAGAAAAAAATTTATTATTGAACTGTCATAAATAGAATCTGTTCTAATTATAGAAATAACAGTGAAATAAACATAAAATTTATTATACCAGTTATCTTTTCAGTGCTTCTAACTTCAGTCTATTTTCAAAATTTATTCATCAACATTTTCATAATTCATTTAGTAGTTTATGAATTAAAAAAATATATATGTAATTTTTCAAGATGTTCAGATTCATTACTATTAATTAAAAAAAAAACACTTAATTTTATTTAATACTGATGTTAGAATATATGTCTGAATATTATTTACAATCTGAGTTTAGATTGGATCTTCTTTATCTCCCATCATATAAGAAAGATTTATCTATAATTTGGAGTTCAAATTAATTTATGGCAATGTATGTACACATAAAATATTATTATGAATCTATTGTAATTTTTAACCCACATATATATATAACATAGGCAAAACATATTTATGTTGAAAAAATTAATTTTTTTTAGACATTAACAAGTATAAAAAAAACAATAATAATATTGAAACTAACATTTACCACATATCCTTTATCACTAATGATAAATAAAATAAATACATTTTTATTCTGTTTGGAGTATAACATTTTATATGTTAAAATATTACATATTTTATATGTTTGGAGTATATATTACATAGCTCACATAATTTACTATAATATTATAGTACACAATAATTCTCACCATTCATTGATATCACAATGAGAAAAACAGAAATTGCATAAAGAAGTAAATATATATTATTAAAAAAATATATATATAAAACAAAGATGGCCAATATAATTCATCTACAAACAATATATGTAAATTTATATAGCGGAAACAAATACATCCTTTAAAAACAGGTTTATTGATCACATGCATATATTTAAAAAAGTAACAATAACTTATCAGAGATTTAAAAAAATAATAATCTAAATGTTTTAGATAAATATCTAAAGAGGAAATCTCTTATACTTTTTGTTTTAGTAGTTAATTATTCATATTACATACTTCAACGAGGAAAGATGATTAATAAAACAATTGTTTTAGAAAATCATCTATCAAGAACTTTTATAGTTGTGTTTATAAAACTGACAACATTTATAAGAAAAGAAATCCAGCAGTTGTTTTCATTTTCTAAGTTCAATTCGGCAATTTACTTTTATATGTTAAAAGCCTGGACATGGCGCTTTCGATAGGCTGGCCAGATTTAGTTTGATTAATTCAGGCTTATGTCCAGAGTGTAGGGCCAATGATGATGTGTGCCACGTCTTATACGATACAAAGCTGAACATACCAAAGTAGCTAGGGAGCTTACAAAGATTAATTATGCTTTTGATCAGCAAGTTAATTAGAATACTGAAAGGGAATGAAACATAGCTGCTGGCTTCCTTAGATTCTTAGCCCTGCCGAGGATAGCTGGGGTGTCTAATGTTACAGATGTATAGATAAAATAACAACCTGGGTGGATACGGGCCTGCCTGGGTCAAAATAGGTGCAATGACACTGAGTCCTGGTTAACTGAGATACTTGCTATTTGGATAGGAATGGATGTGTAGAGAACTGTGTGATGGAGCTGCAGTGTGGGAAGTTGTAGACATTGACCCCGCTCCCGAAAGTGGACTAGGACAGAGAGAAATAAGGTATATTTTCATTAGAGAGTTATTAAATTTGTGAATCAGTTTCTTGATTTTTAAGTAAATCAAGAGTACTTTTGAGTAAACTGAATTGTAGGACAAATTGTCATGGTTGCAACCAAGACTTTGTTTTGTTTGTATGAAGGTAGTATTTTTGGTGTTTAAAAACTCAATCAAGTAATGATCTGAGTGCAGTCTAATTGAAAGTTAGTGATGGTTATTTTAATGAAAATGACATAAGTTGGTCTACTTTTGCAAGTTGTACTGATGAAGATCACATTCTTATATTGACATTTGTGGCCAAATTATGAGATAATCCCCATATAGCATAAAGTCACTACTATCACAGACAAAGCCTTAGAGCAAGCCCCTCCTTGATAGGTTAAAAGACTTTTTGAGAACCTATAAAAGCTGTTAATTTTATAGTCAAAATAAAAAAACTGTATTAATCAAACACTGTGTGATAAAAAAATCACTTACATAAGATGTTTCAACTTAAACACCTGTACGTTGTGTACAGGTTGAAGTCGAGACTACTTCTACTGCTACAAAATTTCACATCAGTGACTGGCTTTGAAGTGCTCTATTTATCAGACACTTGCATACAAATAATTAAACTTGGGACTTTAGAAAAGTTTAATAACAATATTTAAAATATTAGATATTACCTGCACCAAATATAATAGGGCATTGTAGTCCACTCCTTATGGTTGTATTCAGTTCACCGATGCAAGCAAGCGTAAGTTCAAATTCTATGGGTTGTTTGTGAAATTCAGCTGAAAAAATAATAATCACAATAAAAGTAATACAAATAACAGTAGCAACTTCACCTAACTGATATAATTATTTCAATAATGCTTTATAATTGTCAAAGGCCGCCTAAAATATATTTTAAAAAGGGAAACTGCACCCGGTGTTGTTCACTGAACAATGAAACTTAACTTGAGCAGCTGTTACCTGGTAAACATTGTTTGTTCACACTAAATACTAATTAAATAAGTTATATTCTTTTGAATAAGTTCTCAGCAAAAATTTTAGTGTTATTAATAAACACTAACACTTCTAATATTAGTGATAAAATGCTCACACTAATTCTTTAATATGGATGATAGTTTTAATAAATTATTGTTTGTTACGAAAACATAGTCATAATTTTAAAATGAAAACAATTAATTTGTTCAATTAGAAAAGATGGACTGGCATGTTAAAACATATCACACCTTTTTTGAAGGAATTTAAAAATAATGAGAATCATTATTTTTCACAGCAGCAGTGCAACAACATCCAGATTTTTTACCTTCAGTGATCAAGATGAGCCAATGCAATTAAAATGCGTTTGACCATTGGAATTATTATTACTTTTCATTCTTTAATTACCAGATCCTATTCCCCAAGATGCCATAGATGTAACTTCTTACTCATTAACTTAACGATCTTTTATCTTCCTTTTTAAATTCATTTCCTTTTTATTTCATTTCCTAACAAATTCACTAATTCTATGTGCCTTACTATATGCATCACCAGATTTGTCCTTATTTTTTAAAGATTTTACCAATTACTTATCATATCTACATTGTAATAAAACATTTGAATTACAAACTTATTAACCACCTCTTAATTTTCATTCTTTTTGAATAGCACATTTTATTATTCTCTATTTTTCACACATACTCATACACACTTCTTCCATATTATTACAAGTGTATATATATTTCAATTGTTTGTGTGAGTGTGTATGTGTGAGCATGCGCATGCATGCATATGTGTGCGTGTGTATTTTCCATTCTAATCTATATACTCAAATGTTTTTTACATAACTATAAATGCAATGTACACAGCTTTGCTTTATGTTTCTATAAATTATTCCAGTTAATAATTAGAAAGCATGAATTGTTAAAACTTAAGATACAAAAGAATTCTACAATCACATGATCAAGTTGTTCATATAATCCAACCCTTCTAACTGACTTTTGGATTTTCCTTAATACACAGATTTTTCCTCAGTCCACACACAAGAAAACATGTCTATCTACTATTTCAAAATAAGACTAAACAGCCACTTTCAAAACACAAATCATAAATAAAGAAAAAATGAATCAAAACAATTTAAATAATAATCAATTTCAAAAACAGAAAAAACATGATGAAAATAAAAATAAAACAAATTTAGTAGAATAAAAATAATTTGTTAAAATTAATAACAATACTACAATATCATGTTAATACGACAACTACAACACAACTAAATTTAACATAATTTAATCATTATTAACTAAGATTTAATAACTTAAATCTATTAATTTAGTTATTTCAGTTCAATAATTTTTTAATAGTAACAGAAATGAAATCGGGCTGAAAATTGTCAATAATGTTTTGCAATAACTTTGCTGTTTGTTGACTAATTAAAGATTTTAAAACAAAAATTTTAAAGGTAAAAATTTTTAAAAACTTAAAGTATGATTTTGTTAAAATTAAAGGTTTTACATTTTAGATAATAGAATGTATTTTGATGAAACTAATGATTACAGAGATAGAAAAGATTAAAAAATTGTTATGGCCACCATCTTGAAATTTGTGAACATGTTTTCACTGTAATTTTTCTTTATTAGATAAAGTTGGTGTAAAGATGCATACCTAATATTATAATGATTCCGCAGTCCTCTCTTGTGATTTTAAAGAAAAGGACTTTTCGTTCAAATCAAAAAATGGCAGAGAGAAGGAAAACAAAGGGGAAATCACTCTTTTTTGTTTTCATAGAACAGTTTTTTGTTCACGTTGATATGTAGAATCCAAAAAAGGCTGGATACAATTTTGGTTACGACCAAATTATAAACACATATGCACGCACGCGTGCTCGCTCACTCACTCACTTACACTCTCTCTCTTTTTAATATGCTGCATTGCATCTTTAATTAAAGCAATTCCCCTGATAACTTTTTATTAAGTTTAATTCATTAGAAAAACATAATTATTTAATTACTACAAAATTTGTGGTGCATTTTTTAAGTTTAGTGGAACCAATTTATCTTCAGGTAGATAATGAACTTCCTAAATTATAAAAATGAATAGATATTGTGATGCAAAGGGTCTATGATACAATTATTTTTAAATACTTTAATTAAAAATATTCTATATAGACGCGAAATGGAAAAATTTACAAGGTTTCCCCATTTAGAAAAGAGTTCTTGGATGATAAATGATAATACAAATAAATTAATTGATATATCAACTGATTTAAAACTGATATATCAATTTATTATAAAACAATTATTTAACTTACTCATAAGATTGTAAAATAATTCTTCACTGTAATGCCTACTATCTGAGAATCCACCAATTAATTGTAATTGTAATCTTCCTTCAGGATATCCTACACCTAATTCTTGTATTCTTTGAACCATATTAAATATACCTTCCTCAGTACCAACACCATCAAAGTGTGCTAATCCCACTGCACCAGTACCTTATTACAAAAAAAAAAAAATAAAAAAAAATAGTTAATATTTAATGCTACTGTAATATGATGATATAATTAATTAAAAGTATTATTAAATATGATAATTTAAGATAAATGGATTAATTATTGTAATAAAATATATCTTAAACTATTTCAGATCCTGCCTCAGTAAAGTGGCAAATTGCATCCCTTATCACCTGATGATACTGCAACATTTGGAAAGCATCAGGAAGAAAATGCCTGAATTTAAAAAAAACTGAAACCATGTTTAACAAACCACTTCCTACAATAGATTGAGTTAAACACACAGAGTACAAATTCACTGTATGATGCAGGTATTATCATCAGTAGCTCATGACCAACAAATTTTCATCGAATTCCTTTATAATAACATTAAAAAACCTTAAATTATGTAACAATACAGTATATAATATTACTGTAATTATTTAATAACATAAGGATGTCATTTTTTTATAAAATAACATTACTATTCTATTATAATTATACAAAATATAATTTAAATGCTAGTACTAAAGAGTAGTGACCTAGTCATCTTAAAAAAAAAAACTTTAATAATAATAACAGATTTATCACCTAAGAAGCCTCATTACATAAAAAAAAAAGCCTGTGCTCCACTAGTACATAAATGATAGTTAATATATTTATTAACGAATATATATTTATATAATTAGCAAAATAATGATAGGTACACTTACTTTCAAGTTACCCTCTACATAAATTAACTAGCAGCTAAAATTCTCTAAGAATGTTTATTGATGTAAAAAATAACTCTCAAACAGAAGTATCTAAAAATCTAAGATAACAAATATCATAGTTGGTATAATTTTACAGTTACTTATAGAACACATATTTACTAGTATTTTTATAAACGTTTAGCGACTTTTAATATGCAACAATGTTTGTTCCCTTTTTTCAATTATATAAAATTTTATGTAGTCTTGTGATCCTCCTAGTGGGCTTCTTATTTGAAAAATAGAACAGTACTTCTGAGATAACATGAATTGTTTAAAACAAGAAATAAGCTCATTATATCACTCAAGAACATCAGTACAATTAGAATGAATGAAGATACTTAATAAAAGCAAAATGATGTTGAAACATAGAGCAATTATGTCTCAATCATGTCACCCATCTATATCTATAATCGTATTATATTAGGGATGTCATATGTTTATTATTTATAAATAATTATACAGTTTTAAAAATGTGTGTTTCATTGACAGTTAGGTAAAAAATTCATAAAACAGTCATATATTTTGATGCCATAATTACATTCGATGCAACTTGACATGACACCAGTCACTCCCAAAAATAGCATAGTTATTTTTGCATTAAAATAAATAAAAAAAAATAAATAAATAAATAGCATAGCTACAACAAGTTAGGCAAGCTTACTAAAGAAAGTGATGAGTGAAGTGGTTTACCACTGTCTTTTCACTGAGATGAACATCATTACATCAACTTCACTGAAATACAAATGATATTCAGCCCTACAAGTTTTACCTTCACTCTGTTTACCATTAGAAATGGCTTACTTATGATTATTTGTCATAATTACTACCAAATAAAGCAATTCTCATTAATGCCTGTTGCACCCTAAGTGCTCTACGTGCATCATAGCCACGATACTTTTTAAAATGGTAAACTCAGCTTCTGAAAGTGGAGGAACAATTATTTTGTAATATTTTTAACATTTAATTTTATGGTGCTCTTTAGAGGTAAAATACAATTAATGTGTAAATATACAATCTTTTTCCATTGCTCTTGAAAAGAAAACACTAGGTCCCATGGATGTTGAGAAAACACTACTAAACAATAAAACGATGAAACATTCAAAGGTCTCAGCACTCAACTAATCAACAATGAATCCTGATTTATTTGGTAATGTAGCAGTGTAAAGAAAAATACTGCACAATGATTTCAACTTGCAGTTAAAACTATTTTATTTGCTTTGTCTCACCCTTATATAACAGTACTGAGACAAATCATAAGCATAATATATTTTTACCTGTGAGTAAAAAACTGGATGACATACTATGAGAATATTTTTAAATTGTTACTATAGGAATTTATAATTATTTGTCTAATTTAAATCTTCAGTAATTTCATATTAGTTAATAAGGTCAGTTTGTAAATGCAACTTTTTTTTTTATAAAGAAATTCTTATATCTATACGGATGACAACGGCACTTTCAGATTGGTACAGTAGATTACTGATCAACATTTTGCACTGACCAACTAAAATAAATTTTGGAACAAAACCTGTTTTCTTTGAAAAATAAAAAGCCATACAAAATGGCTACAGGGTTTCTAGGGGAACAATCTTGAATATATATTGGGATATGGAAGAATTCACATCATCAAGTAAATATTTATAGTTCAAGAATAACAAGCGTTTATTACAAACATATAACAAACATTACCAACCTTGCATACAAATAAAAAAGATATAATGTAATAATAATTATACCGGAACTATAATAAAAAAAATTCACTTATAAGAAATGGGCTTAAAAAATGTTTTTTTTTTCATAATAATATTTTAATTTATCCTACGTATAATTATTAAAAATATATATTCAACATAATAAAATATATTTTATTATGTACAGCATATATTTTGTATAATTTAAAACAGGAACTGAAAAATTATAAAATAATAATAACTGCAGTATTATGTATTGTTTTAATGACAGTATAATCCAAACTGTCACATTAAATATATTACTGTCATAATTCCAAGGTAAACAGGGAAAGTAATTCAATGATAATAATATTATACTTTATAAAATAACTATTAAATATAATAAAAAAATTCAGTAAAGAAAAATAAATAAAGTAAGTATAGTTTTAAAAACTTAACAATCAAAAACAATCTTCCCTATAAAATAAACTAAAAAAAACAAATAAAACTTTGAAAACACACTAAAAGGAAAAATAATGCAATTCAACTTTTCTTTAAATTTTGACATTTTTATTTCTGCAAAAAAAATAAACTTCTACAAACTATTTACTAATTCTTATTTTGGTGGCAAATTTAAAATGTAAAAATTCTTAGTACTGAATAATCTTTAACTTTTAGTGGATTTAAGGAAGTAACTATATTTTTAATGTTTTTTTTTTTACGTTTTAGTTTTAACTTCTATTAATGTGGATAAACAAAAAACAAAAAAAAAAAAAAATCCTTGTAAGAAATGATAAAGGAGACAGAAAAAATATTAAATACTACATACCAATGAGCTAAGTTTCTGGAATTAAAAAATAAGAACTATTTTTTAAATAAAATTTTAATACAAATTTTCTTGAAATTTTTTGTAAATGTTCTTAAACTGGATAATGAACCGTACTAAATAATGTCAACAAAAAAATACTTTCAAGTAATCTACATTTTTCATTTAAAAATTATCTTTAACTAAATTCACAAATAGAAAATTTTTTACTGCACTAACAAAGGCCTCAACAAAATAAAAAAGTAAATAATAAAGTCATTGTTTTTCGTTAGAACCAATGTGTAGAAATTAACTTTAAAAATATACAAATAGGTTATACTGAAAAAATGCTCCTTTTCTTAAAGTTTAAATAAAATGATGTCAACTCATCTATTAATCGAGAAAATAAAATATTTATTGTGAAATAAAAGGATGAAGAACTATACGATTTCTGTTAACTGGATTTTCTATGTTAGAAATAATTACAAGGATAGGCTTTTACCTATCTTAATTGGTCTTTCCAATTAAGATAGGTAAAAGCATGTCCTGGAAAATATTTGTGAACTCAATGAACTGTAACACACCATCTACTACAGTATGGAAAAAATTCAAATCTCTGTAAGGAAAATGTGAAAACACAATATTCAAATTAGTGAGCTCAGACAACATTGTTATAACAGAGAACTCAGGAACTGCTGAGGTGCTGAACAACATGTACTCCTTAAGAGATGGTAGCCCAGTTCCTTGGCCGTTTAGCTTGACACCAGAGAAGCCTTATCTGACATGCAATATGGAGCATATTTTCAGACAAAAGGATACTATGGATCAGCCTTTTACGGAGAATGACCTAAAAACGGCACTTGCAGATTTGCATGAGTCAGCACCAGGAGAGGATGGAATACACAGTGCTATGATTCAGATTAAACTGCATACCAAATTCATACCAAACTGCATTACTGAAATATTTTAATATATGGTTTACAGGAAAACTTCCAGAAAGGTGGAAACTCGCAAAAATTATATCTATCTGCAAACCTGGGAAAGACTCAGGCTCTCCTGCAAAACCATCCACTCCATCATCTAGAAAAAACAATTTGGTTGCAACTCCTTCAATAGTATCATATCAAACATGGAACAACAATCTACACAAAGTGCACCAGAGGTATTTCCAATGGTAATATCCACTACTCCATGGTTGATTGACAACATTAATATTGAACTAATCATCCCTGGAATTTAAAAAAAAGACAAAGAAATTCCAGAGTTCCTCTTACAGACAACCTTGGAGTACATCAGCATGCAATATTATGGATTCCACTGGATTTTCACAGATGGATCAGTCGAAGGTAATAAGGGAGCTGGAGCTGCCATCTATGAACAAACAGCTGACACAGAATTTGTGATACCATCAGGATTTACCTGTAGTACTGATGCTGAACTGTTCGCAATTAATGGTGCACTTACTTACATTCACACCATACCCTTGAGTGATATCTGCATTTTTTACTGACTCCAGATTAGCCCTACAAATAATGCAAAAACAGAGGCCAACAAGATTCCATTTCCTACTGAGGAAATTCATAAAATACTAGGGAGGTTATATGGAAAAAATATCATCTTCCAGTGGATATCTAGTCACTGTGGTGTTCCTGCAATGAAAGATCTGATCGCCTGGCCAGCCATGCAGCAAAATTTTAACCTGCCCCCCAGAGATAAACATCTCTTAGTGAGTGTCTGTGGGAAGTTAGAAGGAAATTGTGGATACCTGGATAGAGTGGTGGAGGGTCAGTACTTCAGGATGTTCCCTTTTTAAGTTTCAGAGAAAGCCTTCTGAAGCATCACTGAGAACTGGTCACATTGTCAACCAGGCCTATCTGAATAGGTTTCACTTAGTGGAGTTTCCTCACTGTTTGGCTTGTGACAAAGAATATGAAACCATTGAACACATCCTCCTTTATTGTAAATCAAATAACTCTGCAAGAGATAGGCTAAAGACTTATATGACTGCGATTCACTCAGAGTTTAAAACAGATTTTGACAGACAAGATATTGGAAGTTGGTAGAGGTTTATAGAAGACATCGAGCTATCGGAGAGTGCTCTGGAAGCTTGTATTAAGAAGTAAGTACATATTTTATTTTAATAATAGTAATAATAAAAAGAAAATTCAATAATTTCTCCAATAAAATGTAAAATGTGTAAATTGTATAAAAATTTAGGTACCCTCTGTAGAGAAATCCATGTCGAGGGTTAGTATAACATTTTATAAAGTGAAACAGAAATATACCACCACCAGCGACTTAAAATAACAATAACAATCTATAAATATTGCAATCCTAAAGTAGTAATTTCTCTTAACAATTTCTTCAGTAATTAGAATAATAACTTTTCAATTTCATTGATTTCTAATAACCATATAAATAACAGAGATTCTTGATTCCTGTTTATTATTAGGCAACAAATGGTGCACCTACAGAGCCATAAATGAATAAAATGTCTATACAGTTCCAATTTTGGCAAAGGTAACACAAATTTATCATTCTTACTTAACTTACTCTGGACATATGTGTGTGTTATTCTTTATATATTAGAACTTTTATAAGATATTTTTAGGACTAAAATCATACAAATATTTTAAGGGCAATAGGTTAAGTTTTGAAAAATATGGAAAAAATTTGCTAAATCTATTTTTATTTGAAATCATTCACATAAAATAGAAATCATTGAATCATAGTACACCTAGTATTTGAATGGATTAAAAATAAATGTAAATACGAATAATAAATACTAAAATCAAATTATTACTAGTTGTGATACGATTATAATCAGTTAATTGATAAAATAAAATCTAGACTATTGTTACTATTATTGACATAGAATTAGCATTTTAAAGGGTCAATGAACTTGTACTCATATAAATAAACAGTAATACGAAAACTCTATCTAAGGAACAAAAATATTTTACTTAATACTTTAGAAAAAAATTTGGCAAAACAAGAATATACATTTTTTACATGTACTAAATCTGTAGATTAGTGGGCCACTAAAATTAATGATTACAAAAAAGAATTAAAAACATGTTTTCTATATTTTTCTCTATATAAATGTCTTTTAGAAATTACTAAAACATCTAGTACTTTTGTAAATTAATACAATCTGCAAAAATTTGTAAACATCAAATCTATTTAATTGTAGTAAATAATACCAATTTTTTATTCAAACAAATGCAGTATATGATTATTAGAACTTCAGAATTTTCATGTTAGTAACAGCATTAAAGCACTTAAATTAAAATCCCATCATATCTTCCTTTTCTTCATTTGTTACAATTATTTTTGATCAATAGACACCTATCACAGTCCTTCATGAACTTTACAAGCGCTTACTTAGTGTAAACCAGAAAATATGTGACAACAGCTCACAGTAAAAAATCCTCCTGATCACGAACTGATTTCATCTGATACTCTGATAATAAGAATTAACATAATTTCTTATGTTAATTTCCATTTATTAAGTTGTTTAATATTTTCCTTTTTTTAAATATATGACAAAGAAATAAAAACTTTAATTGTAAAAATAAATTTTTTTTAAGCCCAATGCTATACTTGAGTTAAGAAAAATCATGTACAATATTGCTGTACTACAACAAAAACAATATAACCCAATATTCAATCGAAATAAACTAAATCACTGAGTCATATAGATCTGTTAATATTATTTATTACTGTATACAGCTCAAATCTATAAGTTACACTTACGATTACCAATCATGGCAATAATTCTTTAACAGACTAATTTATTTATGAAGTTAATTATCTTATTTTTATTATCAGATCAGGTATTTCATAATATTATATGCTTATATATTTTTTTTTAAATTTTTCTTTTTCTCTCCAGCTTTATAAATCCTAGGTGCAATATACCAGCACTCTTCCAATTCTTCAGTCACCCACCAGTTTTATGCACACAAAATCTTCATGCACTCCAAAAAATTCTCCAATCATGTCCTACTATTCTTTCTTCCTTTAACTGTGATCTTCATCTCCTTTGACACACTCCCTTCTGCCACTCACTGCATATATCCTGACAAAGATTTTTCTGGGATTTAATGAAGTAGAATTACAAGTACATTAAAAATAAATAGTATTGCATTACTCCCTGAATAACTAAAGTTAACTGACTTAAAATTTGCCTGGAGCTTAAGGAAAATACTAGAAAAAATTTAATCCGAATAGTGCTATAAAGTACATAATTAATTAATAAAACAGAGAAGTGGCTACAGACTATAAGACAAAAAAATTATATAAACTAACAGTAAGCAACACATCCAGATACTAAACAAATAAAACTAATCCAAGAATTAAATTAAATTAATGATGAAAATATTAATTTATTTAATTTTAATACTTTTTTATTTTCTCAATACCTATGTTGCAATCTGTTCAATTATTGAAAAATAAGCAACTTCCCTCACCAATGCCTAATGAGATGAGGATGATATGAATGACATGTAAATGAGGTGTAGTCTTGTACATATTTAAGCTAACCATTCCGTGTAATTAATTGAAACCCAACCACAAAAGTACATCGGTATCCACCATCTAAAATTAAAATGGTATCCACCATTAAAATCCATACAAATTAACCAATGTGTACCAGGATTTGAACCTCAGAACTTTTGAATTAAAAAATCAGCTGTTAAACAAGTGATTTGCGTCAAGTTAACCACTAACCCAGCCGAGTGGGCTAATATGTATTTAGAACACATAACATATATGTATTTATAACATAGTTTGTTAAGTACATTTTAAATGAGAATGCAAAATTTAAGGATACCTATTTAGAATTAAAATAATTATTTAAAAAAAAAAAGGCGTCGACATTAGATATGTAATGTAATGCACGTATATAAAAGTATAAGATTCCTACCTCCCTACCAATGCTGTATATTATATAATGTATATTAGATCTGAAATGTTTAAGACGAGATATCTTGATTTTTGATGATTTTAATTTTTTTTAAATCATGATACCACCGCAAAAAGTGGTTGTGTCGATTACAATAAGATTTATTTCATTTGGATTAAAAGGAAAAAAGGTATGCGCAAACATAAAATAAGGTATATACGGGTTAAATACATAACTTCCTTTTTTGAAGTCGGTTAAAAAATTAATAGATAAAATAAATAAATTAAACAATATTATTTAATCTGTTCATTAAAAAATTAATATTGTAACAGAGAATATTTTTATTTTTAAATAAATTGGTACGAAGATCTTTTAGATTATGTAATTTCAAAATAAAAAACTGAAGAATATGTCATTTTTACAGACCAAAGTATTTTGCTGCATAATACAAAAATGATTCTGTTATCAGGTTTGAAGTAAGTGAATATTATAATTTTTTGGCAATAAAATACCATTTTTACAGAAAATATTGCATGTTTGTAATACATAAATGTAATGGATAGATTAAATATTTTAATTTACTAAAAGGTTTTACTAAAAGATGGGATAAATGCAGACATGATATGTATTTAATAATGATGACAAGCTCAGATTTTAGGACTTTTCAATGCAATCATTAAGTTTTTTCTTGTTAATGAAATCAATTTTACCTCATTAAAATCTACAACTAACATAAAAAAAAACAAAAAAAAACACTACAAGCAACAGAAGTCAGGTGAAGTAATTAAAGTGCCATATGGCCAAAGCTACAACATTTCATTAACCAGTACCAGTCAGATCATCAAAATTAAACAACGCTGGGCACAATTATTTATTTCTTTTTATCACTTATTATTATTTTTTTTGTAGATCTCTCACTGAATTTCAACAGTATTTGGTGAAATATTCCTTTAAATTCATGACATCGGTGCTTATGTAGTAGTTAATGTACATAAGAAAAATTAATTTCCTATTTTAAAATTGCATTATTGTGAAAAATAATATTGAGTACTGACAACATAATTTGGTCTATAACAAAAAAAAAACAAATATAATTTTTTTTATATGATTAATTTAGATATAAACCTGAAGAATATCTATCGGAATATAGAATTCCAGAACTTTTCAGTAAAAAAGGCTGAAATGCTACCCTCCACTATGTAGAGCAACATTAATAAGAGGCAGTAAATTATTGACAGTATCTCAAATGAATTCTTAAGATGAATGTGACTAAAATATTTATATTCATGATACTAGCGCAAGCAATCAACCTTAATATTAGACTAGAATGATTAAGTTAATGATTTTTAAAATCTCTCAATGAATTTAAATAACTACTGCACCAAACTTGTGCAGAAGTATAGTAAACTTACCACTGAATTACTGATTGTTGCAAGTGGATAGCAACATTACTAAACAGCTGATTTATGGATATTAAAATACATGCAAGTAAATAACCTTTTACATAAATGAAACAAGTAATATCATTTGGTTACTGGGTTCAGTTACTGAATTTTTACTTAGATCATTTAAAATGATCATTATGCAATGATTAAACCTAAATGTTTTGCTAATAATGATAATTTTGTTCAGATCATTGTCTTAGAAAAGATCTTACTGAGACTGGACAAGACTGATTTACAACTCAGTTTACATTCTGGCTAGAAAATATTATTAAAAAAAAATAAATATATATATATATCAATAATTATACACATATCTCAACTGACCAAAAATATGGCAACACTCTGCTAAGATAACATAAAAAAAATACACACATCTGTCATTTGTAAGGAAAAAAGCAATTAATTTTTAGTAAATTATCATCACATTAAAAAAAATGTTATTAGAAAAAACTTATATCAATAAATAAGTTAATAAATGATAAAAGATAATAATAAATAAAAATATACTGACTTGTACTTCGTAGAACAAATATCAAACATGCTGTGACATCATCTGTACCAATGATGCTAACATTTTCTAAAAAAAAAAAAATAAAAAAATAAAATAATTAAAGAATAACAGATAAAATAGAATATCTAAAATTAAATTATTAAATAATATAATTATATTATATAATAATAATACATTTAACTGGAAAAGAGAAAATCATTAATTTATATATAATTGGATTAACATTATTAATGTTATTTTTTAACAAACATACAGTTATTGAAAGTTTTGCTGTATCGTATTACTCTTGGATAATCTGATAACTGTAGATGTTATAGCCTTTAAAAATAGGGACCAAAAGACAACCATTACCTGATTTTATATGACTGCTATGAAACTGTAAAACAAATAGAATTTTAAAAAAGATAATTTATAAATTTAGAGCTTTGGCATTCATTTTTTTCAGTTATTTAACTGTAGAATTTTAAAAACCAATTAGTGATTGAAGTTCATACCTGTCCCTCACCTCATCTACCCTACCAATCCTGGTTATTCCTCTCATCACATAGTAGTTACCTGATACCAGCAGCTACCTATTTTGACTTGATATTGCTCAATTTCTTGCACTCCAAAAGTTTAATTACTTTAATTATGATCACTTATGTTTAATGAAGAAACTGGTTCAAATCTTATGTCATTGGGTAAATTATTTCATTAAGATTTCTTCATTTCAAAAATCTGAAATTTATGAGAGGTTATCTCTAAAGTAAAGACCGCTTAATTGTGAAAACATTTATAAATATATTTTTTTTCTTAAACTACATACCTTATATTACTTCTCTATATAATCGCCACATGAATTTTTATCGTAGCGATACACCAGCTTAAATATACCCTCGTCGTATTCTTCTGCCGCCAATCCATTTAGCCGCTGATTAAAAGCATTTTTAAGTTCATCGTCACCCGCGAATTGCTTACCACTCAAAAATTCTTTCAATTCTCTAAACAAATGGTAATCAGAAGGAGCTATGTCCGGACTATTTGGCGGGTGATCGTAAATTTCCCATCCAAATATTCTCAGTAAATCACATGTCGGACTCGTAACATGTGGACGTGCGTTATCGTGCAGCAGGACGACACCGTCGGTCAGCCGCCCACGTCGGGATTTTGAATGGCGCGCCGTAACTTACGTAGAGTTTCGCAGTAGGCTTCTGCATTTATAATCGTTCCACGTGGTATGAAATCAATCAGCAGTATGCCAAACCGATCCCAAAAGACTGTGGCAATCAGTTTGCGTCCAAATGGGTGTGGCTTGACCTTTGTTGGTCTGGTTTGTGATTGGGGATGACGCTATTCACTTGAGTGTCGTTTTTTTTCTCTGGTGTGTGTGACATGAAATCTATGTTTCATCGCCGGTAACAATTAAATTAAGGAACTCATCACATTTGTTCTGGGTAGCGCATCAAAAATTCCAAAGCAGATCCCATTCCGGGTTTTATTTTGTGACGTTCCCTTAAGACGTGCGGCACCCAACGTGCACAAAACTTTCTGAAGCCTAAATGGTCATGAACAATGCGACCGATAACAGCTCTTGAAACATCAGGAAAAAGAAGGGCCAGGTCAGAAATCGTTGGGCGACGATCTTTTCTGATTTCATCATCGACACGTTTTTAACAAATCTTCGGTGATTATAGAGGGCCTCCCCGAACGTTCTTCATCGTGCACATTAATTCTGTTATTTCTAAACTTTTCACACCATTTTCGGACGTTTCTTTTATTCATTACATTATCACTGTACACAGCAGCCAACTGCCTATGAATTTCAGCCGGCTTAACGTTTTGATGGTTTAAAAAACGTATGACTACACGTGTTTCACAGTCGGCGACAACATTGATTTTTCTATTCACTTTATAACGTAATAACTCACACGTAATCAAAGATAATGCAACGCGACAACTTACAGACAACAATGCAGTGTGTACGTTAATAACGTAGCCATGAACGACACAGGTTCGCCAACCTTAAGCAGACAGATTTCCCAGCGGTCTTTACTTTAGAAATATCCCTCGTATATTTTAACATTAAAAATATCAAAATTTAACTTTGTTGTAATTGTTATTAGATTAAATTATAATATCAATTTATTTTTAGACTACTTTATTTGATGTTTAGAAAAATTACTTTTATTCTTAAAACAGTAATAACATAATACATAATCTGAAGTGATTTGTAATGACATTTTAAATAGCTTGTTTATCACTGGATAGATTGAGCAGTTTGATAACAAATTACTTATTTTTTATTCATTAATATACCAGTATATGTCTTAGTGAGTAAATAAGCATTTAAAAAAATTAATCTTGCTTGTGATTTAAGATTTATAAGGTCCATGATCTGCACTTTTAGCATTTAGTTTTAAGAAAAATATCTATAAATAGCATAATGTTCTGCATTAGAACAAAAAAAGTAGTTAATACTGTGTTAACAAATTTAAAGGAACCAATACTGAGTAAGCCCCAATGCTATTCTAAAAAAAAGAGTTTATTCCAAAACTGCAATATTGGAATATATATATCTGAAAAGTATCACGGAATTTAAAAAAATAACAGTATCTTTGACTGAATAACATTTCTCTTGTTATAGTATACATAATTTTCGGAATAAAAGTTACATTTTACTAAACATTTAAAATATCTTACTTTAATTGTGTTTCATCCCCGAGGCTTTTTCAAAGAATAATGAAATCTTTTTCTGTTTTTTTGTCTTTTTTTTAATCTGCAGATACACTGTAGTTACATTTATAAATAATAAATTAGTAGGTACAGTATTTAAATTTATTGATTCACATAATTTTTATAATTCTATTGTATTAAATACGAGGCTCTGCTGATAAATTTTGCACATGTATGCGTTGCATGGGAATAAAAGTGATATTGAAATAAATAAAAGTACAATACCTTAGCTACAAAATGTAGCATTTCTTTTTCAATATAATCCCCGTTTACACCTATACATTTTTCCCAACGTGTGAAAAGTTTTGCATTCCGTCACTGAAAATTTCTGGCTGTCTTTCTCGGATCCAAGCGGCCACAGCTTCCTTCGCCTCATCGTCGGTGATGTAATGATTACCTTTGAGATCCCTCTTGTAATGAGGAAAGATGTGGAAGTCGCACGGAGCCAAATCCGTCAAATATGGCGGATGCGAAATAGGCTCAAACTTTCAGATTACGGAGAGCCATCAGAAAGTTTGCGCGGTACCAATCGTGTACAGATTTTACGGTAACCCAATTGCTCGAAAATGTGCACTACTCGTTCTTTAGATATACCTAACTAAATACCGATGCGTCTTGGGTGATTCGCCAGTCACTTTGAGCAAATCGTCCACTTCCTTTCGATGTTTCTCGCCAGTCACAGAAACTGGTCGTTCGCTGTGAGGTGCGTTCTCAATTGTCGCTTTACCAGCTTCACATATGCGAAATTTCAATTCCCACCTATTCATAGTAATCCTGTCAACATTTTCACTGCCGTAAACCGCTTTTAAACGATGAAAAATATTCGTAAGATTCACACTTTCTGCTGTTAAAAATTTGATCATTGCGCGCTGCTTTAACGTGTTGACATATTGGCCGTACTCGACTCTATTTTACTTGCTACTGAAAACAAACAGGTAAACGGATTTCAACGCATTATCGCAGATATGTAGAGGGGGATTTTAACTATCATGTGCTGCCACGCTCAACTCGATAGTACCTTTTGTAATTTCTTTAAGTCAACATAAATGATCTTTTTTATGATTCATTTTTTTTTTTTTTGAGAAACAGTTAAAAGTTCCAACAGGAAAAGCTATTTTTATTGTAAAACATTTTTTTAGATAATTTTTAAGATTAATTTTATCAATTTTTTTTGGCAACATGTAGATGAAGGATAATCTTTGATACCAAATCTGCCAAACTGAACAACAGAGGTTCTGCTTTCTGTTTACTTTAACGTAACCAAACAAAAAAACTTTTGATAATAAACATAAAGCGAGATCTCTACATCTCTACCCTTTAAAGTGAGATTTCTACAATCTGTTCCCTATTAATTAATCCACCTTGTCCAGCAGCCCAATCTATCTAAACTGACATACCAGCTATGCCATATTGGAACATGAACATGCCCTGTTGATATGCACAATTGTCACCTTTATTTTTTTTTGTACTTAAACTCCAAGCACTATCATTAAATCAAGAAAACCACAGTAATAATACACCTGTACTTCCCAAAAATCAAATTGGGGAATGTTACAGTCATAAATTAAACCAAGATGATTGTTATGTGGATAACAATCTTCAAAAGATATCTTATGTTATTTTATTGAAAGTTTTATCACCGATTAGGTTATAAAATCTACTTGGCAAGATAATGTAGGAAAGGAACAGTTTGGCTTCAAGAAAGGGGTAAGAACCAGAGATGTACTGGGCTACTTAGGAAGAAGGTTGGAGAAGATGTTTAAAAAGAGGAATATGTCTCTGTTTCATAGATTTACTGAAGGCATTTCATGTAGTCAAATGGAAGAAAATGTTGGAAACTACTAGGGCCTACTAAGATTATGTAACTATGTTTACAATTCTTGTCAAGTAAGGAGAATTAACTAAACTTAAATTCCACGTAAAGAGACATATAGATAAATTTGTAGCCAAATGCCTTTATTGAGATTCTTCAGTTTTAATCCTAATGTAATACCAACCAACAAAAATACAATGTTAATGAAATGAGTATGACTAATTTGACTATTTTTTTTTAATAATTAAATAATACCTAAATTACCTATTTTCATTTATTAATTATTAAATTTTCTTTAAATTTATTTTAATTATAATAGTTCATATTTTCATGATAATTTCTAATAAATTATCTGTTACTTCAACTTTATCAACTATCTCTCATATTAACTATTGTTATACTATTACTCGTCTTGCATATTGTGATGAGAGATTAGGAAACCCAACTCATTAGGCATATTGTGCAACCATCAAACAGGAAAGAGTTCTCTCTTCCAAAGATACACTTACTCTATAGGTCCTTGCATCCGCAGCACAGGGAACCTAATTGAGTCAGATCTACACCTATTCAACCAATAATAGTGATGAAGGGATCAAGAATAAGGAAATGGGTGAGTAGTGAAAAAGGATGATCCACCCACGAAGGTCGACTGAGATAGTTTACAATCCTGCCTAGGATCCATTATGCTAATAATAAGGCTGTAGGATATACTGTAATAATTATATAACAAAATCTGCAGCATATATATTTTTGAAATTCATTTTCATATTTTCCTATTCCTGAAATAATAAGTTGGAAATTACACAGGGCCTGTGCATAACTTAAACTATTGTAGGCAACCTGATATGAGAGACTTAAATCAATTACAAAGATAACATAGGCATGATGAAAAATAACTAACTACCATGCCAGGATTACTCAGGAAAGTGTAGATTAAAATGTCTTCTTCATTAAGCCAAATATACTTTTTTTGTATTAACATACAATACTGGTGATGTCAGTTCTACAAGCTACAACTTCACTCTGTTTACCACAGTAAATTGGTTGAATGATGGCTATCATTACTCTAAGTGAAAGCATCTCTATCTATAGCTGCTAATATCTCAGATGCTTTATATGCATCAGTCATGAGAAAAACTTTAGCAAATAGTGTAAAGCAGCAAATAAATGTAACCTCTTTTATGGGAAACAATACATACTTATTAAACATGTATGATATTGAATTTTTGTCGACAATTAGCATTTATTGTTTGTGCTTGTTTATGGTTATCAAACTTTTGTCATAAATTAGCTTCTATTGTTTAATGTTGCTACTGTTAATCACTGGTTTTTATGTGCTGAGCATGATGGTGAACAGGTTGAGATCATCATGCAAATGATTTATCATATTTGATCACCTTGAACATTTCTACCATTTAAGTGGTAACATAATTTTGACTCACCCAAATTATAAATACAGCTCCTAGGGTATTTGGGTAAAAAAGGGAAGAAATTGTAGTGTATGTATAATAATTAATGGATCATAATAATAAGAATTAATTATAATAAAGTATTGAAAACTTTCACTGAAATAACTATATTTCAAGTAGGTTTGAAATTCATAATGAGAAAAAAAAATCTATGTATTTATTAGATTGCAATAAGTATGAAAGGAAATAAAACTAACAGTAACTAACAAGCAATTTAATACTCATAAAAATGATTTAAAATCTAAAATGTTAATAATATAATCAAAATTAATTAAGATTGTAAACAAAAACCATTAAATCACAATTATAATTAATTGATATAATAGAATATCATAGTTATATACAACAGCAGTCATATAGCATATCATCATAAAATACAGTCGCAATATTTTTGTTACACTGTTGTAAACTAAGAAATTACTATCTCTGATCATGTTGGCCATAGTTCATGACTTTTTAGTAACAGATATTAACACTTACAATAGTTAATTAATTAACAGGTAACAGAATGATTTACTAATAAGGTGTGAATACAATAATGACTCGCAAATAATATACAGTAATATTACAACTGTTATTCATTAACACACAATTCATTGGTAAATAATTTACACAGAAAAAATTATAAATCTTCAAGATAAATATATTTGTTTAAAATAATTATCTCCTAATCAAACAAACATATATTAATTAAAATTTAGTAGGATATTTTCAGTAATTTACAGCAGATAAAAATACTTATTCTCTTCATTAACATGAAGAGAATTTCTTCCAAGGGAATTTATATTGGAATCAAATAGGAGCATATCTTATCATATCTATTTATCTTCATTAACTTATGCATAGTTAGGTATTATAAGTGAACAAATACTGTGCTCAGCAGGAAAAAAAAGGTTGAATACCGTTATGCACCTTACAAACACTATAAAAAGAGAGCTTATTTTCTTCTTACCTCATTCAAGAGAGCAAATTCCCAAATAAAAATTGTTCTTGTCTTGGCCATGTCTAATTATACTACACTTTAATTAAAAAATGTAATCTGAGTTTATATTAGCAAAAATCATTCCTAGTAACATCAAAAAAGGTAAAATAATTATCATTCAACCTCAGCACTCTCAACTGCACAACTTAAATTTTATTGTTAACACCATTTTGCTGTTTTTCAGTTCAACTCTAGTTTTTTGTAATATCACAAGGGTATCAAGACTTTAAACTAGTCTTTTCACACCAATATGCCAGCTTCTTTATTATTATTATATGCAGAAAGTTACTCTCTCTCTATCAGTCATTACAATTATTCTAACAACTAAGCAAATTTTACATTATAAGAATAAAAATACGATCAATAATAACTTACTATCATGTGGAACAGTAACGGCCATCTCACGTTGTCGTACATATAATAAACCGACTGGACCGATCGTCTTCGAGGGAATAGATATAAGTTGTAAAGCAGATTCTCTCAGAATTGGATGAGCAAGAAATAAACTTCTCGTATCTGTGGGTGGTTCCTCAAGAACCACCCCATTCACAAGAAGAACCATAGTTTCTGAAAAAAAAGAAAATACGTATGTTACAAAAAAAATAAGTTGTTACCTGTTTATTAATTTTCTTATTTATATTGTCCATATTGAACACATGTGTACCAGTAAAGTTATATATAATAAATTATTAAATCTAAAAGTAAATAAAATCTTTATATTAATTGATACATGAAATTTCAAAGTGTAACTAAAACCAGGCAGCTAGTATTTATAAAATCTTCCTTTTTGATCCCTAAATTACTAAATATATAATCTATAAAATTAAAACCTGATTTTACCTAATAAGATCTAACTTATATCAAAGTTTTCAAAAACGCTAATATAATTTCTAAATTATGTAATTCAATTACACCTAATTTTTTGTTTTTAAGCATATAATGGCACTGGAATCTGTAATCATTAGCCATAGATAAATACCAATGATTTACCAAGAAATGAAACTAAATGCTATCTGGTCTAACTTTAATAAGATGTTTAGGAACTAATGGATTAAACGTAGCATGTTCACAGACAACTTACCTTAATTACTGTCGTTGAAAATACAAGTTGCTACTCCCTGAGACATTCAGGTATTGTGAAGTGATAAGTTGTAGGAATCTCATATTGAAATTCCTTACAATCCTTACACCTGATTTCTATTATATTTTAACATTTTCATAGAAAGACAGTCACAAAGTGACAAATAAAGTAGAATTCAAGTCATATTGAAATGGAACATCAATTTAAAAGGGTCCACAAATAACATAATATCCATTCTATCACAACCACTGGTTTCACAAAAATTTGAATTTGCATTCTGTCAGGGTTTAGGGGAAGAATTGAAAATTAACTGCAAAGAAGGGGGACTTGAATTATGCTTTGGGTAGATTTTTTGTTTTGTTCTGCAGCTCCTCCAAGAGTAAGCTGTGTTTTCTCACCACCCACCTTTTTTCCATATTCCTGATACCTTCTTAATACATAGGATTATATCCGGTATAAACTGACCATTCATAATGACATTACTACCAGTATACCTTCAGAACGATCAGGTGGAGGGGAAAATTTCCTTTATACCAATGTAACCGCGCTACTTCCTGTTATGTGGCTGCATAATAAGCCTATTTAGCATGTGGCTGAAGATATGTGCATAATAAAACTGTAATGTGGCTGAAGTGCCTATCTGGAATAACTAGGGCTTTTAACCCTCATCAAAATATAAATATGCTTTTATGATGAACAAAATTTAAATAATTTAGAAATTTATAGAATTTAAAAATCTGGTGTAAAAGAAAATTCAACTTTAGGTTTTCATAACAAGTTAATAATGGATGATCTTTATATAAGGTAGTATGCACTGATGAAATAATGTTCCTTTACTTCATTATCAGAGAAGTGTGCTCAAATAACAGTGTTATAATCCAGACTTGATATATATTTATTTTTGTAAACTATTTTAATCTGCAGTTGTTCTTAAAATATCAAGACATAATTCCGATCTGATTTCTGATTCATTTGGTTCATCTGTCATTTAAGTATAATATGAATGGTGAAAGTCAAATGAAGAACAAACAAATAAATTCAATATGAATAAACAAATTAGATATTGTACAGAAATGACTAGTACCAAAAGATAAATTAAAATTTTGTCTGTATCACATTCATATTATATTTGAACTTGAAGAACCTGCCAAGAAAAAGGATTTTATTATTAACAATGATTTGTATTTTTTTTTACAAAAAAAAAACTTGAATTATGTTTTCTTTAGTAATGAAACATGGTTTCACCTAAATGGATAGCAAACTGCCAGAATAATAGTTATTGAAGTTCAGTTCAGAGGACACTCATATTTTCCTTTAGAGTCCATAACAATCACAGACTGTAGGAGAACTTTGGTATAAAATGGTGCACAAGGGAATATTACAGGCTAATATTTTTTACAGAAACAATAACAGTTTAATATTTATCAGCAGAATCATAATTTAATTTATATCACTACTAGAAAAGGATGACGGTAACTGCTGGCTGCAACAAGCAGCCAGCAGTTACCTTCATGCAGAAGCAAAAGTAGTTACCAGTAAAATATTAAAACTGCTCAGTTCTTTGAAGGGAAAGTGATTTCTCATGGACTATGGGCACCTAGATTACTGTTTATCTCCTCTGCCATAAATGAAAATAAAGTATTTACAGAAATAACTCTCTCACTCAAATTACTGAAACAAAATACTGAAGACCAAATATCTCAATTAACTTGAAGAAATGTTTTGTGGCCTGTGTAATTATAAGTAGATGGCATTAGTATTAATTAAAGCAAAGTGTTAAAATATGTTTCTTACAATTTAAACATTACTCAAATAATTTAATAAAAACTCTCCCAAAAAAGGGTTGCATACTTTTGGCTGACCAGTCGTATTTATAATATTATATAGTTGAAATACTTTACTAATAGATGAAATTTCAACATTTTGTTTCAAAAGGAGGAGAAATTTAAAAATTATATCCCAGCTTCATATATAATTTAACAAAAACACTTAATACAATTTAACCGGATTTATTAATTTCTTCAAAATATAATAATGCATATACAATACAAAAAAATGTTTACACAAAATTCATACTTTCTTGTATCTATCAAATCAGTTACAGGACACTTTTTAAATCTACCCATGAACTTAATTTTTTTTCTATCTGTTTTAACATCAAGTAGAAATATATTCTGTCATCCCACACTATTTCTTTATACTTATTCAACATTTACAGTACATAACATGTTATTTTCACCTTGTTCTTTTATCAGTTATAATCAGTTATAATTATTATTAACCAATTACCAGTTACAATTATTATTATCACATCAGTTAGATAGTTAAAAGTATACAACAAAAAAAAAAAACATGCAAAAATAAAAAATATTTTTGTAAAAGAAAAAGTAAAAACAGAGGAACAGTAAAAACTGGGAACAGTATATGGTTTAATACTCTTTGACAAAAAAAAGGCTGTTACATGTTGCACAATGATAAGCTACTGAATAAACTGAATATCAACACGGTGTGATTTTTATTTTTTGTTTGTTTGAATCAGATGTGATTGCAAGTTTACTGATAAATACAACAGTTAAGGAGAATTGGTTAAAAAAAGAGGAAAAAGGGAATAGAACAAAAGAACATCAAAACAGTGAGGTACTGAACAATTCTGAGGATACTGTAAACAAAATTTTAAAGTTAAGGGTGAAAGTGGAAAAAAAACAAAAGGAAAAATTATCCAGTGTTGGCTGTAATAAAATGAACATTAAGAAAAAATATATGTTTCATATTAATTTTGAAAATATCCAATTTAGTTACTGCATAAATTTTTGCTTGAAAATTAGCAAGTGAAGAGAATTAAATTAAAATAATTAATCGGTTACTTTGTTTTTAATTTTTTCTCTTCTAACCAGACAAAATACATTGTAACTGGTGAACACATTTCATTATTAAATTATATTAGTATTTTGTATATAAAAAGGGATTATGACAAAAATGATTATTGTAAGTATTATTGTCAACGCTCTAGATTGGTAAACCAGGATAGTTACAATAACCAATTAGTTGGTATACAGGGTTATCATAAAAGAATGCTGCGATTTTGAACATGCTTTAAATTAAAACAGAATTACTTACAGTTTATGTTTTTTATTTTTCAAATTTGTCGTCAACATTTTTTTACATGATTAATAAATTTCAATATGTGCACCTATAGTCGCTCGACAAATGTCCAAACGATACTCAACTTCTCTCCAAACATTGGTTAACATTTCTTCGTTAATGGTTGTCATTGCTTCATTAATTCTGTTTTTTAAGTGGTTTAGGTCGTGAATTTTTTGTGTATAAACAACGCTTTTGATACACCCCCACAAGAAAAAGTCGCAAAGTGTCAGGTCTGGACTCCTTGGAGGCCAAAGTATGGGTCCTTGCGTAATTTTTGGGGTTTTTAGGATTTGGAGTCAAGAGATGGCCCGGATCGGTGGAGATCCTGAATGGTTTTGGTCTAGGATGAACAGGAAGTCAGAAAAATTAAAAAAATTGATCCTCCTTATAATTGTCTCTGTGAGAACTTAGAATATATTTCGTGTTCTAGACATTGTCGATACGCCGACTCGCCGCATAACCCTTTAGCTCGCGTATCCTGCATGTTTCAGTGGCTGGGAATTCAACCTGTGCCCACGAGCCTCCATCGACCAGCAGGAGACCACCAGCAGCCTGGTTGTTGTTTCCATGCGAGTTCTGAACTATTTTAAGGCGTCTAATCTGAAAGCAGTTTGTTTACTGATTTCTCTTCATGTAAGGCCAAAGAATAATAGTATATGTTCATCGTTTGTGCAAATGCCGCCAGTTTGGACACACAGCTGAAAGGTGTAAACATCTGGAGGTAGTGTGCTTCCACTTTGTGGATGAGAGTCATAAACGAGAGGAGTATACTAAGACATCGAAGGCACGACTTGTGGTAACAGCAGACGTCTTGGGAAGGACCATAAGCACTCTGTAAATAAGTAGTGTGCGCGTTATAATCGGGCTTTCATAATTTAATACAATTTAAAATCGTTAGATGTTTAAAATTCAGTAAATAATTGCGTAGGGGTCTTATATTGCACAGATAGAACTTGGCGAGATCGCCATGCGTAGGGGGTTGGATGTTGTCTTGTTGCAGTATCCTATGTTGTGTCCGGTGAACTGCCTGGTTTTTCTAGTAGGAAAAGTTTTTAGTTTGTTTCTGTTAGCATGTCTGCTGCAATGTGAAGAAACTAAATCATTCTACAGTACGCAAACGATCATGACTTTGTTGTCTGTGCGATGATCAGAACTTGCAACTGCATTCTTCAAGTTCATATTTTCATTATAGAGATACTGCTGATCTCATTTTGAGGTCTGGTATAAAATCAGGTGGCAGTCGATTCTTTGTTTGTGCGGATGTGAACCCTAAGTCTCTTTTGTGGCATAGCGGCTTCAACGATGATGGCGGTGAATTAATAGGTTGGTTTTTTCGCACAACATAAGTTGCAGGTACGTAATGTACTTGGTGAGTTGCCCACCTTAGAAGGTACGGAGACGAGCGTCGGGTTCTTTTACTTTGAACAAATACAAGGACAACGATGAGTTTGGGAAGATAATGTAAAGTGGTTGTCGCAGGGCAATGTGTTGGTCAGTTATTGTGAGTGGTGGAGTTTGATTCACTTCTGAGGAGCCCTAAGAAATAACAATTCCTGTCTACAATTTCTTATTGTTGCCCAGGATTCGTCAAATGTTTCTGGGCAATTTATATAAAATTATAAACAGTAAAACATGTACTACAATTTTTATGTTATATTCTTTACAAAAGAAGGAAGAATTAAACATAAACAAGTAAATCATTACCGATAATTAGGGACCATGTTAACAAAAGTTTTCAAAAGTAAAAACAAAATAAAAACAAGAATATTAATGGCTCAGGAAGTATTTAAAAGAAAGGTAATTAATATTATATATATATTATGCAGTTAAGAGTCAAAGAAATGTGTTGTGAAGCATTACATTTGGAGTGAAGTTCTATCTAGTTGTGAAAAATGGATAAAAAAGAGTAAACAAGAAGGCTGCAGGCATTTGAAATGTGTGTGCAGAGATGATTAAATGGATATACAAAGTGAAAATTGAAGAAGTAACTAGGAGAGAATGAAAATAAAAACTCATCAAAATAGGAAAGCTAACTGATGGGGCATATCATGAGAGAATTAATTAAAACAATGCTATACAGATCAGAGAATAAAGAGAGGTGAAAAAGAGTATATGTAACATACAATCTAAAAGGAAAGGGAAGCTATCATGATCTTAAAAATTTAGTTGGAAATAGAATAAAACAGAGATAGAAATAATTTAAGATAATTTCATCAGGCTTTTATTAAAATCAATCTAAGATTTATAACAAATTAAAACGTTGTTGATAATAACGAATCTAATTTACTGTTTTCTGTATTAATAATAAGGACACTTACATAATTATGAATAAAATAATTATTATTTTTATGATTTAAATGACATGAATTAGTTTTAAATGGATATACAGATTATATTACAAAAGTAAAACTGAATAATACTGCAACAATAACATGTAACAATTAAAATAAATCAGTAAAGCAAAAATAATTAAATCAAAGTTTAAAAAATATATTAAATATATACACGTCACATGTTTTTGTTATCACTAATAAAAATTCTAATAATAAAAGGTCACAGATATTTCAATATAATCTTGTACAACATTTTAATAATTATAACAACAATAATAATAATTAAAATAAAATAACTGTTAATGAATTAATTTTAATTTTCTTGAATAAATTCTGATAATGTTTTTGTTTCAACATAAAAATAACTATTCTATAGTTAGTTAAATAATACATAAAGATATTTTTAATTTATTAAATTAAAAAAAAAGGGGAAAAAAAATGAAATTTCACAATTTTTATGGGTAAATTATTCTAAAATAATCACTTAATAATAAATCACTGATATTAAACAAATTACTTTTTTTTTAGAAAGAAAGTAAAAGATTGTTAATTTTAACTTTAAGGCACATAAATGACTTTTAATTAAAAATTAGTCATTATAATCAAACATAATGAAATATCTCAGGGAGTACATTAAAATAACATGACAGAATTTTTTTTCTTTAGATTAATACGTTCAACCCTAAAAAAATTATTGTATGGTAGAAAATTGTCAACAGGCTTAAATCGTTTTATTTCAGTATGGTTTACCGACAGACTTTTAGTGGCAGCGTCATTGTCAGGTCTTTTGCAATTTTAGTCTTTGGGTAAAGCAATTCACAGCCATACTCACACCAATATTGAAAGCTGGCTACTAAAGGTCCTAGATCTAGAGTTTGAACCTAGTCGTATCTGGACTAATTCTACATTATGTTAAACTGTGGGTATAATATATAAAAAAAAAAAAGATTGGGAGAAATTTTACTCTACTTATGGAGGAAATGCAGCATAAGACAAACAATCTCTTATAATTTGCAGAATATATTACAAAGCCTCCTCCAGTCAGCACATGTACCCATTCAGCCCAAATTCCCTCAGGAGATCAGAGTATCTTTATTCAGAATGAAAGTACTTTATTACTGAATTTATGGTGACCAGCTCAAATGTAATAATCACCACCAAATAATAATAAATAAATCAAGTTCTAAAAAAAAACCTGCTCATCACTAACTTCAAATTCACAACATTCAATTAGTAATTTTTTTCATTCAAGAATATTTTTTTTTTACATTTCATCAGAAATAAGGAGCCAACATTAAGGTTTCATAAAAAGGCGCTAATAACAACAAGCTCTCTTTAATTTTTACCTCAAAAAGACTACCTCTCAAATAAAATGTTTAAAGGTGATTTAAAAAAAGACATGCTAAAAAATTACTAACAGTATATTTCTGAGATGTCTATCCTCTACTTGGCAGTGGTACAAATTATGTAATAGTTTGAAAATGAATAACAAATATATTAATAAAAAAACCCTTCTGAAAACCACTCAAACACAGTAAAAGGTAAAAAATGATTTTAGGATGGTACCTCAGAATGATTTGACAACAAGCTTTGATGGTGATATGTAAGATTATGTGAAAGTCATAGTTTCAAATTAATAATTTGATGTTTTTGCCAAATTTTTCATATGCGTGATGAATGGCCTAAAGAGTGAGGCGCAAAGATTTGTACTTTGACATGAGCTCCCCACTCTTTAGGGGGGAGCCCATTCATCACACATAAGAAAAATTGACAAAAACATCAAATTTTTAATTTGAATCTATGAATTTAGGTAATCTTACATATCACCATCAAAGCTTGCTGTAAAATCCATTGTGAGATATTGTCCTAAAATTATTTTTTACCTTTTAGTGCATTTAATTTAAGAGTGGCTTTTACAAATTTTTTTATATAATTTTATTTTCAACTTTTTAGTGTTCATAGTTTACAGCTATACTAGCGCACAGGTTTGAACGATCTTTTTAAGTTTTTATGCCTCCAATTTCCAATACCGCAGAAAAGAGTATAGGCAGCTTTAAAAGTTCACATATCTTAAAATAATACTGTATATACTCATATACACTTCAAACATCACAAACAGCTCAAATCTTAGGTCTTTAGTCTTACATATTAAAATCTATCATGCATTCATACACTGAACCAGTCAGTACTGTCACTCAATACACCAAAGGAAATTCTGGATTTCCAAACTCAGCCATAATTTAACAAAAGCTGTGGGCAATTTTTTTTTCACCATGTGAGCAGTCGTATGTTCAAGTTCTGTTGGCAGCAAAAGTCATTTTGATTTTTTTTGTACTTTTTTGAACCTTTTTGATGTTCTTTTCTTGCAATTTTAAGGTGATTTTGATCTTAGTTTGTTATCTACGCAGGGAAAATGCAAATTTCTCACTTATGCTCGAAGAGGAGTAATGACTTTTATTTACTAGCTCATAAGTATCATAAATATTGAATGTAATGGTTATATGAATTTGAATTTTTGCCATAGAAAAAATACTTTCATTCAATTTAATCAATTGAAACGACAATATCACAAACATGGATAATTCTTTCACTAAGAAAGTATGCATGTAAATGAGGTTGCATAAATTCAAGGGGTTTTTTTTCACTAATTAATGCATTTTAGTGGCTTGAAAATGTTGCTAAAATGTGTTGTCATCAAGATCAAACCTTAACGAAAAATTTCAGAGTGAATGTATAAGCAGAAGTGCTTCAAAATTTGACTGAAAGGTTCTGTACCATGAATCTCACGTAAATAGTCCAAGAGCGTGTTAATATAAGAGTGGTAAAAAACTAAGCTGTTCATAATCAAACTATGTCAAGGGAGTTAGGGAAAGCGAAAAATAATTGATGAAAGAAAGTATCTACACTCTTTTACTGCACCAGTTATGAAATTTTACTTTAGTGAACAACATTTTTTAAAAATATTTCCAGTATAATGCACAAGCTAAACTCTTTCTTTTAAAATTTTCTTATGTAAACGGTTCCAAATGTTTACACACAATTGCAATAATAAAGTAACATGTAGAAAAATGTAAATATACAGGAAAAAAACTGCATTTGATTACATAGAAATAAACAGATTACATAAATGCTACATCCATAATATTAAACAAAGCAGAATTTCAAACAGTTACTGACATTTGTTAAAAATGATGATAATAATAATAAAAGGAAAGAAAAAAACAAGCTTGATTAGGAACAAACATCACAGTAAAGAATATAATAGGCAAGATGAGGAAGTAGGGTGGTTAGAGTTTAGACTGATTATGAAGGAATGGGACAACTCAATTGAGAGGTATTTAACAGATGTGACGTCATAACGTCTTCCATTATTATAGTTACATGCAAGTTGTTAGGTATCTTTCATTTAACATTCGTTCTTTATTATTTTATATTGATGTACAGACATTAGGCTACATATGCGTGTGTATGTGTGTGTATATATATATATATATATATAGAGAGAGAGAGAGAAAGCAATGATGAAGAAGACCTATACTTAACTCTTAAGTTAGTTGGATACTTGGATACAAAATAAATTATAATAAGGATGGAACACAATAATTACAACAAATGCAGAATCTCATTTACATTAGTTACAATAATTATTAATAAAAGTAATAGATGAATGAAACTAATTTATTATTACGTTCACAAAGGATATATTTAAAGCTACAATAGTTCAGAGACAGACCGCTAGCTTTCTAATCTAATGGTCACAGAATCGAATCCAGTTATGGTCAATTAAAATAAATTACAGATTAAAATTACTTATTAGACAATCTAACGGTGATAGGAATTAATTGCACCGTACTGTAATGCAGAAGTGAAGTTATGAGACATGATAATAAATGGCAGAAATACAGCTCTAGAACCTTTTGTGCAATTCTAAATAGTAGAATTATTGAATTGATCCACAGAAAAGGGGACAATAGTTCCAATAGCCGATGACGTTTCTTTTATACAGTATTCCCTGGAAATACAGTAATGTTATTTACCTGGAAAAATAGCAAAAAACTGAGGAAAATGATAACTCCAGCGAAAGAAAAGAGTAAAGAGATAGTTACCCTGAGATATTTGTATGGTAAGGATCCCTCTCGGATTCATCCAGCATCCTCATAAAGACAGCTAACCTATCACATGTAGACTGGGTGATAAAAATGGGAAAAGACTAAATAACAATAAGCAATTTAATTTATTATAACTAATGTTTACAGCACCATATTTTTTTTATTATTAATAGGTGTGAGATAATTGGTCCCATTTTTTAAACCTTTTTCTCCAACTTTTCAAAAGATATGTAAATAATAAAATATTAAATAGGCTACTACTTTTGTCCAATTTTTTAACCTAACTGTAAAATTTCTTTAAATTAAATCAATTTTAATTTTCTTTCATACAAAGGCAGTTATCATATTGTCCAGAGACCTCTCTATGTACATTGTTATTAAAAACCAAACAATGTTCCTTTTCTATAATTACTTTACTGGCATCATAGCTCTAGCTATGCATCAGGAAGGAAAGTATGGTTACATTAAAAAAAATGGGATATGTTTTTTTTTTGCATTTTTTCGACATTTCATCATCAAGAGATGAACCCAAAAAAACAAAAAAGGTGGTGGGGTAATATTTGTATATTGTATGTAAGTGTGTTGACGTGTTTGAAGCTTAATAACTTTTGAGATGGATAAACAGACTTTGATGAAATTTGGCACAGAGGCTTATCTATATGGAGAAATTTGTAGGTAAAAATTTGGGGTAAATATCTTCAGAGGGTAAAGTAGATAGCTTCTTTGGGGACATTTTTCACAAAATTTTGCAAATATAACTCCACTTATATTAAGCTCAGTAACTGTGTACATGCTTATGTTACCATTTAAAAAAAATTTGACCCCATATTTTCCGTTTCCCTATACATTGAAAAAAGCTATCTTTTATATATTGCATATTTTTTAACCAAATTTTTTTAAATCTTTTTCTAAGCATAGTAGTGATGAAAGTGGCCCAAAAAATTAATTTGAGCAAATATTGTGGATGGGTAGCAAGTCAAAATTTAAAAATTACGATTTTTTTGAATTTTTATTAGTTTATTTAAACGTTTAATAATAATATTACAATAAAGTTTCATCATAATTCTCTCCCACCCCCAAAAAAGAAATCCTTGGTAATTTTTTATCGGTTATACAATTTTTTTTCGGTGGAATTATTTTTAGTTTATTCCATTTAACACAGTAAAAGTAAACAAATCAAAACCTTTCTAGGGAGGTGATTTTGGGGAGCAGAAAAAGTAAAACAATATCGATTTTTTTATTTTTAAAAATTTTCATGTACCATTACTTTTCCATTACATAAGAATAAATAATCAATGCCAGTAAAATGTAACAACTTTGCTGTTGTCTAACGACAATAAATAAATTAAAATTATTTATAATATATATAATTATATAACAACAAATATGAACAAAAAATATTCTACATTTATATTTTTCGAAAAAAACTTGAGAAAAAAATCCCGCTTGCGCATGCACATTTTAGAGAGGCGTGTTCAATAAAATATAATACCGCACAATATAATGCACAGTGCACTACTCAAGTCTTTCATTATACAAATGCCGCGTGCTTTATAGTACAGAACTATAGCTAATGCTCAGTGTTATTCCTTCATCGCCCATCACTACACACATAATTAAGCTTACAAAAACACAATACCGACATCAACACCATACCAAGAAGAATTCTAAACCGCAAGACTTCTCAACTTCTTATCCACATCGTATCGATTACAAAAAAAACAAAAAAAAAAAACAACAAAAACAAAAAATGTTGTTATCAACTCACGATTAATAGAGAATATCTTAATATGAATTTGAGAACCGTAAACCCCAAATGAATACGAGCCGTGTGAACATGTGTTGTAATTCCGTAGAAAACTAACCACCATTCTACTCTTAACTAATTAATAATTTCACGTAACAGGTAAGTATTAACGGCACAATTTCTCAATTCTACATATATAAACATACGCAAAACCTGGAAAAGACAGGTAGTAAAATTTCAATAGATAGTAGTTAATTTCTGCACACGACCTCGGCAGTGGAATGGTATGTCACCAGCCTTTCATACGAAAGGACCCAGGTTCGAGGTCGACATGGCGTTTGGCGTTTTTATGCGATTCAAAATTTTATGGTGGATTGAGATGTTTTTATGGTAAAACTTACAAATAACTGCAAAGAAATCATTGACACCAAACAGCTTTGTTTTTTAAAATTTAGAAAAAAACAACTTTGCAACAAAATATTTATTTATACATTAACTGTTTATAAGTCTAAAAAAAAAAAACACACGACCCGAATAAAAAACACCAATCCCAAGAAATGTAAAGTGTAAGAAATTACATTTTTATAAAAATAAACAAAGGATGGCATGGAAACGACGCAAATAGATCAGTATCGAGTATGTAAGACCAAATAATTATATTTATGTACACCTATAAAACTAAAAAAAAAAACGTTAAAATATGAATGGTTTATTTTTTAAATCGTTTTTAAATTTGCCTTGCATAAGGGACACGTAAATACAAACTTTTCAATCAATTTTATTAGTTTGTGTGAAATAGATGAATAAAAAAATTATATCGTTACTCTATGAAATCCAATATTAAAAGATGATAATACATAAATTTAAAACTTTTACTATTGATGTTGACTGAAACAACTTCATAAGTACCACCAGAGAAATTCCCTCTTCTAAAGGAAGGACACCACGTGACTTCCTTGTACGTCAATTAAATTACATATACACATTTAAAAAAAATGATAAGTACATAAAATTTTATTTCATTAATAATATCTAATATTTTTTTAATATATTTTTTTTATTGTTATTACTGAATTATTATTTATTGTACAATTTCTTTTACTTCGTACAAAGAAGTAAAAAATTCTTCAGCGTTCTGCGCAAGACCGACTTTTCGTTATTTTATTTTGTTTCTTTTTAAAAACGTATCAATTCATTCTAATCTAAAATTTTAACCAAAAAACCTTTGATCCATAAAAGATAGTATACGTCAAAAAAACATAATAAAAAAAGAAATTAAATACATTTTCAACTTACTCACCACAATGACTCGCTACATAACCGCGTATAAAAAATACTCCACTACACAGTCGAACATTATTTATAGATAGCTCTGTATATTAATGAATTAAACAATATAGTAACAAAAATATATAATAATTATAATACAAATTTTAATAATAATAAACTTGATATCGACGTATACAGTAAACCCACTAAACAGGACACCATAATTCATTATAATTCGTTTCATCCTTGGAATAAAAAAAATGTAGACTTTTAATTAATTAATATACAGGCTATAAATATTTAAAATATAAGAATATAAAATTAAACATTGAATTAAGTAATATAAAATATTTAGATGTAATTAATTAATGGATAAAATGAAAATCTAATAAATAAATTATATATTAAAATAAAAAATAAAATTTATATAAAGGATAATATAAAACTAACAAATAATAATAACGGATACAAATACGCTAAAACGGAATACAGTATAAATTACAAAAAATTCGATAAAATATTTTCATCTTTTGAATTAAAAACTAACTGCATATACAACGAATAACAAAATAATTAACGGTACTTACGTATTAACGCCACCGCAGCTACAGCTTTATTTAAAAACAAAGTAGTCAATCGGATTTCGGTGGAAAATGAACAGTCTCTTTATTAATTTTAATAAATGGTTATTCATATTTATTTATTTTATAAATATAATTTAACCAAACTTAACCTACGCTTGCTAACCTTGACTAATTAATAGGAGTGTTTTGATTATTTAAATAATAAATAATTGCAATAATTACTGAATTTATTAAATAAATACTCAAAAAATTACGGTGTTAATTAGTCAAGGTTAGCGAGCGAAGCGAGCGTAGGTTAAATTATATTTATAAAATAAATAAATATAAATAACCATTTATTAAAATTAATAAAGAGACTGTTCATTTTCCACCGAAATCCGATTGACTACTTTGTTTTTAAATAAAGCTGTAGCTGTGGTGGCGTTAATATGTAAGTACCTAATTAACTATATAAATAACAGAGATCCGACTAAAATAATAAAACATAACCATAAATTTAAATTAGATAAACAGGGAGTATTTAGTTTAAAGTGCGCAAATTACGATCTGGAATATATCGGGATGACAAACCGATCTTTTTCGATTAGTATTAATGAACATATTCATTTTATAAATAAGTGAAATAAAGAACGATCCAATTTTGCTAGAAATATTAATTAATGAATATTAATTATGAAATTAATCATAATTAAACCCAGATGATTTTATTAATATTCCAATAACTTTCATAAAACAAATATTACATATACTTAAATAATAAGTATTTGATAAATTAGCAAACGAAATTTGAAAATGATGTATTATTCTAACAAATATTAAACAGTAATTTTGATGCTTAGGTTGGTTATACTGCTTCATACCTTTTGACGACCAATTGTTATATTTATAATTTTTGTTTTTAAAATTTAAGTTAGAATAATTAATGATGTGTGAAGTAAATAATTATAACACATCAATGTTCCTGAGGATGGATTACTAATCCGAAAGCGCTCGAACATACTATTAAAGATTGTTAGTAAGTGGAAACTGTTATATAAATAAATTATACATCAATATCAACGGGCTATGATTAATGAAATTAATTATATATATATATATATATATATATATATATATATATATATATATATATATATATATATTCACAGAGTGTATATACATATATGTATACAGTATAATATACGCAGAGCGTATCACGAAGCTCTCCCGAACTTTCATAACCTACTCTACTCGTGAAAGTAATAGAAAAAATTTACATAAACATATGTCCACAAATGCTTCGTTTGTGTTACGGCTAGTGAAAGATTTCACTCGGATTTCAGTTACCCCAGTGAAATGAGGTCGTACTGAAATTTTTAGGACTCTAATTAAAGGGTAGAATTACTGATTTTTTATGATTTTTGACATTAAAAATCGAATAAAATAGGTCACAGAACCGTATCTGCAGTAATTTTTGGGAAATCTGGGGTAAAACCCCTGTTTTTTATGTTTGACGTAAAACAACACTGTTAAATGGGTAATAAAGACATTAAACTTTTAAACAAAACTTGTAGAGAATTTAATTCTGTGCAAAATGGTGTAAGATAACTCGAATAAAACAAAGAAAAGTTAAAAAATTCGAATTTTATTTAGAAACAGTACATTTTGTTAGAAAAGTACTTATTTAATGTAAACAAAACAAATTTTTTTTTTTGATGATGTGAACGATTTGTAAAAACAAAATTTACAGTTAAAAATTAAAAAAAAAATTGAAATTTCGTATCAATTGTAAAATAAAAATTACTTTGATATTTTTTTTCTTAAAAACAGAAATACAATAAATTATTCGAAAAAATTAGTATTTCAAAATTGGCAAGAAAATAACAACAGCTGATCAACAATGCGCAATAATATATTAGTGTTTAATCAATTTGTAAGGTACATTAAGTATATCGCGTATTGTGAACTGTGCTGTCGTTAACGAACATTTTCTGTGAATTTTAGTTCGAACGTGATCGATCGGTTTTACATTGAAGTAATGCCGTACTTATTTACAACAGAGGAATACGCTGATATGGTATTCATTTTGGTGTGTGTAATATTAATATGCAGTAGAATATAAAATACGTTTGTCGAATCGCAGGATTTCAGATCCCAAAATAATTGGCGCGACTTTTCGCAATCTTCGGGAAACAGGTTCACTACCTAGTATTCGTACCAGCTACGAACAACTTCTCCAACAAGACACTGTTATTGATGAAATTGTTATCGATACAATTCAGCGCAGTCCTAGCGTTAGTACACGTCGTCTTTCTAAGCGAAGGAGTTCTGTAACTGTGGAATACAAATCGATAACTCTACAAGTATGTTTTGTTTACCGACGAGGCAAATTTCAATCGAGATGGCGTCAACAATTTACGATATGAGCACACATGGGCAGAAGTAAATGCTCGTGAAACGGTGCAGGGGAATTTTCAACACCGATTTAGTGTCAATGTATGATGCGGTCTTCTTTACAATTAGCTCTATGTTCATATTACCTGGTCGCTTAAATGCTGAGGTCTAGTTGCTTTTACTTCAAGAATAATTGCCACAGCTGCTTAAAAATGTTCCTCTAGCGCTAATACGCTAAGTATAATTCTACAGGACAGTACAACACAATGTCGCGCCTCCCCACTTCTCTTGTGCCGTTTCCACTCATTTAAATCATAATTTCCCATAGTGGATCGGTCGTAGAGATCCACATTCTTGGCCACCAAGATCGCCTGATCTAACACTTTTAGATGTTTGCGTCTGGGGTTGGCTGAAAAATACTGTATACAAAACAAAAATACATTCTCGTGAGGAATTAATTGTTCGCATTATGGAAGAGACTGAGGAACTTAAGGGCAACCTTGAAGAACTAAAAAGAGAAAAAAAAGCTGTACAGAAGCGTGCCAAGAAATGTGTCCAAAATGGCGGGTTCATTTTTTAACGTTAATTATAAAAGAGCACGTATCGAACTTTTCTACCTTTTCTTTATTGTATTCTACTTATTTTATACCATTTTGTTCAAAATTAAATCCTCTACAAGTTTTTTTTTTGAAATTTTTATGTGTTTATTACCCACTTAACAAAGTTATTGTACGTCAAACATAAAAAACATGTTTTTTTTTTACCCCAATTTATTGGTTTTCACCCCAGATTTCTCAAAAACCTAGTGCAGATACGGTTCTGAGACCTATTTTACTCGATTTTTAATGTCATAAATCATAAGAAATCACTAATTCTGCTCCTTAATTAACGTTCTAAAAATTTCAATACGAACTCATTTCACCGGGGTAACTGAAATCCAAGTACACTCTTTCACTTAGCCGTAAATCACAAATGAAGCATTTGCGGATATATATTAAATAAACTTTTTCCATTATTTTCACGAGTAGGATAAGTTATGAAAGTCCCCGGAGAACTTTGTGATACACTCTGTATATAAGAGATCCCGATTTTAAGTAAATGGTATTTTCATACTCCTCTTATCTCAAAAAATAAAGAAAATTCATTTACTTCCCTCACTCCCACCAAGCGACCGAAAGTAATACCTATCTTTTCTTCGAAAAGTGGGTAAAAAAAAATTCATATGGATAAAATTTTGAGTTTTATTTTTTAAAGTAGAATGAATAAGAATGAAAAAATTCTCCAAATACAATTATTAAATAGAATTACAAAAAAACCGACGTATTATTAGATGTAATTATTTTAAAAACAATAAAAATAATGTTTATATAAATAATATTTTTCATTCATTTTTTTTTATTTTTGTAAATTTTATAGGTTATAGATTTCTACAGTTTACGTTTTTTATCAGTTATAATTTCTTAGTTCATGTTATAAAGTAAAATTATAACTTTAACTTCTTTATGCTTTTGAAGTTATAAAAAATTTTAAATTTCGGAAAACTAACTTTTACGTTCCTATTGAAACATTTCAAGAATTCTTTTGTTCTTGCACACTAAAGGCGATTTGATGTATCTGGTAAACTTCAACTTTGTATGAAATCAAGAGAAATTCCATTTTTGAAAAACAAACAGTTCACGAAACAATTAACAGAGGAACAGTTGGTCAAGTAAATGCGGAATTGTTTTTGCAGTTACCTCTAGTAAGATTGGTTTGATGTTATTTTGTTTTTTTAATATACAAATCGTTTAGCCTCAGGATCTAATCGACTTTATATTCCAATCTTTTGAAATTTATAATATTAAGAAAATAAGTAAAAGAAATTACATAACTTGAGGTCGAACTAAATTATGAAAATGAAACGAAACGTACCTGTTGGAAACGATACAGGAAGAAAACAAAGCAAATTATAGTAACTTAAAGCTTTTTTAAAACAGGGTTATATCTAGGTTAAAATTTTATTAAAGTCTAATATAAAATAGTTCTAAAAGGTGGATCCCTGATGGTACCCGGATAAGAAGAAGTTTAGTTTTTTGAGACGATATTGACGCATTTCTGATGCGATTAAGATTATGAAGGTGGAGAATTCGTAAGAAAGATGACTTGAGGTCTTAAGTGATCTAAAGAAACAACGAAGATGAATGGTATGAAGATGTTGAGTGTAAAAAGGAGGAAAAGCAGACCAAGGAGGATGGGAGGGATAGAGGTTGGAGAAGAACAGTACAAGGCGGAATCCAGAAGAGTAAAGGAAAGAAAATCCTCATTGTATGCAGTAGCACCGAACAAATGCAAAAGTAACATTTCAATTTTTGGGCTCCTCTACAAAAGATATTACCCTCTTAAATACCCCTGTTTTAACAAGTTAAATTTTAAATTAAGAATGTAATAATTTCAATTTTTAATTAACTATTTTTATAATAAAATAACATCTACAATAAAATGTGGTTAATATTAAAATAAACCACGTCGTAAATAGGTAAGCTGCAAAAAACAAGCTACTGAAATCTGTCTACAGAAGATTGTTAACGAAAAAAGTAAACATACAGCGAACACGTTCCGCACCAGTAAATGAATCCATTTTTAACAACACTGGTGACAGCGCTGGTAGCCGAATTCAATACAAATGAAATACGCGAGTCAAACTTGATGTGTTTAGCTATGAAATGAAATCTCAACCGAATCTATAAGTTACTTAAATAAATTTTTGTATACTTTTAAAATTGTGAAATCCTTTTTGAATCGTCCGTTACAACAGAATCCTTAGTCGAAAATATGAAGATTTTGTGATAAATCAAAATTTTAAATACTTTAAAATTTTTCAAAGTACAAGTCTCTGATACTGTCCAATTCATACAAGAAGACGTACGATTTTGAAAATTATCTTACTTTTAAAACACAGCAATTTTAATTAAAAGCAGCTTAGATTGTTGCAACAGGATATCTTGAAAATGGTACAATTTTCGTTACTTATACTCGGGCACAGACATATATATACCAGCAGATCCGGCAATTCTTCACTATTGCTAGATTTGAGTATATATATATATAGATTAAATGAACACAATTGATTAAATAAAAAAATGAAAAACTGAACATTACGAAATTTCACAAAATTTAACCTTTAACCACTTTTTCCCTTTTTCCATTTCTCCCTTTACTCAAATTTTTAATTTTTCCCTTTTTCTATTTTTCCTTTTTTCCCGCGTGTAAATCGTAGTTTTTTAGTCTATAGCGGACATACATACGAAAATTGCCTTTTATATATATAGAAGAAGAAAGTCTGTATATTTGTTTCAAAATATCTCGACCCCAGCGCAACCTAGCGGGTCAAAACTAATTCAGAAACTTTCTCGGGTGTACGCACAACGCACCAAAATTTCATCGCAATCGGATGAATAGTATAGGAACGCATACGGGGCAAACAAACATTCATTTAAATACATATATATATATATATATATATATATATATGTATATATATGTATATATATACACACACACACGAGATCTATAAATAATGAGACTAGTTTTTTTTTGGCAGCCAAGGTGACAACACTGTAAAGTTACTAGTAAACATATGGTTATATAAACAGCTGATTTATATTCGGTAATAATATTTTTAGTCTATTGTTGCCACGAGAGATGTAAACAAAGTTTTCGTGAAACTAGTTTTTTGTTGTGCGTTACAGAAATGAGTGATTCTAATTATGAGCATCGTTGTGCAATCAAGTTTTGTGTTAAACTCGGTCAGAATGCTATTCAAACTTTTTCAAAATTAAAAAGTGCGCATGAAGATGACGCACTGTCACGATTCCAAGCTTTTAGATGGTTTAAAGCATTTTAAGATGGCCGGAAATCAGTTGCGGACGGTCTAAGCTCTGGAATACCGTTAACGTCTAAAAGTGACGACAATGTTGAGCGAATCAGAGACTTGATACGGTACAACCGGAGATTAATTGTCAGAATGATTGCAGAACAATTGAATTTGAACGATACCACAGTCCATCAAATTTTGATAAACGAATTGGACATGAAAATCGTTTGTCAAAATTGGTCCCAAAAAACCTCACTGTTGAACAGGAAAACAACAGGATGAAGTGTGCCGCGATCTTCTAGGGCGAATTGAAACTGATCTTGATTTTCTAACAAATGTTATCACTGGTGATGAATCTTAGATATTAGAGTACGTCCCAGAAACAAAACGCCAGAGCAAAGAGTGGTGCACTTCAAATTCAGCACGTCCCAAAAAAATGAGCAAATCAAAACCATGCTAATTTGTTTCTTCGATAGTAATGGCATCGTCCATAAGGAGTTTTTGCCTACAGGGCAGACTGTAAATCAATATATTTACCGAGAATTTCTTAAAAGACTACGGAAAAGAGCTGCCCGCACGAGACCAGTCTTTAAAGAAAACTGGATGCTGCATCATAACAATTCACCTTGTCACATGCATTCTCAATAAATGAGTTTTTGGCAAAGAAAAACATTCCTGTAGTTCTTCAACCACCTTATTCACCTCACTTGAGTCTCTGCGACTTTTTCCTGTTCCCGACTTTAAAAATACTCCTAAAAGGATACCATTTTGGTACAGTAAAAAAACATTAAAAAAATAACCGACCATCTGAAGAATATTCCGGCTTCTGAGGTCCAACACTACTGTGACGAGTGGGAAAAACCATTTTAAGCATTGCGTGGCTTCCCAAGGAAACTATTTCGAAGGTGATAGAGTCCATTTATAACTGGATTGTAAATAAAAGGTTTTTTTGAACCAGTCTCATTACTTTATTTACAGATCTCGTGTATATATATATATATGATATACTCATATAATTTTATTTCATAAATGTATATATAAATATTTATATTATATAGATGGTATGCATTTAATACAGCGGTGAGTGGCTGAAAAGTAGCTTGTAATCATCAATCATTTTTTTCCTTACCAATAATCGTAATGATATGACGTTCCGTAAGTAAAAGTTTAAAATAAAATTCTTATAAGATTTATTACACAAATCCGAATGATATACATAGTCTATATACGATAACACTAAAATAAAATATTAATCAAAATATTGTTAATAAATCTATAAAAATTTAACGGGAAAAATATTTCGACAAGCTGGCGTAGGATATATCTATAAAATTAACAGAACCAATAAATAAATATATATAACTAATATTAATGATGATTAGCCTAATAACATTAAAAATGTAAAAAGAAAAAAAACAGGATGAAGGTTTATCTTTTTAATGACCTTTTTTTCGAGATAAATAAGTGAATGAATATACATAATTTTTTTTTGCCGGCCTAAGTTATAATTAAACCATCAGTGCTTTCCTTTCAACTAAAAAAATGTAGTATATTACACATATAATACTTGAAACCTTCGTTTAATTTTCTAAATATTTTTTAAAATTATATACATACGCGCACAGTAAAAATATTTAATAAGCTTCTTTTTCTTTTTTTTTTTTGTTTAACCTCCGGGTTCACAGTTAAGTATTACTTCAGAGGATGAGATGAATGATTTGTAGCGTGTGTGAAAATGCCATGCCTGACCGGGATTCGAACCCGGGACCTCCGAGTGAAAGGTCGAGACGCTACCACTCGCGAGGCCAGCTGATAGATTCTTTTTGTCTCTCCTAATCTTAAGTTAATAATGCGTGAATGTAAAAATTCATTTATAAAAGAAAACCTTTTATCCAGTTTATTATTTTATACATTTAGCGGTAAGATAATTCATATTTTATAACAAATGAATTTACAATTTCATATAACAAAAAAAAAAAAAAAACACCGTATAATGATATAATACAGTCTAAAAAAATTCAGCCGTTAACCGTTGATATAAAAAAAAAATTAGTAAGTAAAAGTAAATTAATGACCGCAAATACATTTCAAATAAACCGATGGAAAAGGAATAAATAAATTACTCCATCAGCAGAAGCAACCTTAACTACACATACAAACTTTCCCTCAGTTAGAAATAACATAACCTATATGTGGCACGCTATACTAAGTAAACAGCATTACGTTACATCTTACGTGCTGTCAAAGTTACATTGCAATTTTTTTTTTCACTTCTACAATATTTCTCTTTCGTATGTTCTGATTTATCTCGATAACTTAGGGGGTAAAAAAGTAACGAAATAAGTGTCTTCTGCCGTTTTGGTACAGTAACATACGAGTTCTAAAAATAAGCGCTATTAATATTACAAAAATATAGAACTAACAATGTATTCTCTCCAATCATATCTTTTACTAATTTCACCCATGTTACTTACGATGAAACATCTGGTAACATTGTTATCCGTAATATAAAGGTTTGTAGTAACAAACCTTTATGTTTGCCGATGAGTTCCTTTATGTTTAAAGTTATATTTTTGCCGATGAGTTCGAGTTTTACCGATTGGCTTTAAAATAGTGGTAAAATATTAAGGACGGTTTTATTTTGTTCGTCCACAAATCTTATTTTTTATACACATTAAACGTAAAAATGTTTAAAATGCTTTTTTATAAATTGTTTAGTAACAATGCTAATCTATGCAATTTCATTTAATTTCCGGAATTTTTTTATAATTAAAAAAAAACTTGAAGAAAAATAAAGAACAGTATTCTTTTATAACTTAACGTAATTCTAATTTTCTGTAAAAAAAGTTTTGTAAATGCAAAATAACTTAATTTTCTTATCACGAATCTTATAACGAATTTGTGCGTCGTTACTTCCTTGTACGAAGTAAAGGAAGTATTGTGATTGCGAAAAATTTCTGTTTTCAGATTTCAACGGAAATATCCATTTTGACTAGTTTCGCCGTGAAGTCTGTACGTACGTACATATGTATCCCGCATAACTCAAAAACGATTAGCCGTAGGATGTTGAAATTTTGGATTTAGGACTGTTACAAATCCAAAAAAAAATTGGATTGAGATCTTTTCAACAATATATCATAAATGGTACTTATTTTCTTTGGTTCCAGAGTTATAGCGAAATAAAATTTTAATTAAGGACATATTTGGATCTTACAAGGGGAAGGCAGATCGGTTCAAATCCGACTTAATCTCCTTTTTTTTAAATTTAAGTATATTGGTTTATTAATAATTATTAACCTCTGATTGTAAAAAAATTTACAATAAATAATAAATAAATAAAAAATATGAAAAAATACAGAAGTTATTAATGAAATAAAATCACGGAGTTCGTTAGAACTTTGTCGGTAAGATGTGACGAAGTCAACAAACTACGTTTACAGTTCTAAACGTGTCCTAACCTAACAGTGGAATAAAAATAAGTGTGAAAACATTATATTTCAGTTCAATTAGATTTTTAATAAGGAATACTTTCAAAAAATACCTCAAATTTTGTTAGACAATGGTTTTTTTTTCACTTCAACCGCGGGACTTGAATATGTCATTTTATTAATTTTTTTAATGTACCTTTACGAATCGCGCCGCTAGATAGCAGTACTTGATAGTAATAGGTAGTGTATAAAAACTTGATGTACTTGAAATAATAAAATTTAAAAGAAAATATACTTCAGCTTATTTAAATAGTAAATTCTCTTATGTAAATGAAAGTACTGAAGATGAAACAATTTTTTTACTTCCCTTCACTTCTTTAAAAATAAAAAATAAAAGTATTAGTTTACAAGAGATTATACTAGTTTCATTAAAAAAGGAATAAAAACAGAAATAAATTTAATTGGTAAAATCGAATTTAACGATAAAAATCAAGGGTTACATTTACAAAGCAATAAGTGGAATACTACATCACGGATTTTCGATTTGTAAAGGTCATTACACTAGTTTTATTAAAAAAGGAATAAAAACAGAAATAAATTTAATTGGTAAAATCGAATTTAACGATAAAAATCAAGGGTTACATTTACAAAGCAATAAGTGGAATACTACATCACGGATTTTCGATTTGTAAAGGTCATTACACTAGTTTTATTAAAAAAGGAATAAAAACAGAAATAAATTTAATTGGTAAAATCGAATTTAACGATAAAAATCAAGGGTTACATTTACAAAGCAATAAGTGGAATACTACATCACGGATTTTCGATTTGTAAAGGTCATTACACTAGTTTTATTAAAAAAGGAATAAAAACAGAAATAAATTTAATTGGTAAAATCGAATTTAACGATAAAAATCAAGGGTTACATTTACAAAGCAATAAGTGGAATACTACATCACGGATTTTCGATTTGTAAAGGTCATTACACTAGTTTTATTAAAAAAGGAAAAATATGATATGAAGTGAATGATATGACTATCAACAAAAAAAAATTGGCCGTGAAATTCAATTTGTTTGTTCTAAGGAAATAAATTTTAGAAATAAATCCATAAGATAACAATCAGTAATTCGTAAAAAAAATAAAAGAATAATCTAACAAAACGCAGTGATATCCAAAAAAAATTACAATGAAATCGTAAACCGTACGGTAAGAGTCTCGCAGATGTCATTTCTTCCTCTCAAAAAACAAAAATTTCTGTAACATAAAAAAAACCTGTTTTTAACAAAATGATACCGATATCAAAAAAGGTAAGACACTACATTTTTATTATCAAAATCTGTTATTTAGAATTTTCTTTTAAAAAAATACATGTTAAATTTATGTAACAGACAGTAGATATACAATAATAAATAATAAACAATGTTTAAGCGTTTTCCATATTTTTTGCGTTAAAGCAAAAAATAGAAAAATTTGTTACGAAACTATTACCGGCCCAATTTCATTTATATGTAATACATATCGTATAACAGAAATAATACAATTCTTATGATTATTCGTTGTTTAATAAATGAAATCGGGCCGGTAAGAGTTTTGTAACAATTTTTTTTTTTTTTTGCTTATTATTTGGAACGCTTAAACATTGTTTGTTATCTATTATTGTATATCTATTCTCTATTACATAGATTTAACATGTGTATTTTTTTTTAAAGAAAATTTTAAATTAATAAAATCTGAAATATTTAATAATATATAATTTAATATATTTTTGTTTAATATTTATATTTCATATACAGAAATGTAGTGTCTTACCTTTTTTGATATCAGTATAGTTTTGATAAAAAACAGATTTATTTATGTTACAGAAATTTTTGTTTTTTGAGCGGAAGAAATGATATCTGCAAACTCTTACCGTACGGTTTACAATTTCATTGTAATTTTTTTTGATTTTATGTACTTCTCATTTAAAAAAAAAAATGTGTATATATAATTTAATAGGCGTGCAAAGAAGTCATGTGATGTCCACAGCAGATTTTTTGGAAGAACGATACTTAAGTTATCGCTCAAATGTTTAATAAGAAATTAATAAAGTAAGGAATGATGAATTAAAAAACAAAAAAACTTATACTTTTTTTTGATAAATTGAATAATAAAATGTGTACAATAATTAAACATTACCATTTATACTATAGGGACATTTTTATTTCTAAAATTCTCTTAAAAAATCAATTAAATTAACTGATGCATAAAAGCAGTGTAACAACCACGTTGCATTACGTCTTTTATAACTGCAACTACGCATTCAAAGCGCCGGCTTATCATTTTCTTAAAAATTTCTCCATATCACCCGCTCTGGCACTTAATATTCAATAATAATTATATTTACAAATTTCAGTCATATCTACTTCGTAATAATAGTTATGTTTAATTACAATTCAAATTGTTTTAACTCGGCTTACTGAAACGAACACACAGCAGGTTTTTTAAAATTAACTTTTACAATTACCATTCCTAATTGAAAAAATATATCATGAAAAATAGAGGAAAAATGTTGATACAGAAACGCCCAGGTGAGTGAGAACTACTTTGAAAGATTAGTTATTTTCGTCAGAAAAGTTTTTGTTCGTTACACACAGACGTAAATTCAAGTCGGGATAAAAAGTAGTTATAAAGAATATTTTTTTCTTTTGATAAAAAATTTCAATAATGTAATAAATTTAGATATTGAAAAGAAAAGCGATGAATAAAGGTCACACTGTAGTTATTATGAAGCGATTATATAAAATTAAAGATGAGTGATCAAGATACAAGACTGAACGGACTATAAGGAATTACCAACAAAATAATAGTTTATATTAAAACAAAACGTTAATGTTAATAGTTAAGGAAACACCGAAAATTACGTTCCACAATTATTGTATAAACGACGCATTAGCACATATTCCGAGTCTATAACACTTATCAAGTTTTAATCGACGGAAAGCGATGTATTTTTTTTTAATAAATTATAAGATATATAACAAAAAAAAATAAATAAATATAAAGATTTCTTAAAAGAAAAACAATTAAAATTAGTTACGGTTTTAAAAGAAACGAAAATTAAATTATTAATAATATAACGTACTGTATAATTAGAAGCGAGGGACATGAAATACAAGAAGATAAAGATAACAAAATCTTCTAAAAAAAAAAAAATAAAATAAAGCTTTATCATCATAAAGTAGGAAGAGATAACTAACCCAAAATCTAAAATAGGGGTTGCAATGATACTGATATAATCTATAAGGGTAGATTTTGACATTTAATTAATTACAATAGGAAATTTATGATCGCTAATAGTCTCGAGCAACCAATTTTAAAAAATGACTGTGGGAAAGCAACTCCTTTCTAAAAGCAGGAATAAAATACTTACGTAATATTTAGCTTGTTATAACAGCTATACAATGTTACTATTTGAGAACTTGAGAACTAACAAAAGATTGAACACTAATGAATATAAAGTTGAAAACTGGAGACAAAAATATTTCATGAAGTTTTCCCTAATTTTTCCTTACTTACAGAGAAAAGGTTCATTCTTAAATACTTCATTCTTAATAGACATTGAAATTTAGTAGTTATAGTCAGCATACGCCTACATTTAGCCAGCCTGTATAAAACCACTTTTTCCAATTTCTAATCCTAGCTATATCCCTTGCCAGTACATTGATCCAACTTCTTTTCGGGCCGCCTTTCTTTCGCTTCATATATATTTCCCGTATCATAATCTGCTTTGGAGGATGGATAAAATGCTTTGGTCTCCCCGGACAAAATGGCCTAATCACTGCTACTTTATTTCCATTACCCAAATCTACATACTTACAAAAACTATACAGTTCCTTACTACTGCTTCTACGCCAAACTCCGTACCTCACAATCTCGCTTGTGAATAACGGTCACAATAATTTCACTCCTGAATAATTGTCGAATTGCCTATATATTTTTCCATAGTCCTATAAATGTTTTTAAGGCACAGCTTCTATAAACTGATTTTCCATTCTAAGAGAAGAATTTAATTTTTCATCCATTTTCGTGATTAATTACGCTTGTTAAATATAATTAAAGGAAGTCCTATCAGAGATATGGCGTTACTTTCCGTAAGTCTTTATTTTACAAATAAAAAAATGTAAGGTAGTCAACCTTACGCCAAAATGTAAGGTAAATCGGCCGAGAAAGGACAGTTTTAAGACGCAGACAGTCGCTCGTTCTTCCCCAAGGTAGAATTTTCAGGTTATATGAAGCTTTTCCTTGTAGTTAATTACGACTATTCTATATTAATACTCTTACCGAGATAACCAGCCTTTATTCCTTATTTTACGGTTGTACAGAAATGCAGTGATACGACTATGAAGAATACCGCGTAACGGATTTGTTTATGCTGTACTGTGTGTAATGTTATGCACATGGAGTAGATGTACGTGTGGGATGGTCGCAGCCTGTACATAGAGAGAAGACTGCACAAGCTCGAGTCTCCGGATACTCTCAAAAGATGAATGCTTCTGAGAAACCTCCAAAATTAATATATGTTTATAAATATTATTCGTTTAAATAAAACCGATGTGCCAAGTCCAAACATAAAATAATAATCACTGATTTCCTTCTTTATTTTGAAAGGATGGATCAATATTGTGAACGTTCTAGAAAAATGAAATGTGGACGTACTATTCACCTCATCGGAGGGGTACTGAAAAGACCCAAATTATCTATCTAGACAAAGATTGTAATACATACAGTCCTTACGAAAATATGATATACCACAGAACAATATAAAATTAAACACTATTATGTTTATTAATGTTTAATGAAAAATAATGTTTTATATCAATTAAACTGTTAACCGTCAAATATTTATACAAATATTCGCATAAATTTAACGCTACAGTCTGAAAATAGATTAAAACAAAACTTAAATAATATATCAAATAGTAAAAACAATTTTAAGTTATTTTAATAAAAAGTCTAAATAAATTTCAAAAAGTTAAAAGCTCGAAAACAGTTTATAAAAAAAAATTAAACTAAAATCTACAGTTAGATGATTATCTCGTTTGAAAACAATCAGGTCAATCAATCGACCATCCCAACCCCATAGGGGAAGACACCCGCCACCCGTTCCAAGCCCTGTTGGGCTTTAACGGGAATAATCGACCAATCACAATCATGAATTAAGTTAGACTAAATACACAGTATGTCTGAAAAGTTCCCGAACTAAATTTCTGTACTACATACAAGTAGAGCCATCTCTCAGATAACGATGGTACTAAGTAGTACGATGTCTGACGAGTGTGTGTACAAAATTTCATCACGTTTCTTCACTCCAGTCTAGAGATACATTCGGCTGCGTACGTTGTGTTCATGTGATCTTGTGCGAGATTGCGACATAGAATAGAGAAGCGCGATAAAATTTTGTGTCCGATTTCAAAACTCTTTCGTTGAAACTTATTCTATGATACAGCAAGCACTCGGTGATGAAGCCGCATGTCGTACTACAACATACACGTGGTGAAAGCTGTTTAAAGACGGTATAGAGAGTCGTTGGATGATGACGATCGAAGCGGGAGGCCGTCAACAGCTGTTCACGACGAAAACGTTGCGAAAGTGCGCGCGCAACTGGTCAAACTGTCCTGACTGTTCAAACCGTAAATTCTAAATTGGAAGTAATGAAACGCTTGATGCGTCGCATTCGTCGAATCCGGCTCAAGTACCGGGATCCGGGCAGCTGGACTCTTGCACGTCAATGCCTCGGCACATAGCAACAGTTTTAACGCGTTAATCACGCAAATCAAAACACCGTCTTATCCCACCTGCCCTTTTCACCCGACTTGGATCTAGCAGACTATTTTTTGTTCCCGAAACTCAAGTTGAAGATGGAAGGCAGTTTTTTCGACGACATTCCGGCCATCCAAAGGACTTGCACCAAGCAGTTGAAGGCGATCCCACAAAGTGATTTCTCCAGAGCGCTTGACGGGCTCTACTGGCGCTGCAACGAATGTATAACTAGAGAAGGGTTATATGTAGAGGGTTGATGTAACTAAATTCATTTAATTTTAAATATGTGTTTTCATTTAATTTAATTCGATAACTTTTCAAACATACGGTGCATTATGAAAATTTCCGGAATATATGAGAAACAATGAATTGAGGATAATGATAAAATAACATCAATTTAAAATACAAAATTTTATATTAAGAAAACAAGAAGCGGTAATTTAATCAATATCAATTCAATTTGAGGAGTTGTGAAGACGAACATACTATGAAAAAAAAAAATTACACACGTGGTTAATAAAACTAATTTTAATGTATGTATAAAATTAAAATAATTTTAATATTATTGGCAATTTTTTATTCGCAGAATGAAAAAAAAACTGTAATTAAAATAATAACCGATAAGAAAAAAATATAAATAAACGGAAAAATAATAAACGTATAAGTCGAGAAAAAATATCCGACAGTAAGGTTAGTCCACGACAAAGCAAGGCGACCGTCTGTGACTCATTCATTATGAATAGGTCTTATTCTTTCTCAACCCAATGATCGGTTAAATCCATCCATCAATTAGCAACCACCACAGTACTTTACTTTATAAAGATAAGTTAACAGCACTGAACGTTTGAATAACGTGTGCGCGCGCGCGCGTGTATTTTATATATATATATACACACACACGCAAACTGGAACTGGATAAATGTACTACTTCATAACAACTGTCTATTGCTCTGTCAGTCAGTTCGTTCGCTTTATTTAATAACTAACTGGTGGACTGACTGACTAAGAGAGACTGCCTACGCAACCACGTGTACTATATATTGTACAATAAAAGATCATTTTTCTCCTTGAACAAATTAAAAACAAGACAAGCGTACAGTTATGTGAAAATATATATTTATTAAATGTTTAATATTTTATCAACTTGATAAAACAAGATATTAAATTTAAAGTTTTTACTGTGATAAAAATATGTAAATTACAAAATAAAATCAAGTACAAGTTCTCAACAGTACAAAATTAATATTTAACAGTTACCAGCTAAAATTCACTCGGCCGTACAGATAGAATAAACTACAAAAAAGTAATCACAATAAACAAGAAGTACTTTTAATCAAAGATTAAACATACGGAACGAAAATAGAAAATTTTAAATTAGTATTTGATATAAACTGGACGTAAATTCAAAAATATTAAAATATAATATAGAAATTCTCTATAGTGAGGTAAGGAGAAGAAAATTAACCAACTGAGAATACACATTATTAAAAGACAATAGTATAACGTTGCAGAAGTTACAATATTTTTAATGAAAAAAAAGTAGTAAAATACGTTTCTTTGAATACGTAATGCATATCAAAAATTGAAACATCCGTTAGATAATTAAAACTCATACTAATATGGTTTTTCATAACAAAATATATAACGGTTTTTATGATAAAATCGGAAGTCCACTTTAACCAACACAAATCCATTATTATTCATTTTTCAAAAAATATTCGATTAAAAACGTATTTTATAGACAACAAAGTTGGATGCAAAAGTGTTGCAAACACTAGTAATTGAGGAAACAATAAAACTCTCTCACTTTGCACTGATTTTAAGAAAATGAGCTCTACAATAAAACTGTATGTAAGTAAGTTGAAAATTAAAATACAGCAAGGAAGGAAATTTTCAATCATGATTGATTGTGTGGTAAGTTTAGGTAGTACGGAAGACTTACTGCATTAGAATTTTAGTGGGCTACGGACATCATTAACGAAAGAAAAGATTGAGCTATTTAAGTACACCTTAAATGAAATGTACAAAATTCTGGGCTTTTAAACAATATTTTTTAATATTATTATTTAAAAATCCATCACAAAGTAATATTGTTTCTGAAAAATAAAATTAATGGCATTTTAATTAAATTGGTGGGAAACTTTTTATTAATGGTTCAGTAATTTATTAAAAATTGCAATGGAGTACAACAAGGCCTCTTCATAAGCCGAATATTGTGCTGATATATACTTTTACCTCAGATTGTATCACACGAGCATACGCATACATATGTATATTATATATTATTATTATTAATATAAGTCGAGAACTTCCCAATGGAAGACGTTAAGCATTCACGATTCATATTTATTTCGCTTGGCATTCTACTTTTCCCTCCAAAATTCTTTCGGAAAAGGCCTTCTTCCGTTCTTCAGTCCATTTCGGACGAGGTTGTTTAGACTTCGGCGCTTCTGGTTTAATCTAATTTATTTTGTTTCTGTATGTGTTTCTGTCAATGATTCCCTACAGCGTAATTCCGGCTTATTCTAAATCTTTTCGTGTTTCTGCGAGCCAGAGGATTACAACTTTTAATGAAGTGATTATTCTTTTGGTCAGTCGGTTTTCCGGCAGCCTGCAAATGTGTCCGAAAAATTTCATTAGTCTTTTCCTTATGTCAGTTTCGATGTTAGAGTATGTTTCAACAATTTCGTTCAGTTGCAATCTGTATCCTTCTTCAGTTTGTCTCGGTCCCAATATTTTCCTTATAATCTTCCTTTCCTGTTTCTTTATTTCTTCTATTTCGGTTTTCCTATTTTAGGTCAATGTTTCATTGGCATATAATGCTGTGGGTTTAATAAATGTGTTGTATGCTGGATTTTCGTTTGACGTGAGAGGGATTTCTTGTTGTAAAGATTTTGCACTAAATCTAGAGCTTTCTGACCTTCTGCAGACGGTCCAATTGACTTGGTTTCTCAGAGCTGTTCGGCGTAATAAATTCTCCAATGTATTTAAAGTGAGGGACTTTATTTATTACTCCATATTTTGTGTTTAAATTTGGGAATTATATTCTGGAGCAGATGAATACTGCTTTTTCAAACGAAATTTGTAGTCCCACGTTTTTTGCACATTCCTTGAGTGTTTCTATTTGTTTTATCGCAATCTGTTCGTCTTCTGCAAGGATTGCCAAATAGTCTGCAAATGCCAGGTAAGGGATACTTAAATTTAATTTTGCGAATCCCAATGAAATCGGTTTCCAGTATTTTTGTGGTTTGATTGTATCTTCCCATTCTTTCATCACTTTGTCCAATGTGATGTTAAATAGCAGGGGGAGATACTTATATATATATATATCCTTCCGGGATACTTATATATATATATATATATATATATATATATATATATCGGAAGGTATTGGTCAAACTGGACTAATTTATTACATTAAAAAAAAAGTGCTACCTTCATTTTCCTGATGTTTGCTATTTTTTTTTTTTTTTTTTTTTTTTTTTTTAAACAAAAATCTATATCTTAAAAACAGATTGAGATATATTAATGCAATTTGTACGCAACATCATATATACTCATAACTTATATCCTCCTAAAGGGCATTTGTTTGTGGGTCAGTGTGTGTGTGTGTGTGTGTGTGTGTGTGTTCATTCCCCTTAGCTTAGCACCGAAATGTACCGATCACTAGCGGAAAATCCCGATTCATTAGTCTCGTGGTGGTCAGGTGTATACTTGTTATATTACTATATATGCGAAATATATATTAATAATATATTTTTACTTCCTTTTACGAAGTAAAAGAAGTATTATGATCGCGAAAAATTTCGGTTTCCAGATTTTAACGGAAATATCCATTCTGACCATCCCTGAATCCATTTTGACTAGTTTCGGTGAGACGTCTATACGTATGTATCTCGCATAACTCAAAAACGATTAACCGTAAGTTGTTGAAATTTTGGATTTAGGACTGTTGTAACATCTAGTTGTGCACCTCCCTTTTTGATTACAATCGACTGAACCAAAAGTGTCCAAAAAAGCCAAAAATCCAAAAACATTTGGATTTTGGACTTTTTATTAACTGCATTAATAAACCCTCATCGAGAGATTTTCAACATCATAAGTGTACTTATTTTCATTGGTGCCAGAGTTATAGCCAAATAACATTTTAATTAATGAAATATTTGGATCTTACATGGGGAAGGCACATCAAATGGATTTGGATCTTACATGGGGAAGGCACAAATGAATAAGGGTGAAATTAAGTGGATCGCAAAAATTATGCAGTCTAATTTTGTGCTATTATTTTTAATAATAATTATTATTATTTTTAATTCAGTTAATAAATTTTCAAAGGTCGTCAATGAAATCACTATTTTGGAATTTCCAAAGAAAATTTTTTCTTATGTACGATGTTATTATTAGAGATCGGATTATATGCATCTGCCCATTCTTTTATTCCGAATTATTTGCATATTAAGCCCATTCTCACCGGTAATTGCATATTTTCCTTAAAATGTAGTGATGATGCATATTTTAGCTATATTTACAATATTTTTCGGTAGGATACCTTTTTAATAAATCTTACGTTGTAGTCGGCCAAACCTATTAGCTGCACGGCTCTTAGAGCGCATTTAGCAGCCGCGGAACAGTACCTCTGATTATTTACGTTTGCAAAAGTAAAAAAAATGTTAAATAATTGTATAATTATCAAATTTATCGATATGTTATTCAACTACTTAGTAATTGTATGCTAATTTTGAAATAAAAAACTAAAAATTACTATTTTTTTATTATTAAAGTTGTATATTTTGACACTTATCATGCATATTTTAAGCATTTTTCATACATACTTTTGCATGCATATTTCAAGCTTTTTATGTTGCATATAATCCGGTTTCTAGATATTATCCATAAAAAAGAAGGTTTTTTCGGTTATTTTGATGTCCTGAATCAGACCCTTATGTTTAGTCAACACTTCCCGACACACACGCGCGCTCGGGTGCTCACACACACACACACACACACACACATATATATATATATATACTACGTTCTTCAACATACACATACATACATACGCCCTACGCATCCTAACAAGATTTTCTCTTTATAGCTATACATATCACTCGTTACTGAAACTGCCTCAGTGAAATATTTATAAATCACTATATTTCTATATTTTATATACATATCACTATAACCTCACGAAGAGAAGAGAAAAAGAAAAATATCATACGCCGATTTGAGTGATTGATCAATCAGATAACGATAAAAAATAAAGAATAATAGTTTTTTTTATAAATTCAATTCTTAGGTATTGTAAGATGACTGAATTGTCATTGACTGATTAAACTGAATTCTCATTTAAGAAAAGTATCATTTATCATTTAACAGTTTGATGACAAAAGCTTTTCCATTTAATAGACGACATTCTGCTGAAAAAAACACATGTAAAACTACCAAAACAATAAATCCTAGAATTACTTTTACTCAAGCAAAAACACATATTTCATTATTATTAATATACCAAATATGAAAATGGTTTATTATTATCGACCACTCAAAAAGCAGCTTCTATATAAAAGTTAACGCAGTCTATCTTCCTGCTGATCAACCTTTTTAACAATCTTAACTACACAGAAATAAAAAAACGCAAAAAAATAAATAAATAAAACGACAGGAATTCACTCGCATCTTAATGTTCGCGTGCTGATCTCGGTAAGCATGATTAAAATAAAATGAAATAAAAAAGAAGTAGAATTTTCAATTGAAAGTAATCTCGAGAGAATTTCTACGTGAGTGAAATGAAATACATAACTTTAATAAAAGAAGAAATGTTACGAACATTTTTTGCATATAGTTACAGCAATAATAAAATAAAGTACAGTACGTGACTTTAAAAAGAACCTCAAATGTGCATTCAGCAAAACATCACGATTACGAAACAAAAAATGAATATCATTTATAAAAATGTGTTTACGTGTGCGTGTGTTGTTAGAGATTGAAAGAAAGTGTATGTGTGTGGTTAAATAACTATTGGAAATCTAGTACGTTAAGATTAGGCCAAGTGCATTGGATTGCACTACAATATGCGAACCTCTTTTTATACTATTATTAGTTGTAATACTTTAAGCACGTACGTACAAGAAAGTACCTCAGATCAAAAAGAGTTAGTATAGCACTATAGTGCGTGGCCGGCGAAAGCATTAAAAGCTCTTTGCATTAATTTTTTTATTTAAATATTTCTACTTTACATGAATCATTTATAAAGAACTGAACTTTTTTAATTAAAAAATAAATAAAAAATAGATAAAAATCTTTAATAAAATAAACTTAAAATAAAATAAAATTTTTAAACTATTAAAAATAAAAATTACAATAAATATCTACCGTATAAAATTTTACAAAAATAATCATTTTTATCTTATCAAACATTTATATTTATTAATTTTTCCCTTTTCCAAAAATAACTTTTACATGAAAATGTCAATCAGATTAATTTTTTGATGGATTAAACCATCAAATCACAAATAAAAAGTTTTATAACAAGTATATTTTCAAATTTAGGTAAAAATTTTGTTACCTCTAATTCACTTTTCGTAATCCCGTTGATAACTAAACCTCTACGAATCTTTGTCATAATCCATTGGTTTATGACTGAATCAATCAGCGAGTTTCTCTTCATTTTAAAATAATTACTAATAAAATCTTTAAGGATGAAAAATTGTTACCGTTGTTCCCACGAAAGATATATTTAACATGTTTTTAAGTAATCTTTTGTAAATGAAAGCTCTTAAAGTTAATTCAGCGGAAAGGTTTTATATAAAATGCCGGTCACCTCGATTTAACAAAATATAGATATAGATAAAAAATCAAGAAATAACAGAATAAATAATCTTGATAGGTTTTCTGGTTTTTTTTTCTATTACTTATATTTACGCAGATTATAGTATTATTAAAAAAAGAATGATATTGGGATTGCAACGAAATTGGTACAGTGTTGCCAACATGCTCTTTGATTCCGCTTATACAGCTCTTTTACAATAAATATTTATGAAGCACGTTCGATTAATAAAATATATAAAACTGTAGCAGTTTAATTTAAAAACCTGATAAATAATTACGGTAATCAATTAATATAGAACCACTAATGTATAGAAGAAACTATCATAGAAGGATATTTGGAAGCGTAGTTGCCAGCTCGTCTACTTCGGAAAAAACTGCAGACGATGACGCATTGCTAAAAAAGCGAAAAGTAACCATATTTTCTTTACTTACGGTAATAAACTTTGAGTCATGTACATATTATTAAAACATTTATCATTTTAAATGATCTATGAAGGACATTCAAAAGAAAACACCACGCGTTATTAATTAATAAATATAAATAATAACTCGTAAGTCGCTTGTTTTACATAAAGTAAAACATTAAAAAATTTAATTAACGATTAAAATGCTGCGCATATGATTTACTAGTGATAACGAGAAGGCGCCACGAACTAAAATCACAGTAACCATATAACTACTTTAAACTAATTAATTAAAGATAACAGACACGAATTCGTGTTATTAGGCAACGCTGCCTGGTTATATTAGGAAGGTTAACTATAACTAAATGATCAATGCTAATTGGCTAGTCGCAGATATCTAGTATTAACAATCCATGTCAGGGTCGTTCCGAAATATTGTAATCTATAAAAAAAAATTATCTCAGCAGGACAGTTATCTTCTAATTCCGTCTTTCGAAATATTGACGAAAAAAGAGACTTCTTTTGTAGAAGTTTCTCTAGTAGAGAAATTTCTAAGAATCTAACTAAAGAATCGTTAAACAATATCAGAGTTCAAAGATTAATTTTAGTGTAACGAAAACACTCCAATCTTAAAAAACAAATTAATGCGGCAACGAATAAGCAATTAATTCTGGCGAATTCATTGTTTCCAAATTTTCTTTAATAGCATAATCATCTTAACAAGAACGAACTTATTATGAACACGGTACAGTTTTAAAGATTGTGTATTACATTGGCAAGGCAGATGAATTATACGACTTCATCAACTGTCAATCGAATTCTATTTTTAACACTATTATAGAAAATATTATCACTATACAGATGAAAAAAAATTACCACCACTAACAACTTATATATCATTCGCGTAAGAATCACCAGTATGATGAAAGAATGTCTCTTAATACTCAACGGTGATTGGTAACTCCTACCAACCAATCACGTTAACACAACGTTTTTCGCGCCGGAATTGACCAATCACGGATGGCTACACAGTAGTGTACCAACTATACAATAGACAGATATTTTTTATATATTTAGTAATATATTTCAGATAAATATTAAATTTCATAAAAATTGTACGTTTTCTTTTAGTGAAATTTAGATAAGAAAATTCGTAACTAGGGATGGCATAATCATTTTCTTGGTTATGATATGATAAAAACGAGTATAAATTAGTGTCTGCATGAATGAATATATATATATATATATATATATATATATATATATATATATATATATCCAGATTTACAGGAATTCCGCTTAATCATCATTTTCTTCTTTCTTTTTTAATAATTATTGAATATTGAAAACAATGTAAAATGTAGTCTGCATACAGATAAACAATTTTAAAATGAAAAATGGCTGAAGTAGTTTTGAGAATTTACACTTGATTTCTTTAGAAATAATTTAGTTTTTAAACGATCAAGTATAATAAATATTCCATGTAATACGCATAAAATGATAACGGAATAGAAATCTTGATTTTGTCAAATCGATCTCGCAGTTATTCTCAATTATTGTTTGGGTTTTGTTTTTCTATATTAAATAATTTGTAAGAAAATAAACAAAATCTAAGATTGAAACGATTATTTTTTTTGAAATATCATTTATTATAAATTAGTGTCTATGAAAATATAGTACTTCGAGTCAATCGAAAACTACTTGAAGATGTTCATAATTTTTTTTTCGCCATTTTTTAATTCTAAAACCCAAAGTAGATTACCGAGTTTGTGTACCAGTCATCCAGAAAAATTATCTTTAGCGTTCGATTCAAACTAGCAGTATTAGGGTAAATTTATAGCTTAATTTTACATAATCATACTATTATAACAAATTAAAACCTCTGGAAAAAAGTTACTTCTGTTTCGTAGCCCTTTATGGACATAAATCAGGCATTCAACAAAATCTGATGTCTCCTTTATAAATGAAAGAAATAACTACTTCATCGGTTTTCAGAATTCCAGGATGTATTACAAACATCCTTTTTGTACTAAAAATGTCAACCGAAACAAATATAGATGTACCCTACACCAGATGTGTACCTCAAGGAAGCATTATGGTACCAATTTTCTGCTGTTTGTAATCATTTGGTCTTCCCAGTACTGACAAATTTTATGTCAGCAACATCTTAAGACTATAGCGCAATACAAGTTATACATGATTTTAATGAGTATGGCGTAGCAATTTTTACAAGAATGGCATCCAAGAGCGGCAATAAGAAATGGCAAATGGAAGATAAAATAGAAGTGTTCGTACCACTTCAGACTCAGAAAAATATCTTAAACAATTACATCGGAAAATATATAGGGAAAACCGAAACTAATAACTTTCAATAACTCTACTGAATTTTAGAGTAAAACTTTCATTTCAGCTCTCATTTCATTTTGCAAAAATATTCTGATGTATATAACTGTCATCAAAACAACTTCGTTATACAGAAATCAACTGAGCCACAAGTAATTCAATTATTCAAATTCTACAACTGTTTCAACTCAAAACTCTTTCTACAATCAAAGTCACCATGGTAAATTTACAATTTAATCGTTCACCGAGATTTCAAAATAACTTTAATAAATAAGAGAAAATTCATAGATTTTCCGCAACATATTTAAAATTGAGGAGGAAATAAACTGAAGTATGAAGTTATAAACTTGTTACAAAAGAATGATACGTTACGGCACCGATATTTGAAAGGTTAAAGCGACATTTCGGTCGATTACACTTAGAATTAAGGAGAAAAATATTAAATACAAAAAACAAATCGGAACGCCAACGTGCATCTTTTTATCAAGTCGACTCAAATTAATATAAAAATGAAATAATATATGTACTTACCGCTTAGAATATAAGACTAGTTAATAAATAGATATAAAAAGGATGGAGCAGAGGAAACGCATGTTTTTTAAACCGCTAGTACTCAGCGGCAAGTAAGGGTGGTATTTGATCTTCAGCGACCTCTGGCGGAGAGTTTAGACTACGCAGTTTTAGTCGCTATAGATCGTTGGAGGTAGAACATCGTGTGTATGCTGTCGAGCAGTTTTTTTAAAAACAATGATTCTGTTGTCACGGTTCAACATCTTTTCTGTCGAAATTTTAATGTCGAACGTCGAGTTTCAGTTCCAAATCGATACACGATACTCCGATGGGTTGAGGCGTTTAAAAGTACTGGATCTGTGATGAAGAAAAAATCATCTGGCCTTCCCCGTTCAGTCAGAATTCCGGAAAACGTAGACAGAATGAGAAGGGCAGTTCCTGCTAGTCCGATACAATCCGCTAGGCAACAGGCTGTAGTGCTGGATATGTCAAGTGATTCGCGTTATCGCCTCTTACATGGTCAAGTCAAATTTCACCCGTACAAAATAATGATCGTCTAGCATCTAACCGAAAGGGATTTTATGCAAAGCTAAGAATTTTGTGGCATAATGAACGCCATTCTTACGGAAAATGCAAACGTCCTAATAATGATGAATGACGAAACTCATTTCCATCCGGCTGGTTATGTTAATATACAGAACTGTCAGTGCTGGGCGTCGGAGAACCCACGTGAACTACACCAAAACCCTCTCCACAACTCAAAACCAATTTCGTTGCGGTTCTTGAAGAGCGGTGTTGGTCCTTACTTTTTTGAAGAGGGGAAACCGTAGTAACAGTGACATCGGAGCGCTACAACGACATGTTAATCAACTTCCTCTGTCCAGAACCGGAAAGGCATCGGAAATGTGGTTCCAGCAAGATATTGCCGCAGCTCACACGGCGAGAGCATCGATTGAAGCGGTTAGACAAATGTTTCCTGGGCATGTCATTTCACGATTCGGCCTGATTACTTCCATTCGTCAAGAAATTGAAGTTCTGTCGAATGAAATGTTGGAGAAAGCTCTGCCGAGCTTTTATTTGATAACAAAATCCAAAATTAAAAAAAAAAAACAACAAAAAATATAAATCCTAGATAAAAAAAAAACATTAGAATAATAATAAAAATAAAGAGAAATTAAATCAACAATATAAATAAAGAAGAAAATTCCTAAAACAAAAAAGGACTTCTTCTGGTCTAAGGATAAATAGGATTTATTTTAATGACAGTTAGCTTTTTTGTTTCCGAATTTGCGTCCGACAAAAAGGACGTCAACTTACTGACATTATTTTCCGAACCTAATTAAGGTATGTTGATTTCAAAAATGCAATAAAAATATTATTTAACGTAAAACATTTTTTCTATAATTAAAGTAACCGAAGTTATAAATATGTGCATGAATAATAAATATACTTTTTTTTTTTGTAATATAATATCTGTTCGTTCATTCAATCAAAATTAAAATTTAAAAAAAGATTTTTAAAATATGTGAAAAGATTAAAATTTCTCTTTTTCTAATTTATATGAATATATTTAATACAATTTTCGCATCTAACTTTCACTTTCATTTGCATATAAAAACAATAATGCAATCAGTACGAATAAATTACTTATATAGTAATAATACAAGACAGTAGATTCTTTAAAAATTTATTATTATTATAAGTCCTCATTAAATATATCAAACAGTTTATTCTACCGTATATTTTCTATAACTAAACCATTAAATTTCAGTTTTATTTTAAGATTTAAAATATGAATAATAAATTTCGTTATTTAAAAGATAAAATATTCTTGTATTCTTACAATCACTAAATTTGAATAAATGTTTCTCTACATTTTCTTTTTGTAAATTTAATCTAACCAGTTTCACGAATGAATTAAGCGTAGTCATTACTTCGGCTTTTAAAGAAGACTAAATTTAACAGTAAATTTTACAAAATATCTCGATGGTTATATAGTAAATTACACCTAAACACTCGCAAAGATCGTAAAAAAAAAATCATTTTTACAACAGGCAATAATTTTACTAAAAACTTTTCTCAAAATTATCTTCGTAAACTCCGGGAAAGCCCTGAAACGTTTTTTCTAGAGTTGATCGATACAAGTCGGTAGAAATTTTTATCTTAGCTGAAATGATGAAGAGTTTAAAAAGTTTCATGTCTTTCTCGGAGTTATTCTCAATTATTGTTTGGGTTTTGTTTTATCTGTATTAAATAATTTGTAAGAAAATAAATAAAATATAAGATGCAAATAAAATTTACCGTATTATGTCAGATGTGTTGTTTTAATGTTACTTACCGTAACATTCAAGAAAGATGTGACTAGATGACAATTCAACACATATCAGATTTGATCACGCACAAACAAGATTTGTTTTTTGTACATCGTCCAAATATCCACCGATATCTTATCTTATTATATATATATTTAATAATACCTGTAAAAAATTATTAAAAAGAAACCGAAACTGGAAAATAAATCCTGTAAATATTCTGTAAGCCTGCGCTTGTGCTATGAAAAATTGTCACTTGCTCAATTTTCATAACACTACAACACATCTTTAAAATGTAAAAAAATTTGAAATTTTCTTAACATAAAGTTAACGCAGAATTTTCAAATCACAAATAGAATTAAGTTGAAAGTTATGTATAGTATAGGTACGCAGGTAACATCATTTATCTCATTTTATGTAATATTGCTGTCACATTAGAAATATCAAAAAGTAAAAAAAATTACATCATCCGTAACTTTATTTTTAAAGGATCCCTCAAAACATTATAACTTAATTATTATTGTATTTCCAAAAAAAAAGGTTAATTGAAAAACTGAAAAAAATAAATAAATGCAAAATAAATAAAAAAAAGCTTCTATGATTAAAAAAAGTGTTATGTTAATGTATTACAGGATAGAAAAAAAATCACCCCCGGCGAAATTCGAACCTATAACTTCCAACTCTAGAGACGGATGTTTTATCATTTACGCTACAAGAACTTACATTTGACAATTTATGATATTTAGTTGATATGGAAACAACTTACCCTTTTTTTTTATTGTGATCTTACATAAAGTATTCAAAATTAAAAACACGACTTCCAAAATAAAAACTTTGCTCTTTAATATAGGATAATTAAAGAGCCTGCAGGTGGAAATTTTGTATATAGTATTAGTAAGTAGTACGTAGTGTAGTGTTTTAAATTTATTTAAATATATTTTAGCTTATGACACTATCGGTAACGTAAGGATTCCAACGCGGGGTCATATCTCTAAATCGGTTCAGCCGTTAAGCTGTTACGGTGGAGCAAACATACATTCATACACTCTAAATACATTATATTACTTTTTGAACAGTCGTGTAATAAATAAATAAAACGATAACATTTAAACATATATATACTAATCCACAAAGCTACCATTGGAATACCACTGAAATAAAATTACGTAGAAGAAAAAAAAACAAAAACTAATAAGGAAAAACTAATAACCACATCTTAATACATGTATGTACGTATTTTACTGAAATTTTTTTTTTCTTTTTTAAATAACTTGATCTCAAAATAGTATACAACCAATAACTTCGTTCATGAAAATTTTTCCGAATCTTTTCTTTCAGAAAAATATTATTAATCTACAAAATTTATTAAATTTTATTTAAAAAGTAAATCCTGTTTCGTACGAAAAAAATAAAATAATCCATAATCTTAACTAGCTTTCATCCACTGTTTTTACCTATCCCGTAACCTAATTTTAGAATGTAACTAATATAAAATTAAATTAAAAAATTTATTACTAATTATTAAACTCATTTCTACTAAATCATAATACTTTAAAAACAAAAATTTAAAACAGTTTTATCATAGTTAACCCATAATGTCTAAAATAAGGGGTTAATGCCTTAATTATAAAAATATCTGGGAACACTTCCATTAATTTTAACTGAACAAATAAAAATATTTAATTCCGTATCCAAATTTTAAAATGAAAAAAAATAAAAAATAAAAATCTTAAATTATTTAAAATCATAATCCATAACCTTATTTTACAAGAATATCTTGGAATTTTGTTGTATTAAAAATACATAATTGTACTTCCTGTTATTCTAAACTGAAAAATAAAAACTTACACTTTTAAAATTCTAAGTATATACAAAAGGGCTAGGAGGCAGCCTCCTTACCTAGGAAATGCATGCGTTTCCTTGCGAAATGCATGTCTGGAACCTAGTAGGTAATGGCCGAATGCTTACGTTTCAATCTGTTCAACTAAAGAAAAATAAGCAACCTCCCACCCTCCACAACGCACAATGAGGATTTGATGAGGCGCCCCCAATGAGATATGACATGTGAATGAGGCGTAGTCTTGTACGGACTGTTCCTATGAGGCCGACCGTTCCTAAGACGTAAGGTTAATTGAACCCCAAACACCAAACTACACCGAGTATCCGTCTAGTATTCAAATCCGTATAAAAGCAACTAACTTGTAGTAGTATCTGAACCTTTCAAATCCTAGTAAAGGCAATTATTTTCATACGTATTTGAATACTAGATCGTGGATACCAGTGTTCTTTGGTGATTGGGTTTCAATTGAAACACATCTCAGGAATGGTCGAACTGAGACTGTACAAAACTATATTCATTTACATGTCATACATATCATCCTCATTCATCCTCTGAAGTAATACCTAACGGATATTCCAAAGGCTAAAACAGAAAGAGATTCTGAAACCTTCGATTTCGAAAATTAACAGTTAAACAATTGATTTACGAAGACAAGTTCACCACTAGACCAACCCAATGAGCTACAATGACTTAAAAGAAAAAAATATCAAATCATAAGCAAGATGTGTTATGCCTCATTTTCCACGCTTACACTTTTATAATGTTAAAGTAAAACGAAATTATTAATTTCATTTAAAAACTTATGTAATGCGAAATAAGTAAAATGATTTTAATATTATTTACATATATAATTGAAAATAAATAAATAACTTCAATGGCAGTCACCGGCGACCAATTATTATCAATGTAATTGCTTTTACGACAAACGTTTTTATTAAATTTTCATGAAATATATAAAAGTAGTGAAGACTGTTAAAATGTATCAAACCAATAAGATTTAACAATTTTAACGATCTGTCTACAGAAATACTAGTTTGAGATGTAATGGTAAAATCTACTCATAGTACAACTTGATTGTTGAACTTTCTTAATATATTTTATTCCAAAAAATAACAGACAGAAACAAAAATGAATGAAATTATTAGGTCAGAATGTAGTAAAAAAAAAGAAAAAAATCCCTTTCGGCACACCGGAAGGCAGAGGTAGATTTCACCGGTGTTAAGTAGAGGATATAAAAGATTTCCACCTTAAAGTTAAGAAAAACTTCAAATTTATGCAATACGACAAGCCCCATCTTCTTAAAAATTTTGATCATCTCTTACCGTAAGTTGGTCATATTAAAAATTTTTTAAGAAAAGAGTTTTAGGTAATGTTTAGAGGACTAACGACCACTTTAAACAGATTCGATACTGTGGCTATTAAGGGGGGTATGATTTTTTTTTGTCTTCGAAATCCCATTTTTTTTCACACCCTGGGCCAATGGTTGGTGATATCAAATAACTAAATTTAGATAAGCTTTAGGCCCTTATCCAAAGAATAGTAGGAACTTTAAACAAAATCGATATTTTATATAATAAGAAAGTTATAGCGATATTTTGTTTTTTTTCCTAAAAAAAACCATTTCCACCCCCATCCACCCCCATGGTCTGATTTTGGGCGTTGACGAATTCGATCGAGATATTTTTAAGGAAAAATTTGAAGGTGATTGAGAAAAATTACGGCAGTATCGTAATTCACAAGAAAGTGAAATATAAATATATATATATAAACCTTTGAGCTGACAAGTGGTTTTGGGGTCTGGAAATGTGAAACACGAAGATATGTCGAAATTTTCCGGAAGTTGAATCATGGTATCCATTAAGATGGTAGATTTCTTATGAAATCCACCTAAAAAAATTGTGATTTATTTTTAGTCAGAGATTTATCTATCTTTTTTTGGACAGGAAGTAGCAAAAACATCCAACTTTGTTCTTATCTCACTGAAATTTTAAATACATTACAGATAGACGACGGATAATCGGTGATAACAATAATTTCTGCCATTTAGAATTAATAGACGTGGAATTAGGCAATTATTAATCTTCAAGTTTATTATATAATCATTTTTTCTTCTTCTTCTTTATAGTAATTTAATTTAAGAGGTTCTTGAGAAGTAAGATTACACGGTAGACATTTCGAAAAAACCTGATGTGGACACCACATGACTTCCTTGTACGAGTATTAAATTATATATATATACATTTATACATAACATTTTATTTCACTAATAACTTCTGATTTTTTTTCATTTTTTTTTTGTTATTATTGAATTATTATTTATTGTAAAAGATTTTTACAATCAGATGTTAATAATATTATTAATAAATCAATATATTTAAATTAAAAAAAGGAGAAGTCGGATTTGAATCGATGTGCCTTCCAAATATTTCATTAATTAAAATTTTATTTGCTATAACTCTGGAACCAATGAAAATAATTACCACTTATGCATAGTTGAAAAGCTCTTAATGAGGGCTTATTACTGCAGTTAAGGAAACGTCCGAAAACCAATTTTTTGGATTTTTGGCTTTTTTTTTAACTTTTGGTCCAGTCGATTGCAATCAAAAGGGGAGGTTGCACAACTAGATCTTACAACAGTCCAAAATTTCAATATTCTACGATTATCGTTGTTGAGTTTTGCGAGATACATACATACATACGTACGTACGTACGTACGAACAGACGTCACGCCGGAACTAGTCGTCCAGGAAGTAAAAATAGGTAATTAATGATTAATGAAAATTATTTTAATTACCCAAATCTAAATAAATATAATTATTCTATTTTAAATTAAATTAACGGATGTAAATTAATAATTATATAATTTCAAGATTATGTTTATTTTCAGCGTAATTTCATAGAATTTTTTTAAGAAAGATTATAGGATATTAGCAGATTGCTAATAACGAGATAATCGTGTGAATATGGATGTTAGTTCTGTTTATTTTTACAATGTATTTACATATTTCTGTAGTTACGTTTATGTAAGGTATTGGGATGAATAGATTGGATTAAAGTTAATCTTGGAATATTGTTTTATTTAATGCAAGAAGAAAGAAGTTAGTTATTTTAATTTTAATCATATTATTGATTTAAAAAAAAATAATATTACAAAAAATACAATTTTTACTTTAGCAGTACTTACTAAAGTAGTTTCAAAGCAAAAGTTAAAATCTATTACAATATAAGTAAACTACATATCAAGATAACCCCTTAAGACAAACGATAACCCCTTAATGTTACCGAATATTGGTCCATAAGAGGAAAATTTGTCGTGTCTGTTTACGGACATCAATAAAAGAAGGAGGTCCATATCTCAATTCAACCCGCATGTATGTTCAAACCTTATTCTACATCAAACGGACCTATTTAGATTATTCTTTTTTATTTTGTAAAGAAAGATCCTCTAGCAGCCCTGCTCTACGTTTTATCTTCATAACACAACGTTTTAAAGGTAAAAGTACATCATCGTTATAGACGAATAGAACATAATATTCAACGTTTTAGCCATCGTTAATATTTAATGTTAGATTGTTATATAATACTGACGTACAGACTCATGCCATTATGATATTTAAAGTAATTTTTTCATAAAAATTTGTGGGAAATCTATGATAAAAAATTTTTAGCACCGCAGTGGAGCTTAGGTTACACTATTTCCTTTTTTTTTTAATGCAAGTACTTTTTTCATACTGGAAGATTTTTTGCAGGCCTTAAACCAAAAACAAAAAAAAAGTAAAATAAAATGTAGCTTACTTCTTTCAATAAAACAAATTTATAAAAAGTCTGCATTAAAAAATATATTTTTCAATTGTTGGTTAATAAATTTTTGTAGTCATTTGTTTATAATTTGGTATTAAATTAAAAATAAACGATAACTAACAATTTATTGACCTTTATTTTGGCGCCGACTTATAAAGTAAAATTTAAAAGAAGAATTAAAAAAGATAATTTTTTGGTTCGGTGCATTTTGAGTTTTTGGTAAAAAAATACGTATAGGTCATTGTCACAAGTACTTAAACGACCTTGAATACTGCTTAATCTGTTGAAATGAAGACTTATATTCGATTTCTATACAACTAATCGAATGAAAACGATTTAAATGATAAAAAATATTAATTAGATTAATTATAATATTAGATTTCTGGCACATCTAAGAATCCATCTGAAATACAAACTGTTAAGCCAGACCTTCCCTCTCCCAATTTAGATTGACATACATAAATTTTAACAGCTGAGTGGACTAAAATATCCTAACGCTACCCATATATAATGGGTTAATGAATGATCCCAATTAAGATAAATAATCTTTTAATACAAGTTTATAACTGAAACCGCCCTTTTGGATTAAAAAAATAAGCAAAGTTTAAAAAACATATCGACATAATTTTTGCCTCGAATCGATCTCGACACCTTGAATTGTAGTTGAAACGTTACAGTTTACGTTATTGTTCGATCTTTAATAGAAACTCGTACTTTGCGGATACTTTCAGATAAAAAAGCACACGAAACTATAATGTTTAAAATAAAATAATTATAATTAAACCCGGTTTGAAATTTAAATAAATTTATTATAAACAACAGAAAGCATATTGCAATTTTTTTTTAAACCAGGAAATTTATTTCGCCTAAAAAAATAATTTACTTAATAGCTTTTACATTAATAATTTAATTTGGAAAGAAAAAATGCATTTCAATAAACACTTGTGCAGCATTAAACTGGTTTAAGTGATGATGATGATGATGATATATAGGCCTGATAATACAAACAGGTACGCAAATACAGAATCAAATAATTTAAATTAGTTATTAATTATACAGTAAACTATAAGTACAAGTCATTAATTTAACGCAAATTAAATAAATGTCGACGTAAAAATGTTGTGTTTAACATTAAAAAAAAAAATTATATTAATAAATGAAAAATGCCTGACCAGCAAGTAAGCAAAACAGGCACAATTCAACCACACCTAAAAAAAACCTGAACCAACAGGATTAAGAAAACAGCAAGGGCTGGCAGAATGTATTATAACGTTACGATACCATAGGATAAGATCCAACAACATAGTTGCTGTTTTAAGAATTGTTAAAAAGTAATGAAGAAAACATAGAAGGAGATTAACGGTTCTTTAATTAGTTTTCTCATCATTTGTGATATTAATAGATAGCTGATCACCGATATACACACATATATATTTTACGTTTATTCTGTATGTTGTTGACGTACTCTGTAGTTATGTAGTTAACCATGATTGTATAATTTTCAGGTCAAATCGTGATGTGCTATTTAATTTTTACCTTATCACTCCACTATCAACGTTGATACAAGTGCAACCACAAAAGGCCAACCAATATTCAATCTTATACTTATATATATATATATATATATATAAATGTTTGTTTGTCTTTGTCCCTTATGCGTTCCTATACTATTCATCCGATTGCGACGAAACTTTGGCGAGTTGTGCGCACGCCCGCGAAGGTTTCTGAATTAGTTTGGACCCGCTAGGTGGCGCTGGGGTCAAGATATTTCAAAAAATTGTATTTATGGTCTAATTTGGCTCATACTCAGAATATGTATTAGTTACGTGAAAAGAAATATTTTTGTAAAAACTATACTCGCTAGGTGGCGCCGGTGTCGAGATATTTACGAAACAAAAATACAAACAAACTTTCTTCTTGGCAATGTTGATATGTGTGTCCACTATAAACTAAAATACTACTGGACCGATTTACGCGCGGGGAAAAGGGAGATAGGGGAAAAGAAAATGGGAAAGGGGAAATAGGGGGAAAGGGAAAATGGAAAAAAATATAAAAAAGAAGAAAGGAAATAGTAAATGGGAAAATAGGAATGGAAAATGGAGAATAGGACATAGGGGAAAAGTGAAATAGTGGGATATGGAAATTTGGATAAGGGGAAAAGGGTGAAAAGTGATAAAGAGAAAGGTTAAATATTGTGAATTCCATAATGATTTTTTTTATGTTTTATCAAACTTTCAATTGTGTTCATTTAATCTGTATATATATATATACATAGTAGTATATACATATGTATATACTACTCGTATATACATATACTAAATCTAACAATAGGGAAGCATTGCCGTGTCTACAAGTATATATATAAAAACGAATGTTTGTTTGTCCCATATTCGTTTATATCCGATTTGATGAAACTTTGTTGAGTTGTGCGCATGCCCGCGAAGGTTTCTGAATAGTTTAGACCCGCTAGGTGCTGCTGGGGGTCGATATATTTCGAGAAATTGTATTTGTGGTCCTATTTGGCTCATATTCAGAATTTATATTAGTTACTTGAAAAGAAATACTTTAGTGAAAAAATGAAAAAAGGGAAGGTTAAATTTTGTGAAGTTCCGTAATGTTCAGTTTTTTAATGTTTTATCAAACTTTCATTTGTGTTCATTTAATCTATATATATTCTCATATCTAGCAATGGCGAAGGATTGCCGGGTTAGCTAGCATTAAATAAAAAGAATTATGCGAAGAAAAAATACATTTCTAATTTTAAATATGATATTTCTTGTAAGCAGTGTACAGAGTATTTCTAAATTAGTTGTAAAAAGTAATTTTGAAAAAATTAAATAGCTTACAGAAATGTTTGATACAACACTGAATACAGTATATTGTAATAAGACCGGTATAACGGACCTGAGTAACGAACGGATCATGCTAATTAAGAAGAAAGTAGTAGGAAATATAATAATGGGAGGAATATAATAATGGGAGATAGGAGTTAAAAGAAACCCTTTTAGTAAAGCTAACAGGTCAGTTTAACAATCGTCCTTTGTAATACTGCCCGTTGACACACCTAAACAGATGCTGTTCCGTGAGAAGAGCTACCGGACCCAGGTTTGGAATTTCATGGAAAAATGTGAGGGCAGAGGATTATTTTCATGTTTCCAGTCGGGTCCGGTCCTGCAGGTAAAGAGGATAGCAATATAAATACTCCAGAGAAGACCAGTTGACAATGAGTCTGCGAAAGAATTTTAAGCGAGGAGCTATTATGAGAGTTTAAAGCGAGAGTATTTTGCGAGGAGGTCAGTAAAGGAGCGAATTTCTAGAGAATTAAGTTCGACGCAATTAAGGTGACGTCACGAGTAATTCCAGTGAACGAAAACAAGAAATGGTTCGTTGAGTTACTGTTAGACTACAAGTGAAAATAATAAATTGTTAGGGTAGAATTTTTTGTGAGCAGAACAGGTATTTGCAGTCAAAGAACATTATACTTGTCTTATCTATTGTACTATTGTGGTTAATAGTGTTATGATTAATGGTCATGCTAATGTATTTTGTCAATGGGACTAAATTCTAGTTTTCAATATTTAACTACCTGTGAATAACGATTACTTTAAATTCTGCTTTGCATGTAATCACTGTATGTTATTATTATTGTTGTGGTTATGATTACTATGATTATTATTTGTTTATTATTGACATTTATTATTATTATTGTTTGCTGTTGTCATTATTGTTATTATTGATTTGTCTTATTTTATTTATGTTCTTAAACTAATAAATTATAATTATATAAAAATTTTCAATTGTTAATCTCTCAATACCCTGATCGAGCCGCGAACACGCGACAATATCTTCAAGTTTTATTCCCGCCTAATACCGTTAGTCCGTTAGTGACGGTCTTACAAGGTGGCAAGCGCGAATAATTAGTTATTCTATCAGTTATTATGGAGTCGTAAACCAGTGAAGAGCGTGCTCAGTATCGTTTATGGTTTCATGAATCCAAATCAACTACTAACGTTCGGAGACAATTCATGACTAAATATCGCAACCAAACACCTCAAAGACAGTCTGTTATTGCATGGTACAATCGTTTCATTAAAGAGGTTGTGTATCAGATAGGACGCCAGGTCAGGGCAAACCTTCAGTTTCTCAAGCGGCAATCGAACAATTGAGGCAGACATTAATCCGTAATCCAGGTACATAACGAGATGCGCCAGATAGAATTAAATATTCCTAGGGATACAATATGGAGGGTATTGCATTATGTAAAACGCATTGTTACACAGATAGAAGTATATTAATTAGTTGTCTTACACTATCTGGCCCAACCTCTTTTTTATGGTTATAACGCACTTGAGTTACAAGGACACCACTTTACAAAGACTTTTCATGGCAAACATGACACTGAATACTTATTATTTTAAAGAATGTCTATATCATTTTTGGGAGTGACTTTTGACTTATGTTATGAAATGGTTATGGGACTTAACAACATTTTTTAATACTATGTGCATAGTGCGTAATATATACTACCATCAATAACGGTTATAATTTGGACCATTTTGAAGTGTTTAAAAAAATAAACTTATAAAAGAAGTAATAATAAAACAGCCGAAAAGTAATAAAGAGTACTTTTTCAGTTTTTAACAGATTTTTAGAAAATGTTGCCAAATTAAAAACTACCAACGAATTTTAATTTCTTTGGTACTGATTTAAAAAATTATAAATGAGTGTCATATATATATGTTACCGCGAAAGAAAGAAATTACAGAATATAAATATTTTCCTGTGTATGTCGACACATACCAAATACGTCAATGAAAGACCGAAATATTTGCTTATATTATTTTACTTTTGGACCTTCGCCATCGGAAAAACACAAATAAGCTCTGGTGGGGGTCAAAACGATTACTATAAATTAAAAAAAAGTCACCCAGAACCAAACTCTAAAGAGATTTTTACAACCTCTGGGACTATCGTTAGGTATTGCTTCAGAGGATGAAATGAGTGAAATTTTTGTAACGTGTGAAAATGCCATGCCAGATCGTGATTCGAACCCGGTACCTCTGGATGAAAGGCCGAGATGGTACAACTCGCGCCACGTAGGCCGGAGTTTAAATTTAATCCAAGCATAACCTACGCTTGCTAATCTCGTCTAATTGACGTTAAATGTACAAATTATATAAGTTATTCTCCAACACTGGGGGGGCGATTATTCAAATTTACCGCATTCAGCATGCACTGATGGTGAAAGTTGAATAAAAATATTTTTATAAAAAAAAAGTGGACAAAGGGTAAAACAATCTGACCAGTATTGTTATAGTTCATCCATCAGTTAATAGTTCCATACAGTTAATAGTATACATACAGTTATAGTTCTGCATATCCCGATTGGCCCTTTCAATTTATAAAATGCTGAAAATCTGATTAAATTTTTTTATAAACGCGGCAAATCTGATTAATCTCTTCCAATGTTGGAAAATAACATAATAAATAATTTGTATATTTAACGTTAATTAGAAGAGGTTAACAAGCAAGGCGAGCGTAGGTTATGTTTGGCTTAAATTTAAACTTCTTTTTTTTACGAGGGTTTCTCGTAATCTATTTACCTTAGAGATTGGTATTAGGTTATAATTATTTTTTTATTTACTTATTTTTTTTTTTAATTTCTAGTGATCGTTTCGACTCCCAACAGAGTTTATCTGTGCTTGTCAATATATACCGACGAAGGTCCGAAAAAGCAAATATTTCGGTCTTTCATGGAGGTATTTGGTTATGTGCCGATATTCTCCGGAGAATTTTCCAGATATCGCGCTTTCACGGCACGGTAACACATACTCGTACATTACGTTTTTTTAGTACGATTGAAATGTTCGTTTACTCTAAACTTTTGAGCTTTATTTAAAATATGAATAAGCTTACAAAAACAGTGACTTTATAAGAATAAAGCCAATTACAAAAAAAGAAAGGAGAAGATTTAACGTCGTTATAAAAATAAGAAAAGAAATACAGAGAAATGACTTAAATCTCTACATGGTTAAGACTTGATGGAATACATTTTCTTCCTCTCCCGCAGACAAATAAATCATAACTCCTAAGTATCCTTGTTTTAACCCCCATATCACAGCAGTAGTAATTACACGTACTTTTATGCTTATTAAGTTAACATTATAATTTTATGTTTTTTACATATTTTAGTATTACAAAATTTGTAAATAACGTAGTACATATTTTAACAATTAGTGTAAAATTGTGAATTAGGAGCAATCATTATTAACTTAGGGTTTTTCTTTAGATTAGTAAATATTAAATCACAATTCATCTATTGACACATTATTGTCTTTTCAATTTACAAAATGCCTTATAACATTATTAATCTTTAGTTTATATCTCAATTCATTAAGTGTGTTGCCACAATAAACCCTATGAATTAATAAATAAGAACTGCTGTATGATTTTGTTTCGTAAATAATTAGCAAAAAAATACGGGATATGAAACAAGATAAGTTATGATCGGAGGGTTGAAGAAATTGATAATGAATAAATCCATGTTGTGTTTCTTTAATATTCCAAAAGACCTTCTTCCGTGTTTAAAATATTTATAAAATCATCATTACGTCAGAACAATCCACTGATAATCAAAGTTCAACAAAATCGGTAAATTTATTTCAACTTACGTACACGTAAAAACTTTATTTTTAATAAAGTAATTAATTTCATAAACTGTCAATATCGTCACTAGTTGTACCGAAGTTTAGTACGGATCAGGAATATAACTGCACGGTTGAAGAAACAGTTGTACTAAACCGGTTGACGGACCCGCTATATGCGGGGTAGAACTATGAGAAATAACGGTTATAACGCAAAATGCCTTAAAGCGATATATACATAGACTATTAGCGATCGAGCTACGGCATAACGAAATTATATACGATTACAAATGAAAAATAGAGGGTATTTAAAAATTAGTATTGTAAAGACAAATACGAATTGGTATGGGAACACGTGGTAGATAGAAATTATCCTGGAAGACGGAATATAAAAAGCGGTGGGAATAGAAATTGTTTTTGGGAATTCTTTCGTTAAAATTCGAAATAAAGAAGCGTTTTTTTTGCAAGATAATCTTCCCAAGGAAAGAGAAATGGATTCCCTTTCGTGTATCATACATTTTTTATTTTATTTGTTTTACAGTTTAATTTTTATTTTTCCAGGATTATTTTATTAGTTTTAAGTATTTATTTGGATTTCATTATTTCTTATTATATATCACATATATATTACATAACTGATGCTATTATTATTATTATTATGCATTACGTAGATGTTTTCTACATTATAAATCATTATAAACCTTGAAAGATGTTTTTAAAAATATTTCTGCAGCAACGGAAGTAAATAAAGAAATGTCTGTATAACTTGAATTCTGAACGAATATTGGTTTGGCTTCAATGTGAACCTCCGTTGAAATGGTTGTCTGATATGGGAAGGAATAACGCACACAGTTTACGAAGGCCATTTAATTTTACAAGTAGGAACAACAAATGACGGCTGTTACCGATTCAAGATACTTTTTAAGAAAATTTTCAATTACCTATACGGATTTTACATAAATTTTTTTTTGTTTTCTGAGGAGGAAAATCTATTTAAAGAATAAATATTTTTATTAATTAAGGAATTAAATTAGTCTTCAAAGAGAAATGACACTGGAAAAATTTTGTCTAAATAATTTTATACTTAACAAAAGGTTTCCAATAACCTAAGATTTCTTAATCAGCCTGGTAGAATTTTAGAAATAATCATCTTTTACAAAAAGCCTTTCGTATTATGATTGGAGGTAAAACTTAGGATGCTCAAAACAGCGGAGGGGGAGAGTAATTTAAAGACATAAGTACAGAATGTTTAATTTAGTTGTAAAAATTTACTAATTGTTAGCTTTGAATTAGATATTTTTACATTAAATGTTTAATTATATTTGAATATAATTTAGACTAAAAGCAATAAAACAAGAAAAGAATTGTACGACATATAATTTTAATTTGACTTTTCCCGTAATAACATAAATATGTTTTATGTTTTACGCTTTACCGTGACACAATTGTTCTTTGATGTTCCTGATGATTCACGATCTTTGATTTACGACGTTTTGGCTGAAAAACTGAGTTATCAAAAATTGTGTGACGCATGGATGCCGAAGATGTTAACCAATAAGGAAAACAGCTTGTTGCAGTGGATGAATTTTTGTGGCATTATGAAAATGAAGGTGATTAATTGTTCTCATTGCATTTTTGCCAGAAATGAAAACTGGATTTCTTATTCAAACGTCAAGAAAAAGCAAACTCGATGCGATGGCGGTTCACCTTCTAGACCGAAGATCAAATAAAAATGTTCGGTAAAGAAGCTTATGGCTACTGTTTTTTGTTTTGTCAAAAAGGGTGTCTTGCTCATCGAAGCTAGCGATTGCGAAACTAATGAGAATACCGATACATTTTGCGAAACGTAAAAAATCTTAGAAGATCTATAAAAAATAAATGACATGGTATGCTATTCGAAGGGAATTTGTTTTTGCATGACGATGCCCGATCATATATGGCAAATGATACAGCTAAACAACTGGAAACAATTCGTTGGAAAAATCTTCATTCATCCATTCTACAGCCCTAACTTAGCTCCTAGGATTAATTAATTATTTTTTTTTTCCACTTTAAACAGTGGCTTACATCACAAAGGTTTCGCAATGACGACGAATTGATAAATGACGTTACTGCGCGGTTTAAGTCTTTGACGGCGGAATTTCTTGTTGAGAAAATGAACACTATGAAAAGGTTTTGAAGTTGAAGGCATCCGTGTAGAAAAGCAGTAAATAAATGTAGTTTTTTTGCTTAAGAAGTAAATTTTTTTCGTATTTCAAAACGGACCTTACTTTTTAAACAAGCCTCGTATATATATATATATATATATATATATATATATATATATATATATATATATATATATAAATATAATATATCGAAGTTTTAAATAAAATAATTTAAAAAAAAAATCCCTTTCGGCACGCCGGAAGGCGGAGGTAGATTTCACCGGTGCTAAGTAGAGGATAAAAAAGATTTCCACCTTAAAGTTAAGAAGAACTTCAAATTTACTCAATACGACAATGGTTGAATGTGAAAAAAAGTTTCACATGTTTAGCATACAAGTCCCATCTTCTTACAATTCCAGCAAAATTTTGGTAATCTCTTGCCGTAAGGGTTGGTCATATTGACAATTGTTTCAAAAAAATATTTTAGCTAATGTTTAGATGACTAAAGACCAATTTAAACCGATTCGATACTGTGCCTATTAAGGGAGAAATGATTTTTTGTCTTCGAAACCCCACTTTTTCCACCCCCCTGGGCCGTTGGTTGGTGATATCAAAAAACTTTACTTAGATAAGATTTAGGCCCTTATCCAAAGAATAGTAGGAACTTTAAACAAATTCGATATTTTACCTAATAAGAAAGTTATAGCGATATTTTGTTTTTTCGAAAAAGTCCCCCCCCTTATTTCCACCCTAATAGTCCGATTTTTCCTACTAACAAACTCGACCAAGATTTTGGATCGTTATATTTTATGTATCAATTTGAAAGTGATTGGCGCAAAATTATCCAGTCCACAAGAAAGTGAAATATATATATATATATATATATATATATAAAACCTTTTGGACTGACGATGGATTTGAGGTCTGGGAGATGAAGAGTAAAACTAAAACCAAATTATAAAAAAGCTTTTCAAATTTCGACTTTCTTAAATTATTGGTTAGTTAATTGATTTTAATCAGAATTCTAAAGGAAGACTAAAAGAAGAATTCTAAAATAATTTTAAAAATATGTTTTTTAGTTTTGTACATGTTTTAAAAATCAATTTATTTATTTTTTTTAAAAGTTGTTTCATTAAGTATAATTTAAAGCAATTTATACAAGTTTTCGCCAAATAAATGAAAATTATTTACGAAAGAACGTCTAAAATAGTATGCAATTAAAAGTAAACGTCTTTACATCAAATGGTTCCTAAGATACATCTCTACAAACAAGTTGTTTTTCCTTTCGTGACGCATACTAAAATTGTTCATATAAAATAGTGTTTATAACCGGGATGAATATATATATTTTTTTTTAATTAAATACTAAAAGTATTTTAAATAAAATATTAAAATTTTGAATTAAAATTAATTTGACATATTAAAATACCAGATTAAATAATAATTATAAATATATTTAAAGAAAACAAGTACCTTAGTTAACAGTGATAATAAAAAAATATAAAATCCGTTTAACGATTAAATTAATGTTAAACAACTAAACAATATATAGCTACGCAAAGCTATTTATAAAGTGAAGCATAAATTAATGGAAGTAATAACGACTAATTAATGCAAAATTCAACTTACATGTTAAATAATAAAACCGATATTGCAAGCTTGCTTGCTTACTTTACTAATATCTACACCGAGCAAGTTATAAAACTAAGTTTATAAAGTATTTCAGTAGATTAGTAAGGAGTGTTAAATTAGATAAACTAATACGCAATTGTGTAAAATATATATATACTAGAATCTAATATCATTTGTAAGCAAATAGGACAATAAAACAATCACAAAATTTCAAATAAACTTCAAATTTACAGTTAGTTAATTTTATAATAAATAAGGTAACGAAATAATTAAGATCTGAGTAATAATAATAATAAAATAAAAATATCGTAAAAAATTAATAAACAAACACACCCACATACACACTCTCTCTCTATATATATATATCTCACACTCACACACGCGGACGCGCGTCTGTATAAGCGAATTTTTACCATTATGTTTAAATACAGTTATTCCACATAAAGAAAATAATTATACGTTATAATCGTGACACGTTTTAACTGTAGATTAGAATAAATTACCACAATTCATTATTTTTTTTTTCTTCTACCCAATACTTAATTCATATCTGCACGTATACATTAAAGAAAAAAACCTTGATGATGGAAATAAAATTTTTATTTTTTTTTATAAATTTAATACGACGGATTTGCAATTTATTAAAAAATTTCCAATGATGTAACCGCTAATTAATGCAAATAAACAGATTTACTAAACGATCACTGAAATAAATTGGAGGAAAAATTACAGTCCCAGAAACAGTTTAGAACATTTTTAGTTAAAATCTATAACATAGATAGTAATTTCCATTCTTAAACAATCATCAAATAGCCGTGCGGAAAAAACAACAGAAACATAAATATTAAATAACATATTAATAATACTTAGGGCGTAATAAAAAAACAAATTGCTGTTGTCACTTTAGACAATCTCAACAGCCCTAAAGGTAACAGGTAAATTTAGAATTCTATATTAAAAATGTCTTATTTCAACGAAAAAAGTTTCGTTAGGAAACTTTATTTATAATTTAAAAAAAGAAAAAAAGTGGTGTTTTTAAGCAAAAATTCACACTGTTTATTATTAGGTTGGCCTAAAATGAAATTACCTGTAAGTAGTTTATTACTTTTTATTCTCATACTAAAAACACTGATAAAAATCTGATGTGGACATCACATGACTTCCTTGTACGCCTATTAAATTACATATATACATTTTTTGCTGCACTTCATTTAAACTTATTTCATTTGAAACCGAGATACGATCCTCCAATTCTTTAATAAAGTGGACAGTTACACAATTGCATCACATTTTTTTGTGGTGTCCGTATCAGCATTTTATATTAATTTTGTTTCACATCGCTCAAGCAGTTATGTGGTGTAAGTGAGAACGTGTCCGATCCGTAACCACGGACACATCAGTTTGAATCCGACTTCATGTACATATATTTATTTTAGCTTTTTTTAGTTTAAATATATTGTTTATTAATAATTATGACCCTCTGTAAAAATTTATGAATTAAAATGAAAAGTACATAAAATTTTACTTCACTAATAACTTCTGATTTTTTTTTTTTATTATTATTGACACATTTTTTATTGCAATTTTTTTTTACAAAAGTTAAAAAAAATATGTTTATACAAAGTCGGATTCGAACCGATGTGTGTTCTCCTTGTAAGATCCAAATATTTCATTCATTAAAATTTCATTTGGCTATAACTCTGGAACCAATGAAAATAAGTACCGCTTATGAAATATCGTTGAAAATCTCTCAATGAGGGCTTATTACTGCAGTTAAGAAAAAGTCTAAAATCCAAAATTTCTACATTCTACCGTTAATCGTTTTGAGTTATGAGAGATACATACGTACGTATGTACAGATGTCAGGCCGAAACTAATCAAAATAGATATTTGCGTTGAAATCTGAAAACCGAAATTTTTCCCGTTCACAATACTTCCTTTACTTAGTACAAGGAAGTAAAAATGGTTATCTTATAGAGTATCATAAGAACTTTGTTAACAAAGTGGACCTGGCAATGCTTTGTTATTGTTAAATTTAAGCGCATCAATTAAGTAAATTTTGTATTATATTTGACAAATTATTTTATGAAAATAATAAAATGTACAATATTAATTGTATTTCAATTAAATAAATCAGAATCATTCCAATGATCTAGAATATGCAATGCTTTTGGTGATTTCATTTGGTGCCTTTATAAACAAATATCGCTAGGTTTCCTATATGGGAGCATGCAATGTATAATTGACTATAAGATGGATTTTCCAAATTCAATCTACTTACATACTTGCAACAAAATTTACGATTATAAAAACGATTGCAACGATTTCACGATTAATAAAATGTTAAATTTTCAGCGAAATCGGTTAACACGTTTTTGTGTTATTAGGACATACAAAACGAAGATTTTCTTTTATTTATACAAATACTTGTGATGAGCCTTTACTCGTAATTGTGACATAAGTAATCTATTTCGTTCATTTCGTTGTGCTGTTTCATTTCTTCTGTATTCTATCATTCTCTTGGCTCGGATTGTGTGTCGACCAATATTTTATCGTTTTGGACGCATTGTTATTTTTAAATTATAAAAGTTTTATCTTCTGTATAAATATTAATATTATTTACGTATTTTTACATTTTTGTAACTTACGAAAACTATGAAACGGACAATATTACGAAAACAATAAATTGTAAAATATTAATTTACTATTAATTTTATTTCTTCTTAGATTCCCGAAATGTTTACCACAGTTCACAATTCACCAATCTCACAACTACATAAATCATAAATAAACGTACAAATAAATAACGAAAAACTTATTTTACTAGATTTAATGTCGTTATATATATATATATATATCGATAAATATCATCAGTATCGATTGTCATTGTCTATATCTTCAATTTATACTGAACTTGATTGAAAATTATGGTGTAAATTTTTATTCAACTCTTTTAAATGGTCTATTAGGGCACACACAAAACTAAGATTGTCTTTTATTTATTAGATTAATATTTATTATTATAATTGTTAAAGAATATAGCCTAGATAATTTTTTATTTTTTCTGCAATGTCTACCGATAGTAGTTGTTTAACAATCAAAATGCCCATCTAGGTTTTTTAATAACATTTTTGTAAACGGTTAATGATTATAATATTGCTTAATAATAATGTTTTAAAATATTTCAATGAGCTACGACAAACGAATTTTATATGCAAATAGATATTCTGAAATAAACATGTTTATTTAATTCTAGAATGTTAATGTGGGGTATAACACACCCCATCATCCATACCTGCCAAAAATTAGTTTTAAAGCCAATAAAAATTCAGAAAAATATAATTTATTTTATAAAATAACACAGTTTTCATTATTTAAATAAGATGTACAATTATGAAATTTGGCATCTCACTTTTATCACATCATTTCTTTACTAGGTTTTTGATTGCATTTATATTTCAATTATATTTTTGAATAAATAACGTTTACAATTAACAATAAATTCTGGAATATAAGTGGAAATTGTTACATTAGTTTTTATTTTTATTTTACCAATATTTATTTAATTTCTCTAGCCGGTTTAGTTTATCATTTCCTACCTTCCTTTCCTGTATAGCCTCCAGAAATTACCGTTCAGGTATTAATTCAGAGGATGAATTAGGATGATATGTATGAGTGTAAATGAAATGTAGTCTTGTACAGTCTCACAGGTCAACCGTTCCTGAGATGAGTGGTTAATTGAAAACCAACCACCAAAGAACACCGGTATCCACGATCTACTATTCAAATCCGTATAAAAGTAACAGCCTTTACTAGGACTTGAACGCTGGAACTATCTATTTCCAAATCAGCTGATTTGGGAAGACGCGTTCATCACTAGACCAACCCGGTGAGTTTATAATTTCCTACCTTTCTTTCTTTGTCTTTCTTTTTCCTGTTTAGCCTCCGGTAATTACCGTTCATATAATAGTCAGAGGATGATATGTATGAGTAAATATGAAGAGTAGTCTTGTACAGTATCGGTTCGAACATTCCTGAGATGTGTGGTTAACTGAAACCTAACCACCAAAGAACACTGGTATCCACGATCTAGTATTCAAATTCATGTAAAAATAACTGAATTTACTAGGACTTGAACGCTGAACTCTCGACTTCCAAAATCAGCTGATTTGGGAAGACGCGTTCACCACTAGACCAACCCGGTGGGTCATCATTTCCTACCTACGTAAAGATAACTAAACTCTTGAACACTTTGCAAAATCACGAACTGATGCAATTACATAATTCGATGATGATATCAAACACTCACGATCTGAATAAAGCCGATTCATAATAATTCGATCTCAAGCATTTACGATCGTAACACATAATTATTTTCTTTTCTCTTTAAGAAAATAATTTTACAAATAAATCTGAATATATATAAACACGAGAGGTCTGTAAGTAAAGTAATGAGACTAGTTTTTTTTTGGCAGCCAAAGTGGCAAAACTGTAAAGTTACTACTAAACATATGGTAATATGAACAGCTGATTTATATTAGGTATTAATATTTTTACTTTATTGTTGGCACGTGAGACGTAAACAAACTTTTCGTGAAACGAATTTTTGTTGTGCGTTTCAAAAATGAGTAATACTAATTATGAGCAACGTTGTGTAATCAGGTTTTGTGTTAAACTCGGTGAGAATGCAACTGAAACTTTTTCCAAATTGAAAAGGGCGTATGGAGATGACGCTCTGTCACGAGCCCAAGTTTTTAGGTGGTTTAAAGCACTTTCAGATGGCCGAGAATCAGTTGCGGACGATCCACGCTTTGGAACACCGTTAACATAAAAAAGTGATGACAATATTGAGCGAATCAGAGACTTGATACGGTACGACTGGCGATTAACTGTCAGAATGATCGCAGAACAATTGAATCTGAACCAAACCACAGTCCATCAAATTTTGACAAACGAATTGTACATGAAAAAAGTTTGTCAAAATTAGTCCCAAAAAACCTCATTGTTGAATAGAAAAACAACAGGGTGGAAGTATGTCGCGATCTTCTAGGGCTAATTGAAACTCATCCTGATTTTCTAAAAAATATTATTACTGGTGATGAATCTTGGATATTTGAGTACGACCCAGAAACAAAACGCCAGAGCAAGGAGTGGCGCGCTTCAAACTCACCACGTCCCAAAAAATAAAAAATGAGCAAATAAAAACCATGCTAATTTGTTTCTTCGATAGTAATGGAATCGTCCATGAGTAGTTTTTGCCTACAGGGCAGACTGTAAATCAATGTGTTTACAGAGAAACCTTTGAAAGACTGCGGAAAAGTGTTGCCCGCGTGAGACCAGCCATCAAAGACAACTGGCTGCTGCATCATGACAATTGACCTTGTCCCACTGCACTCTCAATTAATGACCTTCTGGCAAAGAAAAACATTCCTGTAGTTCCTCAACCACCTTATTCACCTGACTTGAGTCCCTGCGACTTCTTCCTGTTCCTGACTTTAAAAAAACACTTCAAAGGACACTATTTTGGAACAGTAGAAAATATTTAAAAAAATATAACCGACCATCTGAAGGATATTCCGGTTTCTGAGTTCCAACACTGCTACGAGAGTGGAAAACCCGTTTGAACCGTTGCGTGGCTTCCCATGGGAACTATTTCGAAGGTGATAGTCCAAGTATAATTGGATTGTAAATAAAAAGGTTTTTCAGAATCAGTCTCATTACTTTATTTACAGATCTCGCGCGCGCGCGCTTGTGTGTATGTATATATATATATGCATTGTTCTTTTAATATGGACTATTATATAATAATTTATAATTGATTACCAAAAAAAAATTCGATTATTTCTATGTTAATTAAGAATTAAATGAAATACGTAATATTATATAATAATTTATAATTGATTACCAACAAAAAAAAAAATTCAATTAACATTTATTTTTATGTTAATTAATAATTAAATGAAAATTCAATGAAAATGAATTATTTAGAAAAAATTCTTATAAAAGATTATAATACGAACAAAAGAAAGAAAAACATTAAAATTACTGTTAATCTAAATACAAAAGTATTATAATATAAACTATGTTAACCTTTCAAGTGATTTATTGAAAAAAAATCTATACACACACACACAAGCATGGAACACGCATATGTTCTGAATATATTAACATATACAGGATAGTATTTAATATTCAGTTTAACAAAATAACTATAAATTAATTAAAATTCATAATTATTGAACTTTATAACCTCAGAAAACAGTCACTATTATTACTAAAAATAAAAAATAAATGCATTTACAAAAAAACATAAAAAAAGGAAAATATCTAGAAGTTAATAATTGCGCAAAATATTATAAGAAATATAACGAACGGTTCAAAATAGGACGGTAGATTACACTCCCTTACAACCTTATTATTTTACAATATTACAACATCCCAGGGAAATATAACTATAATATTAGGACAAATATTAATACCAATTAAAGTTTTCATCATTAAAACACTAGAAAATGTATAAAACTGACAAATTTTAAGTGTACACTGTAATAATTAGTTTATTTAACATTTACTAAAAACGGAACAGTATTCAACAAATACAAACTAAAACATACTCGTTCAGAAAAAAATCAGTTTCTCGGGGAAAAAATCTGATAAAGAGCGGACTATCACGAAAGAAATAACCTTTTTTTACAGTAAAGTATTTTTCCCTTATTTGACAGCAAAAGACATTTGTATCGCAAGAAAAATTAATTAAATTTCTTAAAAATATAATCTTGACGAATTACGTCGCATAACCAAATTACAAGAATCGGGACCATAAAGTCTCTAAAATCTGCTGTAGTTGTATTCAAGTTCTATAATTTAGAGTATTACTAACATTTCTTAAAATTTTCACCGTTTTAACATTAAACAATGTCTCTTAAGACATATAAACTGATATTGTATAAACTAACACTGTTAAATGACAATGCTAGTTTCTGTCAACCTACACTAGGAAACAACGGTAAACAAGACTGGTATTACGAGCCAACAAACATCCACGCATTTGCTTTAAAATTAATGTACGTTTTTATATTTTAGCACGGGTGTATAGATTAATTATTTCAATAAAAACTGACTAATCCTAGACAGAAACTTTTGTTCAAAATTTCAGTCAAGGTGATTTTTTTTTTTTTTATTATACTACATGCGAGTTCAGGCATTTTAAAAAATTTCTCAGTTCAACTGGCTCAAAACGGATTAAACAAATTTTAACAAAACACACTGTATAGCGTATTAAAATCTAACGTATACTGTTTGAAAAGTCATTTTATTTACGTTTTCTTAGTCAAGATTCATTCAAAAGAAAAAGTAACAGAAGAAATATTTTACGAATATAATTTGGAATCATCAATTTTCAAAAATATTTTATGAATTTTTGAGCAATTCAGAAGGTTCCACATTACTTTTATAAAATACACACTTTTTTACATTTTGCATACCAATAGCATCATGTTTGTAATAAAACGATAACAAGAAAAATATTAAAACGTAACAGTGAAAGAAAATTCATACAGAAACTACATTTTATCTTAAAAATATGTTTAACTTTCTAGCTACATAATAACTGAGTGAGGGATGGCCCCATCCATACGAGGTCTGTAAATAAAGTAACAAAACTGGTTCAGAAAAATATTTTATTTACAATCCAATTATGCATGGACTCTATCACCTTCGAAATAGTTTCATTGGGAAGCCATGCAACGCTTCAAACGGTTTTCCCATTCACCATAGCAGTATTAGAACTTTAAAATATTTTCTACTGATCCAAAATGGTGTCCTTTGAGACGTTTTTTAAAGTCGAGAACAGGAAAAAGTCACAGGGACTCAAGTCAGGTGATAAGGTGATTGAAAAACTACAGAAATGTCTTTCTTTGCCAAAAACCCATTAACTGAGAGCGCAGTGTGACAAGGTGCATTGTCATGATGCAGCATCCATTTGTCTTTGATGGCTGGTCTCACGCGAGCAGCTCTTTTCCCCAGTTTTTCATAAATTTCTCTGTAAACATATTGATTTACAATCTGTCCTGTAGACAAAAACTCCTTATGGACAATGCCTATTACTGTCGAAGAAACAAATTAGTATGGTTTTGATTTGCTCATTTTTTCTTTTTTGGGATGTGGTGAGTTTGAAGAGTGCCACTCCTTGTTCTGTAATATAATATACTTACTGTATAGATATATTTTGATCTTCTATTACTATCTTTAAATTTTCATTGTTTCATTTATAATAAAAACATTGTCAACAATGTTCTTGAAACTTTCCGGGATTTGAATAGATGTTAAAAACATTTAAGCCGCTTTTCCAACAAAGCGGATCCAAGCCAGCATTTTACAACACAGTGTCGAGGTTTATAATATTTTGGGTGAGCAGCTAACTGTCGCAGGAATGGTGGACAATCATATTTACAGTTGTTGGCATAAATCTAAATGTGACGGTTGGAAGGAATATTCCCGGGATTGTTTGTCGATGGACAGTAGTTGACTGTTCCAGTGATCACCGTTTAATCTTGTTTCAGATCGCGAATATTTGAGGTGAGGTGTAGCAGTGTAATGTTCCCGTTCAACAGGGGTGTTTCCTGTAAAGGAGGACAGACAGGCAAAACTTTTTCGATATATTATCGACACAAAGTCTAGCCGACTTTGTGTCTCAGGCCGGAGTTTGGAAGTTATGGATCTGGAGGAGTTTGCGGAAAGGCTTTCTCTTGCTTATGTGGATGCTGCAGAACACTCTAACCTACGTCGTTCTGGTCGGGAGAGAATTTCTCCGTGGTGGATGAGAAAGTTTTCTGATCTGAAGCAGTCTGCGAATCGACTTAGGCGAGCTACACAACGTTTATTGGTCGACCCTGAGCGACGATCAGAACTCACTTCCGACTATAACGATATGAGGACTCGGTATTTTCAGATGATTCGAATAGAAAAAAGGAATTCTTGGTGTTCTTTCGTGCAGGATAAGGGTAATAAGGATCGCTGGGGGTATCGTTTATAGGATTTTGGGACAAAAACAAAAGAGCGTTCTGTCGGTTCTCTCAATCCGGCAAGGTGTAATGACTGACAGGACAGAAATATTGCGCATTCTGTTGAATGATTTACAGCCAGATGATGATGTTGAGGGCAAGTGTCAGGAGTATCATCTGCGTGTTAGGCGTGAGGTCGCTTCTTTTCGTTCGGGTATAACTTATTTGGAGATTATTGAGGCTGAGGTGCGGCGGTTGTTTGCAGAACTGTTCCGCAAGTTAAAAAATATTTCCATACTGATAACGTCTGTCTTATTTAGGAAAAAAGTATAATAAAAATTAAAAAAATATTGGAAGTCACTCAGTTGGAAAACGAAAAAGTTAGAAAACTAATACAGCTTTTTTTGAGAGGGCGAGAATACCTCAAGGATTAAAAAAAAAATAATATTAAAAACGAGCAAAATCTTCATTAAATCTCAATTCCTTCGATATATATAAAACATTATCTTCCTCCCGGAAAAAAAATTTAATCATTCGACTAATATACATAGATACAATTTTCTTTTTAAAGACAAGCACGTGCACTTGTAGAATACAAGAATTAACTATGTTTTGATGTCAAAAAATATTTTTAAAAAATCCTATTTTGGTGGAATTATTGATTTTTTTCTGCTACGTACTGTATCAGAGAAATAATAATTACGGAAAATAAAAATATAATTACGAAAAAGAAAATCTTATAAATATCTCTACTGTTGTATTACGGTATATATATATATATATATATATATATATATATATAGATAGATAGATAGAAAGATAATGTAAAGCACAATTTAATATATAATATTTTATTGTTTTCATTGAAGGAGAACATTAAAATATTATTATATAATACTCCACATTACTAAAATTATAAACAACAGTATGTATTAAAATCCAATAAAAACAAAGGTAAAGGATAAAATATTATAATTATTAATTAACCATAACAATAAGTTATACGAAAGTTACGGTTAAATTAATTTACAGAGTATCGATGCTGGAGATATAATTTATGTAATAAATAGGTTACGTATACACATAATATTACTATTATGACATGTACCTAGATATGACAAATGAAAGTAGATTATTGGTTAATACTGCACCCAATAATATATCCTATAGTACAATATATATATATATATATATATATATATAACAAAACTGGTTAAGACGAGATAGCAAAAAAATTATTGCAACATACATAAAATATATCAAACCGCCTTCCAACTAAAAACAAAAAAAAAGCGAACTCCAATCATATCTAATAACTGGATCAATTCAATTGACTGGAAGTAAAAATATATAACGTATTAAAAAAACTGCGAAAAACCACACTTTAAATTAAATTGATTAGATAGCCTTAAAAAAAAACAATAATAATTATAAAGTAAAGAAAGGTATAATGAAACAAACACTAATAGTTGTTTTTTATTTAATATATAAAACATTTTATTTTATACGTATGAACTCTGACCTTAATATTTTTAGTCGTTAAGATTATGGGGTGCGGAATATAGACCATTATAGGCAGGCGCATGCGGTACGGTATAAAATTATTCAGATACAATATTCTATACATAACATAAGCTGAAACATGACAATATTTGTATGTATTAACGCCATCTATTAAAATATACACACATACATATGCGCGTATTTAACAGGCAGCATTAACAAAATAAAAATAAAACCAGTTATTCTATTACCTAGAAAAACATACGGTTTTACGATATCTTATTACGTTTTATTAAAATAATATACGACATACATTAATATAAAAAAAACACGTATGTGATATTTACACATACGCATAATATGATGTAGTTAAATTAATAACAACATAAAATAAATTAATTGGCAGATAATCAAAACCGCTTTTTTAATATAGGTGTGGGTGTAGACTTAAAAGTCGAGACGGTAATATGAGTACGGTACACAAACTGTGAAAAATGTAATTTCAAAATACTGTACTTCTACCGATATTACATTTATATATTACTGGGCATTAATCATGAATAACACCACACCATATCTAGCACAACACACCGGGAGTTTTTAATATTAATGATTATATGATCAACTGTTATCAATAGCGTTTAATTTTAATACGGAGTTAATTTAAAAAGAAATTTTATAAATACTATGTGAATTCATTATTCGTTTAACCTAGATTTCTTAACGTAAGAAACCGAACATAAAAAAAATATGTATAATGATAAAATTATTAATATATAATAAGGATAATAATAAAATAAACATTAAAACAAATTAAAACGTAATATTCGATTAAATATAAAATAACATTAATAATAAAATATTTTCTACATTAAAAATATTTATTTACTTAATTCTTTAATTTTTATTATGTACGTACACTTAAACAAAAATAATTATTTTTACCATTAAAAACCGAACAGGTTTTACACTTATTTTTTATTGGCATAAATGCGAATAGAAAAAAAACAAAATACAAATTTATTTCTATAATAAAAGCAATCATAAATAGGATTTAACGGTTAATCTAAAATTAGGAGTACAGAAAACCCCCAAAAAGTATTGTAGCAGGTTTACGTAGCCCAATTTCAGTCGCCGCGTTGGAATGTTTTCAGTCACCGGAGAACAAAATTTTCGGCAGATCTGTAGGCAGGCGCATTAACTCGAAGTTTTTACACTTTTAACGCGGATCAATTCACAGGAAATCACAAAATAAAAAAAATAAAACTGGATAGTGGTTAAAAAAAAGATTTTACCACGGAAGGAGCGATACGAAAATAAGCCATATTCTTACAATCTTGGGAGTAGACGTTTAACCTGCTCACACTTTTTCGAGAGATTACACATTATTGATGAATGATTTTGCGAAAATCGGCTTGAAAATTTGTTGCAATAATTTCTAAAAAGACCCGTTTAGAACGCAGTATCCTGCACTAAGTATCCTTGAAGGTAGCGAACGTTTAAGGACAAGCAAGTATCCTTAAACGTTCGCCCCCTTCAAGAAATATGGAAAATGAATAAATTAACAATTAATATAATCCACCTTCTCAGCACGTTGATATGTATTCTAGATCTTTCGGCTTACTTGGAAGCCATCATCATGAGTTAAAATTAATACATTTAAAGTCAAAAGTTTAAAAAATCATAGTTAAAACTTAAAAACAGTCACGATTGTCCCGATCCTACTCGAGTATACTACTGATAGTAATCCACCACATTACCAGCACTCAACGTGCTGGTATTATTATATTAATTGTTAATTTAAAATATCAGCGATACCATGTAAGAGAAATTAAATATGGAAAATACAGAAGTTTCCAAATGAACTAAACAAACAGTCGACCAGATACGTACAGAAAGATACGCACGTATGTTGTATAAATATGCACAAATATAATCTGATTCGTTCACTCTGTATTTTACAATACACGAAACTATACATGTACATAGAGCTATACAAAAGACCAATTTCTTATTAAGAAAAACAAGGTCATAGCTCCGAAGAAGTAATTAATAACAATTTCTTACAAATGATTATTTTCACAACTGTTAAGAGTTCTTCAATTTTGTTACTGTAAAGTTTTTACGAAATCATGGAAGGTAATATTTTTGAACTGGATATTAAAAAAAAAAATTATTGTTTATTTCGTTTGTCAACGAGAAAAGCCCTATCCAATTTTTCTAACTTTAAAGTATTTTATAAAGTTTTCCTATGTAGAATACACTAACAAAAAAAGGAATTAAGCAAGATTATTCTTTTTAATTACTCAGCTCACAAATGTATCTTTCAGAATAGAAAATAAATTAAGATCATCGATAGAATAGCTTAATGGTTCACAATTTATAGCATGTTTAAATTGAAATAATATGAGCTTTACGTTTCTTCATATCATCTACAGTAGGAAGAAATTTTAATATAGATTTCAACTGCGATATGGTGATGAAAAAATAAAAACAATAGAGATAATAGGATGTAGTATTCTATTATTTTTTTCCAGAAGCGATTATTTTTTGTAAAATTCATCTCTACAGTAGCTTTTACATAAGAAATATGCGTCTAAAGAGTTTCTGAACTACTTTTAAAAAATTGACTTTCATATCGTAACGAAACGTTTTTATTTTCTGCATTTCTGGGTAATTTTAATTTATTTGAAGAAAATGTGCAACAATTACGAAAAATAACGCACAGAAAGTACTCCGTTTTACCGGTAGTTCAATTTCAACGTTTTAATTTCGTTAGAGATCATATAAAAATATTTATTTAAATACTAGCAGACCCGGCAATGCTTCGCTATTGCTAGATAGGAGTATATATATATATATATATATATATATATATATAGATAGATAGATTAAATGAATACAAATGAAAGTTTGATAAAATATTAACAAAATGAACATTACGGAACTTCACAAAATTTAACCTTTCCCTTTTTCCCTTTCCCCATTTTCATTATATTCCCCTTTCCCCCGTATCTTTTCCCGTTCATTTCCTTTTTTACTTTCTCCCGTTTTCCCCTTTTTCGATTTATCCCTCTTTCCCTTTTTCCCCGCGCGTCAATCGGTCCAGTAGTCTTTTAGTCTATACACATATCGGAAATACTGAAATGGAATCGTAAAATATTAAGTACAGTGTGTGTTGCTTTTACGTCCAACACATAGCGCTATTTTTCAAAAAACGCATGTTTTTATCTATCACAGATGTGACATCTTAGGTATATAAAAACACGCGCGTATTCGAATGCAAAGTTGTGTCAAAATATCAAAGCAATCTGTAAAGAACTTTCGGAGATTTAAGATTTTGAACAAACGAACATTTACATATTTATTTATATAGATATTAAAAAAAATGTTTAAGTTTTTTTAGGGAGGGAGTTCATATGATGGTAATTTTTTAAAACTGAAATTGCTTCCCGAATGAACACAGAACATTTTTTTTCCACTTAACTACATATTTCAATAATAGTATTTAGTACTTGTTGAATTTCAGTTAAAAATAGATGAGGATTTCGAAAGCCAGTAAGAAAAAAGTACGTACAGTTCGTCTTATTGTGCTCAGAAAAGTCAGTTAATCGGTCATTACGAGATCTTAAATCTCGTAATAAAGTAATGGTAAATCTAAATAAAGTAAAGTACATCTCGTAATAAAGTCTCCTATTCTACGCTTATGTGAAGCGACTGTACTCTTTTCTAACCAAAAATTGAGATTTCCACCAGTTATAAAATAAATTTTAAAAACATGAGTTTTTCTTTGTAATCGATTACAAAACACCACAATAACCTTAATAGAATACGTTTGAATATTTTTTAAGACCCAGCTTATTTCAATCAGAAGGTTAAATCAAATTAACTTTCCAAAGACTTAAGAGAGCTTTTTTTCAAAAGAATACGCAAAAAGCTTTTTTCCATGACGATAATAGTGGTAATTATTTACTTTATTTCGTTCCTGAATATAAGCTCATTTATATATATAAATCAAAATATATTTCTGAGAAACATTTTTTTAAATTTCATCAAGGAGGGTAGAGGATAAGAGAAAATCTTACAATTAAAGATTTAGGTTATTTTTTGTAAGCTATGCTCTGAAGCAGTACATACATTTTACATACAACGTAAATATCATTAAAGTAATACAAACTTACGAGATTGCGTAGGCTTTTAACTATTTCTTTCAAAGTATCCCCACCAACTTACCTGGAAAAAAGAAAAACAATCATTAATAAATAAATGTAATATCTATTCCTACAATAATAATTATTATTATGTAATCTGTATTATTAACTTCAAAAGAATAACAAAATATATTGGTAAACAATTTTAAATGTTAAAAATAAACTAGATACAAATGACACAATAACACACTCGATCAATGCGTTTTAACTAAATTTTTTTGACAAGTCGTTAAAAAATCACCATTCCGAAGAGTTTTTAAAAGTTATTGTAATAATTACTAGTTTAAAGATGTTTGTAAGTTTTTAAAAATATTTTCACTCCGTGAAGCGTTTAACTTTTTCTTCTTTGTTTTTGTTAGTGGCCATAAAATTATAACGTACAACTATCATAAATCATTCTTTTTAGAATAGTAAGTGCTCTTCTAATGGCTACACAGAACGTTTCAAAGAGCACATTAAAAATTGGTCTAGAAATTACAATTTTATAGGAGAAAATTCAACACATATGGCGGATAAAAATAACGAAAGACAAGGATGTTTAAATAAAGAGATTACAACATAAAATGCTGTAAAAGATAAATTCAAACCTACAGAATTTATAGGGATATATTTTTGTAACAATTATATTCTTTTTTGAAATTATTAAAATAAAATTAACACTACGTTAAATATACCCAACAGTAATACACAAAAGTAAGTATGTAAAAGTAATATACCTCATATCTTACTATTCCCAAGAGATATAAACTAAAATATAATATAAAATCACAAAGTTCTCCTGCGACTTTCATAATCTATTCTAGTCAGGAAAACAATGGAAAAAGTTCGTATAAAAATATGTCCTAAAATGATTCGTTTGAGCGTTACGGCTACCGAAAGATTTCGCTCGGATTTCAGCTATCCCGGTGAAATGAGGTCGTACTAAAATTTTTAGGACGTTAATTAAGGGTCAGAATTAGTGATTTCTTGTAGTTTTTACCTGAAAATTCGAATAAAATAAGTCCCAGAACCGTATTTGCAGTTGTTTCTGAAAAGGTCTAGGGTGGAAAACCAATAAATTAGGTAAAACCCCTGTTTTTTATGTCTGATCTATAACTTTGTTAAATGGTTAATAAATACAAAAAACTGTTAAACGAAACTTGTACAGAATCTAATTCTGAACAGAGTGGTGTAAGATAAGTTGAATAAAAATTCGAATTTTCTTTAGAAATAGTATACTAAGCCAAAGTGCATTATACGTACCATTTTATAATAAATGTTCAAAAATCAGCCCGCCATTTACATTTCTTGGCAACGCTTCTGTACTGCTTTTGTTGCAAGTTTTAGTTCTTTTGGGCTGTCCTTACGTTGTTCAGCCGCATCCATAATGCGGACAATTAATTCCACACGAGAATGTATTTTTGTTGTGTATATAATATTTTTCATCCATCCCCAGACGCAAACATCTAAACATGTAAGATCAGGCGACATTGGTGGCCTGGAGTGTGGACCTCCACGACCGATCCATTCCTCAGGGAAATGATTTAAGTGAGTGGAAACGGTAAAAGAGAAGTGGGGAGTCCCGCCATCTTGTTGAAAGCATACTTTGCCTCTCGGAGCTAGAGGAACATCTTCAAGCAGCTGTGGCAATTCTTGAAGAAAGCGCATGTAGACCTCAGCATTTAAGCGGCCAGGTAATATTTAACGGTCCAAACAGCTGATTGTGAAGAAGGCCGTACCATACATTGACACTAAATCGGTTTTGAAAATCGCCTTCCACCGTTTTATGAGGATTTACTTCTGCCATGTATGCTAATTACGTAAGTTATTTATGCCTTCTCCAGTCGGTAAACAAAATATACTTTTGGGGTAGCTGAAATCCGAGCGAATTCTTTCAACAGACGTAACTCGCAAACGAAGAATTTTAGAATGTATATTTATACGAACTTTTTCCATTATTTTTACCATTACAATAGGTAATGAATGTCCCGGGAGAAATTCGTGATACATCCTGTTCATAAAGATAAAGTGAATCTAGTTTTTTTGTAATAATTTTGGTTACTTAAAGTCTTTAAAACGTTGATAAAATAAACATCCTTTCATATAAAATTCTGATCGATAGCAACATTTTATTTATTTATTTTCTTTACTAGGGGTACGATTTTTTCTTAATTTCTATCTTATTCTCGGAGTGTATTTGTTTTTTTTTCTATCCATTTTCTTTTGATGTTCTTTCTTCCTTCAACCACAAGACCATAATACATATTTTTTTCTAACTAAACAATCCACCTCTTATTTATTTTAGAAATTGCTAAATTTCTAAAATAAATAAGAAAAGAGTCTCCCTACTCTTCTTCTAAAAGATAGTCTTAACCACTCAAAAATTCATAATGATATAAGTACTTGATTTAATACTGCAGAGGAAATGTGGCAAAAAATTATGTCAAATATTTTATGTCACAAGTTGATCATTTGTGAACCGATTGTCAAAACTAAGGTGAAATTTTGTTCATAATAAAATACTTAACATTTCTGAAAAAAATTTCACATCATAAAACTAAAAATACCGAGATATAGGTTGAAAAATTGTCACGGGCGCTATTTTGAAATCTGTGAACGTGTTTACGCGGTATTTAGTATTTATTAGGTAATGTTGGTACAAATGAATCTACAAAATATTATTATTAGTCCTCAATCGATCTTGAGATATATATATATATTTTCATTAATAAACACAAAGTGGGGACCAGAAGGGGAAATCGACATTTTTTTGTTCATATTGACCCATAGAATATGAAAATGTATAGCCCACTATTTCAACTAATGAAAAAAATGTATATTTCTATTGTTATATCATATAAGATAGCACTAGATAGGGAATCTTGGAGAGCTGCATCAAACCAGTTAAATGACTGAATACAAAAAAAAAAAAAATATCATAAACAAAATTACGGTTTACGTTAAAGGTATTAATCGCTGAAAGAATTTAATCTTAATTATAATTTCACCAAACATTAGGTACCCCGTGACAACGATCTACAGAACCTCTCCCAGATTACAAGATGATGGGTCTAAGAATTTTTAACTGTTATAATTTTCTATAGTTTAACTGCAAAAATAATTCTAATAAAAATAAAATTAAATGAAGTAAAAAAATCCAATGAATTTGCATAAACGTTTAAAAAAGAAAAGAAAAATAAAGACACAAATATATCCAAATAAGTAGACGTAAAACATAGCAGTGAAATTTAAGAAAATAAACGAAAAATAAAACAAATTTAAAAGTTATGCACAAACAATCCGGAATTGCATTTATTCTCTCACTTCTTATTCTTCTTCCGCATTACCATTACCGCATCTTCTTTTATTATCCTTCACTCTCATCGTGATCCACCTCCGCGCAATTACTATGACCGACAATACTATGTATATATATATATATATATATATATATATATATATATATATATATATATATATATATGGTATATCAAACGAAGGGGTATATACCAAGCTCCGGTCCATACCGGTTTAAGATAATAATTCGCCAATTCTCCACGGTGGTAAATTACTCATTGCATCGAGGTAAAAATTTATAGCTAACTCTATCCAATACCAATATAATATATACTGTATAGTATACTAGAAGTATACTTTTATCTGACTAACTCTTTTTAAAGGTATAATTATATACACAAGAAGACAACAACAACGACTACACTGTACTGTACATAAAACAACCGCATTCCATTTAGTTTCATTTATTTATGTTTTACAATGTGTAACCGGCTGGATGGTTGGTTATTTAGCTAGAATGAATGTAAAAAAACAAAAAAAATCTTAGGGACCTTTGCCTTCGACTACACCCTCAGGATATGAAATGTACAACTTTCCATATTAAAATTAATTCTATTTTAATGAAATCGTAGTATTATTGAAGATATATACGTTATAATGCATAATATGAATCTAGGTCGCGTTCGATTTAAATAAAAAACTAATAAACAAATTTATATATTAACAATAAAGTATTATCGACGTTAAGTCAATAATAATAATAATTATTGTTATTATTAGTTTTTTTGTTTTTTTTATACTAGTTAGCAAACAATAAATCTAAAATATTCTGTTAAATTATCCTACAAGCCTCGGCTGATAAATTCTGTAAATATATGCGTAGCAAGGGAATGAAAAGAGATATTGGAATGAAATAAAAAATGAATAAAAGCACAATACCTTAGCTACAAAATTCAGTATTTATATTTCAATATAATCCCCAGCTATACTGATACACGTTTTCCAACGTGTGTCAAGTTTTAGCATTCCGTCACTGAAAACTCCTGGCCGTCTTTCTCGGATCCATGTTGCCACAGCTTCCTTCACCTCATTGTCGGTGGTGCAACGATTGATTACCTTTGAGATCCCTCTTGAGATGAGGGAAGAAGTGGAAGTAACACGGGACCAAATCCCCGTAGCTTGCGGATAGCTATCAGAGAGTTTGCGCGGTACCCAACGTGCACAGATTTTACGGTAACTCAACTGCCCGATAATATGGGCTACTCGTTCTTTACATATGTCTAACTGAATAGCGATTCGTTGCTGGGTGATTCGTCGGTCACTTTGAAGCAAATCGTCCACCTCCTTTCAGTGTTTCTCGACAGTCACAGAAATTGGTCGTTCGCTGCGAAATGCGTCTTCAATTGCCGTTTACCAGCTTCAAATTCGCGAAATTTAAACGTCCACCTACTCACAGTAGTCCTCCTATCAATAGTTTCACTACTGTAAATCCTTTTTAAACGATGAAAAATATTCTTAGGATTCACATTTTCTGTTAAAAATTCGAACACTGCGCGCTGTTTTAACAGTGTTGACATATTGGCCGTACTCGACTCCATTTTAACTGCTACTGTAAACGAACCGGTAAACGGATTTCAACGCATTATCGCAGGTTTGTAGAGAGGGATTTTAGTATCAAGTGCTACCACGCCCAACTCGATAGCACCTTTTATCTCCGTGTAGGACACTAGTGTGCAAAATTCATCAGCCGAGCCTCGTACAAATCTAACATTCTTTGTTCTCTTATTAATCAATAATTTATTTAACAAAATTTCTGTGTAATATTTATGTTTTCTTAGAAAACTGAATGCAATTTTATATATATATATATATATATATATATATATATATATATACACGAGGTGTGTGAGAAAAGTAATGAGACTGACTTTTTACTTACCAAAGTTATTATTTTTTTCAAACAGCAATATTATCCACTTCAAAGTATTTCCCTTCGGCAGCTATACACCGGTGGAGTCGTTGTTCCTTCTTCTGGTAGCAGCCCTGGAAGGCTTCAACTGGTAGGGCTTTTAACTGGTCGGTCACAGTCTTTTGAATGTTCTCCAGAGTTCCAAAATGACGTTCTTTTAAGACATGTTTCATTTCGGGGAAAGTAAAAAGTCACAAGGACTCAAATCAGGGAATAGGGGGGGGGGGGGGTTGAGGAACTGTAGGAATGCGTTTTGAGGTTAAAAATTCCCTGATGGAAATGGCCGTATGACACGGGGCATTGTCATAATGAAGCATCCATTTGTCTGCAGTCTCACGCGAATCACTCTTTTCCTGAGCCTTTCAAGGACACCTTTCAAAAACACTTGGTTGACAGTTTGTCCTGGAGGAACAAATTCTTTATGCAAGACACCCCTACTGTCAAAAAAGCAAATCAGCATAGTTTTGATCTTTGATTTGCTCATTCGACATTTTATCGGTCGAGATGACGGAGTGTGCCACTCTTCGCTTTGCCGCTTTGTTTCAGGATCGTACTTAAATATCCAGGATTCATCACCGGTGATCACACGATTGAAGAATTCTTGGTCATTGTCAATTCTCTCAAGAAGATCAACGCACACATTTCTTCGATTGTCCTTCTGTTCCGTTGTGAGGTTTTTCGGCACCAATTTCGCACAAACCTTTCGCATGTCCAAATCGTCTGTCAAAATTTGATTTACTGTGAGTGTTTAAATTTAACTGTTCACTCATCATCCTTATTGTTAAACGACGGTCTGATCTCGCAAGAACCCTCACACGCTCAACGTTTTCGTCAGATTTTGAAGTTGAGGGTCTCCCTGAGCGAGGTTGATCTTCAACGTGTTCTCGACCTTCCAAAAATGATTTGTACCAGCGAAAAACTTGTGCTCTTGATAAGCAATGTTCCCCATAGGCCTGTTTCAACTTATCAAAGTTCACACTCGCGGATTCCCCAAGTTTAACACAAAACTTAATTGCACAACGTTGCTCTATTTTCCGATGCTCCATTTTCGTAACACACAACTTCAATGATGGCGCTGTCAAAAATAAGGTGTTGGACTGGTCTAGCACAGACCGGTAGACACAGCGTTGACAGATCGCTTCGCAGTGTTACCAATATCATTACTTTTCTCACACACCTCGTATATATATGAAAACATGTCCCTGACTGACGGATTCATGAAAAAGCTAAAATTACTGAAGATAAATTGATGAAAATTTGTATACAATTTTCTCTTACGGTGTAAATGTACACTAAGAAAGGATTCTTTGAAATGTCAAGTTTAATGGGGTAAAATGGTGTAACAATCAAATTTATTATTATTATTATTTTTTTTAAATTTCTCGTTAACAAATGAAGACATCAACTTGATTTTTGGTGTGCGGTAATCTTCATGTGAATATCTAAAAAAAGTCTAGAATTTTTGATATTCTGAGTTTAAAGGGTTAAAATTTTGGTTGTATAAATAATTTTTTTCATCTTAAATTTTGCAACAATTTTACGTGAAATTCTATGAAATTTTATTTTCTAAAATTTTTATGAAAATTACTTGGACTCGAAAATAATTTCTGACTACAACACATTATGTTTTATCAACCCAGGAGTAAACAATGAAGACAAATAAAAAATATCTTCAAATCTTCTATATGATCAGTAATTTTTCATCAAAAAATCTTCCATTGAAGTTGTTTGTAAGAAAATTACGGCGGTACCATTAAAGAAATATCCTCTACAAGATTGAATAAAAAGAATTATCGAAAATGGAGCATTGGGTCACGGTTAAGAATTGAATTGAGAAGAACTTAAAAAAAAGAATCACTTATTTTCTCTACTTTGGACAAGTTTTTTTTTAATAATTTATTTCTTATTTTGTGAAATAAGTATCATTTTAAATCACTTTTATAAACAACGTAAAAGGATAATAAGTTTTCAACAAATATTTCAAAAAAAACTATGAATATAACGCCAAAGCTGTCAGTTAATTTTCTTCCTGAATTATTTTATATTTTTAAGTTTCCAGGAATATTCAACAGATTTTCGTTGAAATCCGCTCAGAGAAAATAAAAACTTGAAACATGTTCTTTCAATTGGCAGAATGTAAAAATATGATACCAATTACAGAATACCAAACATCAATTAACAAAAAAAATGATCTTTTCAGTAGCATTTCTTCATTCTTTTTCAAATTCAGTATTTCTTATATAACTTACCTATATTATGGGAACTTTTTATGCATTATTATATGTCATAATTTATTTTTTTAAATCGAAACCCGGTTAACAAAACGGGATAAAGAAAAAACGATAAAGTAAGTAGAGTCGAATTTAATTAAGAAATATAGTTTAATATGAATTTGAATTCAGTAATATTCATTAATCATTTAAGTATTTAATAATTACAGAGGGAGGCTGTCATAAATCAATTTTTTACCAATTAAACAATAAAAATATTTTATAGATATACAGAGAAAATGACTCCGTATATCTCTTACTGTCTGCTGGATATCAGTACGACAAGAAAGTTGTAAAGCGAAATCAGAAGAGTACAATAATGTAACAAATGACGTAAGATGTACAAACTAGAGACAATTAAATCTGAAAATATTTTACTAGAATTGTACGATCAAATGTTTTCTTAGACGTTTCATGACTAATATGGCGTCATTACTGAATAAGAAAAAAAATTTAATATACTCGTATTAGCGAAAAATTCCTTCCTCATGTCCCATCTACAAACTACATCAAGTTTTTCCAAAAAAATTAGGTTTATTTTAAAAATGTTTCCAAGCCTATTCCACACAATTTATCAGAATCCAGAAATTAAAACTAATACATTTTTATTAACGTATTTTTTCCAAAAGTTTTCAAGTCTTTGAGCACCATAGAATACGATTTCTAAGGCTTGAGTTTAAAAGAATAGAAAAAGTAGATAAAAAAATAAAAATATTACAACAAATAAGCTAAAATACTAGAAAATCATGCATAAAATACTTAAATTTCTCATTAGTGGTTAAATTTTCTTTGGAAAACTGTTCACCATAAAAATCAAAACTTTTACTCCAAGACAGTGGAGAAATGAATGAAATAAATGGAAAAATGTTAAAGATAGATAAAACTGCCAATCAAATTACACAGTAGTTTGTTAGGTTTTTTCCAGTTATGATAGTATTCTTCTATAGAAACGTTTCAAAATGTCAACGTTAGAAAAAACTAAAGATTTTCATGACAGTTCTAAGTGAAAAAAATGCAACTATGATATGATCGGTGTCCATATCAAACAGCATCAACCTAGGAGAACGTATATTACTAAAGAAAAAGGAATTACTCAACATAATATTTTAAATAAATAAATAAAGGTTAAAATGTAGTAACTTCATACATCCTAAAAAATATGTTCTGGATTACGAGCGAAAGAAATAAGGATTTAAAAAAATTAATCAAACAAAATAGCTAATATTCAAAGTATTTATTAGTTTTCAACTTAACAAATGAGATGACTTGTGACTGTTAAATGGCCTTCAGAGAAGAAGTTATTTCGGTAGCGGTTTTGAAAAAAGTAATTGGGAGCAATTGCGGTGACGAGGAAAGGATATGTAAACAACAGATAGCGCGTGGCCCAAGGCACGGCGGCGAATTCACAACAGTGTGGGAGATGCATATAAAACAGCACACAACACAACGTGTGCATATACAAACACACAGACAAAAAGTGTTCTTCGCCGGTACGGGACAGGTAAACCACGATGGGTCATGCCAAGGGTCACTGGCCGCTCATCTCCAGCACGATTGCCCCAGCCTCCGCCTCATCTATATACATCGTGTGTCAACTGATCCTTCGAAAAGAGAACTGAGAACTGGACATCAGACCCTTTACGGGTCACCGCCTCTCGGCTTAACCGTTTATCATCGACGGTGCTACTGTAAAGAACTTTTTTTTTTACCTGAATCCATATTTCTTGATTAATTTACCATTGAAATTATTCAAATTTTATGTTTAAAAACATTAGCTCCTATTATTTGGTAATCATAAATATAATATACAAATGCTGTTGAACCTTCCTAGCATTTCTATAGACTAAAGTAGCTAGCCAGTTGGTAGAGTGGTTATCATGCTTGCTTCTAAAGTAGTCGGCTGGTTGGTATAACAGTTATCACGTTTGCTTCTAAATCAGACGGTCGCGAGTTTGTTTCTCGGCAAGGAAAACTACCTTTTTTTACCTACCATTTCTCACGCTAAAATAGAAATTTATAACACTTATTCAAGGTTATAATAATGAAAATTAAATTAAAACATTTGGATTTTTTCCAGTAATAAACTTAAAAATTATTATTTTTCCTTACGATCTTACTTTATACACGTATTTATAAATTTATTTCCTTTCAAAAAGAAAAAAAAAATATATAATTTACTAAACCAGTAGTAAATTATAAAAATTAACAACAATTAAAAAGCCATAACAGTAATTTGGAGTACGGTACTTGAACAAAAAATTATTTAAAAAAAAAATTCTTGCGCATAATTGCGCAAGAAGACCCACGTTTCTTTATTTTATTTTGCATGTAATTTTATAAATATATGAAACATAAATTAAATGGGAAAACTAAAAGAGGTGTAATTTTTTTATTCATCTAATATTAAAATATTTTCTGTTATAATTATTTCTGTAATAAATAATTTGTTTTATAAACATAATGTTATAATAGTAATTTGATAAAGTAACTAAAAATAACGAGTAAACCCTACGCAAGTTTAAACTTACTCGCCATTGTGATTCACTGCATAAGCGGGTATGAAAAATATACAAAGATAGCAACAACCTCAATAAAGTTATGTTGCCTGTTGTCGACCATAAATTGAGTTTAACCCACCGGGTTGGTCTAGTGGTGAACGCGTCTTCCCAAATCAGCTGATTTGGAAGTCGAGAATTCCAGCGTTCAAGTCCTAGTAAAGTCAATTATTTTTACACGGATTTGAATACTGGATCGTGGATACCGGATTTCTTTGGTGGTTGGGTTTCAATTAACCACACATCTCAGGAATGGTCGAACTGAGACTGTGCAAGACTACACCTCATTTACTCATACATATCATCCTCTGAAGTATTATCTGAACGGTAGTTACTGGAGGCTAAACAGGAAAAAAGAAAGACCTTAAATTGAGCGTAACTCAAGAACACTCAACCAATCTTCATCAAATTTTCACATATACAACTTTAGATACACTACTACAGCATAACTAAATTTTAATGAAATTGATCAGTAAGTTTTGGAAATTATCGTTCAGTAAATTTCATACTTTACTAGCTTCCTGACACAGCTTCGCCCATACTATATGGTTACTTGCGTTTCCCGTAGCGTTCAATCATTTTATTTTACCTTTTTTGGTCAAATAACGGGAGGCAGGTGCCGCCAGTCACACATACAATAACGGTGGCAGTGGCTGTGTTGATTAACCCACACCGCCGTATTCCTTGCACCCATTAAAAAAATCGGAATTAAAAAAAAAACAAAAAATAGTTTTTAAATATTTATCTGAAGAGTATTTGCAAGCTCAAATCTACTGAATATCTCGTTTACTATAGTCGGGATTGGGAAAACTTACAATCATTATTAAAAATCTTTTTACCTTTCTTCAACCTCTTTCAAGGCCAAATTTCAAAAACCTAGAAATTGGTTTATAGATATTCAAAATCATTCAGCTAAAACACACAATGACACGACACTCCAGTTCACAAGTCATAAATTCAATTCATTAAAGTTTTTGCTTCAACGGGAAATCTCCACTACTCTCTCTCTTTCTATATATATATATATAGAGCAATGTGATTAAATAAGTTACTGGGCCATGTATTATAGAAATTCACATTTTATTTCTGGTGGTGGAAGGACAAATAGAAAGTAAAAACTGTCAATAAAGACTGGAATACATGGAACAATCGAAAATGTACATTATAGTAAATATACTGAGGATGAATTTCGAAGATCAGAGAGATATGAAAAATAGCATCAAACCAGACAAATGATTGCAAAAAAAAATTACAAAACTTTAAACTGTTTTCATAACTGGGATGCATAATGATTTTTCTTCACGTATGTTCATTATATTATTTTTATAAGCTAAAACAAAACCACGCGCGAGTAAATTTTATATATTCCAACCCTTTCAATATTTAGTATCTCAAAATCAGTCAACCCCACACAAATAAGGGTCTAACAATTGATACATAAACTCGGTAATTTCATGACTGTAGAGGTTAAATCGTTCCTCATATACGAGTATAACGACGAAAAAGCAACGCATACAAATATACTGAACTTTTTAATTAAAATTTTACTATTTTAAGACTAAAAATCCGGGAGACGTTGTTCATTTTTTACTGATGATTTAAAGGAATAAAACACTTCTTAATAAATTAACAATTACTTAAATTAATTTCTCTTTAACTCTCGCTTCAATTATTTAGCAATGATAAAATGGGTTATAAAATTTAAAAACTTCAGGTGTCTTTTTTAATTCAGCAAAATTCATTTGTCAATAAATTTAAATATCACATAAACGATAATAAAAAAAATATATACAATTTATAAGATTTAAGATATAAAGATTATTTACACAAATATTGTAAATTTTTTACTCAGTATACCACAGGAGGTCCGTTACGGAATCTTTCTTGTTTAGAATTTATGTAAATGACATCATAAGGGATATATCAGACTGGAGAATCTCGTCATATGTTGTTGATATTACCTTGACAGATACTAATCCTTTGTTAATCCATTACAAATTCATATGTACATCTTAGTAAATAATGTTGCATAATCTATACATATAACAGAACATGTCGTGAGTGACTCATAATCAACGCCCAACAAAAACTACTGAAGATAAATTGCTGAAAATTTTATGGTTATTTTTGTAGCGTAAGTGCGCGCTAAGAAAAAATTTTTGAAATTCCGAATTTAAATGGTTAAAAAATGGGCAACATTAAATTTTATAATTTTTAGAATTTATCGGTAGTAAATGACGATATAAACTTGGTTTTTGGTATGGAATTTTCATGAATAACAACTAAAAACCAATTTATAGATTATTCGAAATCCGATCTTGAAAGGGATAAAGATAGTTAAAGTAATGATTGCAAATTTTCCCCATTTCCGACAATAGGTAAATGTTTTCAGTAAATATCTAAAAACCATTTTCGTTTTCGGGTTTTTGAATTCCAATTTTTTAAGAGGGTTTTTTAAATTATATTTTAAATTTAAAATATCATTATATATTATGATATAAATATTATTTTATTTATATAATACTAGCAAACCCGGCAATGCTTCGGTATTGCTATATATATATATATATATATATATATATATAGAGAGAGAGAGAGAGAGGGAGAGAGAGAGTTTAAATGAACACAATTGAAAATTTGATAAAAAAAATTAAAAAACTGAACTTCACAAATTTTACCTTTCACTTATTCCTTTCCCCTTTTTCCTTACCAACTTCTCCCTTTCACCCTTCTCCCTCGCCCCTCTCCCAGTTTCCTTTTTACCCTTTCCATTTTCCCCTTTTTCCCTTTTGCCCGCGCGTAAATCTGTTCATCAGTTTTTTGGTCTTTGGCGCATACATACGAATATGCCTTATATATATATATATAGAATAAAAAAGTCTGTTTGTATATCTCTTTGTTGGTTTCGTAAATATCTCGACACCAGCCCCACCTAGCGGGTATAGTTTTTGCAAAAATATTTCTTTTCACGTAACTAATATTCATATTCTGAATATGAACCAAATCGGTCCATAAATATAATTTTTCTAAATATCTCAACCCCAGCGCAATCTAGCGGGTTAATTTTTTGCAGAGATAATTCTTTCCATGTAAGTAAATTTTATTCCGAATATGAGGCAAATCGGACCATAAATACAGTTTTTCGAAATATCTCGACGCCAGCGCCACCTAGCGGGTCCAAACTAATTCGGAAACCTTCCCTGGCATGCGTCCAACCATTCCCCAAAGTTTCATCGCTATCGGATGAACGGTTTAGGAAGGCATAAGAGACATACAAACATTCATTTTTATATATATAGATTTAATTAAAATTTTTTCAATTTTATTGTAATATTATTATTAAAAGTTTAAATTAAGTTTTAAAAAATTGAAAATATCTATATTTTTAAACTTTGATCTGCTTCCCCACCCACAAATACTGCATCCAAAGGTTTTTTTTTGCTACTTGCACTTCTATTACTACTACTTTTAGGAAGACAAAAAAAATTTAGTTAAAAATATGATATTGGAAAGGGGGAGAATTTGAGGATAAATTTTTTTTAAATGGTAAACTAAGCATGTACGCATGTATTGTGCTTAATATAAAGTGGGGTTGTTTGCAAAATTTTGAGAAATTTGACCCAATGAAACTACCTACCCGACCTCCTGTAAACAATGAAGCTAAAATTTTACCAACAAATTGAGTTTGTAGCAAATTTCATCAAATTGGTTTATCCAGTCAAAAAGTTATTAAGCTTCAAAACGTACGTACGAACATTACCTTCTTTTTTTTTTTGTTTTTCTGGGGTCCCTGGGTCATGAAACGTCGTGAAATTAAAAAATCCCAAACCCCATTTTTTGGTTACCATACTTTCCTTCTTGCAGCATAGCTCTAAAGTATGATCCCGAAAAGTAAAAATTACATTAAAGACAAGTTCACAATTTCAACAAGACGGTCACGTAACTTTTTTAATCTTTCATATCTCGACAAGCGTTAGTCGAATAAAAATATATTTTATTAGCTAAAATTTTAAGCCTTTCGTACTAAATAAGATACCTTCTTTTTCTCATTTTTTGAAAATCGATCGATTTACAACTGATTTATAGTAAAAAATTGGTGAGATAATTAACTGGATTTCATCTACACAACTGTTAAACTAATAATTCATTTAAATAAGTAAAATTTTTTTTTCATATTTTCAACGCTAATTAAAATTATTGTAAATAAATTAAACTGTGAATATTAAAAAATTAAAATAATTAGAATAATGATTCCTCAATCTGATCTTGAGATTACATAAATGTTTCTTAAAATACATTATATGGCGGAAAAAAGTAAAAAGAAGAAGATATCGACTCTATTAATATTTTATACGTCATTTTATTTATTATTTTGATACGCAAAATCCTAAAATGAATAGTGAGGTCTACTTTTTTGTTTCACTTACATATCTAAAATTATAAAAAAATTTCAATTTGTATTTTTATAACGCTGTGTTAAAAAGAATAATGCATTTTTTCAAAATTCAAGTAGTAATGATTCTATGTTTATTTTATCAGAATAATTCTGCGTACATGTGAACCCGGAACTGTTTCTACCCCGACTAGATCGCTCGTCTAAGGGACACCATAATTTAGATTAAGGGTACAACACCTGGCATGTATACATATAAAAATAATCTCGTTTAAAATCAGCCGAGCTCCTTGAGATAACGGATATTAGTTAAACTAATAGTAGTAAGTGTAATAGTGTGCTTGTATCTATCTGAATGTATGTTAATCATTAATTGCAACAACTAAACGTAGTTAAAGCTGTGTAGGCGAGTCAGAAAAATGTTTATCTTTCATTAAATTAACGGATTAATGTGTACGATCGTTTAAATAAACTTTTAATATAAAACATATAATTAAAAACAGCGATAAAAGTTTTTAAACATGTTGAAATAGTTAAATTTATTTACGATCAGGCTATCCTTGTTTTATTCTTTTAACGTTACTATTATTTTATAGTCTATTATATATTTTTAACAATGATAACTTAACATTTAAATACTTTATATTAAATAAACACGTAAAAAATAAACTAAATTGTTATAATATTTTATCTGGATAAATATATATATTTATAAAAACCATTGTTTTAATAGAATTGATAATTCCTTTAACGGTGTAATATTTTTATTACGTTCTTAACAAAATATAAAAGGATTTTTATGATATCAAACACACGATTTTAACCTTAAGAACATTTTAACTTAATACATATCCATTTTAAAACACTACTTTACACAACATCAGTAATAATAGCCGTCACGTACTTAGTAACTATAATCTTAAAAAAAATTAACATTTTTAAAAACTATATTTCATTTTATTAACTAATTGTTTCTATTCACGCTATTTTATGTATTTATTCATAAGTAGTTATATAATTATACTTACCGTAGATTAATATCTACGGTAAGTATAATTATCTGATAAGCCTAATTTCTGATATAAAACTATTTAAAAATTAATTTTCCCAATGAGTAGATGTACTGTTATATTTGTAATCAATTTTGTATAAAATTAAAATTATAATAAAAAAGCTGACAACTGTTGTATGACTTTCCCTTTAAAGTCGCATTCCGGAAAGTCCTACTACTGCGGATAGTTTCTGATACACGGATTACACAAATTCAATCTAAAATATTTATCATTTTATTAAAAATATTTTTTCGTTTATTTAATTTAATGATTCTAATTAAAACGCGCGCACATACCGTATTTAATTCGAGAGGGTGTGGCGGTACTACCGGCGACGGTCGCCACTAACTAAACAAATGAAATTCCTCAACTTACAAAGAAAAGATTTCGCTTTCCCGGTTGGAATACTGGTGTAGCCACGAGCCTTAACATACCAGTCAACCGGGATTATAACGTACCGAGTCAACCGGGCGATCGAGTTCGACCCAGCTAGACCGAGTCACTTTTTTACACTTTAAATATTATTCATTAATTTAATTCTAACGTTCATTTGTGACGTCACAACATAGTAGTAGTTTAAAACATTTTATGGGGTGGGAATTGATTTTGCAATTTTTTTTGCAAATATTGTTATTTTTTAATTGTTAACAAGTGTCCAACAAAAATATGACCTTCATTAGATGAAATCTCAGATACTGAGGATGACCATGCTTTACAGCCTCATCCTCTTGACTTTTTAAGTTGAAAATTTAACGGCATCAATGCCCCATATGTAGAAGTAATCTGACAAAGTTCGGTAAAAATCGGTTCAGTAGTTCTGGAGATATAAGGTGATTTAGAGGCCAACATCGAACACAAGTAAATACGAACATTAACATATGGAAAATTTCCATATGTTATGTTATGTTATGTTTTTTGGGTTCCTTAGGAGTCAAAACGTCAAGATCCGGTGAAAACTGCATATACTCAAACTGGACCGATTACAATACGTTTCCTTCTACAGCTATGGTTCTGCTATAGCAATAGACAGGAAAAAAATACACAAAAAAAATGTTATAAGTAATATAAAATGCAAAAAAATATATATAAAATCTGATAATAATAAATTTAAAAAAACTAATAAATCTTCCCGACCTTATAATTTTAAAAAACTTTTTTTAATACAGAAGAATAAATTAAATAAATATTTCGAAAGGTTTAGGTACGAATTCCGGTTAAGTTTAAAAATAGACTTAGTTTACATTTTTTTTAGTATTTTTTAACTATTGATAATTAACAAATAACAATTCATTCTCGAACTGAAATTCATATTTTTTATTTTATATAAAAAAATGTAGAACAGCAACATTAAAGTAATTAAAAAAAAACAATAACTGTAATGAATAACCTGACGGGACACCACGACTTCCTTGTATGCCTGTTAAATTACATATACACAACCTTAAAAGTACTTCAAATTTTATTTAACTAATTATTATTTATTGTAATACTGTTTTTTTTTTACAGTCATAGGTTAATTAATAATAAATCAATATATTTAAATGAAAAAAAAAAGTTAAAAAAAGGGAATGAAGTCGAATTTGAACCGATGTTTTTTCCCCTTGTGAGATCAAAATATTTCATCAATTAAATTTTTTTATTTGACTACAACTCTGGAACCGATGAAAATAAGTACCACTTATGACATATCATTGAAAAGCTGTCAATAAGGGCTTGTTACTGCAGTTAGGCCAAATCTAAATTTGTTTGGATTTCGAGCTTTTTCGGACATTTTTGGTTAAGTCGATAGCATTCAAAAGGGGAGGTGCACAACTATAACAATCCTAAATCCAAAATTTCAACATCCTACGGCTAATCGTTTTTGAGTTATGTGAGATACATAAGTACGTACGTTATGTACAGACGTCACACCGAAACTAGTCAATATGAATTCAGGGATGATCACAATGGATATTTCCGTTGAAATCTGAAAACCGAAATTTTTCGCGATTACAATACTTCCTTGTAATTCGTAGAAATTTTCGCGATTACAATACTTTCTTGTAATTCGTAGAAATGTAATAAAAATATAAAATGTTACAAAAAAATGAATAATATATTTTTTTGGTTTGATATCACCACATAAACATATGGAATTAGTACATTGTAGCGAGTGAAAAATGCCATGCCTGACCGGGACTCGAACCCAGGACATACGAATGAAAGGCGAGATACTACTACTCCGCCAGGGAGATTGGAAATTATAATATTTGTTACAGTATTGATTTTAGGTATGTATAGGTATAATAGGTAGATAAATAGGTATAAATAACACATAACTATAGTCAATTTCAAATCAATACAATTTGAGGAAGTACAAATTAGAAAAAACAAAACACGTAAAAGAGTTTCTGGCTTAGATTGGAAAAACTAAATACATGATTGTTGCTAATGTGAACAGTAGAAAGCTGTCTTAAACAATAAACCGCTTAAAGTACATCAGTTTAAATGGTTTTAAATTTTAAAGAAAACTAGACTTAAACAAAGAAGACTTATATTTAATTTGTACAAGAATCAGGCTTCAGTGATATAAAATGAGGGTGTAAAAATGGTATTTAAAAGAAAGGAATCTAACTCTACTCCCCCCCTCACCATAAACGGTTGCTTTCCAACTGTACATAGAAAAAGCAACACTGGAATGATAGATCAAATTTCAAAAAGAAGTATCCATTCGAGGAGAAAAAGAAATTATATGCTTCACTGATCTCTTTTAGTACGCCTACAAACCAAAAATGAGTTACAAAAAAAATTTAAACGATATGAATTTGTTGCTGTGAGAGAAATACAATTTGAAAATAGATAACAAATAGGTAATGATCAAAGGTACTGAATTGTAAGAAAAATAAGAAATTAAATGTTTCGGTATGGGATCACTTTTCGAGAACCTGGAAAACTTTATTACTTCGAAACTTAACAAAAAAAATAGAAAAATAAATTGAATAAGTTTAAAAATAATTGAATAATAATTAAATTAAAATAACAAATTGAAAAATAAAAAATAATAATTGAATAGATCAATGAAGTTAAGTCGACATCAAAATCAGACTGGAACAAGGAAGGAAAGGTTAATACAAAACAAATGTTTATTACCAAATACAGACCTAATAGTTACAACAAAAAAAAAAAAATATCCTTTCACCCAACTGATATTTTCAATGATTTCTTATTTATTTTGTACAGGAAGTTTCTCTGTTGACTTGTAATCTGTTTTCTATATAAGTTAAATGAAAATATTGCTTTAAGAAAATTTATATTATCATCACACATGATTTAAAGATATATTTAATTTTTACCTCCTTGTACGAAATGAAGGAAGTATTGTGATCACGAAAAATTTCGGTTTTCAAATTTCAAAGGAAATATCCATTTTAATCATCCGTGAATTCATTTTGACTAGTTTCGGCGTGAGGTCTGTACGTACGTATGTATGTATCTCGCATAACTCAAAAACGATTAGCCGTAGTATGTTGAAATTTTGGATTTAGGATAGGACTGTTGTAACATCTAGTGTGCACCTCTCCTTTTGATTGCAATCAACTGAACCAAAAGTGACCAAAAGAGTCCAAAAAAAATTTGGATTTTGGACTAATTCTTAATTGCAGTAATAAGCCCTCATTGAGAGCTTTTCACAGTATATCATTGCAGTATATAATTGCAGTAATAAGCCCTCATTGAGAGCTTTTCACAGTATATCATAAGTGGTACTTATTTTCATTGGTTCCAGAGTTATGACCAAATAAAATTTTAATTTATGAAATATTCGGATCTTACAAGGGGACGGGCACATCGGTTCAATCCGACTTCATCTCCTTTTTCTAACTTTTTTTTTAAATTTAAATATATTGATTTATTAATAATTATTAACCTTTGATTTTTAAAAAAAATTATGATAAATAATAATTCAATAATAACAATAAAAAAAATATCAGAAGTTATTAATAAAATAAAATTTTATGTACTTTTCATTTAAAAAAAAACTGTGTATACGTAATTTAATAGTCGTACAAGGAAATCTTGTGGTGTCCACTTCAGAATTTTTGTATTCATCTTTGTCTAATACAGTTTTCTTACGAAGTAACTCTGATATAATTCTGATATGTTAACTAATTTCTTGCGCTTAAAAAAAATCTAGGAAAACTTAAGTAAAAAAAATCCTAAACATATTCCCTCATCTCGGAAAATCTTTCCTTATGTTGGGTAGCATTCTCTTTACGCCATTTCTCTGCGTTTATTTTTTTATTTTCTCAAGAGGCAGACTTCTGGCGAACAGTTTATGTATATATACTATGATTTGAACTTTTAAAAGTAGAAATTTAAAGCAGAATTGAAATTTTATTATCTTTTTAATGCATTTTTAAAATTCAGCCTTGTAAAAAAAATAGTTTTATTTCTTTTAACACCCGTTTTTCCTATTTTTTTTTACAGTGAGGCGATAGGGATTTCGTATGACTTTTACTACTCAACGCCAACTTTTCAGAGCGAATGTAGTAATGTCAATCTATAGAGCGTATAAAAGACTGGGAATAGAAGTAGGAATCTCCGAATGAAAGGTAACAACCATTTCATCAATATTATATTCAAATAATTTATTGGTACAAAACGAAAGAACAATTTTAAACTAAGTGTTCCGTTTTCATGTAACGTGTGACTTTTTTCCTTGTACCGTTCATTTTTGCTAGACTATTATCATGTAGAATAACGCTATGATATTATTATTATTAAAACTATATATAATAAACATTAAATTATTATAATCAATACAGTCTCACGAGGGTGAAAAATATAGATAAAAATTATTATCAACCGTATCTAAAAACATAACTAAGCACGCCTAACTTTCATTATGTGCGACCCACTGGCCTTTTTGAAGAACAAATAGGTTTAAGAACGAATGTGAATTGAACTGGCTAGCGAAGCACGCAGCAAGCAGTCTTGATGCGATATGCAATTTCCAGCCGGAACCTACCCACCTACAGTATAGCGTAGTATATTGTAACAGTCCTTATTCGTGATACAGCAATAAAGGTATTATGTTGTTTGTGTGGCTACAGTCGGCCATACCAGACGAAGCAGACGAGGTAAACAAGGAGGATGACGAGGAGGAGAGGGAGGTTTGTTATACAGGTACTAGATAGGCTAAGTATGGGGAAGGTATTATTCTGAGGAAGTTTACAATACAGAAGAGGTTTGCAACTATGTAAGATAACAAACAGATAGGGAAGGGAAGGTAAGGTAAGTAAGAAAAGAAACAGTCTACTGATTTTAAGATATAATTTTAAAGCCTCACGTTTTTACGTAGAACTTTACGTACATATATACTAGACAATAAAGATGGTTGCTGTAAAATATTATGATTACCACGCGTATATTCTATTAGGATTATAATTTTAATTATTTGGGTCAGTCCGTGCTAAAAAGAAAGCGACTTAAAAAAGCAAATCTCTTTTTTAGTTTAAAAAAAAATTATAATCATAAAAAAAATTCTGGATTCACACGTTTAGAGTGAAAGAATGAACAACAAGATAGATTCAATACTGAAATATTCAACTGAATTAAATTCCTTATTTTATAAAATGACTTGTAACATGCATATTTAAAAACAGAACGACATAATCGAACTGAAGAAGCCCTTCCTTCTGGTTTTTTCTTTTTTTTTAATTCATAAATTTCATTGTTTCCAAATTTTCAATTCCAACATATTTTTCATAGTCCACTTACAAATATTAAAACAGAAAAACTTGGAAAAAATGGAAGCGAGTACACAGAAGATGCTTTACAAGCTGTGAAGGGGGTCTTGAAATAAGCAACATAGCATAACAAAATACCCTAGTAGACGTTACAAAAGAGACGTAACTTAGCTGTTAGAACTTAATATAAATTAGAACTTCCGATAATTCTTTCGATAAAAGCGTCCTTCATTCAGTAAATTCATTCATCTCGATGTTCATTCATTTCTGATGTGTTCTTCCATGATACTTTGTCCACTCAAATAAACAAAAAAGTAATCTGATGTGAACACCACATGACTTCCTTGTAAGCTTATTAAATTACATATACACATTTTAAAAAAAATGAAAAGTACATAAAATTTTATTTCATTAATAACTTCTGATATATATCTTTATTATTGAATTATTATTTATCGTAAAAGGTTTTTTACAAAAGTTAATAATTATTAATAAATCAATATATTTAAATTAAAAAAGAAGTTAAAAAAAGGAGATAAAGTCAGATTCGAACCGATGCGCCTTCCCCCTTCTAAGATCCAAATATTTCATTAATTAAAATTCTGTTGGCTGCAACTCTGGAACCAATGCAAATAAGTACCGCTGATGACATATATCGTTGAAAAGCTCTCAATGAGGACTTACTATTGCAGTTAAGAAAAGTCCAAAATCCAAATTTGTTTGGATTTTGGGCTTTTTTAGACACTTTTGGTTCAGTCGACTGAAATCAAATGGAGAGGTGCGCAACTAGATGTTACAACAGTCTTAAATCCAAAATTTCAACATCCTACGACTAATCGTTTTTGAGTTATGCGAGATATTTACGTACAGACATCAAGACGAAACTCGTCAAAATGGATTCGGGGGTGGTCAAAATGGATATTTCCGATGAAATCTAAAAACCGAAATTTTTGCGTTCACATGTTCTTCACTTCATACAAGGAAGTAAAGAAGCAAGATTAAAAAGAAAAACCAAAGAAATTTACCAGTATTCTTACTGCAAATAAAATGCAAGAATTAGAATAAACTTAACGAAGTAATAAAACGCTAGTTTGTTAAACATAAGACCTTGACTAATAATGACACATTACTACTACCATTTAAAGAAAGAGATTTAACTTTGTATCTGATGAAAAATTTTGTTTATTGAACTATAAACAGATTTTTTATTGCAGTTTAATGATCCAGAAATCAGTTATGACATGTAAACGTGTATTTTGCAGTATGGTACCTGAGGTATGCGGAAGTGAGCAAGGGAAGAAACACTGTGTTCAAAAGATGCGTTGAGGGTCGCTAGAACTGTTTTTAATTAATTTGCAAATGGTATCGTCTCCGCCTTTCATCCGGAGATCAGGCATTCGAATCCCGGTCAGGCATGGCATTTTTCATAAGCTACAAATTTCTATTCAAGCTAAATGATTATAGCAGTCGATGCCAGCACAACATTAAAAAAAAAATTGAACAATTTTTTATTTAGTTTTAAATAAAGAGATTATTTTACTTTAGTGAAGTATAGAACGAACTTCTTTTTAATTGTTTACTTTCATATTATTTAATTCTTAAAGATGTTTACCATACTAAAAAATAATGATTTTTATACAGAGTGAACTTCGTAAGGAACTTTCATTACCTATTCGACTCGTGAAAATAATGGAAAAAGTTCATATAAAAACATATGTCCTAAAATGCTTCGTTTGCGAATTATGTTTAGTGAAAGATTTTACTCGGATTCAGCTATCCCGATGAAATGAGGTACTGAAATTTTTAGGATGTTAATTAAGAAGGAGAATTAGTAACTTCTTAAGGTTTTGACCTAGAAAATCGAATAAAATAGGTCCCAGAACTGTATCTGCAGTAGTTTTTGAGAAATCTGGGATGAAAACCAATAAATTGGGATAAAAAACCCTGTTTTTTATGTTTGACATGCAATAATTTTGTTAAATGGGCAATAAACACATAAAACTTGTAGAGAATTTAATTCTGAAGAAAATGGTATAAAGAAAATTTGGAAAAATTCGAATTTTATTTAGAAACAATACATTACACTACGTTTGTTAAAAAAGTACTTATTAAATGTAAACAAAAACAAATACTGCTGTTTAAACATTTTAAAAACCCTGAAATTGCACAACAATTGTAAAATAAGAATAAATAAATAATAATTAATATTGGTATAAGCTTTTTATCAATGACGGAAATACAATAAATTATTTGAAATTTTATTATTTCAAAATTGGTAACAAAATAACAACAGCTGATCAGCGCAATACTCTATTAGTGTTTAAATAATTCTGTAAGGTAAAGTATATCGGGTATTGTGAACTGTTATCGAAGGTTTTCTGAGAACTTTAGTTTGACTGTGATCGGTTATCGTTAAATGCCGTACTCATTTACAAAAGAGGAATAAAGTGATATGGAAATGCTACAGCTTCTGCAATAGAATATGAAATACGTTTTCCGAATCGCAGGATTTCACATCCCAAAACAATTAGCTCGACTTTTCGCAATCTTCGGGAAACAGGTTTACTAGCAAGTATTCGTACCAGCTGAGAACGATCTGTATGACGCTGTTATTGATGAAAATATTATCGATGCAGATCAGAGCAGTCCAGACGTCAGTACACGATGTCTTTCTAAGCGGATCACAGTTTCACATTTGATGGTTTGGAGAACACTTAAAAAAAAAAACAAATTTTATCCTTGCCATAAACAGCCAGTTCAACATCTACTCCCAGGAGATGGTCCGCTTCACTTGGACTTCTGCAAGTAGTGGAATACAAATCGCAACTATAAAGTACGTTTTGTTTACTGACGAAGCAAATTTCACTCAAGATGGCATCCACAATTTACGATAGCACACATGGGAGAAGTAAATCCTCATGAAACGGTGGAAGGCAATTTTCAAAACTGATTTAATGTCAATGTATGGTGCGGCTTTCTTCACAATCAGCTGTTTGGACCGTTAAATATTACCTGGGAGCTTAAACGCTGAGGACCACATGCACTTTCTTTAAGAATTGCCACAGCTGCTTGAAGATGTTCCTCTAGCGCGGAGAAACTAAGTATGCTTTCAGCACGATGGCGGGCCTCCCTACTTCTCTTTTACCGTTTCCACTCACTTAAATCATCATTTCCCTGAGAAAAGGATCAGTCGTGGAGATTTACATTCCAGGCTACCAAGATCGCCTGAACACGTTTAGATTTTTACGTCTGGGGATGGATGAAAAATATATACAAAATAAAAATACATTCTCGTGAGGAATTAATTGTCCGTATTTTGGATGGGGTCTGAGCAACATAAGGACGCTCTTGAAGAACTAAAAATTGCTACAACAGAAGTACAGAAGCGTTGTCAATAAATGTGTTGAAAATGGCGAACTCATTTTTGAACATTTATTAAAAACTTGTACGTATAATGAACTTTGAGCTAGTATGTAATTTCTAAATAAAATCTTACACAATTCTGTTCAGAATTAAATCCTCTAAAAGTTTTATTTAAACATTTTATGTTTACTACTATTTTACTATTTTTTTAATTCTTTCCATTATTTGCAATGAAATTTTTAGGATTAAATTCTTCAGCTTTTTTTTTTTTTTTCAAAAATGGATCAGTAATAATCAGTACTACGTTATATAAATATGTACAAACACGCGTTGATTAAATGACTAGAACTTTGAACAATACGTTGTCTTTTATATAACAAATGAACAGACGTGTAATGTTTTTTCTTTTATACCGTTATTTATATTTATAATTGAATGAAATATATCAAACTATTAATCGATTGTTAACAATAAAAAAACATGCCATATTTTAATTATTTTACATTCTGCAAACTATAGACTTACGCTCAATTATTCGCTATTTTTAAAAATGGGAAATGAATTTTGAAGCAGGTGAAAAATGTAAAGTCTGGCCGAAATTCGAACACAGAACCTTTCCGGATTAAATGCAGATAGGTACCACAGAAGTAGGAAGTTGTATTTCTAAATACTGTAGTAATCTAACTGTTATAGTCGGTTTCTCTTCTAAAGTGAGTAAAATATGTCACAACAAATATACGTAATATTTCAGAAATGTATAAGAATTTTTTCAAAAATAAAAATAAAATTTTAACTTTTAAAAGTTGCAAGTACTACGGAACCGTATAACTTTAACGTACTAATAATTTCAAGATTTGGTTAAGATTTCTTAATCTTGGTTAAATATAGATTAAGATTTCTTTCAGTAATTTAGATTACTTCTGGCTAGTCTCAGGCCAGTTACTTCTGAGATATTGTTCGTTAACTGAATCCTAATGACCAAAAGTAGAAATGACTTTCCAAAAAATAAGAATGAACTAAATAAAGAATATCTCTATCCCAACTCAAATTATCTATGAGAAATTTTAAAAATAAAACGCGCTGGTTTTACAAAAATTTTAAAAATAAGAAATTTTCATTAATCATGTATATTGAAGGAATTAAACTTTGAAAAACTAAATGTATCATCCAGTCGATAAGACAAACTGAAGATATGACTTGTGATAAATCAACTGATAAAACATTTTTCTGATTAGAGAGAGAGAGTAAAAAAAAAAAATAATCTCCAACAAAAAGAGTACATTAGTTCTTTATTTTACACTATCTGTCCTAGTCTTTTTTACACCAATGTAAATCATTTGAGGTATAGTAGACACCAATTGGAGTTGCTTACTTTGATAGTAGTAAAGTTCATTATATATTCAAGAGTCAGTCCCTGTAGTCAAAAAAATAAAAATGTAGCTTAAAGGGCTAAACATCATCAGAATTACAAAGGGTTTGGGAACGATGATATGCATCAGATTTCACTCGGTGAACAAGGCTGTAGTAAACCACTACCATTCATTATTTTCCTTACGCATGGCATAGTTTTTAGTAAGTATTGGAGATAGAATAGTTAAATTTCCGCATTATGGATGCGGCCGAGCAACTTAAGGACAGTCCTGAAGAACCAAAAGCGTAACGAAAGTTGTACAGAATCATTCCCAGAAATATGTTGAAAATTGTTTATAAACCGGTATGTATAATATATACACAATCGAATGACTGATAGAGAGTAAAAGTATTAATTCAAAGTATATTATTTTTAGCTAAATAGAAAAATCAAACCACATCATATTTTTCTTTTTTCTTATCAATTCATATCGATTTAGCTTTATAATAATTTAACTAATCAATAATTAATCAAAATGAATTGAATTAATTAAATGAATTACTATTTCTTTCTCAAATCATGTCTCAAGCTGGTTAAAAAAAAAAAAATCTGATGTAGACACCTAATGACTTTCTTGTACGCCTATACATACACATTTAAAAAAAAAAGAAAAGTACATAAAATTTTATTTCACTAATAACTTAGGAATTTTTTTACATTTTTATTTTTATTATTGAATTATTATTTATTGTAAAAAAAATTACAATCACAGGTTAATAATTATAATAAATCAATAATTTAAATTAAAAGAAAAAGGAAATGAAGTCTGATTTGAACCGGTGTGTTTCTCCTTCTACGATCCAAATATTTCATTAATTAAAACTTAATTCAGCTAAAACTCTGGAACAAATGGAAATAAGTACCACTTATTTCCATTTATAAGCTCTCGATGAGGACTTATTATTGCAGTTAAGAAAAAGTCGAAAATCCAAGTGTTTTTGGATTTTGAGCTTTTTTGGATATTTTTGGTCAAGTCGATTGCAATCAAAAGGGAAGGTACACAACTAGATGTTACAACAGTTCTAAATCCAAAATTTCAACATCCTACGGGTAATCGTTTTTGAGTTATGCGAGATTCATACGTACGTACGTACAGATGTCACGCCGAAACTAGTCAAAATGGATATTTCCGTTGAAATCTGAAAACCGAAATTTTTCGCGGTTTCAATACTTCCTTGTACTTCGTACGGAAATGTAGAAAAGTGGCGGATACAAGTTTTACCGAAATCAATTTTTTATAGTTGAAACATCAACCTTTAACACGCCAGTTTAGCAGTCAATTCCATAAATCTTTAACTAAGTATATCTCAACGGAATTTAATAAACTTTGTATAACTGATAATTAGTGTGGTAAAATCTAGACTTAGGGAAATTGTAATTATCAAGTAGAACAGCCAATCATAAAATGATCTTGAGAATACTTATCATTTACTTCCTATTACTAAGAATGAATATGTAAGAAGGGGGAAATGAGAGAGCTTTGATACGCGTAAATATTCTCCCCATTAATTAACTACTGTAGTCAACCGCCACTTTTTAGGTATCGAAGCAATAATTACTAATAATTAAGTATTAGTAAGGAATTACTATGAATTATCTGTACTTCTAAACCGACCGTTACTAAATTTGTCTTACCATGTTATAATTGTGCAAAACTGGTTATAATGTAAATCTGATACGTATGTTCTTAGATTCGTAATCCGAAATGAATAGGAGATAAATTATAATAAAGGATATTAGGGGTGACGAGAATATTAAAGTAAAGGGTGCCAACTTACGGAACGTGAAATTTTAGTATAATTCATTAATGACTGGCAGCACGGTAATACTGTCCAAATTTTAGGATTTAAGTGTCTTAGCATAATATAACAAAAATAATTGTAATTGGCTGATAAAAAAAAAACCAAATTCGTAGTAGAATGACGAATAAAACATATTTTTAGAACATAAATTTCAATTTAAAAATATAAATTAATTCATAACGTAAGCTTATAACTTGTGTATATAAATATGATTCAAAAATTTTATAGGCTAAATAAATTCGTAAATCAGACCGGGATTCGAAACAGGGCATAGCAGATTAAATAAATCTGCTAATGCTGTGAAAAATAAAACATCTGTCATACAATTCTAATTAAATACAAAAATCGTCTTACCTTTATACCATTAATTAAATAACATTTTTAATAATAATGTTAACCCACCGGGGTAGTCTAGTGGTTCGTCGCCAATCAGTTGTGTAAAAGATGATTTTCGAAGTCGAAGGTTCTGAGGTAAAAATCTTAGAAAAAGTTAGTTGTTTTATATGTATTTGAATACTAGACAGTGGATACAGGTGTAGTTTGGTGGTTGAGGTTCAATTAACCACACATCTCAGGCACGGTCGGATTTACTCAGTACAAGACTACACCTCATTTACATGACGTACATATCATCTTCATTTCATCGGGCTTCATGGAGGGGGTTGCTTATTGTTCACTAGTTTAGGGTTCGTGCTTCCGCGAACTCGGTTAGCTAGTTCAGAGGGCAACGATGTAGGACATTCATGATGTCCGGATGAGGCCTACAGCGAAGGCAAAAGCTGAGTTTATAAAACACCGATGTAAATGTCTACCGAGGCATTTACATCAGTGGCATCCCAACGAGGCCTGGCTTGTTACTATGAGATGTAAAAAGTTACGAGGGCGAAAGACGACTCCTGTTAAAGCTCATCAGAGCTAGGAATGGTGGTAGGGGGGAGGGTGATGGCGACCGGAAGCGTCAAAAGGCGGGTGTCTTCCTCTACGGAGTTGAGATGTTCACTAGAGTTGAACAGACTGCAACGTACACATTAGGAAAAAGAATTATATTACTGTTTTTATTGTAGGGTACAATAAAAAAGAAAGGTTTAGTAAATAAGAGAATGTGCTGAAGGGTTAGAGTAACACCTTAACTAACACTTTATCAAACTACCCCTAATAAACTTATTTTCCTCATATAAGAATTTTTCTTAGAAAACTTCATAGAAGTTTGTTTAACAGCCAATATTTATCATCAGATAAAGATAACGATATAAATACTGAAATACCCAAGTTATCATCTACTAAATAAAATAAAAAATAAAAAATAAACACTTCCTTTAATTCTACCATTAATTCATTTAATCATTGAATATATTTTAATAAATATTCTAGGATATCGTAAAAATAACTTACAAATATGACAGTATTATTCAATGGATTAAATTATTTTTAAACAGAAGAATTATTTTGTGTATCAATATGCAGAGATACGTCAGTAAGTTTCATATTTGATCCCTTTTCAAGGTCTGAATCATTTTACAAAGAAATTACTGCATCTAATGACCGCCTACTTAAAACAGTAGAGAGAAAAAACCAAACTTGAAAAAAATATAAAAATAAATTTTGCATTAAACGAAGAAATAAAAAAAATAAAAATGAGAAAAATGAAATAAAAGAGTTAAAAATATTTGGAGGCAGTCCAAATTATAACATAAATCTAAATGGATATCTAACAAAACATAAGATAATAAAAAATGAAAATATTTTTACATTATTATAGATATTAACAATCTGAATAATTTAACAAGATAACTAACGGAACTAAAAACAAATTAGATTAAAAAAAAACTAACAACCAAATAATCATGAACACAAAATAATAATAATTTTATTTTTAAAACCATAACTGTTGAAATCATTCAAATTTCTTCCGTTATAAGATTATTAACAGATCATGAAATCACGTCATCAGATAATGACAACATTCTTTCAAAATTCTAAATAAGGAAAATCTTCTTTTTTTTATAACCGATTAATAATAATTCTTTTAACGAAAAAACGAATAAAAAAAATCAATTTAAGAAAAAGTTGATTATAATAAATAAATAATTACTTCTTCATTCAAACACCACAACAAAGCTATATTACACCGTAACATGAGGTTTTTTCACTTCGTAGTATCGTAATGAAGAAACTATTATTATCGGCTTAGTTTGTTAAATTGCATATTCAAATTAACTATCGACCATATAAAGACATAGAATAAACTCTGATAGAATTAGAAAGTAGAATGAATTAAAAAGAAATAACAGAAAGAAGACGCTATAATAAGAAAGGAAGAAATTGTAAAACATTTATTATCTTATAATTCAATGGCTACATTATTAATAACGTTCTGAGAGTATATATATATATATACGTACATTATTCATTATTTTGCCGTTCATTTCAATGTAAAGATTTACGCCCCCCTAATACTAACTCTATCTCCTGCATTCATTATACAGTACTACAAAATAACGATGTAATAAAAAAAATTAAGATAAAAATATATCAGCCGTTGAAGAATTTTACCATTAAGATAATAAATTTATAAAGGATATATTAGAAAAAGGAGGGCAACATTTAAAAAAGCAGAATAGCACAATGCAAGGACAACCTTTCAAATGAGAAGAAATTTATTTATGTCAAACGTTAAATTGTTATTAATTCTAAGAAATAGTTAAATATAATGATTCATATTTAAACCGTATTATATGATATAATAACGCATTTGAAGACATACATTTTAGGTGTGTATGTATGTGTCGGATCAGATGAGAAGGAAAGTTTATTCGTAGCACGATGTTTGTAAAATATCCAACAACAGGTTTTTCCATACTTTTAATATTTAACATCAAAAACATCTGATTTTTTAATTACTTCCAAACAACACGAATCTTGCTGTTAAAACTCCATCTTTATATTCACAATTAACAAATGTGAAAAAAGCAATAAGTCATTAAAAAAAATGCTAAAAAGAATTGGACAATAAAAAATAAGGTCCTCTTTAGAATGGAAACATAGTACTTAAAAAAAATTGTTATAATTTTATAATTGATCGACAAGATGATTTATGACTTCGTCCAAGAAGAATCAAGAAAATAAGAAATTGATGTATTGACAGTTATCAATAATTAGAATATTTTAATTACATTATGTAAAATGATCGAGAAAGGATAAATGGCTATGAAAAATGTTTTTAAATATCTTACAAAGGGGAGTCTAGATGAAAAAATCTGTAGTTTATTTGTATAATTTTCCAATGCAATATTATTCCAAAATTACGTAAGTTGGTCATTTTGGAAACTTGAACCTGGTTTTGAGGTTTAAATTGAAATATAAATATATTTAAGTTAATCAAAGCAAAATAGTTGAATATATCGTTCAATTCTGAGAAACATTCCGATTTCCTTTGGGAGTTCATTACCTGAAGATGTCTTAAAACTAATTTGTGGGCGAGGAAGTTCGTCTCTTGCTGCATTTTCTCGAGGATAGATTGTACTTCTAATCATCAGGTCTTTTATCTTATTCTTGACCTCTCTTCAGTTTAGGTTTCGTGGGTTAACATGAAATCCCGCTTGATTTATATTAAAGTAGCAGACCCGGCACTGCTTCGCTATTGCTAGATTTGAGTGTATATATATATATAGATTAAGTGAACACAATTGAAAGTTTGATAAAACAATAACAAAATGAACAATACGGAACTAAACAAAATTTAACCTTTCCCCTTTCCATTTTCCAGCATTCCCTCCTCCATTTATCTTTCCGTTATTTCCCTTTCTCTTTTCTGTTTTCCCCTTTCCATTTCCTTTTCCCTGTTATCCCCTTTTTTCTTTTTTACATTTTCCCCTTTTACCTTTTTCGGTTTTTCCCTTTCTACAATTTCCCCCGCGATTAAATAGGTCCAGTAGTTTTTTAATCTACAGCGGACACACATCGGAAACACTGAAATGGAATCGTAAAATATATAGTATAACGTGTGTTGCTTTTACGTCCAACAGATAGCTCTGTTTTAAAAAAAACAAAAACAATTTTATCTGTCACAGGTGTGACATCTTAGATATATAAAAATACACGCGTATTCGAATGCAACGTTGTGTGAACATTTCAAAGCAATCTGTGAAGAACTTTCGAAGATTTAAGATTTTGAACAAACGAACATTTACATTTTTATTTAAATAGATTACGGGAACCTAAAGGTATAGACATCCTTGGCTCGATCTGATGCGGATCATGCCGAGAAGTCTTGTTCCCTATTCGAATGAAATGTAATAAACGTGTTTCCTATTCGATAGTTTAATAATAAGCCTAATAAATAAATAAAGTGTTACGTAAAGCAGAGCTCCTAATTAAATACTAACATTTTAATTACGCCTCCCTCATTACATAGTATAAAATATATCCTCCAATCTGTACAGAACATTTCTTTCCATCACAAAAGCGTACATGCAGCTAGAGATGTGCGAAGTAACGAAACTTACAAAATTTCAAGTGATTTTACAGATGAAATGTTAAAATGACGGGAATTACCTGTTGAAATATTGTTTAATTGATGTTTATTACAAAATTTTTCAGGTATGTGATTCTATGGAATAAAAAGGATTGCATTAATTTATTGTTTTATTCAAACAATTTTGGCCTTTCTTATGGCTGTTAAGTGTAATGAATAATGATGATCATAACATAACCGGGACTAGAGGTTAACACAGTGAAGATGTCATTTATGTGACTGAATTCACATTTCATTTCTTTGGGAAACTGCAACCGTATAATGAATTGTGTCAAAATGTAAACGGAAAGGCACTTTACTCTACACTTTTTACTTTCTTGTATGAAGTAAAGGAATTATTGTGATCGCGAAAAATTTCGGTTTTTAGATTTCAACGGAAATATCCATTTTGACCATCCCTGAATCCATTTTGACTAGTTTCGGTGTGACATCCGTACGCCGAACTAGTACACTTATGGAAGATACATACGCGTGTGCGTATCTATCTCGCATAATTCAATAACGATTAGCTGTATATTGTTGAAATTTTGGATTTAGGACTGTAGCATCATCTAGATGTGCACTCCCCTTTTGACTGCAATCGACTTGACCAAAAATGTCCAAAAAAAGGCCAAAATATAAAAGATTTAGATTTTCGAGTTTTTCTTAACAGTAATAAGCTCTCGTTGAGAGCTTTTCAACGATATATCATTGGATGCAGAGTTACAGCCAAATAAAATTTTAATAATGAAATATTTTGATCTTCCAAGGGAAAGGCACAACGGTTCGAATTCGACTTCATTTCCTTTCTGTTTTTTAATTTAAATATATTGATTTATTAATAATTATTAACCTGTAATTGTAAAAAAAAAACTTTTACACTAAATAATAATTCAATAATGAAAATAAAATGAAAAAAAATTAGAAGTTATTAGGGAAGTAAAATTTTATGTACCTTTAAAAATGTATATTGTAATTTAATAGGCGTACAAGGAAGTCATGTGGTGTCTATATCAGATATTTTTTAATCAGCTTGTGACATGATTTGTAAAATAAATAGCATTTAATTTAATTAATTCTATACATTTTGACTAATTATTGATTAGTTAAATTATTATAAAGTTACAACGATATGAACTGAAAAGATAGTTTTTTCTTGATAATGGATGTATAAGCCATTTTTGACAAAGATTTTTGATTTACGTCAAATCGCATGCAATCATTACTGTTAAAGAACATAAATGCATTTTAAAAGAAAACAAAGCGATAGACCTAGCGAAGTTGTTATTTTGTTTCTTCTAATGGTGCATAAGCTATAAATGGTTAATGGACTGCAGATCCAATTTACGTTCTTATTAGATTCATTACTGTTCTTACTCTATTACGACTATGAATTTAAGAATGCTTTACGAGCCGACGTATCTGTTATAACCAATTTATCTGGGTTAACATTGAAAAATGATTTTCCTACGGTAAAAACAATTACTATTATACCCTGTAGGTTAGATATGGTAGGGCCGATTGGGTACGCGTAGGTGTGTTGGGACAGAAGCTCGAGATTGTTCAAAAGAGTTCTCTCCGTGAAATTACAAGAAGGAAGAAAATAGGGTAGTGTGGAGTCCCGAAAGGGGAGTGGACAGCGAGGGTCTAACAGGATTGTCGACGTTGGGTGCCACAGGGGGACGTCGGAAGCCCTTGCGGAAGGACCACACCCGGAGTAGGCACGCGTGGTGACGATGTGTATCTCAATAGGTGGTTCCGGTACCACGCCGTGGGTGGGGAAGGGTTTTTAGTGGGTCCCCGCCTTACGCGGGAAACCCCACACACTCAGCGGTATGGGCCGCTGGGCGTCTGGCAGCAGATTTTCCCTCCTCCAACACAAAAATAAAAAAGTGGTGTACCTAGGGCGATCGTTTACCCCTCTAAGTTAGATGTATTTAAAACAATCAGATCTTAATAAATATCCTTACTGGATAAATGGAAACGTTTTTATGTATACAATGTAAAAAAGTCAAAACCATTATTTTCTTTGATTAAAAAATCAAAATGGGTTCTTATCCATAAAATATGAACTCAGACCTTATAACTAATGTAATTGATTCACGAAAATTTGGGGAGAATTTATGTTTTTAACACGTTTTTTCTTTCAATTTGAAACCAATTGTATAAAATATTGTGTTATGGAAAAAAAAAATTGTTTCAAAATGAGTAAAATTTGAACGTGGATTTTTAATTATTATAGCAAACGAGGAAATCACACCGCACCGAAGTGGAAAAATATAATTTTCACAAAATACTTGTATACTGATTAAATCTAATTAAGGAAAATTCGATTGAATGAATTCACGTGATTTTTCAGCAGTTAAAGTTAATCTTGATTTCCTAACAAAACAAAGCTGGAATAAACGCTTGAAAAACAGAATTTTGATTCTTAAAAGTATTCGTCATTTTAAAATAAATAATTTTTATTTCTGTTAATAATTAAGTGAAATAAATAAAAGAGAAGCCATTTTTTAATGAAATCATTGTTAAATAATTTCCGGAAATGTCCGCAATTAAATTACATTCACCATATTATTAAAGCAAACGAGGCTTAAATCCGGTTTTTTTTCAAAATAAATTTATATTAATAAAAAAATCAATATTTATTTTTAAATGATGGAAAATAAATATTATAATCTATAATAAAGATAATGGGTGCACAATTGATAAACTTAATTTAATCGTAAAGTATATGTAAAAAAAAAGCTTAATATTGTTTTAGTTGTTTTGAAAGTCACAATCATCTAAAGTTTAACCTAAAAACTGGTATAGACTACAAATAAAATAAACTACTTATAAAAAAACACAAAAATATTGAGGTAAAAAAAATCGTTAAATTATTAAATTGTTTCATTTCTTGATAGAATCACGTATCAAACGTTTAGATTATTACTATTTTATTAAAGAATTAGATGAAATAATAAAACTAATAATGCAATCGTTAACTATAACTTGGCATCATTCCAGAGTGCGTTGTTAGTCAATTAAAAAACCGTTTGGTTTAATTATAAGAAAAAAGTACAGTAAACCGATAACGCTTCGTTACAATGGCAACGAATGCAATACAGTAATTACCGCAAGATATAATCTTTTTGATACAATAGTGCAAGGACCCCTAACCGGTTGATTAAACCAATAATAATATACAACGATAAATTTAAGGCCTGTTATTTGTATCTTCTGTAAAGCCAACAAAAATATTGTACAGACATTAAAAAATAAGCCGAAAAATCAATCATCAAACTAATGTATAGGTGATATAGGAAGTATCACAATTTTTAACGGGGTAAACTATGGTAATTTAATCAAATATTTTTGTTTCATTATCATTATAACTTTTTTGTTTTCACCTTCTCCCTTAGGCCCGATCCTTCAGTTAAGAATTACACAGCCCAGGGAAGTGTCCTATACTCTAACAGGCCTCCACGTCTCGGCCCGCCGGTCGGATCTTACTTTGGGCCCGTCTCAAACACCTAGAGCAGGATCCATCAAGCCCGGCTATGCCGTCCCTGGGATCTCACTCCGGAAGCCGGGACTCGGTCTTTATGCCACGCCTCTTACGGGGACACCACCAGTAGAGCATCCCCGCCGGGACTCGTACTTCTTCGCTTAGGGGTGCGACAGTCCCCGTGCCTCATCGCTACCGCCCACTCGTGCAAGCACGAGCGAACGGCAGCTCTGCAGAGGCCTGTCCCTCATTCCCGAGCCCCCCGATACTTTTGCTGAAGAACCCTCGTCACGAACCATGCGATGGTATCAAAATTCTTGGAGCTCCGCAACATGGTGGAGATTATGTTTACCACGCTGAGGGGTCCGGTAATTGCCGAGCAAGCTAGGCGGTATTCATCCCACTGCGGGCACCAGAACATCACGTGTTTCGGAGTATCCGGGACACGGATTATCATTATTATTATTAAATAAGAAGATACATCCGCTTAAAATAATTATTAAATAGTTTTAGCGATAAAAATTGTATTTAAAAGGAAATAAAAATTATTTATTTTAAATATTTATAGATTTTATAAAAACTTTATAAATATTAATTTTATTAAAAAATTAACAAATCTATATGTAGATCAACTATCTAGTAATCAATATTTTATTTTATACCCTATTTCATAATCAAGTTTAATGGTAAAAAAAAATTAGGAATTTTGATAAAATTTCAAAAGGAACTAGAATTATTTTTTCCACGGATGATTCAAGAGCGTATCCTATGATATCTTAAAAAAACTTACGTGAAAATAAGGTTCCTACGTTACAGATAATTAGCTAGAAGTGTTAATGATATTCGAGAGACAGGATTTGTAGGTAACAACTGGCTATTTAAATAAAAGCCGGATCAGACATAAAGATAAGCTATGCTACGTTAAGTTTTGTTAATTTGGCATTATACTCGTTATTAAGATGAACTGTGATTCCTTTTTTATCTCTCAAATTTCGTGTTATTTCTGTCGTTTTCTTAAAAGAAAATATTTATCAATCTGAGTAATGTACGTAATTACAGGTGTTTTTGAAAGTATTTATACTGAGTGTGGAGCTTTATGATAGTAAAAATGGACAATAAGAAAAATAAAAAGGAAAGTAAAAGAAACCCTTGAAATGTGATTTTTTGTAGGAGAATGTTAACAATTATATGAGTTGGTAAAATTCGAAATTATCATAAGGTGAATGTGAGACGAGAGAAATTTGTGGCAAGAGTCATGTAAAGAGACGAAGTTGATCGAATTGTATTAAGAAATTCAGGTTCAGTTATTCTGATGAAGGAGGGACAATAAAATAGCAACTGCAGAGTAAGATAAAGACTGAACTATCTGAAATAGATAACTGAGATAGATACGTTAAGATTAAACACGATTAGTAAACAACAGAAAGGAAACAATCGAATGAATTATAACTAAAAACAAAAAATCCTGCAGTAAATTCTTCTCTTTTTTCCTGATTCAATTAAATACTTGCAATCTATTCCTTCGATACATTAATAGATATTTTGAATGTCTATAACTGATTTGAAGTAGAGGAAGTTAACTCCTCTATATTACGTTTTATTTTGGCCGGGATCCTAAACAGTTGTCGACCGATGACATAATTTACATTTCATAATAATGAAATGAATTTTTGTTTTTTGTAGCGTGTGAAAAATGCTATGTCTGACCGGTACTCGTACAAGAACCATTGGGTGAAAGGTAAAGACGCTACACTACACCGCCACGGAGATCAGGTAAGTTAATCTTATATTATAATAACAAAAGAGCTGACAACACAGTTGTAAGACTTGAAAGTTCAGCTTGAAAGGACGGCTTTCACACAAAATTTAATTTTAAATATTTATAATTTTAATTAAATATAATATTTTTTCGTTTATTTAATTCATTTAATTTAACTAAAGCGCGCGCGCATACGTATTTAATTCGCACGGGTGTGGCGGTACTAACGACGACGGTCGGCACGAACTAAACTAATTTACATAAACAAAATACGCTTTGTACGGTCGGCAGACCGGTGTAGTCGCAGGCTTAACGAACCAGGTACCGAATCCACTGGGCGAACAAGTTCGAGACACAGCCATACCGAGTTACTTTTTTACAATAAATATTATTCATTTATTTAAATTTACGGTTCACCTGTGACGTCACAACACAGCAGTAGTTTATAGCATTTTTTAGGGTATAGTGCGATTTTTCAAATTTTTTTGGCAAATATTGTTATTTTTTAATTGTTAACGAATGTGCCCGAGAAAAAAATGACCTTAATTAGCCGAAATCTCGAGATACTGAGGGTGACTTTGTCTACAGCCTCATATCCTTGACCTTTTAAGTTGAAAATTTAATGGCATCAATGCCCCATATATAAAAGTAATCTGAACAAGTTTAGTAAAAATCGGTCCAGTAGTTTTGGAAATATAAGGTGATTTAGAGCCCAACACCCCAATACACACACACACACACACACACACGCACACACACACACACACACACACACACACACACACACACACACACACACACACACACACACACACACACACACACACACACACACACACACACACTTACATACGAACATCCAGAAAATTTCCATCTGGTTTTTTGGGTTCCTTAGGTGTCAAGGTCAATCCGGTGAAAACCGCATATACCCAAATTGAACCGATTACAATACTTTCTCTTCTAGAGATATAGCGCTATCTAGACGGGAAAGTAAAAAAGAATCGTACATAATGTTAAATATGAAATTATACAATAAAATAAAAATAAATATTAAAAGTTATAAAACTAACAACCCAACAAAATTATAGAATTACAAAAAAGAAATAAATTATAAAAATACTAAAATTTACTAGGTGGTAAAAGGAAATTAATTAACTATGAATTAATTAATTAAATTAAGAAAATTAAAGACTTACATAATAATTTTGAATAAAATTTATAAACTTTCGACAAAAATTATGAAAAATATTATCTTTAACAGAATTTAAATAAAACACTGCACTGAACATTTTATTATGATATATAAAATAATATTATCAGTGATAAATTTACAGTACATATTTTATCTCATACGTATCGCGAAATATATAAATGTATTCAAAGTAAGGTATTACGTACATATATAAATATTTATAAAACCGTTAAACATCTAAACAAGTGAATTAATTTTACAATCTCGTTGTTAACACAATTCGAATCCAATATTTTATACCGCGCTATTGTTTTTCCAGACTCAACTGTTATACGTAAAACGTATGCGTTCCTTAATTCAATACGTTATAAATATTATACTCATGTTTATATTATGTACAACACACACATCGACTTGGATTTATATAAAACAATGGAGTCACATTCCCCATTAACAACCTTACACATTCACACATAAACAAAGGTATAATATGCAAATTTAGGTGTGTACGTTATCTTGAATAAAGATTCGATCAAATTTATTAAAACAATTTCGTTTGTCAAATTAAGTGATAAATTAATATCGTATAGATATTTAAAATGAGACGAACTACAGTTATTTAGGGCATTAAAAAATACTGCGTGTTTAAATAATAAACACGCACAAACACAAGTAATTTTTTTCTTATTGAAATCAAAGAGGAGATCCTGCTCTGATGAACACACACAATAATGTATTCTACATTATTAATAAAACAAAAGATATTTTTTAACAGTAAACAACTGCTAAAATTGGATATTTAAAAAATGTTAAACAACCAAGTAGGGTAACCTATATATATAATATATATATATCTACCACTAGATTACATTTTACACAAATAGATTTGCAATTTGCAATAACAAATTAACTTCAACACTATATCAATAAAAATGGCATAGAGGTTACATATTGATGAAATGGTTACATACCATGAAAAGGTTACGTATGATTAATAATTACATATAAAATTAAATTAAATTATATTTCGCGCTTCCATAGTCATTCGTTTTTAAGCATTCTCCTTTAAATAACTACTTCAGAATTAAACTTCAGTCCAATTATTATTAAAATAACCGCAAATTTTAATACTTTTTATACCAAAACGCGGACACCAGTGGCGGCTCGCGTATAGGCACTGTGGAAACTTAGTCAGTAGCCATCGCCCAGTTTATGAAAAAGATACAAAGATCTTTGAACGGAACTGTACACTTCACAGTTCCAGCGAAGTGGTGTTTAGCTGTTGTGCGCATGCGCAAATAGGAAGCTTCATGCGAGGTTACAAGGGGGGGGGAGAGAGAGAGAGAGAGAGAGAGAGAGAGAGAGAGAGAGAGAGAGAGAGAGAGAGAGAGAGAGAGAGAGAGAGCGAGAGGGAGAGAGAGAGAGAGAGAGAGAGAGCGAGCGAGAGAGAATGGGAGAGAGAGAGAGAGAGAGCGAGAGAGAATGGGAGACAGAGAGAGAGAGAAAATTTACAACACAACCATCAGAGGATTTTATTACAAAAAAAAAAATTATAAAGATCAGTTAATTTGTTAAAGTTGAACGTAAGTAAAAAAATTGAAAATCTCTTCTTGTCTTTTTGTTAGTAAAAAAATAATTTTATTAGACGAAATTAATATTGCAGTTGAAAACTATGTCACAATTTTTAAAATCCTTTAAAAATTTAGCTTATAAAAAAAAATTCCAAAGTAATCAACAAAGATATTAATGATTAACATGGCTACAGTTTAAAAAATTAGACAGATTTTTAACATAATTTATATATTTTTTATAGATATTAATTAAACATTTTTAAAAATTTTTATCAAAATATTCAAGTTTTTTAAACGTTGAATTTTTACTGAAAAATAAAACTCTGATAAAAACGAAATGATAAGATACGGAAAACAAACAGTTTCCGTTCATACGAAAACCTATTATTTCATGTAAGCAAGCCATCCGCAAATTATATTTAGTATACTTGAGGTATATGAAATAAAATAAATTTAATAAAATCTATTTTAATTAAATAAATAATGCTATAATATCAGAAAATAGCGGCTGTTCTCGTATTAATAATCTTATTCAGCAAGGATTTTATTGTTTTTAAACACATTAATAAATAACTGACATAAGCATTATTATAACTGGGTAATAAAAGTCACTTCCATATTTCAATGCGACTCCCACAGGCAATTCATAGTATATGTGTTTATTTATTATGTTAAGAATGAAGCCAGTTATTTTTCCACAGTAAAATTATTAGAATAAAAAGTAGGACGTAAGAATTCAATTCAATTACGAAGTTAAAAATTAACAAAAAATATTAAGTACGAGAAGTTCACATTACAACTGATCTGTTCTAAAAAATTATTTATTTAATCAGAAACAACAAACTGACGTCAATTAAAAATTTCATAATGTTAAGACGAATTTTGTAGTGCATGAAAAATACCAAATTTGGTCGGTATTCGAATCCAGAACTTTCAGGTATGATAGAAAAACAGACTACTTCTCCGTACGGAATTCCAGCGGACTGGTAAACATGTCTCCATATGGTTTACCAAATGCGAAAGAGTAAATTAATTATTTACTCTTGCGAAATTAATTATTTATACAATAGAACGAAAAAATGATTTCTCATAGAAGAACTCTCAATACGAGAAATTATTTAAGGTTCTTCAATAATATTAAATAACATTTTTAACTGATTTAAAAAAAAAATGGAAAAGTTTTCAACTCTATCGATTTAAAAACAAAACATACATGTAACCCTTGCACTTTACCAAACTGAACCAATTTCAATGATTCTTTTTTTGGTCCTTCAATAAGCTTTTACTTTTTGTATTTATGCAAGTTACAATGTCTACAAAGACGAGCGAAGATGTTTATCATAATATCATAGAAACGATTTGCTAAATCTTAATAATACATACTCTAGAAGTCATTCTGATTCAATATTCAAAATGTTTTCAAATGAAAATTCGAGATAATTTTAGAAAAAACTTAGTAAACCAATTATCAATGAAAAGTTTAGTAAAACTTTCCTGAACGAATATTCTTATTGTTATATCTCTCAATTATTAAAACATTTTTAGCAAAGTTATTATCAAAATTCTACATACGCTAAGTTAATACAATTTATTTAACTCGTGTTTTGGCGGTTTAATGGTGGTATATTTTGTATTTTTCCAATTATTAAAAATTGAGCTTTTCCTCCATTTTGAGGTCTTATAACTTGATTTATAAAATTGATATTTATATATTTAAGTAAACCTTACACAAATTTGATAGCTTACACCGTTACTGCGTACAAAAGTTTAATTTTGGCGGCTATTTTGAGGTGAACCCGACGGCCAATCATGACATTTCGTTTATTATTTTTGTAATCCTCTAAGGATGCTTAATCCGAATCCAAAATCCAAATCAAAATCCGAGAAGTGTACACACACATATATGAGTATAGACATATTGAATTCAGTAACGTTCGTTTGTTACTATTCTTCGTAGGTCGTCTTTCTGCGTTATTTTTTAAATATTTTATCAATATGCAAGTTTATTGCATTTTCGTTTCTTGCGAACGGCTTATTTCCGCGACGGGCAGGGTTTTAGTATGTCTATTCGTTACAACGTTAACATTTAGAAAAATAAAAAATGAATTTGTTTTAAATAAAATGAAGCCGATGCCAAATTAAGGCATGTTTATACGATTTTTGTTTAAATCTGATGTCAAATTCAAAAAGTAAGAACTTTAAGAATTGAAAAAATAAAAAGTGGTACTCAACACTCGACAAGTGGACAAAGGGGCATCACATGTAACCTAACAAATATATTTAAGTTATTATATTATCAATTTTTTTTAAACGTTTGGCAAGTACCTAGTATGACATAACGTGTATGACACAGACAAAGAATCTGTTGTCATATAAATGTACATTAACAATTTTTTTAAAAATGGATTTTTACTTCCTTGTACGAAATAAAATAAGCATTGTGATCGCGAAAAATTTCGGTTTTTCAGATTTCAACAGAAATATCCATTTTGACCATCCCTGAATCCATTTTGACTAGTTTCAGCGTGACGTCTGTACGTACGTATGTATCTCGCATGACTTAAACAAGATTAACCGTAGGATTGTAACATCGTAGGATGTTGTAACATCTAGTTATTCACCTTCTCCTTTGATTGTTCTACTGAACCAAAGGTGTCCAAAGAACGCCCAAAATCCAAAAAAATTGGATTTTTGACTTTTTCTTAACTGCAGTAATCAGCCTCCATTGAAAGCTTTTCAACGATATATAAGTGGTACTTATTTTCATTGGTTTCAGAGTTATAGCCAAATAAAATTTTAATTTGTGAAATATTTGGATCTTAGGGGAAGGCACATCGAATCAGATTTCATCTCCTTTTTTTTAACTTTTTTTTTTGTTAATTTAAATATACTGATTAATAATAATTATTTACCTCTGATTGTTAAAAAAAAATTACAATAAATAATTCAATAATAACAATAAAAAAATATCAACAGTTATTAATGAAATAAAAGTTTATGTACTTTTCATTAAAAAAAAAAAAAACTGTATATGTAATTTAATAGGCGTACAAGGAAGTAATCTGGTATCCACATCAGATTTTTTAAAATGAAAACAAACCGAAGTTTTAATTTATAATTTATATCATGTAGGCTTTTTATTTAGTTTACTTATTGCCAATTTCGATAATTTCTATAAATTTCCAGTGACTATTTATTTATGTCTATTAATATTCTACATCCAATTCGTTCTTCTTTCAGTTAATTTTTTATCGTTAGTTCTAGTAAAATATATATTTAACTTTTATAACCAGTTTCCATTTCTAATATTGCAATAGCACTGTAATGCATTTATCTCGCAAATCCGGTTTTCGAGTAAAATTATTAATTATTTTACTGGTAATCTTTAAATCAGTTTCATTTATCGAATTTAAGAAAATTTTACCTATCACCCGATTCTTTGTTTTTTTAAGATATCTTATTTCAAGTATCGTTTGGTTGATTAAAACAAATCTTTTGATACCTATTTTATGAAAACCAGAGCAGCAGTTACGGAGTTAATGACACCATCTGTACGCGTATTACACACCCTCCTTTCTTGGTATAATTAGATAAAAATTATTAAAAAAAAGTATACCTAAATCTCCCAGGCAGTAACAGATTTTTCTTTTTAATTACTCCAACATAAATATCTGTACTTCATGAAAAGAAAATTGTTTAACTCAATTTTTACCACTTATGAAACAGTTTGAAACTGCCAGAAGGTGGGTTTTTATTTACCTTACACGCATTTGTACTTTAGATTACTAGAAGGGATTAAAAGGCTCGATTTTTCCTGATAAGATACTTCAGTTAAGGTGTAGCTACCGGTCAAGAAACACGAGTTCCAGTCACCCTACATGTAACTTCACATACCAGCTTACACCAAAGTTAAAATGATTCCACAGATCCCAGTATCAACTAGATGGACCTAATACGATTCGATTTTTACAACAAGACTCAAAATTTGGAAGAAAGAATAAAGTAAAAACCGAAAAGATTTTGATGGTGATTTTGATTATCGACTCACCGATATGTGATTACAACTTCGTACTTAATATAAGATATTCTTAATATATATAGGACGCGTCCAGGTGACGAATGCCCATCTCTCTCTCCAAGCTTAAATATTTATTGAAACATTCACTCTTGAGTATATTTCTAAGGAACTTACAGAAACAATCAGACTCGTTCCCGGAGTTATGAGGGGAGTATAACTAATACTTTTATCTAACACGCCTACTCAATCGGAGTTAAATTAGTCAGCCAAAAGCCACATTTAACACTTCTAACGTCTAACATTTTTTTGGAAAATACCTCCTACTGCTTGGAGTTCTAATCAATTTTTTCATTGTAATGTGTATAGGCGTTTTCTCTACAAATATGGACCCAAACGGTTTAAAAGTGTATTTAAAAATATTCAGTTTTTTAATAATTTTAGGATCAACTTTAGACATTCTGCATTAATCTATCTTATTTCTACGATTGAAAGAGTTAATTTCAACCAAAATGATGACTTCCTCTTTAGTGATAAATTGATACTACTAAGTAAAGGATCCAGATCCTTCACTTTCAAAACATACAAATAGGGCGAATGTAGTATAAAGTTACATTATAAAAAGTAATTTATTTTTGTTACATGTAACACACAAAATAAAAAAAAAAAAAAACAAATACACAAAAAACAGACGAAAAATGAGAATGAATACTATTTAATAAAGAAACACGAAAATATCTCAGTAAAATTAAACAGTTACACCAAAAGTAAAAAAAAAAGAATAATATTCTATTATCACTATCTGCAACGTTACGAAAACTTAACACGTAGCATATTAATTGATGTCATTTGTAAATTACAGTACAAATATTCAGTTGTATATAATAAATAAATCATACACGAATGCCGGAATACAGTAAAGTGAAACGTAATCTGACAAGACAAACCGACTGTTCGACCGAGCAGGAGTAAAGCACAGTACTTAAAACAAGACCCCCAGCTGATACCGCACGTGTATAAAGTTACAATATAAACGGCAATATAAAATATTATTATAAATTACAAGACAGCTTAGCACTGTTTTTCACATACGAAAGTTACACGTAAACCCAGCCCAAAAAATATGTTTTTAACCAAGGGACTAAAAATAGTAAAATAAACAGCTACGGGAATAGTAGATTACGAAAACGTTCTATGTTAATCAAATGGAAATGTATACAAACATTGTACATGGAATGAATAATTCTAACATATGTTATATATTACGATTAATTAGCCCACCGGTTTAGTGGTTAACTCGTCATCACAAATCAGCTGATTTTGAAGTTGAGAGTTCTAAGGTTCAAATCTAGTAAAGGCAACTAACTACTACTTTTATACGAATTTAAATACTAGATCGTGGATAATGGTGTTCTTTGGTGGTTGAGTTACAATTAATCACACATCTCAGGAATGGTCGACCAGAGACTGAACAAGGAAGGATACACTTTATTTACATTCATTACTACGGAGGTTCAGGAGGATAAACAGAAAAAGAAAAAAAAGGTGCGATTAATTACACTCCACGAAATACTAAAATAAGAATCCGTTATTCTGTTAGAATCATAACCAAAAAATAAATCTGATGTAGATACCACATGATTTCCTTGTACGCCTATTACATACAAAACATTTTTTTCTGCACTTCATTTAAACTTATTTCATTTGAAAGTGAGATACGATCCTCCAATACTTTAAAAAAGTGGACAGTTACACAATTGCTGAAATATTAGTTTTTATTAACGTCAAATATTTATGCAATTATTAATTCAACAATCTTACATGAAATATTAGGATAGAGTAAAAGTCTTTTTATTACTCGTATTATTAATCAGTATTACTTGAATATTCGTGAGTTTTTGATTAACAAAAGTTTCAGATTTTTGGTGTGTCGTATAAATAAAAGTTAATAATAGTTAAATTATTCAGTTTAGTGAACTCCTGTTAAATGTTAATTATGACCTATTATGTTTATGATTAAATTATTATGTTTATGACCTATTAAATTATGATTCATGTTTAAATGTTAATTTCGATCTTACGGTGTAAAATATTCAGTTTTTATTACTGGATTATTTGGTGAATAATCAAAAATGAAAAAGAAACAATCATACAGGAAATCAAAAGATAACATAAAGAAATATATCTCCAAAAAAACAAGAATATGAATATGAAGAGGAAGAAATTGTTAAGAGCAAGGGAAGAATAAAAAAATTAAGATAAGATAAATATAAAGAGAAAAAAAATGTCGAAATCAAAGAAAGAATAAAAAAATTAAAAAAAGATGATAAATATAAAGAGGAAGAAAATGTTAGAACAAAGAAAGGACGTTAACGTCAACGAAAGAGTAAAAAGATTACATGAGGATGATGAATATAAAGCGAGTAAATTTGAAAACTAGAGAACGTGTACATAAATTAAGATCAGAAGAATTACATCAAACCAAAGGGAGATTAAATGATTGGTAACAAAAAACAAATAAACGAAATGATGATAAACTCTAACTTAGGAAGAATATTGTCCGACAATATCAGAGGAGTAATGAACTAAAACATAAGAATTTTTTGTATTTTATAAAAGATTGAGCATGTATGACTCAGTGTACATGTTGTTCTTGTGAGGGTTTATTTTTTAGTTACTCTGTAGTTAACTTTAATGTAGACGAAATTAAACAGAAATTCCAGAATAGTTAAATAAAATTAAACAGAAATTAAAGTAGAAAATTAAAAAATAATACGACTCTAAATTATAATTTTCAATTAATAATAAATAATCAGTTGTTTCACCAAAACTATTAGATATACACGTATGTAATAATGCCTATTAAATTACATATACACAATTTTAAAAGTATATAAAATTTTATTTCGTAAATAACTCCTGATTTTTCTTAACATTTTTTTTTTTTATTATTATTGAATAATTATTTATTGTAATTTTTTTTTATAATCACGGGTAAATAATTAATAAATCTATTTAAATAAATTGAAAAAAAACAAATCTTAAAAAAGGAGATGTCTCCTTTAGTTTTTTAATTTTACACTAGTTTAGTTGCCGTAATATCAGGAAAACATGTAAAAAAAAATCAAGGAGGAAATGACGATTATATAGGATGCGATTATAGAAGATACGAAATAATTAATATGAAATATATACGAATTAGGGCGATTTGGATTAAAGATTATATCAGGTTGTCTAAAACGTGTCGAGCCTTTGGAGGTCAAATTTGAGAATACATTAATTGTTATTGGAAAATAATTACAACATATGCAACATTTTTTTGATGATTATCTGCCATTTTTCCGGCCACACCATAATCCTGTTGCTATAGAAATTCTATAGTTTCTGGTCAAAATATTGTGACGTGGTTTTCACAGGCTCTCTTTTGAAAATTACTTAACACTATTCAAGGAATTCTGCACAGACTGAAACAAATGATAGAGAGAGAGAGAGAGAGAGAGAGAGAGAGAGAGAGAGAGAGAGAGAGAGAGAGAGAGAGAGAGAGAGAGAGAGAGAGAGAGAGAGAGAGAGAGAGAGAGAGAGAGAGAGAGAGAGAGAGAGAGAGTGAGAGAGAGAGAGAGAGAGAGAAATTACCCTGAAGATTGCAATTCGCCGAAAATGTTTTAATATTATCTATTTTTAATATATATATGAGACGGAAAAAACATTATCTACATTTCTTTTTCAATGTTGTTTATTATTTTTCTTATTTTTTCCAAACATTTTTGGTGAATTGCCTTCCTCAGAGGTAATTAGTATATTTTTGTACAATATATCTGTAAAGTTTGAATAATTAGAACAATTTTTAATATAAATTTTTATTTCATTACAAATTTAATTAAAAAAAATTTCTGAAATCCTTTTATACTTATAAAACGTGTCTGGTAGTCAAACTCACAATTCTTCCGAGATTTTTTCTTTCCAAGATTCTTTGAAGGTAGTCAAAATCTCACAATTTTTCCACTTACACTACTTGACAATAATTAATCATTTGATATAAATAAGTACCTTAATCAAGGTTTTAAGTAAAATTGTTTAAATCTGTTTTTCAGCATATACTTTTTTCCAAATTCATTTCAATATTCATTTAACATAGCTCGTTATTTAATTAAGGTAAATATAAAAGAAGATCATACACTAAAACAAGTTACATCATCCGTATTGTACCGCAGGCTATTAAATAAAATTACAGCATATCTCTGTACAGAGTGGGATCTTCGTTTCTGAGAAAAAATTAAACAATTTTTATATGCTCGGTATTATTAATTACAATGATCTTCCTGAAATTAAAATTGTTTAAATCTGTTTTTCAGCATATACTTTTTTCCAAATTCATTTCAATATTCATTTAACATAGCTCGTTATTTAATTAAGGTAAATATAAAAGAAGATCATACACTAAAACAAGTTACATCATCCGTATTGTACCGCAGGCTATTAAATAAAATTACAGCATATCTCTGTACAGAGTGGGATCTTCGTTTCTGAGAAAAAATTAAACAATTTTTATATGCTCGGTATTATTAATTACAATGATCTTCCTGAAATTAAAAAAATCTGATGTGGATAACACATGACTTCCTTGTAATCATTTACACCTACTAAATTACATTTACGCCTATTAAATTACATTTACACATAGTTTTAAAATGAAAAGTACATAACATTTTATTTCATTAATGACTTCTGATATTTTCATTTTTTTTTTTTTTTTTTTTTATGTCATTTTTTAACACATGACTTCCTTGTAATCATTTACACCTACTAAATTACATTTACGCCTATTAAATTACATTTACACATAGTTTTAAAATGAAAAGTACATAACATTTTATTTCATTAATGACTTCTGATATTTTTTTTATTTTTATTGTTGAATTATTGTTTATTGTAAAAGTGTTTTTGTAGAGGTTAATAATTATTAATAAATCAATATATTCCAGTTTAAAAAAAAAGGCGATGAAGTCCGATTCCAACCGATGTTTCTTCCCATTGTAAGATCAAAATATTTCATTAATTAAAATTTTATTTGGCTATAATTCTGAAACCAATGAAAATAAGTACCACTTATGACATATCGTTGAAAATTTCTCGATGAGGGCCTATTACTGAAGTTAAGAAAAAGTCCAAAATCCAATTTTTTGGGGATTTTGGGCTTTTCTGAACACTTCTAGTTCAGTCGATTGCAATAAAAATGGGAGGTGCACAACCTCCCATGTTGTAATTAGATGTTACAACAGTCGTAAATCCATAATTTCAACATCCTACAGCTAATAGTTTTTGAGTTATGCGAGATAACATACGTACGTACAGACGTCACGCCGAATCTAATCAAAATGGAATCAGGGATGGTCAAAATGGATATTTCTGTTGAAAACTGAAAACCGAAATTTTTCGCGTTCACAATACTTTATTTATTTCGTACAAGGAAGTAAAACGAAAAAAAATACCGAATAGAAATAATTTAATATTGTCAGCTATTTTTTTATTAGAACTGATCAAATTTACTCCAAAAAATGTAATCGTTTACTCGTACAAATCATTTCCTAATATTCATGTTTTATTTTTTTTTAATAAAATGAATCCGTATCGATTAATCAATACTTAAACCGGCAGTTATTAAAGCAGAATATTTACAAGATCGCGCTCTTTTCATGAAAATTTATGTAAGTTAATGTACCTCATTATCAAACGGCAAAAAAGTACATCCTCTTTACATAATTATACTAGACTGACAATTTTTCAATTTTATAATTTTTCATGTGTTGCTGCTTGATACCGATAATGACCGACCGGTTACTTAATCCTTCCACAGATTTTAATCGACTGTTCACAAAGTACATATAAACTTAACTGATCACACGGTTTATGAATGATCTATTTAATAAAAATTTCATTGGGGACTAAATAAGCTTATAGGTTACCAAGAATATCTTCAAGCATGACGAGAAATACAGAAACAACTTACACTTCGATTATTAAGAAACAAAATACAAGCAAATAATTTGATGAGTAGCGTTTAGTAATGTATATAATTATAATTTTCAATTGGTTTTCTTTTGTAAAATTTCTCCTTAATTAAATATGTCAAACAGGAATTATCAAATCACAAACACAGATATAGAAAAGCGTTCATCCACAAAGGCTGATTTTATAGTTGATAATCATATTTAAAATTAATTTAACAGATTAATTGATTTATCTAAAGAAAGATCTAAAACCTTACTTTAATAGTCGGAAGTTAATTACTATACGATATATTTAACACAATCAATAATTAATGACATCATAATGAAACTATTAATTCGAAAATATATAAAAAATAAAAATAATAAATAAATTAGGAAAACTATTTCGTCTTTGTTTATCTTATAAAACTATAAAGGCCGTTATTCTATCGTTATTTTCTAGTCAGTCATTCATTCATTCAATCTGTAAAGTTATAAGGTAATAAACTTAAAAGATGCTCTTTAACTCTCTCTAGTCGTAGCAGCATAACTAACTACATATATATATATATATACACAGCTATATACTTAACCAACAATCCTCCGATAAATTATTCAACACAACAAAACAGAAAAGAATAGAGTTGATTGGAGGGACGGACGGAAGAGATGGTGGGTAGCGGGTGGCAAAGCAACTACGAACCAGTATATATATATATATATATATATATATATATATATATATATATATATATATATATATATATAGTAAAATCAGCAATAGCAAAGCTTAACGGCACAATCGAGTACCCTTCTCGCTAGCTATACGGACACAGATACTCGTACTCTATGCAATATATAGCAATAAATAATTACACCGGCTAGACACGACGTTCAGCGCCGGCTTGAACCGAGGCTCGAACTGTCTTAAAGGTCATTGTAGTATATATGTGTATATGAGTGTATGCAAACTCACACATGCAGGAAATAACAACCAACAGCAGCCGTATTAAAAAGGAAAAAAGAAAACAAAAAAAAAGATGTACTTTCTCTTGCAATATTATAATTCTAACACTGAAAGTAGAAGGTTGAAAGAATGTTAAGAAATAAAATGAGAGATTGATTTTATATTTTTAATTTAAAAAAATAAAATATTTTCTAGCAAAGAACATTATATATATATATATATATATATATATATAAACAAAAAATATGTTTTTTTTTTATAGTTGTCAGTATAAAAAAAATAATATTAAATAAATTCATAATTCAAGGTACAATGCTGACTTTCAAATTCAATAGTTCATAGGTTCTTATCAAATGATACGTGTGTAACCCAGTTAAGATAATTAATATTAAATTACGTTTCATGTAGTTTGAGGTTTATCTGATTTGGAGGTTTAAATGATTTAGATGTTTTTAGGCAAAATTTACCGAAATTGCCTTAAACGATAATTACTGATCTTATTACAACAGCCGAATGGATTGTTTCCCAATATACTGTTTACTGTCAATACATTTTACAATTTTTTACTTCCTTGTACGAAGTAAAGGAAGTATAGTGATGGTGAAAAATTTTGGTTTTCAGATTTCAGCGGAAATATTCATTCTGACCGTCCCTGAATCTATTTTGACTAGTTTCGGCGTGACGTCTGTACGTACGTATGTATCTCGCGTAACTCAAAAACGATTAGCCGTAGGATGTTGAAATTTTGAATTTAGGATTGTTTTAACATCTAGTTGTACACTTTCCCTTTTGATTGCAATCGAATGGACCAAAACTGTCAAAAAAAGCTCAAAGAGAAAATTTTTTGGATTTTGAACTTTTTCTTAACTGCAGTAACAAGCCCCCATTGAGAGTTTTTCAACGATATATCATAAATGGTACTTATTTTCATTGGTTCCAGAGTTTAGCCAAATAAACGTTTAATTAATGAAATATCTTACAATGGGAAGGCATATCGGTTCATTTAGGCTTCGTCTCCTTTTATTTAATTTAAATATGTTGATTTATTAATAATTATTAACCTCCGATTGTAAAAACCTTTTACAATAAATAATATTCAATAAAAAAAATATATATATATATTAGACGTTATTAATGAAATAAAATTTTATGTACTTTGCATTTAAAAAAAAAATGTATTGTAATTTAATAGGTGTTAAGGAAGTCATGTGATGTCCACATCACATTTTTCATTTGTCTATTTATTTATTTTTTTTGTTTATACTCGTTCCACAGCGCCTACTGATACCGACTATTGAACAATCAAAATGGCCATCAAGGTTTAAATTTTAAGTAAAATTGTTTAAATCTGTTTTTCAGCATACAGTTTTTCCTCCAACTCATTTCAATATTTATTTAACAAAGCTCGTTATTTAAATAAGGTAAATATTAAAGATCATATACAAAAACAAGTTACATCATCCTTATTGTATCGCTGGCTATTAAATACAATTTCAGCATATGTCTGTACAGAGTGGGATCTTCGTTTCCATTAATTAAACAATTTTTATATGCTCAGTATTACTAATTACAATGAGCTTCCTGAAATTAAAAAAAATCTGATGTGGACAACACATGACTTTTTTGTACGCCTATTATATTACATTTACACTTTTTTTTTAAAATGAAAAGTACATAAAATTTTATTTCATTAAAAACTTCTAATATTTTTTCACTTTTTATTTTATTTTGTTGTTATTATTGAATTTTTATTCATTGTAAAAATATTTTTAGAATGAAAGATTAATAATTATTAATAAATCAATATATTTAAATTAAAAAAAAGGAGATGAAGTATGATTCGAACTGATGTGTCTTCCCCTTATCCAAATATTTCATTAGTTAAAATTTTATTTGGCTATAACTCTGGAACCAATAAAAGTATATACTAATTATGATATATTGTTGAAAAGGTCCCAATGATGGCTTATTACTGCAGTTATGAAACAGTCCAAAATCCAAATGTTTTTTTTTTTTTGGGAGTTTTTTTGACACTTTTGATTAAGCTAATTGCAATCAAATGGCAAAGTGCACAACTAGATGTTACAACAGTCCTAAACCCAAAATTTCAACATCCTATGGATTATAGTTTTTGAGTTATATACGTACGTATGGACGTCACGCCGAAACTAGTCAAAATAGATTCAGGACGGTCAGAATGGATATTTACGTTGATATCTGAAAACCCACATTTTTCGCGATCATTATACTTCCATTACTTCGTACAAGGAAGTAAAAAAAAAAATAGATATACATCTCAATATGCTTTGTACTGTTAAAATCCGTTAATTTATTTATAGTTCAATGAATTTATTATCAACTGTCGTTTTAGTTTTTAATTGAAATTTTAACTCTTATTAACAAGTTATTATTTTTTACCAGATTTTGAAAGTAATCAAGTAATGTAAATATTGCATGATATATTGATGTATATGTATTGATTGATATATTTATGTTATTCGTGTTGTTTTTTAGGTAGCTTTTCAAGCATTTCGTGAGAGGTCCTGGGTTCGAATCCAGGTCAGGCACGGCATCTTTTCATACGTTATCAACTTCCATCGGGCTAATGACCATAGCTGTTGATGCCCGCTCTTTCACATATTAAAAAAAGTAAAGAGTCTTTCACTACTTGAAATAAAATTGCAGTATATTTTACAAGTCGAAAAATAAAAATTGTTTGCAAATTTATAATGTTAGTATGAAATAAAACTACTTAAATTCTTACAAAGTGGGTTATAATTTATATTACAGGATTCCATATAAAAGCAGGAAAAAGAAGAATTTATTAGAAATAATCTAGAAAATAGTAATAATAATAAATAAATTTACACTAGTTTACTGGAAACTTTTAAGTAAACCAGTAAAAAACTGATATGCATGGAGAAAAAAAAAATCACGTGATATATTGATATATGGCTTATCTGTTACACCGAAGGTTCCACAAGTTATATAATCCCGGCTAGGGTCTGAAAATATTTTTTTTCCTATTTAGCCTCCGGTAACTACCGTTTAGATAATTCTTCAGAGGATGAATGAGGATGATATGTATGAGTGTAAATGAAGTGTAGTCTTGTACATTCTCAGTTCGATTATTCCTGAGATGTGTGGTTAATTGAAACCCAACCACCAAAGAACACCGGTATCCACGATCTAGTATTCAAATCCGTGTAAAAATAACTGGCTTTACTAGGACTTGGACGCTGTAACTCTCGATTTCCAAATCAGCTGATTTGGGAAGACGCGTTAACCACTAGACCAACCCGGTGGGTAGGGTCTGGAAACTTCTTTCTTTTTCCTGTTTAGCCTCCGGTAACTACCGTTTAGATAATACTTCAGAGGATGAATGAGGATGATATGTATAAGTGTGAATGAAGTGTAGTCTTGTACATTCTCAGTTCGACCATACCTGAGATGTGTGGTTAATTAAACCCAACCACCAAAGAACACCGGTATCCACGATCTAGTATTCAAGTCCGTGTAAAAATACTGGCGTGTTAAAAAATACTGGCTTTACTAGGACTTGAACGCTGGAACTCTCGACCTCCAAATCAGCTGATTGGGAAGACGCGTTCACCACTTCAATTTTCATAAACAAGATTATCAAGTATTCGTCGAAAAAACCAAAGTTTAAAAATGTAATTTAATATTTGTAAAGCCACTGTGTAACCTATTTCGGCCAAATTAATCTTATATCTAGAAATAATTTTTCTTTTCATTTTAAATCACGAAAAAGTGATTTATTAACTTTTGTTTTAAAGTATAAGAAAAAATTAAGTAAAAAAAATTATATTCGGAAAAGCTATTTTTTTTTTTTAATCATTCTATTGATGAGACATACTATTTTCACAACATTTAATTTGACATTACATGCTATTTTCTCATACGATCGATAAAGCAATAACAATTTGTAAGGAGAGACTCCCAAACGTACAGTTAAATGGTTAATTACTTACTACAACTTTCTTCTCTTTTAGAAAATCTATCGACAACATTCAAATTAGTTAGCTGGTTCTAGAGTCATTGTGAAAACGGAACTTATATAAATAGTATGTGTTTTGATGCGTGTGTGTACATATTAACAGAGATACAAACATTTATAATGTAGAAAGAAACAGTGTAAATAAATATCAATAATATTAATATTTTATTAAAGAAATATACTAGAACAAAAAAAAATAAATAAATAAAAAAAAATAAATGATAAAAGCAGAATAAAAAAAAAACACAGATATATTATTGCATAAACAAAATTAAATTTTATATTTTCTCCTGATAGTCAATACAATAATTATTTTGCTGTTTAAACAAAAAAGGAATAGAAAATAACGCGGGATTAAAAAAAGTACAACGTGATGACTACATTAAAGATAATTAGCCTAAAATTTTAACAATATTCAATAAAGATATTTTTTTTTCACGTACTTTTCTGTAATAACCAATCCGCTAGTTTAATAACTGAAATAAAAATATATGTTTACGTCATTTACAATCATATATTTACTTTTTTTTCAAAGCATCAGTCGAAAAGGAAGACCCAGTTTATTCCAACTGTTCGAGACGTATTTTAAGTATTGTTCAGACAGGTTTCTTTAATTTTTAAATATTCTTTACATATTTATATCTTGTTATTCTCGTTTAAATGTTGGAGCTTTAATGTATTTAATAGGATTTTCAAATTTACATATCTTCGGCTTCGGTCGGATTCATTTACAGTACACTCGGCTCCTTTCGTATGCATTCGGCAGCTGACGATTCAGAGGCTCCTTACACGTCATTCGGCTTTTTTCGGAACCACTCGACTCCTGACGACATCACTCGGCTTACATGGCTCCTTTCGGATACCTCGGCTTCTTTCGAAGCAGCGGATCTAGCAACATTATTTAAGGTAGTCTATCGTCGTTCTTTTCGTCATTAATTATTCATTGTTCAGTTCCAGCCAGTCGCCTACAAATGGCAATCGCAGTATTCTTGTACAATCGCATTCAGTAAAAGTTCCAGTTCATAATTCAATTATAACAAACATTTAATAATATATAAATAATCAATTTAATATTTTAAGTATATGAAACATTAAATTTATACATACAAAAGTTTTTCAAATATAATAAAGAATTGATAATAACATCAACTTGACTAATTATTAAGAATCAGCGCCGAACTTAATTTATTCGTGCATCACATTTCTGGTCCTCCGACCGCGGATGTCTTCGGAAAAATCACAAATATAATGAATTTAACAATAAAATTTTTCTTGTTTTTTAAAAGAGTTTGCATTTCAATATGTAACAATATACATTTAATTTTATTTCAGTAACCGTTTCTTTTTTAAGCATTTTCTTATACTCAATTTTAAATTACAACTCACGAGACAATTACGTTATTTTCGAATAGTATTTTTATTGTACACATCAGACGAGGTTCATTCTAACTCTTTTTGTATATCCGTCGGAATTATACCTTTTAAAAGCGTGCCTTATAACAACAGCTCGAACTTGAATTTTATTCATTTTTTTTCAGAAAATGTCAAAACTTACTTGTTTTACTCGATCGCCACAAGCAAATAACTAAACGCACGTTCAGCTTTTAAAAATTAAACTATATAGTATAACAGAAAAAAGCTGACAACACAGCTGCAGGACATTCCCAGAACGCGGCTTTAGCCGCGTGACGGTTACAACTGTGGAATGTTTCTGATGCACGCCTTACACACACAACTTAATTTAAAATATTTATCATTTTACTTAAATATAATAGTTTTGTTATTATTTATTTAATTCTATCGCTCACCTGTGACGTCACAACATAGCAAAGGTTTAGAACATTTTTTGGGGTAAGGATGCAATTTCGGAAAATATGTTTTTGAAAATATTGTTATTTTTTAATTGTAACAAATGTGCGTAAGAAAAATATGACATAAATTAGGCAAAATCTCGAAATACTGAGGGTGTCTATTCGACCTTTTAAGTTGAAAATTTAATAACATCAATGCCCGTTATATAAAAGTAATCTGACCAAGTTTGGTCAAAATCGGTCCAGTAGTTCTGAAGATGTAACTGATTTAGAGGCCAACATCCAACACACACACATGTACATTAATTCTGGAAAATTTCCATCCGGTTTTTTGGGTTCCTTAAGTGTCAAAACGTCAAGATCAGGTGAAAATCGCATATGCCCAAATTAGACCGATTACAATACTTTCCCTTGTATAGCTGCAATTCTGCTATACGCTATCTAGACGGGAAAGTAAACCGAAATGTTACCAAAATCAGAAAAAAATAATGTCTAACAGACTGAAAATGCAATTCACAACGACGGAAAAAATGAATGCAGAGAAGAGTGAATCGAAGCAACGTTTTGTTTCTATTAGTAGCACATTCAAGGACATAACTGCGTTTGCTATCATTACAGTTTAAAAATAATTTTACGTATATAGAGAAATAAGAATTTAATACAGGGAACTAATTATTGGGAGAACGCATGACATAAAATGGGTAAAATTTATTTATAAATATCATCCATCCAATAATTTTAAGGAAAGATAAATAGAGATAGTGTGTCTGCTAATAAAATGATCGACTAATAAACTATATAAGTTTATAAACGTATAAATATTACATGTCTATTAATGTTATTTAATAAATAAAATGTCAACAAGGAGAGGTAAACGCATTAAGATGATTAAATTAATTCAGAACAAAAAATAATAAAATGTCAAAGAAATTAAAAAAACACCATATAAATATAAAAAAGAAAAAGAAAATATAACAAACCCATAAATTAATTTAATACATACCGTAATACTATTAAAGGCAAAAAAATATATTATACTGGAGGTTAATATAATTAAGGTTTTTTTTATTTGTAAGATCAATGTCAATAATTGACACATACATATCAAAAGAAAGGAAACATTATTCATAAATAAATTATACGATTTTATTATTACTATTTTTGAATACACCTGCATTAAAATAAAGTTGTTAAGTTCAAGGAATAAATTAAACTTTGTAACGCTTAATGTTATAAGTTATTTTTTTCGCTGCAACAGAGCATCCTGTATGAAATATAACGAACTATTAATAAAATTATACAGTTATTAAAAAGAATAATAGTAATGAAATTATTATTAATAGAGAATAAAAAAAATTGTATTCTTTCTTGAAGTATGATGTATCTATATACTTCATACTACAAAAAAAGAAAGTAATACTTCACAATTTTATTAGAATGTTATATTAACTTTGGAATATTGTTCTTATTCTTACACACATAATTAATACTTCGGGAATTTGAAGCACATCAATTTTTTTGGGGGGGTGAGAAAACAAAAAAAAAATCACATTAACGAAATATGTATTTCTAAATAAGTTTATTATTTATTACCTACGACAGAACGGAACGATATATGCGTTTGGGGTAAGAAATTGTGTGTATGTGTATGTTTTACAATTTTCCTCAAAAACTACTGGACCGATTCCGATGCGGTTTTTTTCATTACACAGGAATAATTTCAGGTTCATAGATAAGTTTTCCGGTTATAAGCCACCAGGGAGCGCTGCAGTAAATGTGTTTTTCTAAAACGACCGGGTCGATTTTGATGCGGTTTTTTGAATTACACAGGTATCACTTCAGAGCAAGTTCTTAGTTTAGTTTTATGGTTATAGGCCGCCAGGAGGCGCTGCAGCAGTAGATAGTTTCATCAAAACGGCTTTTGAATGTTTCTAAGTTTTTCTAATTAATATTTTAATATTTAATAATCCTCTTTAATTATCCAATTTAATCTAATAGTGGGGTTTTTAAATTTTTCATTTTATTTACTTGTTTATTTAATTTGATGATTCTAACTGAATCGCCCTCCTCTATGAATCATGAGACCTTGCCGTTGGTGAGGGGGCTTGAGTGCTCAGGGATACAGAGTAGCTGGACCGAAGGTGCAACCATATCGGAGAGGTATCTGTTGAGAGCCAGACTAAGGAATGATTCCTGAAAGAGGGCAGCAGCTCTTTCAGTAGTTGTTAGGGGCGTGAGTCAGGACGACTTAAACAGCCGTATCAACATCACTTAGTCCTCTGAGTACTGCGCAGCTGAAAGCAATGGAAAACTACAGCTGTTTTTTTTCCAAGAAAATGTGGCTCTCTGCATTTTCACATAGCAATAATGGAGGCGCCTTCCTTGGTAAAATATTCCGGAGGTAAAATAGTCCCCCGTTCGGATCTCCGGGTGGGGACTACTAAGGAAGGGGTCACCAGAAAATTAAAAAATAACATTCTACGAGTCGGAGCGTGGAATGTTAGAAGCTTGAAAAAGGTTGGTAGGCTAGAAAATTTAAAAAGGGAAATGGGTAGGACAAATGTGGATATAGTAGGAATTAGTGAGGTTCGGTGGGAAGAGGAAGGCGACTTTTGGTCAGGTGATTTTAGAGTAATTAACTCAGCGTCAAATAATGGGCAGGCAGGAGTAGGTTTCGTGATGAACAAGAAGATAGGGAGGAGAGTGGAGTATTTCAAAACGCATAGCGATAGAATCATTGTAATAAGGATAAAATCAAAACCTAAACCGACAACGATTGTTAACGTCTATATGCCTACAAGCGCCCATGATGATGATGAGGTAGAGTGTGTATACGAAGAGATTGATGAAGCAATTAAACACGTAAAAGGAGATGAAAATTTAATAATAGTTGGAGATTGGAATGCAAGCATTGGAAAAGGCAAGGAAGGAAATATAGTGGGTGAATACGGGCTGGGCAAAAGGAATGAAAGAGGGGACCGACTTATAGAATTTTGCACGAAGTACAATTTAGTAATTGCCAACACCCAATTTAAAAATCATAATAGAAGAATATACACTTGGAAAAAGCCAGGCGATACTGGAAGGTATCAGATAGATTATATCATGGTTAAGCAAAGATTTAGAAATCAACTCGTTGACTGCAAAACTTACCCTGGAGCAGACATTGATAGCGACCATAATTTGGTGATAATGAAATGTAGATTGGGGTTTAAAAACCTGAAGAAAAGGTGTCAGATGAATCGGTGGAATTTAGAGAAGCTTGAGGAAGAGGAGGTAAAGAAGATTTTTGAGGAGGACATCGCAAGAGGTCTGAGTAAAAAAGATAAGGTAGAAAATGTAGAAGAAGAATGGGAGAATGTTAAAAAGGAAATTCTTAAATCAGCAGAAGCAAACTTAGGCGGAATAAAGAGAACCGGTAGAAAACCTTGGGTTTCAGACGATATATTGCAGCTGATGGATGAACGTAGAAAATATAAGAATGCTAGTGATGAAGAAAGTAAAAGGAAATATCGGAAATTAAGAAATGCTATAAACAGGAAGTGCAAACTGGTGAAAGAAGAGTGGATTAAAGAAAAGTGTTCAGAAGTGGAAAGAGAAATGAACATTGGTAAAATAGACGGAGCATACAGGAAAGTTAAGGAAAATTTTGGGGTACATAAATTAAAATCTAATAATGTGTTAAACAAAGATGGTACACCAATATATAATACGAAAGGTAAAGTCGATAGATGGGTGGAATATATTGAAGAGTTATACGGAGGAAATGAATTAGAAAATGGTGTTATAGAGGAAGAAGAGGAAGTTCAGGAGGATGAAATGGGAGAAACAATACTGAGATCTGAATTTAAGAGAGCATTAAAAGATTTAAATGGCAGAAAGGCTCCTGGAATACCTGTAGAATTACTGCGCAGTGCAGGTGAGGAAGCGATTGATAGATTATACAAACTGGTGTGTAATATTTATGAAAATGGGGAATTTCCATCAGACAAAAAAAGTGTTATAGTTATGATACCAAAGAAAGCAGGGGCAGATAAATGTGAAGAATACAGAACAATTAGTTTAACTAGTCGTGCATCAAATATCTTAACTAGAATTTTATACAGAAGAATTGAGAGGAGAGTGGAAGAAGTGTTAGGAGAAGACCAATTTGGTTTTAGGAAAAGTATAGGGACAAGGGAAGCAATTTTAGGCCTCAGATTAATAGTAGAAGGAAGATTAAAGAAAAACAAACCAACATACTTGGCGTTTATAGACCTAGAAAAGGCTTTCGATAACGTAGACTGGAATAAAATGTTCAGCATTTTAAAAAAATTAGGGTTCAAATACAGAGATAGAAGAACAATTGCTAACATGTACAGGAACCAAACAGCAACAATAACAATTGAAGAACATAAGAAAGAAGCCCTAATAAGAAAAGGAGTCCGACAAGGATGTTCCCTATCTCCGTTACTTTTTAATCTTTACATGGAACTAGCAGTTAATGATGTTAAAGAACAATTTAGATTCGGAGTAACAGTACAAGGTGAAAAGATAAAGATGCTACGATTTGCTGATGATATAGTAATTCTAGCCGAGAGTAAAAAAGATTTAGAAGAAACAATGAACGGCATAGATGAAGTCCTACGCAAGAACTATCGCATGAAAATAAACAAGAACAAAACAAAAGTAATGAAATGTAGTAGAAATAACAAAGATGGACCGCTGAATGTGAAAAGAGGAGGAGAAAAGATTATGGAGGTAGAAGAATTTTGTTATTTGGGAAGTAGAATTACTAAAGATGGACGAAACAGGAGCGATATAAAATGCCGAATAGCACAAGCTAAACGAGCCTTCAGTAAGAAATATAATTTGTTTACATCAAAAATTAATTTAAATGTCAGGAAAAGATTTTTGAAAGTGTATGTTTGGAGTGTCGCTTTATATGGAAGTGAAACTTGGACAATCGGAGTATCTGAGAAGAAAAGATTAGAAGCTTTTGAAATGTGGTGCTATAGGAGAATGTTAAAAATCAGATGGGTGGATAAAGTGACAAATGAAGAGGTATTGCGCCAAATAGATAAAGAAAGAAGCATTTGGAAAAATATAGTTAAAAGAAGAGACAGACTTATAGGCCACATACTAAGGCATCCTGGAATAGTCGCTTTAATATTGGAAGGACAGGTAGAAGGGAAAAATTGTGTAGGCAGGCCACGTTTGGAGTATGTAAAACAAATTGTTGGGGATGTAGGATGTACAGGGTATACTGAAATGAAACGACTAGCACTAGATAGGGAATCTTGGAGAGCTGCATCAAACCAGTCAAATGACTGAAGACAAAAAAAAAAAACTGAATCGCGCCCGCATAATGCACTTCATTCGCGCGGGTGTGGTGTTACTAGCGGTCACTTTAAATACTTTTTTATACTTAAAATATTATTCAATTCTTTAATTCTACTCCTAACCTGTGAAGTTACAATCAAACGACTACAGCATTCGTTTACATTCATACATATCATCCTCATTCATCGTCTGATGGAATACTTTACGGTGGTTCCGAAGGCTAAATAGAAAAAAAATAAATTAAACATTTTAACAAACCCACGACGAAACCTTAGAAATCTTGAAATAATTAAATAACTGTATTTTTTACCTTACAATCCTCCGTGACATTGTGATACATCTTTAAGACAATAAAATTTAAGATTTTGATAGATGTCGTGCGCGACTGCATAGATAAGCTTTAGTTATCATCATATTCACGCACTTAAAAACAATATTTTAATGTCACAGGAGATTGTAAGGTAGAAATACAGTAATCTAATTATTCACGTTTTTTAAGGTTTTTTTGACGTGGATTTTTAAAAAATACTAATTTTATTTTTATTTTTTTTACTTTATTTAATTAAAGTGGAAAAAAAATGATTTCTCTCGAAATATTAATATTTTTTTAAATTTTCACACAAAAAGTATTTTTACATCCTCTATAAACTTTCTAAAATTTTATAATAATAAATAAAAAAGTATAGCAAACCTAAGAAAAACCAAAAAATTCGGTTTATAAACACTTCATACAAATAAATAAATAACAATATTACTAATTTATTTCTTTTTTGGCTCTGCACATGCATTCCCCATATTTTCACAAAGCGACTCAGTTTTTCATTCTTTGGACTTTTTAAGAATCACTTTAAATTAGGATCTAGCATTATTTTACAACCACTACAATATTTTAATAGTAATAATAACAAGGAAAGAAAACAAATCAAGTCCAATCAATGTATCAAACGAACAATTTTACATATGCTAATACTACTCTATAAACAAGTGAGCTCTCATCAACGCTTATAATCAAGAAACAATGCATGAAGCAAGAATTGAAATTAATGTGAAAATTAAAATCAAAGCGACAAAAATAGATATGCCAAGTATTCTCCTATATAAGATAAAACTGTTTCCTTTTTGTCCTTTTACTCTAACTAAACAGATTAATATAAAAGAGATGGTGCCACAAAACGGGCAAGCCCCTTGTGGACACCTAATCTTTCATCTTTTACAAAACTCACTTCCGATTATAAATCATATAAATTAAGTATGATTAAGTTAAGTTAAGTTAAGTAATGAATATTAAATTGTATTATAAAACAATCTTAATATTGGTTTTAGACTATGAATAGACAACCTTAGATTACAATTAGTATTAGGATTACTCCATTAATTATTAATTTTGTAAAGGAGAAAGAAATAACAGAATTTGAAAAATTTGAATTTGATTTACAGACGATGATAGTAGTCATCAGAACGAAAAAGATATGAACAAGGCTATTAATAAAATGAATGAGATTTTCAAGTACAACCTGAGAATTAATAAAGCAAAAATCAATGAAAGTTATGGTTTCTGGATGAGAGGATATAAGGATATAAATACAGCCGGGGAATCAAACCTTAAAGTTGGGGAATTTAAATACCGAGAAACAAAAATAATTAATTACCTATACACGATATCGTTATCGTGTTTTCGATTACTTTTTGAATCGATGCGATTTTTTTGTTGTTATTCAGTTAGGTTTGATTTAGTTAAACATCTATTTTTTCTAATTTCACCTCTCAATTGATGAAATAATATTAAGCTGATTTTCACTGAAGATTTTTAATAAAATAGTAGTACCATATTAATCTATCAGGTTTTAAAATACTTAAAAAAAGAACGAATCATGTGTAAGGCAATATTCATTCTTTCGTTTCATTTCAACTGTCATTGCAGTAGATACATCATTTTATTAATAAATATTAAATTACAACTTCTTTAACATTATATTTAATATTTCTTAACTCTTGCGTTAACGTAGCATTTAAAAAAAAACAAGAAATTTATACGTAATTACTAAATAATACTTCATGAACAAGGCTTAAAAATAAGTTTATGTAGAAATCAAATGCTTTTATATGACAAACACGAACATTAGTTTACGCAATTAAAAACCTGTTTTTTTTTTTTGCTTGAAAGTTACACAGAAGCTTGTACGTGAAATTTTGTATATATGAAAAATGCCATGTCTGACTCAAGATTCGAACCCGGGACCCCCAGATGAAAAGCCGAAACGCTACCACTTCGCCATGGGGATCGACAAATATTTATTAAAAACAATTAATCCAATTTTCGTACATTTCTTTTTTAAAGCAATTAAATATCTACAATCAGTAACAAGGAATAATTAATAGATGTATTAAATATCTATATTTGAAATAAAAGAGAGAAAGGTCAACAGCAATTAACCAACTGGCTACCGATGAATGATAATGAAATGGATTTTTTTATAACGAGTGAAAAAATGCCATTTCTAACCACGGCTCAAACCCAAAACCAATAATACAATTTTAATTGGTTTATTTTTAAGTTGTTTTAAATAATTATTTACAAACACTTGCTCCTGTAGGCATTTTTAGTAAGGTTATATTAGAAAAAAAACGACTCTTTATTCAGTTTAAAGTGATAATTACATGGCTGTATGTTATGCCCTGCCAATTATTAAATATTAGTTTGAGGAAGTTTGTTACCGATTTAATTCATAAAATGACGAGCGTCTGTAACAGATTAACGATTTTACATTTATTTTTGAATTTAGATTTTAACGTACAATATTTCGTACCGGAAAAAGACAGAAAATAATTTATTGAATTATGTAAATTTCGAATTACACATGTTCGAATTACCAAGGATCTCACTGTTATATATTTTTCTAAATATTTTTTTTTTTTTTTAAGTATTGCTATTTTATACTCCACTTATGAATTTCAAAACACTTTGTTTTTCGGGTTGGAAAAACATCTATTCATATAAGTAATGACAGTAATACAATTGAATCAAATAGTTTGATTCGTGTAGGTCGATAATACCATTGCAAAAATTAAATACTATTAAAATTAAACACCACTGCAAATATTTAAAAATTAGTTTTCGAACTATAATTCCACATACATACAAAGACGCCAAATGCGTTACTTTCCTACAGGAAATTATGGCACTGATGAAATCTGACTAGAGTCTGAGGTGGATAAACATTATGGGTTAGTTATAGGAATAATTAACTTTATAGAAAAATAATATCTAAAAACTAATGCTAAATATTATTACGGATATAAGAATTAATAAATACAAAGAATTCAGGATGTAAAATGTTGAAATGGCATTGGCATTAAATTACTAACATAATATAGAAAAGAATGAAGACGTGCATTTAACCAGTCATTTGACTCCGTGGTTCCCAAACTTTTCCGAGTCGCGGCGCAGTTTTTCAATTAAAAATTTTACATGGCGCCCTATCCTACGTAAAAAGTATGACTACTCGTAAGTAAGAGATAGAAATAAATAAAACTCGTGTATCTTTTTTATTATTTTTTACTTTATTAACATTAAATTAATAATTATAAATGTCTTGGTTCAATTAATTATGAAGCTTTTACAACATTTTGCGGCGCCCCTGTGAAGAGGCCACGACGCACAGTTTGGGAATCACTGATTTGACCAAAAATTATAAGAAAACGCTCAATAACTGTTTGCAAAAAATAAAAATCTAAAAAGAAGCGAAATTTGACTGTTAAAGAATTAAAAGTATACTACTACTGTGATGCAATAACAAAAAAAAAGTACTGACCTGAAATATGAGATATAAATTTCCAATAACGACAGAACCATTCCCGAAAATAAAAAGTATTCCATATCCAGTTCAATAGAAAAAATGAAAATTCAAGTGGTTTCTGATTCTGAACTGTATAATATTTTGCATATCAGCACGTCAAGATGCAAGTGATATTTAGTCCCGTTTCACTTTGTTTACTCTTGGAACTGGTTGTATTATCATTACCACTTCTCTCAGAGAAGGAAGATTATATCTTAAATACTTACACTAATTGTCAAGAAAAGAAAATAATAATAAAAAACAAAATAAATATTTATAATTTTAATTCTCAGTAGTATCTACCGATGATTGTTGTTCAGCAATCAAAAGGCGCATCTAATTAAATATTTAATTTTTTGTAAGAGTTCTTGAGTGTTTTCTGTTTTCCATGTACATTTAAAAACGGTTTACCATAACAAATGATTTATGATACACGATATATGTTATGTAATACAGAAGGATGCATAATTTAAAAAAAAATTATGATAATTATTGTAATAAAAATTATGAGTTGAACAAGGGAAAAACCCGATAGCTTTAATCATCCAGTAATTTTAAGAAAGAAAAAAGAAGGCTAACGTAAAGATGAGAGCATTTTTAAATAAACAGGAAATCAACGACAAAACAAGCAATTTAATAAACGTTAAAAAAAAATTCGATTATAATTTTAGAAAAGTTTCTAAACAACAAATTACGCAAATAATTCAACAAGAAAAAAATCCTGTTAAATGAAGAATTAAGAGGAGGAAAAAACGGAATAATGTGACATAATTTAGAATTAGTTACAAAAGTAGACAAAAAAATAACTTTAAGTCGATCTTATCATAACAAAATAATAAACTGGTCATGGATACAAGGTCAGATATATATATATATATATATATATATATATATATATATATATATATATATAATTTAGCGTTAATAAAACAAAAATCAACAGATGAACATCAGTTACATAATAATATACACGAAAAGATTACTGTAGATAATTTTCAAAAATTAAAGTCAAAACAAAAAAAAACCTTTCAAGTATCGGATTGAAAAAAAAAATAAAAACCAAGTAATTAGACCAAGGAAATAAATAATTAATCCATTAATTTGTTGGACGTTAAATTTAATGATGAACTTATACAAAATATCTAATTACTTAATTTTAGCTTTCCATCACAGACGTCAATATTTTTCTTTTGTTCAATTAACACGCAATCATAAAACGTTATATAATTAATTCTATATATAATTGAGATTAAACTAAATATACATCATTTTCATAATTTTTTTAATGATACTGGAACCAAATTAGAGCTGCGGCACAGGGGAAACAACATTTATAGAAGTACAGTTATAATTTTGGTTTTTAATTATTGATAATTTAATTAATGAAAATCGTAAATGATTTTACTTATCTACAATATCTGAAAAAATAAAATATACCTATTTTGGTCTTAAATCGATTTATCAGACAATAACCGATGACGTATCGAAAACCATCACATAGTTTTAGATTGTTGAATTTTCCCTTATAATCATTTCATTAATTATGCAGAACAAATAAAAACCTACGTAGGAATCACCTAACAAAACATTATTTCATTTAAAAATAAAATATTATATGCAGGTACATTAATACAAATAAGTAAATACATAGAAATACAACATATTACGAAATACAGAGAAAGGATTACCCACTGCTCAAATTTTAGTACTTCTTACGTCTGTGCTCCATTAGTCTGACTTTGCATATTATATCTTGTTTTGCATGATGTCTTGTTTTGCGTAACAATACAAAAAAAGGCTAATACAACTGTCTTTGCCTAAAGGATAAGTGAAAAAAAACTAAAAAAATAAAAGAACCCAATTATTTTGTAAATATATTAAAAAAGATTAATTAATAATCAATGAAAAAAAAAATTCCCCTCTCTGGATAAATGTTAAAAATTAACAACAAAAAATTTATTCAGTTAAAAAACTATTTATTAAAATACAGGTTAAAAATAAACGATAACAAAACAAATTCCACCATAAAGTAAAAAGTAATATATTCTTTAATCATTTTAATTTCGACTTTTAGAAATAGACATCAATTTAAAAACAACAGCTTATAATCCTTAATTTGAAGCAGATTTCAATTCGAACAATGAAAATATAAATAAATAAAAAATTAAAAATAACTATTTTCATACAAAATACGGATGGGTTTTAAAAATAAACTGCTGCCTTTCTCAAAAACCACAAAAAGGTAAAAATTGATAAACAAATAATAATAAGCAGAAAATTGACTTGCAGAGAGAACGCTTACGAAAATGAGTTGGAACTATTTGAAATACGGGAATACATCTACTATTATTTTTCTTACTTATATTTTCGAACTGTTCTTAAAATTCCGCGCAAAAATATTTTGAATAACGGAATAAAATAACGGAAAAATTATTATCATAATTTTCTAAAAAATTTATCAAACTAAGCAATCATGACGAAACAGATAAAATATCTTTAAATTGTATATTACAGTTAAGTGGATAAAACATACAACCGGATATCTTCAGAAATTTGTTTTATATATATAAAACGAATCATCGAACTCGACTTATTCGCTATAACGTATAACGATTGGAAGAAAATAAAAGTAGAAAAAATCATTATCGGGTCGATGTATGGAATTGAGATCTATTTAATTCTTTAATTTTTTTGAAGGACATCTAATCAATACAAAGGGGGAAAATAGCCTATAATCTAATACGTAAAAAATTACTCACTTTTTTAATTATAAGAAAACGTCAATGATTAATAATAACAATGATAAAATCAAAACACAATAAAAAATTGTATAATTAAATTTCCTTAGTAAAAAAACACAATAAAAAATTACAAGAAATTTCGAACAACATTTACAATTAAAAAAATATCACAAAATAAAACAATACACAAGCAGTAATATTATGTTAAATTAACGTTCAAATGCAAGAAATATACTAAAAGTTGGGACTTTCAGATAATTCATAAAACTGATCAAAAAATAAAAAATAGGAGAAGGGAGAGTAAACCGATCACGTGACCTGAAAAATAACCAATAGGAGAGCTGTGGAACGTCTATCCAACCAGTAGCTCTAATGTTATCTTACATAATTATTCTTTTTTACTGTTATCACGTCATGGCGTATAACACTAACACATTATACATTATATATATATATATATATATATATATATATATATATATATATATATATACATACACACAAATCAGTTCCTTCACATTAATTAGTGGTCATTTAAAAATCATTTATAGATACGTTAATGGTTTTGTAACATTATTAAAAAAAAGGGGGAAAAAAATTGAAGGAACATAATATACATCTAATTAAAAAGCCATACAAATAGAAATAATATCTAATAATAAATCATCAGCGTTAAGCAGCTAATCTAAATAAAATTAAAAAAAAAAAAAAAATACCAAAAAACAATAAAATTAATAAGAACATTTAACATTAAAACAAACAAATATAATTACCTAATTATCATAATAAAAATTATAATTACAATTTTTATTATAAATAAATTCTTATTCGAGATGATAATTTTAAAGATTAGATATCGCTTATTCGATATTTTCTCTATTAAAATATTCTAATTTCCTTTATTATTATTAAATATTTAATTAATTACGTTATGAATATAAAAATAATAAGTCAGACTGAATTTATACTAAAATTAAACGCTATGAAAAACATTAGTATAATAAATAGCCTGTCCTTCAAGGATCATGTTGAAACATAAATAAAGTACTGAACCGCTTACACTTATCGCATTTTAATTCTTTATAAACAAATAAAAATCACGTAAATAGGAAAAGTATGAACTTGGTTTATTTATAAACCACGTTCTTTCTTGTATTATTCGATAAATATTTACGAATAAAAAATATAATTATATTGGTTGAAAAGGGGAACATACTTAACAAACATATTTAAATTTTATAAATAGTGTAGTCGTGCTCAATGGCGAAATGTTAGCTTCAAGCCTTCATCCGGTTAGTTTTGGGGGGGTGAATTACGGAAAGATGGCCATTTTAAATCAGCATATAAATATCTATATCATATTCCCACGGGCTGTAAAATTATATTGCGAATTAAAAAACTACAAAAAGAAATTACGAATCACTAATATCGGTGAAATATAGTCCGTAATGTTTTTTAATAAAATTCGTTCTTGAAGATCGTAGAACAAAAGTAATATAAATGGCGATAAAAACGTTGGATTTTAAAGAAAAGGAAATAATAAGAATTGTATTCCATTTTGTAGAATAATCTGTTCCTTTAACAGACATTACATGATGAATGTACTTCCGGTAAACAGCGATCCCATATAAATAACAATTAGACTGCTTTGACACGAGTCAAACAGGACCCATGCGTAGATTAAAAAAGCTTAATACACAAAGTTTAAATTAATTAAACAATTATTTCACTAAACGATTTTTCTTATTTTACAATATTTTCCGAAGGACCTTCGAAGAGATCTCTACTTCTTCAGAACGGATCATTTTGTGAAGGTCAATTAAAATTTTACATAACATTTTTTTTTCTAACACAGTAACCTTTTAAAAAGGTCAATTTTTTGAACATTACGGAAGAATGTTTCCTTTTTTTGTTGTAGGCTTGATTGAGGAAAAATGGGTTATACAATGCAGCAGAGAATATTAATTGTCTTCCAATACATTAGATGTGCCAGTTATGCCCAGACCCAGAATGCCTTCACAGAAAAGTACGATGTGGATGCACCAAACAAGCGGCTGTATGACAATACCAACAGACAGGGAATGTGGCAGATACGGCCTAAAGTGGTCGACCGAAAGTGCTAACACCAGAAAAGTTGATCGACGTGTAAGCTGCATATTCTTTTAGTCCCAAGAAGTCTGTTCGCCGCTTATCTAGGCAGTCTGATCTCTCCGTTGGTAGTTCTCACACGGCATCACGCGCAAGTGTTTAATAATGTATCCGTAGGGAATTTGTGTAGTTCACGAGTTGTTACCTGCAGACACTGGAAAACGTATAGCTTTCTGTCAGCGGTTCATGTCATCTGTAACGCCAGATGAGGAAGGATTCGATGACCGGTTTCGGTTTGACGCGACATGGTTCCATCTTCATCGTTACGTGAATACAAAGAATTCACGCATTTGGTGTACGGAAAATCCTCAACACGGTCAAAAAGTGTGTGTTTGGTGTGCAATGTCACATAGGCGAATCGTCATGACATTCTTTCACGGCACAGTGAGCAGTGTTCGTTTCATACAGATGGTGCAATAATTTGTAAACATTATACCTGCAGACCGGCTAGAGGACAAGTTATTTAAGCAGGACAATGCTACGGCTCATACAGCTAACAACACTATGATTTTCTTGGATCAGTGTTTTTATGGATAAGTGATTTTCGAAGGAGTTGTGGACCCCAAGGTCTCCTGATTTATACTCCCCTGACATTTTTGTGGGGATACCTTAAGGATACTGCTTACAAAACTCATCCTCACACCATTCCCGAATTGCAGAGCGAAATTGAACGGTGTGTCACTGGAATTACTCAACTAAGTTTACAACATGTAATTAAGAATACGTAACGTCGAATTATGTGAATCGCATAATGGAGGTCAATTTCAACAACTATTGTAACTTTTACTCATTTTCCCACAAGGTTGCATAACGTTTTGAACACCTGTACAATATTAAATGTAATTAACAAAAATCTAATTACGCAGATTATAAAAAATAAATCATATAGTCTAGCACAGAAAGCATCTCAATTTTAGAAATGAATAGTAGCAATTTAAATTCTTCGGACTGGAAATAGTCTAAATGATAAAAAAACAATGAAAACAGTAAAGAGAGTAAAATTTTTTAACGATGACTGGCTTAGTAAAATAATATATATTTCATAATTAATGACAGCAGCAAAATATTCACTTCGTTCAGTAACTGAGATAAACGTTTATCTAAACTTTTTTTTACGTTTTAATTATATTTAAACAATTTTTTTTTAAATAATTAGTTTTAAAAAATCAGATATTATAAAAAAACCAGAAAAACATAAGTGAAATCATTTTTAAAAATAAATTTTAACAAAATTTTAATTATTATTTTCTAGGACACGAAATTTGTTAAACTACTTACAAACAAAGTAACATATAAACATATGGTAGATATTTGCCAACAATCTTACAAAAACAGATCAGAAATAAGATAAAATTACTAAATAATCTGAATGTTTTAAAATAAAACAAAAGACCGCATCTCAAGAATGATTCAAAATACAAAAAGACCAGTAGTCAATGAAAACTCTGGTAAGACTTTCCCGAACGAACATTATTATTATTACTGTTTAATTATACTTCCTAAGAGATTAGATACTTGAACGGGAATTTAACTATAATTAATAAATTTCAATACTTTATAAGCTAATTAATGCATATTAAGCTTAGATAAAAGTCTTTAAGGTAGTATTTTTATGTTTAAAGTTCCCTTAGGTCACGTGACCATTATTAGGTGAACGATTAAATTAGTTTCACATACGTTATCATAATATATTGTCTTATATAACGTCGGTTCTTTTTCAGTATCTAGTAAGCTATGTTGGTGTAATGCGTCAATAGTATTCTCTGTAACCACAAGGTCGGCTAGAGCAGCACTGACGGGCAGCGGTATAAATATTTTTAATTAAGTTGTGTGTGTAAGACGTGCATCAGAAATAGCCGCGTGACGGGAAAGTCCTGCATTTGTGTTGTCAGCTTTTTTTTATTGTGACCTATGCAAAATTAATATAAATAAACAAAAAATTTATAAATAGAAAGTGAAACTGAAAAATAAATCCTGTAAATATTCTGTAAGCCTGCGCTTGTGCTATGATGAATTGACGCTTGCTTAATTTTCATAATACTACAACACATATCCAAATGTAAGAAATTTGAAATTTTCTTAGAATGGTCATTTCACAAACAGAAGCTGAAAGTTACGTATAGTTATACGTACGTAGGTAACTTTCATTTATTTCATTTTATATAGTTTATTTTTTACATTAGAAATACCAAAAAGTATAAAAAAAAATTACATTATCCTCAACTTTATTTTGAAAGAATCTCGCAAAATTTAATAACTTAATTATTATGGCACTTCCAAAAAAACTGTGAAAAATTAAAAAAAAAAAAAACAAAACCTATTATTAAAATAAGTAAATATAAATGAAAAAAAGCTTAATTTAAAAAAGTTTATATGATTAAAAATATTTTATGTTACTTTGTTACAGGATAGAAAAAAAAAATCGCTCCTGGAGAAACTGGAACTCACAACTTTCAATTTTAGCGACAGATGGCTTATCGTTTCTGCTACACGGGCTTAGATTTGACAATTTATAATTTCTGGTTGATATGGAAAGAATTTACAGTTTTTTTTATTGTGATCGTACGTAATAAATATTAAAAAACACGACTACCAGAAAAAAAACATTGTTCTTTAATATAGGATAATCTTAAACAGTGTGTGGGCGACAATTTTTGTATATAGTATAATTCTTTTTGAGATTTATTTTATATATATACACACATATATTTATATAGCCTATGACACTCCCGGTAACGTAAGGATTTCAACGCGGGGTCATTCATTCAAATCGGTTCAGCCGTTGAGCTGCTACGGTGGAACAATCATATATTCATATAAACTTTACATTATTCCAACCTACATTATATTCCTTTTTAGATTGGACAGTCGAGTAATAAATAAAACGATAACATTTAAACAGGACATATGTATGCTAATCCAGAAAGCTACCATTTTAAGAGCCTGTTGGAATGCCGCTAAAATGAAATTACTTAAAAGACAAAGACAAAAAATTGATAAGAAAAAAACACAATCTTAATACATGTATTTTATTGAAAGAATATTTTGAATTTTTTTTAAATAACTTGATCTCAAAATAATATCCAACCAGTAACCTTGTTCATGAAAATGTTTTCTAATTTTTTCTTTAAGAAAAATGTTGTTAATCTGCAAAATTTATTTAACTTTTATTTAAAAATTAAATCCTGTTTCATACGAAAAAATAAAACATTCCATAACCTTAACTACCTTTCATCCACTGTTTTTATTTATCTCGTAGAAAATTTCTAAATTATCTCCAAATTTTTAAAATGCTGCTAAAATAAAATTAAATAAAAATATTTATTACTAATTACATTCTTATTTCTACTAAACCATAATACTGTAAAAATTATTTATTAATTTTATTAATAAAAGAAAGGAATTAATAGTTAATATTTAACAATAAAATTGTACGCAGAGCGGACCAATGGTGGTGCGGCAGACGGTTGCACACGGCTCCCTTCACGACTCTCTCTCGCTAGAAGCAGTCCGTTGTCAATTAATTTACAGATTATTTAATTTCTACGCGTAGGTTATTTTTATTTATTTATTTATTATTAGTTATTATTTTTATTAATAAAAGAAGGAATCATTAGTTAGTTAATATTTAGCAGTAATAAGATGAAGCAACACCAACCAATAAGAACAAGAATAAAATACATGCTTACAAGAACGAATAAACTGCCCGTTAAAAATAATATTTTTTTCTTAAATGTTTATAAAAGATAAGAAGCAATGCTGTTCTTATTTGTTAATAAGAGCAAAAAGAAAGAACATGCTTACATGATCGAACACTGTCCGTCAAAAAAACATAACACTTATTCTTAAACCTTTATAAACAAAATAAATAACAGTAATAAAAATTATAAAATAAATTCATCAGTTTTACTACCGTAATTCATTCATTCAATATCGTAGCAAATCTTAAAACAACCATTTTCGAAACAAATAAATCAATACTGGAAATACTATCGATTATCCATTTAGAATCGTACATATAATTTTTTGTGTCCTTTTAGTTACAATCATGCACACCTATTTATATAGCCTATGAAGCTCCCCGTAACATAAGTATTACAACGCGGGGTCATACATCCAAATCGGTACAGCCGTTCAGCTGCTACGGTGGAACAAACAAACATTCATTCTAAATATATACACCCTAAACACATTACACTTCTTTTTGAGCAGTCGTGTAAATACGGGTGATTTTTTAGTGTTGTTACCCAATTTTTAATGTCTGGTAATTTTTTTCTAAGAAAGGGCTACGAAGTTGGTAGCGCTACTCAACCGGTATAGATACGGCAGTGTGAGTTGATTCTCCTTGAGCTGTGTAAACGTTTTTGCCGTTTCCGGTCGTGTAACGAACAGAATGTCTTTTACCATAGGACAACGAATTTTCGTTCTTTAACAATATTTTGCTACGAAATCGTACGCGAGTGAAAAAGAATCATTTCAAATTAAGTTTGTTGGTGTTCCTCCGCCAGAAAAATGTCAATTTCTAGGCTAGCAAACCGATTTCGAGAGAAAGGTAGTGTTTGCGACAGAAAACGTAGCGGTCGACCAACTCGCTTGACAGATGACGTTTTAGAGAATGTGAAAACAAGATTGCTCAATTCTCCACGGAGAAGTTAACGAAAACTTTCCACGCAAATTGGTTTGTCATATTTGAGTGTTCAGAAAGCTGCTAAAAAATTGAAATTTTATCTGTATCGCGTACGATTAGTCCAAGGGCTTCGCCTCCAGATTTATGCAAGCGATTGCAATATTGCCGTAGGTTTGGGTCTCTCGTAAATGATAACGGAATCCAATTTTTAAACACAATGTTCTTTAGTGATGAAGCTTGGATCCATCTCGATGGTTATGTGAACAGTCAAAGCCGCCGAATTTGGGCGGTTGAAAATCCTAACGCTTTACAAGACAAATCTTTACATCCTGAAAAAATTGGTGTGTGGTGTGCGATATCTCGTCATCGTATAGTCGGACCCATATTCTTTGAACAGACATTAAATGATGAAGTATACAGTAATATTGTGAGCCAATTTGTGTCCCTCCTGGAACCTCAAGAACGGTATTGCTGGTTTCAGCAAGACGGCGCTACATGCCACACGTCTCGAGAAATCATGGATTTTCTGCAAGAGTTCTTTGATGATGGAATAATAAGAAAGGGCTTATGGCCTCCTAGGTTCCCAGACCTCACATCTCCTGACTACTTTTTGTGGGTCTATATTAAGTCTTATATTAAATCTTAAGTTTTAAGCCTTCAAAAACAATCCTCACACTATTGGTGAACTTAAAGTCAATATTACATACTTAATAACGAATACTTCCAATTCAACTCTTAAAACGGTTTCTGCTAATGTGCTGAAAAGAGTCCGTGCGTGTATAACCGCAAGGGGTGGGCATTTTGAGCATATTCTTTAACAATTATGTAAGTAACATCTTTTTATTAAATATCTTTTGTAAGTAACAAATACATTTTTTATTCCACCTAAATTTCCCTTTCTTAAATTACATTTAAAATTGGGTAACAGGATTAAAAAATCACTCTATAGTTACATCATGGTTAATCCATAACCTCATTTTATATTTAGTGAATTTTGAATTCACTATTGAATTCGATAAAGTACTGTTTGTTGAAAATACTGTTCATAAAAATATTCATAGATATTAAAAATGAATAAATAATTAAAATATAAACCCACTTATCGACAAACTTTTAATACGTCCTAGCGTTTTCGGAAACGAATTCCATTTTTAGGAACTTAAAATTTATTTTTTTATTTTTAACTAAAGCTTTTTGTCATGAGTAGAATTATTGTGTAAAGTGTGTAAAATATATAAAGGTGTTAAGTCGACGCAATTTTAAAACATGACAAAGTTTTAGTTAATAATTTAAAAAAAAATATTTTAAGTTCCTGAAGATTGAATTCGTTCCCGAAAGCGCTAGGACGCATTAAAAGATTATTGGTAAGTGGGTTTATATTTTAATTATTTATTGTATAATCATACCAACGGGCCATTTTTAATAAAATTATTAAAAATTATTCACTGTTGACGAAATCGATAATCTCACATAAAAATTTGTTCTCTTTTGCTATAAAGGAAATTGAGAGATAAAGAAGGGTGGAGTAGCTTTTTTGTCTCGAAAAATATTGCTGTTGAAAAAATCTTATGTACTTAAATCTTAAGTACATAAGCTTAAAAATAAAAAATAAATATGTAATTGTTTTTATTTTTCTATTAAAAAACATATTATACAAAAATTAATTTTGTATAAAAAAAATAATTGTTAATTAGTTGCAAACTGCTATATTTTCATAAAATGAAAGTACTACGTTTGGTATTCCAAGATTAAAGGAAATTCTTTAAGCCTAATTAACATGTTTATGAGAAAAAAACTGAAATAATCTCGGAATAAAGTATTTTTAACACAACTATTCCTTTCATAGTTTTTTCGCATACTACGTCAACATTCTTTCTTGATTGCATAATTACTTCTGTAAAACTAAAAAAATAAATAGTTACATTAAAGAGTAATTCATATTTCAGTAAAATATATAAATATAAGTGGATATTTTTTTTTTTTTTAAAGAAAGAAAAGGAAAAAATGAAAACTTATAATTAAACAATATATATAAATTATACTTTACATCCGAAGGAAGGAAAATAATATTAGATTGTTACTTATACGAGAATAAAGGAGATGGAACCTAACAGCACGATTACCATGGAATACCCCCATCTCTTCCCACCACGACTCTTCTTCTTCATTATCTGTGATCAACACACACACAAACACACTTCATTGAACTCCTTCCTCTATACATCTTCGACCATCTTTTTCTATTTTTCCATCATACAACATTCTTCTGTCTCTATTCCCACCCTTTCTTTTCATCTAAAAACGACTCCACTTTATCTTTTCTTCTTTTAAAATTATTCCCAGCATTATTTTACATCGTACAATCAAATTAGCAAAGCAGATATTGAACATCGTAATCTCCCTATATGGATTATTATCATAACGATACCTATCTAAGAGATACATTATTGCTCACCATACAAAACGCACGCACGCACGCGCGCTCGAATAAGTAAACCTAAAAAAAAACATTGCAATATTTACAAAATTATTTTACAAGTACATATCGTTTATTACCTGCATGATAAAAAAATTATAATTAATTATACATATTAAGATAATAAATAATATTACACAAAATTTATTATTAGCCTCAATAAAAATTTGTAAAAAAAATTAAAATATAAACTTTGTTATAATTATAATAGATACCGATTATTACAATTAATCGATACATATATGAACAGTTAAGACCGCCTAAGTGTACGTGTATACTTAATTCATACAGTATAAACTTTATAATTCGTAACTCCTGAACAGACAAAACAAAGAGATTTAAATGAAGTTTATTCAAAGAAAAATTAATTAAACAACTGTAATGTCCCAATAACCCAATAATTATCTGTCTCTGACTGAGCAAGATCGAATCAGACTGTCACTACAACGTTTTTATTTTTCTGTCTCCGGAATTACCGTAAGGTATTACTTCAAGGGATAATATGCATGAATGTAAATGTAGTACAGTCCTGAGACTGTACAAGACTGTCACTACAACTAGGTTTATAGTGACTGTTGTGTCAGAAAATTAATTAATTATTAAATTACAACAGTCACTATAGAGGGGGAGGGAATTTATTCTAAAATTTAACTCATATATTTTACAAGATATCTAATTAAATTGAAACTATTACATTGGATTTAAAATAATATTACACGAGTTTAATTACTTGGTTAATTTAGATTTCAAAAGAAAAAGTCATATTTTGAAATTTCTAATATATTTATAAAATAAACAAATTTTCAGTCACGCGTTTACTATACAAAGTAACGAAATAGTGATTTTTTATAGTGAGGTTTTTATTTTATTCCCTTAGTAACTGTGCAAAATTTCATCAAGAGGCAATATCAGAAAGTATTTAAAATTATTACATCTGCACCCTTTATTACCACCCTTAAATTACCCCCGTGCGGGATGTATGCAAAAGTAATGGTGGAATATTGTATTGTCATCCAACCTTAGCAACTGTGCAAAATTTGATTAACCGGCAATGTCAGGAAGTATGTTAAATAATATTTGAGGACAAACACTACATTGTGAGTTAAAGAAAAGCAAGTAAAAAATAAAACTGTATAATTTTTTTTTTCTTTAATGTCCAGATAATATCCCTTTTTGGGCAAAAAACAGACCAATAATGGGACAGAAATTTCTGTTAATCAATCAATACTATAAAATTTCAAATGATTCAAATTATTAATGAAGTGTTTAAGAGGTTTTTAAAAACATAATATGAATGGTAAAATGCTACAACACAGAAAAAAAAAATTCCTTTCGGCACGCCGGAAGGCGGAGGTAGATTTCACCGGTGCTAAGTAGGGGATAAAAAAGATTTAACTATAAGTTAAGAAAAACTTCAAATTTAGTCAATACGACAATGGTTGCATGTGAAAAAAAGTTTCTCATGTTTAGCATACGACAAGCCCCATCTTCTTACAATTCCAGCAACATTTTGGTTATCCCTTGCCGTAAGGGTTGGTCATATCAAAAATTGTTTCAGATAAAAGTTTCAGGTAATGTTTACAGGACTAATGACAACTTTAAACCGATTCGATAATGTGCCTATTAAGGGACGTATGATTTTTTTTGTCTTCGAAACCCTATTTTTTCCACCCCGTGGGCCAATGGTTGGTGATATCAAAAAACTTTACTCAGACAATTTTTAGGCCCTTTTCCAAAGAATAGTATGAATTTTAAACGAATTCGATATTTTACTTAATAAGAAAGTTATAGCGATATTTTGTTTTTTTCGATAAAGCCCCCTCGTTTCCACCTCCACGGTCTGATTTTGGCCGTTAACGAACTCGACCGAGATTTTGAGACGAGTTATTTTTAAGGAACAATTTGAAGTGATGGACGCAAAATTACGGCAGTTATCGTGTCCACTAGAAAGTGAAATATATATAAACTTTTGAGCTGACGGTGGTTTTGAGGTCTGGGAGAGGTGAAACGCAAAAATATATCGAAATTTTCTGGAAGTCGAATCATCGTACCTATTATAATAGGTAGCTTTTATATGAAATCTACTTAAAAAGCGTTTAACTCATTAATATTTTAATTGTTTGTTTTTACTTTTATCAAATATCTGTTGTAGGAATGAAATTCTTCATATAAATCTCGATCTACAGAAAACAAGTCAGTTTTCTACCGGTAATTTCAGGGAGATATTTAAGTTTCAAATTTGACATTCATGAAAAATTAAGTCATAAATAAAGATTTCGGTAAAATAAATAATTGCAAATAATGAAATCACTTGATCGAACTCCAGATGTGATAGTATGGGGTTATCGTTTATACGTACAAAGTTTAATCCTAATTAGATAAATATGTCGATTAAGCGTGGATAATGATAATTATAATAATATGTTGAATGTACGGTTGAGTACAAGATTAATACTGATTGTATAATTGATAATTCTTAACACAAACTGAAGACGGTTACACAATCGGTTTACACAAGATCGGTTTACACAAGGCTTAGTGTAAACTGATATAAATCCATTTTCACTTCCGTAACAGTTCCATCTATTCAATTATTTTTTTTTAGTTAAATCTGTTCATAACGTTCGAGTCGTAATGAGTGAAACGTTAAGCAAACATGTGAAACCTTTAAACACGGTAAACGGTCTCCGATTTTACCGGGAGCAGCACTATGAGTACAGATCTGATTTGGAGATTTAGTGTTCCTCTTCTTTTTTTTTCCCCCTCTCAACTCCCCTGGGCCGGACCGACTTGTTGGTATTACGCCACCCAGGGAAGTGTCTTTTGACTCTAATGGGCCTCCCCACCTACCGGCTGTACGTCCGGCATGGCAGGTCGGCCCACCGGTTCAGCTCTTTTGAGAGTTCCTTATTTAGATTTGCCCATTTCTAACACCACTTCATACCTGGTTTGTCGTGGCGTGTTGTCGGGTCTTTTCACTGATCATCCTTTTCCAATATTCCTAACTTAGAGCTCCTGGAGTCCCCAGCGGATCATTGGCACCGACACACCTCGGCATGTCGGCCCTCCCCGCTGAGGCTGTCCTCCCTACCCTAGTCTATACTAATATCCTTGGCTTCTTTCATCAACCTATTTCTGGGTTAGAATCTGCCTAACATAACCTGCTACTGTGTTCCAGTTATATTCACTGCTAGTCATAAATTGGACTATACTGTCAGGTTGAACATCCATTGATGTTCTGATTAAATCTCAATACGGCCCACCTGTCACACATGAAGGTGTGCTCCGCATCGTCAAGTTGGTCACAATATATACAGGTTGTTTCTTCCCTTCTGACTATTTTATTTAAATAATAATTAAATACACAGTGTCCACAGAAAAATTGTGTCAAGTAATGGTCCATTTCACCGTATCCTCTTCTTACCCACGGTGTAATCTCAGGGATGAGCCGCCTCGTCCATCGACCCACACCATCATTGGTCCATTTATCTTGCCACAAAGTATTGATTTCCTCTTTGGCCTCTTGTTATATTTTTCCCTTAGACCTCTCAACCCTGTATTTCATGTTCCTGTCATGCCTGAATTTATATTACTGAACACAGTATCGTATCCATCATCCAGAAATGATCATAAAAAGGAAGCTGCCTTTATATTAGGTACGGAGGTTATTTTAAATTTCTTGTTTCAAGTTTCTAGAAACCATTTAAATTACGAAGTTAATTTTTCGGTCAATCGAAGATATAATAATAGAGATGTGTATTTTAGATACATTAAGACAACGTATGGGCACCAGCCTATGGGAAAAATATAGTAGAAAGGCCCAGGCAACGATGGAGGATGATAATTAACGGGATTTTCAATAATTTCAATTTGAAATTGTGATTGACGAAGGAGATTGAAAAACATCGTAGAGAGGACAGAATACTTTAGATGTTTTATACATATAATTCTCCGGATTGATCGTAAATCAACTGATTTCGAAGTCGAGTGTTCTAAGGTTCAAATCTTAGTAAAGGCAGTTACGTTTATACGGATTTGAATACTAGATCGTGGATAATGGTGTTCTTTGGTGGTTGGGTTTCAATTAACCACACATCTCAGGATGGTTGAACTGAGACTGTACAAGACTGCACTTCATTCACATTCATACATATCATCATCTGAAGTAATACCTTACGGTGGCTCCGGAGGCTAAACAGAAACAGAGAGAAGACTCTCTGTTATATACAGAGTGATTCAAAGAAACGAAACATTTTGAAAGTTGTGTTGGTAGCCGTGGGCGATTGGTACCACTTGATAAGTGGCGCCAGCCTCTCTAACCTAACCTGCCATTTAGTTGTCATTGTTCCTTGGAGTGGTGCGCAACGAGCATTTGCTATCAAAGCGTTTTACAAAAACAATGACAGTGTGGAGGGAGCGCGTAGAGAATTTCACCGTCATTTTAATCTGGAACGGCACGACCGTGTTCCATCAGCACGTGTAATTAAAACATGGATATCTAATTTTGAGGAAACTGGTTCGGCAATGAAAAAGAAACCTCCAGGCCGTGAGCGAACCGTCCGTACACCACAGAATGTTCAAGCTTTACAAGATGCTATCACACGAAGTCCACATCGGTCAATCCGTCGTCTCTCACCATCTTTACAATTGCATAGTTCAAGTGTTCGAAGAATGTTAGTGAAGGACTTGCAATACCATCCGTACAAGTTGCAGATCGTCCAGGAACTGAACCGAACGATGCGAGCACAATTCTGTAATGTAATGCTTCAGAAGATAAATGATAACGAAGAGTTTGTTCACGAACTGTGGATGTCAGACGAAGCGCATTTCCACCTCACTGCATTTGTTAACAAGCAAAATTTCAGATACTGGGCACAAGAAAATCCAACGCAGCTACACCAGTGTCCGTTGTACAGCCAGAAAGTGACCGTAAGGTGTGCTATATTATCATACGGTGTTATAGGCCCTTATTTTTTTGAGGATGACAACGGTCTTGCGATTACAGTGACGTCGGCTCGTTACGTAGCCGTGCTTGAAACCTTTGTTGTGGAACAACCAAAGAGATTTCCACCAATTCTTAACACAGCCTGGTTTCAACAATACGGAGCAACGTCACATACTGCACGAATATCGATGGCAGCTGTACGCCGATTGTTTGGACAACGTGTCATTTCACGAAATGGTGACATTAGATGGCCTCCCAGATCGCCTGATCTCTCAGCTTGCGATTACTTTTTGTGGGGTCACCTTAAAAGCAAAGTGTTCCACAGTAGACCTGCTACAACGGAAGAACTGAAGGCAAAGATCGGAGAAGCACTTCCGGAAATTCCAGTTCAGATGTTACGTCAAACCATGAACAATTTAACGAAGAGACTTCGTGAGTGTTTACGTAGAAGAGGAGGTCACCTGGAAGATGTCATCTTTAAAAAATAAACTATAATGTATGTATCCTAAAATGGCAACATTTGTACAATTAAATGAAATAAAATTCATTTTCTAAAATAAATTTTTCATTAACGTTATTTAATTTTTAAAATTTCCTGTTTCTTTGAATCACCCTGTATATATTTATAAATCTTTGTCTTTTTTTACAGTCTTTAACTGCTAAATTTCCTTGTTTCGTACTATTATTTTACCTAGAAAATAAGTTAATCTTCGACATTCGTCAAAAACAATTTATTTTTTTAAAAAACTACTCTTTGGGGGTTAAAATTAGTAGTAATCGTTTATTTAGTCTTCTTCTTTCTGAATATTTTTAATCTTCGGCTTTCCTACACAACAATAAATATACACAACAATAAATAAAGCCCATTCCCCCGGCTTTACTCCCGTTCACAATCAACATATCTAACTACTAAGAATGTTTTAAAAACATTTTCAAATGAAAAAAAAATTAATATCTTTCAACATTATATACCTTCTTTTTTTTTAACCTCCGGATTCACCGTTAGGCATTCTTCAGAGGATGAGATGAATGATTTGTAACGTGTGAGAAAATGCCATGCCTGACCGGGATTCGAACCTCCGGATGAAAGGCCGAGACGCTACCACTCGCGCCACGGAGGCCGGCTCAACATTATATACCGATATAATTCAAATTTACTACATTGATTTAAGAAAATAATCTAAATTTATAAAGTAAGATCTACAAAATAATAAATAAGTAAAAAAAAAAATCGGATGTGGACACCACATTATTTCCTTGTACGCCTATTAAATTACATATAAACATTTTTTAAAATGAAAAGTACAGAAAATTTTATTTAATTAATAAAGTGATAATTTTTCTAATTTTTTTTTATTGTTGAATTATTTACCGTAAAAATGTTTTACTATCAGAGGTTAATAATTATTAACAAATCAATATATTTAAATTTAAAAAAAAATTGAAAAAAGAAGAAGTCTGATTCGAACCGATGTGCCATCCCATTTTAAGATCCAAATATTTCATTAATTACAATTTTATTTGGCTATAACTCTCGAACGAATGAAAATAAATACCACTTATGATATACCGTTGAAAAGCTCTCAATGAGGGCTTATTACTGACTGCAGTTAAGAAAAAGTCCAAAATCAAGTTTTTGTTTTTTGGACTTTTTTGGAAAGTTTTAGTTCAGTCGATTGCAATGAAAAGGGGAGGTGCACAAGTAGATGTTACATCAGTCCTAAATCCAAAATTTCAAGATCCTACGGCTAATTGTTTTTGAGGTATGCAAGATATATACGTAAGTATGTTCAGACGCCACGCCGAAACTAATCAAAATGGATATTTCCGATGAAATTTGAAAACCGAAATTTTTCGCGTACACTATATTTCCTTTACTTCGTACAAGGACGTAATAAGCAATTAAGTATTTTAAATGCAACAAATTAACGTAGATATACTATTAGTTAGCATACAATTATAAAGTAGAGTAATAATTAATGACATAAAATGTCTTTTTAAAAAAATAAATAAATAAATAAACGAAAATACAAACGTTAGAACAGGGTAAGTTATTTATAGGTTGTTGTAAGAAACGAACAACTAATGAAAATTAATAAATATTTTTCCTATTATTATTATAAAATTAAATAACTTACCACATAGTATTATTTTTAAAACTGAGGCGATAAAGACTAACTGTAATAATACGTCACACAGCAACTAATGAAAAGAATTTAAATGAAAAATGATGAAGCATTATTCAAGACTCTATTCTTGACTATATTATGAGTAGATACTCTGGAACCGGAACAGTTTCTTGTATTACTGTTTTTCTGATTTATAAAACTTGTAATAAAAATAACTATGATATTTCACAATTTACTACTAAATGTGTAATTAAGTAAATATCTTTAACAACTAATTTCAAAGAATTTTACAATTACTCCTGATCTATGCTGATCTTATAACCTAAAAATATTTACTAAATAATTTAGGTTTCTCCTCTAATTAGTACAGAGAGAAAAAATTATATATATGTATACACAAACTGTTTGTACAATTCAATCACATAGCTCCATCACATAGTTTAGTCTAATCATAGTCATAGTTAGCCCCATCTTTAGTTTAGTCTATTAACACATAATAATTTATAGGTGTTGAAAATGTCTATCCACTTCTATGCACTTTTCAACACGTTTGACCACGTTCCTGGCTACGCTTGTTAGCTTTACCCTGTCTATTTCCTGGATGGCATTGATAATATTTGTCTTCAATTCCTGCACGGTGTGTGGATTGCATCTATAAACCATTTCTTTTAGGTAACCACACAGAAAAAAGTCTGGACTAGCTCAGATGATCTCGGTGGCCAAAATCCTAAAGAAATTAATTTTTCCCCAAAAAATCCTGTAGCTTCTCCATAATAGAGCAAACTGTACGGCAAGTACTGCTGCCATGTAGCAACCAACAGTCACGCTCGTCCTTTTGCAGTTATGTTATGAAGTGTTTAATAATTTCTTGGTAGACGGGAGGCATCCACAGTTTTAAAAAAAAAACAAAGGTCCTTTTATTCATCGCATGAAACCGAAAATGTACGGGTTTTCAGCACCCAAAGTCCGGTAATTCTGACTGTTAACACACCCACCAAGGTGAAACCACTATTCATCTGTGAAAAACAGTTTATCTAAAACGCCAATGTTGCCTCAAATGAATTAAGTTCTTGAACCGTTGACAGTACTGAACCCTTTTAGAATAGTTAGCATTAATTACTTCATTACTTCATACGATTACGCAACCTTGTACAAAAGCCAATGCTCGACACAGACTGGCAGTAATCAAATGTAAAGGCAATTAACAGTCCTCCCCACTTTATTCCAGTCGTAGAAACATCTTCCACATTATTTTACCCACACCATTAAATGCATTTAAAAAAATATGCATTTGGTGTAAACTATTGAATGAAAGGGCCTCTTTTAAGTTGAACACTCTACACCTATTGATGTCATACACATCAATCAAAAAAGGTACATTACTGTAATACTATACTTCATTTCGGTCTTTCTTACGTTTTTTATGCATAACTGTTGTAAGAGGCTCTAAATCGGGATAGCTTTCTCTTAAGAGTAATAATAGTTATAAATACGTAGGCTATTTATAAAATTAACTTCCGATCGGGCGTAAAAAACAAACTGGTTACCATAGTAACATACTGAATGAGCAGCAGATATCAGATAAGGATTATACCACCACACATACAGCAGTCGCCATTTTTCTATACCGCTCGAGTAGTACGTGGCTCGAGTGTATCCTCGAATAGAATGATACAACCGATCTTTGCGGCTCACACCAGTTTCGAGGTACAGTACGTAAATTAAGTAGCGACATTCGTTTTTTGCTAAAAAGGAAACATCTGCAGCCGAAACCCACCGGCTGCGCGAAATTGACGGTAATAATATAATTCAGTGATGGTTCTGTGAGAGAATTATTCAGGAAATTTATGTGCACCACAAGGAAAGAAGAGAGGGACATTCTGTTTTTTGAGTGATAAACTTGTTAAGAAAATTCAATATGCCGTGATTAAATGTCGCTTCACAGTTACTGAAATTACAGAAAATTTTTCCCAGATTTCAAGGTGTACTCTTTACGAAACTTATAAACCAGATTGAATTTCCGTAATACTGAGCACGATGGATACCCAAACAACTAACAGCTGCTTACAAAACGAAAAGAATTAATACTGAGAGAAAAGACAGTCCAAACAGTGAATATACACACAGTCGCCGAACAAGCTCAACAAATCCAAAAAAACAAACAAATGGGAACAGAAAAATTATGGATTCTGTGTTTTGGGACCGTAAAGGAATTCTATTGACAGAGTTTATGAAATTGGGTTTGACAATAACCGCATACTAGTGAAACGTTTACAAAGCTTAGGAGAGGAATGAAGAATAAACGGCGAGGATGCTAATGTCTCTGCAATACAATGCATGGCCTCACACGCCGCTAGCACTAAGGGTGTACTGGAGCTAGTTAACTAATTCAAAACCAATGGTGAACGCACAGCCGGAGTAAACCAATGGGTGGGGGTACTCTGGCGGCGCCGTCCTTTGAAAAGGGGATAAAAACACTACTGTCACGATAAAATTGCTACTTTTTGGGCTGACTATGTGGAAAAGTAAAATAAGTATGTATATTATTTTTGTATAAAGTAAATTTTTTCCAATTTATTTAAAAAAAAATTATTATTCGACCAGAGGTTAATTTATAAATAGCCCTGTACAACCAGTTTCTGTGTTAAAATAATCTAAGTTATTTCTGCTGAATACCAGTTGTATTTTGATGGGCTTGGCATGCTCATTCAGCGCGATAAAGAAATACGAAATGATTTTAGTCCTAACTTTATAGTAATGATGGTAAAGGTTGCTCGTTATTTTTGAAAATAACAACCCCATTTTTGTGAATGTCTTAAGTCTGAATCAAGTCGTCTACAACCGTTCGGTTATGGTAAGAAATAGACACTATATCTTCAACAATCTGCTCTATGTACTTTATTCATAGTATTTGTTACACATTTTCTTCCAGTAAAACAGTAACTGATTAAAATTTTGGTGTAATAAACTGTAAATTAAAAATTTTTTAATGTTTTTCATTTCTGGTTTTCCAGCTATTCATAATTTGACGACATAAAACATAAAACTATATGTACATTTCTTCCTTTCTCCTACGTATACTTTTTATACTGAAAAAGATCCTTTTCTACGTAAAACTATCGTTTCATATTTAGTCAGCTATTGTTATTTTTGATAGCTCGTTCATCTTTCGTAATTTTACTGGGTAAATATAAAAAAGGCTTTAACTTTAACTTTTTATTAGAAGGAGAACATAAAATGTTGTCCTCCTCATATTTCACTTACCTATATTTTCTTTCCTGTAAACTTCAATAGTTTTTTTTATTATTCATATTTGTTAAATTAATATTTTCCCCGCAATGGATTTATGAGGTTAAACTTTTTTTCCGAACTAAAATTAAGTTCTCCCTAAAGGTACAATATTAAAATCTTTATTTTTTTAACGTGAATTCAACCTTTCTGTACTGGAGATTTCTTTTCTTCATATTTATCTTAAACCGTATTCAAATTAAAAAAAAATGTTTAAAAACCTAATACTTTACTACTTATAGTAAACAAATCAAAGTATTTATACACTCATTTTACAGTATAAGAAATACTTTTATTGGAAAATTGTTTAAAAAAATACTTTACCTCTCAAATAATTTCAGCAAACACTATGATTTAAACGCTGAACGAAGTCCACAAAGAATATGAAAAAAGTTAAAACAAATCTGAATAACAAGGAAATGTAACTGTAGCAGTCAGCCGACTCGTCTACGGGCTCTGCTCATGGCGCGACGAATTACAATCTGAAAAAAAAATTCATCGAAAATTACAACATATACGACAAAACTGACCCCTCAAAATTAAACCCGTTGAATTATTTTCCCGCGATTCGAATCGATCAATTTAATTACATAATGATATCAATTATTGATAATTAAAAAAAAAACAATAACGCTTATATTAACTGTAGCAGGATAGCAATACTGTTATACCTGAAAAATCTTATATAAATATGGACGTGATCTACATATAACTAACAATCACTAGACAAGTCTGAGGAAATGCTGTAAGAAACGGTCAAATTTATTATATTTACTGAAAAAGAAAATTAGTACGTTAAATACCGTTCAGAAAATAAAAAGTGATGCTTTCCAATCCCTAATTTGATAAAACGTTATTATAGCACATACCGGTTAAAATAAAAGTGAATTAAAAATTAATAGTCAACAAAAAATAACATTAAATTACGGAACAGTTTCCGTTCTACTCTGTACTGTCACTACTTCATAAAAATAAATGAGTAATAATAAAAATACACAAAATTTATTTCCAATTTTAATTTCTTACAAAATATAATTCAATCATATTTTTAAATATTTTAGTTAAGATCATATTTTAACTAAATATACAACAAAAATTGTAATAAATAAACATATTTAGAAAATGTCATAAGAGAATGAGAAAATCTTCAAGTTATACAAAGGAGAATTTGAACCCAAATTGCTTAACTTATACAGATGACCTTGCATTCGTAACAAAAGATATAGAAACACCAGAACAACTAAATATCCTGAAGGAAAAAAAGCGAAAAAAGGACTACAGATATTTTTTTGAATTAACGGAATTGCATAATTAACATAAAACAAGCTCCCAAATATATAGAATCAAAATCAAGAAAATAAGAAATTCAGGTACTAGTTGAAATAATAAACCAAATAAAATAAGGATCAGCAAAAAACTTACGTCTAAAGAGCGTACACAACAAAAAACTATTAACTAGGGTAGGTAAAATTAAGCACTAATCCCACGTAGTACAGTAATCCCATCTGAAGTGTGATATAGTAAACATAACACTAAATCAAGAAGTATACAAAGTACGTAGAAATTAGTGAAAGAAGGATTCTAAAAAAGATACATGAACCAAGGAAAACGGATAAGAATTGGAAAATGCGGAAGAACCATCTCACAACGGACAGATTCACAGTCATCAAACGAAAATTTAACAAGGATGAGCCCTAATATAGACTAACCAGAAGAATTTTTACAAATTTAATGGAGACAAAACTAACGTCAGATAGTTTAAACAAAGCAACGAAGATCTGAGAATAGGTATAAAACATACAGATATAGATAACAGAAACGTATTCTGAAAGAAAGTAAAAGTACAAGACTATGAAGAAATCCATAAAGGAAACAGTGGATGGTAATAAGAAAAGGTTTGAAGAGAGAAAGATAATAGATCTTGAAAGTGAAGGAGAATTGGAATAATAGGAAACCGATCGGAAATTATTTATTAAACCTGATCCAATAGTGACCGGTGACAATAAAGAAAAGAAGAAAAATATATTTAAAAGGAAAAGATACATTTTTTAAAATATTTAATTAAAATATTCTAATTCATTTAATATTAACAATAATAAATAATAATTGATAAAGATCATAAACAGCCCGTAAAATAAAAGAAAATGCTACCGATTTTATAAATGATTATAGATATCTTAAAACTTTATTACGTGAAATTAATATTACGAAGTAAAACGTTACAGCACATGTAGTAGGAAAGAATTTCTTATCTGAATAGACCCCCTATTGTCTAATAATTTTGTAATTAATGAATAAAAACCACTAATCGAAAAAAATGAGAACACAATTTATTGTCTCAGAGATCAAAAAATAAAAATATTAAGATGATTCTTGGAATAACAGGAAGTAATCAATGGCATAAATTCATCACTGGAGGAGAAATTCAGTTATAAAATAAAGTAAAACAAAGATAATGAAATGCATCAAGAAGGAGAACAATGAGAAATTAAATATTTCGATATTAGAAATCGCACATATCTTTAGTTTACGTAATAAAATTGTATAAATAAAAAATATTTTGTAAGCATATTTGGACAAGAAAACAGTGTTTAAAAAACAATAAATAATCTGCTGGTATGAATAACGGATTTAAAAATTAAAGAATAACTCTGAAAAATATTTGTAGTACTTTGTGCTAGCAAAATATAAATTATAGGGAAGTCAGATAATCAAAACGTTGAGGCATATAAAACGTATTGCTACCAGAAAAAGTTAAAAATTAGGTGTGTTAATAAATTACCAAGTTAGATATTTTAAGATGGATAATATTTTTTTTTTTTTGAAAGAGAAAACATTTTTAGCAAACTCCTTTAAAAAATAGATCAAGGATAATGAGCCCCAAATATTATAAGAATCAGAATAGGTGATTTCAGATCTAGAAGGAAATTTAGAGATTAAAACAGAAAATAAAAACAAAGATTAAAATGTATGAAACAGACAATGAGGGTTTAGTAAGCACGAGGTACGTTGAACCTGAGAATTGGCACAGCATATAAAAGAATGGGTAACTGGATCAAACCAGTCAAACGACTGAAGATTAAAAAAAAATTGATAAAAAATAAAAACAGAACTGAAAGTATGAATTAATTTGTATTACAAAAATATTTCAATATAAACTAGAATAAAATATTTTCGCGATCTCCATGGCAGAGTTGGTAGCGTCTCGACCTTTCATCCGGAGGATCCACATCCAAATTCCGGTCAGGCATAGCATTTTTTTTTCATACGCTATGATAATTGTTACGTAATAATATTAATGTAATTCTATTTTCAAATTCTCACGTACTATACTAGCTTCTTTGAAAGCTCTGTGGTGAATTAATTCAGCAATAAATAAAACATATATATAACTTAAATGTAATTTATTTAATTTCATTTTCCTCTTGAATGGATAGAATTAAATATAATAATAAGACATTTTACTTAAAAAATATTACCTTAATTAATTTCTTGGCTTAACCAATCAACTATACAAACTTATAAATTAAATACACAACCTTTCACTTAGAATTCTCTAAGCTTCCTCATGTGACAATACACATTCATACACACATCATACAAAATTCTCTTACATACTGTAAGATAGTAAGGTAGACCCTAAGATAAGGTAAGGTAAGTAGTAGCAAGGTATTTAATTTGTAAGTGTGTAGTTGATTGGTTAATCCAAGAAATTAATAAAGGTAATATTTTAAAATGAAACATATCTTTTTCTTTTATCGTGTATATAAAATAGACAACATGAAATCTTAAATACATGTAAATATAAAATATTTTAATTTATTCTTTTTTTAATACGCTATGATAATTATTACGTATAGTAATATTAATGTAATAATTTTCTATTTTCACATTCTCACATTCTATACTAGTTTCTTTGAAAGCTCTGTGGTGAATTAATTCAGCATTAAATAAAAATAAATATAAAACAATATAAACACATTAATATTAACTTAAATGTAATTTATTTAAGTTTATTTTCCTAATTATAATTAACCGAATTGTTACATAGTTTTCTTCAACTCACTTTTCGTTCAACGGTTAACGGTTAATGGATAGTACACAAGCGCAAAAGTTGAAGAAGAGTAGTAAACATGCGCAGTAAGTTTTTGGGATGAACATTGATGTAGTCGATCAACCAACGTAACGCTTCGAACACCCTTTAACGAGATATCGAAAACTCCGGTATAATATACAAGTTTTCAAGATGTTCCGGAACAACCGCAGTACCTGCATCTTGCGTCGATCTAGGTAGCATTTGTGGTAGTATTTAAATATTTAAACATCGTACTAATAAAAAAGTATAAAATAAACAAAAAGTTTTTTTAAAAACGTGCTTTTAAAAGATCTAAAAAAATGGATTTTACCAGTATACATAAATAGAATATAAACATAAATAAATTGTCTATTTTTGTAAGATCACAATGAAAAGCATGGGGCGCGCTTTCATGTTCAATATCTACATAAATTGTTTAAATATGACAAATGTTTTGATGCAAAATGGAAACAATAGCATCAATATACAATATCTAGTAAATCTTTGGATGAACTAAAATTAAGATGCAAAATCGAATCGAGGTCGGCCCCATGCTTTTCATTGTGGTAATAAACAACTTTATACATACTACTTTGTTGAAAACAAAATTATCTTCTATTTATGTTTACCATTTTTTTTTTAATATTTTTTAAAAGCATGTTTTTACATTTTTTATTTCTAGGATAAAATATTGGAAATATATTTAATGTACAGATGTTGTGTTTGTTAAGACAACCATGCGAGGCAGCTTCTTTTACTTTCAATTTAACTGTGCTTAAGTTTTATTTCGTCTACACTAAGAAACAACTTCCCATATTTCTAAAAATCTATTTTTTTTTCAAAAAAATTAATTTTTAAGAATATTAAAAATTCCTTTCTTATAATTCTTGTTATATCTGAACTTTATGGACCCGGTTTAATTTTTTAATTCGTGAAAATTTTAAACTAAATGACAATTTATTTCTTAAATTCAGATTTTTTAATACTAGACAATAAGCGAGTAATAAAACCAATTAGGTTCACATAAGCTAATTAATACAAATAAAAAAATCAGTAATTTTAAGTGTTGTATCGCTTAAAATACATAAAAATCTCAAATCAAATCTAAAATACTAAGAAAGTAAATCGAAACCATATGAATTACCATTTTGATAAAACAATTTTATACACAATTATAATAATTAATAAAATAAATAAAAATATTAAGAAATATTCTACACGGCTTTTGATGAATATATCCAGTTCAAAATATATATATAAGCATTACCCGACAAACCTATTACTTCAAGTATGGAAAAAATAAATATATTATAAAACGGGTTATCCATATATAAAATAAAAGTGAGATCTTACGTCGTTTTTTTAATTTTTTTTTTGTCTTCAGTCATTTGACTGGTTTGATGCAGCTCTCCAAGATTCCCTATCTAGTGCTAGTCGTTTCATTTCAGTATACCCTCTACATCCTACATCCCTAACAATTTGTTTTACATATTCCAAACGTGGCCTGCCTACATAATTTTTCTCTTCTACCTGTCCTTCCAATATTAAAGCGACTATTCCAGGATGCCTTTTTTTTAATGTAATAATAGAAATTAAGTTCATAATTAATTAACTTTTTTATGATTAATTAATTACTTTAATTGCAATAACTAATAAGATAAATATTTATTTAACTATTATAATCATAAATTCTATACGTAGTATTTAAAAATTCGAGACTCAAAAAATAGTACAAACGTAAAAAATTCGAGGAAAAAATTAATAAATCGGTCAACTTAAACACGGAGAAATTTTATTTTGTAAGAAATAACAAACTTAAGATCTCTTATTGAAAAAGCGTAATAATTCAATGTGATTTAAAAATCAGGTTTAAAACTACAAGCTTCCTTTTTGCTTCGAAATAAGTTAATCAAAAAATTTCTGTTAATATACGTTAAAAAAAGAAACTTATGATAAAAACAATAATAATAAAAAAAATAAACGTCAGTTTATTTCAACATATATTTGAAGGAGCAAACAGTGTTGTGTTGGTTTTTCAATATTTACACCAATATGATAAAAATACTAATAATACGACATGAACCGCCAAATTATTCTAGGGTCTTCTTTAAAATAACCTTGACCTTTAGTCGGTGGTGTTCCGGAAGCATCCTTCGTGACAAGCGACAATTGTATTTGCATAACCACTGTCTTCTTCTTCATGCCTTTCAATGGGAAAAAGATTTTATCCGTTTGTATAACTAACATCTTCTGAACACTTCAGGAATAGAATATAACATATAATACAATGAACTGTATAATTGGATTCGTGGAAAGTTACAGGCACATCTTAACATCGTTGACACATGTCACATTGTCTGAATTAAATTTATTTTTAACATGTTAAGTTATATGTTACTGTAGTATAATTCAATTTTTTCCTTTTTATTAATGTATCATATGATCAACAAACCATTGTGTCAAAATTATTTAGCATAATATGGTTACTCTTTAGAAAGAATAATATTTTAAACACCCGTATTAAAAATCTACATGTACGTAATTCAATACTAAAAATAGTAACTAAAATATGTTCTCAAAGGAAATATATAAATACATATACACATCATTCCACTATTTTACATATGTGTAGACAGAGAAAGAGAGTAAAAATGTTTTAACATTAGTAAAGAGAGTAATTAATTCTTTTTGGTATTTACAGGTTAAAATGTAAAAAAAATATTATTAATCTCTGGAAATTGTTGGGCATTTATTAATTTTTTTTAAATATGTACTTATTTAAAAAATCATATCCATCCTTCCCAGGACCGATGAGGGGGAATGTACCCCAACCCCCTTAAATAATCCTATCCTATTTTATTTGTATTTCTACTTTAAAATGTGGAAAACCTTTAAACCCTGATTATTTACATAATGATTTAAATTATTTATTATAAGGAAGAGGGTGAGAGAAGGTTGTTACATTTATTTTACAAATTTACAATTTATTTTATAAAATGTATTTATTTACAATTTTATTTTACAAATACTTATAGTCTTTAAGATATTTCAACAAACTTTTTTATCCAAACTGCACTTGGATCGAGAGTAATCACAGTCTCGAAAGATCATCTTATTTATTCACCAGTTTTTTGGGATAATATTTTGTTTTATATTTTGGGGTAGACGAATTTTATAAAATCATATGTTAATACAATTATTAATACTCAAAATTTTTCTACTGAACTATTAGTTATTTAGTTTTCACCTATATTTCCAATTTCAAGATAATCAGTATGGATGAATGGAGAAACTATCCAAACCTTTGATCTAATTTTTAAATATCTAGTAGTATCAATTTTCCGAGTAACCGATCATACATCAAATTTTGTGGTTTGTGCATTCACTTTTCAGAGATGTTAAGTAAAATAGATGCCGAGATTCACACAAAACATCTGCGCTCGACAAAACCGTACTAGTCATTTTTTTGCATTTTGAGATTACGGCTTATTACTGCAGTTAAAAAAAGTCCAAAATCCAATTTTTGGATTTTGGGCTTTTTGGACACTTTTGGTACAGTCGATTGCGATCAAAAAGGGAGGTGTACAACTAGATGTTGCAATAGTCCTAAATCCAAAATTTCAACATTATACGGCTAATCATTTTTGAGTTATGCGAGATACATACGTACGTACAGACGTCACGCCGAAACTAGTCAAAATGGATTCAGGGATGGTCAAAACCGATATCTCCGTTGAAATCTGAAAACCGAAATTTTTCGTGATCACAATACTTCCTTTATATCGTACAAGGAAGCAGAAATAAAACGCTTACTAAGTTAGGGAATGCCCAATGATTTTTATAGTTCAATATTCTAGACTGATTATACCTAGATAAAGGACTAAAGGAAGACTTCGTTCACAATATTTAAAGAAAATCGCTAAAGATTCCGGAGCTGATAATTTTAAAACAGACTTTTGATAAATATAAACTGCTGCCAACCAATCATTCGATTAAACTGATAAAATACAACTGATAAAAGAAAGTAAAGAATTAAAATTTAAACTTGAATTTAAATAAAATTTTTAATTATATAATTTTAAAGGAATTTTTAGTAGGATATTGCTGAATATTAATTAATTTTTATCGATAATTATACCCTATACTAGTCAAAGGTTTGGATAACAGCATATATTAGGGTAGATAAATATCAAGCTGACACCTCTTCAATTAATTTACTCACAGTTACTTAACCCTAACAAAACAGCACGATTCGGAATCGTGACTATTACTCCTCCTGAAGGCTTTTTCCCGTAAATCTTCGCAAATTTCAACAGGGGTCAATCTAACGGGGTTCAATGGGGGCTAATTTTGTAGGCCATAGTTTACTTGTTTCCCTATAATCTGTAAACGAACATTTTCTTTTAGAAATTGACGATTTAATTATAGAAAATTAATTACTTATTTTTAATTATATTTATAGACTTAAAAAAATAAAAACGTTTTGCTTAAAAAAAATAGTTTCACCGTTAATTAGCAGTACCTTGAAGAAAGGTAGGCTATATTAATTACATGAGAAAATTTTACAACCGTATCAACGTCATTAAATGTTAACTAAAATTTAAAAATCAGAATTATAATTTTTTTCCAGTTTTCAATCATTTAAAAAATAAAACTGATCTCAAAATGATGCATTAAGTATATTAAAATAACAACAAATTTTTAATTCTTCTTTAAATTTCACCGTTTTGAAGTCAAATAAACTTGAAAATAACCAACGTTTTTATATGTTTATATAAACAAAAAAACAAAAATTAATAAAAAAAAATCAGTACTTTTTAATTTTCTGCTCCACTACCTCCAAAATCACCTTCCATGAAAAATATTTCGATATTTATAAGTTTACTACGTTAAATGAAGAAAAAAAATTATACTGAAATTGTACAACAATAAAAAGTTACCCAAGATTTCTTTATCGGGCGTTAATTTGAACTGTGATGAAATTTTATTCGCTGTTAAAAAACGTTTATTATATTTAAATTTTTAACAATATTATAAGTTTAAATAAATCAAAAAAAGTTTAAAAAAATTCAAAAATCTATATTTTTAAAGTTTGGCTGGCTCCCCCACTCCCAATATTTCTTCCAAAAGTTTTTCTTTTTTGGGTCACTTACACTACTATTATGTTTAGAAAGACATAAAAAAACTCGGTTAAAAATATGTAATAAATAAAAAGACAGTTTTTTCGAGTTTTGGGGAAGGTGGGAATATTGAGACAGATTTTTTTAAAAATGTTAAGATAAGCATGTACGCATGTAGTGAACTTAAAAAGTGGAATTATATTTGAAAAAGTTTGAGAAAATTTACCCCCAAAAAAAACAATTTACCCTATTCCCTGAATATATTAACCCCAAATGTTTAGCAACAAATTACCCGATAAACACGAGTGTCTGTGCTAAATTTCATCAAAATCGGTTTATCCAGTCAAAAGTTATTAAGCTTCAAACACGCCAACACACTATATTACGTATATACTAATTTTTCCCCTACTTTTCTTTTTGTTTTTTGAGATCCCTGGATCATGAAACGTCGTGAACTGCAAATAAATTCATTCACCATTTTTTGCCATACTTTCCTACTTGCAGCATAGCTCTACAGCTATGATGTCAGGAAAGTAAAAGGAATAAAAAAAAATCACAAAAAGAGACCAATACCGAACGTGAGCTGAGGCTCTATACAATGAAATTAGTATATACAGAGTCATTCACGGGAACCGGATGTTTTTGAAGTGGTTTGTATTCGGGCGTTCGTGGTGGGAGGGGCACGTGGCTGGTGTCTGACGTTTCCTTTGTTCATAGCATTTACATTTTAGTCGTTGAGATGGAGCCGTGGACGCTAGACCAGCGCCTGTACGCGTATGACAGTTTTGTGCGAAATGACGAATCCTTAACTGCTGTTCAGCGAGATTTCCGCCGTCAGTTTAAGATCCATCGTAATGTAAGTGTCCCTTCTCGTAACACAATATTGCGATGAGTAAACAACCTTCGAATAAGTGGTTCAATATTGAAGAAAAAACCACCGGGTCCCCGACGAACTGCTAGCACTCCGGAGAACATCGAACGGGTAAAGGAAGCCATTGTCAGAAGCCCACGCCGCTATATTCAGAGGCATTCAGCAGCGCTTCAAATGAGCACAAGTACGGTAAGACGAATTCTGCATACAGACCTGCATTTCCATCCTTACAAGATAGCCGTCGTGCGGCAGAAACGAGCAAGATTTCACGCAGCGATTATAATTTTGTCGACAAATGCTTACCATTTTTGAAGAAAATGAAAATTTGTTACTGTTAATGAGTGACGAAGCCCATTATCATCTGAATGGCTTCGTCAACAAACAGAATTGCCGGTATTGGGCAGAAAGAAACCCACATCAGCTTCATGAGAGACCACTTCATAGCCCAAAGGTGACTGTCTGGTGTGCAATAGGAAAGGTCGGTGTTATTGGACCATATTTTTTTGAAGAAAATGACGCTGCCGTAACTGTAACAGCTGATCGTTACATTGGGATGTTGAATACGTTTTTCATCCCTGGGTTACAAATCGGGGAATGAATTTTCAAAATGTGTTATTCCAGCAGGATGGAGTTACAGCGCACACAGCGAGGGCAACGATGGCTGTTCTCCGTAACATGTTTCCGGGACGGATCGTTTCCAGATTCGGCGACATTCCTTGGCCCACTCGGTCCCCCGACTTGAGTAGTTGTGATTTTTTTTTGTGGGGGTTTCTGAAATCCCGTGTGTACGACAATAAACCGCGTACATTGGAAGACCTAAAGATCGCAATTCGTCATCACGTCACCCAGATTGATGTAGACATGCTGCAAAGAATTGAGGCCAGTTACCGTGAAAGGCTACAACAATGTATTGCCCAAAATGGACATCACTTGCCGGACATAATTTTTCGTTCACGAGTAAGTAACAAATGCTTTGATTTAACAAGTGTTTCAGTACCAATAAAACTTTTTTAAAGTAAATATTCAATGTTTATGATTATTTTAAAAACATCCGGTTCCCGTGAATGACCCTGTATATATATTTTTTTCACTTTTATCAAGAGTTTTCAAAGCAAAATATTTTTTGAAAAGAATGATGTCAAGCTACATGTCATTTTATTTTAATAATAAAATACTGAGCAATTATAACAAAACAAAAATCAATACGTTTTTTCACAATGTGCAAGAGTTTTCGTAAAAGAAAACCTCAAAATTATTTTTAAGAAAATTATAATGGAATTATCAAAAGAATTTCCTTTACAGAATATAAAATTATAATGGAGATCGTTCCACTTATTGAAACAAGTTGAATTGAAATCTTTCTGTTCAATTTTCTGAAATCAATTAAAAATAATCAGTACATATTCCTAAGACCCCAAACGAAACAGAAAATTCATTTTCAGGTGTAATATTTTTTACGAAACATACTTACATGTAAGACCAAAAAAACTGATAAACTTAAAGCAGCTCATTAAAACGGATATAAAACTAAAAAAAAACGGTTTTAGCAATTAAAATAAAAGGAAATCAAATATTAAATACTCAAGAATTAGATCTTGCTGATTCTACGTTCGGGGTAAACAATAAATGACACACGATGCTGAATGAAGATATAAAAAATCGAAGATTTCTGCATAATTATTGAATGAAACCGCAAATAAATAATAAAAGTAATCCGCTGAGAATGCTGACGACGTAGAAAATATTTGTATTATTATTGAAGTTAGAGGGTTAAAAGAAGCGATGAAGGGGGATCAACGGACGGAAGTACCTTAAAAGAAATATTAATGATCCTAATACTTGAGATATAAATCTCCCATTAACAAAATTTTAAATTAATTAAACAAAGCTATATAATAAAAAAAAACTGTTAATGATTTCTTGTACAAACACAGCATAAACATATTTTTATATGCAATTTAATTATAAACATAATTGATAAAGTTTGGTAAAAAAAAAAACTGGAATACAATTTAAAAATTCGTAAAATATAAATATCTTTAAGAATAAAATAAATAAGAATGTTCAGTAGATAAATTAAAAAAAAATTCATAACAAGGAAACTAATAAAATAAATGCTTTCCTATTATATTTTATTACCGCTACCAAGGAGACAGATTATTTTTGTAAAAAAAAGAAGTTTAAAAAATAAGAAAGTTATTACCAGTTTCAAGATTTTAACCCCTGTTTTACAAAAACAGATGTCTTTAACATTAAATTTTTATGTGGTGGTCAATAAAGGAAATACGTAGAAATATTTGTTAAAAATATTGAGAACCAGTTTCACCTAACAATAATTATTTTTATTACCATTATATGTATATCTTTAACGTACTTAACCCGTAAATTTTTTCCGGACGTAATAATACTTAATGCTTTATTATTTTAATGAATTTAATTTAATTATCCAATAATTTTAAATATAAATAAGAAGGTAAGTAAATAAATAATTTCCTGACGAAAAACCTTATTTTTTTATATTTTTCTTTATTCTTTTAAGAAACTAATAAGCAGATACTAAAATAATTATAATAAAATATAAATAATAAATAATATAAAAAAATTTAAAATAAAATTAAAAAATTTTAATTTAAAATTTATAATAAATATAATATTATATCTAGTTTAATGTAGTATTTGTGGTTAACGATGATTAAAAATTAGTTTTATAATGTGTAAAAAAAAATACCAAACATAACCGAGATTAGAAACCACATCTTTCGGATTAAAAACAGAGACACTACCAATTCTGCCACGGAGGTGGACTGAATAATTTGTCATTATAACCTTTCCTTTAATTAATGATGAAAATTTTCCTCTGCAAGAAAAAATGTATATTTCATTTTATTACTGTAAACAAATTAACATCAACGGAAATGAGATTTTTCTAATTCTTCTAAATAGAAGAATTGAAAAAAATTTGAAAAATTTCAAATAGATTAAAATTTAGCATAAGCGTACCTTTACGAGAAGTAAACAAAATTTATTTTGATTAAGAAGGGATCGAATTTGTTTAAGAAGGGATAAAATTAAACGAAGGGGTGTCAGAAAAAGTAGATTTTGAAATTTTAAACTTGCAGGGTTGTTCCTCTTAGTAAGCGTAGCATAACAACGGAATTTTGCCTGACCACACCCTAATAGGACGCACACCGATTTTTAAAAATCAGTGCATTATACTCTAGTTAAGGTACATTTCCGGAGTTTATCAGGAATGCTTACTACATAACGATTAAGATAATTTTATATATATATATATATATATATATATATATATATATATATTTTTTTTCCTTTCATTTGTACAGAAAGAATAAATATAATAAACCATAGAAACTAACGTAACAACGACTTTTTTTCGGTACAAACTCAATTAACCGGAAAACGGTACAATCCTACCGGATATGATACGGATGAATGAGGGTCTATATAATCCGGAAATATTATAAGGTCTACTGAGATCATACTAATTGTAAAGGGTAAAATATCGCAGTGTCGTGGGTCAGATTTTTACATTTTTCTATGTCTTTTGTTTCAAAATAATTATTTTTTGTTAGATTTACATAACATATTTTTTTTGCAATGAAAATTAAATAATTTAACATAAATTAAAAACAATATACATATATATATATATATATATATATATATATATATATAAATTTTAATTTTATTTTCCGTAACTTTTATTGATAACAAAATAATGTTAAGTTACTAACTAAATTAAGGGATTTAAGATCTATTTAGTAAAATATATATATAATAAACTAATAATACGTAGTTACACATCACAAACAATATTTATTCCTTTCCACTAAAATAATGTTTTAATCAAGTTTTTCAAATAGTAAAAAAAATTTTATAAATTAAATCTACATGTGATCGATATAAATATAATGACTGCGGTTTACTAAATATTACTGAAATAATTAAATATTTTTTTTAAATTTATTAATGTGTACGTTGCAATGTGTTCAGCTACTGAACAATAAGTAACCCCTCCAAAGCCCAATGAGATGAGTGATATATACATGACACGTAAATGAGGTATAGCCTTGTAAAGACTCAGACTACATGTGGTTAATTGAACCGCAACCACCAAATTAGACCGGTATCCACCGTCTAGTATTCAAATCCGTATAAAAACAAGTAACTTTTACTAGGATTTGAACCTCGGAACTATATTTTACCGATACTGTATTTTAATGGGGATGCGATATGGGAACTTATTTTAAACAATTTTTTAACGTATTAATTAATAATAAATTCAAACTATACATACAACAAAACTCATTTTGAAGAAAATATCTATATAGTTGGGATTAGATCTTCGGTACAGTCAATAAGCACCTCAAATTTCTTCAAATGAGTAATGGGAGAGTTTAACGGCGGCTAAAAGAGCATCCTCTTCTCAATATAAGAAGTGTAAACACACGCATCATATTTAAAAATTTTAAATATTTAATTTAATAATGATTAAAATTATATCCGGCATATAAAAATGAGTAAATTAAAATAGTTCTATTGTTTATATTTCATAATACTATACAATTTGTTCCTCACTATACAAATTGTGCAATACTATACAATATTTTTGTTTGAAATTAAAAAAAAAAACAAGTTGAACCTTAATTACGAAATAAATGAGGTTTAAAATTTCTTATAACATATCTCAAAGGCGAATTGGTCTGGATTGAATGGAATTCGGATAAACGGGGCTATAATTTAACGAATATATATTTCTTCTTACTCTGCGATTCAGTGTTAAATTACAAAAGTAAAAAAAAATTCAAATTTAGAAAAAAAATCTTCACTAACAAAGTAGAAAAGAAATCGTGAATCGTCGAAGAAAATGCTAATGAGGTATACAACAAAATCAAGAAGAATTCTCTACAGACTGTAAAACATAACAAATGCGCCAACTAAGAAACAACATTAACGACCTATTAAAATATACATGAATCCGATAACTTGTGCCGTAATACAAAGAAAGTGTGTCATTTAAAAATATAGATAAGCGAGAAAGAACAGTATATCCGTAAAATAATGAGACGTCAAAAATTACAAAAATAATAATAACATTTTTTTAAAGAAATGAAAATAACCAGATACATAGAAGATAATTACGTTAAAAGATAGAAGGGCGTGTTGTGTACAACATATCATTCATTGGATGTGGGTAAAATCATACAGGGAGGACGAGTGTAAAGAAACTAGGTGTGAAGAAACTCGATGTAAAATCATATACAAAAGAGGATGTTCGGTATATGGTATACCAAGAATGGGGTCTGGTAAGTCTAGGATACGGCTGGTTGGTCCACCTACACGAAACACGACACAATTATTTATTGCACACAGATCCTCCTAGTCCCAGTTTGCCAAGGCAAGGCAAGGTTTGTAACGGGAAGCCTTACGTCACCCCACCGCTCCTTCCTATACTTCCATTTCACGCATCTTCTACCCGAGGCGAATTCCATGAGTTGAGTTTGAGGTTGACCTCTAACCGAGCATAAAGAAGCGCACGCCACTGACACTTAAAACCACGTGTTGAGTTCGGTTTTTAAACAAATAATTTTACAGCAGGATATGTGTAACACGTACTTCTAGTTAATTAACTACTACTAACTTGATGAAACGCATAAAACAGACAATTAAATTTTTTAATAAGAGGAATGCCAGGCAATTTTTTTTTTTTTACAAAAACTTCAGAATATATTCGTGTATTAAATAAAGCCGTACATCTGTACGATAAAAACAACCTTCCTTGACCGTTATAATCTATAAAACAAAACTTACATTCTTTATCAAGTGAATCGGCAATTAATTTATGGTTTCCATTTACGCTTTTTCACCTACAATTTTAATAATTTCAATAAAATAATATTCGTAAATAAGTCATTCAAATTATTTTTGACTAATTTTAGTTCTTTAAGATTTAAACTCCTTTTTTTTAGGTAGATTTCATAAGAAAGTTATTGTAATGGGTACCACGATTCGACTTCCGGAAAATTTCGATATATCTTCGCGTTTCACCTCCCCCAGACCTCAAAACCACCGTCAACTCAAAAGTTTATATATATATATATATATATATATACATATATATTTCACTTTCTTGTGGACACGATAACTGCCGTAATTTTGCGCCCATCACTTTCAAATTGTTTCTTAAAAATAACTCGTCCCAAAATCTCGGTCGAATCGTTAACGACCAAAATCGGCCGTGCGGGTGAAAATGAGGAAGCTTTTTTTGAAAAAACAAAATATCGCTATAACCTTCTTATTAAGTAAAATATCGAATTCGTTTAAAGTTCCTACTGTTCTTTGGAAAAGGGCCTAAAAATTGTTTGAGTAAAGTTTTTTGATATCATCAACCACTGGCCCAGGGGGTGGAAAAAAATGGGGTTTCGAAGACAAAAAATCATACATCCCTTAATAGGCACAGTATCGAATCGATTTAAAGCAGTCGTTAGTCCTCTAAAAGTACCTAAAATTTTATCTGAAACAATTTTTGATATGACCAATCCTTACGGAAAGGAACGACCAAGATGTTGCTGGAATTGTAAGAAGATTGAGCTTGTCGTATGCTAAACATGTGAACGTTTTTCACATGCAACCATCGTTGTATTGAGTAAATTTGAAGTCTTTCTTAACTTTAAGGTGGAAATCTTTTTTATCCCCTACTTAGCACCTGTGAAATCTACCTCCGCCTTCCGGCGTGCCGAAAGGGATTTTTTTTTTACCTTCAACCGTTTGACAGATTTGGTGAATTTTTCTCTTCTATGCTAAAACGTTTAATACGAGTAATTTTAAGCAAATAAAATTTTTGTAAATACTAATTTATCGTGTCTTTTCATATTCTACAAACAAATTTTCTGGAATTTCTCAGGTATAAATTTCTATAGCAGACACAGTCTAACAGAGAATAAGACACAATTTTTATAATCAATTAAGTTATGATTCGGGGAAAAATGGAACTATACTAGGTTTTATATCTCTGACGACGAGTTTAATGATACTTAATAATGTTATCGTAATAACGTAATGGTAATAGCTCACAATAATTTTAAAAATCGAATTTGATCTAATTTTATTTTCCAATATTTTTTTTCTTTTTTAAGCTGTATAATATCATTTAATTACTGTCATTTGTGTTCAAAAGAATTTAAATATTATTTTTAGCTCGTTTTTAATGTTACTAGATTTTATTACGATGGTGACCTCGTAAAACGTAGGAAAGAAATTCTAAAAGCATCCCCTAGTACTTATTTTTCTCCCCCAGTTTTATGGTTTTTGGACCAATACTTTCCGTGTAACGACCATTTTTTTTACTTCAAAAGGAAATGATTATTTTTAAAATAATTAATAAAAGTTAATTTTATTTATATCGGAAAGAAACAAAAAATAGTAGAATTCTAATGAAAATATTGCGTCCAATCATTAAAGAAGATGGTGAAAATACCAAACTCTACAATTTTTATTCAAAAATAACAAATGACATTTGGAAAATAAGTTACTTTTTATGACCATCCTCAGAGAACGGATGAGGAAAGATTAACTAAAAAATATACGACGTTTTTCGAAAACAGGAAAACTGAGCAAGATAAATTTTGGAATAATTCTCGATACGCTATTAATTTTTTGCACTTTACCAACAAAAAAAAGAAGAAACTATAATCAAACATAAAAAAAAACCTCCAGAATAAAATCTCTCGAACCAGTACTGAGATAACATAACAAAATAACGTCACGTATAAAACAGTAGGTGGCAAACTAGAAAAAATAGGAATTAACACTTCATATTTGACAGAAATAACTTCAGAAAGAAAATTAAAAAAAAATTTAAGGTACCAGGAAAAAATCCTCTAAGATATCTAAATCGAATAGATAAGAAGAAAGGAAAAAAAACTTCTGGGAATATATGAAAACATAGAAAAATTATATATGAAAACATAGAACAAAAAGAAAACTGATATGTTTGATTTGATAAATGAAAAGAAGACGTGTGTAGTAATTAAAAGTAACTATTGTGACATTGGGGAAGAAGTGGTTAATTGAAAAAAAAAAACAAATCTTTCAAAATTATTTCTACATTAATTGCTGCTTAAAAGAACTGACTTGATATGCGAAACTATGTTACATCGCTCAAACCAAAAGAAATAATATTTATATTTACAAATCTTACTTTATCCACAATTTAATAACACGGTTACTACGTACATATTTTTACTCAGATTATCAAAATAATTTATTTTGTTTATTTTTATTATTACTTTTAAATATATATTAATAACTATTAATTAAATAAGGCTTGGATAAGGGAAAACTGTTAATCCAAAAAAATTCCCAAACTGTGGGAAGATAATGTAAAAGATTGCTTCGTAGGCAGTAAATATCATGAATATATATATATATATATATATATATATATATATATATATATATATATATAAGCATTTTTGGGGGTTTAACACGGACCCTAAGTTGATTATATTTTAATAAAAATTAAAAGCATTATTTTATTTAGTGTTTATTAAGTTGTTTTTGGAAGAGATTTCAGTAGTGAAATTAAATTATAAAAATTAACATAAAGTTATCCGTGATTTTTTAACATTATAAACAGGTTATTAAGTTTCAAACTGATCGGCAGAGATATATATTCAACTAATACTGTTAGGACTACATTGTACATAACGGTATCGGTAATGACATTGAATGAGGATATACAAGGCTGGAGGGGTAAACTTTTCCTTCTTAATAACTTCAATAAAGATTTTAATTCGGTCGGAAAAAAGATTTACTGCCCGAATATAAATCTTTTAGATATTTTTCTTCTAAAAAATCTATTACAAATTTGTCAGTTTTATTAGTAAGAAACAGTTTTATTAATAATATTTTTTTTTTAAGTTACGTTACTGGTTATAATTTTTGGTGCGTTAACAATTTAAAAATAAGAAAAATTAAATTTTTTTAAATATGTTATTAATGAATTATAAAAATAGATTCCATGAAATAATAATTATTTATTCGGATTAAATAATTTATATTACATTAATCTTAAACTTGAAAAACTAGTAATATCGTGATCTAAAATCTGCATAAATATAATTGAAACGAAAAGTAAACCAAGTTTAACAAGAATTATTCATTTATCTATATATAAAAAAAAACATAAGGTAAATACAAAATAAATCATTGAGTAAGAGGTCAAAATGACCGTATCTTGTTTTATACGGGTTGTAGTTACTGAATTTCAACAGTTCAATACAGTATATCATAGCAGAAACATAATAAAACGACACATTCATTACTACAGAAATATCAACAGCAAATTATGTACTACGCTGATATTTATTGCTTCTTAGTTGAAATATTACAAGATACAGTTTTCTTATTTTATTACGTACAAAAAGATCGTGACGTCGAGTTTATTACAATGTTGATTTATTACTACTGTTTTTATTGGTTAACATGAACGTATAACGAGTACGGCGCAACATTCGGTCGTTTTATGAAATGACGCGTCGTAATTCTTAAATAATAACAGATGTTCAGTTAAACATAAATACGGTTAAAGATTCATAATTCAACCGCAGTTGAGACAAGGACTTCGAAATAATAACTACAAAGATTTCTTTGATCTATTAATTAAATCCAAAAATCTGATTTAACGACAGCATTAAAACGTATCTTTAATATTTATCCATTCAGTGTCGATGTAATACAAAAATTTGCAACAATATAACAAATTCATCTATATATGAAGTTAGTGTATAATAAAAAACAGTTATAAAAATAAAAAAAACACGACTGTAAAAAAATAAATTAATTTAACAAAAAAAACGACAAATTGTACTAAAAAAAAAATCAAAGCAAAATGCGGAAGAAATAAAGGAATAATTATCGTTATGCAGTATTTAATTAAATAAAATAAGGGTTTGTGAAAGCCCATCGAGCTCAAGCTTGTCTCGGTGTAGCGCAGGCCACTCGATTTTTCCAAGTATATCGGTTAATTTTTGTTCTGGTTTAAATCCAATGTGATTGTGTATTATACTAGCAAATAACCCGTTTGAATTTTGAAAATCGGATGATCGGTTGCGAAGATATAACAACATTTCCGAATAACCGTGACCTGTCAGATCGAGAGTGAGTCAGATCGAGATGATGCGTGCAAAAGTTAGCCTTCAACCTACTAACAAAATATCCCGTTTGAATTTTGAACACCGGACGATTGTTTGCAGATATATTATAAGAGAACCCCATTGCACCTCCCAAAACAGCGCTCCAGGAACACCCCGTTTGTTACCGGCTGATGGTGATGATAGGTCTAGCCTCGCACGAGGTGTTCGCATCGCCTCACCATTCTTGCTTCACACGCAGTCCTAACGGGAAACCCATTATAATTACACAGAAATTATTTAAATTTATTTAATATTATTTTATTTTACGTAAATTTAATTCTATTTTTATAATTTTATTCATTCGATTGATTTGAATCATTCACTTCAAACCCGGCTAACACAGTGATAAGAGACTCACAGTTCACAGTTCTTTCTGCTTCAACCGGAAAATTTGTACTACTACATATATGTGTGTGTGTGTGTGTGTATATATATATATATATATATATGTATATATACATATTAGCCTGTGACATTCCCGGAAACGTAAGAATTCCAACGCGGGAGATACATCTAAATCGGTTGAGCCATTGAGCTGCTACGGTGGAACATATATAAATACACCCTAAATACATTACACTCCTTTTTGAGCAGTTGTGTAAAAATAAAAATGTTAATTTTAAATTTAGATATAAAAAAGATTGTAAAAATAATAAGATAAGAGGAAAAAAGATATAAGAGAATGGAAAAAAGAACAGAACAAACAAAAATTAAATTAACAAATTTATTTAGGTAAAAAAATGAAAATATTTTCAACAACCGTTTCAGTATTTACAAATCATTTAGTAATCTTTCTAAAAGTAAACAATAAAATTCAAATATTTGAATAAATCTCCAGAAAAACAGGATTGCAAATCTCAAATCAAAAAGCCGAATTTATAACAAACATTAAAAATGTTAATATTATATGAGCAAATTATTCTGAATGTTATACGTACCCCCTTAAAAATACCTCTTTTTACCCCTTTTAAAATAATTTAGATGTTTTCTTAACATCACTTGTAATAAACTTCGATGGAAAATATGCAAAAAAAAATTGAACAATGATTTTTATTTATTTTTTTTATCTGAAAGATACGAATCATTTATTTTTTAATTGGACATAATTATACGACCACTTAAAATAAATCAATGAAACTATTCCGTAATTCAGAATAAAACACGTTTTAAGAAACTTCTATTTATTACCTATTCATGGCTGATGGTATAGTCTATAAGTATAATACTGTGTTAATTTTCCAAATTTTGTAAATATAAAATTTTTAAGAATCGTAATACTTCTTTAATAAAAAATAAAAATTCTTAATCTTTTTTACGTCTTTCTTTTAAGAAAATAAATTGGTAATATTTAATATTTTTTACTGTCAGATTTTTTCCTGCTAATTAACTCTTTTGACCTTCGCATAGTGATCAACTTTAAGTTTTAATTAAAATTAATTATAACGTTACACATAATATTTACATTAGTGTAAAATATAAAATAAAAAAGCTTTTGTAAATTTTACATATTTTATTGCTAAATTCGAAATGTAGATTTTTTCATTTTTTTTTTAAATTTAAAAAAAATATAATTTACCTTTAGGATTAAAAAAAAATTTCACTTAACAACCTCTAAATTAGAAAAATGAATGTTCAATTCAATAGGTTGAATTCTTATAAATTAGTTGTATGTATGTTGCAAACCCTATATAAAGACAGAACATACTGACAACTCCTCATTTAGAAATTTTAATTTGATGCCGAATAATCTACCAATTCAGTTCGGACGAATCCATACTATTCGCCCTACGGTTTTTAAGACCCGATTCGGGTTCTTCATAAAAAATTTGGGGAAACATCTTTCGGGAAGTTTCGACTGAAAAATCAGGGGACCTCCAGAGAGGATCGAAGTAAATATGGCATATTTAATGCAGTATAATAGTACATGTTTTTAAAGGGGGGCGAGTTCTGTAGATCAACACAACTTGGGAAAGAGAGAGTTGAGTGAGAGAGAGGTAAAGAAAGAAATAAAGATAAACCCATCTGAATGGTAGATTATTCCATCGTCCATGCACTTAATGAATTTCAATTCGGTAGGATAAAACTGTTAAAAGTTAAAAAATAATAATAGATTTTTATTATTTTAGGATTAGGATTTAGGATTATTTTAGAATTTTAATAGATTTTATTTTAGGATTAGATCCTAAAAATTGATGTTTTATAAAAGATTCATTAAGATTGCTTCTAATTTTAAATTAAAGCTAACATTTATTTGTATTAAGATTTTACAAAAAAGAAAAAAGAATTAGGTTTACTGTTCCCCTAAAACTACATAGATAGAAGTAACCATCTAAGTAAAAAGTTTTTAGGGAAGGCTCTATTAAAAAAATTAAATTTATTCCAATTACATTATTATTTTTTTTATAAATTCAAAAACATGTTCGAGAACAGATTTCATTAACTCAAATCCTTTTTAAGATACAAACCTTTCAAAATCTACCCAACCAGATATGACTTTTTTTCAAAATTTAAAACACTCAATCCCACACAAAAAAAAAAAAATCTGATGTGGACACCACATGACTTGCTTGTACGCCTATTAAATTACACATTAAAAAAAAATGAAACGTAAACATAAAATTTTATTTTCTTAATAACTTCTGATTTTTTTTTATGGTTATTATTGAATTATTATTTATTGTAAAAATATTTTTACAATCAGAGGTTAATAATTATTAATAAATCAAATATATTTTAACTTTTTTTTAAAGTTAAAAAAAAAGGGAAGTCGGATTCGAAACGATGTGCCTTCCCATTTTAAGATTCAAATATTTCATTGATTAAAATTTTATTTGGCTATATAACTCTGGAACCAATGAAAATAAGTACCACTTATGATGTATCGTTGAAAAGCTCTCAAATGAGGGCTTATTAGTGTAGTTAAGTAAAAAATCCAAATTTTTCGGATTTTCAGGTTTTTTTGGACTTTGGTCCAGTCGATTGGGAAAGGTGAGGTGCACAACGATATGTTATAACAATCCTAAATCCAAAATTTCAACATTCTACGGCTAACGTTTTTGAGTTATGCGAGATACATACGTACAGATGATACGCCGAAACTAGTCAAATTGGTTTCAGGGTTGGTAAAATTGGATATTCCCTTTAAAAATCTGAAAACCGAAATTTTTCGGTATTATAATACTTTACTTCGTACAAAGAAGTAACAATGTGTATCAAATTTCATGACTAGAGTTGAAGCATAGGAGGCATTCCGGACATATACATACAAAATTTTGAAACCAATTTTAAATATATTCGGATTCGAGGGTTTTCAAAACAATAAGAAATTAAATTATCTGTAGCTTATATCATTTACTTTCGAGGTAATTTTAGTAGCGAGTAATACTTTAAGGAAAAATAAAAAAAGGAATAATTGTAATGGGTAAATAACTGGGCTACCCGTTCCTTTTACCAATTTTTCAATGTTTTCAAGACCCTTGAAGCCAAGAATTCCAAAAAAAAACTACGAGGAAATTTTGTATTTATGGATGTTATGTGTGTGCGTGTTTTATTTTGCTTGTAATAATTCTGGAAGGGTGAACGCATATGGCGACAATTGCATATAATATTAGATTTTTATGAAAACCGAACAAGAGGATGAAATAGTTTCCCATTTAAATCATTACTAGAACTTTTAAATCAATGCAAATTGATAGTATATACTTATTATGCATTCATAAAATAAGGGGGGGGGGAAATCAATAAATGAAATAAATAAAAATATATTTATTTAACATAAATTGAATAATAATTTATGCAGATTTCAATTAATCAATCCAACACTATTGAAATATTAAAGACAACACTCATAAAAAGCAACTCAAATTATTAATTTGAAGTGTCATTTAATAATTATAATTTATTATTTATTACGACAATTACCAGTAACTATTCAAAATAGAATAGTTATATTAAAATTAATAACATCATTTTTAAGGGATTAGTTTTTTTTTTAATGTAAAATACTAAATCATCTTTCCTTTTACGGTAAAGATAAATGGATCGATTTTTTTTACTTTATCCATATCTGTCTATATCTTTCCTTCACATATGAATAATTAAAAACGTTTTTAGGTAATCCTTCAACCAGCTAATTTATTAAAATACATCCTTTGGCAGGCTTAATAGGAAAATTAAGCAGGGATGTGGTTTCCCGTTGTCTTATTCACAGAGCCAAATAAGCTGTTATACCAGTATGTAACCCGCTGAAATACAGTGACAATCAGCTCTGTAAGTTACACTTTCATTCTTATTCACCACAAGTGCTGGCTGGATTTATACTGAATATCATTACTCTTAGAGAAAGCAGCTCTCATTATTCACATTCACCTCAGATTTTTTACATGCGTTACACCCATGACTAACATAAAGCAACAAATTAATACAATCATATCTGTAGAAAATAATGTATTTGGGTACATAACTTGTACAATCAACAAGAAAGGAAATATTTCAAATTGTAAAAACTTTGATAGTTTTAACATCTTTTGCTATAATCAATTTCGACTTAAAAAAATAACATTCCTCTCAAAACGTTTACAAGTTTCTTTACAGAAATTTTTATGGGATTTTTAATTTGACTAATTAAACTATTGTAAAATGCATTCAAAACTACAGAGGTATGCAAATTAATCCGAACAAAGGGAATTTTTTGTTTATTTCTATGTTGTGTGGCTACACTGCTTGACCGCACCCATTCTTTTAGTTGTCTATATAATTTGAAACTACTATTCTTTGGTTATTTTGCAATTTTCACGTAATAAATAGTGTTTTGTGAAAGTTTATTTCATTTTTTATTACAAAATCATATTTTCGTATTTTTTGTTCTGCGTGTTTTGAATATATATTAATTGACATAACTTAAAGATAGTATTTAAATTTTTTTTCTTTCTCAGCCTACAACGACAAATACCTTCCGAGTGTAATGTGAACTAGGTCAGTGAATGTTATTTTTAAAACAATTTAAAGAAACTGATTCCTTTTCCAAAGGAAAGACAAATGCGACTGTAAAAGAAAAAACTACTCCAACACACGATTGGGTATTAGTAAGAAAAAATAAACTGATCCAAAATTATCTATTGCGGACTTAAATCCGGAATTAGCAGCCAGTGGAACACATGACAAGTCGAATGACTTCTTTTAACAGGACAGAAAGCTCGTCGGCCAGCTGAAAAGCACCTTTTAACACCAGCAATGTAAAAAAAAAACTTCTTGTGGGCCAAAGCATATGCTAACTGGTCCAAAGAAGACCAGAAAAATGTTATGTTTTCCGACGAGTCTTATTTTGATGTTCAGAAGCAAAAGGATCGATACGTTAGAAAAGCAGTAGATTGAAAATACATCATCGACTCATATCCGACAATCAGTTAAACATCACCAGAAAAAAAGGTTTTAGGGTTGTTTCACAACCCCAAAACCTTTTTTTGAAGGCCCTTGTTCATTACTTCCAGTAGATCGTATGTTGAAAAGTGATGATGGATATATCAAGATTCTGAAGGAAAGGGTTGCGATACAACTTCAAAACAAATTCCCACAAGGCAACGGAGTGTTCAAGATTTGGCGCCATGACATAATGACAAAAAAGTGGAAAAATCTTTCTAAAAACTAAATATTAAAGTACTGTCGTGGCCAGGCAATTCCTTAAACTTAAATCGAATGGAAAATCTTTGGACGATATTCAAAAAACGACTCTCAAAAATGAATTGTACCACAAATGTGATTTTAATCTCATTAAAACAACAATATCGGCATGGTTTTATGATGAAGAAATCAAAATAATTCTTAGAACATTGGTGAATCGTATACGAAAGTTATTAAGAATAAGGGAGGTCATATTATTTACCAGATATTCACAAAATGTAAAGGTGTGATCTTTTTTCTTGAATAAAGTTCCTTTTTATTAAATAACATTTGTGTTCGGATTAATTTGCACGCTACTGTATGTAGTTAATCCTTTTTTTAATCCGTCAAAGAATGGAGGATATATCAAATACAATTTATACCCATGATTTGATTTCAAACAGGATTAAATGAATAAATTGAAAAACAAGAAAACGTCCAAATACTGTTTACTTACAAAAAAAATTCTTAAGGGTAAAATTAGTGCTCATTTCTACTGTTTAACAATCATAATCAGGAAAAGAAGATAACGGAGGAATCAGTATAAAAAAAAATTACAAAATTGTAATGAAAAAATGAGAGAATAGAAAACGAATATTTCTACCAGTGGTTATAGAATGAAAATAAACATCAATTAACTACAAGCGTTTAAGAGATATGGCTTTAAGCAATGCCAATCGTAGACGTGAATTTGGTTGAACATTCAGATTTCCCAGGATCTAATTCACACCGCTTACACAGGTTGGATAAATAAAAATTTACCTCGAGAAAGAAAGAGACAGCATGAACCTTGAACTAAATAGATATCTCCTTCCACAAACAAACTTTAAAGGAGGAGATAATAATGTTTTCATAATAGGTTTATAAAAAGTAATTCTAAAAGGCTAGTAGATATTGTTACCTACTAATATGAATGAAGTTACTGATTCATTACTGATAAAATAAGTTTCTTAATTACTCAATTACTGTTTGTTACGTACATTTTTTACAACTTTCGTATACAATTTACCAGTTTTGTGACCAATATCCCAGTTTTGTGTCCAATACGTTTGAATTTTGTAAGTTTTCTATATTTATTATGCTTCTCGTACTCTTTCTTTAGTTCTTTTTAGTAACCCTTTCTTTAGTTTATCCTACAAATCAAATTGAAATTACTACCAACAAATCAATTTATACAAAATCTTTCTTTCAATGGGTTTATAAATTTCTTTTTAAGCGTTTACGGGGATAGAAGCCGATTTCCAATACATATTACTCTACGTTAAAGTTATGATTTTATTTTTTAAATCAGTTACTATAAGAAAGGAAATATGTAGACATTTTCTACGTTTTATCCAGCCCTTTCTTCACCACTGTCCTTCATAATGTTTTCTGATACAATTGTTAAATTTTTTATCGATTCATTTCGGCTGCTGTCACCGATTTCTCAACTAAAACCACTGAAATCAGTTGTATCTTTAATAGTCATTTTTCTGATATGTGCCTTCAGGTAGAGCGACACCTGATTTATTTTGTAAATCATCACATTGAAAGCCGCTATCTTATGTTGGATAGGATGAAGAAAATCGTTGGTGTTATATCTACTGATCAGTGTGCGTATTTTTCGGTAAATATTAAGTGATTTCATTGTATTTATGAATTAATTTTAAATCAAAAAATGCTAAAATCTGTTTGCTTTTAGTTTCATAAGTAAATTATATATATTTTTTGGTTGTTCAGTTTAATTTTTTAACAAAATCTTTACTAAAATGATGACTAGAATGCATACAAAAATATCACCCACTTATCTCAACTAAATTCTGGGGGAAAACTAATTTTTCTTTTAGCTTTCATTTTTAGGTTAATCATGGAATATATAATTTTGCCAAATATCTTTCGGATTATTTTAAATTCATTAGAAAATTTTTATTTTTATATCATTAAAATGTTTTAAAGAAACGGAAAAAATGTCATCAATAGAATAAATTCCATCAGTTGAGTAAAAAGAGCAAACATACCTCGTAAAAAGAGTATCCTGAGAAACAAAAAGGCCAAAATTTAAATTTAAAAACCATGATCAATATTATTTTATTTTCTATATTACAACTACTAAGAATTAATAATAATAATAATCCATTATTTAAAAAAACATATTAAAATCTTGAAAAAGATAACAACTATTAGAAAAATGATAATTAGATTACAAAAAATAATAATAAATGATTAGAAAAATTATATGAAAAATGTAACTATTAGGTCACACTGTGAAAAATATTTTTATCAGCTTAAACTTTCAACACACTTTCATTTCACTGAACTTACAAACAGGTTAGTATTACATGAGAACATAAGGAGAATAAATGTATCATAAAAATGAATAAATGAATTTACGATAATTTTCTTGTAAATTGGTTTAAATTGCTTAAAAAATGTAAGTATAATAATAAATTTAAAAAAAGTGCACGACCCAAGAAAAAAAAAACAAAAAAACTTGACAGCCAATTTATTTTGATAATTTTTTACAAGAGATTATGATAAAAAAATACATTTTATTAACAAATACTATAAAAAAATTTACCGTTTGTTCTTACTTAAAAAAATACGGAATTTTAAAATTATTTTTCTGGAAAACCGTTTTTTATTAGTCCAAAACTTATTTAAAAGAAAAATATGCTACAACCTTTAAATACAAAAAAAACTCTATTGGAATGTAGTTAAAAGTTTTAGTACTTAAGAAAAAAAACATTAATCATTAATTTGTCTATTAAACGTTTCTTTAATAATAGCATTAATCATATGATAAAACTGTGTTAATAATATGAGCCAAGTTTATATTCTAGTAAAGGTACTATTATTTTTATTAATATTTGTATAACCACGTTAATAATGTTTCCCAATAATTCCTATCGACTTAAAAAAATCTATTTAGCTTTGATGAGATTCTGATAACAATTTATTAAGTTTAAAGAGTAATACAAGCAAAAAAGATTGATTACTCAGAAATAACTAAAAAGACTTATCAAGAGGTTGGGGATAAAACAACCATCGAAAATTGTAAACTGCTCTTTAAAAAAAAAATTATTAATCATTCCTTTAACATATATATAATTTACGAAATCGATGTACTGAAATAAAAAGAAATCTATATACTAAAGAAATACTAAGATTGAAATATAGATGATGGATCAAAATGTACCTTAATTTTATTTTATTTTTTTGTTTAAATACCAGATAACCTCAGTTTTCTTCGTAATAAAAAAAAATTATGAATATACTATTTTAATAAAAAAAACCGGCTTCATAACAAAATAAAATCAAAAAAGCAAGAATATTTTTTAAATAAAATTATCATAACTCCTTTTTTTATGCGAAAAGGCCAACTTAGGAGCACGCAAATATCACTTTTAGCTTCTTTTCTTTTCTCCATGGGTTTCTCATTTTTTCGGCAAGGCTTCGTCGTTTTTATCAGTCCGTTTTTTTTTATTCTTCCTTATTTCTGTCACAAGAACTTTTATATTGTAAATTAATTTTCGGAAGCTACCTCTATCGCAACAGTCCTTTCCTTTCAAATTCGGTTAGGTATAATATTATAGTCCCATATAAAATTACTGATTTAGTATAGCTGTTTAATATCTTAATTTCGCGATCTTGGAGAAATTTTTCTTAGTTTCTCTTTAGGTTTTACCTTCTTTATATTTTAAGTTATTCGTTTCCACTTTTCCTACTGTCCATATTTGCTAAAATAGAGTAATATACTTCACATTTAAAATTCATATACACGTATTTAAACATTACAGGAAATACTCGATAAGGATCTAAATCACTAGGTTTAATCTTTATACAGCCATAATAAAAGAAATATAGACGACGAACAGATCCATGGGATGAGCATCCCGATCAAAATACACGACTATCAAAAATGTAATAACAGATCTACATAAATGTAAAACATAGATACAGAGGGATCATGAAAATTTACAGAATATCACAGGAAAAATATGATTAAAGGTAAAAAAAAAAGTACAGTATAATGTGACCAACCACCTACGGATGGACTACAAAACAAGGTAAATACCCATATCAAAAGAATATTTCAAAATAGTGGGCATTAATGCCAACCACAATTCTTCAGGAATCGAGATATTTCGAGAAGTAGGACTTAATAAAATTTGATAAAATAAAAGTATTTTAGCGATAGGTAAAATATTCTCAAACTTATAAAAATAAAGTGTAATTATAACTGAGAAAATGTTGAGGAAGGACTATTTTATCGCCTCTTGTATATAAAAAATACTCACCAAAATAATTCATTAACGAATAAAACACGCAAAGGAAAGAGTCCCAGATGAAGACAGACCAGTTCGGTTTCAGAATAAAGCACGGGCGCAATAGAGGCTATTTTGATTCTCATATTAATTTTCTTCGAAAGCAGAATTAAAACGAATAAAGGTATCTTCATGACATTTATAGATTTAAAAAAGGAATTTAATAATGGAATAAAAAATTAAGAAAAAAAAAGGTTAAAATATTGAGAAAGATTTACGACATACAAAAGGAAAGAGGATATTCATAAAGAAAATGAGTATACCTTTAACTCGTTTATTTTTCTCTATTTGTAATTAGAAAACGCAATACAGCAATTCAAAGCTGAAACCAAAATATAAAAATAAGTATATTAAGATATACTGATAACATTGTTCTATTTCAGGTAAAAAAGAACTGAACTAAATTGAAAAGATGAATGTTATAGATTTACTGCTAAGAGATAAGTTCAGTTTAAAAACAAATAAGAATAAATTAGAGGTATTAAAATGTAAAAAGAATGTGAAGATAACAGAAATTAAATATTAAGATAACAGAAGTAGCAGAATTTTATTTAGATAAAACAATTACGATAGATGATGAATTACGGAAGACGTCAAAAGCAGACTGGTACAAGCAAGGAGAACTTACAGGTGCAAAAAAGAAATACAATAGTATCAAATATATGTCAAGAATTACAGGGATAAAATTAAAAGTAATTATAGGTCGAGAAGTTCTCAAAAATATTTACCTGATTTATGGATAGCAAAACGTGGATTAACAGTTAAGATAGAAAGAATGATGCATACAAAAGTTAGCCTTCAACCTACTAACTAATACCCCGTTTGAATTTTGAACATCGGACGATTGTTTGCAGAGATATTATAAGGGCACCCCAGTGCACCTCCCGAAACAGCGCCCCAGGAGCACTCCGTTTGTTCAAAAGATTTACACTCACGAATCTAATGTGTAGTGTAGTGCAAGAAATTAAATTTGTTGTGGTAGGCGGAGCTGGAAATTTATGCCGGGCATGCGCGGGTGGTTGGCGGTGGAACGAGCCAGTGCAGCAGACGACAGAATGAGGAATTTGCAGGGAAGTTTGTGTGGACTAACGAGGGGCAATTCAAACTTAATAGTACTATGAATCGTCATAACTGTATTTACTGGGTTCCTGAAAATCCTCACGCTCATGTGGACAAGGCAGTGAATCTACCGGAGATTACTGTGTGGTGTGGTCTATCAGTTCGTGGTTGATTGATCCCTTCTTCGACGATACCGTAACTGGTGAGGCGTATCTTGATATGCATCGGACAAGGATTTTTCCCACCATCCAAAACTTGTATAGTGATGAACGTTTTTACGTGCAAAAAGACGAAGCCCCGCCTCACTACCATCGAGATGTCAGTTGTACCTCGATAAAACTCTACCCGGTTGGTGGGTGGGTCTTAAGTGTTGTTGAGTACCACCTCGGTCTCCTGATTTGACACCTGTGGGGGACCGTCAAGAGTGATGTGTATCGACAAAAACCAGCAACAATCGACGAGCTACGTGAACAAAATCGTAGAATCTGTGGTGCCATTACGTCAGATAAACTAACAGCCGTAGTTCGATGTGCAGTTCGGCGCCATGGGTGTTGTATAGAAGCGGCTGATGGTCATTTCGAACACATAACCCTCTCTCAGTGCAAAAAAACTGTCACGTAAAGTCAAATTTGTCACGAGATATGGACTAGCAAACAGTGAATACATTTTTTGGACCCCCTCTTTATATTTTTTTCTAAAGATTTTTCGATATGAAATATATCCAAAAACCTTCTCAATTATGCCAAGAAACATGGATAAAAATTTGGTTGCACTTGACAAAGTAGTTTTTCTTGTTTATCCCAACAAACAAAAACCCTGTTTCTTTTTAAATAATATTACAGATACAGATCTAAACTAAAAAAAAAATCATGAAAAATATAGAAATAAATTTCTTTTTAAAATCTAATTTAGAAAAACTATAGCATAGAAAATAAGTAAAACTTATTTTTAAGTAATTGCGTGCGCGCAAAATACACTAAATAATAATATTTTAAGAATGCAAAAAGTAAACTTTACTATTCTATTTTTTGTCATATGTTATAGTTATAAAAAAAATATTAAATAACTTATTAACTAATTAGTATCGTTAATTGCCGACATATGAAAAGAGCAGTGTTTAATTAATTAAATACGTAAGTTATGTTTATCTTCTCTTTTTACAATTACAGCAAAAATATATGTAAAATTAGTAATTTATTTGCTACAGTAAACAAAATTGATCAACTATATTTGTTTGCAATATCTCCAAAAACTTTTAAGTTGGATGGTTTGATGTATGCGAATAGGTCTATCACTGTAGGTTTTCAATACAGTTTGAGACCGTATTTTACTGGTTTTTAATGTTGATGTTAATGTTGGTGAGGAGGTGAAAATTTATTTTGTTCATTGTGAACATATTCAGCTGCCACATATCACATAAATTATCCGCGTTTAAAATCATTATTTACAGAGTAATAAACACACCTAAAGCTTACATAAAAGTCGACGGTATAAAATACTGAGCTAAAAGAAAAAACATATATCCCTTTCGGTACGCCAGAAGGGGGGGTAGATTTCACCGGTGCTAAGTAGGGAATAAAAAAGATTTCCACCTTAAAGTTATGAAAAACTTCAAATTTACTCAATACAACAATGGTTGCATGTGAAAAAAAAGTTTGACATGTTTAGTATACAACAAGCCCCATCTTCTTACAATTCCAGCAACATTTTGGTCATCCCTTGTTGTAAGAGTTGGTCATATCAAAACCTGTGTCACACAAAAGTTTCAGCTAATGTTTACAGGACTAACGACTACTTTAAACTGATTCGATACTGTGCCTATTAAGGAAAGTATGATATTTTTGTCTTCGAAACCCCATTTTTTCCACCCGCTGGGCCAATGTTTGGTGATATCAAAAAACTTTATTTAAATAAGTTTTAGGCCCTTATCTAAAAAATAGTAGTAACTTTAAATGAATTCGATATTTTACTTAACAAGAAAGTTATAGCGATATTTTGTTTTTTTTTTTAAAAGCATTCCCCATTTCCACCTCCAAGGTCCGATTTTTTCCATTAATGAACTCAACTGAGGTTTAGGGTCGTTATATTTTATGTATCAATTTTAAAGTGATGGGCGCAAAATTACGGCATTTATCGTGTCCACAAGAAAGTGAAATCTTTATATATATATTTCTTGTGTGCGTGTGAATGAAAGTAAACTCGTCCTAAACGGCTGGACTGATTTTGATGATATTTTGTGTGTGTGTTCAAGGGGATAAGAAAATGATTTAGATTCACAATTTGGTCCACTGGAAAATGTTTTTTTAATTAATTTTTTATTTATAAGTAGTTGTTGATTTTGGAATGTTTTACATTGGATCCGGCAGACTGCAATACCATCGCAGTATCGAATATTCAATAATATTCTATTTTAATTTTAGTTTGTCCCGACAGTTGGTGCTGCGATCAAATTGAGAAAAATATTTCGTAATTTTGTGTTATTATTGTGTTACAAAAAATCGCGAGAAAACAGTTTTTTTAATAAATAAGAGGCTAATAAATCAGATGGAAATGTAAACAAAGGAAATCCAATCAGATCAATGCAAGATGGCCGCCGTCAAACACAACGACCAATCACAAAGAGCCCGTATGGCCGTTGCCAATGTAAACAAAATCACAACTAATTAAGTAACAAGTAGGCAGCACTGCGATCGCGTTTAGAATTGTGCGCGTATTGAGAAATATTATATTATTATTTATTGAAATAACGTTTTAAAGTGTAATTAAAAAATATACATTGTGCAAATTTGTAAGGTACAGTATTGAAGTGAAAATGTTTTTTTAATTTATTTATGTGTTGTTGATCTTGGGATGGTTAAGGTTCACAATTGGGTCCGGTAGGCAGAGCTGCGATCGCGTTTTAGAAGTTTTTTTTTAATTTTTGGTTTATCAGTCAAACCCGGTAGTTGGTGCTGCGATCGGATTTTTGTTATTTTGTTACTTTTTCGCATATCAGTTACTTGCGTCGTAAGTGTTGTTCTTACATTAAAATTCGTATTTAAAGAATAGTTTAAATTAAATCCGATAGGTAGTGCTGTCCTGACAATTGGATTTATTTACATTCTGAATTTTATAAAGTTAAAGGTGAAATTTTATAAGGTTCCGTAATGTTTTGTAAGTTTCTTAATGTCCAGTATTAATTGTAATGATTTTGCAGCCACAACACTTTTCGTTAAAAAATTATTTTCCACCGAATACTGTGATTAGAGAGTTGTGTGAATTAAATCCGATAGGTAGTGCTGTTGTTTTGCCATTTGGATTTATTTACATTCTGACTTTTATAAAGTGAAAGGTTAAATTTTGTTAAATTGCTAATGTTCAGTTTTTAAGGTTTTATGAAACTTTCAATTGTTGTCATTTAATCTGTATGTATACTCAGTGTACTCTAGCAATAGCGAAGCATTGCCGAGTCTGCTAACATTGCGCGCTTATTAAGAATATTATATTATAATATTATTTATTGAAATAACGTTTTAAAGTTTAATTAAAAAATGTACATTGTGCAAATCTGTAAGGTGCAGTATTGAAGTGAGTACTTTACATGATTTTTCATGAATTTAATGATGTATACACTTGCATTCAATAACAATCAACTTAACCTACAAATTTAAGTGTCAGTTCTCATTTGATTCTATGCAACTTATGAAGTATTGAACGACTCTTTGAAAATAAAAATTTAAGTTTGTAAAATAAATTATAACATTTATAAAATTAAAAATAAGTTACTTATAATATAGTTTAAAGTATATTTAAAAAATTGAATTTATAATGTTTTAGCTGATTAATTTTATAAAAAAGTTTTCTAAAATTATTTTTAATTTACAATTATCAAAAATTTGGTAAAATAGATGTTAAAATAAAGAATGAGAAAAATGATAAAAATTTCTACTAAAATTTTAACTACGTTGCTTTTTTACAGTGCTTTAATTTTTTTATTAATTAAGCTGTTACATGGTTATGAAACATCAAAATTATTAAATAAGAAAAAAAAAATATGTAGGAAGTACTTTTTTAGAATGATGTTAAGTGAAAATTAGTAGTAATGTGGATGAAAATTTATTAATTACACTAATTATTAATTTTACGACGTTTTGATTTTTAAATTCAATTTTCATCGGACATCTCAATATTTAGTGAAAATAAATATTAACCATACTACACATAATTAATCAATAAACCCATTACAATAATACAACAATCACAAACTGATAATATCATACTAATAGTCATTTTAATGAAATTTAGAACACATTCCTGCTACTTTTAACTTAGTTAAGTTACTTATATTTATGTGTGTGCATTTATTACAGAATAATGTCGCGTCAGGACAATGTCTGTCGGGTCCGCTAGTATATATATATATATATATATATATATATATATACTTTCGAACTGACGATGGTTTGGTGTCTGGGAGATGTGAAATGCAAAGATATGTCAAAATTTTCCGGAAGTCGAATCATGGTACCCATTAAAATAGGCAGCTTTCTTATGAAATCTACCTCAAACCGGACACAACATCCATTTACATTACTACTCTGAATAAACAGTAAAGAAAGAAGATTAGGAAAAAGCCCAAAACCAATTCTTTATAACACTAAACATAAAAAATAATAATAATAATAAAGAATAGTTCATAAATTTAACAGGTCTAAAATCAAAACATGGTTAATCAATTATCACACTATACAACACGCTCACTATAGATGAACTCATTGCCTTAGAAATACATATTCTCAAAGTTTATCCGGTTGGATAAGTTCTACACTAGACAAGCGGGACAGACGATACATAGTCCATCGTAAGACCATTCGGTGTTTAAGAAGAGAATAAAAAAAGCTTCATAACACCTGAAGAAGATACTATGTACCGAAAAAGCAGTTGAAACTTTCAATAAATATTGCGAAAATCAAATAATACGTCTTAAATATTATCAAATATAGAAACACACGCAACACAGATGTATTGTACGAGCATGTATAAAACGAACAGACAGTTAGTTCTAATCTATTATATTTTTCTACCATATTCAAAACACATTACTTCTTAACACAAATAAAACCTCCCGCAGAAACTTCAGCAAGAACCATTGAACAAAATAACAGCTGATAATATTGAGCAAAGATCGTAGAACGATTGAAAGAATTATGACATAAGTTAAAAACTTTTGATTAATTATAAATTTTATAGCGTTTCATCATTAAAAATTTAACAATTTCGCATACCTTCATAGAATTTATAAACACTAACCTAACTACAGAGAAATTGTAGAAATATATAACCAACATTTATTCCTATTTATATCTTTAAACGTCATATCTAACATAAAATTTAGATTTTTCTCATAATCATAACTTTCAAAATACAGTACTTCAAAATATGAAGTAAATGATTTGAAATAAAATCCTTTACTTCAAAATGGTAAATGAAAACCATAAAATATTGACAAATGAAAATATTCAAAACTGAAAAGAAATTTATCTGAGTTAAAAAATAAGGCGGAAGAAGTAATGTTTTACACAAATACAGTACGTTTCGTTTTACTAATGAAGGTTACTAATCTGTGTTTGTTCTCCATTATAAACCAATCGGCAATTCATTGATATCAATATTGTAGGAGGAATAACCCGATATGAAAAACTAATCCGACGTTACAATTATTCATTTTTAATATGCGTGTGCAAACTTTTTTCTTGTTTTTATTTCTCTTCCAAGCTAAATAAAATGTTAAAAAAGATCTGTTTTTAAAATAAAAATAGATCTGAATCGCAGAAAACAAACGCAAGAATATTAGGAGAGACAGATTTTCGTTTCACAGTTGCGAGTGACTTATTTGTTAACTCCAGGGGCGTACGAAAGGGGGGGGTTATCGGGGTTGAATCCCATCCTCGAAGGTTTAATTACTTTTTATATTAGGCCTATAAAAAATAAACATACTATAAATTTACACATATATATTTGAGTATTTTAAAAATCCATCGTATTTTCTTCTCTAATTTCTCAATGTTAGAGTAACAAGATCTATCGACATAAGATCTAGTCCGCCGCCCTTCCTTCTTCAATAATTTAATCCCCGTACTCGTAGCTACGACACGCACAGTTCATCACTAAAGTGCGACACAGCAGCCGTCATTTAGCATTCTGGGAAGGCGGCAGTGCTCTCACTGGCGCAGTGATGGTCAAAGCATATATACCCCTCCTTGTCTACTGAAAGAGAAGAAAAACCATCAAAGCCGTGCCGCTTATTAAGAAGGTACGGTAATAATACCGACCTTGTAATAAAATAAGGCCGACACCATATAAACTAAACTTACTAGTTGTGAAAGATACTGTCGGGACAGCTCTGCAGTGGCAGAAGTGCATATATGAAATATTGTACATTATCGAGCGGTATTCACTCGTTAGTCTGAAATTATATTTTGTTGTGAAACGTTCGTTTAACGTTTTGTGGATTTCGTGGTTAATATTTTTAAACAGAAACTTCACATGATCGTTCCGTGTTCTTTAATTAAAGTCTAAGCGACCTCAAAGATCAATTTTACAATTTTTAGCTAAAAGTCGCGTGCCGGTAGTGATTCTTATAACGTTAGTGAAAATTTCACATTGCCAAATATTTCTTCGCTGCCGCAACGTGACGTGCTGTCGCAAACGTTCTTCCCGAAACTAGTTTCACACTCTCCTGTTAAAATTCGGCTGGTATTGAATGTACATCGACATCACTCAATAATTTTGACGTGCCCGTTGAATCAATTAGAAGTGATAAGTGTATTGTTCTGGTCCCGGAAGCTTCAACATCTTCAAGTCCACTGAACCACACGCTTATGATATTGGTGCTTACGTAGCAAAAGACTTGATTAATGAAAAAAAACTGGATGTCTTGAACAATATCTGGGAATCAAATCCAAGGTTTGTTTTTTCAACAAAAGGAAAGAAAAATCTGCGATTTCAGTTTAATTGCCTTTACCGTTGGAAGTGGCTTGCATATTCCGAATTTAAGGGAGGGATGGTTTTGTAAATTTTGTGCACTTTTTGCTTCAAGATATGGTGTTAAATCTGGCAAGCAACCCTTAGGTCAACTTTGTATTGAGATATTTGACAACTGGAAGGATGCTATCGAGCGATTTTCAGGACATGAGATGTGTCTTTATCACAAAGAAAGTTTGGAGGCAGCCAGTACTTTGAATTTCAGCCGAAATTTCAAGTGGGAAGAAAAAGTCTATAGATGTGCTAATACGTACTGCAAAAACTGAAAAGGAACTGGAGAACAGGTAAAATCTTATTCCTATTATCGAAAGTATTTTGTTTTTGTATTTGGAAACAACGTATCACTCTACGAGGCCTCAGGGATTCGGGACGAATAGAGGTCGAGGTCGACCAAGAACCAGAAGAAAATAATGGCAGTTTCAGGACACTTCTTCGCTTTCTAAATAAGAATGATACTGTATTAAAAAATATGTTGATATGTAGTGTTAGAAATGCGCAGTACACCAGTCCTAGAGTACAGAATGAAATAACTGAAGTGTGCAAAGAATAACTCAAGTGTGCGAACCATATTGTTTGAAATCTCGTTAAAGAACTTAATGCCTCCAGTTGCTTCTCTACTCTTGCCGATGAGACGTCAGATATATCAGGCTTAGAAAAATTATCACTGTGTGTTCATTATATTGATAGAGAAATTTTCACTGAGAAGGAAAACTTTCTACAATTCGTACCATTATATGATGTCACCGGAAAAGGAATCGCAACGGCGATATTGAACAAGTTCCGTTCATTAAATATAAACATAAGATTCGTAGTCAAGGGTATGACGAAGCTATGTCCATGTCAGGAAAAGTAAACAGAGTCCAGGCACATGTAAAGGAAATAATTCCGTTAGCTTTATATGTCCACTGCTCAGCACACAGCTTCAACTTAGCTGTATCAAGTGCTTGTGAAGTAACTGCCATTAGAAATTGTTTGGATACAATATCGAGTCTGTACGAATTTCTTAATACCCTTAAAAGGCAAAATTTTTTAAATTCGGCAATAAGTGAAATGGAAACTACAACTTTAAGCCGTGAAAAACTCGTTTAACTTTACGCAACACGTTGGTTGGAAAGGTATAATTCCGTGGCCGCGGTGGTGGATTCGCATGACCCTATTATTACAACCCTTCAAAGCGTATCAGAATGGAATGTCAAAGATTAATCCTCACAAGCAAATTCAATTTTATGTGCTTTGACAGACTGTCAATTTGTGATATCGCTATTTTGTATTCAGAGACTGTTTTCTTTAAGTCTCCCATTGTGTAAATTCCTGCAAAATTCAACTATTAATCTCGTGGAAGCAGTAAACCTTGCTTAATATATTAACAGTGAAATGAAATGTATACGCAAAAATGTTGAAGAATTTTCTAAAATTTTCACTTGTGCTTCTAAAGTCTTGAATAGGTTGGGCACTCCATTCAAATCCCTCACATACCAGCGCGAGCAAAAAACCGCGTAAAAGTTGGACTTATCATCAGTGACGCCAGAACTTTACTTCCGTGTTTCTACTTTTATTTAATTTTTGGATACCTTCATGTCCCAACTAGATTGGCCTTTTACCTATGACTATTATTTTCAGTGCCTTTTACCTATGAACCCAGACCCCCTGCCGTCTCATGTTTATGCATTCACTTCGCTCACAGAATTCTACGCCAGTGAAATAAGAAGCGGTTGCCAGGAAGACCTGAATAATGAATTAAAATTATGGTACAGAAGAATTGCACGTCTTGAGAAGGAAGACCGACCAAAAACGGCCATAGATGAGTTAAATATGTGCAATCTTAACATAAAACCAAATATATTCACTTTATTAGAAATATTAGCTGCACATCCAGTCCAAATGTACAGATGAACATTGTTTCTCAACATTACGCCGTCTAAAAACATATTTGCGTAATTCTACTGGAAATAAACGTTTGAATGGATTTAGCACTCCTCAACATACATAGAAACTACACTCCGACTGCAGAATATGTGCTAAATGAACTAATGAAAAAGAAACACCGTATATTATAAAAACTATATTAATTTAACTACCAGCACTCTTTTTAAACAATGATTTTTCAAAACGCAATGATATTTGCGTAATTCTACTGGAAATAAACGTTTGAATGGATTAGCACTCCTCAACATACATAGAAACTACACTCCGACTGCAGAATATGTGCTAAATGAACTAATGAAAAAGAAACACCGTATATTATAAAAACTATATTAATTTAACTACCAGTACTCTTTTTAAACAATGATTTTTCAAAACAATAATATACTAGAATACTGATTTGAACGTTTGAGCATTCAATTCTTTATTCAAATTCCTTCATAGAATACGGATTCATCAGTGCCAGTTTCATTCTTCAATCTCTGTGAGTTCCATATTGACATGTTGTGTTAAATTAAATTTATTTCATTATATTTGATTGCTTCCATGGATTTAATATATGTATCTTACCTACAGTATACAAATAACCGTTGACTAAAATACATGATTATTGTTTATCCAAGTGTACTAATGGCATGTGACACTGGTACAAGCATTTTTATTGTACAAAATTAAACAGATGTTAAAAGTTGTTAAAAAAAAATTGTAGCCTAAAGCTGTGAAAAAAAATACTATATAGACGATTTTATTAGGGTATTTATGAATGTGTTATATTCGGACATTGTAAAATAAATATATCGTGACACGATATAATAATAATAATAATAAACTAACACACAAAATTTAAAATAGCGATGTCAATTGTAAACAATTTTAATAATGACCCCTCCCAAACAAACTTCTACGTATGTCACTGGTTAACTCTGAGGTGAAAATTATACTAAATGTTGGATTACTTTTCTTTTTATTATAATACATCTAATTAATATCAGTATTTTATTAAATGAGAAAAAAACATCTAATAATGACTATATAACAACGATATACCATTCACCTTGAATAAATCGTACGTACTAAATTTCTAATAGATAGTTATTAATGGCGCGTAATTTAATATATAAATATGAATGTTTACACATATATCTGTAACACTTTTTATCGTTCATTAAAAAAAAAGGAAATAAATAACAGTATTCAGAGTAGTTAAAATTTTAAATAAACAAAATATTTTAAATTAATGTGAACTATACTAACAATATTAAATTTAAAAAAAAAAAACAAAGAAGAAATTAACAGTAATTTAGAATAAAATGGCGTAAGGTGAAAAGAAAAGTATGAATTCGTAAAATTTAATCAAGTAAATAAAAACCAGGGAATAAAATGCAAACAGTTACGATATAATTTGCAAGGTAATCAATTCTTAAAACCACAAAATTTATTATGAAGATTTAATCCAATATCTTAGCAGTTCAAGACCGTCGCTATTAAGTTACTGTTATAATTTTTAATTAATTATCAAAAAATTCAATCATCATAATATACCGTAAGTCCATTTATTTATAATATAAATGTCGTACAAATAATTTGACCTATTTACTTTATACAACAACGCAGTATATATAATAGAATAATAATAAACAACTATTAAAATAAAGGTCAACCAATAATAGACTTCTGGAAAATAAATGGTCTTTACAGTAACATTAATCTACATGGTAAAACCTTTAAATGATAAAAAAACTAAAATAATTTTATATAAAGTAGTAGAATTTATTGTAATATATTATAGATATTGCAATATTTTAAATTGTCGTTAATTAAATGAAACAATATCAATGTAAATATTTATCTATATAAATAAAAATGTAAAATTTCATTTGTTCAAAATCTTAATCTCCGAAAGTTCTTGACCGATTACTTTGAAATTTTGATACACGTTGCATTCGAATACGCCCGTGTTTTTATATACTTACTATTTAAATACACCTAACATGTCACATCTATGACAGGTAAAAAATCATTTTTTTGAAAAACAAGGCTATCTGTTGGACGTAAAAGCAACACACGCTATACTAAATATTATACGATTCCATCTCAATGTTTCCAATATGTGTGTCCGCTAAAAACTAAAAAATAACTGGACCGATTTATGCGCGGGGAAAAAGGGAGAAAGGGAAAAATCGGAAAAGGGAAGGAGGGAAAAATCGAAAAAGGGGGAAAACGGGAAAAGGAAGTGGAAACGGGAAAGGCGAAAAAAGAAAATGGGAAAGGGAAATAAGGAAAAGAGAAATGGGGAGAAAAGGAAGGATGGAAGAGAAAATGGGAATAAGAAATACGGTAAAAATGGAAATCGGGGAAATGGGAATAAAGGAAAATGGGAAAGAGAAAAGGAAAACAAAGAAAGGAGGAATGTAAAAGGGAGAAAGGGTAAAAGGGAAAGGTTAAATCTTTCGAAATTCCGTAATGTTCATTTTGTTAATGTTTTATCAAACTTTCAATTGTGTTCAATTAATCTATATATATGTGTACTCAAATCTAGCAATAGCGAAGCATTTTTGGGTCTGCTGGTAATTAATAAAAGGATAGTGCATAAAAGAAACGAAAGTAAAAAAAGGGGCATAACAAAGAAACGGATAATTGTCCGCTAAAGACTTCTAATGATCAAAATTTTATACTCGTTAAAATTATTAAAATATAAAAAATAAACAATTCTGAAATAAACAATTCTGTATAAAAAATATTATAACTTTTCTACTCTTGAAAAGGTAAATTCCAATTGTGATGAAACCGAAGGGACATTCGGTCAACCTCAACCCCTGATAGTCTGGATTCGTTCACCTTACATACTATTGTAAACAGATGGGTAAAATCAAATAGGTATCAAAATTTTGTCATAATTTTTATTTTTAATACCGATATTTTTTTAATAATTTTTAGCATTACAGAGATTAAATTAAGAAACTGAAACCAAAGAGATTACTTGCTGCCCCTTTATTTCCCTTCTCAAGCAAATATTTATTTCGGATTAGTTTTAAATTAAAATATCTGATATGGACAAACTCATGACTTCCTATCAGATTACGTACACACATTTTTGGCTGGACTTCATTTAAACTTATTTCACTTAAAGTGAGATTCGATCCTCTAGTTCTTTAATAAAGTGGACAGTTAGTTACACAATTGCTAAAATATTAGTTATTAACATCAAATATTTATAAAATTATTAATTCAACAATCTTAGCTGAAATATTAGGATAGAGTAAAAGTCCCTTTACTCTTTAAATAAATGTGTCTTATATCTATCTAATACTATGTTTTTTTTAAAAATTATTATGATGTAACCATCAACAAAATGAAAACAAAAACGAATAATCAGATGTTTCTCCAAATCTGATGTAGACACCACATGACTTACTTGTACGCCTATTAAATCACAAATACACATTCTTTACTGCCCTTCAATTAAACTTTATTTAACCAGTATACAGGAGTTCACTTAAACTAGTTACTAAAAACCTATAAATAAGAGGAATGAGCGTGCTAAACGATGGCTGAAATAAAATTATTATTAAAAGAGAATTCTCATTAATTGTTTACCAAATATAAAACTAAATTACATTTCGACTGTTGAAAAATCATCGTTGTTAAATACATGAAATTAATAAAATTAAATTAGAAAATATTTCTGTGACGGTTAAACGTTCATGCTATCTGCCCTTCAAGAAAAATAAATTCTGTTTTATATAAGGAAGTGTATAAGACATATGGAAGTTTAAGTAAATTAATTTTATTCAAGCAATTATTCTTTCACTATCAACTTGGGCTGCCGAAAGCGATATTTATTCATTAACAGTAATCTTCATTTTATTCTTCACCAAAGAAAGATACAAATAACCTTTTCGTATTGATTTACAGGTTTTTAAATTTTTATTTATTTTATGTATAATTCATTACTAATTTCGTTAATTGTACCTTTTTTCTGTTTACCCTCCGGAGCCACCATAAGGTATTACTTCAGAGGATAAATGAAGATATGCATGAATGTAAATGAAGTGTTGTCTTGTACAGTCTCAGGTAGGCCAGAGATGTGTGATTAATTGAAAACCAACCACGAAAGAAAATCTGTATCCTACGATCTAGTATTAATTGTATTTAATGATAATTACTGTTTAACAATAGAAATGCACATTACCTTTAATAATTAACACAAAGATTTAAAACCACCTAGTTTTTATATATGGTAAACGGTTCTTGAGAGTTCTGTTTGTAATTATATTTATGAATAAAATTTAAAGAATTCGTTCAAAAAAATTTTTTATGAAACTAGCTACTTATTAAAAGTTAAAAATATAATAAGCACATACCTATCTTATTGAAAATTTACATTCACTAATTAATTATTAATAGATTCAAAACCTTTTAAAGAAAAAAAAACCCCTAAATTCAAATGACTTGGATTTTTGAAGATATATAATCCTTTACAGATGCGAGAAGAAAAGAATGAACATTCAATGATAATGGTACAGAAATTATAATATTTATATTTTCCTATATAATATATAAATAATGCAAGTATAAAAGTGTTGAGAGAGGTTTACATTTTAAACTTTTTTTTTTATCTCCTATCTTTTCCTCTTTATTATGATTTGATGATGTGACGGTGCCCCATGTGGTGTTATTTATGATCTTTTTCAACCTATCAGAGTGATAGATGCATTAAAACTACTTATACACACACACATGCGTACAAGCATATATATATATATATATATATATATATATATATATATATATATATATACATACATACATACATACATACATACATACATACATACACACACACACACACACACACACACACACACACACACACACACACACACAATATTCAACGGATCTATGATACGCAGCCAACCATCTTGCCAGTTCGCGCACCAACATAACAGCAAGATATCTGATAGTTAATAATTACTTTTTCATTCATAATTATTAGGTTACTGACTGATAATTTATATATTCTTACGGGGTTCGTTATATCCTTTACCGATATAATAAAGTTAATAATAATAATTTTTATTTTTACATTTATCTAGCGTATAAACGAAACAAATTGTTGCTGTAACATCATTTTTCGATTAAGAAAGAATTTAAAATTAAGAAGAATCAAATTAATTTACATTAGATTATTGGCTTGTAAATTCCATCTTCAAACTAAAAATAACATTGAAACTGTGACATTCCGAAAGAAATAGTTTTATACAGACTAAAGTTATCTGAAATTAGTTGCTGGACAGATACATAATAGGATATTATTAGTCCTTTATAGGTCAATGACCTTATCAGCAATAATAATCAGTCATTTGATTGTTTTTTTATACTACTCTCCATCTTTCTTTGTTTATATTAATTATTTTTTATCTTTATAGTATTTACTACAGACAATATTTTTAAACGTCTATTCTATATCGGCGTGAAATTATTCATTCAGGAAATTGCGTAATCGAAGAGAAAAATGAGCTGGTTCCCTATGATGCCCTACATCCGGACAAGTTCTCTTGAAGTAGAGGTATAAACCATCTTTCCAATATTTACAAAATAAAAATTACCATTCACGTACTCACAAAAAAATACAATCCGAAGTATCGTGTGATCTCATCTCGGTTCAGATCATGATGACATGTAATGAGATTTCTTTCTGATTTACAAAAATGAGGATTTTCCTTAACCAAGAAAATTACATTCCTGACTCGTGAACAGTGATAAATTGCAGATTCATAAGAAAACAACATTCTTATGCGGGACAGGCATTTTTAAAATCTGATAAGAATATTGCAGGCTACAACACATTGATCCATGTTTCAATCCGATAATTCATTAACTTGAAACACATTAACTTGAAATTTAGAGTTGGATGAAATGGTTACATACTTAGGTTTTTTTAAATATTCATGTACCTTGAGATTAGGGATACCAATCTCCGTTAAAAATTATTTCTTAGGAAACGAACACCGTGCGACTTTCAAAAAACTAGAGGGAACATGTTAATGGGAAGGAAAGATAAGGACACTCCGGGGACGTACTGCATATGAAACTCCTCTTGAGTTGTCAGTCCGTTTTTAAATTTAACCATACTTCGTTCATTCTTTATAATTTTGTTAAACTTTTCTACACTCACCTCTACTTTCAATATTAATTCATTATCTTCCTTTCTGTAAATAAATGAAAAAAAAAACCAAAAAAACGAGTTACTGAATTTTCCTGCTTTTCTATATTCTTGATCAGCATTTACAAGAAAATGAATATAAAATCTAACCTAAAGTTTATTTGAAAATATAAAAAAATCGTTTTACTAGTTATAGCTAGAATAGCCATATTAAAGGAGACAATTTGGTGATCATGCCAAAAATGGGGTTTCATGTTTTGCAAATCATCACATTTTAGGGTCCAACTAGTTCATCTAGACAAAACAAAAACCACATTTCTGTATGTGCGTTCGTATATATGTAAATGTATGTTACATTACTTTTGGCCTTATCTCAGGATTGTTCTTCAAATATAGCTCAAATATTTCTATACTTGGGGGACTGATCATACTATTATTATTTTCAATTCCTAAAGATGTGGTGTAGGGATGTCGCGAGAAAACAAATTTCGATTTGCTTCAGAGGCATTTTAAAGAAAAATTTATTAAATTTGCCTGCAATGCATATATAAATAATAAAAAAAAAAACGTTTTTCAAAAACTCAACCCCGATCTTAGAATTGAAATATTTTTTTATTCTTTGACTCTATCTCCCTCGGTTTAAATATCTTTAGTATCTTAATATCTTTAAATATCTTAAGTTTATATCTCATAAACATATCAAAAAAAGTTTACAATTTTTTAAAAGTACAGATCCCGGTCCCTTAAATGCAGGATTTTTTTTGTAAAATTTTCTTTTTCCTCTAACCTTTATTGAAAGAGATGTTAGGTATAGAGAAAACCTTTTCTTCAGCAAATTTGTTAAGCTTAATCTATATGTATGAATATTTTTATAAAGTTCTTTCTTAAAATTTATTCCCATCTCTAAAAAATATTTTTTTTGTTGTATTTTTACTATTTGCTTTTGTTTTATAAAAATATGAAAATTATCTTATTATAAAAATAAAATTCAGATCCTTATTGTTTGCGAGGACCCAATCTGTGCAAGGTATTGAATGACTTCATTACCGTAGCCGGGAAAGTCAGCAATACTTGTTATTTTTCAGCTTTTCTGTTCAGTTTTATTAATTTCAATATGTAATTTTTGCTCTTTTTTGTGATAAACTAACTAAATCTAAATGTAAATTCAGAAGCTTCTCTCTTTTTCAAGACGTCCTAAAATTTATTTCCTCAATATTTCATCAATCTACCTGATTAAATCTCTCTCTTATTTTTCTCTCTGTACATATTTCACTCCTATGGAGCACAAAATTCTATACGAATATTTTTAATTTTTTTTTTCTAATTCCAAAACCGAAAGACCTAAATACAAGCTAAATAAAAGTTTTCCTTTCTTATGTCACTGTGCTTATGAAATCTTCCTTGGATTTGCCCATCTTTTACAATATTAAGTATTACAAAAGATGGGCAAATCATGGGATGCGATACCTAGATAAAACTAATTTCCTGAAAATCGGAAATATTAGAGATTAACTGTCAACTAATCCTAGGAACTGCAAACAAAAGAAGAAAAAAATAACAAAATATTTTATAACTTCTTTATTCTTTCTTCTATTGATATCTGTGATTGGAGCCTATAGTTCTGTCTCTTGAGAGGTGGTCCTTGTTATTTCTGGAATTAAGCCGTTTGCGACTAAATATCCTTATCCTTATGACATATCTCTGCGAATGAGCGCCAGTTACGTTATGGTACTAAAAACGTAGACCAATTTACGTCTGGGCGCGTAAACGAAATAGACAACCAGGGTTTCCATTTATGAAGGTCAGGTGCATTGAATCGCCCGATGGCCGTTACACGCATTAAATTTTTCCTGATGTGAGAGAAGTATGCAGGTAGTAAAGTGGAGTTCCTCCAATCGGTATATTACACAGTTTATTCCTGGACATGGCGCTTTTCGAGATAGGTTGGCCAATTCGGTTGAATTAATTCAGGCTTGTGTCCGGAGTGTAGGGCCATTGATAATGTGAGCCATGTCTTATGTGTCTGTCCCAGGTATGAAGCTGAACTTCTCAAAGCAGCTGGAGAGCTTGTGAGGATTAATTCTAGTTTTGATCTGCAAGTTAAATGGAAAACCGGAAGGGTATGGAACATAGTTGTTGGCCTCCTTAGATTTTTAGCCCTGCGAGAGATGACTGAAGGAGGTCATTCCTCTCAGCTGTTGTGTAGACAGCTGATGTGTAGATAGAATAGCGACCAGGCGGGGCTCGCTTCGGTACTCACTTCGCTAAAACAGGCGTTTTGGCATCGAGCCCCAGTTAACATTGTTAACACAGTACAGGCCTACTAGATATTCGCTGTTAGGATGAGAATGGATGTGGAGAACTCTGCGATGGAGCTGCGGTGTGAGGGTGTAGGCATTAACCTCGTTTCCGGGATCGCACCAGAACAGAGAGACACAGAGTATGTTTTCATTAGAGGCTTATTAAATCGGTGAATCTGTTGATTTTTAAGTAAATCAAGAGGACTTTGAATAAGTTTAACTGTAGGAAAAAATTGTCATTGTCGTGATCAACACTTGCTTTGTTGGTATGAGTATAGTATTTCTAGTGTTTAAAGACTCAATCAAGTAATGATCTGAGCGCATAGTCTAATTGAAGTTAGTAATAGGAAGCGTTTTTGTGTGAAACCTTCGATGTTAGAGGAAGGCGCGGGGATCGCGCTTCCGCGAATCGGTTAATTTGATAGCTGAGGGTTGTAAGTTCTGGTAGGTGGTCGTGGTTGGAAGAAGCCATACGAAGGCTTCTTACAGGTTGCGTAAATACTGTGATGGAAATAATGTCTGCACGGGCATTTGCATCGTAATAGAGAAGATGCTTCACTGATACAACATATATAAGGACGGGCGAGCGCGTACGCTTATACACATACACGCGTTCATCTACACAGACAAGAAACGAAAAGGTCAATAATCTAATAAATAGTTTGGAGATGGTAAGTAGAAATGAAATGAGTTTAGAAATGTTTACATGGAAATAGAAGTGAATTAAGATAAACAAAGATTAATTGAGGTACGCTTACCCTGAGGTTTCTCTAGACCAAGAATATTCTAATATACACCGTACAACACCAACAAAAAATTAATTAAAATTATCAAACATGATTGTTACGTTGAAGAACAGTACTGAACACACAAACAAAAATAGCATTAACAACTCAATTTCATTTCTTTGTTTATTTTATGTTTTTTAGTAGTAACATAAAATTATTTTTTAAAAACACATACGAAATACATACACACTGTACTTAAAATACTCGTAGATAACCGACTATAGAAGGAAATGAATATTCCTACACTCTTTAACACTATATTTTATAGCAACCATCAATTAGAATGTCAGAAATACGAGACTCGCAAAATAATCTTTTGAGCGTGTTGAATAGCATAACATAGATAATACTAATGTTAAGATTTAAAATAATGACAAAACGATGATGGTAAAAGCAACCAGACATACCATAAAACTGGTCAAGATTATTAATACTGAACTACGTACAAAGGTAATATCCTGAAAACGCTTCTTTACTGCCGTCATTCATTCATACATTTTTTATCTTCTTTTTCTTCGTCTTTTTCCATTATCAATTTTTTTTGTATGAACACGAATACATAAATAAATAAATATATGTATATATACATACGTAAGAGCAAATAATTTAATATAATAATAAATGTATGATACTTAAGCATAAATAAACATTCTAGATTACAACTGTACAGCTAATTCATTAACTTTATTAGTAATAAATAGGTAATTGTATATTACCCATCTTCCCAGCACAAACATATTGTATATTCATGATAAGTAAATGTTAAATAAGTTGTAGGATCATTGTCATATGAATTTCACTTTAATACAGCCATTTTAAGCAATTAAGCAGAAATAAAGATACAAGACACCACTGTTAAACGACCTATCGATATTCTAATCATATTTTGAAATTATAATTTTCTTCCCATAAAAGTAATTTTGCTATGAGGTAAGAAAAACGGAAGAGTGGAGCTGTATCGCGTTATAGGTACATTATTAGAGCGAGGCGAAGTAAAGGAAGCAATGTGATACAGCCAAGGAAATTATATAATTTTTAACAATAGGTAATGTAGATGGAATTTATCAGAAAATAACCAAAAAGTGAAAGAATTACGAGGTAAAAAATTTCCGGTGTAGCTTCAGCAAGCGGACTCATATTTTAAAAACACGCTTACACCAAGTAAGTATTCCTCTCTTCTCTTCGCTAAACCTCAGTGGAATAATAATTCCCACTTAAAAATTTTAATAATTCAGATATTAATTAAAAATGATTGCATTGTATAAAGAATACAGTAGAAAACATGTTTGCAGTGTTCAGAGCAACATACTTCATACACTGATTCAGTGTTACCTCATGAAAATACAACTTTCAATAATTGGGTTTGTTTGATATATGTGCTCACATTTTTATTTTAGCTGTTATTGGCGTAGAGCGGACACGACGTGATGCGCCAGGCAGCTGCGCGCAACGCACGAACGATTCATACCGATTTATTCATTCGAACGATTTATACTTCTTTACACGAACGATTTATTTTAAATTATCTTTGTGTTTTGGGGAATAAAAAAGGAAAACATTGAGTTAGAGTTGTATTAAAAAAATCACCACAACTCAAGAAACAGATTAATCACGTTTAGGAATGTGAAGCTTTTCGTTGTAAAAGTTTTTGTTGTTAGTGCGCTAAATTCAAGAACATTATTTAATTATAGTTGGCAAAAACATTTAACAAAATCATGTGTAATGAATGAAAAAGGCGGATCACATAGGCCCGCCTTTTTTCTAGTAAAGTAAATAAGGGACAGATCCCCGTCAAAAGTTTTGAAAAAAGTCTTCAAAATATAAAAGGTAAGTAGAAATTAAAAAAAAATATTATCACAAAAATAGTAAAAATGTTATTGGTTATATATATTTTTTTTACACAAAAATTTGAACAAGCATGCAGATACACCTTTAAAAAAATAATACCAAATGCTAGTGCATAAACACCCCTTAAATTGTAATAAAATTTACTGATTAAAATAATATATATTTCTCTTACCTGTCACAACACGGCAAATTCATTTTTATACTGCTCAGAAAAATCAATTCACTTTTTCGTTAACCTGTATGTGTTTAAGAATTTATTGTACACATCAATCGATTCATTTGAAATGAGTTTCACATTAGCATCGAGAGGATAAATAATTAATGAATCCCATCAACACAGGAAAAAAACATAAACCAATAATTATACAAGGTAAAAAAAATTTTATTTGATTCAACTACTGCAAATATACTCTATTAGAAAAGTCAATTTAATCAGATCTTATATTTAAAATAAAAATTTCAGAAACTGTTAGTTTCATTCTCTCTTTTTTTTGTTTATTACTTTGCTTTTACGAAAGAGTTTGAACCTATTTAGTCTGGCAGCATTTTTTTTTACAACAGTCAGGTGAACGACCTTTACGATTAAAAATATTTAATACTAAGATATAACTTTAATAAAGATACTTGTATTATAATTTATAACAATAATAATTGAAAATAATCACACTTGAATAAGCAGAATATATGTATATATATTTACACTACTCCGATGAACAATATTAAATAAAAGTATGATTTTATCATTATAAAATAGGTATAATTTAACCACAGCCTACTACAGCTGACCGAAGAATATCATTTAATACAAAATGGGTAGGAACCAGGGACCACAATGCACCACCACACCATATTACCTTGTAAACTATGCAAATTGAGTTATTTACATGCAATCCGTAGCTGTTATATGCTAAGATAAAAGTTACTATACGCTAATTCAGTATGGTTATTATCTATTAGAAGCAATGACACACCCAAACATGATTCAAAATATAAATTATTAGTATAATAAAAATAATAGTTTTTTTTAATATGCTATTCAGAAACAATTTTTGCTACAAAAAAATAAATTATTCTACATTTTATAATAAAGTAGTAAAAACACTAGTTTAAAACAGTACTTATGTATGGTATAATGTATAATAATCTGGAAATGTCATATCTTACGTACTTAGAAAAATTTCTCAATATCTTCCTATAAATTGGAATTTCAAAAAATACGATTACCTCCAGGGCACATTTACCTTATATTTTTCACGGTTTGGAAACGTAATTTTCTGATTTTGAAAAAAAAAAATGGAAAAACGACAATATTTTAATAAAATGTTTGGATGAAATTAACAGGAGGAAAAATAACAAAATTTACCAACCCACATTCCTAAACTCCAATGTAGCCCGGTTGAATAATGGATAACTTACCGTTAAAGACAGATATCTGGCAAATGTCGATATTCTTCGGTGAATGTCGACACATACCAAATACGTCAGTGAAAGACAATATTTGTTTATTCGGACCTTTGCCGGTATAAATCGACAAACACTGATAATCTCTGATAGGGGTCGAAACGATAACTAGAAATTAAAATAAAAATTAATCTAATACCAATCTCTACGGTAAGTAGATTACTGTAAATATATTACGAGAACCCCTCGTAAAAAAAAGGAAGTTCAAATTTAATCGAAACATAACGCTAACCTCGTGTAATTAACGTTAAATATACAAATTATATAAGTTATTCTCCAAAATTGGAGGCGATTAATCGCATTCACTGCATTTATAAAAAGATTTTATCATTTTCAGCATTTTATAAATTGAAAGTGCCAATCACGATATATAGAATATGTTAACTGCATGGATGAACTATAACGATACAAATAAAAGGTTAGATGCTTTGCTCTTTGTTCAATTTTTTTATAAAAATATCTTTATTCAACTTTCACCATCAGTGCTGAATGCGGTGAATTTGATTAATCGCCTCCAATGCTGGCGAATTACAAATATAATTTGTATATTTAACGCTAATTAGACGAAGTAGTGAGCGAAGCAAGCATAGGTTACGTTTGGCTTAAATTTAAACTTCCTTTTTTTTACGAGGGACTCTCGTAATATATTTATCTTAGAAATTGGTACTGGGTGATTTTTTTTTTAATTTCTAAAACCCCCACCAAAGCTTAAGGTCCAAGTAGGCAAATATTTTGGTCTTTCACCGATGTATCTCGTATGTGTCGATATTCATCGGAGAATATTAAATTACAATTTCGGCCTTTTACTGTAACAGATATTCACCATCCAATTCTGAAAATGGGTGATGTTATTGTCCTGCAACTAACGTCGAACGACTCTTACATTCAGTATTTTGTAGGATTAATTACTGGTCGAAGTAAAACCATTGTTTATTAATACGCTCCAACCTAAATAAAAATCCTGAGGGACTAAAGATGGGATAGGAGGAGCTCACTGCTCGGAATTTTTAAATGATTTTATAACACAAAATTCACCAAAACTATTTAATACAATTCTATTAAAAAAAATTATGTTCAGTCAAAAATGAACTAGTTTTAAATTATCGTAGTGTTATAAATTATCGAAAAACGCATAATTAAAACGTAGTTAGATTTAAAACAATATGAAATTTATAAAAAAAATTATTTCATTAATTGTAATTTAATTTTAAATTCCAAAGAATAATTTTTATAAAACGTTCACATAATTGAAAATGGATGTTAGTTGAAATTAAATTTTAATGGAGAATTTTGCTTTAGGAGATTTGAAGGGGTTGTAAACAAAAATAAACTAATTTCTAAAAACGGTTGAGAAAATTCAGCAATCAGCAAAACTTTACATTTTTCATTTTTTTTTAACTAATAGATCAATAAAATGATTATAAAGAATGAAAACTATTTACGCTGACGATGACTGAAGTATTGAAATAAGTCTAAAAATATTAAATTTTATTGTTTTAAATATCGTACGATTAGAAGTTACTTAGTTATATTGTCGTTACTTGTAGAAATATTTTCTCGCTCTAAATAAATAACTAAAACAAAATAACATTTAAAAACCAAGGATATTTACATTACAAGCTCGTACAACTGCAAACGAAAACATTGGGAGAATAAATCTTACGTAAAGAAAGATTTCTAAATTTATTTATTAAAAAAATTAATTCGTTAAGAGAAAACAACCTATAAGGAAAAAAAAGAGAGAGTATCAAGAAAGAAAAGGAACCGATTGTAAACACAAATGGTTTGTATATTGTGTACAAGTAATATATTAACACAAGCGATAGGCCACAAGTTCTGTATTAAAAACGGAGAAAATTGGTTGAACGCCCCCGATTTGAAACGGGTTTCACCTCATCTCTTAAGTATAAGAAACCAGTTAAGTTAACAAGGATTGCCACAATAACATACCACAATGCTGCAGTACATCGTATATTAAGTATTTATATATATTTATGATTACAGAAGAAACCACATAATTATATATACACAAAAAACAAAACTTCTATTCTTTTTTTCGTAAATAATTAACATATCCGATTGTTCCAAATTATACTTAGTCGTGATTTATCTTTTTGTTAAATCTGAAGGTTAATAATTCATTTCAGAAAATTAGCAAAAAATTGAGGACGATTTTTATTCTCCAACCACTACTTCTAATTTTATTAACTCATAAAATTTTATTTAGTTACCGTAATTTTTTCCTAAAACTAAAAAAAACTAAACAAAAATACTCTTTTAGAATAAACTAAAGTCACGATAAGACTAAGACGTATGTGAAACATGTAAAAAATAGTAAAACATACAAACACTGCCTGATAAATAATGTTTTCTCATTATCGTCACTTAATTCAAATGTTCTTCAACTAATGGCATTCCAATTACTGGCTTCTTTCTTTTTAACCGACTTTAGTCTAGAATATAATTGTTTATAAAATTATTTTTAAAAAAATCAAGAGTATTGTTTTATATATTTAATACACATAAAGTATAAGGCATTAATAAAGAACGACAACCCTAAAGTAGCTTTTCAGCAGTAAAACAGAAAATGAAATTCAGCAAAGGATTATATCTCAAAAAGATTTATTTTTTAGTGAATTTCCAAAGAATCTGTAGAAGAAATCGCTACTGCGGCCGGTCAGATTTTAAAGGTGGTACTGGTGGGAAGGGGATTAACATTTCTTACGTTCTGGACTCTTCTGAACGCAATTATGAATGTTTATATACATTTACCGGACGCAAATCTTTACAGATTATGATAAAACTTGGTGGGATCATGTAAACCTATTGGGAATAGAGCCCTATTAATTTTCGTGCGAATCGGTTCACAGGAACCGGATTTAGAACCAAAAAACAATTTTTCGGTACATTTTCAGCATTTTTTGTTCTATTGAGCGCAATTTTAAACCGATTTTGATAAAACTTGGTAAGATGATATAAACCAACAGAAATTGAACCATACTGATTTTCAAGAGAATCGGTTCACAGAAACCAGAGTTGAGTAAAAAAATTACTGGGTTTTTGGCTACGTTTTCAAGTTTTTCACGTTGTAACTTGAAGGGTGACATTTTAACGGCAAAATTAAATTTTTTCGAGAACCAAAAGGTGCAAGCTGGTTTCAGAATGATTCAATTTCAAAATATCATTATTTATCATATATTTATTTATATCATTATTTTTTAAGAAAAAATCAAAATTTTCCGAGGACCGCTAGCTGCAAACTGCGAGTAGTTTCGCTAAAGTGCATTACTTTCACAATAATCCAAAATGTGATCTAGTATTAAGCAAAGGAGTTAGTTTGTATCCAAAAAATCAGTTTAGAAATTTTAATCGATAGCGTCAATTTGTACATTTTCGTTTTTAAGAGCACGGCTCCGAAACCAACCAAATTGATGCGGTTGACAAAACTATTGATAGTTGTCAAAACTATGTTAAAAGAAGGAAGAAAAAACACAAATATATGTGTATAATATATTTATTGGAACAATACTTAGTACCTCGCAATATTATAAAGTGCACACGATACTAACATAACATCAAATACAAAAAATTACAGAAATCTAGGTAACACACCAAAAGCAATATTACTCTTTCAAATATTATTAATCGCAGTGCAACATCTTACTTTCTTAACTAAAACCAGAAATCCGCCCTTCTGACTCGCTTACTGTGACAGAGGTTTTTACGCCCTTGTACGAAGTAAAGGAAAGATTGTGATCGCTAAAAATTTCGGCTTTCAGATTTCAACGGAAATATCCATTTTTACTGGTTTCGGCGTGACGTCTGTACGTAAATCCAAAAAAATTTGGATTTTGGACTTTTTCTTAACTGCAGTAATAAGCCCTCATTGAAAGCTTTTCAACGATCATAAATGGTACTTATTTTCACTGGTTCCAGACTTACAGCCAAATGAAATTTTAATTAATTAAACATATGCATCTTACAAGGGAGAAAGGACATATCGGTTCGAACCGGATTTCATCTCCTTTTTTTTAACTCTTTTTTTAAATTTAAATATGTTGATTTATTAATAATTATTAACCTCTGATTGTAAAAAAAGATGTCTATGTGTAATTTAATAGGCATACAAGGAAGTTGTACGCCTATTAAATCTGTGCCCACAACAGATTTTTAAAAATTATATTTTAAATATTTTCTTTAAAAATTATTAATTCTGAAAAATCAAGAGATTATAAAAAGCCAGCAAGTGAAATCATTTTTTAAAAATAACTTTTAATAAAATATTTATTATTATCTTCTAGGACACGAAATTTGTTATTAAACTAGCATATATAAAGTTATATGTTATTATAAAGTAACATATATATATCATACGGTAGCTATTTGCCAGCAATCTTATAAAAACAGATCACAAATAAGGTAAAAGTACTAAATAATCTGGATGTATTAAAACAAAACAAAAGACCGCATCTTAAGAATGGCTCAATATACAAGAAGAAACCAGTAATCAATGAAAAGTCTTTTTTTTTCCTGTTTAGCCTCCGGTTACCTTTCAGATAATATATCAGAGGATGAATGAGGATGATATGTATGAGTATAAATGAAGTGTAGTATTGTACAGTCTCAGTTCGACCATTCCTGAGATGTGTGGTTAATTGAAACCCAACCAACAAAGAATACCGGTATCCACAATCTAGTATTCAAATCCGTGTAAAAATAACCGACTTTACTAGGACTTGAACGCTGGAACTCTCGAATTCAAATTCAGCTGATTTGGGAAGACGCGTTCACCACTAGACCAACCCGGTCGATTAATCAATGAAAAGTCTGGTAAAACTTTTCCGAACGAATATTATTATTACTGTTTAATTATATTTCCTAAGAGATTAGATACTTGAACAGGAATTTAACTACATTTAATAATTTTCAATACTTCGTAAGCTAATTATTGTATATTAATGTTACATCGGTCCTAAAGGGAGTATTTTTATGTATAAAAGTTCCCTTGGGTCACGCGACTATTATTTGGTGGCCGGTTAAATCAGTCTCACATATTATGTTAATCATAATGTATAGTCGTATATGACGTTGGTTCCTTTTCAGTATCTAGTGAGCTAAGTGGGTATACTATGTCACTACACCACAAGGAACGCTACTGTAGCACTGACGTACAGCTGTATAAATATTTTAAATTAAGTTGTGTGGGTATGTGTATGTAAGCCGTGCAACAGAAAATGCCGCGTGACGGGAAAGTCCTAAAACTGTGCCAGCTTTTTTTTTAATACTACCTATGCAAGAAAATAATATAAATAAACAGATAATTTATAAATAGAAACTGATACTGAAAAATAAATCTTGTAAATATTCTGTTGCGCTAGGAGGAATTGTCATTTTCATAACACTACACATCTCTAAAATGTAAGAAATTTGAAATTTTTTTAACATAAAGTTAACGAAGGATACTCGGTACACAAACTGAATTAATCTGAAAGTTACGTATAAGTATAGGTACATAATTACGTTTCATTTATCTCATTTTAGGTAACATTGCTGTTTTACATTAGAAACATCAAAAATTAAATAAAAATAAATTTTTTGCACTATCCGCAAATTTAATTTTAAAGAATCCCCCAAAAAGTTATAATAACTTAATTATTATTGTACTCGTACTTCCAAAAAAAACTTAATTGAAAAATTAAAAATATAACTGTTATTAAATTAAACTTATGTAAATAAAAAGTTTATATAATTAAACCGTTTCTGCCTCAGAGGCTTAAATTTGACTATGTATAATTTTTAGTTGATATGGAAACAATTTACAGGTTTTTTTTTTGTTGTGATCGTGCAAAATAAATATTAAAAATTAAAAAACTAGACTGCCAAACAATAAAACATTGCTCTTTAATATAGAATAATTAAAGAGCGTGCGGGTGACAATTTGGTATACAATATAATTTTTTTTCAATTTATATAGCCTATGATACTCCCGGATTCCAATCCGAGGTCATACATCTAAATCGGTTCAGCCGTTGAGCTGCTACGGTGAGACCACGATACTCCAAGTACTACAACAACTTTAAAAGAAATATTTGAAATAAGAAACTTAGGACTATAACAACCCTAACCAAGTAGCAGCTGTTTAATATTTTTTACAACTTGTTTCAAAATTAGTTTATAGTACCTCTTAAATAACTGATCTCAACAAAGAAGCGCCAAAAAAATAAAATTTAACAAATAACTCTACCTTAAAATGATCTTTTTTTCGGTATGAGACTAACACTTGAAATGCACTCTCGTAGCTGAGAAAAATATTAATTTTTTTGGTTAGGATTGTCGTAAAATCGACGCTTAAAAATTGTAGCTTTTACACAAAAAAAAAACTAAAGCTATGGAAAAGAACAATGAATGAAGAAGGAGGCTAGAGATGTTTCCCTTTGTTGCAATAATTTTTATCTTGAATGGAGTGGTGGGGGTAATGGTCGTAAGTGTATTAGCGTGTTTGAAGATTAATAACTTTAGACTGTATAAACCGATATTGATGAAAATTGGCACAGACTATTCTATATGGGGTAATATGTTGGAAAAATTTTGGGGTCAAATTTTCAAGAAGTGGGGTACGTAGTTCGTTTGGGATCAATTTTCTAAAAATTTTGCAAACATAACCCCACTTTTCATTATATATATATATATATATATATATACTTTTTATTTTATTTTTTTGTTTAGCCTCCGGAACCACCGTATGGTATTACTTCAGAGAATGATATTTATGAATGTAAATGAAATGTAGTCTTGTACAGTCTCAGGTCGTCCGTTCCTGAGATGTGTGGTTAACTGAAAGCCAAACACCGGCGGTATCCACGATCTAGTATTCAAATCCGAATAAAAGTAACTGATTTTACTAGGATTTAAGCTTAGAACTCTCGACTTCGAAATCAACTGATCTGCGATGATGAGTTCACCACTCCCAATCCGGTGGGTAGACCACATTTTATATTAAGCTTAGTACATTGTACAAGCTTATCATACCAATAAAAAAAAGATTTGCACCTAAATTCTTCCTAAATTCTCCCCGGTCGGAAGACCAACCCGGTGGGTTAACCCCACTTTATATTAAGTTTAATACATTGTACAAGCTTATCTTGAAAAAAGATTTGCACTTAAATTCTCCCCTTCCCCAAAAATCGAAAAAGTTATTTTTATTTATGGCATATTTTTTTAATTGAAGTTTTTAATGTCTTCCTATCTATAGAAGTAATGTAAGTGGCCCAAAAAAAAAAAATTACTTTGGTGGTGGGGGACTCGATCAAAGTTTAAAAATACTAATTTTTTGAATTTTTTTAAAAACTTTTAATAATAATATTAAAATAAAATTCATCATAATTCGCCCGCAACCCCAAAAAAATCTTAGGTAACGTTTTATTGGTTATACATTTTTCAATGGATACTTTTTTAATTTCTTTCACTCAATATAGTAAACGTAAACAAATCAATAAATTTTCTTGGGAGGTGATTTTGGGGGAGGGATAGTAGAAAGAAGGAAAAAATATTTCTAATTTTTAAAACGTTTTCATATATTTTTACTGAAAAATATATTTTCCATTAATCACTGCCAGGAATGTTATCAGCTTTTTTTCATGATCTAAAATGTATTTTATTTATGTTTACCTAACCCTTACAAAAAAATTACTGGTTATTTTACACAGTGTACTTGTTATAATTTTGTCTTTGAAAAATCAGTATTCAGCAAGGTTGCTGAGCATCGATAAAGTTTAGGATCGATTGTTTTACGTTTATCATATGATGTAAATTCAATTTGAGTTAAAAGTACTAAAAAAAATGAAATACTTTATTTTAGTATTCCTTCAGGTTTTTGAGGGAAAAAATCTCATTAAAGAAACGACATTGCAGAGGTTCTCTAATGGGCAACTATTAGAGAAATTTAAAAAAACAATTCGCGATTTTTTTTTACAGTTATTAAGAAATGAGTTATTAAGCTTAAAAGTAACGGTAAAAATACAGCGCGAGTAGTATAAATTCTACGATAATTTCTTAAAACATCTTTATTAAAAAATAAAATAAAATGTATTCGGACGATAAACTATCGATACGATCGAGTCGTATGAATGAATTGGATAAAATTATCTTGGCAAGTGAATTCTATTATTATTATTATTATAATCATCATCGCTGCGGCTACTACAGTACTACTATAATGATGATAAATATACGCTCAAATGATTTATTTGTTCTTAAATTATGATTAACTTCATTTAGATTGCAATGATACAGTTATTTATCATTTATTATACCAGTTCCACTCTTTTTGCCTGAAATCACTTTTTCAGTTAACGTTTTATATATTTTATATAATATTAATGTACTTACGTTCTAAATTTCTTCTCTTTTTTATAGATGTTGTGCGTGTATATATATATATATATATATATATATATATATATATATATATATATATATATATATATATAATTTATCAGATTCATTCAATTTTTATTTATTATTAACAAACTAGCCAGAAGCTGGACGCTGAACGTCCAGGTTCAGGCCCAGGCGAACCCCGGAGCCAACTAAGGGACTCCTCGGAGAGCTACGTCAGGGCCGCAAAGCTCGCTTCTCTCGCCATTCCCGTATAATAGACAGACGTCTCCCCCCTGGACCTCCGCAATGTTCGTTTTCCTCAAGATGAGGAGATTAATGATTGATGATGAGTGAGATTAATACCGTTAAATATCAATTAAAATATTCATATTTTATAGAAACCTGAAAAAGAAACTAAATTTCAAAATACAGAATAATAGTAGCTTATTTCTTTTCTTTTTCCTCTTTAGCCTCCGGGAATTACCGTTCAGGTATTACATCAAAGGATGAATGAGGATGATATGTATGAGTGTAAATGAAGTGTAGTCTTGTACAATCTCGGTTCGACCATTACTGTGTTATGTGGTTAATTCAAACCCAACTACCAAAGAAAATCGGCATCCACGATCTAGTATTCAAATCTGGATAAAAGTAACTGCCTTTACTAGAACTTGAACGCTGGAACTCTCGACTTCCAAATCAGCTGATTTGGGAAAAGAATAATAGTAGCTATGGTAACTAAAGTACACACACTTTTGACGAAGAAAAATTCATAACTTTGCAGGCAGAAATATAATAATGAAGTAAAAGGATTAATCTTTTTCCTTAATGAATATCTTTAATTTAAAATTTCGCCCTCCTTAGGGGGGGGGGGGTGTGAGTAAATAATGAATATTTTTTTACATTTTAACCATCAAGTGAGGTACGGCTTCGGTCTACGGCTTAAAACTTTCCACAGTATAATACGAATATATCCTGAAAATTTGAAAGCAATTGATCGTTTATTTATTTGAAATAAATTATATCTAAAAACCTTCTCAGTTTTGTCAAGAAACATGGGTAAAAATTTGGTTGCGATTGATCGAGTAGGTTTTTTTATTTATCCGGAACAAACAAAACCCTATTCTTCTTTATATAATATTACAGATTTTATTTAACTTAAAATTTCATTCTATTATTTTTGTAACAATATTTTTTCCATTGATTCGAATCATTCAGTACAAACCCAGCTAACACAGCAATAGAGACTCACAGTTCATTAAATCAATCCATTATAAAGATTGTGCTTCAAACGGCAATCTCCACTATTACATCTTGCTCCAAATCAGATCTCGTATAACCGTTAGGTTATGACATCTAATATGCTTAAATGCAAAGGAAATCTTAAATATTAAAGTAATTCAACAATAGTCAAAACGTCGAAAAACAAAACCAGAAATTTAACTGAAATTCTGTATAAAGAAATGACTATAGTCTATCTATCCTGTGAAAATGAAATCGACATATAAAAAAAATAAGAAAAAAGGAAGTTGTTTCTTCGTTCAGCCGTGGTGCAAATAGATAGTAAAATTACGATAAATGGAGGGAATTCTATTTTCAACAAATGACACTTTATTTTTTTAAATCGGTTCAGCCGAGTTATGGCAGAAAATTGATGATGTAATTTCGTCTGTTTTCATGTCCTCCACTTTATGTTCAATTCGATGAAATATTGTTTTTATTTATTTTTTAATTCTAGTATTGTAAATTAGTATCAGATTAAGCAATAATTTTCTCACAATAATAGACCTAATAATTATGACACAAAATTACAACATCAGTTTTCTCCCACAACTCGACTATTTGTTAAAAGATTTAAAAAAATATAGTTAGTGTCATCTTTTTCAAAATAAAAGGCTAAATATTTTAGTAAATAATATAAATTTTGATAAAATTAATATGTATGGAGATGTAACGGATTGAAAAATAAACAAGGCCGCCATTTTATAATTTGCGAAGGTATTTAAGTCCTGATTTTTTGCTAATTTTAAAACTTTATTACTAAATACTAACGTGATTCATCTATCCGAACTTGAGATATAAATTTTTATATAAAAATAAAAAAACTGCGGATAGGGGAAAACGAGGGAGAAATTGACGTTTTTCCTAAGGATATATTTTGTTTAGTTTTACAAGTAGAATCCGAAAAAAGTATATCCAGCTCACCATTTTAGAAACTATGTATATATATATATGCCATAAAACCGCCAAAACTCGAAATAAATAGATTAGCTATGTAGAAGTTAAGAGATAATAAATTTCTTAGAAAGGAATTAATAATTAAAAGAGCAGTAATAATAATAAGAACGTTCGTTCGGGATAGAGTTTTCATTGGTAACTGATTTTAAGTTCAATTACTTTCTCTTTTTAATTAAATTTTACTAATTGTTCTATCCATTGATGATGATGACTGTTTAACAATCGAAACGTGCATCTATAATTTTAGATTTTTAATTTTTGTAAACGGTTTTTGAGTTATAATTTTATTTCAAATAAAGTTAAAAATAGTATAAACTATGTAAATAAAATAACACGAAATAAAATGGAAATTTGATTTTCAATGATATTTATATAAATTCGAGCAATGATTATTAAAGATTCGTGTAATTTTATTTCCAGTTTTTCCATAATTTATTCCTAAATATAAATAATTTTATAATAAAATGTACGTACTTATTGCGAATTGCATTTGCCTACAGTTATAAATATATGAAATTATACAACACTACAATTATTATACGTTTAACAACAAAAGAGAAAAAAAAATATAGAAAATGAAAGCAACGATATTTTATTATCTTTCAATGATGAAACTTCGTAACTAGTAATTTATAGATTATTATTTATTACTTTCGCAGAATATATTTTATTGCGATAATTTTTTACATCATTACATTTTATAATATAAAATGCAAGTAAAAAGAATTACGCAATACTTTTTTATTTTTGACAAGCCGTTTATTTTATGTTTTAACATAACAATAAAATCTTTACTCCAACATTCTCTATGTTTTAAAGAAAGAAGAGTAAAAGAAAGGAAACGAAGAAGACATATTATTTTTACACTCAAAGATTGGGCTAGTCCTAATTCCAAACTCAGAAATTTAATTGTACGTTACCACTTTTTTTTACGGAAAAAATACATATACGTAAACATTTAACTTTTTAATCATTATTATCATTTACTATATTGTCTTCCAAATATCATTTTCCCCTTTAAAATATAATTTAAAATTTGTATTCTAGAATTCTACTTACAATAGGATAAACAAATTTCAGTAGAGAATCGAGATTTAACTCAAATTAATCTTTATTTCACATGCCTGTATATTAAAAAAAAACCAAAGGATTTTTAGGGATTTAAAGAAATACCCCTTTAAAATTTAAACAATTTTGAAAATATAAAAAACTGAACATTACGGAACTTCACAATTTAACCTTTTACTTTATAAAAGTTAGTATGTAAATAAATCCCATTGTCAAAACAGCCCTACCTATCGGATTTAATTCAAACTACTCTTCTAGCCCAATTTAACATAAAAATAAAACTGGAAAGAATAGCTAAAAATTTTGGTTTTTATGTACACATATTTTTGAGGAGGGCATCGCAAGAGGTCTGAGTAAAAAAGATCAGGTAGAAAATGTAGAAGAAGAATGGGAGAATGTTAAAAAGGAAATTCTTAAATCAGCAGAAGCAAACTTAGGCGGAATAAAGAGAACTGGTAGAAAACTTTGGGTTTCAGACGATATATTGCAGCTGATGGATGAACGTAGAAAATATAAGAATGCTAGTGATGAAGAAAGTAAAAGGAACTATCGGCAATTAAGAAATGCTATAAACAGGAAGTGCAAACTGGCGAAAGAAGAGTGGATTAAAGAAAAGTGTTCAGAAGTGGAAAGAGAAATGAACATTGGTAAAATAGACGGAGGATACAGGAAAGTTAAGGAAAATTTTGGGGTACATAAATTAAAATCTAATAATGTGTTAAACAAAGATGGTACACCAATATATAATACGAAAGGTAAACTCGATAGATGGGTGGAATATATTGAAGAGTTATACGGAGGAAATTAATTAGAAAATGGTGTTATAGAGGAAGAAGAGGAAGTTGAGGAGGATGAAATGGGAGAAACAATACTGAGATCTGAATTTAAGAGAGCATTAAAAGATTTAAATGGCAGAAAGGCTCCTGGAATAGACGGAATAACTGTAGAATTACTGCGCAGTGCAGGTGAGGAAGCGATTGATAGATTATACAAACTGGTGTGTAATATTTATGAAAAAGGGGAATTTCCGTCAGACTTCAAAAAAAGTGTTATAGTAATGATACCAAAGAAAGCAGGGGCAGATAAATGTGAAGAATACAGAACAATTAGTTTAACTAGTCATGCATCAAAAATCTTAACTAGAATTCTATACAGAAGAATTGAGAGGAGAGTGGAGGAAGTATTAGGAGAAGACCAATTTGGTTTCAGGAAAAGTATAGGGACAAGGGAAGCAAATTTAGGCCTCAGATTAATAGTAGAAGGAAGATTAAAGAAAAACAAACCAACATACTTGGCGTTTATAGACCTAGAAAAGGCATTCGATAACGTAGACTGGAATAAAATGTTCAGCATTTTAAAAAAATTAGGGTTCAAATACAGAGATAGAAGAACAATTGCTAACATGTACAGGAACCAAACAGCAACAGTAACAATTGAAGAACATAAGAAAGAAGCCGTAATAAGAAACGGAGTCCGACAAGGATGTTCCCTATCTCCGTTACTTTTTAATCTTTACATGGAACTAGCAGTTAATGATGTTAAAGAACAATTTAGATTCGGAGTAACAGTACAAGGTGAAAAGATAAAGATGCTACGATTTGCTGATGATATAGTAATTCTAGCCGAGAATAAAAAGGATTTAGAAGAAACAATGAACGGCATAGATGAAGTCCTACGCAAGAACTATCGCATGAAAATAAACAAGAACAAAACAAAAGTAATGAAATGTAGTAGAAATAACAAAGATGGACCACTGAATGTGAAAAGAGGAGGAGAAAAGATTATGGAGGTAGAAGAATTTTGTTATTTGGGAAGTAGAATTACTAAAGATGGACGAAACAGGAGCGATATAAAATGCCGAATAGCACAAGCTAAACGAGCCTTCAGTAAGAAATATAATTTGTTTACATCAAAAATTAATTTAAATGTCAGGAAAAGATTTTTGAAAGTGTATGTTTGGAGTGTCGCTTTATATGGAAGTGAAACTTGGACAATCGGAGTATCTGATTGTCCAAGAAGCTTTTGAAATGTGGTGCTATAGGAGAATGTTAAAAATCAGATGGGTGGATAAAGTGACAAATGAAGAGGTATTGCGGCAAATAGATGAAGAAAGAAGCATTTGGAAAAATATAGTTAAAAGAAGAGACAGACTTATAGGCAACATACTAAGGCATCCGGGAATAGTCGCTTTCATATTGGAAGGACAGGTAGAAGGAAAAAATTGTGGAGGCAGGCCACGTTTGGAATATGTAAAACAAATTGTTATGGATGTAGGATGTAGAGGGTATACTGAAATGAAACGACTAGCACTAGATAGGGAATCTTGGAGACCTGCATCAAACCAGTCAAATGACTGAAGACAAAAAAAATGTACACATAATGTACGTATTTCCTATTTCATACCCTGCATTTTGATGTTAATTTTGTTTGACTTTGTGAAAATTCCTTCTATTGAATGCAGAAAATGTATATATAATTAATTTTAAATATGAATTTCTTGCTCAACAACATTATATGTCCCAGTTTGCCTTTTGGTTGTGACTCGCATCCTAACAATTTAGAATTACTATTTCTGAGAGAAAGAGTTAGTTGCTTACACAACCAGTAACTACGGTGAATCGAGAAATTGTACACTTGAATATAAACCTATATTTTGATGGATTTTTACTTGCTGACGTATAGCAATATAATCAGCTCAATTAATTAATTTCATTAAAATTTTGTCATTAATAAAATTATCTAATCTATAGAAAAACAAAATTTTTCTTTTGAAGTTATTGCAAGCAATAGTTTAAGACAAGCGATAATTATAGCTGAATAAACAAATGTGACAAAAAATAATTTTTATCAAGTGCTATTTATTTCATACTAGCAAACCCGGCAATGCTTCGCTATTGCTAGATTTGAGTATATGTATAAATTAAATGAACACAATTAAAATTTGATAAAACATTAAAAACTGAACATTACGGAACTTCACAATTTAACCTTTCACTTTATAAAAGTCAGTATGTAAATAAATCCCATTGTCAAAACAGCACTACCTATCGGATTTAATTCAAACTACTCGTCTAAACACAGTAGTCGGTTCAAAATACCCCTAACTTTCTTTCTACTGGTCAGATCGAGGATTTTAATAGCTTTAAACTTTCTCCCGACAAGGTGGACCATTTTTCAAAAACCCGGGCGTAAATGGGTTCAGTAGTTTTTTAGTCTATAGCGGACACAAATACGAACATTGTCTTGTGTATAAGAAAGTAAGAAGAAATTCTGTTTGTATATTTATTTATTTCGTAAATATCTCAACACCGGCCCCTAGGTGGCGCCGGGTATAGTTTTCGCAAAAGGTTTTCTTTTTACGTAACTAATATATAGTTTTGATATCAGCCAAATCGGTTCATAAATACAGTTTTCTCATAAGTGGTTGACCTGAGACCTGTACCAAAGACCGCACTTCATTTACACTACATATCATCCTCATTCATTCTCTGAAGTAATACCTTACAGCAGTGACTCCCAAATTGTGTGCCGCAGCACCCCGGGGAGCTGCGGACTCTTCACAGGGGCGCCGCGAAATATTGTCAAAGCTTCATAATTAATTGAACCAAGAATAAAGTAAAAAAAATAAAGATACACGAATTTTATTTATTTTTATCCCTTACTTACGAGTAGTCATACTTTTACTTAGGGTAGGGCTCCATGAAAAATTTTAATTGAAAAAGGGCGCCGCGATTCGGAAAAGTTTGGGAACCACTGCCTTACGGTGATTCCGGAAGTTAAACAGAAATAAAAAAAAATACAATTCTTCTAAATATCTCGACCCCAGCGCCACCTAGCATGTCTACTTTTCGCAATTTTTTTTCATGTAACCAATATATATATTATGAATATGACCCAAATCTGGCCATAAATACAATTTTTCGAAATATCTCGACCGCAGCGCCACGTAGCGGGTCCAAACTAATTCAGAAACCTTCGCGGGCGTGCGCGCAACTCACCAAAGTTTCTTTGCCATCGGATGAATGGTATAGGAACACATACGGGACAAACATTCATTTATATATATGTGAGTGTGTGTGTGTGTAGAAGATGAATGAATTTCCTTGATTTTTCTTACTTTATCAAATAATCTGTTAAACCAAAATGTCCAACTAATTAAAGGGCTATCTTTAGATCCTTTCTACAAAAATTAATACTGAAAACTCTTTCTGTATCTCAATCTTCTCCAGGAATACAAAAAAAAATAAAACAAAAGTCGGTTATCAAAATTAATAATTTAGAGAAACTACTGAAGACCATTTTCTTTTCAAATTAAAATTTATTTCATTACACGATTTTAAATAAAAAACTCGTTTCTCTTTAAAATGATACTTTTCCTATTTGCAGTTGTTTTACGTTATCAAACAATCTTATTTCAAACAGAATGAAAATTGAAAGTCGAAAATTTTGACACAATGTATTAATTCAAATTCTGTGATCTTCATTCTGCACCCGTTTGATCTCTGGCCTATGATGTCATAATGTCATCACCGATTTGATATTCATTTTCTATAGGTACTAATTCATTTAAACAATACACCATTTGTTATTCTAATTTTTCTATTGTCTTAATTCTACATTATATGCAACTGGAAAAAGGTCTTCATCCGTGGCAAAGAAATTGATATCTAGTGTTTCATCCTGATATCTAGTCATTTAAATAACCAACGATTCACTACTATAAAAAAAAAAATATTGGGTTAATCGTCCCAACAGAGCATACTTTTCTCTCATGAACCAGCAAATTTAAGACATAGGATAAATACACCAATCTGAGGTATTACACCGAAGCAGTTACTTATTCAAACAACTATGCTGATGAAATCATAATTACAACAACGGAAACATAAGACAATGTTATACAGTTCTCACAATTATACTCTTTGTAATCAACAAATTATATTATAACTTTGATTTTATCGCAATATATGAGCATAACAAAATACCTGGGATATTTAATATTTAACAGTCTTTGTCATAACTAAATATTAGTAAGTCGTGTGAAACGAGAAACAAGACATCCTTCAAATGGTACATTAAAATGTACCATCTTTAAATGTTTAAAGACATCCTTTAAATTTTACAGCCACTTAAGGATTATATACCAGGCTTTCTAGGGAAAGTAATATCCTGAAAGCGTGAAGCGATTTCCTGTTGTCTTCGTCAATGAGCCAACTCATAACGGGTTTCAAACTAATTCAGAACCTTCGCGGACGTGCGCACAACTCACCACAGTTTCATCACAATCGGATGAATGGTAATGGAACGCACACGGGACAAACAAACATTCATTTTTATATTATAACTTATATAAATATTATCTTACAGTCATTAATTTATCAATATTTTTATTTATTACGACTTCATCAGTAAAGTACTAAATTTAATTCAGCAGATATTTAAGCTGGTCAGAAAAAAATCGTTATCAGTAATTTGTTGTTGAAATCATCTGGATAAAAATCAGGGATTTTCCATGAGATGGGAACCGGATGCCTAAAGGTGAGTTTGTGTTATTTTCTAGGTGATGTTTGTCTCATAGCGCGGTTTTCACAGGTCGTTTGTTCTCACACCACCCTTCCCATTTTCCTCTTATCCTCGATTCCTTTTACACCGTTATCGGTTCTGTATGTAGTAGGATTAACTCTACTAGGACCTTCATACTGAGGATGCCAGTGTTTCCTTAGGGTTATTTGCTAGAAGCACCTCTGGCCTAATTGAAGATGGCTAGGAAGGATTTACGATATATCAAGCTTTAACGGCTGAAATACTTATCGGGGCAAGGGAGTAGTAATTCTAAACGCTAAAATTCAAATAAAAATATAATATGTAATTCCATTCTCTGCAAAAGTTTTTTTAAGAAACATATCATTGCCCTCTTAAATAAGCCATAATTTTTGTTTGAATGATTGAAATTGTATAATTCCATATTAACAATTTAATTAATATAAATATAACACACAACGAAATCGATTTTAATTTTCGCATATCGATATATCATCGACTAAACTACGAGGGATATCTCTTAAGTAAAGACCGCTGGGAAATTACTCTCCTTAAGGTTAACTTTTGTCGTTCATGGCCGCACTAGTAATGTACACACTTCATTGCTGTCTGTAAGTTGTTGCGTTATTGTATCTTTGATTACGTGTGTGTTATTACGTTATAAAATGAACAGGAAAATCGATTTAGCCGCCGACTGTGAAATAAGTGGAGTCATACGTTTTAAACCACCAAAATGTTAAGTCGGCTGAAATTCATAGGCAGCTGGTTGCTGTGTATGGTGATAATGTAATGAATAAAAGAAACGTCCGAAAACGGTGTGACAGGTTTAGAAATAACAGAATTAATGTGTACGATGAAGAACGTTCGGGGAGGCCCTCGATAATCACAGAGGACTTGATCGCATTGTTCATGACCGTTTAGGCTTCAAAAAGATTTGTGCACGTTGGGTGCCACACGTCTTAACGGAACGTCACAAAAAAATCCGAATGGAATCTGCTTTAGAATTTTTGATGCGCTACACAGAAAAAGATGATGAGTTCCTTAAATCAATTATTACCGGCGATGAAACATGGATTTCGTATTACACGCCAGAGAGAAAACGGTAGTCAAGTGAATGACGTCATCCTCAATTACCAACCATATTAACAAAGGGCAAGCCACAGCCATTTTAGACGCAAATTAATGGCCAGTCTTTTGGGATCGATTTGGCATACTGCTGATTGATTTCATGCCTCATGAAACGACTATAAATGTAGAAGCCTACTGCCAAACTATACGAAAGTTACGGTGCGCCATTCAAAATCGGCGACGTGGGCGGCTGACCGACGGCATCGTCCTACTGGTCGATAATGCACGTCCACATGTTGCGGTCCGACATGTGATTTACTGAGAACATTTGGATGGATTATTTACGATCACTCGCCATATATTCCGGACTTAGCTCCTTCCGATTACAATTTGTTTGTGAAATAGAAAGAACTTTTGACTGCTAAGCAATTCGCGGGTGACGATAAACTTAAAAATGCTGTTAATCAGTAGCTAAATGGACTGGCGGCAAGAGAATACGACGAGAGTATATTGAAGCTGGTGTACCGCTACGATAAATATCTTAACTCATGTGGCGATTATATAGAGAAGTAGTATAAAGTCGAGTAGTAATTTAAGAGAAATAAAAAATATTTATAAAGTTTTCAGAATAATTTTTTTTTACAATGAAACGGTCTTTACTTTAGAGATAACCTTTCGTATATAAATACATCATTCTACAAAAGTAAAAATATTTTGTTTCTTTATTAAATCTTTTACTAAATCTTGAAGGCAACACAAGGTTTAGCCCTCCTTTAGTTTTCATGAAAAAATCTCAGAAAAACTGGTTACCCAGAAGGAATACAAAAAAAAATATCTAAACTGCATTTCTATTACATAGTAGTAACTGCTGATATAAATATTCATATTCAACAAAGAAATACTCATAAATATCTACGAATTAGCATTCTCCTTCCTTAAATAAAAAAAAAATAAATAATAATAACAGCTATTTCAAAACGAGCATAAAAATCTATTCTTAAATTATTTAAGGAATCGGCCTTCCATTAAGAAGATAACAAATTAGTATCACATTCAATTTTGGCATTTTTTAAACGTTACAAAATGTTTACGTATATTTTCACTTACAACATATATGATGTAAACAAGGTGAATTAAAAAAATCAATTATCTAAAATAAATAACTTTTTAACAGGTTAAGTTTTACAATTTTAATACAGAAATAAATTAAAAATTCAATACACAATACGAGAAAAATAATTATCATAAAAAATATATACACTATAATCTTAGAAATAAATACTTTATAAAAGAACCCTATGTGAAATAAATTATGCTGTACAGAACTTGTTATATTCCATGATTATACTAGTAGCGTTATATATCAGCCAATAAATTTGAAGCTTAACAACTCACTTCGTAATAACGGTAAAAGTTAAAGAGTTATCGTATTTTATTCCTCGTTCACTTAAATTGAAATACCTATTAGTCAAAGCCAGCTGTAATTAAAATTCAAATTATGTAATTGTACAAGTTTAATAAAAATTTTAACAAAGATTTTTGACAAACAAACTTATAATTAAAACTGTAAATTAAAAATAAATTCACTGGCCTAAAAAAGAGTTAACATTTAAACGTAAGAAAATTATTTTAATATTTTTTTTTTTCATACTACCACCTGATAACAAATATTGAATTAAACAAGACACACCTGCTTTATCCTGAAACTACTGAAAAAAAAAATCTATAGACTAGCGAATTTCTTCGTATATTAGCTCTAATTTAATTTTTTTACTGAAATTTTTATTTCAAAAAATTGACGCAAAAATAAATAAATCTACAATTTCTGACTACTACTTAACGAATCTAAATAAGCTAGTCTGTAAGAAGGAAAAATTCAACAGAAAAAGTTCTGTTAACTGGTTAATGTAATAATTTTTTTCTTCGTCCGCAAAATTTAAAAACAAATTTTCGACCAATGGTTTTCCAGTTATCGGCCATTTTGTTTTTTCATGCCTTAAAAAATTAAAAATCACATATATATTAGTTTAAATGACTAGAATAAAAAAATGTATTTAGTAATAAAACGTAAAGTATTAATACTACAAATACTAAAGCGAAGGAGGGAAAGTATTGTAATGATTACATAACTACATAGCTACTTTAATTGTAGACTGCTGTTCACAACATAATTCATCGGATAATCTAATTTTCTGCGAGCAACTCATTCGTATCGGCAGAAAATATCTAATAACAATTTATTTAAAAATACTGATAATATCAGTTACAGTAATTATAAAACATACTCTTATTACTCAATTTATTAAAACAGAACATACCAGTTTTTTACTTCCTTGTACGAAGTAAAGGAAGTACTGTGATCGCGAAAAATTTCGGTTTTCAGATTTAACGGAAATATCCATTTTGATCATCCCTGAATCCAATTTGACCAGTTTCGACGTGACGTCTGTACGTATGTATCTCGCGTAAGTCAAAAATGATTAGCCGTAGGATATTGAAATTTTGGATTTAGGACTGTTGGAACATCTAGTTTTGCACTTCCCTTTTTATTACAATCGACTGGACCAAAAGTGTCCAAAAAGGCCGAAAATCAAAAAAATTTGGATTTTGAACTTTTTCTAAATTGCAGTAATAAACCCTCATTGAGAGCTTTTCAACGATATATCATAAGTGGTACTTATTTCATTGGTTCCAGAGTTGTAGCGAAATAAAATTTTAATTAATGAAATATTTGTATCTTACAAGGAGAAGACATATCGGTTCGAATCAGACATCATCTTTTTTTTTTGTTAATTTAAATATACTGATTAATAATAATTATTAACCTCTGATTGTAAAAAAAGTTTTACAAAAAATAATAATTCAATAATAACAATAAAAAAAAAGATAATAATAATATGAAAAAATATTATTTATTATTTTTTTTTTTTAATATTTCGGCAACTGATTACCTACCTTGGATATATAAATAATATAAAAAAATTATTTTCAAAAAATCAACCCCTAGCTCTTAAAATTGGAATATATGTCTTTTGTTCTATCTCCTTCGGCTTTAAAATTATTTTTTTAATCAAAAAATGTAAATTTTTCAAAAATTAGAAACTTCTATAATAAATAAAATTATAAATAAAAAGCGTATAAATAGAATTAAAACCCCACCCGTACGAATAATATTATAAACTTCTAGGTGAAACCTAGAAATTTTTTTTGAAAATTTTTACGTTCTTATTTTAGCCTATACGGAGTGGGGTGTAAAATTTAGAAAAAGCTTTATTTATGCAAATTTGTTAAGCTTAACCTACAAATTATTATTTTGAGGAAACCTTTTTAAAAAACATATTCCCAACTTTAAAAAATACAATATTTTGTTAGTTTTTTTTTTGAAGCCAGCTCTTTTAATTTTTATTATTAATGATTTTTTCTTTGTCACTTTAAGGGGAATTAGAATTTAAATAGTTTTGGCCCCTATAACATTTCCCTGAACGAAAATAACAAGTAACTTTTTTCATAATAAAAGTTATATTTATTTTTCCAATATTTTTAAGCAATTCTTTTTTGTTTATTTATTTTTGTTTTTGTTAAGAATCACTTTTTTATAAAAATATTTTAAACGGAGCTCCCAAAATCCAACATTTTTTATTCGAAGTATTATAATCAATAAAAAAATTAAAAAAAAAACAAAAAAACAACACAACTAATCCAACTACATAAGGTTAATATTGCATAAACATTAATAGTTAATGTTGCATAAGGTTAATGTTTAAGTTCCCATATTGTTAGTTAGTGAAGGGTTATATGCTCCAAAGCAGGAGTTGATTATGCTCCTGGTTTGAAGCATTAAGCATTAGTGTAAGGCAATTAATATGGAGGTCCCAAAATTAAAAAAAAAAAATTAAAAATTTTTCTGTCAGTTATATTTAAACATTTATTACGAAAATAAAAAATAAGAGTTAAAATGTTTGAATTTCAAACAGATTAAAGGTTTTTGTAATTTTACGTATCCCATCCAACTTTTTAAGTAGAATAAAACATATTAGTTCTTAATAAAATGTATTCTTTATTAGTTTTACTTATCAGCCTTTTGAAAACACATTTTTTAATACTGAAATGAAATAGTGCAATTTAATAAAAAAAAGAAGATATTAAGGAGTTAAGTAAAAATACAATCTTGCTAATATTATTATTATTAAGCTCAAACTAATGGGGAAAGATATAATGCGAAAATCATCACTGTTAATTAAGCATTTCGAAATTTATGACTTTATTTCTGTTACTTTACTTTTTATATAAACTTTACTATTCTAATAAAGAAAGTTGTTCATCTAGTAGTAGTTAATAAATTTTTCTACGTTTGCAATAGTAAAAAAAAATTTATTCATAATAACATAAATACAGAGATAAGTACATTTTATAACATTCTCATTTACGTATATCAGTTACAACTTACAATTGGCCATCCGTAATTGTAATTCATTTAATAGAATAACACAGTAATTTTGACGTAATAAAACTATAATTTCTTTAGGTGATATTAAACACAACAAAAATAAATAAATAATAAAATTAAAGGGGGAATAGTGAAATCTATTAAATTAAATAATATTATAGTACATACATTTTCTTGTTTAAATCTTATAATAACATTAATAATACGAATAATAAAGAACGTATTCTACAGATAAGGAAAAAGATATTTAAAAACAGATAAAAGAAATCGAAGAGAAAACGAAAGTGGTTATATCGTATAAAACATAAATTACGAGTTGTCAGATTCAATGTATGCAATTTAACAACCATTAGTCTACCTGATCCAACTCTTGTTACAACACAGTATTCAGTATAGCCGCTTGATTGATAACGCCGCTCTCCAAAAAACTTTACATAAAAATGAGTAAATTATGAAATATGTATGTTTACAACTGATACGATTCCCTCGGTTAACTTTATGAACAACGATTAAACTTCACAGCAAAACCAATGCTGTAAAAAAGTTCAATACGATAGAATAGGCCGGTAATTTAATAACACCACAGAGAAAAATACAATACAATGCGATGGACTCTTTAATTTAAACTTTCCAAAGAAATTTAATCGAAATATAACTAACAAGTATGACAATACTCCTTACAAAAATCTGATGTGGACACCACATGACTTTATTTGTACGCCTATTAAATTACATATCGTATACATTTTTTTTTTTTTATTTTTAATGAAGAGTACATAAAATTTTATTTCATTAATAACTTCTGATATTTTTTCCTATTTTTGTTTTTTTTATTGTCATTACTGAATTATTATTTATCGTAAAACGTTTTTTTTTTTACAATCAGAGGTTAATAATTATTATTAATCAGTACATTTAAATTAACAAAAAAAAGTAAAAAAAAAAGAAGATAAAAAAGTATAATTCGAACCGATGTGCCTTCCCCTTGTAAGATCCAAATATTTCATTAATTAAAATTTTATTTGGCTACAACTCTGGAACCAATGAAATAAGTACCACTTATGATATATCGTTGAAAAGCTCTCAATGAGGGTTTATTACTGCAGGTTAGAAAAAGTTCAAAATCCAAATTTTTTTGGATTTTGGGCCTTTTTGGACACTTTTGGTCCAGTCGATTGCAATCAAAAGGGAAGGTGCATAGCTAGATGTTACAACAGTTCTTAATCCAAAATTTCAATATCCTACGGCTAATCGTTTTTGAGTTATGCGAGATACATACATACGTATGTCACGCCGAAACTAGTCAAAATGGATATTTCCGTTGAAATTTGAAAACCAAAATTTTTCGCGGACATAATACTTCCTTTACTTTGTAGAAGGAAGTAAAAAAGAATACAAGTTAAATTATTTAATCATGTTCCAAAACATGTACATTTTTTGGACATTATATTTACATAGTCGTAAAACTTAATTAAAATCCAACAGTTAGTTTTTTCAAACATCAATTGTAACATTGTTACTACAATTCTATATTAACTTAACCCGTAACAGAAATTACATCGGAATAAAGAAAGGTTAAAATTTAGTTAAAAGGAAGTATAATCTTAACTAGATACCTTGATATCAAACCATCACAGAACAACAATAGCTACTAACAAGCTATGTTATTAATCATTAACAAGTCTTCTTTTTTTTGCTTGATAAATTAATTGACAGAATGCTTATAAAGAAGTTCTTGTACGTGGGAATTTGAAAATATAAATTTTTTGCGTATGAAAAATGCCATACCCAACCGCGATTCGAACTCGGGAACTCTGAATGAAAAGCCGAAATGCTACCACTCCGCCACGGAGATCATTTAGATGATGATTTTATTATCTGGAATGATTATAAACGAAATATACAAAATTTTATTATTACTATGGTTGTACATTATTACGTCTATCTTTCCAATAAAAAAGGAAGGTTTGCGGGTTTGTTTCATGTATGCGCTGACATTTTTATTTTAGCTGCTATTGGCGAAGAACGGAACACGTGGTGCGCCGGGCAGCTGCGCACACCGTACAAACGATTTATCTAAAACTATATTTGTGTTTTGGGGATAAAAAAGGAAGACATTGAAGTTAGGACTGTATTAAAAAATCAAACCCAAGAAAAAGCCAAAAACGTTCAGGATTTTGAACGTTACAGTTGGCAAAAACATTTAACAAAATCATGTGTAATGAAACATAAACCATATAAACATTTTCGCGGCGCCTTTTTTCTAGTAAACTGAATATGTAAAGTTTTATTCAATGAGGGCACAGCACAAGTTTTGTTTACGTTGTATTAGAAAAAAGATACTTATCTGACATTTTTACTGTGTGTGCCTCGAATTATTTATAGTAATAATACTTTATTATTTATTTTGGCGAATTAATGATTAATAAACTGTAATTTCCTGTTATTTCATAAAAATAACAACAGGAAATTATATATTTCAAATAAAATACATACGACATAAAATAAAGACAAAAGAAATCTTTAAAATAAGTAATATATACAGTAATATAAGTAACATGTAATATATACATATGTCTAACGAAGAACGAAAGAATTTCAAAATATGGTTATAAAAATGAAAATAAAGAAAACATTTTTGCTTGTTATTGCCAATTTAACCAAATAATCGTACGTTAACAAACAAATTTATTCATTAGTTTAAGTAAAAAGAGTTTTAATATAACATCACTTTACTCTTTGGACAGAAATCAGGACAAAATTTTTCGCAAGTTGTAAACCCGGAAAACGAATATCAAGTTCTTACGAAACGTTTTTATTTAATTTCATTTATAGAACGTGTCCTAAAATTCTTTCCTCTTTCCTCGTCAGAAAATCCGTTTAATTATTAATAGCGTTTCTGTAAAAAAAAATAAAATAAATAATAAATGTAAATTAAAACAATAAATATTAATTAAAAATGAAGGAACAGTATTAAATAATAAATACAAAATTTTGCAAAAACTTTATTTATTATAATAAATTATGCTAATGACAGATACAGTTCACCAAACTGCCAGTTTACTGCTTGATTTTACCGACTGTTTTAGATTCCCAACTGAAATATAATATTACATCTTCGGATACACTAAAAAGTTAAAAAGAGTTTTAAAAATAAAAAAATAGAACATCAGCCATTCATCATATCGACCAATATTAACTAAACTAAAGATTCTAACTTACAAAAAGGAATTTAATCTAGGAATAACAATTAAATAATTTTTTATTTTCATAGAAATTAACAATGCCTTATAACCGTAAAAGGAAAAAGGCCTTAAAACGGCCTTATGATTTCCAATTTAATAAATTACCAATCCATTTAAAAACTTTTCACTAATTACATCCAAAGATAATTTCTTTTCCAACTCTATTCATATTTTGTTGAACAAATTTTAAATACAATCTTTTTAGAAAAATCTTTTTCTGCATCCTCATTTAATTGAACAGGTAATCATGTAATTTCAGTTAAAGCCTCCTAAGTTATTTTATTCTTTATTGATCTTATTTACTTTTACCTTCTCTTACTTGATTTTTTCTTTGTAATTAATTTTATTAAATATCTCTGATTACGTTTTTCTATAGTTTCCGATGATACTTTATGTAAAATGTTGAAATACAATTCTTCTTTTTTTATTCGTATAGTAGAGGACAGCTTGATCGATCTACATATGCAATTAAATAGCGATCAGAGATGAATATTTTATTTTGGCAGGGAAAACAAAAAATATTCCGCACAAGGAAAAAATACAACAAAGGCGAAAGTAACATTTAGAAGTGAGCAAAATTTCATGATTAAAAAATAATTTAAAAGTGAATTTGTTTTTTTTTTCAATTAATTTTTTTTTTTATAATCAATGATGGAAGAAGTTTTACATATCATCCAGGAGTTGAAACGGGAACCTTTGGTATATCAATATGGTTTTTCTAACAGATGAGCTAATGTCACGAGTTTCATACGGTGTAATGACCTAGTTAAGTAATGAAACAATTTTACCGATCTGTTCCATTTAGAAAAATAAAAAGCTGATTAAGTATTTAGCATTTTTACTTCCTTGTACGAAGTAAAGGAAGTATGATGATCGCGAAAAATTTCGGGTTTCAGATTTCAACGGAAATATCCATTTTGACCAACCCTGAGCCCATTTTGACTAGTTTCGGCGTGTAAAATTTTGACTAGTTTCTCTACTACGTACGTACGTATAACTCAAAAACGGATCTGATTCAGAACCCTGAATCCATTTTCACTAGTTACGACGGGACGTCTGTATGTACGTCGTATAACTCAAAAAACGATTAGCCGTAGGATGCTGAAATTTTGGATTTAGGACAGTTGTAATATCTAGTTGTGCACCTCCCCTTTTGATTGCAATCGACTGGACCAAACTTATCCAAAAAAAAGCCCAAAGTCCAAAAATTTGAATTTTGGACTTTTTTTAACTGCAATAATAAACCTTCATTAAGAGCTTTCAACGATATATCATAAGTGGTACTTATTTTCATCGGGTCCACAGTTATAGCCAAATAAAATTTTAATTAATGAAATATTCGGATCTAATATCCGAATATTCGGATAGTCGAACAGTTCGACTTCATCTCCTTTTTTTAACTTTTTTTTTTAAATTTAAATATATTGATTTATTAATAATTAATAACCTCTGATTGTAAAAAAAGTTTTACAATAAATAATAATTCAAGAATAACAATTAAAAAAAAAAATATGAAAAAATATCAGAAGTTATTAATGAAATAAAATTTTATGTACTTTTCATTTTTTTAAAAATGTGTATTTGTAATTAAATAGGCTTATAAGGAAGTCATGCGGTGTCAACATCAGATTTTTTAATTCTTGAAAAATATTATGTGCATATAAAATAAAAGGCAGATGTGCATATGAAATTCCGTTTAGAAAAAAGAAAAAAAAAACAAGTATTGTACGGCTACAAAAACATTTTACATTAATAAACATTTATAATTGAATTATAAATAAATAAAGAGAAAGAAAAGTAACAATAAAAATCGCAAATACCTATCTAAAATGACAAACATTAGAAATCTAAATTCGAAATATTTTTTCTCCAACACAGAAAAGTTAAAATAAAAAAATCTTTTGGCGTAAACATTAAATATTTGCAAAGTTTAATAATCTGATAAAAAAAAATTTCTATTAAAAAAATAATCTTTTCTTTCTATTATATTACTCAAACGTCCTGCAACACGGAAGGAAAATTCTAGAAAAAAAGAAATAAACAGTTTACCATCTATTTATAAACCAGAATAAGCTGATAACTGCACCGACCGGCCGGCTAAGCTCGATCAATAAACGTTTATTTTTGTATTTATTCGTGAATTACGGTTATCGTAAAGCCAAAGCCAAATGTCTATACCTAAAACAAAGCTGAATACAACCAACACATCCATCCAAAGCGTAGCCGGACCGTACAAGAACCACGAGCAAAACTAACCAACCACCTGCTGCCCTATACTGTAGACTTATTTATAGCATTTCACCCTCTCAAGCTAAATCACATACATCTCAACCTTTACACAAACAAACAACGACGGGCCGTACCACAACCCTCTTATATAAGTCGTCTGTTAGACATTTATAATAATTTACAGAGTCCTACGTCCAGATTCAAACCGACCCTAATCTCTAAAGATTTGTCACAAAACAAAACGTTCCACCACGTTTCTAACCGTTCATATCTAATCGTTAAATGTTCCTCGTTATATTCCCACATTCTACACGGTTTTCGATAATTAAACCCTAATATTAATAAATTTCAATACAAGCGAGATTAAATTATATACAGTGACAAAACGAATTATAAATCGTTAATATCGGTAACCTATTAAGTAATTTCTGTGTTCGAATGTTATAAATATAGGAATTCGTACTAATAAATTATTAAACATCTAGATAATAAAATTGAATAATTTTATTGAATAATTAATTAGTAAATTAAAATAATATAAATTAATAATATATTTTATTTACCTGGACATATAAATTTTCTTCCTTAAAGTTTCTTTTTTCTTCCTTTTCTTACTTTTTCCCTTTTCTGGTATAGAATTCAAAAGTTATCCCGAATTCTAATCCTAATTCAATAATAATTTAGTATTTAGGAGAAAGGATGCTAAGCTGTTTGAAGTTTTTAAAATATTTAATACAACAATTTGATTGGAAACAAACTCATTTATAAAGAGAAACTGTACATGTACCTGAACAGCTCTTAGGTTACAGAATTCGGATAAATTTTAACAAATTATAGAATGATTAATTTTAGAATTGAAGCAGATAAAATTTCAAAAACAAATTAAAGTTTTTCAAAGCGAAATTTAGAATATTACAAAAAAAAGATCTTTTAGTTTATAACACTTCAGTGACTGATGGGCCAGTAAATGTTTTCCACAAATAAACATTATATAGGTAATATTTTTGAAGGTTTCAGTTGACCTTCGAACACGTTCAATACACTGATCGGATAAAGCTTTGCAGAAAAGTCTTATAACAATTGCCGGGTAAAGGTTTCACAGATTACGAGGGTCAAGAAAATTTATGACCTGACAAACAAAACGTAAAATTTCTCAGAAATTTTTACTTCCTTGTACGAAGTAAAGGAAGTAATGTGAACGCGAAAAATTTCGGTTTTCAGATTTCAACGGAAATATCCATTTTGATAGTTTCGGCGTGACGTCTGTACGTACCTATGCATTTCGTATAATTCAACAACAATTAGCCGTAGAATATGGAAATTTTGGATTTAGGACTGTTGTAACATCTAGTTGTGCACCTCCACTTTTCAATGCAATCGACTGGACCAGAAGTGTCAAAAAAAGTCCAAAATTCAAATAATTGGGATTTTGGACTTTCTCTTAACTACAGTAATCAGCCCTGATCGGGAGCTTTTCAACGATATTATCATAAATAGTACTTATTTTCATTGGTTCCAGAGTTATAGCCAAATAAAATCTTAATGAAATATTTGGATCTTACAAGGGAAAGACACATCGGTTCGAATGCGACTTCATTTCCTTTTTTAACTTTATTTTAAAATTTAGATATATTGATTTGCTAATAATTATTAACCTCTGATTGTAAAAAAAAAATAAATAATAGTTCAATAATAACAATAAAAAAAAGAAAAAAACAGGAGTTTTAGTGAAATAAAATTTTATGTACTTTTAAAAACGTGTATATGTAATTTAATAGTCGTACAAGGAAGTAATGTGGTGTCCACATCAATTTATTTTTAATTTTCAACGTAGTCACCTTCGATACATTTAGACCAACGACGTTCAAAATATTTAATACTCTCAGAATATTGAGATCTGTTCAACTCTGCAAAAAACTCGATTGCCCTTTTAATTCATCATCCGAAATGAATCTTCGTCCAGCAAAGCCATTATTCAATTTAGGTAGAGGAAGTAATCGTTGGAAGTCAAATCCGTCGAAGACGGCGAATGTGGAACCACTTCGAAGCGTAGGTCAAAATGTTTTGTAGCAACAACCCGAGGTGTGTGTGTGTGTGTTCAGGCGCATTATCTTAGTGAAAGAGCACTTTCTTTTTGGCCTGATGTGGATGTCAGTCTAAATAGAACCCTTCAATCGGTCCAGTAGTGAAGCGTAATACTATCCAGTGACGGTCCTGCCTTTTTCTAGGTATTCTATGAGTACCATATCACGAGAATCCCTAAAAATCGTAGTCGTGACTTTTCCTGCAGAAGGAATTTTTATCTGGATAAAAATGCCCGCCGAAGGATTACGGGATGGATAGGACCCGCTACCTAGAAGGAAACTTGAACTCTTTGAATAAAATATTTTGTCTCGTACTGCGGTTCATCTGAGAGCAGATGATCCTTTTTCTCACCCTTTCCCTTGATCTTTTCTTCTCCATTATCGATTTTATGAGAAAACGTATGACTCTACTAGGCGGGATGGACGTTTCATTCCTGAGAGGAGGGATTTCTTCGAGTATGACTGTTTGCCGCATTTTCTCCATAAGTAAAGTATCCTTTCTTAACATCTAACTCTTTTCCGTACACTTGATCCTATCTTCACCGTTTTAGGTTCTGTGGGTTAACAGCCACGCTCGGATGCCGGGACCTACAAAATCAGTGCATCTAGGTTTGATCTAGTGAGGAATTCTATTATGCTGTCCTACGGCTGTACAAAATTCCTAATGGCTGAAATACCTACATTCAAATACATATAGACACTACAATAAAATTTAACGGCTACTGTCCTAAACTTGATTAATAAATAAAATACAAACCCACTTTATATATAATTCTATCTCCATTAACAATTGGATACAAAAAAAAAACTATTCTGCTAAAAAAAGTCAATTCATTCTGAAGCGTTGAGCGAGTCATAATTTCTAAATTAAAAAAAAATAAAATCAAGTAATTCCAGAATATGAAAAAATAGATTAAATACAGAGTGAGATATAAATAGTTATGGCTTTACAGAAACGGTTACAGTGAAACAATAAGTCTCTGCAATACTGTCTCCCAGATACCAATCTGTTGTTGGATCTAAATAACAACGCATTCTGATTTGGAGTCAAGGCGATACGTATAATCTCTACACGAACAAGAGACGCAGATGCTTTCGAGCCCTGCATCAATAAAGTTGTACTACATATTTTTGGAGACTTTTTGGATAATCATGTTAATAACGTAGCATCAAATTACATTGTTTTATATATATATTCGTTGATGTCGTGATTGACGATCAGCAGTTATTATAAATGAATTAAAATGCATATTGTAGGGTATTAGTACAAATCCATTCATGAGCAGTAACCTTTAAACAGATTTATATTAAATACACTTACGTTTTTATTTGGGGTTCAATTAAGACACTGTTCAGAAGCTACTGCTCTAACCGGATAAGACCAACTGTTGAACAGTACCTTAACTGATTACAATTAGTATTTTCTGATACAAAGTATATATTTTTTTTTCTGAAGCTAGCACTGGTATAAAACTTTACTCGTAAATTACATTCAATTTTTATATCAAAACGTTTTTTGTTTAGAAACTACTACTCCCTTTACATAGTAATCGTTATAATTTATTACGATTACAATTTACACGCATTATTATTGCCTCCTTATTTATAAATATATATTACACACATACATTTTATAATGGTTTGTTAATTCATTACAAAATGAGCAGACCTATCTTGTAACTTACAGAATACCATCATAGGATCAAGACCTCTGGGACGTGTCAGATTAATCCTGATACTATTTATGGCAATGATAATGAAACGATCAGTGTAACACCGTATTCGAAATCTCACGTATCAAATTTAAAAAATAATAATCAAAGTGAAAGCGATATTCTAAATAAATGATATATAAGTCAAATCTTATTACGTTAATACAGGCTCTCTCTTTAATATATCAATTTCTAGTAAACTATTCAATACAATCTTCCGGATTTAAATATCACGTAACACTTTAGTAAATCAGAATAGTCACCTTTAATAATAAATTTTGCATAATTTCACAATACAATTTTCATACTACTCCTTCAAAATTATTTAATTTTCTAAATTTACATAAATTATATTGAAAAATAATAAAACCGATTTTAAAAAAATAATTCTAATAATGGCAATACTTAATTCAATTCTTTTTTAAAATTCGACTTTTTTGAAGTCTGGGAAAAAAATTCAAACAACTTACTAACGCTTGATTTAGTACCGATTTAAAAAGGGTACAGTAAAAGTTGAATTGAAAAGGATTATTTTTCAATATTTATATTTTAGACGGTTTTAGAAGTAGTTATTTATTGTTTTAAGTTTATTGTATTTTTTTAGTTAAAATATGGATGAACAAAAAACTGTTTAATACAAGAAAACCTTTGCCCGAAACAAAATGGAAAAAACAGCTTTTTGATTTAAAGAAATAAAAAAAAAGAATTAAAGGAAGAAAAGAACAAAGTTCAAGAAAAAAGCTTTCAATCCCGCATTAACTAAAGCCCTTTACAATGTAACATGTATTATTTTACCCTCGTTTTTAACCGATTTTTTTTAATTTAAAAGAAAAAATATTTTAAATTCACAAATAAAACACGCTGTATATCACTATAAAAATTCAAAATTCAATACTAAGTAATGATGAAAAGAATATAATCCACTTTATATGTAAGAAAAAAAAACTCTCCACGAGTTAAAAATTACATCGAAAAATTTGGGAAAGGATAAAGTTTTACAATGCATAAAAAAATTTATATACTAGACAAATTGAGAATCTCCAATTTTTTTGAAGTCAATAAAAAAATTATAGTATGAAATGAAATTGTACTAAAAATTAAAATTATTTTAACTACCAACTTTAACAAAAATAACTAAAAAATAAATTAATTAAAAGCACTGGAAGAATTACTACTTGAACTAGGATTATAGGACAGATGTTCATCTTTGGTCTGATGTCAATTAAAAAAGAAAAAAATGATTAAGACTCAGAATTACAACCTAACTATATAATTATAACCTGACTATAAACTAACATAAACCGAAACGCCAATATATATATTATATACTTGTACTTTACATAATATACACTGTAATAATTAAACGACCGAAAATAGTCCCAAATATTTTATTAGTATCTATGACAGAAGCAGTTACCTGTACTGTGAATATTATCAAAACAGTTTCAAGAATTATTAAGTATTTTAAGATGATTTTAACTCTATACATTACAGTTGCACAACTTTAAATTTATTTGCATCTTTAACGTCTCTTATAAAGTAAATTTATCAAAAATAAAATGGAAGGTAGTTTAACCGGATAATTTCAAGGTTGTAATTTTTTTGTTACTAACAGTTTCTAAACAAAAATAATTTCATTTTTACGATACGAAACAAAAAAAAGTAGAAGCTAAAATTAAGATGCGACTAAAGTCTCATTTTTGTTACTTCACATTTTTATAACATTGACAAATTTAACGTAAATGCTTATCATTTCTTATCTACATTTTATCGCTAAATATATTTACATACTGTTATTAGCATCAGTTCATGTAATTTTAATTAAATTAAAAATACACAAAATAATGCAACACTAGTATTTTGTTACTAGTGTTGTATTATTTTGTAATTACATTATTATTTATGTAGTGTTACATATATTATTTATTTAAAAAAATAAATAAATGAATTACAAAGATTGTTTTAATCTTTTAATTACATTTCTTTCATAAGATTCCGAACAAAAACAGTGAATTTTTTTTAATAAGATTTAACTGAATAAATTGCGGAACGACCTGATCTATTAATAAATAATCAAGAAAGCTGGCATATTAATTCTTTAACCAAGTAATATTGAATATTTTTCCCCACTCATGTACAGGCACAATGTGTAAATCATGTCAGTTACCTCCAATACTGAAGAAGACCAGTATGGGGATATGGCATAATATATATATTTTTTATTAATGTTCATAACAACAAGATAATCCCACATTAGAATTTCGCAGTGTGTAAAAAAATTCCAAGCCTTAACGGAATTCGAACTCATAACTCGAAATGACAGGCACCCTGCTATAAAGACTGGCGAAATCGTAATTTACAAAGAACACTGAATACGTAGAGATTTTATTACAAATATTATCAGGCTTCTAAATTATTTTTACTGTCGTGACAAAAAGAATTTTAAACTACTTCAAAAATGTTCTATTCTTAATTGATTTTTCTTCAACAAGTGATCATAGGTTTATCTCGGTAAATAAATGTACTGAAAATAAGATGCACTAACCGTTCGTAAAACTAAATAAAAGCCAGAAAATAGTCAATTTAATTGTCATTAAATGTCAATCAAATTCTTAATTGTTATTTCTCAGCTACTTAGTTTGAAATGCCTATTTTTAATGTCAACTAGTGATAGTTCACATGTACATGCTCTCAGAGTTTTTAAAATATACTACCAACTAAATACAGGAGATTCTTTTTACTGAAAATCCTTTCAATCCGTAAAGAATTTGCAATAAAATTTCGAGAACTGAGATTATAAAATGGAGAACTGATTATTTTTAGAGATCTTTGGTAAACGACAAAAGAAAAACATAAATTTTCCATTAACTTGGATGATGTTATTTAAAATTCTTTTTAACTTCGCCTGTGGAAAATATGAAATCAATCGATTACTGGACGCGAGGCTTCCAAAAAGCTTAACTCTTCATTTCTTAATACATTATGATTAAAATCGAATATGATCGATTATGATTATTATCGATTCAATTAAAATCGATTATGATTAAAATTGAATATTTTGAAATTAATTTAACGAATTCGACAAAACAAACGCAGGTTTAGTTTTTGAAAGTCTTTGAATAAATCACTTCCTTCTCTTAAGGATACGAGTAGCAGAAGGAAAAACAACCGCCTTGTGACGATCCCGGTCACCACAACCTCCTCCGTTCATAGTCCTGATAGGCTTTACCGGAGGTCATCTTCTAGATCCTCAATACGTGATTACATATTTCAGTATTGATATCAAGATGACACAGATGCAAATACCTTGAAAGACATTTCCATCGGTATTAAATCCCATTAACTTATAAAAAATATTTTTCAAACGCAATTAAACCGAATCAAAAAAAAAAACAAAACTGATAGCTAATAAAAATTTACAAATTGAGCTATAACAAAATATTAATCTCATACCCTCAAAAACTGTTTGCAACATGGAATTTCGACCTACCATAAAAAAGCATCCAAAATCACCTGTAAATCAACCCACGAACATACCAAACAAAAACCGGCACAAATTTCGAATGCGCCTGCTCTGGCGGAAAAGCACTTTTTATGGGTTCCTTAGCCACCCAGATTACTATACTACACTAAACACTCTCTGCAAACCTTTCGAGCACTGAAGAGCTTAAAAATCTTTCTGCAATTCATCTCTAATTTCCCAGTTAGCCCGCAGATCCAGACTCGATCCAATACCCTCAAGGTCCCTGACTATCTCCGCACGCCTAAATTCATATTTTGAGCAGACGTATAGCACATGATATGCATCATCCGATACTAAGCATTGAGGACACTGACCCGAGTCAGTCAAGCCAAATCGAGCCAGCATGTCCCAAAATGTGCCGTGCCCAGAAAAAAACCGAGTCACACACCGGTTCGGGGAGATACATGAGGCGACTCCCAACGCCCTTACGTCTGGAATCATACGACGATTTCCTGTGGTTATGTCAAATTGATACGATCTTATTTACTACACAGATAATTTGTTGTACCCGTAGGGGGAACAATCAACTCCAGTAGAGATATAGCCGCTGGAGTCCCCCAAGGAGCAGTGATTTCGCCGTTCTTGTGCACGGCCTACGTCAACGATATGGCGCTGTCCGAAGGAGTCAAAACAGTTATAAATAACTAATACCAGCAAAGAATAACACAACTTTTTCAAGTTCTTTTTTATAGAAGACAGCTAGCTCCTTTCTGTCTGTCTTAAGTGAAAATCATAATAAACTTCTTTTATAACTGAAAGAGTAACTAAGCACAAATAAAAATGATAATTTAAAGTAAAAAGAATAATATAAATAGCAAAACTAAGATATTTAACGATGCACAAATTAGCAAAACCGACTAATAAATTGCAAACTGTAATAAACTAATTGGTAACTTCCTGTGACTCCCGTCTTATACTTATGTGACATTATTAAGTAAGAAGACTAGAATAAACCGTTAATTAATGAATTACCGTACTGTCCTCGTTCACTAGCAGTTACGACTTATCAAGGCATTTGAAAAATAACAATATCATTACAATTCTGAATTTAAAAAAAAAAATAATTTAACTTATTTATACTTTGATATCGTTACAATAATTAAAACATAATTCCATACATTCATACATTAACAAAAGAAAATTATAATACTAGTAAAAATTAAAATAGTAAATATTGATGTCGGAAACTTTTTTGAAGAACATAAACTAAAACAAGATTAATTTAATGATATCAATATAATAATTAGAAGAAAAAAAACGACTTAAAAGTACGGCCACAAATCTAAAACTTTATCTCCTCACAATTACAACTCCATTAAAACAGTAAAAGTAAGTAATATTGCAGAAATTAAAATGGTAATGTTTCTGAATATGGGAACGTGCCAAGAAAATTAAGAACGCTTTAAAAAGAAAAGATGTGGAAGAAAGCAACAAAAACGATCAAAGTATTGTACAAAGTGTAAAAGCTACGTAATAAAACTGAAAGTGGGACTAAGAATGGTTTGATTTAAACTTCTTTGAAACAGAAGAATAAGTGTACCACTTTCCTTTATAGTAATGAAAAAGCTCTTTAAGAGATATAAGATTTAAATACAGTGGTCGGTTTAATTTAAGAAAAATGGGTCACACAATGGAGCAGAGAATATTCATCGTCTCCAATACGTTAGATGTGCCAGTTATTCCCAGACCCAGAATGCCTTCACAGAAAAGTATAGTTCTCCACCAAGCGGCTGTACAAGTTCCAAGGTCAGGGAATTTGGCAGATGCAACCAAAAATACTCGACTGAAAGTGCTACCACTAGAAAACTTGATCCAGGTACAAGCTGCATATTCTTTTAGTCCCAAGAATTTAGTGTGACGCTTATCTAGCCAGTCTGGTTTGCCCACACGGCTTTGCGCAAGTGTTTAAAAACGCATCCGTACAGAATTAGTGTTGTTCACGAATTTTTACCTGCAAACACTAGAAAATGTTTTGCTTTCTGTCAGTGGTTTATTCATCTGTAAAGCCAGACGAGGAAGAACTCGATGACTGGTGTCTGATGAGGCACGGTTTCACCTTGATAGGTACGTGAATGCACAGAATTCACGCATTTGGTGTACTGAAAATTCACATCAGCTACACGAGTCTCCTCTGTAAGGAAAAAAAGTGGGTGTCTGGTGAGCAACATCACGTACGCGAATATTCATTACATTCTTTCATGGCACAGCAAACAGGCAGCGCTACGTACAGATGGTGCAACAATTTGTAATCACTATTCCTGCAGGCCGGTTACAGTACACGTTCTTTCAGCAGGAGTAAGCTGCGGCTCATACAACCAACAACACTATGACTTTCTTGGATCAGTATCTTCATGAACAAGGGGTTGTGGCCTCCTCGGTCTCCTGACCTTCTTGTGGGGATACCTTAAGGATGCTGCTTACAAGATTCATCCTAACACCATTTCCAAATTGCAGAGCGAAATTGAACGATATGTCGCTGCAATTTCTCAACAAACATTACAACATGTGTTTAGGAGCATCCAAAATCGTATTAAATTATATGAATCGCATAATGGAGGCAACTTTCAACTATTGTAACTTACGCATTTTCCCATAAATTTGCATCACTTTTTGAACACGCTGTATTTGGGTAGCGAGCCGGCAGCGGATCGGAATATTGGAGTAGAGGTAGGAAGAGGAATAAAGAGTGCTAAACATTTTTATTAGATCATACAGAGGATTAGAATGGAAATGTAAAGAAAATATGCAGAAATATAACAAAATCCAGACCTTCAGAAAACTTCCAATTGCAGAAGCTTTGATGCAATTGGTGCAGAAGCTTTGATTTTAAAAAGACAAGTGAAAAGTAATGCAGATAAAATTTCTTAAAAACGTGACAAAAAAATTACGATTTATCATCAGAGGAATGTAAAAGTGAGGAGTTATAAAGAAACTTTTACATTCCAATGCAGAAAGTATGTTGAACAGGGAAAGGAGATCAAGACTCGGATGATTCCGTTATGTAAATAGAATGAAGGAAGGCAGGAAGGAAGGAAGAACTACTAGCACTGAAAATGTTGAATTGGGAGGTAAGTGAGGAAAAAGCCAAAAATAAAAGATGGTTAGATACAGCTAAAACTTTTACTATTAGTATAATTATAGAAGTGGAAATTATAACAAATAGTGGAGGGAAAGAAAAAGGTTATCATCTGTTTGATGGTGCATCATCTAACACAGGATACTGAATGACGGCAAGAAGATTTAAAATCGTTAAAATAAAACAAACAAATTGGAGGCAAAAGATAATTTTATAATTATTGTACATCTAATACAACTAAACGATTCAGAACTGTTAGTGTTAGGTAGCAAAGTCAACTAAAAAAATCCGCCGTTTGGTGAATTATATAAATCTTACGTCTATATAAATATTCTTTTTTTGTTTAGCCTCTGGAGCCACCGTAAGGTACTACAACAGAGAATGATATGCATGAATGTAAATGAAGTGTAGTCTTGTACAATTTAAGGTCGACCATTCCTGAAATGTGTGGTTAATTGAAACCCAACCACCAAAGGACACCAGTATCCAGGATCTAGTATTCAAATTCAAGTAACTCACTTTACTACGATTTGAACCTTAGAACTCCTGATTTCGAAATCAGGTGATGGATGACGAGTTTATCACTAGACCAACCCGGTGGGTAATCTTATGAAACTGGTATATCTACTTACCAACGTAATACTCAGCGACTTCTAATTTAATTATTTATTACGCCATATTAATTTTCACGGTAAGCAACTTATTTTTCAGTTTACATATAATTTGATTTATTTTTATTTTTTTAATACATACACTTTTTCTATCGCATTGTTTTAATATAGCTTATAAATAAAGTTCACAGTTTTTATCAAATGCAATATTTTTTTTTGTGGTTATAATAACAATAAGAAATAATCTAATCGTATACATGCAGTAAAAGTAATTGTATCACTCTATAGATTTCTCTCTCTCTCTCTTTCTCTCAATATTTCTACCACAACTAGTGTATCGCCTCATTTAGATAAATACTTCGCTTTGTTAGATATGAGTATAATTTGGCTGAAATTATAACATGAAGTTTAAATTTCTAGACAACAAAGAGACTGTGGGGAAGGAGGTACTGCTGTGTCAAAACATGACGAAGCCAATAGTGTGACTCATATTTTCTATTACTAATATTTGTAGAGCGCAGCAATATTCATAATTATTATAAAAAGCATAAATAACAAAAATTATATTTATGAAAAAAATTATGAAATTCTGTTTAAAGTTATTTAAGCACATTTTTACGAATTAATAACATTATCAAGTCATACAGAGACTAAAAACCAACTATATGTTTTTTTTTATTTATAAAGTTAATTATTATTTCATATCAGTAACTTAGATGGTAAACAAAACTCTCTAGTAACATTAAACTATGCTTTTAATTACATCGTGTGTTCACACACACACACACACACACACACACACACATATATATATATCCATATACAATTAGTAAGTTTTTGTGTTAGTGAATTTTTTTTCAATTTTATTTTATATGGTTGGGTAACCTAAAAAATAAAATTACATTTCCATACATGAATGTAAATATCAATTATGTATATATCAAGAAATACGTTTAAAGTATTAATAAGTATAATTTTTTCCTTTAGACACTAATCATATAAAATAAAATTAAAAAAATAATCTAACACAAAAAAATAACGCAATAAAAGAATTTTAAGTTATTAAAAACTAACAAATCTAAACGAAAAGAAGTTAAATACTGGCTAAGTTTACAGAAATCGCGCCTAAATTTTAAGTTTACGAAAATATACACTCGGCCAATCTAACTGGATTGATAACTACAATTAAATGACATTTAAACAATGTATGAATATATATATATGCAATAACACATACGTATTTTTCTGAGCATACGTAAATAGACTGATATACATATAAAAGCAATAAAGTTTCACAATACTTACGGACACGATAAAATAAAGCAATGCTAATGATAAATACTTTGTACAATATTGCAATCAATCACACAATTAACCAATTACAAATTCATAACTACCTATTATACAACGACCAATTAAAATTTTAAATCGTGTAATTTAAATTCACAAATTGTCATTGACAACTCTCTATGCAGTTAAAGATGCCACATACGAAAGGATAGAAATTGCAGTTACTTTGCTTAAATACAAAAAATTAAAGAAAAAAAAAATCAAGAAAGAAAAATAACAATGCGCATTATATGCTTATGAATAATTACGCGATAAAATATACATACGTAAATTTTGAATAACAACTAACAAGCGATTTAGGTAAATTAAATGACGAACGTGAAGGAGAAAAATAAAGAATAATATTAAAAAGATGAAGGAATAGATTAAAAATAATGACAAGAATACATAAGTAGATTTACTAGTATATATGTATAATATATACATTTGCGCGAGCGCATATTTAAGAACTGTATGCGTGTAAATTTAGAAAATAAGACGCTAATATACTAACCAGCTTGGTTACTTAATGACAGATAATTCGTATAGAAAAGGTGTGTGTGTGTGTGTATATATATATATATATATACATATATATATATTTATATGCAATAATACTAATGAAATCACGATTGTTAATATTTCAAGGTTATCAGCACACTCTACCGAGCAAAGTAATAATTAACGATGAAATGTGTCCAATCAGACTTGCTAATCGTCGTTTGTTAAGTGGTGTGTTATATGAAAATAAGAAAAAATACCTTTGAAAGATCTCTCTAGTGACTGCAGTCCATCATTAACTACCGACATAAAAAAAAATATTAAAAAAAATCAACAAAATAGACCTATTACTACAACGTACAGGATCTACTGGTAAAAGCTGGATATTGTCCTTACAGAGTTTATAGATGTATATTTTTACTTTTAATTCTTAGAACAACTTTTAACTGCGAAGTTTTAATGACCTACAAAAGTTTTTTTTATACTAATTTATGGGATTCGGAGGTAAAGGGTATTTATTACTTTTAACGTGTTTTCATGTTTTAAGAAAAAGAGTTAAATTTTTACGTTTAAAATTACAAAATACTAAAAACATGAATGTTAAAAATCTATTTATATTAATTTTTTAACGAATTGTAGATGAAATTTTTCAAATTTTCTAAGTTCATGATAAATAGAATTTGGACTTTAGCAACATAACCGTGGATGTCCATAATTTTATTATAAATATTACGGTACAAAATTTCCCTTTGTTACAGAACTCTCTTCTTGAATTCATATAGTATTGATAATGTAGTTAATTAGACTTTAATATTTCTGTTAAAGTGTTCATTTAAACGTCAGCTCATTTGTCCAGTTTATTTTCGAACTATCCGGCCATTTAGAGCAGTAACGTTCAACACGCTGATTTCTAGAATCAGCGTTCAGCTGACAAGAATCTAGTATTCTTTTATTAATCATTTGATTCATCTCGCTTTTAAATAAAATTATTTCCAAGGTCCTATTCGTAAAACATATTCTGATATTTTGGCTTATACATTTATAGATTATATGGAGTAGTATATCTACAGAAACGAGGTGTGGCTAAGTAATGAGACTAATGCTGCTATAGAAGAACTGCGCATGCGCCAAATTCGTACGACCGACAGCTGTGTAGTGTGAAGGCTTCTCTTTCGATTGTTGCCACTCCAGTTTCTGTAGACATATTAGTCTGCACGTGACCTCCGTTTGGATAACATACGTTTTTTTTTTTGCCGAAAAAATTATAAGCGTTCTATTAGAACAAAGAATTGTGAAATTTCATATAAAACTGGGAAAACCCGCTACCCGAAACTTGTATTTTATTAAAAAAAGTATACGGCAATGAATCTTTATCACGTGCGCGGGTTTTTGAGTGGTTTAAGCATTTCCAAGATGGCCAAGAAGACTCTGAAGATGATGATCAAAATTCAAAGCGATAATGATTGTTTTTTTCGATATTCACGGGACTGTGTACCTTCACTGGGTTCCTGAAGGTCCAAACTATTAATCAACATTACTACCTTGAGTTCCTTGATCAACTCCGTGAAAAAAAAAAATAGAAAAACGAACCGAATTGTGGAAGAAGAAATCATTCATTGGTTCTTCATCAGGACAACGCACCGGCTCACACTGCACTGTCTGTCAAGACGTTTCAAGCCAAGTATAACATCTCAGTGTTAAGACTATCCGCCTTATTTGGCTGATTGGCACCATGTGACTTTTATCTGATCCCCCAAGGTCAAATCTGCATTAAAAGGAAGAAGATTTCAGACCGTTGAAGCAGTGAAAGAGAAAGCGGCACGCGTCATTAAAGAGCTCACAGAAGAAGACTTCCAGCACTGTTTCGAACAATGGAGAATTCGCATGGAGCGTTGTAGAGATAGAGGAGGGGTGCATATTGAAGGAGATAATAACTAAATATGTATAAATCTAAAATAAAATATTTTACAGCATTAGTTTGATATTTAATAGCTATACCTCGTATAGATGGAGAAAATTCTAAAACCGATTTCATTCATTTTGGATAAAACAACGTCCTGTAATCACCTACTACGTTAAAAAAGATACTCTCTTCGATTACATAAAACAATGATTACTCCGCAGATCGTGAGAATTTATTTTATGAAACAAGCTGAGTCTATTTTGATATGAAATAGAGGCTTACAGATGAAAAATATACTTTATCATCTCTTCAGGGTGCTCGATGTTAAAAACTTGACTACCGCCCCTTTTTAATTGTTTTTTTTTTTTGGCTTTTTCTCACATAATCTCATCAAGCCATCAGATCCCATTTGAAATCTCACAGTTAATTTGAAGGACAGGGAGACTCCATATGGCGTCTTACACTGAGGTTTTTTTAAATACACGTGTTAGCCGCATCCTAACTTAGAAATTGATATACTTAGCGTCCTGTTTCGTTGACTTTTAATTAAGTTAATAATTTTATAATTTTTAGTACCTAAAATTTTATATTTTTTAGCAACCATCATACTTTTTAGAAAATATCAGGTTTAATGCTTAAATGTGAGTTTTATTATTTATTAACAATGTTCTACCAAATTTTGAAGAAAATATGCTTAGCGACAAATCAAATGTGCGTACTAAACGCTCAGTATGTTCTATTGTCGAAACTGTTTTTTTTATGGATCATAAATTAAAAGAATAGTCATATTTCTTTCAGTTTTATTTATTAGTTCGTTATAATTATTATTATTATAGCGGGCGGCTTATTGCTGTGCACATAGGCTGACGGCTGGCTTACCTATCCTGAATAGGATATGTAGGCTTATAGGTATGTAGGATGAATAGGCTTAATCCTGATAGGATTAACTATCCTGAAAATATCTTGCCAACTCTGACAATGTACTGCATACTAAGTAAGTATACGGAGCTACATGCGATGTTTTCGTAAGAAATGACTAACTGCTCCACCAACCAACTGGCTTGGTCTAGTGGTCTTCGCAAATCAACTGATTTCGAATTCGAGAATTCCACCGTTCAAATCCTAGTAAAGACAGTTACTTTTATACGGATTTGAATACTAGATCGTGGATACCAGTGCTCTTTGGTGGTTGGGTTTTAATTAACCACACATCTCAGAAGTGGTCGACTTGAGACTGTAGAAGACTACACTTCACTTACACTCATACATATCAGCCTCATTCATCCTATGAAGTAATACCTGACGGTGATTCCCAAAGGCTAAACAAGAAAAAAGTTATAGAGAGAGAGGGATAAACATTCAAATTGAGGTTTTGCAAACAAATACAACGAATTATACTATTTACCGAAGTAAACTAGTAAGCTACATTATGAAAGAAATTGAAGAAAATATGTTGAATTCTTCCACTACGCTGAAGATCTCTTGAGACACACGACTCAGTCTGTTGGAGACAGTTCAGTTCATAGGCAAGCACAATCAGAAATTTCTTGGCCAAATGAGGTTTAAAAGTCATTGAAATAGTCGATGCCGAAGATGATGCTAATAACTTTTTGCAGCAGCACGTTCAAAATTTTGAAGAATTTTAGAAAATCTACAAAAATATAGAATGCTACGAGGAAAATGAAACCGGGTTGACGAAATAATCAAAAATATTATTAAAAAACTATGCAAAGTTGAACATTAAAAGACGAACTCGAAGTCAAACGCTAATTTATACAAGATACAAAAACATTTTTTAATGGATTTCAGCAATATTATATGGAAGAAGGCAATGACGGAAACCCGCTAGTAGAATTACGAGTCTGCCAAAGTTTTAGAACGCCAGGCGATGAAAGGGAGAGACAGAGCAAAGTAAAATAATCTTTTCAAGAGGTTAAACCAAGTAAGAGACATTAAAGTATTTTTCTTCTTTTTTTTGCATTTTACTGAACGTAAAGTTTTATTTATACCTTTATTTTGTTTATCAAGCTTCGTTTTTTTTATTAATGATGTTTAACTACAAAAACAATTCTGTAATTTAATAATGTTATTTTCTATTAGAAATAGAATTTTGAATAATAAGATTTTAAAAATGAGTATGCAATTTACTGTATTTTTCGTATATTTCTTCATTTTTCGTTAATATCGCTTAATAGGGGGCAACCGTTTAATAGTACCCCATGGTCTCGGTCCCAAAGCGGTTCAATTATCCGGAATCCACTATATATATGACTTTTTTAATCCATCCTTTACAGGAAAATATACTAAAAACTATTACATAAAAAAATGTTGTTATGCAACTGTTTACTTTAAAAATTTTTATTGTGTAGTAAGACAATAAAGAAACCGACAAAAAAACAACAAAATCGTAAGTGAGTTCGGTTACCCTTATTCAGATACGGTAAATCAATGCAAAGATAAATTTCTCCCTTTCAACAAAATTGCTGCTTTTCAGAGTTCAAGAAACAATCCAGCAATATTTCATTAAAAACCCTTCCGCTGCTCGAAAGTTATACTCGAACAAACACTCTAAATACAAGTGATTCTTTTTTTAATCAATTTGCTCAAACACGAACATCTTATAACAAAGATGAAAATCTAAAATCAAGAAACTTTCCTAATAACTCAATCCATTTTCCAATAATTTCTATGAGAAACTATCAAATTAGGAACTGTAAAGCAAATTCGGTATATTTGTCCCTATTGAAATTTTTAATTTGTGACAAAAAAAAAGTAAAATTTACCTAATTTTTACTTCCTTGTATGAAGTATTGCGATCGCGAAAAATTTGGTTTCCAAATTTCAACGGAAATATCCATTTTTACTAATTTCGACGTGACGTACGTATCTCGCATAATTCAAAAACGATTTAGGAGGATGTTGAAATTTTGGATTTAGGACTGTTGTTACATCTAGTTGTACATCTCCCCTTTTGATTGCAATCGACTGAACCAAAAGTGTCAAAAAAAGCCGAAAATCCAAAACATTTGGATTTTAGACTTTTACTTAACTGTAGTAATAAGCCCTCATCGAGAGCTTTTCAACGATATATCATAAGTGGTACTAATTTTCATTTGTTCCAGAATTATAGCCCTATCAAATTTTAATTAATGAAATATTTAGATCTCACAAGGGAAAGACACATTGGTTCTAATGCGACTTCATTTCCTTTTTTTTTATTTTTCACCTCTGTAAAAAAAAACTACAATAAATAATAATTCAATAGTAAAAGGAAAAGTATGTAATAAAAAATATATGTAATTTAATAAACGTACAAGGAACTCATGTGTTGCCCACATCAGATTTTTTGCAATCCATTTGGCAATTGATGAGATACTTTTCAAGGTTTATAACGCCCATCAGGTTATTATTAATTTTTTTTCATTCATATTTAGTTTCCGTAAGTAAATAATTAAATACGGGACTATTTCCAATTTACACCATTTTAGAATGTTTTGTAATTTTTAACAAACTCAACGTGAGAGTAAACAATTATTATCCCGATCATGGCGTTATAAACGTTGAAACTGTTGTTATATGAACCTCACGAAGTTGCAAGACGGATACGTTGAAAATAACTTTGCTTTACTTTACATATACTTTACTTTCGATACGAAACTTTACTTTACTTTCGCGGCGAATATAGCTATCGATATATAGATATCGGTTTTTTTTGCATATCTTTACATTTTATGGTTCAACTGGTCCATCTAGAGCAAAAAACATATATATGTACAAGTATGTATATGTGTGTGTGTGTGTCGCACTGCTTTTGACCTTATATTTCATAGTTGGCCAAACTTATTTTCTTCAAATTTGATTAAATAATTTCTATACATGGAGCATTGATCATATTAATTTTTTTCAAAATTCTTTAAGGGGTGGGGGATATCGCGAAAACCCCAATTAGCTTTTCTTCAGAGACATTTTAGAGTAAACTTTATTAAAGCAAATTTGTTACCTACAATTCATATATAAATAATAAAAAAAGGTTTTTCCAAAAAATCAACCTTCCACCTCTTTTTTCCCCCCAACCTAGGAGGGTGTACCAGCTAATGCATTGCACGCCCTCAGAGGCTGCCTTTGCCTCTAACCTACCGAGACCCCGAGGGACCCAGCTATGGACCTTATAATTAATTTTTGTTGAAAAGTTTTTATTTATTTTAGTTTCTATTGAGGGGGATGTTAGATTTAGAGTAAACTTTACTTAAGCAAATCTGTTAAGTGTAAGCTATACATGAATATTTTTAGAAAGATTTTTCATAATTTTTATTCCCCACCTCTAAAAAATATACAGTATATATATATATATATATATATCGCATTGGAAACAAATGTTTTACAAATTCATAAATATAAAGAAAATCAAAACATTACTCATATGTTTTAAGTTTTGCTTTCAAAAAGTACCATCAAGTCCTTTTATAAAGAATAACAACGAAGTTATTAAATAAAATAAAAAAATGAAAAAAACAATATGTAAATTCTTCCTAGCGTTAAGTTTTATAAGACCTACAGTAAATAAACTGATAAGATAAAAGTGTAACATAAACACATTTAAGTAATATGAAACAAAAATTCAACAAAAAAAATAAATACTTTTTCTTATTATCAGTCATTTATCCATTTTCTTCTTTAACAAATTTTAATTCACCAACTCCTCCGCCCATCTTAATAGTCTGTTTCACATGTTCTTATCTTTGTCTTCCTTTTTACTTTCAGTTACTCTTCAGTATTACTTTCTATGTTTCATTTAAATACCCCCATTAACTAAACTTAAAATATGGTATATATTAATCAACTTTGTCTTTTTACAAGACCACTACTTGGGAAGCCACTTTTGAAACAAGGTGAAAAAAAATATTAAATGGCCACCACTTCGTTTATTTAGGGTTGCTGCAGTCCAAAGTTGTTTTACATAAAAATCTTCGTTTTTCAATTCCCTTTAAAATGATTTACTACAACCCTACGTTTTCCATTGAAAACGTTTTTAGATACTTCCAGGATGCTTGGGGTTTCATGATCTCATAACAAATAATAAATAGTTTTGAGGTAAAGCATTTGTAAAATTACATTTTTTTATGTTTAACTGTTAAAAAGTTATTTAACGGTTGCCATGTTCTGTTAACATCTGTATGTATATATATATATATATATATATATATATACAGGGTGATTTTTTAGACCTGTTACCCAATTGTTAATGTCTGGTAATTTTTTTCTAAGAAAGGGAAATTTGGTTTTGTGACGAAGTTGGTAGCGCTACTCAACCGGAATAGATACGGCAGTGCGAGTTGATTCTCCTTGAGCTGTGTAAACTTTTGTGCCATTTCGGTCGTGTTACGAACAGAATATCTTTTACCATAGAACAACGAGTTTTCGTTCTTTAACAATATTTTGCTACGAAATCGTACGCCAGTGTAAAAGAATCATTTCAAACTAAATTTGTTGGTGTTCCTCCGCCAGAAAAAATGTCAATTTCTAGGCTAGCAAACCGATTTCGAGAGACGGGTAGTGTTTGCGACAGAAAACGGAGCGGTCGACCAACTCGCTTGACAGATGACTTTTTAGAGAATATGAAAACAAGATTGCTCAATTCTCCACGGAAAAATTTACGAAAACTTTCCACGCAAGTTGGTTTGTCATATTCGAGTGTTCAGAAAGCTGCTAAAAAATTGAAATTGTATCCGTATCGCGTACGATTACTCCAAAAGCTTCAGCCTCCAGATTTAAACAAGCGACTGCAATATTGCCGTTGGTTTAGGTCTCTTGTAAATGATAACGGAATCGAATTTTTAAACACTATGTTCTTTAGTGCTGAAGCTTGGATCCATCTCGATGGTTATGTGAAAAGTCAAAACTGCGAACTTGGGCGGTTGAAAATCCTAACGCTTTAAAGACAAATCTTTGCATCCTGAAAAAATTGGTGTGTGGTGTGCGATATCTCGTCATCGTATAGTCGGACCCATATTCTTCTAACAGACAGTAAATGGTGATGTATACAGGAATATTGTGCCCAATTTGTGTCCCTCCTGGAACCTCAAGAACGGTATTGCTGGTTTCAGCAAGACGGGCTGCATGCAACACGTCTCGAGAAACCATGGATTTTCTGCAAGAGTTTTTGATGATCGAATAATAAGCAAGGGCTTATGGCCTCCAAGGTCTCCAGACCTCACATCTCCTGATTACTTTTTGTGGGGCTATATTAAATCCGAGGCCTTCAAAAACAATCCTCACACTATTGATGAACTTAAAGTCAATATTACAAACTTAATCACGAATATTTCCAATGCAACTCTTAAAAAGGTTTCTGCTAATATGCTGAAAAGAGTCCGTGCGTGTATAACCGCAAGGGGTGGGCGTTTTGAGCATTTTCTTTAACAATTATGTAAGCAATAGCTTTTTATTAAATCTCTTTTGTAAGTAACAAATACATTTTTTTATTCCACCTAAATTTCCCTTTCTTAAATTACATTTAAAATTGGGTAACAGTACTAAAAAATCACTCTGTATATATATATATCATATTTTGACACATGTAACTATCGATTTTTATTAAAAAAATTTTGACAAATGTAAATTGATAGTTACATGTGTCAAAATACAAAAATCTGAATGTGTACTTCCAAAAATAAATGAGTTGAACTAATTCAGTTTAATGTTACAGAGTAATTGAGAATTACTGCTAAATAATCAGAACATTTATAAAACAGTACGTGATGGAGAAAACTACATCTTCTGACTTAATAGTTATTAATAAACCTGGGGAGCAGAGCCATAATTTACTTCCACTTCTTCCTCTATATCTTGAAAAATGTTTGATATATAGAACAAGAAATAAGAAGTCACTTCTTCAACAAGACAATTTTATTCATTTTACCGTCTTGCTCTGTGTACAAATAATAAAAAAAATTACATCAATCCTTTGAGGAAAATGAACAGTAATAAAAGAAGGGTGGAACAAATCTTGAATTGGCGATTAGAAATATTAACTAGTTACAAAGGTGAAAAATAACTGAAAATCCTGAAGTAGCAAAATAAGCGTATTAAAAAGAACAAACTAAAATCTGAACTTGACAGGGCACTGGATACAAAGGAAATTGAATACAAAAGGAAAACATTCTAGCGAATGTTTCTGGAAGGTGCTGTTAAATATAGAATTGGGGGATCATGTTTTTATTTATTAGATGCCAATGCAAATCAATATTTATATATATATTTTTCTAGTATATAATAAATATGGTAAATATATAAACAATAACTTAAACTAAAAAACTTTAAATTGCCCAATTAAGGATGTAAAAAAATTAATATTGTATTTTCAAGCTGAATAATGAAAAGAATCAAAGTAACTTTTAATTTGCATATTAATGCAAATTCAATGTATGCATTCAATCGAGCGATTGTGATTATCGTAATATACAGGAATGTGTATTAGTTGTTAATAAATAACTTCTTATAAAACGTGTAAAAGAATTCTATTGCAATTAATTTATAATAGAAATAGTGAAGTTCAGACTAAGCAAACCTTACTAGAATAAATAATCCATTACGATTAAATACATTTATTATAAATAACATTAAAATAATTTAAATGTAATTAATAAATAAGCTTCATCTATTTCCAAATTAAAATTATTTTGACCTTTCATAAAAAATAAAACAAAACCATTAATAGATACATGTTTATAATGTAGATTCAACTTTAATTGTAAGATTATTATAAAAGGTATTATTAGAATTTCCAATCATACTCACGACTCTAACAACCTATAATTACTTATATATAAAAAAATAAATTAAAAAAATGTAACTCATGAAAATGATTATGTGCTACAAGCAAGATGGTAATAAATTATACGATTAAATAAAGAAAAATTAAAAGTTTTAAACAAATGCATATAAATTAATAAACAAAAATAAAAAATTAAAATGTATTATTTTTTTCACTCTCTAAAGCATTAATATATATATATATATATATATAAAATCAACCAATAAGATAAATTAATATATTTATGACAGAGGACAAGAAAAATTAACACACCAGTGAACGCCACTGCTTGTAAGTTTTACAAAAGCTCCATCTAAAAATCATGGGACTTTGTCATTAACAAGGGCACTTGTGTGCTTCTGAGAAGCAATTGTACCACAGGTCTGTATTCCTCATAAAAGTTTAGAAAGCTCAGCTGACATGCAGGATGGGGATGGATTGCTAAATAATATGCAGGCCAGTTTGTTGCTATCTACAATGTCCTGTTGCTGTACGCTATCCCCTTCATTTTATCATTAGAGGGGCTAACACTACCCCTGGTACTCCACGTAGCACTTTTAGATAATTACGCTTTCTAACTTTGGTGATTGATATCAATTAATAGAAAAGTCTATTCTATTATGTCAAGTAAGATAATCCTACATCCTAATTACACGTTTTCAGTAGTGGAAGTAATGAGATTAATGTTAAGATAAGGGATATTATAATGCACCAAAAATTGTAGAATTTTTAATCAGAGTAGCAAAATTATAAAGGATGGACAAAGTAGGATTAAGATCAAAACCAGATCGCCACAAACAAGAGCTTGCATGCTGAAAATAAGTTTGTTCGTATCAAATATAAATTTAAGAAAAAGAAAGATATTCTAAAAGGCTTCCAAATGAAGTATAACATTTAATGATAATGAAAATGATCAATAAAGAAAAGCAAAAAGCAAAAGAATGCCTTTTAGATATGGTTTTACAGAAGGCTTTTAAAAATTAGTTACACTGATAAAGTATGAAATAAATAGGTTTTTTGCAGTATCTCCTAGGGTTCTACAACATCCCAAAAACATTTCCACAAAGATTTTTTTCTGAGAACACAATTGTATTCTTTAGAAAGCGAGTCATTTTTAAATATGTTTTAATAAAATTATTTTCATGGCTTTATTTACATCTTACAACAACCAATAACATTAAAAACTTATGTACATTATCTGCTTTTTAATCAGTCCACAAAACTAAATGTGTTTATTTATTACACAGATGTTGGGCTTATTTTCAAAATTTTTAAAAGCCTCTATATATAATATAGCATGAGAAAGGAGTCAATATTTTTTTAAAATATTTTAAGTAATAAGCTCATATGTAGACATTCTAAATATTCACATGCAAGAAAAACATTTGGGTTTAATTTAATCTGTTATCAGAAATTTTTTTAAAAATATGTATGCAACTTTCAGCTATACCACTGACTGACATTCTCAAGTTTGCCATATGACAGGACATATTCATCTGCTGTAAATTACTTAAAAACAAAGCAAGTAAGAAATGTTTAATAATAAAAATACAATTATATTTAGGAAACTGTTAAGGAAACTTAACAAATAATCATTATATATTACTTTGTAAACAGATACATTCTCTTATATTCAAACATTTAAAAATTTCATTGCATACTGTGTATTAAGTTTACAGAAATCACGTTCAATATACAATTTTCTTTTTTTTTCTTCTCTTACAGAAGTTATACAAACATACTCAATAATTGATAATTTGTCACACATCTTCTGCAATCAACATGATTAAAAACAAGTATAACAGAAAAATAAATATCAGTGTGATTAAGAGGTATAAATATATTAATTAATTCAAAATTTTGAATTCCGTAACTGCTTATCAGTTTAATTGACGATAATTAAAGAAACATAACCTAAACCATCTAACATATTTAGAATAAAGTAATTTCATTCACGAAATGTACTAAAAAATATGTAATAAAATAAAATAAATATAACAAAATAATTTATTATTAACTATTTAAACCACACGAAATAAAAATTTTTAAGGTTAACTCAAGACATCCACCAGTTTTAATGACCAGTAAGTAAATAATATCCAAAATAAATAAATAAAAATACCTTATTTAAACGTTCTTCAATTAATTCTTCACCACGATACACAGCCGACATAAAATAAATATAATTCACTAATAAAGATACACTTTTTGACAAGCAATATATGTTTTACAACGCTCACAGGACTCGCAGATACTGCTTCTCTTCTCGTGTGGCGCACGAATGTAAATATTTTCGCCTAGCTTAGTTCCTCTAATAATGAGCGAGCGCAGCACCGTATATACAATGCCGTTACTACAATGAACACAGCTGTACCATAATTTAATGGCCAATTATGCGGAGTGTATGAATGTACATATTAAAAAATTTCTTCGAATAAATTGCTTGGTGAAGAATACTTCATGCAGTAATAAGGAAACAGATTTATAAATGATTTTTATTTTATTATATGATTAGTAGATATTAAAAATATGTCATAAGACAAAAAAAAACATTAATTTTTCTTCATGAAGGTGGTTCATTATCATGCTTTGATTTTATCTGAAACCAACCACAAATCCTGCTGATAGAAACTTTTTTAAGTTATAGTGTATTATTAACTAATCTTTAGATCGACGTATAGTACATAAATGATAAGGCGACTGCAGTTTTTATGTTCTTTTGTACACTAAGTCTTTTACATTCCCGTCTAGATAATACTTATAGCTTTAGAAGGTAAAGTATCGTAATCGGTCCAATTTGGACATATGCGGTTTTGACCGGATCTTGACCTTTTGACACCTAAGAAACCCTAAAACCTGAGAAATTTTACGGATATTAATGTTCGTTTATGTGTTCGGTGTTGAGTCATCTTTTATCACTAGAACTACTGGACGGAATTTGACCTAACTTGGACAGATTACTTCTATACATGGGGCATTATTGCTATTAAATTTTCACCTTAAAAGGTCAAGGAGTGAGGCTGTAGAGCAAGGTCACCCTCGTATCCCGAGATTTCGCCTAAATAAGGTTCATTTGCATCTTAGACACATTTGCTAACAATTCAAAAATAACAATATTTGTTAAAAAAAGTTTTGCTGAATCGCACCCCCACCCCAAAAAAATTCTGTAGTCGCCTGCTATATTGTGACGTCATAGGTGAGTGGTAGAATTAAATAAATATTTAAAGTTAGGATCTTGAACTCGATTGCCTGGTGTTAAGCCTCGCGGCTACACCAGTCTTCCGACCGTACAGGCAAAATCTGTTTTATGTAAGTTGTGAAATTAGATTAGTTTAGTTAGTGCCGACCGTCGCCGCTAGTACCGCCACACCTGCGCCAATTAGATACGGTATGCGCGCGCGCTTTACTTAGAATCATTGAATTAAATAAACGAAAAATATTATATTTAAATAAAATGATTAATATTTTAAATTAAGTTGTGTGTAAGCCGTGCATCAGAAACAACCCACAGTTATAGTGCTTTCCTAAACACGGCTTTAGCCGCGCGACGGCTAATATATGCATATTAATAATGCAAGACTGGTTGATTTTACCAGTTTTTATACAAAGCCTAGCCAGTATTGATGAAGTGTAATTTCTCTGTAATTAGAAGGAAGGTTTATCTTACCCTAAAATGATATTTTTTACAGGTTAAAATTTCCTAATAGCTTTGCTTCATAAAGACAAATTTCTGAATAATGGTTTCTTAGAATAGTGAAAAAATATTGTACAATAATATAATATACCTCAGCCATCTCTATTTTATTAATTTAAAGTTTTATAGATAATTAAGCTCAATTGCTTTTACCAATGTTGATAGATAATATTTTTTGTAACTTATAAAATGCCAAGCCTAACTGGAATTTGAACCCAGAACTTTCTTCTGAAAGAAATGCAGAAGATATGTTGCCACATTATTACTGAAATCACTTGACTAAAGTCATGGAATTTATTCTCAGGTATGGTTGGAGTAAATTGTTGAAATTGTTTTATTTCACTAATAAGTTCAGATTTTTTTCATGATTTTATTTTCTATTGTTATTATTGAATTATTATTTATTGTAAAGAATTTTTTAATAATTATTAATAAAGCAATATATTTAAAATAAAAACAGGAGATGAAGTCTGATTTGAACTGATATGCCTTCCCCTTGTAAAATCCAAATATTTTATTAATTAAAATTTTATTTGGACTCTGGAATGGAATTGAACTCGGAATCCAATGAAAATAAGTACCGCTTATAATATATTGTTGAAAATCCCAATTTTTGGGGATTTTGGGCTTTTTTGGACACGTTTGGTCCAGTTGATTGCAATTAAAAGGAGATATGCACAACTAGATGTTACAACAGTCCTAAATAAAAAATTTCTACATTTCTCATATAATGCATATCCATTTTCTCTTTGGTGTTTCTCTCATTTTGATACCCTTTACAAGTTTAGTTGCTCATACCACATTATCTCTTCTTCAAATATGACAATACTATTATAATTTTCTTCCTTAGATATCTGTTACTTTAATAACAGGGCTAATCTTAACAACTTGCCTTTTATCTTCATTTTTACCAAAGTCTCCTTTCTTTGTATTGTAGCAAGTTTCACCATAATGTTAAATACCTTAACATGAGCACTTATTCTTTGTCACATATCCACCTTTTTTTGATCTATCCAATCTACCACACACTATATCTATCCACTATACACCACACAGTATCCTATGCGTTATCTCCAAATCCAAATCATCATTTCTGGACAGTCAGTCACCATTACTTAACTCAACTTTCTTCAAAAAATATCTGTCCATTAACAGTATGTCTTCTAAGGTCCAGGTATACTACTTTCATCTAATAATTTTAAAAGAAATAAATATTTTATTTAGATCAATACTTAATTATACAATATGTACAATATCAGTTAAGTGCAAGTGTGTCGCCTGTAAAAAAGGGAATGTCTGCAGAATTTACCTTAAATAACAAAGGAAAACTATGGTAAAATATTGATTAGAGAAGCATAAAAAAATACAAAATTAATAAATAAAAAATAAAAGTAATATAAAATTGTGAGATAAATCTGTTATGTTGTAACTTATATGGATAGAATTTAGTATGAAAAATGGAAGTCCATGTTAATGAAAACAAAAAAAATATGGGAAACATCATCAATTCTAATATACATGATGGTGGAGACTGGTGTAATATTCAATTAGAACAATCAAAATATTACATCAAAGTGAGCAACTTAGTTGAGGATAAGATCTTTATTATCAAGAGTGATATACATCTCTCTTACGATTAAATCTATTATTACAACCAATAATGAAGCAACCACTCTCCTTTTAAGGAGATCCATAAAAAAATCAGAAATGAAATAGTACGTTATAACTGGTAAGCTAATTTAAAACCAAAATCTAAGAAGGTAACATTGAAGGTCAAATACTGACTATAGTTCTGCAATCAGGTTCAAAGTTAGAATAATGACTTCACACAATAAATTTTTAATTTGGACTCTCCTGTTATTAATTACTATACTTATTGTATGTACTCACTCTTTTAAGTGTGATTTTCAAATGTTCTATCTGATGAATAACATAAAGAAATACCAATGAAAGTAGATTACACCAAAATAATTGTCCTCTTTACCAAGAGACTAAGGTGGATAATTAATGAAGAGGAGAATCATGAAACCTATATAGTTCCAAGGTAATTTCCTACCACTCTTGAAAGTACACTTGAACAAAAAAAAGTTTCTTCAACAAAAAGTGTACCAGTTTTCTTTTGGATAATACAGGGTGATTCAGGAGGATATGGCAATACTTTGACAACTCATTCTAGAGGCTAAAAATAAGAAAAACGTTCAGATAAACATAGGTCCGAAAACGCTTCGTTAGCGAGTTATACAGGATGAATGATTTCGCCCGATTTTCAGTTCCTCCGGGTAAATTAAGGCTTTCTGAAATTCTGGGATGGTCAATTAAGGGGCAAATTCAATTGTTTCTTATGGTTTTTGAGCTGGGAAATCAAAAAAAATAGGTCCCAGAACTGTATCTCTCTTAGTTTCTAAGATATCCCATGTAAAAACACACTTTTTTATGTTTGACGTAGAATAAAGTTGTTAAATTGATAATAAATCATACATTTTTTAAACATAAATGGTAGAGAATTTAATTATAAGAAGATTGATGTAAATAATGCCAACAGAAAACAAGTAAAATTTTAAACATGTCGACTCTTATTACCAACAAAACCAATGAAAACTTAGAAGAAAATGTTACAAAAAAAGAAAACAGATACAATAATTTTAGACCTATAGAAAACAAGTTGGCAACAACTTTTTTTCATCACAATTTGTTTAAATACTACTCATTGTTGTCAGTTAATTGTGGTAATGTGTTAAATAATCTTTCGCTGATCAATAGTTTTTTCTTATTTTTAACCTCTAGAATGAGTTGTCAAAGTATTGCCCTATCCTCCTGAATCACTCTGTATATAAACATACACATACATCTTTAACCAAAGAACGGCTGGACAGATTATCGTGAAATATTTATTAAACAAATTGTCTCAGTGGTCTTAGTCACTACTGAACGTAACCTTTTTGTATATCAGTGACTGATGCAGTAAAGATACTCTAAATTTTTATTTTTTATTTACAGTCTTTTAATCCAAATTTCATACATACTGATGAAGCAGAGATCTCTGCGAATGAGGATAACGCGAATAAAAGAGAAAGTAATTTTAAATTGTAACAGAAAATATGTTTTTGTAAATTTTTGTATTCTGCTAGTACATACAATTTATACCCTATTTATTAACATTAAAATAAATAATAAAATCGCCAATAAAGTAAAACAAATACAACTTAATTAATCCTGTAATTTTGGATTTTAAAAGTAGATGCAAATTAAAAACAATTAACAAACTTAGTGACCAGGTTTTTTAAAAAGTTAAAATTTAAAGAACTGAAAAATATGATTTCATTTTTTATTATAGAGCTACTATTAGCTGTAGAAGACGATGATGCTTCATTAATACTTTCAAGCCCATACTGTTGAACTAGCTTGTTAGCAATATTTACTTTAACTAATTTAAAATTACTTTCAGCTACTGAATATACAACTGAACTGTAAACCTTTTAAAAAACTTTAAATTTGCAGACCCATTAGAAGACTTGGATACACGATGTCATATCCTCAAACTGTACACACAGTCTCATCAAAATTTCAGTTTGATGCCTTCATTTGAGAGAACTTCAATGTAATACACTTCTCCTTTCTTTTCCTGTTTAGCCTCCGGTAATTACCGTTCAGATAATTCTTCAGAGGATGAATGAGGATGATATGTATGAGTGTAAATGAAGTGTAGTCTAGTACATTCTCAGTTCGACCATTCCTGAGATGTGTGGTTAATTGAAACCCAACCACCAAAGAACACCGGTATCCACGATCTAATATTCAAATCCATGTAAAAATATCTGGCTTCACTAGGACTTGAACGCTGTAACTCTCGGCTTCCAAATCATAAATGTAATACACTGGGCAACTGACAATGGAACCGTTTGCTCTGACATGATGCTACTGACCAGATACCAAAGCTGAGGCGGCTGCAGCAAACGTTCCCTTCCTACATCAGTACCATCAATATCTCTGCATTAACTTTGTACATGGTGAAGTCAAAAGACTGGTTTATATTTGACTGATCCTTGTGAAAGAAACAGAAAATGGGTATAAACAAGAAGGAATGACATAGAAAACAAAACTGCAACTGACAAAGGTACAAAAATGAACCTTCAACAGAAGAATATCGCCTTTGCTATGTATTGATAAATAAAATAATTTCTTTGTTTGTTGTTATTAAAAATTTATCACAGTGCAGGAAATAGTAAAGAAAATACCATTCTTTATGTTCAAATATCTGTGCTCATATTTAGGCCAATGACCATTTACAATGAACTCAAATAGACAGGCTTGAGCTTGGTGAACTAGATTATTTTGCCATACTAGAACATGCACAAACAAGGGTTAGAAAGTGTTACTGTTTTCCTCTACATTTTTTTTTGCCGAGCTGATACTAAAGAAATTTGCAGGGTTTTTATTATCAGGTGTCAAATATAAAGCAAGCCAACTACAGGATACCAGCAGAACATGCAATGAGAATTACCATCCATTTCATAAGTCAAGCAGTATACTGATAAAAATAAAATACTGGGAATCAAATGAATTAAATGTCCTTTAATAAAACATAATTAATAAAAATAAACTAAAAAAAAAATTAAAAAACAAAGTATACTAAAAGTAAGAAATAATACTTCAACTTCAATTTTAACTTTCAAGCTGGTGAAAAATTAAATCAACTAAAAATTTATTAACCTGAAATTTAAATCACAATTTAAACCCAAAAAATAAATTGAAATGCATAATTTTGTACTATTTAGTATGGTTACTTTTATTTTGAAATCGGTTTAATTTTTTTAAACAGTTTATTTTACATTTTATTTTTAATTAAAATACAGTTAAGTCCTACAAAAATAAAATGCAGCCCATATAAAGAAGAGTTGTTTAAAAGAAATATAAAGGTACGAAACTTATGTCTTGGTGAGAAAATATAAAAAGGAATAGTATCTGAGGCTCTCTTGAATACAGTATATACATTTTCTAACCTCTAAATTTCAAATCATTTTTCTTCTATTTTCGTTTCACATGAGAAAAAAGTCTTAAAATATAATTTTTCATTAAAGAATATTAGACGTAAAATATCTGGAAAAAAATTTAAAACATGATTACAAGAGACTCTTGCTCTAGAAAATAAAAATATCCAGATTCAAACTGATCCATTTGGTGAAAAGTACTCTTTATTATAAAACAAACGTTGACCATTTCTTGAATTCTATTACAAATTAAACAACAGTAAATAATTTTTATAACCAAACTATATTCTCAAAAATACATAATTACAATTCGCATTTATTTACATAGTAGTTAATTTCAAATAAATAATTATTAATAAATTAAAATTATTTAGATATTAAATTCTTACAGAAAATTAATTAAATTAATTTTTGTTCTCATATAACCGTAATATTAACAAATTATTATTATTATTATTGTAAAAATACATAAAGCTTACAATATGATAGTTATACAAAAAAATGTTTACATAAAATACAACAATATAAATGTAAAAAATCCTTTAAAAATTTGTTAAAAAACACCAGTAATAAAAAAATACGAATTTCAATATAATTTAAAACAAGTAATAAAAATAGATTTAAGCATTTAAAAAATAAAAAAAAATTATTTTTTGTTTTGTTGCAAGAGTATTTTACTTGATAATGAAAGGGTACAAAGTTTAATGTACACAGAGAAAAAGATGGGAAGGGAGCTATTAATAAATAGATTTATTAATTAGTAAGAAATAATGTTTATCAAGTTATTTATTTATTAAATCAGCCAGTTTACATATTAAAAATATCTTATATACATTTCCTTTTTTTTATTCTTTTGTTTACAATAATAAGAATATAATTAATAAAAAAATGCAGCTTTTTTGTTTAATTTATCAAAATAATTTAACTTTTAATGCATAATATATACATGTAATTAAATAAAATAAAAAAAAATTCATAAAATTTTATAGAGCAAATTTATTTTATTATTTTTAAGAATAATTGGTCAGTTTTATAAAAACGCTGCATCATGCTTATTTAAATTTTTTTAGATTTTTTCTTAAAAGAAAAATTATAATTATTTTCTTTAATATTTATGATAAAAATATTACAAATTAAAGTCAATAATCATAATTGATATTAATAAACAGTAATCATAAAAACCATTAAACCTAAATATTTATGCTAAACATTAAGTTCAATGCTTGTTCAAGAATGGGAATTTTCACACATTACAAAATTTCTCTCTTATTAGCAAACATAATCAGGTATTGCTTTTACTTTCACCTTATACATCATTATTCTTTCATAAAAAAAATTAAATTACTAAATGAATAGTAAGATATAGATTCACATAAAAACATTACATTACTATAACATATGAAATGAGAGGACTGTTATAAACCAAAATGATTTCTTTTGATGGTAGTATAACTTTTAAGTTAATTTACAATAACTCTGTAACTATAATCTGGCAGTTACTTTTATATGGATTTAAATACTAGATTGTGGATACCCTTGTTCTTTAGTGGTTGGGTTTCAATTAACCACACATCTCAGGAATGGTTGACCTGAGATTGTACAAGAGTACACTTCATTAACACTCATACATATCATCCTCATTCATCCTCTGAAGTAATACCTTATGGTAGTTCCAGAGACTAAACAGAAAAACATAAATAGAAACTATAATCTATATTCTTATAATAAGACAATTTAGAATTCCCTATTACAAGTGAATCCACAAGAATCTTTTAATGGGGAAGGAATTTATTTAAGTAGTTTGGAGAGGAGGTAAGACTACATTTTAGGAGGATTCTTGTCTCTTACAGGAAAATGTTTCTGTGGCATTTAATCACAATTTTATAAAAAAAGAGAGAAAAAATTAAATAAATAATTTTAAGTTGTTTAACAAAATGTTTATAACTTTTATAAGATACATTTCTTAAAATTTTTAATACAATTCAGATCACAATATTTTGTGATCTACTGATCCAGGAAGAATTTCAGCTAGACTTAAATAGTTATTTGAAATAACTTTCCTAGGAGAAATTAATTTTTATTTTATTAAAATTTTGAATCTGGATTCCAGTCATTTTATGACCAAAATTGAGTATCTACTCGGGGAGTTAGAAAAATCAAGTAGAATTTTAAACTATTCTTAAAAAAAAAATCAAGATTGGATTATACAAATAATAGTAAAAAAAAGTCTGATAATGTTCAATACTGGCTTACAACTTATTGTACATACATAAACTTATCTGTTAAAGAAAAACTGATTAATATCTAAATGAGAATCCTTTGATTAACTTAACAGCTGTACAACTGGTAATACAACACTGTATAACTATAATTATATAATCATAACTACATAATAAGCCAGTTTATTGTCTAAACTACAATTTTTGTCACACAGAAAAGAAGTTTGAAAAAATATATAGCTCTACACAAAAAATTATCAAAGAAAGAGAAATAAAAGCTTTCTTTGTGAAGCATCTACATGAGGGAATTCCAAGCTTTATTTTGTTTCCAAACAGTTCAAATTTAGACTACATTAATATTTTTACAAAAAACCTTCAAATAACGAAAAAGACTACAATACTATTACTGGGAAATGACAAACTTTAACATTCTTTAAAATTATTTTCTTACATATAATACGTGGTTTAATTTTCAATAAGAGAACATTCCCACCCACTGACATTCATATAAAAATTCATTGTACCAGTTTAAAAAAATTATAAAAACCTGGAACAAAGAAGTCCAAGGTACAATGATGAGGGAATAAAAATGGAAATTAATAAAAAGATTACAATAACCAATGATTTTGAATAGTTAAATGTTTCTGTTTATACAAATTTAAAGTACACACTCCATTCTTTCTTACATAAATAACTATAATTTATTAAAATTAAGAAAAAAATTGGAGGCAATTTTTATTTTTTATTTTGAAGATATTTATTCAAAATCAGCTTGATTTGAATGCAATTTATTAGCTATCAGTGTCCAGTGACAAACAAATTTACAGCAAGTAATCTGTCAAACTTACTTAAATATACACTATTGCCTTGATGAGAACACAAGTGCAAAAGAAATCATTTTTTTGTATGTGTATGTTTCAATATGTTGCAGTACACATTCCTGTTATTAGGTTAAGGTAGTGTACTTAAAGATGACTGCTAAACATAAGATGCTATTCTGCATTTTGGCACACTGAGTGATTAAGTCTATTATTACTATCTTGTAATAATAACATGTTGCGTAAAATTTGATAAGGACCCACTGTGTGGCAATTCGATTCTTGTGGGTATGAACATAGCTGCCTGCCCACCAATTTCAAAGTAAGAAAAAGATAAGGGCAAGCATGTTTTCAGCACAGTCTATTTAAATTAATTGCAAATAGAGAATTAGCAGTTAAAAAAACAAAAAAACAAGAGTATGGGGCATTTATTCTTCAAGTAATAGTCTTCCATTAATAAAACAATTATCCATTGATAATTACAGATATTTATTAAAGTTATGTGAAAGTGATTTTCAATGATGAATCTAACTGCAATATACGAGGTGCGACAATAAAGTAATGAGACTGGTTTTTCTTTGCAAGATGTGGCAACCCTGCAGCTTGCTTAGGCACACCATCTTTGACTTTGGTCTATAAGCTACTTCTAGTCCAAGCGGCACATTGATGCAACTGCTCAGTCGTGAGTTGTGCTGTAATAAGTGAACACGTGTTTGTGTCTCTCGTCACAGAAATGAAACTGCAAAATATTGTGCAATGGTATGCAATTTCTTTTTGAGTTAAATTAGGTGAAAACGCGATGACAACTTATGGTAAGCTTCAGAAGGCTTTTGGAGAAGAGGTTATGTCAAGAGCTCAAGTTTTTCGGTGGCATAAAATTTTTAGTGAAGGCAGAACGAATGTTGAAGATGAAGACCGCAGTGGACGACCATCAACCTCACGGACAGATGTCAACTTGACCAGGGTGCGTGAAATCGTACGATCTGATCGAAGATTATCCGTGAAAATGATTGCAGAAGAACTCAACATCAATCGAGAAACGGTTCGTCTAATATTAACTGAAGATTTTGGTATGAGAAAGATCTGTGCAAAAATCGTCCCCAAAAATCTCACACAACAACAGCGAGAAACACGGAAAAATGTGGCAGCCGATCTGTTAGAGCAAACGGAAATCAATCCAGATTTATTGAGCCGTGTTATCACTGGTGATGAAGGTTGGTTTTTTCAATACGATCCAGAGACAAAACGCCAAAGTTCGTAATGGTGCTCAAAGGGATCACCCAGACAAAAAAAAGCTTGCATGTCAAAGTCAAAAGTGAAATGCATGCTTGTGTGCTTCTTCGATTCCAAGGGAATTGTTCATAAAGAGTGGGTGCTTCCTGGACAAACAGTTAACCAATATTTCTACAAAGAGATTTTAGAAAGACTTCGTAAATGAGTTCTTCGTGTCCGTGCCAACATTGCTGATAATTGGATTCTGCATCACGATAATGCGCCATCCCACACTACTCTGTCAGTACAGCAATTTTAAACTTCAAAACAAATTTCAGTACTACCACAGCCAACTTATTCACCAAATATCGCTCTGTGCGACTTTTTTCTATTTCCAAGAGTCAAAATGGCGGTCAAGGGACACAATTTTCAAGCAACACAAGATGTCCAAAAAGCTGTGACGAGGGTTTTGGAGGATATTACAGAAGATGAGTTCCAGAAATGTTACCATCAATGGCAGAAGCGCTGGAATAAGTGTGTGCAATCAGAGGGGAACTACTTTGAAGGAGACAACACTAAACATGACTAAAACGGTAAGCAGCATTTTTTTTTCACATCAGTCTCATTACTTTATTGTCGTACCTCGTATATGGTAGAATAAATCAGCATAATGTCAAAATACAGGTGACTGAAGATTTAAACGTCCTCAACAATATGATTCACTGAAAGTTAATGTTTTCAGTATCATCTCTTGTACACAAGTATACGGATGGCAATTTTTTTCCCAATAATTCATTTATAGTAATGAAATATCTGAACATGCTAGAAAAATGCACTTCACTACAACCAAGACAAAATAAATTTCATTATTCAACTAGACAGCTGTACAGTTCATTTTCTGAAATAGTATGTCAAGAGATAGAAAACTATTGGGGAGAATGTGGCAAGACTGGAGAATTGCATCAATTTGTGTTACCTCACATATAATTCACACATTGAACAATTGTGTCAAAAAAATTCTCATTTCATTGTTTTGTTCTGATTTTGACAAACAAGTCTCTAGCTACTTGCACTAAATTTTTTTTTAACCACCTGAATAAAATTCTGATGTTTTTTATCATAAAATTTAAGATTCAGCAAAATAAACAAAGAAATTTCATAATAAAAAGTACGTGAACTTAATTATACATAATTAGATTTTATGGAATCATTTATATAATAACAGATTAGTATTCAAAAATCTTAAATATAAACTTGCTGCTTCCAAACAATCTTGTGAAATTCAATATACAGTGTAAAATGCACAATATATAATAATTAAAATATAATTCACTTTTATAAAAAAAAAAAAAAAATTAATGATATAATATACAATTAATTATTAAATGCGTAATAAATACATTGAATATTTTATTCACAACATGAAAAAATGCCAATTATAATAAATTATTAAATATAGATAAATAAACAATGCAGCACAATAAAATATAAATTTATATAATATAAAGTGATAACTAGAATTGTGAACGAATTAGAGAAGATCTGAGTATTATTAATACCAATAATAATAAAATTAATTCTAATCACACAAGAAGAAGAAAATATCCATGAAAGCATTCTCTACTAATATTCCAAAGAAAAGATTATTAATCAAACAGAAGAAAATATAATTAAGAGCTGCAATAATTTCAAGAGCTACAAAAAATACAAACAATTCTATAATATTTTTAAGTAATTATTACATGAAATACAATGTATTTAATCAAATATGTAGAACTAACAAGCAAAAACAATTATTGCATATTTTCTAACGTCTTTAATAAATTAAACCTTGATTAACACAAATTCAATATTATCAGTAAATCAATCTAATATCCTAATATGGCACTAAAATAATAATCTAAAAAATACATAATGGCACTAAAATTATTTGATTAAAAAAATATTATAAATAAGAAAAACTTTAAAGAAATAACTCCTTAAATGTTGTTCGATTAAAAGTAAACTGATTCAAAGTAATTAAAATAACTTCTTTTAATCCATTAAATACATGGTGCAAGAGTTTAAAAATGGGACTTGATTATCACCATACTTGCGATGTGAATTGCATGGCACGAATAGAAGAGGGGGTTAGTCTTTGATTTTGAATCTTTCCACATTAAAGACTAGTTAATTTCATCTTGTTTAGCTACTTTTTTTTACATCCTAGCATTGTCTGAAGAGAATAAACTTCTAAAGTAAGATTATTTTGCAAAAAGTATATCAAGCTTAAAAATAAAGTTAATGTGTGAATTTGAAATTTTAGGTTAAACTAAAAAAAAATTAACTGTGTGCATGTTTAAATTTATTAAAGAAGGTGGATAAGAATGATGCCAATTGTATATGCGAGTTTTTTATAACATTTTTTGAAGGATAAATCATGATGAATATTTGTCGATATCTACACATGTAAAATAGATTAAAAAAAAATAAAACTATCTACTAAATCATTTATAAAAACTGATGTCAACATTTAAATGATAGCAAACACTGCAATTATTGCTGAAGAGACAAGATAGAAAAATTTAATATTATAAATCAAATGCAGTTCTGGACAAAATTAATGCATTACTTTAAATAATTTTAATTGTGTACATTAATTTAGTTATGACTGCAAGTGAAGTGGTTATATTGCTTTCTATTGCTAGCCTTATAACTCCTATCAGCTGATTTATTTGGATAACAATAGTTTTTCATGTTTTTACATTATTTAAACTTTTCATATCTCATTTTCTGCACTTTTAACAGCGTACAGTGGTCTGTTGGTTTGAGTGTGATCTTTAACTTTTGTAAAAGATGTTATTTATATTTCTGGCCCTCTTCACAGTGAGTAAGGTACATAATTATGAACAGAGCTACAAATGAAATTAAATTAATTTAAGTGAAATGGAAGCTGTTAGGGCTACTACATTATTTGATGAGGATTAGAGTCAGAGATATGTTGTTCAGTTATTAGAGTATTCCAATCAACTGTAAGTCGAATGCTGAAACAATTCAATGAGACTGGTAGTCATACAAGGAGACCTGGGCAAGATATGCTGTACTGATTACAGAAGTGAACATTTCATTAAAATTATTACTTTGAAAAACCAGAAGATTACAAATGTTGAACTAAATAAACAACTGTGAGAAGTTACTCATGTCATAATATCTGACTGAACAGTAAGAAGACTTAGGGAACCAGGATTAAGCAACCAGGTGCCTGCAAAAACCACTACTTACCTGACAACACAAGGTGGCCAGACTACTAACGCTTAACAACACATTGGATGGATGATCGAAGAATGAAAGAGAGTATTGTTCATGGATGAGGCTGGAATATGTTTGCTGTTTCTGGATGGGCAGCAGCAGACATGGAGAAAGCCAGGAGAAAGATTTGCTGAATGCAACATTTCAATGAAAGTCCTATTTGGAGGAGGATCCAAAATGTTTTAGGGTGGCATTTCTTTCAATGCCTGTACTGAACTAGTTGTAGTACAATATAGAACTTTAGTTGCAGATACCTATGTAACTGACTGTTTAAAAGTATGTGAAGTAATTTGCTTCATTTATTAGAGAATTCATTCTCATGCATGACATGCTGATAGAAGAAGGGTTTCAGAGTATTTTGATGATGTAGGTGTCAACAGTATGATCTGGCTGGCCAACAACCCAGACATAAATCCTATTCAGCATGTTTGGGTTATGCTTACAAAAAGAGTTCAACAACGTAATGTAGTGAATCTTCAAGAGCTATGTTATATAGCAAAAGAAGAATGAGAGAAAATTGATCAGGAAGAAATCCAAAACTTAATTTGAAGTATGCTTAGATGGATGGAAGCAGTAATCAGGGCATGAAGTGGCTGTACTCGTTACTAAATTATTTAATTCATTAATCAAATATGAAACATATTTATTCAATAATAAGTTCTGTTAAATTGTTTTTTTGTTTAATAAAACTTTGTGTTTTTAATACAAATTTATCTTATTTTTGGTTATTTTTCTTTTTTTTTACCTTAAATCTTTTTTACACCAATTTTTGGTAAAAATATTGATGCAAAGAATGGCAGTAATAGAAATGAGCCAGACATATAGAGGAAAATAAATTTTTTACAATTACTGAAAAATCTTACATGATGTATTAATTTTGTCCAGGACTGTATGAAAAAATCCAATTAAAATAGCCCTAAAAATCCTACTCACAAGCAAAAAGAAAAGTGGACAGAAATTACCTACAAAATTCTGAATTATGGAAAAGATGACTTAATTTTTTTTGGAATATCATTCCAAAAAAGTTTTATCACAAGTAAAACTTGTGATAAAACTTGGAGGATTTTCACATGATCCTGAAATGAAGAAACAATCAGAAATCAGAAATCAGAAACAATCAGAAATAATGCTGTGCAAGTAATCATGTGCATTTAAACAGTAAACACAATTTTTTATATACTTTTTACCGACCTAATTCATTACAGAAGTCAGTTACATATCAAGTGTCAAGTCATACAAATTATTCAAAATACATGAATCATGTTAGTAAGATTGTATTGGCAAGAAATATGTATGAACATTGAAAAAAATTATAACTATCTGAGTGGTATAAAATTTTTCATACCAGACTTCTATAGTATAGCTTGTTTAAACAGAATACAGAGAATGATAACTTAAATGAGACTAATATCATAAGAGTTTAAAAAATCTCTTATAAAAATAGAAAAAATAAAACCATATAAGAATTTTCACTCAAAACATAACAAAAATTAAAAAACTTACTTTTAAGTGGAGGAAACCAGGTACAACAGCATCAGCTAAATCCTGCTATCATGTTAACTGATTATCCCTTTAATGTAGATTGTCATCAGTTTTAGACTAACTATACAGCTAGTCTTCTGGGAATCAAATAAAATTAGTATGGAGTCATTATGCAAATTGGACAAAAAAATACTTTACTTTCAAGTAAAGTTTCACTTTCAAGTATTTTAATAAAACTAATGGTTATTGCATTGTTTTTCTTTAAAGTTTATTCCAATAATGTAATTGAATGTAACATTGATTTAATAAAAATTACCCTGACATTAGATCATTCATAGAAATTTCTTAATGAACACAAAAAAACTTATGATGTAAATATAGAACAGAACACATTAACAATATAAATAAAAATTATTAAAACTAGGTTTTAGGTTTTATCAGATCCAATGTTGTGTGAGTATTTACTGTTGAAAAAATAAGATTAATAATAGTAATGAAGATTTATCAGAAAATTATACTAATTAATAAAGACGGGCATACAAAAAAAAATATCAATTTATAAATACAATGTAGAAAAATAAAATAATCAAATTATGATATAAATATTACAAACATTTTTTCTAACATATATATAAAAGAAATATTTACGAATAACTAATTATAAAGTATCAATCACAATTATTTATATTTATTATTTCATTCATTTTTAGAATTTATATTATGTTTATTATTCATTAATATCAAATACATCCTACTTCTAAAATTCATTTAGATATTAATAATTATATATAATGTAATGTATAAAATAAGAAACAATATTTTTATTTGGCCAATTCCTAATAAATTGTTAATATTTAACCATTTCAAAATTGTCATAAAAAATTGTTTTCAAAGAATTATATTTAATTACTTGATGCAAACAAAAATTTTATACCATTCTAGCTAGTATTTAAAGTGTTAATAAGTTGAGTTTTAATCAGTTTGAAGGTAAAATTAAAGAAAATAATAAATATTCTGAGTAGTGTAATTTAAATTTTCTATAACATAATTAAAAGAAAATGTAGTTTTATTTGTCATTTCAATATGAAATGTTTTTGGCTCTTGGTTGTAAAACAGTGATAATAAAAAAACATTATATGAGCTTTTGCACAAAATATTTTTTTGTAATGTGCTATATGCTTTAATAACATTATAATGGTACACATAGTTTTATAATTTCAATTTTCAATGAAAAAAGGGTTGTGAAGAAAAATTTTCCAATGAACTGCAAAGAAACTTGGCCATCTACTTGAAAACAGTACATTTATTCATTTTGGTGTACAATGCAGTAATTCCTTACATTTTTCCAATATCTAATTATTTTTAATAATTACACGACTCTTTATCTTAGATAATGATAAAGATTTCCTACCCATTTTAATAGAAATTTTTTCTTATATAATGTTTTTCCAATTTATTAAATAAAATTATAAATCTTCATGTGCACACTGTAATGGTTATGCTAAAACACTTATAAAAAAATTTTTCCTAACTTTTATAACAGGTGAAATTGTAATTCTTCTGAAAATAGATTTCTGTAATAAAATCAACTAAAAGAAACTAATAATGTTTAAATTATGCAAAAAATTATGTCCTTTAATAAACTTATGTTTATTTTTATATAATTTTTGTTAAAAGAATGGTTAAAGAGCGAGGGAATGAATGAAACTGCACTACCAATAAAACAAACAAAAAAATGTGGGAATTTTTTTATATACAATCATCTATAATTCCTACAGGTTTTCTCCACATTGAAACTCACAACAGCAATGCAGACAAGTTTTAATGACCACTTAAAACTCAATTTTTCCTGCTAAATGGTTAGTAAAATATAGCTCTTCAAAAATGAGCTTCTCTTTCATGAGGAACACTAAAGATGATTTTACAAATACAATCAACTAGGGCTTTAATGTAGATGTAAATAACAAAATTTAGTCTGGAGTTTTTATGGACTAAAGAATAATTATCCAGAAATTATACCTGTATTCTACAGATTCTTTCTAAGCGCTAACACATTCATTCCTGATATAATTTACTAAGGTTTGTAGGACTAATGTATTGAGAGTTAAGAAGAAAATCCAGACAGAAAAGAATCCTGATCTTTACATAACGTTCTGAGTGTAGAAGTTCATCTACAAGTTAACAGCAGTTTAAACAAAACTATTGATACTGGGCTATGAACAACAACACTTAGTTGAGCTACCAACAGTAGCTTCACTTAAGGTAGTGACCTAATTTCAGGATTCTAAACACAAGTCCATAAGTTTTTGAAGACAGTGATGAGCAAGCAGTAAATATTACAGGCAATCACTACAGTGATGTGTTAGGTATTTATGAAATTTTAAAAATCTACAACTTTGAACAGCTACATTTAGAACAAGATGGAGCTATGAGTCATACTGCTGCTAGACACAGCATGGTCATTTTATAATTTATCTCTTGTTTTAATGAGACTTCCTGGTCAGTTCACTTCCTATATCTGTCAGTGATTTTCTTTTTTTTAGAACACCTGATTAAAAATAATATTAAAACTGTTTAGTTTGAGGCTGCAAGGTACTTTCAAATTTATAATAATGACATTTTATAAAAGTTTGTTTAGGAAAAAAAATCATCATTTCTTGACAATTTTTATTTTTTCCAGAATTGGCCAAATACACAGAGTATTTTTTTATCACAAATAAAATTCAAATACAATTTAAATTCTGTTATTGAACGAGTATATTTTGATAGTTCATCAGAGGTAAATGAAGTGTTCGACATATTTTAAAACACAATAAAGATACAAACTACTTCAGATAATGCAAATAAAACCATATTTAGCTACACAACATTTATATGTTTTTTTTAAAAACAGCATTGATAAGAGATTGTGATGATATGATCATGCATGTGCTCATTTATTGAAAAGAAAAACAATGCGTAGTCTGTTTTTGAATGATAATGATGTTAACATAAATCGATAGGAATTGCTATCATTGATTATGAATGCTATTGTTATGAATCGTAACATAAAGTAATATGAATTGCTTGTTATAGTGAGAGGGGGGGATTGAGGGGGTTCCAAATCTGATGAACATCTTACAAAAGAGCAACGAGATCTTGAAACAAAAAAAGATAATCTATATGACACAATAAAAAAAGAGACTAAATTGTCTGTCTAATTTTGAACAACTATACAAAAATTACTGGTTGATGACTATATTTTTCGTAGCAGTTACATCAATTTCTAATGATTAACATAATAAATACATTCTACAAATCAAAACAAAAGACTTTTATATAAACCACATTAACTGGACAATTGATTCATTTTATAAAATTATATTTTTAGAAGGAATTAACTGCTTTTAAAAATGAATAATTCACATCTGTACATATGTTATTCATACACATCTGTATGTATTAGTGTTTTATGTAAGTTATTATAATGTATTATTTCATATAATACTTCATTATTTTGTACTTTAATACCATAAACAAATAAAATAGAGCAGTAATTTGACTGGTTTTGAGTATATTACTATTAATTAAATGACTACAAGAGAAGTGTTGTTAGATTAGTTGTTAAAAATATTATGTAAACTCTGCGTATTATGCACACACAAGCATAATATAAAATACAGGCTTGGCCTGTCAATGTTTACTTATTGTAATTAAGACAATTAAATCCTAAATTTCAAGCACTTAAATCTGTCAAATTATCAAAATTAAATAAGTTATTATATTTCTAAAAATCCATTAAAAGTCAAATTTAAAGTTCTCTTCACCTATATTAAAGGAATATATCTATATCTTTCAATCTGGTCCAGATGCTCCAAAGATTAAACAGTTTATAAAGATGGAGATGTGAAATTTAAAGGATTCAAAAGTTAACAGAATGGGTTATTTTTGTGTAAAAATTTGAGTAGAATTGGTGAACCAATTCTTTAATAGCAAGTGATCAATATCAAGCTGTGTAAGAGAAAAAAAAACTTGTCTGTTTCAATTCTCACAGCAAAAACATACCTTAAAAAAATTAATAAAATACAAATTTCTACATCACACCAAATACAGAATAAAATTATGTAAATATGACTTGTTTTGAAACTGCATAAATAAATTGGTTTTTATAATGCTTCAAACTTGAGTGCATATAATCTCTTAAACTAACGGTAAAGTTCAAATTTAAAAAAAAAAATTAATGTGCCAACACAGAGATTTAAGACTATTTTTTAAACTAATGAATAGCTGGTTCTTTGTCATAAGAGATTAATTTATGTGGTAAATCAATACTTACCCATAGAATTCTTAAGTGTTTTATCTGACACTTAAGAAACAATATTGTAGTAAAACAACCAAAAAACATAAACCCCTACAAGCAAAGTTAGAAGTAACAGAAAATGCTTTTCAAGTAATCATTTAAATAAAATTTGGCAATCTCAACACCAGCAAAACTGTTCTTTTTTTAGGCTGATTTTTAGTGCCAAAATCAGCCTTATATTAAGGACTGTAGGTAGACAGAGGAAATATAAGATTCAAAATATCACTTATAAGTTTTTATTTTCTGAGATTAAACTGCTACATAATTGGTTTAAGGTTGAATCACAGGTTGGCAGTCTTGTCATATTTTCACCTAATGATTCTTAATACATTAACCAATGGATTTTTTCAGTTTATGGTTGAGCAGTTTATTATATGTTTTTCTTCTAAAAACAAAATATATATATATATATATATATATATATATATATATATCTGTTTTGTTTTTATTATTTAAAAAGGTCCCTTACACTAAAGTTATTACTTAAAAAAATAAATTAAGTTTAGCATAATAATAAGTTAATAGATTCCATATTTTAAAAAGTATTTCCTGAATAAAGCTGGATGATTAATTTTATTTTTACTATCATGACCTTAACATGTTCATGCATGTATTTTATAAAGAAAGATGAGTAGATGAAATAATAGGTGGAAAAATAAATGCCAGACTCTTACAGAAAATAAGAGCTAAAACCACCACCCAGCAACAATTACAACAATTAACCAGCTTTTGTAAGTAATCACATTACATGTAATATTTCTAAAAACCCTTACATCCTAAAACACTGGAAATGCAGAAAATATAAATTGTTTTAAAATAAGACAAAGTAGAAATACATCAGTAACTTATTTAAACTAATATAAAAAAGCAACCTTGATTACTGCTTTAGACGTTGTAAATTGGTTATGCAAAAAAAAGAAATTACGATAAAATCTGTGATCACTTGGCATCAGTAGAAGTAGCGTGAAAAAATTTCTAGAAAGCAGCTTAGTTAATAGAGACCTACAGGTCACTTATTTAAGTACTGATATGGTATCTTATTTAATTAGATCCTATCTTTATTTATTCAATCAAAATTATCAGGATGGACTACCAAAATTTTTGGAACTGAATTAATATAGTGCCATTGATTCTAAGAACAGAAGTCTATTTGTAGCAAACATATAATTTTCATATAATATTAAGAAACACAAAATCAACACCATTTTTGTTGTCATATAATAAAGATAATATTTTATAACACAACTTCAATTAAAATTGTATTTTATTATGAAAAATATAAAGAAATTTATTTGTAACTCCATTCAATAACAGTTAAATTGTAAAAGAAGAGCTCTAAAAATAAAGTAAAAAAACAAAATAACCTGTTATTTATTATAAAATTAAAAAAAAAATTGTCATGTGAAAATAAATGGCAACTGCTATATAACTTAGTGAATAAATTCCTAACTAACATTCAAAAGGCTAAAATACATAAAAAGAGATAAAGAGATATCCAGACAAAGACAAAGACAATGCCATAGAAATAGACAGTTTATGAAGAACAGCAGTACAAATGACATGATTCAAAAAGAATCTAATATAATTAACTTTGTTTAAAATTATCATATGAGCTTATTATAAATTCATCATTACATTCAATGTTCATAAAAATATAATCTATATTTATAAATAATTTTTAATTATAACTATGACTAATCACTATTTACCAGTGTTGCTTATAATAAATATTAAAATATACTATTAATTGTAATTATCACAATGATCAGTTACAAAATAAAAGCTGTTCAACCAATTTATGGTTAACAACAATGTGTAGGCCGTGTGCTTCAAAATTATTTAAAAAATGACTCATTACATCATCTTCCAATGTCACCATCTGAAAAGAATTAAAATTACTTATAATATGCAATATTAAAAAAAAAAAAACTTCGGAATTTAAAAACTTTAATTTCATACATAACAGAAAATAACAAAATAAATATTAACACATGTCAAATATTATAACACCAATCTTATAGAAACTATGATACTTTAACTTCTGCTATTGAATCTTTGTCTATTACGTTATAACTATATACAAAAAAGACGTTACATATTTACAAAAGATTCTCATGAATCTATACTTCTTTTTTCTTCAGTCCAATAATAAGGCAGAATTTATCTTCTAATCTTATAAAATTAAATCTCACAAAAAAAAATCTTATAATTCACTCCTTTTCAAAGGCCAATATAAATTTCTTTTTCCATCTGATGAGAACATTGGAGTTAATCTTGGCAACAATGATTTTCCCTTTTTTCCACTATGGTTGTACCATTCATTTTGATAAATTTCTTGAGTTTTACTAAACAGATTATAAAATAAAATTATAAAAATTTATTTACAAAAGAAATATTTATTGAAAACTGAATACAAAAAAAAAAAAAAAAAAAAATTAATCATATGCAAACTAAAAATATAGTGTTCTTTAAAAATATTCTAAAACAATAATGACAGTTATTGTCTTGTGCAAGATAATAAAAGTGTATATGCAAAAACAGCTCTAGCTAGGATTGTAATCCTTTTAAGATTTGATTGTCCCCTTTCTCTAACATTCTTTTATAATTATCTTTGACCACTTTTCCAATGGATAAATATCATGGAAAACAGTTACAAACTAATGTATTGGATCAGTCAGCAAGGTTGACAATATCAGCAGTATCAGCTCAATTGGTTACGTAACTTCCTTATCAGAGCTTGGTTGACACATTCACAATTGGTTGAATGTCGACTCTAGTCCACATTCTTTTTTTATTGAGGGGGATTGTAAAAAAAAAAAAAAAAGGTTAAAAAATTCAGATATCTATCAGATAAATCTGTGGCTCATCTATAATCAAATTCTAACACTTTTTATAATTTTGATAAAGTAGTGGCATGTCAAAAAGCCTAATAAGGCAAGAACGTTTATAATCAATCATTAATGTATTTTATGTTAATTTTATAGCAAACAATGGTATCTTTAATTTATAACAAAAATCTGTTTCAGAATAACTATTTCAAATTTTCCTTTTCTTATTAAATTAAATTATAATATTAAAACTACCTTCTTAAGACAACTGGAGATGGATCATCTAATGGTAAATAAGATTTAGGATCAGGTGCAAATGAGCTCCAAGCAGTTCCTCTACAAGGCTCTAGAGTGACTGGTCTACAAAACTGCAGCTCAGTGTTATCATCCACACAAGTTTCAATTACTCTATAGAATCTAAAAACAAAAATACATAGAACTTTAGAATACCCTTGTATCAATTCTTTAGATCATTCTAATCACTTTTTACTTTAACATAATGATTTTTAAAGTAAAACCACGCATTTGAATTTTTTTGATTTGTTATATCTTCAACAGTATCATATAAGATATGGTAAAACAGGTTATAATAGAAATTCACAAAAACTATTCAATTAATAACAATTTCAAAGTTAATTTTTTTTTAGTTTCTGATGCTGATCCTTGAAGTTGTAGTAAAGCTCTGCTAATTTGCAGAACTAATTTATAGAATGTCATCCTCATATTTGTTAAGGATAATAATGTCATCTGGAAACAATATACAGTTTACATACATTTTCAATACTAAATTGGTACTTGTTCTTTATATAAAAAAAAAAATCAACTCAAGGTAATAATAGTTTTACAAAATGATTAATAGGAAGAATCCTTTTTAAAATACCTAAATTTATAAATTTTTTCCCATTATCCTATATTATATTATAGGATAATATAATGATCCTATACTTTATACTTTCTTAATTTTATTACAAAGCTGATATTTAGTATTGCATAGGTTATTCATTATTCTTAGAATAATATGCAACTTTTGCTATATTTAGAGAAATTATACTTATGTATTTTGTTTCTCTGAATTAGGAAGAAATTGCAATTTAACATCATGAAATATTTAATTTTGATATATCTCATTATTTTTTTTTTTTATCCAATTTAACTTAAAACTAACTAGATTTGGAATAGAAAAAAGTAACTCTTTTATACGTAATGGGGAAATCATAAAACAGGTCATTTTAAAAGTGTAATGATTTTTTATTTATATATTTAAAAATTAAATGTAACTACACTTTAGGCAGTTTAATTGTTAATTTTAAAAAATTCTAAACTCTAAACACTACATCCTGAAGGGAACTACTACTTCGATTCAAACATTCTTCAAATCAAGTTTTATGCTTTCTACTACATGTTGTAACAAAATTTTCAGGAATTGTGATAACTTTCTCTTAAGAGTTCTTCAAAATTTTATGGAGTGGTATCACTGAGCACCTTACTCTTCAAATAGGCTCGCATGAAAAAATCATGTATTCTGAGATCAATGATCTCACAAACAAAAATTCTTCAATCATTTGGACATTATCATTCTGACAATTCCATAATAGCATTCCCATCAATATTCTCAGAAATATGAACCAGTGCCACAGAATGCTACTGCACAAATTATGACTTTTGAGGGTGTAATCATTAAAGTTGTTTGTTGCCTAATAATGAAAGTTTTGTTTATTCATATATCCATATAAGTAGAAATGTAATTTGTCACTCATTTGTATACTATGAATAACATATTTGTTAACAAGCACAAAATTTAAAAACTAAAAAAATGTTTTTAAGATTAACTTCATCACCACCATTTAATGTCTGCAATACTTGAACTTTACATGGAGCAAGCGTACATCCTTATGAATAATCCTTCAAACATTAACATTAAATTAGCCAAGTGAAACTGAATGACAATAGGCAGATTTACAGCTATGAAAACAGCTTTAGAGCTTCATAGCATTGCAGCTTTTACAGAATCTATGTTTTCAGGTGAACAAGATTTTACCTTAGATTCTCAAACTTTTAAACTGTGTGACAATATATTATATTTTTAATTGCTTAACAGCATGTTATTCATGATGAATAAGTAATATTCTGTGACCTAGCAACAACTTCGATTAGGAGTCCAGTGAAAACCAAAATGTAGTAGTGTTGTGTTTAGTCATCGTACTATGCTGTTTGTGTCATCATTTGTTACTTGATGTCTTTGAGTATTATTGAATTTAAAGCGAATAATTTTCATAGGCAAAAGATTGGTATGAAATCTTGTGCTAAACTGGGAAAACCCTTTACAAAAACATTTGAAATGTTAAAAATTTCCATATGGGAATGAGCTACAAAATGGACAACTGGTGGAAACGTTTCAAAAATGGCCAAACTTTAACCGATAATGATCTTCATTCACGTACACCTTCAACATACAAAACTGATAAAATTGTTGCAAGTTGACATTTCATTTGTTCTGAGCATTGTTTAACTGTCTCCAAGGTAGCTAAAGATGCATGCAATAAAGGAACTATGTGGCATGACTTGTACTTCATTTTTTGATTGATGGGCAAAAACAGAACTGAGTTGATTGAAGCCAAGAGCTTCTGAATATAACTAACAAGAATGAAAAATTAAAAAAAAAAATCATTACTAGAGATGAGATGGGTAGAAACATGTTGAAACAAAAGCTCATCATTATAACTGATGTCAAAAGAGTAACCATGATTAAAATAAGCAAGACAAGTGCAGTCAAACTTTAAAATCATGTCAATAGTTTCTTTTTTCAACTGACGGTGTTGTTCACTATGAATTTCTTTTAGAAGGCAAGACAATGAATAAGGAGTATTATCTTGATGAATTAAATGTCCTCTGGATGCTATTATAAAAAAAAGGCCGGAAGCTTGAAGTGGAACCTAATGGATGCTCCATGCTGATAATAAGTTCGCAGATAAATTGCAATTAATTAATCATCTTTTTTTTAAATATGAGAAAACAGTCATAACACATCCTTTTTATTTACCTAACCTAGTAGCAATAGACTTTTTTTATTCCTCATATTAAAAATGAAGTTAAAAGGTCAATGTTTTTAGTTCATTAACTTGATAAAAGAAAATTCGTTAGCCTAACTGTGCATAGTCTTGAATCTATTCACATAATCTATATAAAATCTAGCTGATTATATAATATAAACTTATTCAGCCACTCCACAAAGTACAGAATTAAAGCACATTCTTACCTTCCTTTTTTTCCACATTAAAGCGCTTTAGGGAATAAGCCCATGTTCAGTAATTATTTTTCTTACTTTTACTTTTTACATTTACACTATAAACGACATGATACGTTCAAATTTTTAGAACAAATATTTGTTCAGTCAATAAAAAACCAATTTTTTAAAAAATTTAAACCGTTATAATACTTTTTATTATTACTTTCGTGTTCAATTTTTACTTTTTCAATTAACATAGTAACATTGAAATGGTAGTAATAATAAAAGTTAGAAATTTTAGAAAGATTTTATATATATAAATATAAACGCAAATTCGGCCTCATGAGTCTGCAGACAGAATTTGATAGGGACATTCTTATAAATATTTAAGTTGGTAATAAATTGATAAGGAATTTTTAAATAAATTAGATAATCAGTACAGGATTGTATTAACATATAGGTAGCATGGTGAAGGAAAATTTTAATAACGGTTTAAATGAAAAAATTAAAAAAAAATTGTTATTTTATTGACAACAAATATTTGTTCTAAAATATTTACCGTATCATGTTATCTGTAGTGTAAATGTAAAAAGTAAAATTTAGAAAAAATACATTACTGAAGATGAGCTTATGCCCGAAAGTGCTTTAATGTGGAAATAAAAGGAAGGTAAGAATGTCTTTAATTCTGTACCTTGTGGAGTGGCTGAATAAGTTTATATTATATAATTAGCTATCTATCTATCTATCTATCTATCTGTATATTATATATATATTTCTTTTTTTTTTTGAGATAAAATATGTCTAAAAACCTTTTCAGTTATGCTAAGAACATGGGTAAAAATTTGGTTATGATTGATCAGGTAGTTTTTTTGTAAATAAAAGAATATCATTAACTGATCCTGTTTTAAACACTAATTATTGATATTGAATATATAGACTTAAATGAATAGATTACCTTGAAGTAAGGCTATCTATCCACTGAAGGAGGTCCCTGCCAAACCTCATTGCATTGAGGAGGGCTTTCCTATGTAAGGCACTAGTTGTTTGCTCTGATATTCTAAGCAAACTGCTCCACTCTGTTATTGAAGCTGCTCTATAAGGTTGCCCTGATCCACCATGCAGAAAACTGCAACACAAACAAAAATGCTTAATTATCACTATTATGTTTTATACTTTATAAAGAATGGTAATACAATCTTTACTCTTAATACCTAAGGCTTTGAAATTAGGTTACTGCCTAGCTAAACATCATACATTATGGATATCTATTGAACCTGCACTGATATTGTAATAAATTAGTCTCTAATAAACCTCTTAACTGCAAGTAATGCAATAAGACTATTAATGGACGTGAGAAGAAAAAAAGAAACTCTATTTTTAAGTGAATTGTTACATACTTTAAGTAAATAAAAATAATACTTTTACATTAATCTTACACTGTTTTGGTTCTTTAAAGATAAGGAAGATATATATATATATATACTTTTTTTTTCTCTAATTCCTGTACTAATCTTCAAAAAAACCTTCTATCTATCTCTATCTTCTAACTATCCCTTAAAAATACTTTAATAATAATATACAAATATTCTAGCTTTAATCTATAGTGAAATCAACAAATTTTATGTTTTTTATTAGACAGAACTGTAAATAATTCTAAAAAATGTCTATTGTTAAGGCTTAATAAATAATATTTTTGAATACGTTATTTATTTGAATACTTGTGGAATGTGACAACCCTTAAATTAAAATCCTAACATTCTGAAGCAATAAAAAAATTCCCTACTTTATTATAAGAAAACTGCAGCTGGGATGATATAAAAATTACAGTGATGCAGTCAGATGCTTCAAAACTATTCAAGCATTTTGGTCTTTCACCAAAATATATTCAGGGAGTAACTTTAATGTTAACAGTAAAAATAAAACAAGTATAATTAATTGTAAACATAAACAGTGTGCCAGTGAACAAAATAAGAAACAAATGACTCCATTGGGTACGAATTACACAGGAAAAACAATATAGTTATACAAAAACTGTTAAGCCTCATAATTCATTAGAAATAAGTTTCTTATGAAAAAACTCAGCATTTAAAATATAAACCATGATTTTTTTTTAACAAAGTAAGTAAAATTCCTTTGTAACATTAATTAGTAATACTGATTTTCCATTAGTAAATTGAAAAAAGAAATCCACTGCGAGGCAAGCTTAGAAATTTCACGATGAAAATATTAACTTTAAGTCAGTTATTCTCAACTGAAAGGTCAGTAGTGAATATGTCAAAACAATAAGTTATTTAATGATTTATCCAGCTATTGTTACTAGTTAATAAATAATATGATTTAATTGTTTGCACTTGGTTGGTTAGCACCAGCTACAGAAACTCAAGAGTAAGACCAAAGCATATTACTTGCATATTCTAGTATATAGAAACGTTTGCATAAAACAAGGGTAAAAATAATTTTTTTGTTCTATTTAGTCAATAAGTACAAGATTATTACATTTGTCATGTGTAAAATCATTTTTCTAAAAAAGAATTGTTAATGTTTTATTATAAACTGAACCAAATTAACTTAATACCAGCGTTTTTAAATTTTATCAAACATTTTAGTCACTACTATGGATGGTCATCCTCAGTGATACCACTAATTCATGGTCAGCATCAGTTGATGCTGAATCTAATATTAGATTTGAATTGTATCTGTTTATTTGTTATTACACTGTTTTTAAGTGTTTGTAGAAGATCTGTTCAAAAAGTACGTAACAATATTTTTTTAAATCCATGATGTTTTTTGTGACCTTATTACTTAATGGCAATAGCCATTGTGTAATAATTGATAATTGCAGCATACTTTGTATGATGAAATGCATTGAGCAATACTGAAGTACCAAGTTTTGACAAAAGCTTGATAATATCCAAAGTGAAAAGTTCTTAAGATAAAACAGGTTTTTAGGAATGAAACTGTAGGGATTACAGTAGTGTACCTGTTTATACCAGTTTGTATAATAGTGTACCTGTCTTATACACAGGGATAACAGTGATATAACTATGAATTTTCAAAATGTTCAAACTTCATTTAAGAGTGGCCAGTGCTGATAACGACTGTTAACAAGTTGAATCCAAATGTCATTAACGGAAAGTGCAGTTTTATAAAGAAAAATTGTCAGCTGACCATCGGAGAAATTGCAAATCATATTGGGATTAGTGATAGTTTCATATATACAATTTTAACAGATGATTTGAGTGTACACTTAATGGTCATAAAATTTGTGCCAAAGCTGCTCAATTGAATAGAAAGATGTCTGTTTTGACATGTTTAGTAAAATTAAGACCACTTTAAACCAATTCAATGCTGTGCCTATTAAGGGAGGTATAATTTTTTTTGTCTTCGAAATCCCATTTTTTCCACCCCTTGGGCCAATGGTTGGTGATATAAAAAAAACTTTAGTTACATAAGTTTTAAGCCCTTATCTAAAGAATAGTAGGAACTTTAAATGAATTCGATATTTTCCTTAATAAAAAGTTATAGTGATTTTTTTTTTTTTTGAAAAACATCCCCCATTTCCATCCCCATGGTCTGATTTTGCCCATTAACAAACTCGACTGAGATTTTGGGTCGTTATATTTTATCTATCAATTTAAAAGTAATTGGCGCAAAATTACAACAGTTGTAGTGTCCACAAGAAAGTGAAATATATTTATAGATATATTATATTAATCCGATCAACCTAAGTATAGAATAATAAAATAAAATAGGATGAGACCGACCTTATTCCATAATTCAAGCAAGAGTGCTTTCGTGAGTCACTCGCTTATCAGTTGCATTATATAATTTTTCAAATCATTCGTACCAAATTACACATTAAAACTAAAATTAAAAATCCTACACTATACATAAGATTTAAAATTGTTAAAAGATCTTATAAAATTAAAATCAAAATAGAAATTAAAATTAAACATTTTTAAATTCACAAAATTAAAAAAAAAATTTTAATTAAAGTTAAAAATTGCATATATATATATATATATATATATATATAAAATATATGAAGTCATTTAATAAAATTAAAGCTAGTCGACAAGGATTGCTGTTTTGATTTTATTATTTAGTTTAATCTTGACTTTTTAATTTAATTTTATTAAATGACTTCATATATTTTTTACATATATGCAATTTTTAATTTTAATTTGGTAAAAGATCTTTCAACAATTTTCAATTTTAAATCTATGTATGGTATAGGATTTTTAATTTTAATGTGTAATTTGGTACGAATGATTTGAAAAATCACAACTGATGATGTTAGCAAGGGGCTTGCAAAAGCACTCTTGCTTGAATTATGGAATAAGGTGGGTGTCATCCTATTTTATTTTATTATTCTGTACTTAGGTTTATCGAATCAATATAATTTGTTTAGTGCAGGGGAAATGATTCTAGAAAGAATCGATTTTTGATATATATATATATAATGCCTATATGATATATATATATATATATATATATATAGTAAATAATGTATATAATATGTCTATATAACATATTATATATATATATATATATATATATATATATGTAAAGTTTTGAAATGACGGTGGTTTTGGGTTCTGGGGTGAAACCCGAAGATATATCGAATCATGGTATCATTACTATAGGTAGCTTTCTTATGAAATCTCCCTAAAAATTGTATCAGTATTTTTTTTTGAGCATTTCCATAGTTTTCATGGCTGATAAACGTGTAATGTTTTATAACATTATCCTGTTGATTTATTATTCTCTTTATAATCGTCTCAAATTTACAGTTTACAAGAGGCTAACAGTTATGAGTTTATATGTCCTTACTTGACAACTATTGGAAGAACATTAGCACTGTTTGGTGCATATTTTGAGGAAGGTTTTTTGAAATACTGCCAAAAAAAATCATCTTAAAACTTTTGAATCAAGTTCGGTATTAATTTTAATAAAAATTTAAATAAACTGAAGTAATAACTAGACACAAAGAAATAATCCTTCAATGATTTAGTTCATTCAGTTAAAATAATATCAAAAAAATGAATTATTTTTTTAAAAAAACTGTAGTTTACCCAGCTTGCTGTGACATTAATTCAGCACCAGAAGCAAACTGCATAGGACATATAAGGAAATCAACTCGTGCAACAATAGTATTATTCCATACAACTTTGACTTCCCAAACTCCAGGCAACAATGGTAGTTTTAAAACTGGTTTAATATATTGCACCTAAACAAAACATAAAAATTACACAATATTAACATTAACAATATAGTTACAAAACAATAACATAACAGTGTATTTGATTTTAGTGAAAATAAGGTTATACTTTATAAACTGCTTTATGAATATTATACATTTGTGCAAATATAGTAGAAGGTTTGACAGTTTAAGGATTACACTTTAAAAATAATAGAACTGAAATGATTTTATACTTAACACCAAATACATCTACGCACAGACAGATCTCAATTGAAAACTTACTTGATGAGTTTACCTTCCACCAGTGCATTTACAGCAGTACTACTCAGGAATAGTATACAAGGTGTGATCAAAAAGTATATAACCATATTTTTTATTGTGGTAGTGCAGGAATGTAACCTTAACTTGTATTAACTGTTTTGCTGCCATAGCACCAGCCTGCTTAGAAACTATGAAAGTATGAGGAGTAGTACTTGTGATTTTGTTGCCATTCAAAAACTGAATGGGTTGAACACAGAATGTGCATTAAATTTTATCAGAAATTTGGTTGACATGCAATAGAAACAATAAGGAGGATTCAAACAGTTTTGGTGATCAAGATATAGGACAAAGAAAGAAGAGATAAAAGAAAATGACTAAAAAATATTTCCAACAATAGAAAGATTGCTGGGATAAGTGTGTTACATCAGAAGGGGCCTACTTTGAAGGCAAACAGTCATTTTACTAAATAGATTAAGTATTTATGTTTTTATAAATCAAGATTGGATACTTTTTGATCACACCTTGTACAACTTTTTATTGTGGACACAATTAATAATTATTGTTATTTTTTAAATCATTACTTTCAGTTAAGAATACCTATTCCATATTCAAAAACACGTAACTAAGTAAAGAAAAAAACCCCTCCATTTTTAGAAAAACATTGATGAAGATGCTTTTATTTCTAAGTAACCAATTTTTCACCACAAAAATATATTTAATATATAAACATGGAGAAAAATAGCTATAGTTAGTTAAAAAAAAGACTGCTTCATACTTATTCACTTAAACTAAGTTTATTTTATTCAATATATTTATATGAACTGCTTTCTAATTTTTCTAAATTATACAAATGGGAGTACAAAGATTTCATTTATTGATTTTCAGTTTCATGTTATTTTAGTTTGGCTTGATTTGTAAAATGACAAGTTTTTCTTCATTAATATCTTATATCACATAATAAAATACAGAACATTTAAAAATAATAAAATTTCATCTAGATATCAGTTCAAATCCTGGTCAGGCAAAGCATTTTTCACATACTAAACAATTTCCATTTCTAAAAAAAAAAAAAAAAAATTAGTAATATGACATTATGAACAAATATCAGATATTAATTAACTGAAGCAACCATATGGAGGACAATAAAGGCATTAAATGTCACGATACCAGACATATGTGGTACTAACCAGTATATGTGGTAGCCAGTAGTGACAAATTAACTAACTGGTAAACCCATCTACTCTAACCTCCTATTTCAACCTGGACTTTTGAACCAGGATATCCTAATAAATAACTTTCTAATGGTGCTCTATGTTTATCTTCCTTTGCACAACACAGAATTTAACATATAATCAACCTTAATTCCTCCTAAAATCATGATACACTAAAACAAAATACATTTTTTTTTTTTTTTTGAGTGCTTGATAAATAAATAAAACATGGTAACAAAATTAAAAAAAAAATGTTAAGGCAGCACTTAAAGATTCAAATATCATTGTTACTATCATGGGAGTGAACATTTACAATATTAGATATCATTGTTACTAACATGGGAGTGCTGATATTGTTGTAAATGAAAGCTACAATATTGAAGTTTAAACATTTTCAATATAAATTTTACTTTAAAATGTTTATCAACAATATGATTTCTGTCCTAGGGTGGTCAAGTATAATTTTAAAAAATGTTTTTATATAAAACAGTAAACAGTTATTCTTTAACAACTGTAAATTGAAGAATGGGTTTATGAGGGGCTGATTAATAATCCAATTTATTAATAAAATTTCTTGAGGTTATTAAACATTTTACTTTTATGAATTAATTAGTTTAGATTTTTCTAAATATAAAATGTAAATTATGTTATACAGTAATAATTTTCAATTAACTAAAAAATTGAAAATATATAAAAATATTTCTTTGGAGAAAAGAAGAGACATAAAACTTTTGATCAGCAATACTGGTCAATGAATAAGGTATTATTAATCATAATTTTTAAAGTTTTGATTTTATTTTATTTTGATAGTTTAAGTTAGATTTTAATTTAAACCTTGATCTTAATTTGTTTTGAATTTTAAAAAAAATTTATTTTAATTTAAATCTTCATTTTAATTTAACTTTAGGTAGAACATTGTTTTTATGTTATATTTATTTTAGTATCTTCAAAGAATTTTGGTTTGACCATCCCAGGCTTTGTTACATACTAGGTGTATAGCCTGTGGCGATTGGCGATCCACTTGATTGAGTGATGATTATTTTGTGTTTCTCTTGACAAATATCTAGAAGCTTGCTTGTTTATGTTTTTTGCCTAATTCTGTTATGATTAGCCAAATATCTTGTAAATTGTCATAACAAGTCCATGCTTTTTTGGAGTACCTCTCTTCAAATGTTTCTTAGTTAAGAGGTACAGTAAACTAAGGTCCTTTTGAGACTGTTTTAGGTTAGAGGCCCTTTCTGTCTCTAGATCAAGGGTGGTAAGAGAGCTCCATAAGGATAGTTGGAAGAACCTACGATAGAAAATAACAGTAAATTAATATTAAAAAACCCACAAACTTTTATTCAATAAAAATTTCTTAACAATTCATAAAACAAGTTTTTATAGATCATAATTGTATAAATTTAGATAAATATTAATTCATCTAAATATATTGATGTACAACGGATACCATTATGTACAATGAATGTATGGATAATGGCCTATCATGACAAAAAGGTTCCTGAACACATTAAATAGTTATATATTTTGTACTTAATTACCCTTACGATTCCTTATTGAGTAAATTAGACATTCCTACTTACCACAAAAATATCTTCAACTTACAGTGTAACTAAATAAATGATGCAAAAAAGTCTTTTAAACTTTTTTTTATTGTTTTGAGCGAAAAACCTTTTACTCAAGAGCTGGTCTATCCAACTTCTATTATTACTGTTACACACTGACAAGGCTTAATTTGCTCAATTTAGTCAGAAAGTAACAATTCATAGCAAGAAAACATGTATTATTTTATAGCAAATACAATAAAAAAGGTAAGATAAAATGCCATTACTATTGTAATAAAACAAATAATATACTAATTTTATAAAGAAAATCACTAACAACAATGATCATTATCTTATTTATTATCTGTATAGGTTCTACAAGAAGCTACACAGAAAAATATGAGTGAGATGACAGAAGAAAAATTTCAAGTTTGACTGAGAATCAGACCCAATACTTCTACTAACTAAAATAAAACAGTAAACAATAATAAAAACTTACAGATGCAGTCTCATCAAAATAAGCTTCAGTCACATCAGCTAGAACACCAGTAGGGTCTAACCACAGGAATGTTATGTTGTATGTCCCCGCACCACTATTTACATGACATGCTAGACTAGGTTCAGAGAATACACTCATAGATCTTAACAAATTACGATGTACCTGCTCCTTCTGATCAAACACTGAACTAACGATCATTAACTATAATAAAGAAAAAAATAAATACATTAACATTTTTTACTTAAATTATATAAAAGTTTTATTAGTTATACTAAAATTTCCATTTTCAGAAAAATAATTACTAGACATATGGAGGAGAGGTGAAAGGTTCTAGGCCTAACACAGAGAAGGATGATTTCATTCTTCATTAGTTACTATAAGAGTTTCAAGTCTTGAATCACTTGGTACAGTATTTACAGTCTGTCAAAGTGGAGAATTAAAGAGTTTTTTTTTGGAAAATGGAAAACTGGAAATTCATGCAGTGATTAAATACTTTTTTCTGAAGGCTTAAGTACAAAGAAAATTAAAGAACAGCATGATACAGCAATGGGAGACTTCTCCATAAAATAAAAAAGTTAAACCCTGGGTTTGAAAATTTAAAACAGGTCGAAAACTTACTAGCGATGAACCATGCAGTGGATGGTCTTCTGAAGTGACTCCAGAAATTATAGAAAAAGTTCATAAAATTGTTTTGGTAGATCAACAACTGAAAGAAAACTAGTTAGAAGTTTGTAGGCGTGCCAACAGAATATGTGTGCAATATTTTACATGATCATTTGGGCATGAATAAGCTGTGCGCTAGACGGGTGCCATTGCTCATGCCTGACCAAAAACAGTGCCAAAAAACATTTCAAGCGATTGTCTTGAGCTCTTTCGGTGCAATCCAGAGGAATTTTTACATCGATTTGTGACAATTGATGAGACTGATCTGGCTCCCAGCAACTATCTCTTATTTCCTAACCTAAAAAAATTGATTGGATAGAAGAGATTTTTGACCAATAATGAAGTTACTGCCGCCGTAGTTGGTTATTTTAAACAGTTGGATAAATTTATATACTGAACTGCCATAAGCGTTCTTCTGGAATGCTGGGCTAAGTGTATAGAACTTAATGGTGACTATGTTGAAAAATAAACCAAATGTACCCAGAAAAATGTTGTTTTCTTATCCAGGTCCAGAAAATTCTCCCCCACTCTCGTATACAAAGGTGCATACACTGCTATTAATGTTTTTAAGACATGCTACAACAGTTTTTTCTTTTCAACAAACCAAATGTTTAGTTAATAAGCCATAGAAGATGAATTGTCAAAACATTAAACATAAATAGAACATTAATTACCATCTTAATTAAATATGTAGTTAAAAAAACAACAATAATAATATAAAGTACTCCCAGCTATGACAATCAAGAATTCATCAGTGGGGTGATATGCCTTTTTTAAACAGTAATACAATGAACATTCTTTTAAAATTAACTGGTACCAAGAAATCTCACTTTTTACGAAGGATTATAATAAAATTTAACTTTTCTAAACTGAGGAATCATATCATAAAATCTTAGATAACATTTAGAAGCTTTTTACCTTCCGATGTTGAAATTGATAATACTTGAATCTTTTATTGTATGTACATTAGTATTTCAAGAACGTGTAAGTTGGGCAAAGTAAGAATCTTATAAGATAGAAATAATCAAACACCCCTATGGAGTTCTGGACATTTATTGCAAATTATAATATAAATGGGAACAAAGTGAAATTGACAGGGAAAAATAATTTTCTCTAAGTTTTAATTATAGATTTATTAAACTAATTTTATTGAAAATTGAGATATTTTTGGTCATTTGAGGCAACAGAAACTGTTGACTGTATGCTATCAAGTATTATACTTTAATCAGTCTGTTGATGGAATTCTGATTAACTGGTTTAAAGTGTTGAAACTGCTGAGAAAGGCTTTCCCTGCACATTTAATATTAGATGTGGGCTGCTAAATGGAAATTACAAAAAGGTTAAGCATTGGAGATGAGTAACTCATGGTTGGTGAAATAATAGAAATGGCACAATTAGAAACTTATGTTCTGAATTTTATTTGTTCATTGACATAAAGAAGAGGGTTCAAGCACTTGCTCTGGAAGTATGGCACAAAGAGCAGAACAACTCACTTAACGAAGGAAATATGAATTCATACTGAATTTGTGAGGTGGTATGAATCTACAATTCATTTAAAAAGTGATGATTGTTTTGACTCTATTCATGTAACAGAAATCATTCAGAATATTTCAAAAAGTATGAATGAGCAGTTGATTAATCTTTTGTTTGCGTAGAAAAGATGCGGTCAAATTTAATTTTATGTTTGATTGCCCTGCTCCTGAGAAGGGAGACTGTAAGTTCAGAGCAAACCTGGTTTCAAAATTGTGTAAGCTTTATTTCACAAGTCACATTACTGAATTGTATGGATTTTTGATGAAATTAAGATGTTCAGCATTTTTAGATTTGGAGAATGTTTAGATGTTTGATTTAGGAAATGCTTGTTTGTTAAAAATACAGGTCAGTCATGGTGCATATTGGAGACAATAATGGTAAACATGAAAGTCACTGACAAAAGCAATTGTGTGGCTTGAGTTATAATTCAGATATGTATAACACTACTACTTAACAAAGGAATTTTATCCATAAGTTACTTTAATTCTGTACTTGTAACCTAGGTTTTATATATTTATAACAAACGAGTATTTATATAAGAACGTTCAGCGAACAAAAGATTCAGACTAGGGCTGATTAGGCTGTTCACATCTAAAATTTATGTTTAAAATAAATTTGTCACACTATTAACTTTAATTAATATAAAAGAGCTTATCTTTCGCTACACTAATTTCAATTAATAAGAATTCCTTACAAAAGAGTCTGCGACTAAGGTGATCCAAAGATAAGTTAGTGGGAGAAATTCCAGTTAACCTATATTACACAAATAAAGGTCTGGGATTACACTTGAAGGTATTTTTTAAGCATCAAAATGAAAACCCTTGAGTTTCAATTTTATTTTGGGAACAAGGTAATCTAGTTAGTAACATGTTGTTAGGTCAGGAATGTACAGCATAAACAGGAGAATTTTTTTTAAAATAAACAAATTGCACCATTTGAGATAGAGTCAATGAGCACATATTATGATTCAACAGTCAACTCCAATTATTTCACAGTTCTGGATGTTCCATTAAATATATTAAAAGAGACTTGAGATTTTTTTTCAAGTTCCTCAAAACATTGCAGTAAAAGTCAGAATTCACTGAACGCCTTTCATGTTGAAACATACAAAGAGCATGCACTTTGAACCTGCATGCTTATTTCAGTTTTGGTGATTGGGCTCTTTCACTGTGACAGCTGTTACTTCGTCGTCTGTGATAACCCTATAGATAATGATATTTTGGATCATCATTAGACATCTTTGATATTCATGAGAATATCAACATTCTATTGCTTTTGATAGTGACAAAGTTCACAACAATGTGTTGAATATTTAAGTTTCTGATTATGATTTCTTGGCAGGTTCATAACTGATTACATCTATGCCACATAATTCATTGATAATTCAGCAATGGTCCTTGTAGATGAATTTCTCAATTTTTCCCACATTTTCCAGGATTTTGGTGGTGGCTGGCCATCCTGAGCAATTGCACCCTTCAAATGTCCCTATTAATATGTGCATGCTACCTATAAATGTATGTTCAATCTAAAGAATGTTCTTTCTGAAGTACAAATGCAAAAACAGAAAACAATTTTTTTCATATATGTAATATAAAACCTCAATAAAAAATAACTATATATAAATAATATTTATTTACAAACCAGCATAACAAAAAATGCACACATGAAAAATACATATGTGCACTTTGCACACTTGCACACTTGCAGCTATTTATAACACATAGTTTACATCCATTATAATTTTTATCATTAAGTACTTTTTACTGCATATATTGTTTATGCCATAATTTATTTTTAACTAGTAAATTTTGACAGTTTTTACTGTTCAAATGCCACAAAAAGAATACTATCAAGCCAATAAACAGGAAAAGTACTACATACAAAAAAATAAGCATGCAGTATATGCACATTTATGAATACACATATACGTATATAAAAATTTTAAATATAATTAGTAAAATTGAGATAATATTACTGAATAACCTTAAATCTCACAGATGGTCCTACTGCATTAACAATAGAAAAATGTTCATCAGGTCGTACCCAAGACTCCAGAATTATTTTTTCTGATTTACCTTTTATTTGTGCTTCATACTGGATAAGGGAACCCTGAAACAAACAAATAGTTAAAAATAGAGAAAGAAGTGTTCATCACTTGGAACAAAATACTAATTAAAATAAATATATATATATGTTAATTAATTAACCTTAAATTTTTTGTAATCCATATTTCCTCTCTATGTAAATTTTAGCTAACTACAAAATATAAACTTATTCAGCCACTCCACAGTACAGAAATAAAGAACACTCTTACCTTACTTTTTTCTTTCCATCAAAGCGCTTTCGAGCCTAAGCCCATCTTCAGTAATGATTTTTTTTCTTTTTTCACGTTTACATTTTGGTAAGTTCAAATTTTTAGTACAAATATTTGGTCAGTCAATAAAAATCTTTTAAAAATTTTATCTAATGTTAATACAGTACTGTACTGATTATCTGATTTATTTTAAATTTCTTATCAATATATTACCAACTTAAATAATATTTATAAGAATGTCCCCATCAAATTCTGTCTGCAGATTCATTAGGCTGAATTTACGTTTATATTTATATATGTAAAATCTCACTAAAATTTTCTAATTTTTTATTATTACTTTTATGTTCAATATCTACTTTTCAATTATTTTCAAAACTAGTTATGTCTGTTAATTATTAAATGGTCTGCAACATTTGAGAAACCTATTTTTTATTTTTAAATGACCTGAAATGTTCATTAAATCTATCTTTAAATGATCTATTTATTTTTCCAACATATATTTTTTCACAATTATTGTATTTTATTTTATAAATACCAGAAGAATTTTAATTATTTTTTACTATTTTATTATTATAATATTTTACATGTCTTATTATATGATTATCAGGTTTATAAGCAAGTCTATATTCTTTATAGACTTGATTATAATTAATCATATAAAATAATGCTATAAGCATTAATTAAGTTTTCTATAAATTTATTTGTGTAGGAGTTGTTTACATTTTCATTTACAGGTTTTAATGCAGTGATGTTTATTTTATTGAAGTATTTGGAATTATATTTTTTATAAATATTATCAGTCAATCAGGTATCATATCCATTTTTTATAGTTACATTCTTTATATTATTTATTTCATTTTAAAATTTTTGTTTATAGTTTGTATATTTTATTGTTCTATTTGTCATGTTTTTAAAAATAATAACGTTTTGAGATCAAGGATGGTTGGAATTTTTATTTATAATTTCATTTGAGGTAGGTTTTTTTATATACACCAGTTATTATTTGATTATTTTCATTTATTTTAATATTTACAACTAAATATTTTATTTTTCTGTTATGTTCTATTTCATATATAAATTTCAATGTTTCAAGAAAAGAATTTAATTTATTTAAATTATTTTGTGTTTATTATTAGTATTTGGTTCACATATAACTAATATATCATCTATATATCTGACCCATAATAAAATTTTATGTACATGATTTATACCATAGACAATTTTACTTTCAAATTCTTATCGATAAAGTTCTGACATTACTGCAGATAAGGGGGAAACCCATAGTTAAGGTGTTTTATTGTGTAATGGAACTATGGTTTTTGATATCCTGGAGTCATACAAAATTCTTGAACTAATAAGGGGATCATCTACAATGTTCACTGCAGCCACCACTATTTCATTGTTTTCTGCTGTCACAGTATTTTAACAATTCTTATTTTTGGCCCCCACACTTCCACCATCACTAAACTGTTTTGCAATTCTGTACTCAGAAGCACAACTTTTCGTACAGCATACATAACTACTGTCTGATTAACATCTCAGTGGCATTCTCCATACAGCAAAATTACCTCAGTTTTTTTCTCTAACTGTAAATCGTTCCATAATTTCCAATAAATAAAAACTAATTAATTTAATATTTAGGTTGGCGAGTAACAAAGTAATAAAAAAAATTAATTGAAGACACTGATAATACATTCACAGACAAATATCATTTGCAACTCACAAATTCACTTTTAGGCTATTTTAAAACATTTATTGGTATTTACGTGCTCAACTTCTTTTTCTTCTTCTTCATTACTGTTACCTTCATTATTGATAGCAATGATCATGTTTTATTTAAAATCTGATTTTCTTTTATTTAAAATTTAACATCAGCTGGACGTAACTTGTCAGCTGAACTAGCCCTAATGAAACTAAAAAAAATTTATAGGCCTACAGAATTTTGAAGACGAATAACTAAAAAACTGTCAATTTTAGAAAAATAAAGTCTGAAATTAAATTTTAATTTTTTTTGCAAAGAATTTGATTCTGTAATAAAAAATATAGGTTCCTATTTAAAAAAATTAAGTTGACCTTAAAATGACTTTTATTTGACCTTACCAAGGACAGCATAGGTTGTGAATGTATTTCCCCCTTGAAATGGAAAAAATTAATAGGAAATATTTTTCCTAAAATGTGCAGTTTTTGAGATATAAATGTATCTCAATTTAAATGGACCACCTGATCTATATTCATCGACAGTCAAAACTGCAGAATATGGAGCGCTGAAAATCCTCACATGTTTCAAGAATGACCATTACACGCACATAAAATTGATAAATGGTGTGCGATTTCCTGGCATTGTAAAATAGAGCCTGTATTCTTTGACAAATCTGTAGATGGTGTGGTTTATTGCAATGTTAGATTTAGAGGAATGAGAATGTTGGTTCCAGCAGTATAATGCAATGTGTCATACTGCTAATGAAATGCTGGATATGTTATGGGAATTTTTTGTCTATTGTTTGATATCAAAAGGGTTGTGGTCTCCAATATTCCCATATCTTACACCAGCAGACCTTTTCCTTTGGGGTATTTAAAAAGTGTAGTTTTTAAAAACAATCATCATACACTTGATGAACTGAAGGCTGACATTGAAAGTGGGATTACAAACATTACTGAGCAAACACTACGAAAAGTGGCTGAAAATGTTATGAAATGTGTACAAACCTGCATCGGTATCACAGGAAATCATTTTGAATATCTATTGCAAAGTTATTAAATGTAATTTAAATATTGTATAAGTATTTTATTAACATTAGTATTTTAATAATAAATTCATGTAATCAAACAAAGGGGTTGAGTCCTTTTTGAAATACCCGTTTTATAAATATATTTTATCTGCATATTTATATTTATTTCTATTATTTGCATTGTGACTTATTTGGGATCTGAATATTTTGTGTGTATATATATATATATATATATATATGAAAATATGAAAGTTATAGCTAGAAAACACTTTAAAAAATCTCAAAAAGTCAAAATGTATTATCACGTCTTGTCCATCCTGTTCAACAAAGATAGTAATGGAAACAGATTTAGCATATCTCTATAGAAACCACAGCAAAAAGAAAGCCAGCATGGGCTAAAAGTCAATTACTATTTGGATGAAACATAATGAAAAAATAAATGACTTATCTACAGAATTGTCAGGTTATTAGCAATTATTGAATGATCTTAAATAGTATTAAACACTATGACCATCAGTATTTCTACATTGCTCAAATAATTCAATGGTATTCAAACACAATCTACAATATTTTTTTGAGTGGGGTTCATGCTAATTGTACCATTTCATATAAGTATAAACCATTCATGATAGCAATCATAAACCTACATTTCTAGAATTGAAACCCTAAATGTTTCAGGACATATTTTGAAATAAGTTGAACAATTCAAGCTATGCTGAGGTACTAATTAATAGTCATTATATCAAACTCTATTAATGATAATTCAGTTACTAATATTCTATTCTGTAAACAGATTATTTTGATTACAATGTATTTCAATGAAATAGTATCTCTGACTTTCGATTCACTTGTATATATTTTCATAAAATCATGAAAAAATTGAAAGCAGATTTTCAGAAAATAAGAAAGGTAATTGGCAGGATAAATTGATAAATTATCCAACAACAAATGGATAAAGAAAAAATGACGACTCCTTGAAAGTGTTTTTAAAAAAATGTATAGGCTGTCACATTAAATAAATAAATTCTAACACAAAATAAATTGACTAAGAATAAAATACTACCTTATAAAAATCATTAAACATATACGAAGTAACTTCAATAAGCTTTCCTGGAATTAAAGAGCACTCTGAATCCAGGTTAGACATCAATTTTGTGGTAAGTCTTATTAGACTTGTAGCAACTGTTCCTAGAGTATCGTCAAATGGTGGGCTAATGTCATGATGATGATAAACACTCTGCCAATAACTTTCTTTGTTAGTAATATCTAGAAAAATATAAAGAATTATTAGATTATAATCTAAAAATTGAATTAAAGATAAATAATATAATGAATTGACAGACTAACTGTTAAATAATTTATTATATTTAATAGGTTAAGCTTTCATAAAGAAAATCCAGTAAAATTCAGCTAAAATCAGATAATTCAAACAGATATGGTACCAATCCTAGGACTTAAATCTATGAACAATTTTATGAATTTTATACCTCATCAAAACTACAAATCTGTGGATACCACAGTAACCACAGATTTGTAGTTCTTTAATGTATTAATTAATTAAATAGAATTAATTAAAATTAATTAAAGACATTAATTTTTAATGCCATAGCCTCAAAGAAAAATTAAATTTAGTTCATAATATGTTTGCAAATTTAATTTCTGTATAGTTTTAACTGAAGTAAATGGAAGTGAATAATAGAATTTTCAACTTATATAATTCATTTTGTGTAAATTATGAAAACAATTAAACTACAATAATTAATTAGTATTGGCTAGCATTAACTATATCTGAGGTTACTGTTTTTTTAAATGAGATTACCTGTCCAGGATAAGCTGATGTTTTAGGTGTACTTTTCAGTTCAGCTAATACATTTCAGCACATAAAAGTCATTCAAGCATCAGTTGAATCTGAATATTATATTTGTGAATTATCCTATTGGCTAATGACTTACAATGTATGAAATTAAGAAATACAAGGAACAACATATAATTTTCATAACATAGTCTCTAACTAAATGTTATTGAAAACTCATGAATAAGTCATTTTTTTAAACACTGACTCATGAAAATAAAAGTAAGTGAGCACAGTGTACAGTCGTGTGTGTGTGTATACAAAATACATGAAAAAATTCTTGCTTGCTTTCAATATTTGAATAGGTAAGAGTTTAAAAAACCTGAAATATTTTTCTGAAGAACTGGAAAGTTGGAAGAATATCTTGTCCAAAGAAACTTTTTTATAGAAAATTTCATTACCTATGTAATCTCAAGATCATATACAAGAATAATGGACTAATTAAAAAATAATTCATTCTTTATTAACAACTGCAAAGTGCAAAAATAATTGCTATAATGTGTACTGTATACAGTTAGTTTGTTAAAGAATATGATTTAAAAGGAATCATGTATACATTTTATATGATTTAGCATGGATAAGATTCAAAAACATGGATAAGTTCTATATAACTTGTATAACATGGATAAGTTCTAAACCCAGCCTTCATCTTTTTTTTAAGAAAATAGAGTATCTCATACAACTATAGAGTAAATTTTTAAGTTTTAACTTTTAATGACAATAAAAATATACAATACACAACATAAAAGAATATAAAAAAAACATTAAAAACAAAAAAGAATCATCTTACTTAATGGATAAGGACCATAGAGCCACTCCTCTAGCTGAAGTAGAACTGCTTGATTAATAATTGGTTCAAATTTTCTAGCAAAGAATAAAGGTCTAGTTTCAGTAGCCTGAAAATAGAAAAAAAATTACATAATCTTAAAGAAATAATGCTATAAGTTACATGAAAAATCCCCAACAGTCAGAAAATGGAAAATAAATATTTATTTATAAATGTAGGGCTTATAAAATATTAGTTCATCTTTAGGGTCAAATCATTAAAAATTTTATATAATTGTTTACTGATGTTCTCAGCATTTAAAATATTTCTTCTGATATCAAATCAATGCATTAATTTCAGAAACATATAAAAATCTGATTCCAACAAATTTCACTTGGATTCATATATTTGCAATAAATACGAGGGTTACTTTTTTTCAAGGTCTGATCGGTCACGAAATTAAAACCACAGTGAAAATAAAAAATTTTTTATTTGTAACAAGTACTTACATAGTTACGCTATTTTTCTACATAGTCGCCACTCCAATTTAGACATTTGTCGTAGCGTGGTACCAACTTTCCAATACCCTTGTCATAGAACGGAGCCGCCTGTGTTTTCAGTCATGTTTCTACGCTGTTCTGCAGCTCGATGTCTGTGCCAAAATGTTGTCCTCTTAGCCAGCGTTTCATGTGAGCAAAAAGGTGAAAATCGGATGGAGCCAAGTCCGGACTGTATGGTGGGTGATCAAACACTTCCCAACAAAAACGCTGCAGGAGCTTCTGTGTTTCAGCTACAGTGTGCGGCCGAGCATTGTCATGGAGAAAGACAATACCTGATGACAACATTCCTCTCCGCTTATTCTGAATTGCCCTTCGTAGACATTGAAGAGTCACGCAGTATGAGGCTGCAGTGATGGTCGTGCCACGTTCCATGAATTCCACCAAGAGAACTCCATTCCAGTCCCAGAACACAGTAACCTTCTCCAACTTTCTGTTGGAGAAGGTTCGCTTGAACTTCTTTGGTTTACTGGGAGAATGAGAATGCATCCACTGTTAGGATTCTTTCGAACTGGATCCATGTCTCGTCCCCTGCGACAATTTTGTTCAAAAAATCTTCTCCTTCATTGTGGTAGGCTGGAGAAACGTTAGGGCCTCCCTAACGTTGATAATGGACGCCTCGTCCATTATCATTGTTTTGCGATGGTCGGACAGCATCTTGGGAACCCATCTCGCACACAGTTTGCGGTACTGAAATCTCTCTCACTGTGGTGTAGAGAGCTGACCTTGAAATTTCAGGAAACGAATCACTAAATACAGAAATTATGAACCGATGATTTTCTTGAATTATCTCATCCACTCGCTCAACGAGATAATTGGTTGACACTCGCTTCCTTCCCTGACCGCCTGCATCATGAACATCTGTACGTCCTGCTTTAAAGTTCCTGCACCATTGTCGCACTTTGCTGTCACTCGTTGAAGTTTCACCATACACATTAATTATTTGTCAATGAATTTCAGCAGCATTACACCCCTCAGCCTGAAGAAATCTAATTACCGCATGCACTTCACACTTGGCGGGAGATGCTATTGTTGTAGACATGTTTACGTGCTAGCTGCATGTTCAAAACTAAATGAATTGGCGACGTGACTGAAGGCCATACTAAAGATGCTGCGTAACACATATGTGCAAAGGTTCATTCGATTTTTACGCAGGTTTTTATTTCGCGACCGATCGGACCTTGAAAAAAAATAGCCCTCTTACATATTTCTGAGTTCCGTTGAAATTACGAAACTTAATTTTCCTCTTTACAAATCATGTTAAAGTAAAATTATGATCATATTTTAACGAATCAAGATTCAAAATTTGTTATGTTGTTTAATTCTAACCGATGGAAAATATTGTAATTTTTTCATAACAAAAACAATTTGACCAATGAAGGTGACACTGACTTATGCATGCTGAAGCTTTCATTGCATCAGATGCTTTTAGATAAGAATATCAACTTGATTGTATCCATGCTTTACTTAAAAAAAAGTGTGAGATCTGGGAGCAAAGAACGTTGATAAAATTGATGCAGGAAAAAATAAGCAATACTTTTAAATAGCTGTTTATTTGTCAAAAAGTATTTAGTAGCCTTCTGTACCATATTCCTCAATGTGTTTTTTTTTACAAATTAATTTCTTCATCTAGCATTCACCCATTTAATCTTTCGTACTGAAGAAAAAACTCGTTTGGTATAGTAATAATAGTAAGTTAAAGTTTGTAATAAGAACAACCACTGGAGTGGTAAAATTCTAAGTTTATTCAATTTAACTATAAAAATATAAGTGCAACCCATAAATCTATAGCTTTTTATTATTTTATTATTTAAAAGTATATATTAAAAATTCAAACTGACCTAGGTCTTTACGTTTGAATTATGAAATTCTGTAGTACCAAAATAATTTAAAAATTTAATTAGCCATAATTTAATTAAATTAATAATCTAGATTTAATTATAAAAAATAAATAAAAATAGGTAAAATTGAAATCATTCAAACCTGTATTCTTGGCCAATCTTCTGGCTTAAAATTATTAGGGCTACAGCCACACCAGTCAACAATGTGTTTATACTGACACTTACATCCAAGTCTTCGTTTCCAGTTTGTAACATGAAGATTATTATCAGTGTATGTTTTGCAGAATTTTGAATTTCTCAGTGCTGTATGAAAGAATGACTGCAACATAAACAAAAAATATCTGAAGACATATATTATTTTTTAATTTATCCATGATTTAATGTTCCATAGAAAAAATCCAATCAGCTTAATTACACTCACTGAAATAGATAAAAGGGAATTTCTTAAGCATTTTTGTTGCTGTGTGCAGAATTATTTCTAATATATAGTTTTTAGTGTTTTTTATGCATGTTATTTAATTTAAGTAATATTTCTCTTTCGCAGGTGAATTTTTTATTGATTATTTTTTAAGAATTAAATTTTGTGATATAATAAATTCCAGTAGAAAATTCAGCTAATAAATGTGGATTTATGCTTGCTGGAAATACATTTGACCTAAAATTTTCAGTATTTTTACAGACCATACATCAACATTTTGTAAAATTTTTAATAATTATAAATATTATTATACTTTTATGTTTTCTACTCTGTGATGAAGCTGATAAATAAAAGCTCAGTTATAACTGTTTGGAGGCTTATCTAACATAAAGCAAGTAAATTTTTGGTAATCTGCATTATATTTGAAAATAAAAGTAATATTCATTATCTACATTTAAAAAGATCTAAAATATCACTCATTAATGACAGGGCAGAAAATTTTTAATTATTTATACAAAATCAGTAGTGGTATGGTGCACATTCAAAACAATTTTTATATCAGAACTTTTTTACTTTGAAATGGAGGGTGGGTCTTCCTTTTCACACTTTTTATATTATTATTATGATTGATGGGTTTTGTTTTTTAATACAAATCATTTCTGATATCAAGGAAATATTACTAGGCTCATGCAGGACGGGGATAGATTTGTTGAACTGGTGAGTGGCTTCTTGCTTTTTTTTTATTTGGGTTTTCGGGGCGAAAAATGCTTCGGTGTTATCATCGCCCAAACACGATGTTTGTGTTTTAAAAACTAAGTCAAAAAAATTCACAATTAAAAATTTTTTTAAAATGCCCAGAAAATAAAACGTGAAACACAAATACAAAAACAATAGAATAAAAAAATTAAAACAAAATGAAAACTTAAAACAAAATCAAAACAAACTAAAATATTAAAATAAAGATAAAACAAAAAACTTAAACTAAATGTTAAAACACAAAAACATATAACTACCACAAAAAAAATTGAAAAACAGTATTAAAAGATATGTAAAATATTAGCACCTCGGAGAAATAAAAACACCTGGTCTAAAACTACTTTATTATTGTTCAGTATTTGACAAAAATTCCTGGGCAATTTAAATTTACGATGCAAGGTTGCATTCCACAAGAATGTGGCGCACAGTCAAGCAGCAGTTGCATCACACGCATACTGGTGTGTTTACCGCTGACATCAGATACCTGTGAGTAATTCTCATATGTCCTAATCACAATCGGCAGAGGACCACTTCCTCACAACAAATTTTCCTGTATGAGGAGTCCCATGACTACACAGAACCTTTAATGTGTTGGCGTTTGGTATCTACCGTAGCCGTCCAGTTATCTTGCCACTTTGTGCTTTTTGCTGTCTAAGACATTCTGCCACCATACATTTTCCTTTTTACTGTACTATTAGCCATGCTAATAGTATTAGAACTACTGCTATGCATCTATGAGTTCTAAACTTTGCAAAGTAATATTTTTATTACCATATAGCAATATTTTTAAATGCTAGATATAAAAAATTAAAACCCTAAGTTTTATTTTTGGTTGAAAAGAAAAGAATAAATCTACAAGTTTATACTTATAATTATAGTTTTATAGGTACAATTAAAAATATAAAATGATTCTTGTTATAGGGTGCAAATTTTATTTTTTATTTTTTTATTTCTGCAATAGACATCCTGAATTTAAAAAATGCATTTTGATGGTTACATCATAGTCTTTATAATTAAGATATGTCATTTTTTATTATATATTTACAGAAAAAGAAAAGTCAACAAATAGCTTATTAACTTTTATATAATAAAAATAAATTAATAAAGAAACATATTTTCTTTATACACAAACACATACTAACAACTTACATTCTACCTATGTTTGGTGAAAAATAATAAAAACTGACAATACAATTTTGATACAATGATTAAAAATAAACAAGTACACAAAAATATAGTTTTCAATCTAATCCAAGATAATCTATAAACCAATCTAATATAAGAATTGCTACGCATTCGGAGACTATTTTATTACAGATAAAGTATATTCTAATTTTCTACACTAACATTTAGGAAAAAACCGTTAATTACTTGTAAGTTCCTATTTCTAAGAGCTTCAATATATTAATAAATATATATATTAAGACACTAAATTCTTGATTTAGTGGTCATTTCCTTTCAATAGTTAACTTATAAAAACTGCTACCTAAGAAGTCTGTATCTATGCTATTTGTACAGATAGAACAGGTATGATCCACCTTTGAACTTATTTTTTTAGCAGGTATCACCAGTTGGTGATAGATAGTTATTAATTTTTGTTACACTGTACGCCCAAACATAATCAATATAATGATAATAATATTTAGGATCAAAAAATTAAATGCAAAAACTTCTTAAGAAAGTGTAATATAAAAAATAAAATATTATTTGCTTCCACTCACCAGAGCAGTAGGTACAAAAACTATTTTAAGATCTTATCATTGCATAATTCAATAGGGCTGTTGTTAATTAAATTAAAAAAGTCTTTTAATTTTAATAAGAATGACCAAAATATAACATTAATTAAAAGTAACTTATGTAAGAAATATTTAAGGAAACACAAACAGTGCAAAAATATATATTTCTTATCTTACCTCTGCAGGTAAAAGTGTATATTTAAAAACTGTAACAAGACCAGAAAGTAATGAATCATTACGCCAGTTAGCAAGGAATGTAACAAATGGTCTTGAAAGTGCAACCCAATCAGAGCCACCATCCATAGCAATACCCCATGGTAAAACACGATCCCCTGCTCGCCACATATGAGCTTCACATTCAACAAATGTTTTATCTAATCCCTGTTTTTGTATGAATCTTTGTACCTCTCGACCATGAGATTTCACAAAATTTCGATTACGATTTGAAGATAGGAACTCGACTAGCTGAACATTAGACCTAGAAAAAAATTAATACAATATATAAATTTGTAGTAACTGACATAATTGTAATCAACCTGACATGATTTACAAGTCATTCCAGAAACATCCTATGCCATAGAAGGAATAAAATGGTTTCTTGCTACATTCTTTACTATGCTAAACAAATGTCTGCATATCAAGCTCACTAAATTGGTAGTAATATTTAGCTCTTCAAGTGACATCTTTACTCTGTTCATCACAGGGACTGACTGGGTGTACAGTGAATATTACTACTCTCAGAAAAGGCAATTCTGTTAGTGCCTCTAGTACTTTACATGCTTAACAACCCTGAGAAAGAATAGGGCAGATGGTGTAAAGGAACAAATAATGTACTTTGTTCTGTAGTGAAACAATTAGTTGTATGTATTACTTCAACTCAGTATGGGGAAAATAAATTTATAAATATAAATTTATTAATTTATACATACATTGTAAAAATAAAGTAACATAATATTGAGGCTTAACTCATTCAATTATAGAATTTGAAATGATTTAAATAAACAGCCAGTGTTCAATATATATGTACAACTTTTAAACAAATACATAAAAACAACAGTTTTACTATAAAACTAGCAATTTTCATCTACTATTACTCTCAAGAATTACTGGAACTATTTTAAATTATTCTAAGAGAGATAGGTATTTACACTTGCTATGACAGATTTGGAAATAAATATCAAAGTGTCTCTAACTGAACAAACCATGAGACCTTTTTTTTTAATAAGAAATATTTTTTTAGCCTTGTACATTGTTCATATTACACGTTGCATGTAACTGTAAAACACTGGACTAAATTGGACTGACTTACTGAAGAGTAAATAATTACTCCAATAAATTAATTTTTAAGACTCAGAAACCAAGGAAGACTAAATGGGCCTTTTAATACTTAAAATATCAAATTTTTTTAATTTAGATTTTGAAGATGAAAATTCAACTGTAACTATTAGATGAAGATGACATGGGAACTCTTTTTAACTAAAAGGGAATCTCATGGGAACTGACTTAAAAATTTAAAAAAAATTGTAGAATTTTTTACAATTTCTAATACTTCATCTATTTTTCAAGTTGTGGGTATTACCAAAAATGTTATATGAGGAACTGTCAAACAAGGTGGTTGTTACATGGGACTCAAATAGTTTTATTAAAAATTATGATTTTTTTTTAACAATAATAATCTAATACAGCATTCATAAAAAAAACAAAAAAAAAAAAAAACAATTTGATTCAAGTGGGTAAACTGGGACCTAAAAAGATTGTTTAGTAAGAATTTTAAATTTTTGTCTCAATTATACTTTTAATGCAGTATCATTTTTAAGATAAAAATGACATTTAATCACGGGGATCAAATAAGACCCAGATTTTTATACTGAAAATTTTTATAATTCTCGCAATTTTACTCTTCATATTGCATAATTAAATTGTTAATATTTAAAAAACCTATGGTGTATTTGAAATAAAAATCTGTTACAGGCAAACCAGGAAAATTATAGATTTTTTACCAGCTTTCTTCAACATGGTAGAAAACTCATCTCAAAAAAAAAAAATTGATAATTGGCTGGTAATGTATAATTAGCAATAAGAGTAAATAAATAATTTTAAAAAGTATGACACTTACTTAATAGGAAAATCTGATTCACTAAGATTAATAAGAAAATCCCAATTCCAATCAGACTTTTCCAACTCAGCCATCGCTTGCAATAACATTGTTAGAAGAGATGCTCCACCCCAAATTGTTGCATGTCGTTCTCTACATAACCGTACATTTGATAAATGTTCTAATGGCAGCAATTCTCTAAACATGTAGTCTTGTCTCTGAAAATATTAATTTTTTTTTATATGACATCCAAATAACATTTATTTATGATTAAACATTAAACATGAATTGTGATAAATAAAAAAGTATACCAGTGTGAGGATGAAAGAAATAATTCAGAATGTAGATATACTAAAATTAAATATCAGTAAATATGAAAACAACGATTCACTTAATAAATTCTAATTACAGTGCAATAGTGGTTTTAATACATTTTAATGATATTAATTAGGAATAAGGCTCATATGTACATAAAATAAAAATAAAAAAATATTAAGCTAATCAGCATTTTAATGTAAAGTATATAAAACTCACAGCATCCACGTGAATGAAGAAATAATGGTCTCTATGATACAATGCTTTTAACAATCTTTTCACTTGTCTGACAGCTCTACCGTTTAGTGTAAGCAGGAAGACAATTCGAACACCCGAACTGGTCGAAATGGTTTCTGCTTCATTAGGTGGCTGAGGTGTCAATTCTGAAAAATTTTAATTTTAAATTCATTAAACAGTGTTCAAATATTTGTTCCATAAGCGGCTGAATCTTCTAATAACTTCATAGAAGTAAACCACAAACCCATCATCAACAGCTTTGATATTATACAAATACAAAATTACCACCACATCTTAACACACTCAAACATTACAAAATACATAAAAAATATAACAAATAAACTTAGACATGTGAATTTAACATACTTTTCAATTTATTTTTTAGATATTCAGACTCATTAAATAAATAAATTTATTTTAAAATTAATTTAAATTATTCTTAAATGTTTATTTATGTTTTAAAGATAAATAAATAATGATTTTTAATGACATATTAGTCAAATTTGAACTGATTGAATTTTGTTCTTTAAGAAAATAGGCCTGTCTAGTTTAAATTACCATATTTATTCGAGTAACCCCTGCACTTTTTTTCTTGGAAATGGAGAGAAAAAATAAGGGTGCGGGACTTACTTTAAACACAGCCTTTAGCCAGGTTAATCTAAGTAAAAGTTTTCTTAGAACTACCTAAATTCAATCAAATAAATATAGTTACATTAGGCTTTCGTTTATCAGTACCGGATGCCGCTTATACAGAATACATCCCATCTGAATGTCCACACAAACACAATGTGTGCACATCGTTGTCTATGTAGAGACTAAAGAAATCATGCAGTACAGCCACTGCCATTACCTGTCGCCATTCTCTTGATTTTATTACTGTAAATCAAACTGAACTGGAAGTTCAAATTATCATTCAATACATAAACTGGACTATTTTTATGAGCTTTATAGATCTCATATTCCTTTACACAGATTTAAATACTAGATCATGGATACCAGTTTCTTTGGTGGTTGAGTTTCAATTAACCACACATCTCAGGAATAGTCGAACTGAGACTGTACAAGACTACACTTTATTTACACTCATACATATCATCCTCTGAAGTATTATCTGAACGGTAATTACCGGAGGCTAAACAGGAAAAAGAAAGAAAGAGCTCATATTTCTTGAGCGCATCCACAGCAATTAAAAATTATTTAATTATCTTTAAAACGCAAATAAAAATTTAAGAATAGATTTAAGTTAATTTCCACCTTTCTTACATATATGCAGCAGTACGAAGTTGGGTTTGAAATCACAGTACCTATGACTACAATCAATAACGTGGCGTGCATAATTAAATTTATTAGAAACAACATTGTGGTTATTAGGCACCATTTTTTGAGAGAATGGGTGGTGAGAATCAGGATGGAGTGTAGTAGCTGTTGTTTTTAAGCTTTCCATAAATTCTGTATTGTAACTTCTCCGATCAAGTTACTGTAAGGTCTAGAACATTTAACTTCCTGTTTGATTCCATTTCATGGGCGAGTTAAATTTTATTATTAATATAATTCATGTAGTTTATTAAATTCTATAATTACCAAATGGTCTCATTAAATATGACAAAAGTATCGTCCATGTAATGAAAGTAACTTATGATTATCACAAACTTCTTGTATGATCTATTTTCTTTATATAACAGGTGTTTATTTTGAAATTTGTTTAAATAAATATTCACTAGTAATCCTGACAGTGGTGATTCCATTGTTATTAGTACTTTCTCCTGGATGTAAAAATTGTTAGCAAATGTAAAATAGTTCTGAGTACAACCTCCAGTAACAATATAAATTGTTACTGGCCCAAATATTTTAGCTTCAACAAGGTGATTCCACAGGATCACTACGGTTTCTTTGATGGAAACATTAGTATAAAGGTTAACTATACCAAACGACGTGATCTTATAGGTGGTCTGTAATTTAATGTCTTTTACTCTATTAATAAAATCATTATGATTCTTTAAACTATGGTTACATTCAAGATCAATGCAATTCTTTATGATGGTTGTCAGGATTTTAACTGTTGTATTCTGGAGTTGTCATGATATTTATGAGGGGCAAATAGGTACTTCTTTTTTATGGAAGACCCATGAACCAGGGCATTTGAGCACTGACAGACTTTAATCTGTGTCTTGCAGTATCACTAAATAGGCAAGTGCAAATGTTGATGGCCTTATTCAGGACTTTTAACACATTCATTAGTGATATCTTTATGCAAAATTTTAATATTATTATCAATGTCAAACTTTATTTTATATTCATCCACATTTATTATATATTACTATATATATATATATATATATATAACTAGGGTATTATTTTTGTTGGCTTTGGTTATGATGGCATTGTTTTCATTGATTTTATTTTTTACTTGTTTTAAGATTTTTATTTCTTTTGTTAATTTATTATTCTGTTTACATTTTATTGATAGATAATATTAACTTGGTTTTTTAAGTACTTATTAAGTTTGTCATTAATTATAACATGTATATCATTTTGTAATCTAGGTTCAGGGTGTGACTTTGTAACTGCTTCTGCCTAACTATTACTTTAAAATTATTTATTCCTCTTTTGTTACGGAAGTTGTGATTTAAACCTTTTTTAAGAAGTTCCATTTCATTATTGCTCAATTTTATAGACATCAAAAGCTTATAGGTATAGGAATGGAAGAGGTCAAGAGGACGTTAAAAGATATGTTGACAATTAACATTATTAAGAATCTATTGTTTACTTTTAAGATCAAGTGCCTTATTATCTTGTTTATTGCATACACATTGTAGGAAATCATTAATGTTTGCACTGACATACTGTACTATGTTGTATATGATAAATGGATGAATATTAAGTAATTACAAATCGACATTGTGTAATGCTTTATTTAATTCGTTTTTTTTTTTAAGAATATAAGAATTTGATTTACGTTTTTATACAAACTGTTTATGCTTCTTCTTAATAATTCTTGCAACCTTCGATGTATTGTATTTAAATACCAAAACATAAATATTGTTTGGGGTAAACTTACATATAAAGTTTAACAAGAATTGTTTGTTAAATAAAATAATACCAAGTATACTATAATTAAAGTCAACAATTTAGTTGTGAAACATGTTAAAAGTAAGAAGATACCATATAGAAGGTTCACACATATATGGATATAAACTATTAAATTAATAATAATCATAACTGAAAATTGTTCTTGTCTTCAATAATCTTTAACAATTAAAATTATAATCAATTATTGTAAATTTTAACAATCCAAAATTATTAATGCTACATACAACCTAGAAAAGATTACGTATACAACTAATTTTGATTTTGCCAAAAATAAAAAAAAGTTCTTCGAATTTTATAACTTTTTAAAAAGTATAAGTTTATAACTTTGAAAAAACTATAAAAAAAAAAAAATAAAACAACTAACTTCAATAAATAAGAAGTTAGCCATTCACATTAGAAAGCAAGTTATTTCATTATTAATAAACTTAACAATACTTTGTGGTCATATACATCAAACAAAAATAAAACATAGTAAAAATCTGATTCATTACAATATCTTACAATGATGTGTACGTTATGATAAATATTTTTGTACATTGTTAATATGTTTATCTTAAATAAGATTACTTATGCTGCTATAATTGAAATTAGTCAATTACAATAGTAAAATGGAAGGTTTATAGCAGTAAATGAGTGTTGAAATTGGAGTGACTATTAACTACATTAGAACTGTTATAACAATTTTTACAAACTTACAATATTAATGGAAAAGAAGATGAGACACTTAAAGATTATCATAAAAATCAATTCTACCTACTTCCCGTGCACCAATAATATATGTAACATGTACTGCCAGTAGCTAATAAAACACAGTAGTATCTATGAAAAGACAGAGCACTTTTAAATAGCTCAATGAACATCTTTTTTTTGTTTGTTAAACATATAAAGCAATGCAATATAATTTTTTTCTTCAAACTTATATGGGCAATAAAACAGCACAGAAAGCTTAATTGTAGCAGTTTTATGCAATGATATTCTCATCTAACCTTTTTCCTTATTAATAATACACAGAACAAATTAAAACAAAATTTACAGTACATTTTTTATACCATCCAGTACAAAAAAGATAAATGTACTTCATAAATTGTTATTTACTCACTTGCTATTCCAGTTTCATAAACATTAATTGTATAATATCCACCACAGGCTTGGCGAGGATCTTCAGGGCACTTCATATTACACGATGAATCAGGGAGTCTTGATGTAGAGGCTGGTTCCTCATTACCACAGAAGCATTCAGTCCTTTAACATAATTAATTATAATGATTATAATTTAATATTTAAACACAAAATTATTCATGAAATATTACCAAAATTGTACACAATAATCTCTTCAACTTCCATTGCAGTAACTATGACCAAAAATGACCAACTAAAACAAGGTTTTTCTAACTCAAAAGATTTATTAATTGAAGATACATTTTTATTTTCTGATTGAAAAATTTGAAGTAAGAAAAGGCTACATGTATATCAAATGTGAATCCATTACAAGAAAGAAAAACTGATCTTTATGATAACATATATAACTGAAATGAATATTTCATAAAAAAAAAAAAAAACAAAAAAAAAACATGAGAACACAAAGCACGCATAAGTGCTTTGTGTTCTCACAAAGCAGAATTTCATATTATATAGAATAAAGAAAATCATTACTTTGATAATAATAAAATATACACAATAAACATACTGAAAACCAATGAAAGGTTTACCTTATCAAAAAGCTATTTTTGCTGGAGATAAAATAATAATCATTACAACTATGGAGTATATAAATTGTATAGCATGGAACTGTACAAAATTGTAGGAAACATGAGTCTGGGAATTCTAAGACAAATAAATACCTATAAAAATTACTCCCAAGGACCAAGAAAGTGTTTCAATTCCCAATCTGATGGTTGCGTCTCTAGTGACGTAGAGTCCAGCAAACAAGGACTACTTCCAACTGGAAGATAACATTAAACTACATCTCTTACAAATGGGGAGGGGAAGGATACATATATCTAGAAATATCTATGCATTAATTACGTTTGGATGAAAGAAAGATAATCTTTCTGATACTAGAAATTTATTATAGCAGGAGTGTGTGGTTAGTTTCAAGATTAGACAATAATGAACATTCTCCATGTCACTAATGATGCAATTATCAATTTTTTTTTAAATCATAAGTTATGGTTACAACTAATATTTTTTTGTAGATTTCTGTTACAATTATGGACACCTAATTGTTAATAAAACTTATTTAGAAGTTGACAACCAAGGTATAAGAATTGTCTCGTTTTAGGGGACTCCTGTCACACTTCAGTGATACTTTAATTAAATGGTGTACTGAAAGCAATATTATTGATATACAAAGTGTGATTGGAATGTTTTAAGGCCAGTGATGCACTGCTTAATAGAGGGGATAAGTTTACTCGTGAGTGTGTATGGGAAAGCATGTTTTGCCCTTGAAATGTCCTGAAAAGAACTCACGATATCATTGTTCAGAAGAGAGTGGCATCCTGGTGAGTGAAGATGTGTTTTCAGTTCTCAGTGGATTATTGATTTCACAAAATGGATAAAACAACAGAAGAAGTTTGTGTCAAATTTTGTTTGAATACTGGGAAATCAGCTTCAGAGACTTATGAACTCTTAAAAACAGGTTTCAGGTATAAATATCTGAGATGGTCAAATGTTTTTAACTGGTTCAGTGGATTAAAATTAGCTGCAAATCAGTCAAAAATGACCTTCCACTTCAAAAACCAATGAAAACATTGTGAAAGTGTGAACTTTCACACTTTGTGTGCTTTGACTATAGACTTACAATTAGGGAGATGACAGATGACTGAATTTAAGTTTCTACAATTCAATTCAGTCAATTTTAACTGAAATTTGAACATGTGTCAAGTGTCCTTGAAATTCATTCCAAAATTGTTGTCCCATGAACTGATTAACTGGGCAAAAAACTTACCCAGATCTGTTAGACTGGGTAATTACAAATGATGAATCATGGGTTTATGGGTATTACCCACAAACAAAAGTACAATCATCAAAGTGGAAGAGTCAAAGTTTGCCAGACTAAAAAAAAAGCATGACAAAGTTGGTTGAATGTGAAGACATTGTTGGTGGTTTTCTTTGATTCTATGGGTTTTGTGCATCATAAATTTGCACCTAGGGTGGAGACAGTAAACCGAATACTATAAATAAAATCCTTCAGTATTTGTGTAAACATGTGTGGAAGAAAAGGCCAGCACACTGATCAGACAAAAATTTGGTCCTCGACCATGACAATGTATTGGCTCGTTGTGTGTTCCTAATAATGTAATTTTTGGATAATTCCAAATTCGTGTGCTTCTGCACCACCCTATTCCTCTGATTTAGCCTCTACCAACTTTTACCTGTTTCCTAAATTGAAATCTTTGCTGAAAGGGAACTGATTTACTCAACTGAAAAAAATCTAGACAAATATGGAAAGGGTTCTTAACACCCTTAAGAAAGAACATTTCCAGGAAGGCTTCCAAAAGTGGAAGGAAATACAGTTGAAACTGGTGTGTTCAGTCAGAAAGGGATTACTTTGAAGAAGATCCATCAAAGTAGCCTGTGGGTACTGCCATTTTGAAATTACAAGCCCAGTCTTAAAACTTTCCAATCACAACTTGTATATAAGTAAGAGTATAATTTTTACCAATAAATAGAATAAATAATATACTATCAATAGGTTATCACCAATCAATAATTCTTAAATATAATATAATAATTAAAGTAAAATGAGAAATTAAACATACACAAATTGAACTCCAGCATAAGGGAATCCAGATTGAAGGCACAGATTTATACAGTGTTGAGGCGAATTGGTAGTTTTCAGGTTAGCATAATATCCTGATAAAAGACGAAATTTCTTCTCATCCTGAAAACATCCCAAGGATCTTCCTGCCTCATAACCTAGAAACAAATTCATTAAAAAATTGCACAATTATCAATAAAATTGAAAAATATTGAATGCAGTTATTTTTAATTAAACATTTTTCAATTACTGATTACATTTCATTGGGATCCACTAAACTGATTTCTAGAAATAAGTTTAAGTTAATTTAGAGCTACTAAAACAAAGTGCACATTTGGAGTATGTAAGTGAATAAGGAAATAATTATGCTTCATTAATTTCTATTTTTATATACTTTTATTTATTATAATTCTGGAGTTCTATGAAATAAAGGAATGGAACTGAATCTGTAAAGTGGGGAGATGAGAATAAATAAAAGTTATCAGTTTTAAAAACTATTAATAAGGAAAAAAAAATTTTAAACACTTTTTTAAAGTCACAAAATTCACTACAGTTTAGTCTTTCTTATATTATGCAATAAACAATAACCCAGTTAAAACATTTTTAAGTTTTAGTATTGTAACTTAAAACAAGAAATAGAAAATATATTTCTTAATATTTGTACCTTTTTTTACTTAGCTGCATCTTCAAAACTGACCAAGTTCTAAATATTTTTTTTCAACTACTAAACAAAGATGAGAATGAAGAATTAAAAAAAAAATCATTTCATAAAATTTAAAAACGTAATTTTTAAGAAAAAATCTGATGTGGATACCACATAAGGAAATCATGTGGTATACCTATTAAATTTCATATACACATTTTTTTTAAATGAAAAATACATAAAATTTTACTTCATTAATAACTTCTGATATTTTATCAAAAAAATTGTTTTTTATTCTTATAATTGATTATTATTATTTATCACAAACATTTTATTACAATCAGAGATTAATAATTATTAATAAATCAATATATTTAAATTAAAAAAAAGTTAAAAAAGAAGGAGATGAAGTCTGATTCGAACCGATGTGCCTTCCCCTAGAAAATCCAAATATTTCATTAATTAAAATTTTGTTCGGCTATAACTCCAGAACCAATGAAAATAAGTACCACTTATGATATATCATTGAAAAGCTCTCAATGAGGATTTATTACTGCTGTTAAGAAAAAGTCAGAAATACAAATTTTTTTGGATTTTTGGTTCAGTCGATGCAACCAAAAGGGGAGGTGCTCAAGTAGATATTACAACAGTCCTAAATTAAAAATTTCAACATCCCACGGCTAATCATTTTTGAGTTATGCGAGATACATACATACGTATAGACGTCACGCTGAAACTAGTCAAAATGGATTCAGGGATGGTCAAAATGGATATTTCCGTTGAAATCTGTAAACTGAAATTTTTTACAATCACAATACTTCTTTTACTTCGTACAAGGAAGTAAAAAGATCATCTTTTCAAATTTAAAATAAAGTTTGTAAATAAAAATTACAACACAACAATATGCTAAAATACTTTTCATACCTTGTAATTATTCATATAATCTGACAATTTCAATGTCACTAATGAAAAAATATCTGATTACACCTAAGACTGGCATACCACAGCCAATTGTTCTGAAATTCAACTATAATACATTTAAATATATTACAATATAATAATGTATTTCAATGTAATTTTTTCCCTACAGAAACAATCTTTTTTTAATATCATTTTTATGTAATGCTGATTAAATTTTAAATATTTAAATTTTGAAAATATGGTTACAATGCAATATCTGACATACAATAGTAGTATTCTCAATATATTTTAATATTTGTTTTCAGAGGTTAACATTACAGACAGTCTGTACTTATCAGTGGTACAGGACCCCTATTGAAATCCAATTGTTTTTTGGGATTTACTTGTTCTAGTAAATTTGCATAATTTATATATTATTTATGATATGAATTTAGAAGTATAAGATAATAATTATATATATTCTTTGTATGCAATTCGACATGATAAAACTTATATACGTATAAGTTATTGTACATAATTTTTATTTTTAACATTAATCAGATGAGGTTAGTGAGCATAGGTTATGTTTGATTAGATTATGCTGATTCTGTGTAATGACAAATCACGCACGTATATCAACATAACCTAACCACTTACACTTTCTAACCTCGTCTAATTAATGTTAAATATACAAATTATATATATTTACCTATTTAGGTGGCCAGTAGACATGAATTTCGTGTAAGAATGCCTTAAAAGTATCAGTGCCAGTTCAACAATATGTTGGTTCCACAAAAATCCACTAAATACGTTTCCAAATTGTGTCTTGCCATACCCTACGTTTCTCATTTAGCCACTTCACTGAGCCCCATAACTGCTCAATATTTTGTGTATGGGTTCTGTCCATAGATTTACAAAGTTGTATGTATGATTAACTGTATGACCTACTGCAGCAAGCTGTTACATGTTATAAGCTAGCCAGCAATCCGAATAAATTGTAGAAAATTGTATACAAATTGTACAAATAAAAAATAAAAAATTGTATTATAATATTATTTGTATTACACAAATTGTATAATAAAAAAAATATACAAACTGTATAAATTGTATACAGCAATTATATAAATTGTTGTTGTAGTCTTTGATCACCTTTATCAGTGTTTCAGTGTCTGGATTCTGCACTGTAACTATGAATGCCTCCTTCATTTCTCTACATATTCCCCCGAATACTCACATGGCCAACACTGTTCTTATGTTTAGTGAATAATGTCTCGTCTACCTTTACTATTTTACCACGACCGTCAATTTTTTTTACATTAAATTCTATCCATGGCTGATCTACATATTTCTCGACAATACACAGTTGACAATATAGTCCTCTGTAGTTTCATAACACATATTGAGATGTTGTTGGCACCATTTCAAACTGGTCATCTGTTCCATCCAACAATATAAGAAATATAATACTGTTAGGAATGGAAGGCGACTACCCTCGAACCATGTTACGACTCGTATGGATATTTTTTTACAACAATTTTTAGTTATGCACCTCAGTATGTGTATGGTTCAAAATAAAGTTACACTTATTTGGTTTTCACATAATTTCACTCCCGGTAATAGGCTTTGTGCTTGGAAAAATTACACTGCTTACTGCTCAGAATTCGGTAATTCACAAATTTTCATTTTATATTTTTATACAGCACTACATGCAAAGATAAACTGAATGTACAGCACACTATAAAATGATACACGAAATCAATTACTCTAGAAATAAATGTATATTGATATCGTTATTAGGAAACTTTTATCGTGTCGAGTTATGTACTAAAGTTATAATTAATTATCTTATACTTCTTAATTTATATCATAAATAATAAACTAATAGATAGATGATGCAAATTTACTAGAACAAGTAAAATGCAAAAAACAATTGGAGTAGGGGTCCTGTATAACGGCCAAATACCAGATAATCTATATGTAAAAAGTATTACAATTCAAGCAAATCATATTTTATATCATTCCTATCTAAATAAGTTAATTAGCAGATAATAATAAGTTAATTTAGCAGATAATATCATAATTTACATCTCCATTATGAACTAGAAAACTGAAACTGTCCATCGCCTTTACCAAGTAATCCTTCCAGCTGACTCTTTGTAACTCTTTTCAAGTTGTAACTCTTTTTTAGGGAGAAAATAATTATAAAAAATTTCCTCTTCAAAAAATTATTCAAATTATCTATTTTTGAATTAATATCACGTCCAATTATAGTGAGTATAATTACAAACAATGTCATTTAACTCCTCCTTAAAAGCATTCATAATAAACTTTGCTTTCAGATTAGGGTGCAAATAAGTGACATATTCTACAAAGAGATCAATATCAGTATTTACACACACTGAAACCAAAAATGAGCATCATTCACTGTACATTCTCTATCTCTAAAGGTAGACTTAATTAAAAATATAATTCCTCCCCTCACATGCTCTTAGAAAATTTCTTTACAGCTTTACTTAGAAATATATAATAATCCTACCTCATTAGAGATATATAAATACTATCAGGAAAAATTCAAGTTTCCCATAAACAACATTTTTAATCATTATACATCGACCTTAAGCAAATTAAATATAATATTATTATCCCATTTAAATTATAAAAACAAACACGTAATTTACTTAACTTGCTTTTCTAGGATATTGGGTTTTAATTCTGAACTGAGATGGTGGTTTGAGCTGAAGAATGTGCATTTTTCACTTTCTTCATCCTTGGAGCAGTTAAAGTCCTGATGTAGTCACATTGAGGAAGAGTATCTTTCTCATCATACTCTGCATTATTTTACAGGAAAAGTTATACTTTTGAATGCTACCACTTCTTCAAGAGATTTTTACATTTTATGGCCATGATCGGAGATGCCTCAGAAGCTCAGTGAGATCACAGAAACTCAAAATTTTACATTATTAATTGTGTAAATTTAATCTAACTGGAACACTGGAATCATTTCATCTCCTTCAAGAAATTAAATTTAAATGGAGTAATCAGTTATAAAAATTAATGAATCAGTATCTAAATTAAGTAAACTAATGTATTTTTTCTTGAGAAATTTGTTTTTGTGACCATCTACGAGAGATTTTAAAACAGGAAGAGGGACTTATTACCTGATTTTTGCTTAATTTGGTAGGTAGTGAACTTATCTGGATGAAATTCAAAGTTAAGAGACCAACAAATAACTTGAACAATATAAGTACTGAGAGTTTGACACTCAGTAATGTTACCACTTGCTATTTTTACTATGTTAAATTGAAAACCTTGCTAATACACTTGTAGCAAAAGCTTCAAGAGAAGAAATCTTGTTTTGCATTCTAATGTTTTACCCCTATACAGTTTTATTTCCCTTAATAAGTTAAGAGAAATAAGAAATAAAGAGAAATAGTTTTAATATTGCCTTTATAAGTTAATAAGGGATATATCACTGCAAAAAAAAACATCAATTTTAGTTAAAAGAAGCTTGACTAGGTTACCATACACCAACTGCCCACCACTGTACATCAGTGATCAAGGCCATCTCCACACTGTGACATGTTAATATTAATTCACTTTTAACTGTAATAAACAACTTGGGTTTTTAAAATACTCTGCAGTGAAAAAAGAATTACAAAAAATATTACAAAAGCATTTTAATCATTACAACAAAATGCATAAAATATTATAGTAGAACTATTAAAATTACTGAAAAACAAAGAGCACAAACAAACTTGAACTTGTAAATGTAAACTTAAATATAACAAAAAAAATAATAAACTTAAGTATACAAAAAACTGATTAAATAAAAATTATTTTAAATGTAAAGGAAATATAATTATTTTCAGTATACAAGTAGTTTGAAATAAATTATAGAAAAGGTAATTGTGATTAAACGGTCATTAAGATTTTTAATACCAGGAAGTTATTATACTTTCTTCAAGGTACAACTATTCAATTGTACCATGGAAAAAAATCAGTGTTGGCTTAAGAAAATTGTGTAGGCAGGTAAGATGTAGCGCGAACAGTTGATTGAAATTTTTCTAATGTTTGTTTTCATTAATTTCACTCTTTCAATTCAGCAACAATTCCAACTCTACTGATCACTTTTTGAGAAATTGTTAACTATTGATCACTTTTGTGAAAAAAATCTGTTTACCACTGTTAAAAAAAATCATTTTTATATAATTACTGGAGTAGTAAATATAATAGAATAAGTCACTAATATCAAAATTACTACCAACTGATCAGAAATTTGATGATTAATAATATAAACTACATCATAAAATTATTTTCTAATACAGTAAAAGAGAGAAAAATCTAAGTCTAAATGTAAGTAATGCATTTCTAGACATCTAAATAATAGCTTTTCATAAAATTATGTAAAACAGAAGCTAATTTGGTTGTACACTTAAAAAAAATTCAAGTAAAGTTTAAAAATTATAACTGCTCAAATTTGGAAACTTCTTTTCATTAATCAGGTTTTAGATAATTTCAAATTAATTTAAATATTTATTTTAATCATATATTGATAATAGTAGACTGATTATAGTACAAATTAAAACAAAAATAAACACCCTACAAATTAAAATAAACTTATATTTTTCTTATAACCAATGAAATATATAATAAAACATAATATGGGAGCCTAATCTGAATTTTTTATGAGTTTATATTTTTTTAATTTGTTTAAAATAAGTAAAATAACAGTTCAATATTTAAATTTCTACTACAATATGATTAATCTACGATTACACAAATAAAAATAAAATCTTGCATAGATTACCCGCAGCAGGACATGAATGTTTCAGTTGAGTAGGGTACAGCTGTTGATGCTGTATAAGGCACGTCACATTTGCTAGAAGCTGTTTACAATGCTGTGTTTTTGCTCTATGTATGGCTGAGATAGCCTCTTTACCAGTTATTTCGCATAACGGTACAAAATCTAATTCTTCTACACGTAAAACTGTTGTTTTATTAACTTGTAACCTATAATAAACAGAAAAAGTAAAGATAAATTATACTTAAAATACAATTTATTATACTTTATTAATACCTATTATACTTTAAATAGTGGAATGGTAGATACAAAAATATCTGTAGATACAGATGGTGCAACTACAAACGAGAAAGAAAAAGCTGAACCTGTACGGTTTTCTTTCAAAAATCTATTGGTCCTGCTGTGTTGAGGTCCTCTATTGGTCCTTTCGTGTTGCAAACACAAAAAAAAAGCTTAGTTAAGGGTGGGAGTAATGGGAAAATCAATCTGGAATCTGGAAATGTAAAAACAGAAAAACAATTTGGGATTATAGATTACCTGAAAATATCAACATTTTTCATCTAAGATGAATAAGGGTAATGAGATACTGGAAGTAATTAAAATGAGATAAATAAATGTAACTGCCATTTCAGAAACAAAGTTAAAACTTGTTTCTATATAGATTTTTTATATAACTTTATGTTAAAAAAAAGAAGAAATCAGGTTTTAAAGCTATTTAATATCCCTTAACTTTAACATGACTCTTACATTTTATTTTTAATTCATTACTGTAAGAGTAATTCTTAGTCTTTCTCTATTAATATGAGCACCTTTAATCATGCAGCACACGACATCCAACCAATGGGAGAGTCCATCCCGTACTTTAACCACCTGTCTGGAGTAATGGAAGCGACAGCTGCTTCAATCCTATACTTCAAATCAGGTACACAGGCTGTAAGTAGTGGAGACACATACAAAAGAAGATCCTTTATAAAATCTCAAAGGAAAAAGTTCACATGGCGTGAGCCATGGATTGGGTGACCTTGGAGGCCACTGCAAAGATGCTCCATCATCAGTTCCATGCCGACTGATCCAGCGGTAGGAGGAAAACTTTATTCAACCAATCCTATACAGTTATGCCAGTGAAGAGTGCACCATCTTCTTGCCAAATAGAATTCTCTGGTCCATTTTACAGTTGAGGAAAGAGCCATTTATGCAACATATAAATAAACAACTCCTGTACGGTTCAGTAAAAAAGAACAGATCATAAACTTACTGTGATATTGCATGGAAAATATTTAATTCTGGACTACCTTTTGCATTACAAAAGTTTATGGAAATTTTTGAATCCCACATGTGGATGTTATATGTGTTAATTTTTCCGCTAAGACAAAATGTTAACCACTTGTTAAACGCAATATGATCAAAAAAGTTGTAATATTCACACTGCAACATTTTGATTGTAAAATTGTGATTCACAGCATAACTGGTAGGCTTCAAAGTCTGAAAGAGCTGTAAATGGCATTGATACAAAGCACTTGTTTCCTTAAAAAATTCCACACTGTAATCACTGAAATTGCTAGTTCACATAGAGGTAATAACAGGATAGGATGAGATAGAGAAACTTATGTCTAGTAGATCTGGACATAAACATTCAGCAAATATACTACTTTCTGGTCCATATAAAATAAATACTCAATGAAATAACAAGCAAAACAGTTAAACAAAGGGTTATTTTTACACAGCATTTAAATGGCTAATTATCACAACATAAGTAAGCAGTCTTAATTTCATCAGACGTTATATTTAAAATTTCCTCTTAAAATTTAGTCTTCTTTCACGAAACGATAAAAAGAAACCAATCTTTAAAAATTTCAAATCAATCGTGCACTGGATTATGGTGTAATGTAAAAGGGAAGTTAATTTATAATCACTTTTATAACACGTGGCTGCCATGCTTTTGTGACTATAATTCTATAACTTGTGGCTTTCATTAGAATTTGGGTGTAATAATGCAGTCACTTTATTTTAAATTCCCCTATAATCAATGATATGTTTAAATATCTGAGCAATTTCCAAAAGAAACCAAACTCATCAGTTTTGTACAAGTGACGAAAGGTTACTAGAGTTAACAATCTCATTAATTTTTCCTGAAAAATAATTATAATAAGACTATAATTTCAAAATTGTCATACAATTTTTTTTGAACATCCATGTTCCTTGAACCACATCATAACATTAAACAATACAAACACTGTAATCTTTTGCACATTTTAAAATTAATATACCTTTTATTATATTAAATATTGGAAGCCTATCCATATGCTTCTGTTAACACACCACTATTCATTTGACCATTTTCTATATTTTTTTGACAGCAATTCCCCTTTCAATGTCAAGTTTTAAAAATCCAGATATTTTTCCTAATATGATTAACTATCAGTTTTTCTACCTGGTACTCAATCAAAATATTTCTAATCAAAGCACCTTATTTCAATTTTTTTGATTATGATTATTTGAATTTTCTCACCTAAACTAAGAACTAAATCCAAAATAAGAACTATGTCGGTCATTTTGCTTTTAAATTTCATTGAAAATAATAAAAATTAACAACGCACACAACTAAAAATAAAAACATTAAATGTAAATCCCCTTTTTCTGTTTAGTCTCCGGAAACACCTTAAGGTATTACTTCAGAGGATGAATAATATGTATGAATGTTAACATAAAATGTAACTAATAGCATATAAATAAACATGTAATTAACAGCATTAAAAAATTAGTAATATAAGATTTCTCACTAGTGTTACTATTACTTCCCTTTCATTTCATACTGATGACTGGTTGCTCTGATCTAATAATAAATCTTTGCAAAATTGCAGACACACAAAGACTGAATCAGAATGGAGACTGGTTTAATTAGCAAGAGTGGGAAAATAGGGATTTAGTGTACTATATAGGGTTTCTTTTGAAATAACATTCTTTCTTTACTATCAAAATTATTTACATTATAGATTATTAAAATTATTATTAATTTAGGTACTTATCTAGAAATAAAATTATTATATTAATAATTACTTTGTTTTGGGGATCAACTCCCTTGCATCATGCTTTGGTTTACTGGGCTGCATTTGACCTCCAGAATCAGTTTTGTCAGGTGGCACCTTGACTCTGTTATAAACAGAATTACTGTTGCCAGGACCTTCATCTTCTTCATCATCCAATAATAAATAACTATCTCTAAATCTACGAGATGACTCAACACTCTGCCTGTCATCTAGCACCTGAAAAATAAAATTGAAATACATTTCACTTTTACTCCTAATTAATAATAAAAATTAAAACAAATCAATAGATTCTTAAGGCACTAACATAACTTATGGTAGATTTATAAACTCGATTTTATTCTGAATGTTTATTACAGTGGGTTTCTATATTTTATCAAATTACTGCCAACAAACTCCTACCACAACTTTAGTAGCATATATAAAGCAAAACAATAAATATTAGATCATATGCAATTACGTAACAATATCTCAATTCATTCAGTCACTGCTATTTTTTGTATTATTTACAAGCAGAAGTTTTCAGTACAACATTTACATCACTTTGTAAAAGTAAAGTTTCTTAAACTACTGAGTTAATTTTCATATGTTATGTATACATATCTGCATGTATATATGCTGTCTATATTAAACTTTTCCTATATTATACCTACTTTATGTAGTTTAAGCATAATTATTAAACCATAATAATAATAATTATTATTATTGTTATTTTTTAATGTTAAAAACACAGATATGCCTGCTTTTGAGAAGGAATTAATTCCATTTGTTTACTTTTTCATTTCAAACTTGATTGTAAATTCACGTCATAATCTATTCATTAATAGGAATTTCTGAAATGTATTCTTTTCAGATTATTAGTTCAGTGTAGTATAATAAATACTCTTTAGCATCCATAGGTCACTTCCCAATCAATTTCCTTTTTTTTTTGTTTTTTATTAACATAAAAATAAATCCAATTTTTATGTTACAAATATTGTTCTAGATTTTTTATTATCAGAATATTAGGTCTTCAAAATAAAAAACTATCTTATGCATAACTATTTTACTAACTGAAACATAACTGTTAAACATACAAAAGTTAAAATTATATCAAAAGAGGGATAAATCCATGGAGAAGTAATAAATCTACACTGAATGCATTTAGGAGAATGCCATTGAATACAGCTTATGAACTGCATTTATTATCTCCAGAGATATACATAATTATAAATTTGTGCATCCAAGAATCAGAGCTATGATTATTTTCACTGATATGAAGTACTTATGTATACGACAGGACAACATCTATAGTATTCATCTAACAATCATTATATTAAAAAGAAATTTAACTGTATCAGTAATTCCTTCTCCCATTTTAAGTTGTTTCTATCCAAAATTTTGACTAGAACTTCATGTGACCTTTCTGTTTTACTTTTTCATGTTAGTCTGAAAAATATTGCTGATTTCTTAAGCTTGTACTTACTGATTAATAGTTAGCTAAGTACAAAGATGTGTATTGTTATCTTTTGTTTACTTAGTTTAATATTACGATTAAAACATTAAACACACTTTCAACATATATTCATCAGTTCTGTATAAATTATTTAGAAATTAAGTTTATATTTTTATATAAACAATAACCAATTGTCCAGTTTTAAATAAAATTAGGTGTCCAAATAACAACATCCTACAAATATGCTGGTCTTTGTATAATTTGATAATTTTTTTGGCATTTATTAAAATGACGTTAGTTCTTAATTATCTTATACAAAAAAAAATCTTAAATAATTTGCATAGCTGAAATAATGCTTTCAAGTTACATTGTTAAAAAGCAAAAATTATTTCCACAGCTACAACACCAAATCAGGGTTATAATGCAGCTAATATGAGTTATCTAAAATTAATAACAATTATGAATGAAATTAATTAATCTTATCAGTTATACTGATAGTTATGGTAAATTTATGAATTAAAAACTTAACAGAATGGTTAATGGCATAGTTCCCTTTGATTCTATGATTGTATTTATAAAATTAGTAAATCTGAACTGCCTACACTCAGAAAGCAATTTAGGTTTCATCAACTCCCCTGTATGCAGAAACATTATAAAACACCATAAAAATACCAAAGTAATATAATATAAAATCATTGTGCAGTTATCCAATAAACCAAGTGTCAAAACTATAACTAGTTAACAGTATCAAACAGTAACAAAATTGATGTTGGTAAAATATAAAAAAAAAAACACATAAATAACATTTACAACAATAAGTATAAAACGATTTTTTTACTAGTCTACATTTAAATGCTAAATAAACACAACTATAGAGTAATAACACTTAATATATCTAACAAAATAACAAATGCTAAAATAACAACTACTAACCTCAAAGTTTAGTTTCCCCTTTCCGGAAAGGTGATACTCTTGTGCGTGTTTTTCAACTTCTGAGCTAATATTTAAAAATACATATGCAAGGAAGACTTGTATAATTAAAATAACACAACCGGCAACACAAAAACACCGATATCTACGAATCCATCTAGTATCAAGAGCTCTTGAAGAAGCCATAACCACATTTTGTCATTTAAAAACAATGCTACCAACAGAAAAATGATTTTAATTAATTGCTCGGAAGACTGCCATTTAACCTCAGAGATATCTACTGACCTCCTATTATTTATTGCATTATTTTTTTCCTTAAACTATAAACATAGATTATATGCATTAGAATTCTTTTAATGATAAATAAATAAATAAAATGAAGTGATTAGTTAATATCATTAGTGAACAAATGATTAATAAACGCTTAAAATTTAAGCACTTACACAATAGCTGCAGCGATAACGAAGAGCGCTTAACGCGCTAAGTTATAAAATGGTTAAACTAGCAACCTGTCCAGCTTAGAAGTAAATTCTCGCGTATTTCATAGTATTTGTGATACTGGCGTATTGCGATAGAAAAATTCTGATTTGAAACCCACATGACTTGCTTGTACACCTATTAAATTGCATATATACATTTTTAAAATTACATAAATTTTTATTTCACTAATAACTTATGATTTTTTCATATTTTTTTTATTGTAAATTTTTTTACAGTCAGAGATTAATAATTAATTAATAAATCAATATATTAATTTTAAACAAAAAATTCATTAAAAGGAGTTTTCATTAAAAACTTCATATTTCAGAGAAACTGGCACTGATTAAGGGGACACCATTAAAATTACTAACACAGAATACTATGGTAGTAATTTATGCATGAAGGCTGTAAAACACTGGAATGTAAGAATGTTTTATGTCATAGAATTCAATAATTTATATTTTTCTGTTTGCTGTATACATTAATGATTTATTGTCAATAGGTATCATGTTGTACAATTCAACATCAATGATATTGTAATTAATTATAAAAATTACTGCGTAAACTGTTTTTGCTCAGATATTTAATTTTAAGTGTGGTGATGTTAATTACTATTATTTTGCTTACTCCCAGACTAACTGTTTCAGTATGGGGTAGGTTTTTGTTTAAATCTCATGATTTTTTTCTTATAGCAAAAGAAGATTCTGAATATCACTGAAGGCCCAATACTATTAAGCAGCCCTTTAAGGTTTATATGTTGAAAATAGTTATTTTTGTAAAACTTGTAATATGGCGTTAAACTTCTTTTGTTTTTAAGTACTAGTTAATTTTATATTATTTTTTTTAAAGCTGAAATTGTGTTCATGTTATATAGTAACAAATGGAATCTGCATCCTTCATTAGAACAAACATACTTTCATAATAATTAATTTTTTAAGTTAAATTCTCACTTGTTCTTACCTATCTAGAAGGCTGTACTTCTTGCATTTCACTATCAGTGGAATGAAATTTATGACACTTACTTTTTAAATAAGTTCAATAAATGGTAGGATTCTAATTGACCATACATTTTTGTTTATACATTCAAATCTTATTCATCATCAAATGGATTGCTTTTTATTTAAATTTTTTTTTTAATTTTCTGATAACTTCCTCCGCTTATTTGGTGGAGGAAGTCCTCTGATTTAACAAAAAATTATATTATTATATAAACAATTTAAAGATATTTTTCATCCTTTTGTTATCATTATTGCTTAAGTGTTGTTGCACCATGATATATAGCTTGATGTTGTGATATACAAAATATGTTCATGCTCAAACTCAAGAAGAAAATAAGCTAGAAAACTTATTGTACAAAATAATATATCTTGTGTTCCAGAAAATCTTTGCCTCATGCTAGAAATCAGTGTACCATTTCTTATCTCAGTCATCTCTCACTTTTGTGTTTCTTGCAAATGTCTTTTTTCAGGTGGTAACATTTTCTTCAGCCTAACCAGATTATTTCATAATTAAATTCTCTACAAATTTTATTTATTTACAGGCAATTTAATTTACTGTAGGTCAAACCTAACAAAACTGTATTCTGTGACAATATTTTTTTTTTACAATAATTTTTTAAAAATTACGAGATAGTCAATCTGTTTTATTAAATTTTTCAGAAACTATCAAATTTACATTTCAAGAATTTCAATGTTGCTTCATTTTACCTTCGGAGTTGAAATCAGGGTGGGATATTTTGCAACCTGTAACTTGAAATTTAAGCATTTTCGAAACCATGTTTATACAAACTATTTTCTTCATTTTCATTTTATAGAATATATTCTGAACTTCTTTCTGGTCCTTTGTGAGGACCACAATTATATATATTTATATTATATTTTACGCATCTATAAAATGGCTTTGAGAAAATAAAGTTTCTTAGTATTTTAATTAAAAAACAAAACAAGGTTTTTTATACTTTAAATGAACTTTATTGAACTAAATACATGCTGTTTTGATTGATTAAATTTTGCCATTTTTGAGGTAAAACCATAATCCTGTCACTGCAGAACTTATGTTTTCTGGATGAAAAATTGGGTTGATTACCACAGCCCTCTTTTGAAGCCTATTTTATACCATTAAGAGAGTGCTGTAGAGTCTGAAACAGATTATAGTCTGATGATGTAAGTTCAGCACTATACAGTGTTAGCATCAAAACTTCTCAGCCAAGCTCTCTTAATACTCAATGGGTCACCAAAGATGTGTGGGGTTATAGCATTGTTATGATGAAAGATGACACCTTTCCTGTTAATCAATTCTGATTGCTTTAGCTCAGAATTTATGCTTGAAACAATTTTTTCAGTTGTTAACAGTAGAATTTAGAATCAATTGTTTGCCAGTGGGGCAGCAGATCATAGTGAACAATTCATTTCCAATCCCATAGCATCACTTTTCTTGGAGCCAATCCCTGACTTTGCTGCTGTTTGCAGAGCTTCACCTTGTTTAAACCATGAAGCTTTCTGTACATTTTTGTAGCATGTGATCCATTTTTGCTCCTTAATGAACCATTTCAAAAATTACTTGATTTTGTTCTATTTTAGCAACAATTTGGAGATGGAAATTTGATCTGCTTAATTTTCATTGTTAAATCATATGGCATCCAAATGAAGCTTTTTTGTAACCAGTCTTCTTCAAATAATTTTGTTGTAAATGTTTAGTTCATTGCTGATATCACAAATTTTTTTCCACGCTTTCGTCTTTCTTAGTCACTGGTTGACTAGAGCAAAGTGCATCACCGCTATAAAAAATGTCCAGATTGAAATGTATGAACCATTTACACCACATATATTACGTCAATAAACATCACAAATTTTTTTAACAGCCTGAGTCACATTCTTCCTGTCAGAATATGTCAGATTTGTTCTTTATTTTCAATCATTTTCATGATGCAATTACTTTTAAATAAATAAACTAAAGTAATTCTTCTAAAAATACTCAGTCATACATCATTTTCAATAGTACACAAGTATTAACAAATTTGTGTGTATGTGTTAATAATACATTAAAAAACCAGACCGAATAATAAAGCAGTTTTTACTTATATAGTGGTATTTATTCTAATCAGAATAACTTGAAAAATATTATCATGTACATATTTAAAAATGTATGTAAAAATACAGTTTACTATCATGAATACAGGGTAGGTTCAGATTATTAAGAGCTATTCCTGATCACATTAAGCAGAATTACTTTTGTGATTTAGAAAACTTGGCCAAGGAAGTAGGTAAGCAAATAATATTTTTATTCTTATAATAAGATTACTGATTATTTAGTTCTAAAATGTATATATTATTTTGTACTAGTAATACTGTACTATGTTTATAATTAATAAGATTTCATATTAGTTAATAGCTGATTTTATCCTTATTTATAAATGACTTGTACATTAAATCAGATAATGAATATTTGTTTTGTTTGGTCTGTTTGTATACATTTTGTTAAAGTATGTGAGTTATCAGTAACGTTATTCATTCAACAGATAAAAAGAGTTTACATTATACAATACTTGTGTTATATACTATTACCAAATTTATACTACTATGTAAAAAGCCAATGAATCTTTTGTTTAGTTTGGTTTGTTTGTCCAATGTAAGCTCCTGAGATTTCATTATAGATTTTGATCTATAAAATAAATCTGAAATGTCTCCTTCGCTGTTTAAAACTTACTTCTTCCCATGTTGAATAAGTGACAAATTAATTGATTGCATCATCCTGTTGACCCTCTTCTTCCAGGTCAGTGAAACAACAAAATTGTCAAATTTCAGACCTCTTTTCACATTAGCTAACACAGATCCCATTCAATTTTAACAAAAATTGAAATTCCATCATAAAATTTATTTTTTAATTGTTCCTACTTTCAAGGATAATTAATGGTATTAAAGAGATTCAATTTCAAGAGCCCACAGGACTCCATCAATTCAAAAACACAAATATTACAATGTTTTGTATTTTTTTTTCTTTTATAAGTATGTTCTACTTTGCGGATGGGCCAATAAAAAACTCATTCCACAAATATTTGAGTATCTTCCCTGTACTTCCAAAGACTATAGAAAATTTGGCCAAAAAAGTTTACAAAAATTGAATATTGTAATACCTAAACTGCAGTAATTATGCTGCCTAGATATAAAATTAAATAAGTTCTGTTAAGGTTAAGTATTTTATACAGTAATTGTAATAAGTTAGTACCACTATAATAATCTTTTGAATCTACATGAGGTCAGATTCTGCAGCTGTTCATTGTTAAAAAATACGTGATTCATCTAAGCTTCAGAAATTGTTACAAAAACCCTGAAACAACAGAGAATCACATAATATGCACTTCTCTTAATAAAAAAGTCATTCGACTTGAACAGCAATTAACAAAACTATTGTCACTTATAACCAATAGAGGGTTAATAAATAAATATTATCTTATTGCAATACTATATGAGTATTCTATTACATTATGAGTGATTTTATCACTCACAAAGTAATACAATACAATACGTAATTTGAAAGTAACAAGTAAAAAAATATACCTGTTATATAAGGTAAAAAAACAATCAGTAATTATGAAAATAAGGAGCTAGTATAAAAAAAATCAATGGTATAAAATTGAGCAAAGGAGAAAAGTGACACATGAGTAATGAAAGGAAAAAAAATTACAAGAAAGTTCACATTTTTTTAGTGTAGTTCCTGCAGCGATTACTGCTTTCCATATCCCAAATGTCTGATTATCAAACTATTCTCCTTCCTGGAGTTGCCTATCCTGGACATCACTTTCAACCTCTTTATTCTATATCATCTGATCAACCTCTTTTTTTCTAATTGGCCTCTTTTTCTTTTAAAGCCATCTTTAAAGCAACCAACCATTACTAATTCCTTCAGCTTATCTTCCAATATTCAGCAACACACATAAAAACTGACTTCACAAGAAATTGTCTTTTAACATTTATTCAAATTTTCTTATACAAAGTAAGGAGTTAGGTTTAATTTATGAATGTTTTGTTGTGAACCGTTTTATGCAAGATGCTTGTTTTACATAATCTATGTTGTTGACTAAATAGTCATATTAAATATTTTTGCAACTCCAGTAAAATTTTTTTTCTTAAAATATTCCACTCTATCCCTCTCTCCTATACTACCTAACACTTTTTCTGAACCGTAAAGGAAGTCATAATTATCATTTGCAAGATGCACTTGAACATCAGAATAAAATCATAATATACAAAAAATACTAGTCAATATTTATTCCCATCTGTACGCATTTTCTAATCCAATTATATACTGATAAACATAATTTTTGTTTCCTAACAAGTGATACATGATTTTAATCTGTTTTTTGATGCTGAAAACAAACATGATCTCAGAATCCATCCACCATTTTTGAAAAATGTTTAAATTTTAATTAAAGCATTTTTTTTTCATTTTTCAATGTATAGTTAGTATTTTAAGCTCCTATATTGTATTTTGTTAGCTCATTTTTTTCGTTTAACTTTATTAACATATTTTTAATCTATAAATAAACAATATTAGACAAAGAATTTAATCATATCATAGTCAAATAATATGACATCATATCTAATACTGAAGAGTAAGACAAGATAATAGACAAGACATAGACAAGATTAATCATGTCTATGCAGGTCAAAACATGTAGCTGAAAACACAGCTGTGTTGTTTGTATTAAGCACTGGATTTAGGAATGAATTAATTTTATTCAGTCTTATTGCTGTCTTAAGTTTGTTAACAGTGCAGTGCCATAATGACTTGAAATTGCGCAAATGATGTGGATGCCTTTTGTTATATATGTGGTGAGTTTACTGTAATATCAAATAGAAAAAACCATTACACCTTTAATTACAAAGTATATCATTTGTACTTTCAGTGTAAAATTGGTGATCAGGATAAGATGTGGGCTCCTCATATAGTATGCACTAATTGTTCTATATATTTAAGAGGATGGCTAAAAGGTACCCCGGAAGGCTTTGCCGTTTGGTGTACCTATGGCTTGACGTGAACCAAATGATCATGTAACCGATTGTTACTTTTGTTTAACAAGTGTGTCTGGAATTTTTATAAAATCTAAACATACTGAAAAAATTTCCTTCATTGCAATCTACAATCAGGCCTGTACCTCACAGTGAAATTATTCCAGTTCCTGAGCCACCTGTGATTGTATGTTTTGAAAGCAGTGATGAAGAATCAGGCAGTACTGAAGAAGACTACGATTTTAATTTATCTTCCAATAAGCCACATCTTGTATCACAAGGTGAATGAAATGACTTGTTAAAGATTTAAATTTTTCAAAAAATTAAGCTTAACTGTTAGGATCAAGACTGCAAGGTTGGAATTTACTTAAAAAAAAATAAAAATTTTGGGCTTTCAAAGCCGACAAAAAAAACTTTCTCAATACTTTATGATGAAAATAATTTGTTTATTGGACAAATATTTATGAGCTTATGTTGCACTTACGACAAGTTTATAAACCTGAGGACTGGTGCCTTTTCATAGATTCGTCCAAGTATAGTTTAAAAGTGATTTTACTACACAATGTAACAAATATCCTTTGATACCAATTGCCTATGGTATTAATTAATAGACTAGGCATTAATTGCCTAGGTATTAATTAATTAATATGGTATTAGAGACATACGATGTGATGAAAGACGTTCTTGAAAAGATAAATTATAAGAAACATAGCTGGAACATGTGTAGTGATTTGAAAGTTACAGCTATTTTGTTAGGGATGCAGTTAGGCAGTACTAAGAACATGTGTTTTCTTTGCAAATGGGACAGCAGAGCTAGGAATAAACATTATGTTATCGAAGAGTGGAAGAAATGAGACAACTTAACTCCAAATGGGGAAAATATTATTCATGAGCCCTTGAACCCAAAAAAATATTTTTAACCCCTTTCCATATCAAGCTAATACTAATGAAAAATTTTGTAAAAGCAATGAACAGGGATAGTCCTGGATTTTTGTACATCAGGCAGAAATTTCCGAATGTAAGTGAAGGAAAAATTAAAGAAGGAATATTTGTTGGTCCTCAAATAAGAGAGTTAGTCAAAGATGATGTATTTAACTCAGTTAAATAAGTAGAAAGTTAACTTGGGCTTCATTTAAAGATGTTTGCAAAGGTTTTCTCGGCAAACAAAAATCTGACAATTACCACACAATATTGTTAATCAACTTCTTACTTCATACAGAGCTGTGTGATGTAATATGTCTTTGAAAATACATTTCCTCTACTTATATCAGGATTTTCCCCAAACAACCTCAGAGATGTAGGTGACAAACACTGTGAAAGTTTCCACCAAGACATTTTGATGATGGAAAGTCGCTATAAAGGGAAATGGAATACTAACATGCTAGCTGATTACTGTTGGACATTAATTTGGGATGTGCCTGAGGCTATTTATAAAAGAAAAGCATCAGCAAAATCATTCTAACAAACGTATGGCTATGCAAAAATTATAAATTTGGTAGATTTTAACTAATTTTCCTTTAATTTATTTCTGATGTGTAATTTATTTAAAAGCAAGGGTGATAGAAGAATTATAATTACAGATCTGTAATGTATGCAAAAAAGCAATTCAGAAATGGTATCACACTTAGAGAAACATTACAAATTTTTTTTTGTAAATATCAGTGTTATTTAAGGCAGCTTTAAAGTGTATTAAACAAAGTTGGAGATGAACAACATAAATAATTCTAACATAAAAAAAAAATCCTTATATTACATAAAAATCTTTTATTAAGAACCAAAAATCAATAATAAACAAATAATATGTACATTTTAACTCAACTCATTAAAGCATAAAAAATCTAATTCTCTAATTTATGAATAGTATATTAATACATTATTTATTTTTAAATCCAATTAATTTTATAACTTAACTGAATTAAGTCAATTATTAAAAATATATCCATTTAAATCAATAAAGAAGTATACATACTGTCATGTTTACAGACAAAAATTCTGATTATTAATTACTAGTTAATTAACAAATAAAACATCTCATACAAAATTATTTAAAAATAATGAAAATAATTAAGAAATACATTTAAATATATCCTTATTATTATTGAAGCTAGCAAATTTTATAATAGTTACAATAAACTATAAGTTACAGTATTATTTGGCAGTCTGTTATTTATAATATATTTTCTTTAATTAAAGCAGATCCAATGTGAGGTAAGTCAAGAGGTTTTAACACACCTTTAGGTAAATATCCCAACACATACTTAGCATGTTCCTGAAGCATTCTTAATCTTTCTTCTTCCACCATTTTATGTCTAAAAAATTAAAAAAAGAATTAAATTTTATAAAAATTAATATGGGAAAATATTGGAAACAGAAATATATGAGTTGGATTTAGTTCAAGAACTACATCAATGAATTTGTCATCAATCTTCTCATTACTATTAAAATATAAATCCCACAGTATTATGTTGCAAAAATGCAATTAGTGCTTAGAATTTAAGATAGATCTTAGAAATTAGCTCAATGTATTACAAAACTTATGAATATTTAATTACACTTTTTACTGCAGTAATTGTGAAATCACAAGTTACCATCATAGATGTGCTAAACTGAAAGAAAATGTCAAAACTAGAGCTAAGTAATTTACTGAGAGAAGTCATGGGGAAAAAAAAATTGATTTTTTGACAGAAAGTATGGAACAGGACGTTACTGATTGATCCTAAATAGACCTTAGGGCAAGTTTCAAAAGCCACAAAGTGTGTATTAATATGTTAAAAAGGATTAGGATGATGTAAAACAAGACAATTCATTATTTATCACCTTTCGTTAAAAAAGCTTAATATGCCCAGTACAAAAAGATGAATTTGACAAGGTTCTTATTAGAGGAAATTATCACAGAATGGTGTATATACTTTAGAAGGTTGTCTCTGAACTTAAGGAGGAGAAATTATTCTCTGGAGGAAAAGTCATCTTAAGCCAAGTTTTAAAATAGTTGGGGTTTTAGTGACAAAAATTGCCATCAGGTCAATTTTAATATAACAGCAGAGCATAAATTTATAATTCCTTTAAAAAAATTAGGAAATCTAGGGAAGAAAGTTGTCCAGTTGTCTCCATCAATGAATTTATGTTTACAGTAGCCACAATCAGAGTAAAAGTTGGTCATATAAAGTGAGAAGTTTAAAAGAAATTAAAGTTCCTTATTCAGAAGAGTTAAGACTTAAGCTACATCTACAAGATGAAATGAGTTTCATTTCAGGTTGTTTCTTAATAAAGAAATCAAGTTCCAATTATGGTGATTATCTTAGTGAAAAGAATTTTTAAAAAAATATTCAAAATGCTGCAAAAAAATTAATACCTATTCTTTTGAATTAACATGTAATGGTAATAGACAATGCATTCTATAAAAATGTTCAGAAGAGTAAAGCTACCAATCTTATATTATAAATAAGTAGATATCCAAAATTTATTAAGCACAACATGCTTTCAGAGATAAAATGCTAAAAGTTTACCGTATGAATTAATAACACACTATTGTTAGTTACTGCTATGCTAATGGTCACATTTTATTTTATAAATATTATCACTATTTTATTTATTATTTATATCACTTAATAGGTTTTAATATTTTTTTAATACAACTGTTAAAACAATAAATAAAATATTTAGCATATGTTAAATGGCTATCAATTCATACTTATACTAGTAGAAAACATGCTACATAAAATACAAAAAAATAAAAATAAATCCAAAATACACCTAGTGACAGAAAATACATAACACAAACATAAATCAATCATTAGTCACATGAAATTATCTACATTTGCAGAAAAGAAGGCCATTATTTGCTTTCAAAACAATAGCAGATAAAATAAATAATATAATATAAAAAAGTAAAAAAATCACACTTTAACACAGTAGGAATATACTGTAATGGGTAGAGAAGCTTCCAGAAAGAAGAAAGAGAGAGAAATGACAAAGAAATTCTTTGTAGAAAAGGATTTACAGAAAAGCATAGATGGTGCAGACAATAAAAATTATTACATTTGAACAATCAAAAGGATTGGTCAAGTACTGGTACTGCAGATCAGGAGATGTAAATACTGCTGGGGACCAACTGGGAACAAGTTTGAGTTCAGCTCAGTGTGTGATAAAAGTGATCACAGTGTGCGGGAGCATTCAGAGTAAGTGTTTGGTACCAAACAAGTAAAGAGTATGTCACTAGTATTCCATTTTCGACAGTGACTGAAAACAAGAAGCTGTTTTGTGAGTTGTTTGTGAACGGGAGTTAAAGTGACATTCTATTCATATATAAAGTGCAAGATAATTATTTTTGTAAACAGTAAAAGTGAATAATACTTGCATAAAAAGAACTGTTGATTTTTTTTATAGTCATTTTGTTAATTTAATATTAGTTTCTATTAGTTATTATAAACATTTTTTAATAAATCAGAATTGTAATTTGGTATTTATAATTCAATTGCTATTAAATTAATTTTATATTTAATCTGAATTGCTCTTTTGTACCTGATAAGTTATTTAAGAATAATAAATTAAGGAATTTTTACGTGTGCTATCTCTTAATATCCTTATTGAACAGTGAACATGTTACATATATTAAACTGTAGTGATTATATTACATACTACTACTGGCAGATATTCATCCACATATACAAGGAATAGATACAGCAATGAACAAGAGAATTACATTTTCCAAACTACCTCATAGAAATAGGACAAGCTATTAACTACAACATGGACATTTTATACACTGTACATGAAAACAAAGATCTCAATACGTATAAACAATATGTATACAGACTATGTTTGACAAAAGAAAGAATTAAATGAACACACAACATTTATAAAAAAACATTATTCAATTACATTGTTAAGAGCTTTGGTAACCTTTTTTAAGATGGATGAACATGTTACTAAATATTTCACAGAAAAGAACACATTTAATATGAAAAAAAGATTGTTAAACACAGTCTCATAAAAATTCAAATAAAATTTATATTCTTTTTAGAGTGAATTATGAAAAAAAAAAGTCATATGTAACTTGTTATAAAATATATGCTAAATAACTAAAGTAATAAATATAACTTCATTAAAGCTTCAATTGAATCTTTACCTTAATTTAATCTGTTGTTCTTCATACTCTTCCATGGCTTTTAATGCAAATGCCTCTTCTGCTCTTCTGCGCTGACGTTCCACCATCATTTCATCAACTGCTTTTTTATGTTCAATAATCTTTTGCCTTCTTCTCTGTTTTGTCATTTGCTCTATCCTCTCATCCTCAGCAAATTTCATTAAAAACTGCAAATATAATTAAAATTATAAAAATATAATTAAAAAAAACTCATTTAAAGCTTTGCTAATCTAGGACCTAATGCTAAGTTAAAAGTTAGAAAGAAAGGTGAGTGACATACTCTCTAATAAAAAAAAATTGCAATACTTTTTTTTGTTCATAGGGGAAACAAGAAAACTCTCTTTATGTTAAGTACTTGTCTTGAACATTTTTTTCTTAGAATGAATTTTGTGCATTAATAATAACTCTACTTTGTGTTTAAAATATACAAATGAATGTGAATAAAATTTACAAGGGTAATTTAATAATTAAAGAGACCAATTTTAATTTCCTAAACTATTGAAAACTAGTTTTATTTTGTTAGGTTATGATTTTATTTTGCAGACAACAAAAAATCTGATGTTTTATGGTATTTTTTTGTGACATTCTGATGTGCATGTGAAATTTAAGCCAATCTTTTATAAATAAAATATCTTTAGTCACTCAAAGACATAAAACTCTCTTCTGAACCCCTGTTTTTACAACACATTATTCTCTATATATAAAATAAATTATGTAACAACTGCCAAAGAGCTGGCTGTTACAATTACAGTACAATGTTACTTGGAAATGGAAGACATTGTATATCTATTGCTGAATAAAAAGTTATAAAGGACAGTTGGCTTTAAAGAAGCGTGTACAGTAATTTCAACCTTAGTTTGTTAACAAATAGCGTTTTATAAGATTTTTAAAAGAAAACTTGATGACTGTAAACAGAAATCCAATACACATGATCTATCATATACAATGAATTCAGGCTCTTCCTAAAGAGTCTTTTAGAAATAAAATACATTTCTTTTTATTTCATAAATATATTTTTTAATTGAAATTAAATTTTAACGGTATTTAAAGTACACTTCAGTGTTTAAAATGATATGGTTTTTATTTTAACAATAACAAAGTTAACAAATGAAATATTATTATTTATTAGGTTTGTCACAATTACAGTTTTGATAAAACGATTTTACGTGTAAAAATATGATTCACTCTTGATGTATGCTTTACTACAACTAAGTGGGAAAAAATTTTGGTCATGATATTATAGGAACTCTAAATTTTAAAATCAGCCATTCCTGTACACCATTTTGGATTAACTCTTTTAAAACGTCATATAATTAAATTATACTTTTTATAACAATGAACAATATTTTAGTTATATTTGTCTATATTATTGCTACTACTTTCTTTCACTGAGCTTCAAGCAGAAATTCATCAAATTACCATGTCTCAAGAAAATTTTCAATTTTAAACTTCTGGTTTAACATTAAAGTCTAACTTCATTGATTTATTCATTATTGCACCAATTATTGTAGTTTATTATTGCATTTATAAGTATTTATTTCATTACATATAACATCACTAATAAAAATGCTATATACCTGTTGTCGGTACTGTTCATCCATTTCACTTTCTCTTCGTAGTTGTTCTAATCTTTCACGTCGTTGCTCATCATAAGCATATTTTAATTCCATTTTACGTTTAACAGCATTTTCCATTTCAGTACGGAACCTTCGCTCATCTTTTGCAATACGTTCTTCTATAGATAACTGTTCCAATACATTTCGTTCATTTTCTTGCCTTTTCTGGAAAATAAACATTATTAATTAGGTATATTTTTAATCATACTAACAAATAGTATTGCTCTGCTAGTTTTGATACTGATAAAAGGAAAAAAATGATAATGAAAATAAACAAAGAAGGAAATGAAAAGACATTTAAAAAGTTAGTATATGAGAAAGGTTAGTCACGAATTATAAGAGAATGAATGAACTTGACAGAAAAAGATGATGCATATTGATGTTGTCACATTATGTAGAAAATAATATGGCTCAGATAATTATTTTCTAAAGCATATTTAAACTAATATGATATCAAATTATTCCCATTCTGTTTTCTCAAAATATTCATTCATTTAGAATTAGAAAGTACAAACAGTTTGTACCAAGGTAAACTTACCTTGGTATGATCTGTACAATCCTTTTTTGGGATTTAAAATACAAAATATCTGAAAAGCTGCAAAAAACATTTAGTGGGTTTTGTAGAAAATTACCTGCACTTGATGTCATAAATTCAGGATATGCTATCTTACAAGGATTAAGAATCTACGTTTTTCAGCACTGTCGACATAATAAACTACAATATTTTGATTATTAGTACAAAAATCTGCAAATAGATCCTAAAACATATGCAATACGTATGGACATATTTCATTACATACAAGTGCTCTTAGTTTGTAAAACATGTTCTCTGATATCAAACATACTATTATAAATAGTTTTATAATTAATTTTGTTTTAATGAATGTTAGGAAATTATCTTGGTAAGAGTATAGTTTTAATAGTTATTTACCTCTGTATTTGCAAATCCATAAGCAAATGGTCTGCATGATACAACAAAAATTGTATTCATACATACAATCTAATGCATATATTATTATATTTATAAGCTTTTCTACCTGTCAACAAAATTTTGAATGTAATATCTCTTAATATATTTAATAATTTTTGATAAAACTTATGGGTAATATCTGAATGATTCTCGAAAAAGTTCTGTTGTTGTTCCATTCATATATTAGAGAATAACGTTGTAAATAAATTAAGAAAATGTTGCATCTGATTCATGTTAATATGTTTTGGAATGAAGAGAATAGTAAAACTAATTTTTTGTAAATAGAAATAAAAATGAGATAGTAGAAAGTTTACATGTTTTTCTGAACAAAAATCATGATTAAAGAAACACCAATTATAAACATATGAGAGAGCACACATACACATAAAAATTCTTCTGATAATAAAAAAGTTACGTTAAAATGTTCAATAAAAATCTGGCTGTATGTATACCTCATAAAAAGAAAAATCTGTTAAAGGAATTTCTTCAACCTTTAAGGAGTTGTTTAATTTATAAAATAATAATTTAAGAAACTTAAATTTAATAAAGGACTCCTTATTAATAATTATAAAAATTAAAGTATACTTACTGGCATATTTGGGTTCCTGCTTAATTACCTGTTATTTAACTACACATGCTTGAAATTTTTTACTTACTCTAAACAGTGCACTTTCTCAGTTTAGCTGTGAGATGATACTGAATGAGCTACCATGTGGGTTACTTAACACTTCTCTAAAATTTGTAGAGAAGGGTAGAGTATAAATCTATTTCCAATTTGAAGAGTAATTTTGGGAATGGAGAACTGATATTTGAAGTCAGATAGTGAAGTTAATTATTTAAAATATGCCTAAAGAATATATTACCATTCATTATATGGTTCCTGTCATCTTGTTTCATATCATAAATTTTAGTTAATGTTCTATTTATCCACCAGTAACTTGCCTGGGCATGTGATTTTGCAATTTCAGATTAAAAATATTTATCCCTAATTAGTAATCAGTTTTTAATGATAAATAAGAGTATAATAAAGCCAATGAAATGTGAAAGAAGGAAGTATAATGAGGAATTAAATATAAAAGTAGGAAAATATAGTACATAGTGGAAAAATTTTCTTATTATTTAGGAAATCAAATTAGAAAAGATAGATGAAGTAACAGACATCAAAAGTAGACTGGTACAGCCAGATGTTTTCATGCAAAAATTAAATCTGCTAGTGTCAATTGTAGATTTAAGAATTAGAAAGAAATTCTTGAAAATACACTGAAATTATTGTAATGTTTATGGTAGTAAAATATGGGCGACAGTAAAAACTGAAAAGAAAAAATATGCATCTGAAATGTAGTAGTACATGAGAATTTTGAAGTTTAGATACAAAAATTTTCATATTGAACAAATAGGGGCAAAGAGAAATTTGTGGCATAATCTTGTAAAGAAGATATGAACTAGACTAATTGGCCATCTGGGTTGGAAGTTAAGTCATCTAGGTTTAATTAATTTCACAATAGAGGATTTGTAGATAATAATTCTGGAGGAAGACAGAAATAGGGATATATAAAGTAGATAATTGAGGGTTTAAGATGTATAAATATGCTAAGGTTAAGAAATTAGTCTAGAATAAAAAGAAATGGAAAATAGCATTACATCAGTCAACAGGAAAAAAAAAACATTCATACAGAGAGAGTCAAAAGTATGGAAACCTCAAGAACTTTAAAACCATTCCAAATAGAATACTGCAACTTTCAGGGTAAAGTATTGGTCAACTACTTTACCTTTTGACAAGAAATGAAATTTCAACACCTTCTTGAACGGTGGTTCAGGGGTTGTAACTCACATATTTTAAGTGGTAACACTCTTCATGTGTGTGTTACATTAATTTAAAGGTCTACTAAGGCAAGAAAAATGGTATAAATAAACAATTGGTATGATGTCTGTACCAAAAATGATGGCGGAATAGAGTTTGGATTTTGAAAAAAATGACATTACATTACACTCAAGGAACTGTTATTGCAATAGTAAATTTATAAAAACTTTTTGAATGGATATTATCAAATATATTTATTTAAAAAAATATATTTATTAAGCATAGTGATTGCTTATTTACTTACATTTAATTTTAATAAATGTTCGAAATGCCCTCCTTCTGTTATTTGACAGTGTGCCAGTTGGCTGTAAAAGGATGACATTGCATTATTCAATGATTCCCTAGTGATATTTTATGCTGATTCCCTAGTGATATTTTATGCTGATTCCCAAATTCTATTTTGTAAATCATCGATATCTTGGGGCTTATTATGATAAACAATACTTTTTAAATGGCTCCATAGAAAGTAATCCATTGGTGACAAGTTGAATGATCTCGTTGGCCATTCTATTTGATCCCTTCGGCAAATCCACCTTCCAAATGTGTTTTTAAACGTAATTAAAATTTCACGAACCTGAAGACCGAAATGAGGCAGGGAACTTTCTGGTTAAGACCAAATGTTTTGGAAGTTGGGGCCAAAAACGTTTTGAATGTTTGGAATGTGATATGGTCGAGAAGCAAAGCCTCATACTTTACTGCATTTAAATTTTCATCAATAAATACAGGCCCTATCAATCGTACACCAACAATACCTGCCCATATATACTTGGGCTGCTCATGCTTTGACTGGATACTGTTTGTACCTCACAATACCAGTGTGGATTAATGTCAGTCCTTGGATGACATCCCTGGCTTGGGATGTGTCTAGCACCAGAAACTGGACCAGGTAACTGATCCCACAGATCGTCAGATCTGTGCAGAGGAGTTTTGGTGAGGTAGGCTTTCACTTCTCCCAATTGCTTACTGGACATGGTGAGTTTGAGGCCTACCTGCACCAGTTTGGCAAACAAGCTATGCCGACATACAGGTATTGCGATGAAAATGATACAGCAGAACATACAATCTGTATTTGTAGGAGATGGGATGAGGTTTGTCAAGAATGGGACTTCCTAATATTACACCAGAAGAGACTGTCCCATTTATTATGAAAGGTACACGTGAATTGGACCAGGTTGCAACAATGGTCACAAAAATAATAACTACCAAAGCAAAGGAAGCTAGGGAATGGGATGGTGAGTGATCTGCAGGTAGGGATTTCTGAGGGCAGCCCTGCTGATGAGAGGGTGGTTCGCTGTGACAGGCCGCCCTTGGTGACTGACCGGGGACCTCTCGTGTTTGTGGGTACATAAAAGACTGTAGTCCCAGCTGGGTCTCTCCCTCACAGGTGGGACTTGGCTTGAGGCCTGGCAAAGTAAAGACTGAGTCCCGACCTGCTAGGTGAGTGACTCCTGTGGGGCACAACTTTGTCGGATCCCGTGGGGTCTCGAAGGGTTTGAGGGGAGGCACCCGCCGAGGTTGTGCAATGTATTCGACGCAGGTCAACCTCAGTGGTAAGGAAAAAAGTAACAACATGGCGATTTACATCGCCATTTAAAAAAAATGTGGCCTTATCACTAAAAACTAAGTGGTTTAATAAATTAGGATCTGCACAAATATTGTTCAACATAATTTTTCAAAACTCAAGTCTTCAATCATAGTTATCTTCATTAAGATTTTGCACCAGATGAATTCTGAAGGGTTAGAAATTTTCAATTTTTAATGTTTGAATCATTGAACTTTGGCTAATGTTATGTTCTTGTGCTGCTGTTCAAGTCAAGAAATGAGGATTCTCAATAAATTATTTGTAGCAGATTTAGGCATCCCTGGTTTTCCCCTATTATTAATGCTCCCTGTTTCTCTAAAACAAACCGTAATTGTTAGATGGTTTTTGATACTGTTCCTTTTGAAACAGGAAGATAGTTTTTGTCTCAGGAAGAAAAATATGTGATTATGATAGTATTTTTTCTCCTGAATTCAAATATAATATTGGTTTTCCCAGTCACGCAAGGTTTCTGAGAAACAGGCATTTGTAATTTCAAACATTTTAGTACTTTCTGCATTCTTAACTATGCAATACTTACTGCACCAAGATTTTCTGGGAAGAAATCTAAGTGCGGGTACAGAAAGTGTACTTTTAAGGACATATTACGGCCCAAATTTTTATAAGATGTTATAAGATTGTTGACAATGATTTTCCACCTTTTAATTTCCTAAAAAACTCTGAGTAACATTATTGAATGTTTGCCAAGCTGCTTTCTCCAGTGGATTCAATATTTCCTCAAACTTTTCTTCATGCATATTTGTGGATCCACAAATATTGCTTCTTTAATTTTTTCATCAATAATTTTAGGAAACTTCTGTTTTAAGAACATGAAACCAGGATTATTGTCCATGACCTTGACAAAATTCTTCATTAATCCTAGTTTGATATGTAATGAATGTAAATAGATACACATTTTTAGGATTACACAATGGGTCATGCTTCACATTTTTTTGTTCAGGAATGAGTGATTTGTGTTCAGACCGTTCTGTCCCTACTATCCCATTCACACAAAAAAACAATAGTACTTTGTGAACCACTAGGCTGCAGACCACGAATAAGTGCAATTACCTTCAAATCACCACAAATATTCCATTCATACACTGCATATTGAAGCTTTTGCAATATAAATTTAAAGTTTTCATATGTTTCTTTCATACTAGCAGAGTGAGCCACAGATACTGATGGGGATTTATTGCCATTATGCAGAAGCATAGCTTTTAAACTAACCTTAGAGGAAACAATGAACAAGTACCATTCTGTTGAGTTATGTTCATTACAATGTATCTCCATAAGAGAAGAAATGTCATTACAAAACACTAAGCCATTTTCTTCAAAAAAAAATAATCTTTAAATTCAGAATGACAGTTATGATAAGTACATATCTTTGTATTCTTTTGAAGAAGATTCCATTCTTTTAGCCAGGAAGCATTTCAGATTGTTTTTTATGTAACTTTAAATCACGTATGTATGAGATAGTTAAGATTTTCTTGAGTCAGTAAATGAGTCTCACATGAACTGCTTTGTTCAAAAGTTGTATCACCCGAATCTGTTTCTTTTTCTTCCTTATTTCCATCAGACTCTGAGCTCTCTTCATCTAATGTTACATGTTCTGGAGGCTTTGGTATGGACAATTCTTTGCAGTGTGTAAGTGATCTCATTGTAGATTGCAAGTCAGGGTACACCACTGTATGTTTTGATTTTGAGATAATGCCTTTAATATTTGTTCAGATATAACAGTTAGAAGAGTGATCTTTGCGTTCCCTCCAAATCATAGGGATAGCAAATGGCATGTAGTGTGTGGCATTTTTCCATGGAGTGAGAAGCCTAGAACATGAAACAACAGATATGTGAGGCCCAGGCTCTTGTTTAGTCCCCGACTTTAGACCCAAAATAAAGTTCATAACAGTATTTTAGTAATGGAGTAAGGTTTTGCCTTTAGAACTTAAGCGTCACTCCACCACATACATAACAAAAATTAGTAAGATGATTTAAACAAACTCTATGCATTTTGTAACTAACGACTAATTAAAATTATTAAATAAAGTTATAAATATGTAATACATAATAATTCAGACAGACAAAGCACTCACAATAACATGTTTACTGGTTCAATACTATCTGCACCTGGCATCTCATTCTGATGAATGTGTGCTACACTAGATCATGTTTGTACATGTCTAGAAATGTCTGAACCTGCACAATAGTAGCAACGCTACCTTTTGAGTTAGCTCATTTGGTCCCATCATATTCTCTAGGAGCTTTTACTTGAAAATTGACAAATGAATGAAAAACGTTTTGAAATATTTAAAAAAAATAAAATAACATACTGTGGGTGATGGAAATTTTGAATTCTTATTTGAAAACAGGATAAAAACTGCATGAAGTACACCTGTTGGTTTTCATGAGAAAACAATCATGTTGACCAGTGTAACCAAAACTAGCTATTACTCAGTCATGCTGTGTTTATGATCTAAATGCTAAGTTTTCTGCTTCTTTTTCAGACTTCTCGTGATTATTATGCATACAGTTGACTGTGTAAACATATCTAAATATTCAATCATAAATTGATTTGGATTAGTTAAAAATATTTTGGGTATGTTTATTGGATAAAGTAATGGTGATGATAATACTCTCTGTTTAGTTTGGTCACAATTAATTGTATTCTGGATGGTTATCTGCCTTTCTGTCTGATGAAATACAAAGTTTGAGGATTGTACATGATATAGCGTTAATAACATTTATGGACAGTCTGTATTTTAACGGGAAAATTTCTTGTATACTAATTGATAAGTTTTATTCATACCTTATTATTAGTTAAAAAAAAGGGATTATGATTGGTTGGAATTTACTGCATTTTCATTGGTCAGTTCTTTTTACAACTGTAATTGGTGTGTCATAGTATCTTTTTGATGAGCCAATTGTATTTTTACTAGTGAGTGATTAGGAAAATGCATTAAACTGATGGGTTAGTTTCTGAAGTAATCTGATCTGTAGGGGCGGTGGTGAAACGTAAGTGTTACCTGACATATGAGAGGATGAATGTGAATTGTCACTGGTTTAGTTTTTATCGGCTTGGCATTGATAGGAATAGAATCGAATTTCAGGACATATATTATTCTTTTTACCAATGTTATGTGATTGTTATTAATGGGGAAAAGTTAAATAAATTTAACAAAATTGGATTATTATTGAAAACCTGGGAATGCCAGTACCGTAAACATTTTCACACCCTTACATTAGTCTCTGGTGTAATAAAGTTTCATACAAAAATTAATAATTTTGTATGCATATATTTTTATGATTACCTGTTAAATTTTAATTGAACTTCAAAAGTAAAGTGATATAACATACATGAAACGTTAACTTGTAGGAAATCTTAAAAGCATTCAAAATTTACTATTTAATTTCATTTGTTTTTTAAAAATTCCGTAACATTATTTCACAAATTTATCAGATTATGATGTGAAAATATATTGTTGGTTTTGGAATCATAATGATTTTGAATATAACAACCATTAACATATCAAAGTGCTATCTTGTTTTTAAATAGAGATGTACGAGGTTGTGTTTCAGTGTTTATACATATGACCATGTGCTTTAATTATAAAACAATTTTATTAGTACTTATCAATATATAAACAAATCAAACATTTGCATGCTAGACAGTAAGCGTATATAAAGGTATTGGCTTGAATATTCTCGCGATGTGACTAATTCATTCATGAAAATTACCATTAACAATTTCTGAGGCATTTCCCAATTAAATCATACACATTTATAGTCTAGTTATGATGGAGTAGAAATTATATAGACATTGAATATTACATTACAGCAGGCTCAAAAACATGGTAAAGGTAAATAAAACCAAATGGAATATTACACAACAATGAAATAGGCTTAATTTTTTCCACAATGGTAAGAGACCATGAATGATCAGCATGATTAAGTGACAATAATTTTAGTTATTTATTCATTAAATTGGAACAAAAATAGTTTTTGTGTTAAAAATATAAAAAAAATTATTTTTTCTTTTAAAATAAATTTTATTCAAATTATATTAAATTTCAATTTAATTCAGTTTAATTTATTTTTATTTAATTTTACTATTTGAACTTACCAAATGTTGTAATTTTAAAAATTCAAACTTTATCCTGCTGTCATTTTGTGTACAGACATTGTACTTATACCATTTTTCTTGTCTTAAAGAAACCTTTAAAATTATGTATCACACAAATAGGGTTACCAATTAAAATATCTGAGTTATAACCCCTGGGCCATCTTCCAAGAAAGGGTTGAAATTCTATTTCTTGTCAAAAGGTAAAGTAGTTGACTGGTACCTTATCCTGAAAGTTACAGTATTCTATCTAGAATGGTTTTAAAGTTGTTGAGGGATTTCCATATTTTTAACTTGCTCTGTATAAAGAAAATTTACAAAGTTCTGTATGTGTCATTTTAATATAATAAATATATTTAAATTTTTTTTGTTGTAAAAGTTATGTAGTTTTTAAAATTATGAGCTTCATTTACATACGTCTAATAAAATGAGAAGAAACAATTTTTATAGTGCAAGCTTTAAATTAAAATTAGTTGAGTACACAGAAAATAATCAGTCAGCCATGAAATATTGCAGTATTATGACATGACCATCATAATTGAAGAATTCAAAGCCAGCCAAAAATAATTTGATTTATATTAAATTATCTATTATTTAATAGTTTGATTTATAAGATGAAATGGGATATACTATGGGAATAATAATTATACTATCAGAAAGAATTTCCAAAGATAAAAGTACTAAATGTCCAATATTTCATTATAGTCAGTTTATTATGTTACATTTTCTTCTAACATGTATTTTTATTATATCAATTACAGAATGCTCATAAAACATCAGTATTTTCTAATTCATCAAGGCAGTTCTATCAACTCAAAAGGTATATCAGTTATTCAGATGGATAAGAAAAATTAAAATGCCATGTAATATTACTAGTTAAAATACCATATTTATTCGAGTACCCCCCGCCCCTGAATAAGCCCCGCAATTCGTTTTTTCGGACTAAAAATCCAAAAAAAAGAGCATATATCAGTATTATAAAGTGCAACAGATATGATAAAAAAATACATAAATACGAAAATATTTAGAAAGTAAAGCAATAAATTTGTTCATTTAAATTACAATATTAATATTTAATTACCTTTAATATTATATTAAATATTTAAGTACTGGTTCAGTTCAGAATCAGTAGGCCAGTAAAACGAAAAGAAAATATCATGTTGAAAAGGATCATTTCAATACACTTTTTAATATGGGATTTTATTTTTAATTAATCACTGTCACTGTCAATGTCTGTAGAAGAGTTACCGTTAGTCTCCACATCGCTCTGCCAAAGGTGATCGTCTTCACTACCATCAAGTTCATTAGCTATTCCGCATTTTTTTAAACTTTTCTTTACTAATTCCATGGAAGTACCTTCCCAAGCATCTTTTAACCAAATACAAATCTGGTTAAAATCTGTGAGTTTGATTCTTCCTGTAGGCGCATGAAAGAAATTTTCATCAGCCATCCATTTACGGTAGAGTTGTTTTAATTTGAACGGTTAATTAATGCAATAATAATAAAAAAATAAGATTTGAACGGTTTATTAATGCAGACATCTAGTGGTTGCAACAGAGATGTCAATCTGCCTGGAATTATTACTTGGTCTGTCATATCCTGTTTTAAAATGTCTTTCACTTTATCAGTTGTATGCCTTCAATAACTATCCATTACTAGCATACCGGTATTTTTTTTATTAAGTAAATCTCCAGATCGCTTTTGCCATACACACCTGATCCAATCTAAAATTAAGGTTTCGTCTATCCAACCTGATTCCTGTGCTCTGATAATAACTCCATTTACCTGTACGGCAGGAAGAGTTTTTCTTTTAAAAAGAATGTACGGAGGTATTTTTGATCCATCAGAAGTAATGCAAAGCACAACACTACACCTTTGCTTTTCATTACCACCAGTGCGAATCGTAACACTTTTTTTACAGTTTTGTCAAATGGCATTTCAAAATATATGGGGGTTTGATCAGCGTTTCCTATTTTATAAGGCAAATAGCCTTTATCTTTTCTAAGATTTATTATGTATTTGTGAAAATGTAATATTTTTTGTTCATAAGCGTCTGGAAGTTGTTCAGAAATGGTTGTCTTTTGTCTTATTGACAAATCATTTTGTGAAAAAAATCGTGTTATCCATCCATGGCTTGCTTTAAAATCAACTTTATTCAATGATTTAGCGATTTCATGAGCATATGATTGACATATTTCTGTCATGACAGCATAACCGCATTTCCTTTTTTCCATAACAAAGTCATACAATTTTTTTTCTATGTGTGTATTTTGGTTTTAAGCCACGAATGCAGCTTTCATCTATGTCAAATTTTCTTCCTGCCGCCCGATTTCAATTTTTTTCAGCCTCTTCTATAACACAAAGTTTTTCATTTACTGTAAAAGATCGTAAACACTATCCTTTTATACTCATTTTAATGCCGTAATTAAAATAAATCATCGTATTAAACTTTACAAGATAAAGTAAACCGATAAAATACACATAACCGTCAACATATAAAAACAGTACAATAACTATGGCAAATAGAAAAGACGACGATGGGTAACTGATACTGTTCATTAGAACCGGATGAAGCCTATACAGAATGAATCAGTTTTATAAAATTTCCGCAACTTCGTTCCTATCATTAATATGAACAGGAAGTTAATAATTAAGGATGTATTCTGTATAAGCGGCATCCGGTATTGATAAACGAAAGCCTAATGTAACTATATTTATGTGATTGAATTTAGGTACGTCTAAGAAAATGTTTACTTTACATAAATTATCCTGGCTAAAGGCTATGATTCAAATAAGCCTGGCACCCTTATTTTTTCTCTCCAATTCCAAGAAAAAAAGTGCGGGAGGTACTCTAATAAATACTGTAGGTAGAAGTTACCTAATTATATAGTTTTTCAAGCAGAAGATATGTTTGTTGATTTGATGGAAGTGGGGAAGAAGTAATGCAATCACACAATTAAAACCTCCTTACATTTGAATAGCTGTATTGTTCATTCATAGATAATATTACGTATAATATTTAGAATAAAAAAAAAAACAAAAAAAAAAACAGCCTATGAGTATTCTTGATGGCTTTAAAAGATTTTTAGTTTTAAACCTTAACAGTCTGACACCAATAATAAGATATATATATATATATATATATATATAATAAAAAAAACTTTCTATTAAAATCATTTAGAACTTATCATCATGCATCATGCAAATCAAGCATATTTCTCACAAATATTTTGAACAATCAATTATTTAATACATTAATTTAATTATTGCATTAGACAAAACAGAAGAGTTTCTGGTTTGAGTCACTGAAAATTATAATTATGATTTACAATTATGAAATGTTGAAAGTGCAAAAAGGAGTGAAAATTTTGAATTAAAAAAAGTTCAAGAATGAACAAACTTTCTATCACTGTTATATATTTTGGCTCTGTTTTTATTTTAAGATACGTTTTACCTGTGAATTTTTTTGGTGTGGAACTACGAATCATATTATCTTTAAAAAAATAAACAAAAATTATCTATGTAAAACTGTACACCAAAGTACAAGTCACTGTACAATTCATTATTTTTATACTTTATACAATCAAACATTACATATTACTAAGAATTTAAACATTTTTTCTACCATTTCCCATATTTAAATATTTCATCCGAACTTATTATTCAAACTTGCAAATCTTCTCATTCACATTTTAAAAATGAGGGGTAAAATGCAAGTAAATATCATACAAACACAAAATTATTAATAAATATAAATAATTAAAATTATTAAATTATATATTATACTCATTAAATAAAATATGACTAAAAATAAAATAATGATAATTACCTGTGCTTCTTTAATAAACTCAATAACTATATTTTTCCGTTTTTCAAATGTTTCTTTTAGACATTTTTCTTCCATTGCTAACTGCTGATCTCTAGCATCTTTCTCAATCCAGTATTGAATCAGTTTTCTATAAAGAAAAAATGTATACTATAATAAATAAAAATAAAATAATTTTAATATAACACATTATTATGTAACTATTTTAATTATGCTATAAATCTGTAGGTAAATTAATATGTTTCATAAAAAATATACAAAATAATTTAATAATACAATTGTAGTTTTGGCTGTTTATTTTAATACCAGTAATTTAGTGTTGAAATGAATGATTAATTAAATGTATAATTTCTCTGTTAAAATTATTTTTGTTAAATTTCAAATGGTCATTTATCATATTTCATTACTCCTTTTATTATACATATGTGATTTTTCAAGGGTATGTAATTTTAAATTGTTTTAACTGAAGATAATTCCGCCAATTTTTCAAAAAAAATTTACAAGAAATTTTTATAAAAAATCATTTTACAACAATTTATAATAGGTCAAAATATTCATATCACCAAAAAATATCAAGTACAATAGTAGTATGATTAAAATTACGTAGTGTAAAATGCACACATAAAATAAAATTTAGAAAGAAATATGGAAAGATACATTTATTAAAGACAAATAAAAATTTTACATCTATAACTTATAACATCCATTAACATTATGCAAAAATAGCTAACCAGCTATAAAACAAGTAATAAAAAATGAAATAAATAAATAAATTGAGTTCAACTATTCATAGCAAAGCAGATTATAAAACTTTAAAAAAAAATAAATAAAAATTTTTTTTTACAAATTTAAGACCAGAAAAAATTAAAAAAAAATATTATCAGGAACATGTACAGGCATACAAATACAACAAAGAAAATCCAGTTATGTAAGTAATATTTAAAAAGATAAAACCCATTTTATAAAATGCTAGATATATCAATATTAAAAGTTAATAAAAAGTTTAAATGTATCCTTAAAAGATTATATACCGGGTGATTCAAAAAGGACTTCACAACTTTAAAAGCATATAAAAATTTGAGATAACTTACAGAATCGGTTGAGCTCTCATTTCATAAAAAACGTTTGTCACCCAACATTCACTTTGGTTTGATATGGCTTCCATCTGTAATGCGACATACATCCCATCTAAAACCAATTTCATTTCAGACTGTAGCCAGAGAGTCGGGTGTTACCTCTGCAACTGTGGTGTTAATTCAAAGTCTTAGCTCAACAAGATCATCAGGCAAAGGTGGTACATAAACTCGATCTTTAATGAAACCCCACAAGAAAAAATCTAGTGGGATGAAATCTGGAGAGCGATGTGGTCATGCAATTGAACCTTCACAACCGATCCACCGACCTGGGAGTTGAATTTCAAGAAAATCATGGATGGGGTGGCACCCCATCTTACTGAGAGTAATAGCATCAATCTTAGTCATCATTTAACTGAGGAATTAAAAAAATTTTGAAGCATGTTCAAATAAACAATACCATTTATAATTGCCTCCTGGATGAAGGCTATACAGTCTTTGTTTGCTTAGTGTACAAAAAACATTGACCTTAGTGCTACCATGAACGGGCTAAAAAGTTTCATGAGGGTTTTTACTACCTCATATTCGGCATTTGTAGATGTTCACCTTGCCACTGATGTGAAACTTTGACTCTTACTAAAAATTACAATGTCTAAAGTTATCTGCAATTCTATTCATCATTTCCACACAAAACTGCAGCCAAGCAACTTTGTCATCACCTGTAATGTGTTCAACCATTGTAAGGTTTTATGGCTTCAAGTGCAATTATTTACATAATATGAGCCAAACACTTGTTTGTGGAACGCCAGTCAAGTTGATTTCTTCGGACTACGTGCAAAGCTTTCTCCAAGCTGTTCCACAGCAGCTTCAGGGATGTGTGGGCATTCTGGTGATTTTGTATGTTTAAGAGAACATTCTATCTAAATGAAGGTTTGGTGTCAGGAGTAAATTGTATGCCTACAGGGGGGGGGGGGGGCTCCCTATTGTACTCTACAAAAATTTGTTAACTGCAGTTGCAGACTGCAAATTGTGAAACCATAACACACAGCGAGCACGTTCTGCACCAGTAAATTTATCCATTTATCCAAATTTGGTACTGAGCTATGCGAGTCAAAATTTGATGTGTTTTTCTATGAAATGAGGCTTCAACCAAATCTAAATAAATGTAAGTTATCTAAATAAATTTTTAAATGCTTTCAATTTTATAAAGTCGTTTTTGAATCACCCAGTATAATAAAAAATAATAATGAAATATAATAAATAATGAGCTGAAATTTAATAAAAATAACTGGAAAAGAGAAATTATACATTTAATTCATCATTTATTTCAAGTTTACTAGTGTATTAACAGCCAAAAATATAGTTCTAATAACCAGAAACAGTTTACAAGACTAATTTAAATAATCAATGATGTCAAATGATTGAAAAAAGACAATGTCTCTTTCTAATATTACAAAAAAAAAAAATTTTTTTTAACAACAATCTGATAAAATGACAACTGCTCTGAAAATGTTCATGAGGTTGGTTATATGACAATAAGGCGAGCTGATTTTTCCTACTAAAGGCAGTTACTTTTATAGGGATCTGAATACTAGATTGTGGATAATGGTGTTCATTGGTGGTTGGGTTTCAAATAACCACACATCACAGGAATGGTTGACCTGAGACTGTACAAGAATACACTTCATTTACATTCATACATATCATTTTCATTCATCCTCTGAAGTAATACCTTACAGTGGTTCCAGTGGTTAAACAGCTCTCTTTTTGAGCTGATTTAAAAAAAAAAATACTGCAGTCTGAAATAATTTTTGAATGATTAAAGAAAAATAACAACATAGAATTCAGGGAAAAGTGTTGTCAGGATAAAAAGGAAAGTGAATTAGGGAAGGAAAAAAAGAAAAGTAGAGATTAATTTGTGGTGGCAAGGTGGGTAAGCAGGTTTGCAGAAGTGTTTACATTTTTGTATGAGTGAATGCATATGTTTGTATGTAAGGGCAACTGAACAAAGATTTTCTCACACATGGATTCATAAAATGATGTGCTACTTATGGTTTAGCTGGTCTAAAACTCAATCCGTGTGAGTTTCACAATACTAATAACTTCCGAAAGTCAAAATTTAAAGAATTGAAAACAATCTTTTACTTTTACAACAATTTTTTAAGTCAAACTTAATTTAAAAACCTTTTTTATTTTTAAGTGTAATTTTTATTTAAAGTATGGAAACCAATAAAGAATGTTGCTTGAATGAAAATAAGCTGTTTGCAAAAAAATGCAAAGGAGAAAAACCTGTACTTTGATAAAAATAAAACAAACAAAGAAATGATGTACAGAGTGTTAGCTAAGACTGTAAGGAATGTAAGGATACATATTAGTTTTACCAACTTTTAGAAGAAAATACAGTTGTATGGTGAGAGAGGAGCGTTAAAATGAATTTCTTTTACATTTTGAGGTATGAAGTATGAGGAGTATGAAAATACCACTCATTCATTGAAAAATAATATAACATAAAAAAATAACATAACATATAAAAACATATAAAAAAACAAAAATGCCTCAGCTTCACAGAGGCACATCGGACATGGATATGTCTCTTGTTGATTAAGGTCTGAAGTTCAAATTACACAAATTAAAATTTATATATTCGATAATATTTTTTATTTGATCTAATTATGCACATACATAAATTAAAATATATTACAATCATTATATACATATTTTACACTTACAAGCAATAATTCGTCACCTAGATTACAATTCATTACATCACATTGATCGAGTTAGTAGAGGGCGCAGTCGTAGACAAAAGAGGACGGTGCGTACCGAAGTACGAAACATACACTTTCGTTTCGAGTAGGTCGATATATCGAGAAAATACTGTGTCGATACACGTCGAATTTCGCATGGTGGAAACAGCATGGTCGTTGTTGAGTTCAAATCCAAATCGGTCGTGCATAAATTCAAGAAATTGAGCACCATTTGGTCCGCGTAGATACAAATTAAGATCGCCGCTGAGTATGATCGGAATGTCTGAGTACTTTAGTTCGTCGAGTTCTCTAATCAGACCTTTTAATTAACTTTAATTGATATTTTTAATTAACATTATTTGATAATCGTTATTTATTCAAGTTTTACACATACTTACATGGTGGTGCTATACCAACCTACTTGTTTTATACAAAAGAATAAGAGAGTAAAGAAATGTTGAATTACTTAGTCGACTAATTTTGTATGTAAAAGAATGAACAGTCTGGTAATAATGTCGATATCAGAACTTTAGATCAATTTTATTTGATACCATTGAATTTTTTTTGGTTCATTTCAATTCAACTTATTTTCATGTAATTTCACTTTATTGTGCATTAATTTTATATGTAAAACAAATTAACAGTTTTGATTTCATGTTAAAATTATAATTTCAGTTTGATTTTATTTGATTTGATATATTTAATAAGATCAAATTTAATTGTTTGATTTATTTAATTCGTTTTGATTCGATTTTATTTCTTATTATTTTATATAAATTTATTTAAAATTACTTATATTATTTTAATTATCATTTTATTTATTTATTTTATTTTATTAGAAAAGTGTTGAATCTTTACACAGAACTTGATTCTTAATAGGAAAGAGATACTTACCAGGAATTTATTCGTAAAGCTGATAACCGCTATCTAATAAAATGTTCATTCAAAATTACTGAAAAATGATGAAATGTGAACCACGTTGTAGACCACGTGTCTGAGGGTCTGAAACGGGATCCACAGGCCCTAAAACGAGGACTGCAACACGCTGCGCATATCTACAGCGCAGCGCGTGCTGAGTATGGCCCACTTCTACTCCCACTATGCACACCACTATACCAAGCCTTTGAAACTCATGATAGAGTCATGGTAACGCTCGGTGTGACACACAAATGTTTTCTAATTTTCCCAGCCATAAGACATATCCATGTCAAAAAAATAACATAACATATTGTAAAATATAACATAAAATTTTGTGGCTTGAAAATCTCTAAGACTAGTATGTTAATCCCATTGAAATTTAGATATACTGTAATAGTGTAGTGTATCTGAAGTTGTGCACGTGAAAATTTGATGATGATTGGTTGACTGTTCTAGAGTTATGCTCAATATAAGGTTCAAAAATTTGAACGGAGCAAGTTAGAAGGGTTATTATGATGCTACAAGTTGAAATGTTGATGTTTATGTTTGAGTACAGCAAAAGGAAACAAAAAAAAAAATAATGAAAAGTTGGTCTTGCACAGAACTGCACAAGAATTTTTTTATCCTAATTTTATAAATAATTTTTTTGAATTTTTACACAAATGTTTTATATAGTAGAATGAAAGCAGGCTGCATGTTATTACATGAAAAAAATTCAATACTAAGCAACAAGAATGAAAATAAAATGAAAAATATCTTCAAATCCTGTAAGAATATTAGTTAATTTTTTATCTAATAAAATCTTTCACTTATCTTTTTCAGGTGAAAACTTACAATAAGACCACAAGAAAAACTCTAAAAAGTAAAAATAAAATAATCAAATCCTTTTGAAGAAAAAGTTGAACTGAATTAGTTTTCAAAAGCAAGCTTGAATGTATATTTAAAAAAAAAAGAAGAAAACATACGGGTGACATTAAAATCAGTCTCGATTTTTGAAATCAAGTTATAAAAGGAAAGTGTCTGGTAACGTTTATGAATACATAGCCCCTTAGAAGCATTAAATAGAACAAGATTGCATAAATATAAACGACAATAAATACAAATTTTAAAAAGAATTTGACAGATTTTTTCCTTTAAGAAGCTAAATGAAATGTATAACTGCTACGTACATGACTTCTGGATTTCTTTCTTGTATAAACTAAACTCTTGAATATATTTAAATTGATATTCAGACTTTCAAGAATTAGATGTTCTAGAAATTAATATCAATAATACAACAAACCTGTCTTCTTCTTCAGTTCTTTCTCTTTCTCTTCTCCTCCATTCTTCACGAGCTTTTAAGAAATAGTCCATTTCTTCTTTAGTCTTCCGCATCTGAATCATTTTCATTTCTTCTTCCCTGAAATATTAAGCAAGTTGTAATTATAGAAACCAAAAAATGTAATGTAGGAATTTAACAAAAAAAACATAAAATAAATCTGAACATTCAAATTTTATTTGTAATATTATAACTAATTCATCTACACATAATAATTACTGTTGGTTGAAAATTATAGACTCCCAGTAATATAGTAAACTCGTACAATGAAGTATAAAGATATTTTTAGTGTTCAATAAAATATCTGGGGTAAATAACTTTTAATTCACTGTTTCTTCTATTTATAAAACCTTTGCGTTTTCATAATTCAATATGCATCATTTTCAATCTTTTTATCTATGCAACCATGAATAGTTTGTGTGAGTGTGTTTCATGTGTTGTACTTTAGGTAACAGAATATGGTTATAAGGAAAGTACTACGAATGGTAAAAAATCACCCTTACGCACATGTCGGCATTTCTTTATGTTTTTAAGAATCCTGGAGTTTATAAATATTAAAATGTGGACTTAAAAAAATTCTATATGTGCAATTATGTGTGTATGATGAGGTAGATTTTATGATAACATTATTTGGGAATGAATTTATTAAATTTTTGAAAATAAGTTGTGGGCACCAGAGATAATGTAAAGGTTCTATACTTTAATGGGGATTGGACTTAATAAAAATTTTGCTTATAAGTATTTTTCAGCTTACAATTCCGGCAGAAATACTACTAGAAAAATAGCACAAAAATGAGAATATTTTAAAATACACTTTTCTTAATTTTGGCTTTCTAATCTATTAACTGAAAATATTTCTCTAACTGCGGCATTATTAGGGTAGAAAAAAATTTCAACCCTTATAAGAAACTGAGGGGGTTAATAAAACATCCCATTCATAAAAGGAAGTTCTCTTACTTTTTCTTTTTTTAATCTACGATGTCTGTTCAGAAAATAATCGAACATCTTTAATTACATGGTAATGGAGGTATTTAGTGGTGTGCGGTTGGCAGAATTGTGTTCCGTATAACCTCCTCAATAACCACATGTTCTCGCATTATTGATACCTCATTTAGTTTTCATGATATTGTTATTTGAGTGCAACATGTTTAAGTCTTAGTAGCAATTTTTGTAATTTGCAATTTTCAGGAGCAATGATACAAAGTAAAATTTTGCATGAAACTGAGGAAAACTTTCACACAAACGTTTTAATTTTTGAAACAAGCTTACAGAAATGATGCTCTTGGTCGTATGCAATGTTACAAATGGTTTTTAGAATTTAAAAGTGGTCGACGGTCAACTGAAGATGACCCTCAACCAGGAAGGGCTTTGAATTCAACTGATGACACCACATTCAGAAAATCAACGATCTAGTGTGTGCAAACTACCAATTGACTGACAGAGAACTTGCAAAAGAGGTTAGCATCTCAACTGGATCATGCCATGACATTTTAACTGAAAAATTAAACATGCATCAAGTAGCAGTGAAGTTTGTTCCTTGTTTGATGATCAAACAGAAACCCCATGTTTGGATTAATAAGCCACCCCATTCATAAAAGGAAATTCTCTTACTTTTTATTTTTTTAATCTATGATGTCTGTTCAGAAAATAACAGAACATTTTTAATTACTTGCCAACAGAGGTATTGTTTAGCAGAAGAACATTGTTTAGACATTTGTCAGGAATGTATTGAACAAGTCAATGAAACATTCATGACAAAGAAACATTCATGCAAAGGATCATAACGGGAGATGAAAGCTGGGTTAAAATCGACACAAAAGTTCAATCGTCACATGGATTGGCAAAGGATTTTTATGCCTCAAGAAAGCACATCAGTCTCAATCCAATGTCAAAGTGATGCTCTCTGTTTTTTTTTATTTTGTGCATTTTGAATTCTTGCCTCATGGTGAAACATCGAATCATGCATACCATCAAGGTATTTTACAATGGTTATGTGAAAGAATCTGTAAAAAGGGACCAGAGTTGTGGCGAGACAATTCATGGTACCTTAACCATAACAATGTGTACACATACTCTCTCAGCTTTGTCAATTTGTGCCAAAAATCAGACGAGTGTTCTCCCCTCAGCCTCCCTACTTGCCAAACCTGGCTCCTTGCAATTCTTTCTTATTCCCAAAATTAAAATCAGTGACGAGAGGACACCATTTTGAGACTCTTGATGACAGTAAAACAAATTCGTCATGGGCCATTTAAAATGAAGCTTTCCATGACTGCTTCACAAAGTGGAGACACCACTGGAAAATGTGTGAAAAGGGAGGGGAGTACTTTGAAAGGGGCAAGAACAAATAATCTGTAAAATTAATAATAAACATTAAAACAAATAAAGGTTGGTTATTTTCTGAACAGACCTCTTGTAGAACTGAATCAAAAAAAAATTTCACAATAAAGTGTTGTCAAATGTGTTATTAGAGGAATATGACAATTAACCTCCGCCAGTCTTAAAAAAAATTCATATAAATAAGTTGTTATAAAATAATGCTGAATACCTCATGTCTTCTTCATGAATAATACGGGTAACTTCATCCAACAAACATTTATCTCTAAGAAACTGTTCAAAAGATTTTTCTCTTTTACAGACTTTATCACACATCTGTTCTTGTAAATCTTTTCTGTACTGTAATTTTTTTACATATTCTTCTCCAGCTTCCCTTGCTAAATCTTCCTGATTTTTTTGTATTATTTTTCTAGTTAATTCAGCTGCTTTATCTTCCTCCATCTACGAAAAATACACAAAGATTTTGTTAACAGAAATTAAAAAAAAATCCCTTTCAGCACGCTGGAAGGTGGAGGTAGATTTCACTGGTGCTAAGTAGGGGATAAAAAAGATATCCACCTTAAAGTTAAGAAAAACTTCAAATTTACTCAACATGTTCAGCATGTTGAAATGCATGTTTAGCATATGACATGCCTTCTTACAATTCCAGCAACATTTTGGTCATCTCCTGCATAATGGATGGTCATATCAAAAATTATATCAGACAGTTTTAGGTAACGTTTAGAGGACTAATGACCACTTTAAACTGAATCGATACTGTGCCTATTAAGGAAGGTATGATTTTTTTTGTCTTTGAAAAGACAAAAAATAGTAGAAACTTTAAATAAATTTTATATTTTACTTAATAAGAAAGTTATAGCAATATTTTTTTTTTTGAAAAAGCCCCACATTTCCAACCCCATGGTCCGATTTTGCCTTGACAAACGAATTGGACATGAAAAACATTTGTGCAAAACTGGTCCCAAAAAACCTCACTGTTGAACAGAAAAACAACAGGGTGGAAGTGTGCCGTGATCTTCTAGGGCAAATTGAAACTGATTCTGATTTTCTAAAAAAAATTATTTGAGTATGACCCAGAAACAAAATGCCAGAGCAAGGAGTGGCACACTTCAAACTCACCACATCCCAAAAAAGCAAAAACGAGCAAATCAAAACATGCTAATTTGTTTCTTAGATAGTAATAGCATTGTCCATAAGTAGTTTTTGCCTACAGGACAGACTGTAAATCAATATGTTAATAGAGAAATTCTTGAAAGACTGCGGAAAAGAGTTAAGACCAGCCATCAAAGACAACTGGATGCTGCATCAATGCACTTGTGACACTACATTCTCAATTAATTAGTTTTTGGCAAAGAAAAACACTCATGTAGTTCCTCAACCACCTTATTCACCTGACTTGAGTCCCTGTGATTTTTTCCTGTATAAGTCCATGTATAATTGGATTGCAAATAAAAAGTTTCTCTGAATCAGTCTCATTACTTTATTTACAGACCACATGTGTGTGTGTGTGTGTGTGTGTGTGTGTGTGTGTGTGTGTGTGTGTGTGTGTGTGTGTGTGTGATATATATATATATATATATATATATATATATATAAACTTTTGAACTGAAGGTGGTTTTGGGGTCTGGGGATGTGAAACACGAAGACATGTCAAAATTTTCCGGAAGTTGAATAATGATACCCGTTACAATAGGTAGCTTTCTTATGAAATCTACCTAACACAAAATTATATATTTTTCCTACAACTCCAACATTTAAGACACAGTTTCAGTTAATATTCTCCAGTCTCAAATTCAATAGTAGTGAAAATTGATTTTAGCTGAATTTCAATGACAAAATTACAGATTACTTCGATTTTCTTTTTTAGGTAGTTATTAGTCATTTGACTGGTTTTATGTATTCACTCATTTCTGTTGTGTGCAAATCTATTAACCGAACATACATTCTAAAAATCTCAATTATCAGTTTCATATATGCTAGATTTGAATATCTTCAATATGTTCAACCATCCTTGTTAGCCACTTTACAAAAGGTTTAATATCTTCATTAGGAATTTTACTGACTCATCTAATTTTTTATTTTTTCCTGTATAATACCACATTTTAATCAAAAGGCCTTTATTTTTTTTTATTCAGCTTTTTCTATTATTCATCTCTATTATAAGCTGTACAAAAATATTTTCAAGAACATCTTTTCAATTCTTAGATATATTCGAAACTTGTCGTCCTCATTTTTGCATAAAAGCTCTCCTTTGTATTAATTATGTAAACAATAAAACTCTGCACCTTTTGGGGTACTGTTTCCTTACCATAACATTCCTAGCCTGTTTTCTATTATTTCATTATCTTTGTATTAGTTTTATTTATTTTAAAATTGAATTTCTTTTTTAGCAAATAAATCTGTGTTATTCAATATTTTTTCTACATTATTTTTTCTTTCTGCATAGTCTGTTATGAATAACAATTTTAACAGTTTATTTTCTCTCTTTGGATAGTTATCTAAATTTTTCATTATATTTGTGTGTTGCTGTTTCTAAGTACAACTTTGAAAGCAATGAGATCAGACTATGTTCTTGCCCCACTTCCTTTTTCATCCTTAAATCTGATAACTGTAATCTGTTTCTTGTAAAGATTGTAAATAGTTCTTCTTTCCCTATACTTAATACAGATTTAAAAAAAATGTTATTCCAACTTACATTTTTTAAAAATTATTAATTCACTATACAAGCTCAAAGATTGTGCCATGGGAACATGAATGGAAATTTTTAGCAAATGAAATTTATCATACCTGACCAGGGCAGAATCAAATGTTTTCTCTAGCGCCACAATTGTCTCACAAGTTACTTTATTCCTCTTAAATGAAGAAATCTAAAACAAACCTGAGAGCTTTCCTTGTATTCATCATGCTATTTTTCATAAGCTATCCAAGTGAGTATTTTTTATATAACTGATGTTACACTGATAGTACTTGTTTTTCTCTGTTATGCTCTTTTTATTGCTCTCCTGATAGCTTGAAACATTAATTTTAATATTTATGATTTCATATTTTTTAGGTATAACATAATAGCCAAAACATCAAACTGAGACACCTGTTGTAGGACTTTATAAAAAATGAACTTTGATTCTGGTAAAATCTTTTTTACAGACACAATACACATTTTCATGTTATAATCAGTATTTGTTTTCTGCAGATGGTATACAAGTAGCAGGTAGTTGTAGACAACTCTCTATCGCTTTTCATGTAATTTGATGATTAGCAAATAGTATATCACACATATTAATAATGGAAATTATAAAATTGAATGATTTTGAATAAGTGAGTGCTACTCTCTATACAGTTAACAATATACATGTTAAAAAGCAGACTATCCATCTCACATCCTGATTTATGTCAACATCATCTGTAATTTTAAAACCACAGAATATTAAAATTTTGTATCATAATAGAAGTTTTTATCAATATCTATCAAATGTTCCTGAAATCCTCAATACCTCATTAAAATTTACTTCTCATTCGTAGACTTTTCATAGTCTACGAATGCAACAAATATTTCAAAATTCCACTCAGCTCACTTGGCTACTTTTTCTACCTTATTTATCTTCATCTATAAGAATCCATTTTTAAATTCAGTTTGGTAATTACTGGACAGTCTGAATACTCAATGAAAAATTAAAACATAAAAAATAATGTAACAAATTCATTCAAATGCATTTGTTTTTCCTTCAGTTATTGTAGATAGATTTAAACATGCTTACATATATTTTTAAGATAATTATTAAAACAGAAAGGAAAACGTGGATTGATTTCTGGAATAATCAGTATTAAAAAAAATCTGATTTTATTTTCAAATACAAGGCATGGTTCTAAAGTAAGAGCCAATTGGTAACTGAATGAGAACAGCTGAAAAAATGTTTATTTGTTAATAGTTTCAAATATTTACTTTATTTTTCTACATAATCACCATTTCATTCCAAACACTTCTGATATCACGAAACAAGCTTCTTCAAACCCACTGCATAAAATTCTGCACCACCTGGGATTATAGCCACTTTTGCACCAAGATTTTAAACTCTTTACTTTCCTTAAATTGTTGAAATGCAAGCCAGTTTTTGAAATGTACGAAGAGATGGTAATCACTGGGCGCAAGATCAGGACTGTAAGGGGGATGATAAAAAATCTCCCATCTGAATTTTTTCTGTTGTGCATGCAGTCATATGTGGATGTGCGCTATATGAACAACAATTCCTGAGTTCAGCATTTTCTGTTGTCAGTTTTGAATGGCATGATTCAGTTCAGTAGTGTTTCAAATAGACTTATGATATGATGGCTGTTCAAAATTCCATGAAATCGATTAAATGCACACCCTTTTTGTCCCAGAATACAGTTGCCACGATTTTCCTTCAAGTTTGGGTTTGATTGAATTTTTTGGTTTAGGTGAACCAGAATGACACCACTGCATGGATTGTTGGTTTGTCTCAGCATTAATGTACGAAATCCACATTTTGTTACCAGTGATGACATGGGGAAAAAAATTTGTCTCCCTCGAGGTTAGAATGGTTGAGAAAAGCACATGCAAATGTCATTCTGTGATCCTTGTGAGCATTTATCAATATTTTCAGCACCCATTGTATAAACAGTTTATGATAACCTAGAGTGTCAGTCACAATTCTCAACAATCTTTGAAACTTCTGGAAATTCTAGAGAAAGATTGCTAATTGTAAAGTAATTTTTCTCACTTTTGCAATCACACGCTCAATGAGATTTCAATCAGGACACTAGCCCTGCCACTTCTCTGTTTGTCATGAACATTTGAATGGCCTTCCTTAAAATCAAGACACCACTGCCTCACGTTTCCTTCATTCATTACAGTATGCCAATATGTTTCACACAATTGATAGCAAATTTCAGCTGCATTATGTTCTCTTGCATTTAAAAATTAATCAAACTTCACAAGTGGTGGGATCTGTTATTACTACACTCATTTTAACATACTGTTTCACAAACATTGAACTGATGGCAATGTGACAGTTACATGCCCAACAGACTCCACTTAAAGTTACTGTGCACGCACAAACCAATCAGTGTTGCCAATCACTATTTATAATTCATCAGCCCTTGCTTTTGAACCCCACCCTTGTATTATAAAATATTACATAATATTAATGATCAGATAAAATAATTATCTCTTACATTTTGCTATATTATTTAAATAAATCTATATAAATATAAAACCACTAAAGCATAAATAAGTATACTTTTTGATACAGCTCGGCTAATTTTCTTTCTTCTAACTGTGCAGCAAGATCTTTATTAATGTAAGCAGTTCTAAGTTTATTTGCCAATTCTCTTAGTTCGATATCTGTTTCACGCATTTGTTGCCTGAAAATAATGAAGAATATTAACCCTCTAGAAATGTTATAATTCATTAAAAGAAAAAAAAAATTCTACAGGTGTCTGTAGTATAGATTTTAATATTAGGAAATAAAAAATAATTATTAATATCAATATTAATAAGGGTAGTAATACAGAATTTAATGATAAATTTTTGGTCCTTAGTTCATGCTCTGTCTTAAATTTTAATTATAACTTACTAAAATATTAAAGTAATATTGACATATTTAATTTAAAAGAAAAAACAACTACAACTGATTACTTTTTCATTTAATCACATATTGACTACTTTGAGAGTAGTAAGTTTTATAGTTTCAGACTTGGGCTTAGGATGTAAAAAAGTATATCGAACTAAACAATTTGAAATAGTTTTTAATAGTTTATAAACTTTAATAAACTGATCTGTTCATTAACTATTTGGTGGTTTATTATTTTATGTTAATTTATATCAGTAAATATAAAACAGATTTTTTATATTGTAATAATCTATTATCATTATTGTTAACAACCTATGTATAACTAAATTTTTTATTTCGAACACTTTACAGCACAATGGTTAATGTTTTGCCACATTAGATAATTGTGAATTTTTCTATTACTTTCATTATTATATAATCGAACACTATTTACATGATCAACTTTGTTTTATAAATACATTAAGTTTGGAAATTTATGTAACAATTAATGTATTAAATTACTAGTAGAATATTTGTATAAAAATTTTATCTGCATTTCTTAGTAATGGTATAAAAGCAGCCATCACTAGTCAAAAATGATTGATAACATGAACCACATAAACATTTTTATTATTCATTTTGATTGTAATGTTTAAATAAACTTTTAAAAAGGGCCAATGCTTCATTTTGTCTGTTAGTGTTCATTATACACGTGATAATTTAACAAAGATTATTTTAGATATCAACAATAAAAGAAGGGTTAAAAAAATTTCATTACAAAAACAGCAATGAAATGAATATTTAGGATGGAATAAACCAATTTTATATACAAAATTGGTACAGTGTAATTTAAACAAGGTTTATAGAATATACATTAGTTATATTCAATTATTACTGAATTCTCATCTTGATAAAAATATGGTGGTGTACAGATTATAACATAGGAAATAAAAATTATTTTCACAAAAAATAACACAGGACTTTATTAAAGTCTAAATAGAGAGATTTAGAAGTTGCATAACAAAATAATATTAAATAAATATTAAAAATCTTTTTTCTGAAAGAATTAAAATTTTACTTAGACAAATTTAGCATGGTAAGAATGTTATATGAAAGTTATTAATAAAACAAGTGGAGTGTTAATGATTCATATTTTTTAGGTTTGCTAAAATAGTGTAAAATTTATAAAATAAATTTGATACAATATGTAAAAGAACACATATTAGTGAAATAGAAAAATTTTTTTGTACTATAAATATATAATAAATGCATTAATATAAATCTATATAATGATATGAAATTTACACACAAGCAATTTCCAAAGGTCTGTTCTTTTGTAGGAAAGAACACCATTTTATAAAATTTGTTGAAAATAATATTAACTGTTTGAACTTCTAGAATATATTAATACTGAAAGACTTTACAGTATTAAAAAGTTGATAATTATTATATCAAGACTTCAACAGTTTCTAGGGTGTGGTTTGCAGTCCTCTTTTTTTTCTGTTTAGCCTCTGGAACCACTGTAAGGTGGCTGGAGGATATGTATGAATGTAGATGAAGTGTAGTCGTACACTGTCTCTGGTCAACCATTCCTGAAATGTGTGGTTAATTGAAACCCAACCACCAAAAGAACACCGGTATCCACGATCTAGTATTCAAATCCATATAAAAGTAACTGCGTTTACTAGGATTTGAATCTTAGAATTCTTGAGTTTGAAATCAACTGATTTGTGATGATGAGTTAACCACTAGACCAGCTCGGTGGGTTGTGGTTTATACTCCTGTACTCAACTTACATCACTTGTGATTATAGTTATAAAAACAATCAGATTAAAATAAAATAATAAGATTTACTGTTAGTGTAATCTGACATGAACTGTATGGCATCAACATGAAGAAATTTCACACCAACTGAGAATATCTTGGATAAAAATTCTGAAGTCATCTTATAAAATCCAAATCATCTTTAAGGTTGAACAAACTGAACCTACACTAATACTGACATCACCAGTTTTTCTTCTTAGAGTAAATTGATGATCTTTCATAATTACATTCTGAATTCATAAAATCAACATTTTGGTTTATTAATGATCCACCAGAACATTGATTGCTTCTGCTATAACATTATTTTATTATATTTGTGTAACTGCTGTAGCAAAGGTGCTGTAGAATGTTGCTAAATCTTACATATTGTTAAAGCTTGGGCATCACTTAGGATTTAGTTAATGAGAGTACTGTGTTAAGACCTGCTTTTTGATAAGTTTTTCTCAAGGGAAAAAGTCTGATACTTTTTGATTTATATTATTTACTTTGTATATTTGAGTATTTGCAGCAAGAAAACTGTAACAAGACTGAGATTATTTCTGTAATGTTGATTTTAGTAATTTTATTTAAAAAGTAAATAAGTAAAACTGTCACGCAAAATAAAAAAGTAAATTTGCTACTAAAGCCAAGTTCTTATCATCTAACACAGTTTTCATTATTACTCTAGCAATTTCTGGAAGCAAATAAATCTCCTTTAATTAAATAAAAAATAAATAAATAAATAAAATAAAATAGAATAAAATAAAGACCTTAGTTTCAGTTCGACAAATTCTTCTCTTTTAATATTTGCAAGTTCAGCAGCAAGTTTCTCTTGTTGAGCTAATCTATGTGCCTGGAATTCCATTTCTTCCCTACCCTTAAATAAAACAATTTATAAAAATTAATAATCTGACAGACAAATATTCTCCTCATGAAAAGCTTAAAAAAGTAACAAAATATATAGAATAAAATGTAATAAAACTGATAAAAAGTGTGATAAAACTTATTTTATCATTAAGAAAAAAAATATTTATGAATGTATCCGTTTCATAGATGCCATGACCATAGACCACCTAACATGAGAAAAAAGAATCACTTCCAAGAGACACCATGGTCAAGAGTAACAAGATCCATGCTAATTTTACTAAGGTAAGCAAAGGAAGAAAGAAGTGGTTTTCCATTTCCTTTTTCACTGAGCATACTTGTAACATATCAATATTTCAAACCTATCAAAATGGAGTAAGATATCTACTCTGTTTATCAAAGAGACTGGCTTGAAAATGACCATTATTACACTCATAGAAAAACAACACCAGCTGATGCAGCCTATAAAGTTTTACATGGTTCACAACATTAAGAAAGACAGCATTAAGGATGATAGAGTAAAATGTCAAATTTACTTACTCCCCTATTTACGAGAAATAATACTGCAATGAGTAGAGAAGCTTCTTGTAATAAAAAATGCCAGAATAAAAAGGAGTGAGAAATTAAAGAACATAAATCCACAAACAGATTGAAAAAATCCAGAAAAACAACAATAAAGAAAGAATTTCATAGACAAGTGTAATTCGGACAATAGAAATTGTTACTCTTGAATGATTAAAAAAATAGGTCGGTTGCTATTACTACAGGTGAAGCCCTAGGCCTGGAGGTATAAATACTGCCTGAGATCAGTGGGATTGAGATCACTGTGCAGTAAATGCGAGGACAGTGTGCAAGAGCATTTGAAGTGAGTGTGTGGTAGGTGCATTCAAAGGTTGTCTCTCATACGGGAGCAAAATACCTACTGGGAGAGGTGACATTCAAGTCTGAGTGTAGGATTTTTCAAAACTGGTAGACATGAAAGGTAACACAGCATATTCAAAGTTGAGCCTATTCTGTTTAACAGTTTTGTTGCTGGGGGTAGGCTGTTTGTGAATTTCTCTTCTTATAGAATCAAACAGTATATTGATGTTCACAGATGTTTTAAGTGTTGTAAATTTGGTCAAAGGACTAAATTCTGTCAATATGCTTCACTCTGTATACGTTGTGATGATGAGGGTCACTGCGTGAAGAGTATCCTAAAATGTCTGAGGGTCCCCTACTTGTGTAAATTGCAGAAGGTTATGCAAGGATTGCAAACACTTGGTCGCTAGTAAGGACTGTGGTTATTTAAGAGCTGCTGAAATGTATTTTAATTCATGGTTAAGTTTGGACATATAAACTCTGAAGATACTTATATTGGTCAGATCAAGTTAGGTGAAACTGTTAAAAGGGGTCCCCTTCAATATAATTCTTCTGCAACATCCATATATGGTATAGGGCAATCTGCCAGGTTTTATTGATTGGCAAAAATGTTATACTGGAAGTAACAGTACGTCTACAGTTCTCTGTAGGAGAACACTGGATTGTGTCTTACTGAGGCAGGTTTTTGGTATTAATCTTTTGCTGTTAAACTTGTTATTGATGGTCTTGACTTCTGTGTTGCTAGTTCATATTTTCAAAATAGAGATACCACTGAGAAACATTTAAAAAAAAATGGTAACTATTCTATAGTGATAGGTGCTTTTTATGTGCTGATGTAAATGCTAAGTACCTTCTTTGGCATAGTGGAGTCACATATGATAGTGATGAATTGGTTGATTGTTGTGCAGTATGGATAGAGAGATCTTTAATGTTGTCAGTTAGTTACCAACATAAGCTGGAATGGTAGGTGGAAAGAGATTGTTTGCTGGAACGAATAATGATGTTAATGTTGGTAGGAATATTCCTGGTAGAGGTAATCCTTGGTCTGTTGTTGATGACTGTCCTAGTCATCATCGATTAATTATCTTTAATTGGTTAGGGAGTTGCAGGACACTTATAGATGTAGTGTCCTGGTTCATCAGGGGTGCTTCCTGAACAGGAAGGTGGACATGCCTAAATTTGTTACTATTCTTTCTGCTGGATTCTGTGTTTTAGACCAAAGTCTAAGATTATATTTAGTTGGAATCTGGCAGAAAGATTTTCTCTGGCTTTTATTGATGCCGCTGAGAATTCAATTCCCTGTAATTTGGGTCAAGAGAGAATTGCCCTTTGGTGGAGTAGACAGCTGTTGAAACAGTCCACGAACCATCTTAGGAGAGCTGCTCAGCAAGACAGTGATCCTGAATTGTAAGCAGTTTGATAGATAACTATCGAAGACAGAGGTCTAAATGTTTTCATTTGGTCAGGACGTCAAAAAGGGATTCTTAGCGTTATTTTATTAGAGAGCAAGGAAATAAGAACCCTTGGGGTGTTTTATATACAATCCTATGGCATAAGCGTAAGAAAAATATTCTTATTGGCTCTCTTGACCCAGCAGGGTATTGTTTTTCTAATAAAGGTGAGATTTTAAATATTTTACTTAACATGATTTATTGCTGAGTGATGTGACTAATGAAACTTCATATCATCTGCAAGTTGAAGACAAAGTTGCTGCTTTTTACTCTGATGGTTTATCTGTGGAAATTACACAGAAAGAGGTACATAGATAATTTACAGTTCTGGCATGAATAAAGGTTTTGTTGGAATTACGGTGGAGATCCTTGTTTCTTCTGTCAGAATTTATGTTTGTACTTTGACTAGAATTTTTAATAGGACGCTCTTTGCTGTCCAGTTTGCTAGAAAAAAGGTGTTTTAAAATTGTTTAAAGGCTGGTGTCAAGGACCCAACTGTGAGCTCCTCTTATAGAACTTTAATGCTCCTGCCAGTTATTCAAAAAGTTTTTGAGAAGATTATCTTACTAAAGGTTTTAAAAAGGTTATTTTGATTATCTTCATGTTACTGACAGATTGAATTCTAGAAAGTTGTTGATGGTTTTTGCTCAGGCAGGAGCACAGAAAATGCTATTCTTAAGGTAATGAACATCATTTCTTCTAGCGAGTCTAAAAATGTCTTAGATATCTTTTTGGACATATCAAATTACACATTTGTTTAATAAAAACACACAAAAAACAAAACTCTTTTTTCTTGGTGTAAAAAAGGTGCTGTAATTGATGATCTGACATGAAATAAGTCACTTATGAAAATGGCACAGCTATTTTCAAGAATAATGTGAATCTTGTGTCATATTTGGTAAGGAAAGTGAAGCAGTTTGCTGTTGCCTTTAATGAGACAAAGATACTGTTGTAAATTAGTATGTCAAGCCAACTGAAATTTAGATGATATTCAGCTGCAGAAGTGCCATCTTCTCTCTGTTCACTATAGAGACTGGATGCATAGTGAATATTAATACTCTCAAAGGAAGCAACTTTAACTGGTACCTCTTATACCTCCAGATGCTTTATGTGTGTCACAGCTAGAAATTGTGCAAAGCAACAAACTAATGTATGCATTTAAGTCAAGAAAAAATTAATTACCTTTACTTCTTACCTTTAATAGGGGAATTCAATGTAAATGTTTTTTTCTGACTTGTAGGTTTGAAACTTTTACATTTTCAAAATTACAAGATATATTTTCAAAACAACATGCATAATTAAAAGATGTAAGAAAAAATAACAAATTTTCACTAATTACAAATTTATTTTTATTTTCAACTTAGAAAATAGAAGCTGAACAATAAAAATAATATTATAAATCAACATAAAAAATTATAAATAGAAATGTAAAACTATTTTGATAAAAACAGATATTTACTCACTTTGGAACGAGGTAGGGAGGCATCAATTTTAGCAGCTTCATTCTTCAGTTGTTGACGAATCCTAGCACACCTTTGTGCCCTAATATCCATCTTATTAGTTTCATAATAAACTGCATCCAGCTGTTTATTATGTTCCATTTCTTTTATTAACTGTGCTTTTCGCCAGTCTTTAAATCCCTGATGTATCCTCTGGAAAATAACTCAATTAAAAAAAATGTACTAAATGTTATATCTATATCATCACTATAATAGTTGTAAATATATATTTAGCTGACTTGCCATAACAAAATCTTTCTTCATTGGAAGATCTTTTTAACATGTTATTTACATCCTATTCAGGGGTACTCCTGTAAACTCCTAAATAAAAATACTCTTTTTAAATTTATACTCTCTTTTACAGTATATGTGAATATTATGTCACATAATATGTCAATATGTGAATATTTCTGTACTATGAGACTAGATGATTATGAACATCAAGTTTTTTTTAAATTTCTATCTTCATTCTGAAGCGATTTTATAACAAAGATATATGTTATGGCTGTTATTTACATGATGAAAAGTAAATAAATAACATACAGCATCAATGATAATACTGATACAATAATAATACTAATATTGATAATACTAATACAATGATAATATTGGAGACTGGATACTGATATCTTACTTATTTGCAAATTTTACAGCATAAAAAAAATCAACATTTTAACATGCATAAACAAAATTCCATATACAAAAAAAAAATTTCAATTATATTTAATATACTGCATATCAGGGTTACCTGATATTTTTAAGGAGGTTACCATTCACAATTGAGCCAACAGTAACTCTACTAATAAAAAATTGTGCAATAATGAGCTACAAAACAAACTTCCTGAAGAATAATTTCTTTGTAATTTGAATCTAAACTATTTAAAGAAAAAAATAGTCAGTTTCATAATGCTGATCAATGAATCTTTAATATGTTGCTGGATAGCGACTGTTGATATAACAACTTCATATAAAACTTAACATTTCTTAACGATTATCTGAATCAAATTTATTTAATATTTTAATAATATATTAAATAAATCACATCATAATGCTTTCAGTTACTTTTGAAACCATCTTCAGCATTTGATACTGGTGATCTCCAGTCTCTCTTCTCTTTTTTCTGTTTAGCCTCTGGATAAGGTACTACTTTAGAGGATGAATGAGGATGATATGTATGAATGTAAATGAAGTATAGTCTTGTACAGTTTCAGGTTGAACATTCCTGAGATGCATGTTTAATTGAAACCCAACCACCACAGAATACCAGTATCCATGAACTATTATTCAAATATGTATGTAACTGCCTTTACTACGATTTGAACCTTAGAACTCTCGATTTTGAAATCACCTGATTTGTGATGACAAGTTAACCACTAGATTAGCCCACTGATCTTCAGCCTGGTGTTGTCTTCTGTTACTGCTCGCATATTTTTTGTGCTTGGAAGACCGCATTTGGAATATCAATTTAAATGTTGCATTTGAAATGTCAGTTCTTTTAACATATTATTGCTGTATTCTTGAATACATCTTATAATATTGGGTGTGTGGTGGTTCTATTTTATGTATATGAAAAATAAAAATTGGGTATTACCTGTGATATCCATGGGCAGTAAAATATAGGTTTAATTAAAAATGGCACTGACATAAAGACGTATTTTATTTGTGTAAAGTGAAAAAGTAAATCATGGTAAAATATCAGTAAGATAACAAATTATAGACAAGTAAATATGAAAATATAAAAGTAAAAATAAAATATATTTTTAAAAATACAAAAATAAATCATAATAAAATATCAGTAAAACAACATATTATAGACAAGTAAATTGAGGTTATATCAATTAAATATTTCTCTTCCTCCAATTTGTGCGTTTTGTTGAAAAACTCCATACAAAAGTAGGGGTTCTTCACATTAGTCGCAAAATGTAGATACTTGCTTTGTGTTTCTTTTGGCATAAGAACGTCCTTTTCACGAGCAAACAACAACCACTGCAGTCTCCTTTTTAGTCATCCATTCTGAAGCCTTACACTAAATTTTATAAGTCTCTGTTGGGATGGACCACTTCTGCACCTAGAGGTTGAGATAGGAGTAAGATTACTTACTTCAACTCCAGTAAGTGACTCAATCATAGCTTCTCTGAACTCAGCAATTAAATTTTTTTCTCCCTAAAAATAGTCAAGGGATTTACCACTGATGTACTCAAAAGAAGTTCAAAAGCAACTTTGTGAAACCATTTGATGGTTCGTCTTAAAATAGCTCACCATTTGATCTGATACATCAACTCCTTTTTTGAGGCGATTGTATGCTAAAATCATCTTTGGTTTAATAACTTATTCGCATAATTCGAACATCTTAATAACATACTTTGAAGCTTTATCTTTGATATACTGTTTTATTGATAAGTGTCCTTGAAATAGTATTGTAGATTTATCCATTACAACCCATTCACCTGGATGTTTACTACTCTTATACTTATCTCCTATAACCTTACACAAATGCCTAACTTTATGTAATTTGTTGTCTGGTGGAGCATTCTCATTATTAGCAAAATGGATAAATCTGACTATATCTTAAAATACTCCTTGGCATTATTGGTGGGACAAACCCATTCTTATAATTTTTTTTGTTGGCTCCAGTAGTTCCTTATTTTAGGAAATTTTATCATACTCATGTATATTATAATGCCTAAAAAGCGTTTCATTTCTACTACAGAAACTGGTAACCATCCACTTCTCTTGCAACTACCCTCATGGTTTGTTTCACAGACTAATAAATCCATGACTTCATTATCAAGGAACAACCTGTATGCCATTATAGATACAAGATTTTCTTCATCATAAAATGAATAAACTGAAGTATTTCCAGTATATTGAAAGTTTTGTCTGTTATTACCTGTGTAAGCGTTCCAATCCTCAATCACCTTAGGTTGGCATTGATTTTTCCTACCTCCACAGCCAACCCTACTCCTGCCACTGCGACTTCCTATACTCCTATCTGAAAGACATCCTAGTTGAGTTGTAGGATCTGTAGGCTCCAAATATGGATCGCTCTTGTCATCAGTTAAAGAATCACTGGAACCTTCTTCATTCTCTGTTTCTTAAAACATTCTCTTGGAGAAGGAGCAACTGGTTGAGAAGAATTATGATGTATAAGCTCCAAAGATTCAACACCAAATTCATCATTTGAATTATTGAAATCTTGTTCTTCTAATGATTTGTTGTAATTATCATTACTCGATTGTTTGTTACTGCTTGTAACAACACGCTGACTTGAAGAATATGTGTGATCAATATCCATACACACTGCTTCATTAAGATTATCTTTAATGAATTCTAATTGATTATTGTCATCTGATTCCTGATCAAGATATGGTGAACTAGAAAATTCTAAAAGAGTTGCAATTATTTTATTGGAATACATCATATAAAACTGTCAATCACAACAAAGAAAGAATGCTGGTATTACTTGTACAGGTTAGTAAAACAGCCGGTATTGAAACAACTGATTTACAGGGATAAAACAACTAATAAACAAGGATATAATATGAGGAATGTGTGTTTCACCCGTGATGCCCATGGGCACCTGAGAATAAATCATTATCATTTGCCTATGGGTATCACCTGTCATACCCAATTTTTTTTAAATGTAAACTAACCTATTAATATCACCCATAAACAATACATAGACCCAGAGATATAAAAAACACACATATACTAGGAATACCTTTGGGCTCTAACGACTACACAAAATAAGAGTTTGTGGGTGGAAGAGATTGTTACTAGGATATTGAGGGTGATGCCCATGGTAATGAACATGTTAATTACCAGTACATGAAAAAACCATTTCATTAATAAAAGACTACAAATTAGTGATAAATGACATCACTAAAAATTATAGAATTTATATAAATTTATTAATACTGTAAAAAAAATGTTCAGTGAAATTAATATTATTCTAAGAAGCATAAACAGCCTTAGCTAGTTTCAATCAGTAACTTTGCAACAGTTGTTGATAAACTTTAAGAAAAACACACACACACACCTATAAACTCATTATTTTACAATACAATAATTAAAAAAGTTAAACCAACATGAAACTACAAGGATGAAGTTCCAATTTATAAAGCTGCTTACACTCACCATTTTTTATTTCTTAGGTAGAATTCTGGCTTTATTAATTGCTGAAATACACAAACTTGACGGAATTGATTTTCTAGATTCTGTTTTAAGAAACGTTACTAATAAACTCGGAAGTACGTAAACACTTTACAGTAGTTCATAACAATATACAGACTGAAATTAAAGAAAACACAGTAACAAATATGTATCTAATACCAATATTAGCACATAAGGCATATATTCTTAATTTATTAAGTATTTTCCGACAATAATAAAAAACTAAATATTTTACGCTGGTAAAATTATGTTAGGCAAGTACATACAGGTTATGTCTTTCTTATCGAAACAGTTAAAAAAAATATAAACTATCACATGAAGAAACTACTTTCCAGCAAAAATTTTCATAACCATTACAATAATTTTTGTACCATAACATGAAATGTTATTTTTTTACAAAAGTAGATTACTACAGAAAGCAGAATTTAAAATAAACAAACACCATAAAGAAACTAACAGGTCTGCCAACAGTAATTATGTATCTTTGTTGAGGTACCAGTTATTAAAATACTTTAAGAGATACCTTTTATATTATCGTTTGTTTTAGTTGCATCGAACGAGAAAAGAAGAAAGATGCCGATAGATTAGATTAATATTCAATATTTTTTTTTTTAAATCGTGTCAACATTATTTCTTATTAAGTGAGTTGAGAAACGTATGATGTAAAGTCATAAGAACTGTCGGAGGACTCGAACAGCTGCAGCTCGTTTCGTAAGAATTATAATGATAGCAGTTCGTGTCAGAAATGTGCAATTATTGCCTCTACAAGGCAATACTCTACTCTATTGTAAAATAATACAGTTATTTCAGTTGTAGATATTAAAGTGCTGTTAACAGTGTTAATTCAGGAAAAGTAGACATACGGGACATTTCTTTTCTGCTAGGTAGTCTTGAAATCCTTGAATTATTTTTCTCTCGGGAAGTCGAAAACACTATTACAAATCTTTTTAACTTCATTCTCTACAAGTTATGGCAGGGATGTTTGGCCAGGAAGAAAGATACAGCAATTAGTTGTTCTATAAATATCACTGTCCTCATTGTTGAGTAGTTTGTTTTTCATTCGCTACTTTAAGTTTTCATAAAAGAAATAGAATACTATCTTATGTTTTTGTCACTTGGAAATTGACACCTCCGAATTTTAATTCTTCCCATGCTTTAAGACTGGAGTAAAAAGATCCTGTATTTTGTATTTAATTTCCTGTTTTCAAATACAGATAATTGTGTTTTTATTTTTATGGTAGATTCATGGAAGTCATGAGTCTGTCCAGACTGAAATAAGATAGCTCCTGCAGTAAGTCGCATATTAAAGCTAAATCCAAAGTGAAATCAGGATAAGTAATTTTCTGTAGAAGATTGTCAAACATTTTTTTCTCATTGTTGTCTCTTGTTTTATCACACAACATAAGTGAAATGTAAAAATGAAGCATTATTGATCTTTTTTATTTCTTTTTAACCCCCAGGACCACCATTATTGATTTAGAGGATGAGATGAAATTGCCAGTTTTGTAGTGTGTGAAAATGATATGTGCCTGACCAGGATTTGAAAATGAGACCTCTGAAAGAAAGGTTGAGACACTCCCACTCCAATCATAGAGACAAGCACATACTTTTGAATTTAGAGGCAGCCCATTGGGTAATCAGAACTCTGCCAATTTTCAGTGTAACTCAATTTCTTCTACATACTTTCTTAATTACCTGGAATTTCTTTGTGACTGAAGATGCAGAGTATACAAGTTATTGGGGGAAAAATTTAAATAACTGATTTTTGAAGGCAAGACTTTCTTGATTATATCTCTCACTGACAATCCCAGTTTGTGGTTGGAATAGTATCAACTAACAATTTGTGCAAATTTTTGCCTTATTAGTGGAGAAACACCTTTCTTCATAGCTAACATTACTGCTGCCCCATCTGTTGCAACAGTATTATGGTTTTTCTTCTAAAGGTCTTCATGAAATCCTAAAGTTTGTGAATCATCAAAGGTTTAATTATTTTATCTGCAACTATATTTTCAAGTTTGACTGTATCAAGGAAGATTTTAGTTGGGTCTTCATCAGGAGATACTGTTTTAAAATAAATAATATTTTTTTTTTTGGGGGGGGGGGGCAAAAAATGCTTTTGTGTTATCATTGTCTAAAAATAGATAATCAGAGGTAAATGTCTGATTGCAGTGCTCTCATCCAGAAGGAGGAAATCTCACAATTTGTTTCAATTAATCTTTTTTTTTTACAGTGGCTTTTATTTCTGTTGCAAATGTTCACAGAAGCAAATCTGAAATGGAGAATGTGGCTCATGTTAAGTCCATTTAGTTCTTTTACATAAATTTTTAATTCAAATCGTGAAAAGCTTGGCTCTTTTTGGCAATTTTATAAGCTGTCCTAAAAACATTAGCTGTTATTAATTTTTCATTCTCTGAGAGTTTCTTATAAACAGCATCTAAAGATATTTCTTTTCCAGAAGCCAGTATCTAAATAGCAGCTTTATGAGTTGAATTTCTCTATGATAAATAGTTTCTTGCAAAGAGATATTTGAGTAGCTTTACTTCCTCTGAATCAAGACACTGACGCAGTTGACCATTGCTGCAAAATATTTATGCCTTGTTTAATTCTTTCTAGTTTTCCACTACTTTTTCTCCATTTTTCCCATTTTTATGGGGTTTCTCCTAGTACCCATCTCTTTTAAGCTTTGCATTTCAATTTTTTGTTCTTCACAATTAACTGCTTGTACCTTTAACAAAAATTGTATTTTTGTTTAAGTGTCCAACAGTCAAGGATATCACATACTCTTCTGAAACAGGAGGTACCACTACTCATGTTAGGCACTATGGAATAAAGTTCTTCTCTTCTTTCTGTATGTTCACCACTAAACACAATTTCTTTCCCACCAAAAGTTTTGGAAAATGTCAACTTTTTATTCAAAGGGGGTGAAAAGAACTGAATTATTCTTTGGAGTCATTCTGATTTCACTTGTATTCAAGAATATACAACAACCAGCAACTAACCAAAAACAACAGGAAGAAATATGTGACATCTGGGAAATTATGTCAATGCTTCAGTCATAGCTGACAGGGTCACTAATGTAAACTATGTAAATAAGCTAATGGTAAATAAGTAAATTTGTAAATACGGCAGTGCTTTAATTTTTACCATAATGAAATGTTTAATTATAATCTTTTTCTTCAGACAGTGAAAGTGTAATGGTACATGTCCTAGAGTGTTTCCACAAAAACTCACCCCGAGAGTTAGGTGAATTAATTTTCTTGAATCCCCCCTCTCCATGATTTATGTGTACATCAAAACAAAATTAAATTGTTTTATTTTGTATTATCGATAAGGAGTTATTTTTATAGTTTTCTTCAATATTAATAAACAGAAATCTTGCATAAGTCATTTTTGGATATCATTAGTTGGCTTAATACTTGCATGTTTGAATAAAAAAAAAAACTGAAATGTTTATTTATACAAACTGTGTAGAAGAACCTTTCAACCCTTACTCATGTTATGTATAGTAAGAAAGCCATTAAACCTTAATGACTGTTAATGTACTGGTTCCTATATCAGTAATGAAGTAACAAACTTGAGGCTACTATTTGAAGTAATTAGGAAAAAACATTTCTTTGTTATATTTATGATTGTGGTGATTAAAATTGCTTAAAATACAGGCTTTTGAAAGTTGATGTAGTATTAACTGAACTCATTAAGTTTTTAAAATGTTCTTCTGAACAAAATTTAATAGTTACAAAGAGGGAATAAAACAGGATATTGAGAGATTGAAATAAAAAAATATTAGTCTAAATTTTAAAACCATAGGAAGAGGAAATTACTACTTCAGCATCTACCACAGAAAATAAAAAGATGCCTTAAAACAGAGATAACTGATGAAGGAGTAGAGACTTTAAATAATGAATAGTGCCGAAACTAACTAACTGGTCTCAGGTCAACCATTTCTAAGAAGATGTGTGGTTAATTGAAACCCAACCACCAAAGAACACCGGTATTTGCGATCTAGTATTCACATCTTTGGGATGAACTGGACTACTATGTTAATATCTTTTGTGTATTTCACTGTACACACAGTACAGTATAGATGGAGAAGCTACAAATACAAATTTAACAAATTTCCTGTAAAACCGTATCTCAAAATTAAAAAAAATAATGTAATTTCTAATAATCCTTTATTCTTTGTATCATTAAATAATGTGAGAAAAATTATTCTAAGTATTTCATAATTTTAGCTAAAACTTTGTAATTCATATACTATAAATAACTGAAGTGCTTTAAAGCATTTACAAAGAGGGTGTAATTTAACTCTTCAACAGTACAATTATGAAAGGTCAAGTTGCATTTCCTTCATACTTTTCATAAAATTCCTGCTTCAAATAATACTGTTTAGAATGTAAAGTACAATAGAATTTTACAGCCAGAGTTCATATTTATTAAGAGTAATTTTTTACTCATTTGTCGCAAAGTTTGATAATTTATTTATAAATATATACAAAATATAAAATTTATGGTGGAATATGAACCATTTTTAATACTATCTACTTATTCAAGCTAGTAAAACAATAAATACAAATTTTTCAAAAATATTTAAACTTTATTCTTACTGTAATTTTTAACATAAAAACTAAGACTCTGACAGTTATATTTACAAATAACAGTTCACCTTTAATTTTAATATTTACTTTATTTAATTTTTACTAATTAAAAACTTTCTAACTAATTATTGATCCAATTAAATAAAACAGTTTCAGATTTTTAAAGTATGCAAATCAATTAGAATATGAAAACACAATTATGCTGACTATTATTGATAAATAACAACTACTAAATTTTAACTCTAAAAAAGTTATTTTTACTGTTTTATACAGAGTTGACTGTCCAGTTGTCAATTAATCACTAATGAATTTACGTGATTCTAAGGTAGCTCTCTCATGGCCTTGAACTTCCCTTCATTATAACAAAAAATTTATTCTATACAAATATTTCAATGATTCTCAAAAAAGTACAATATCCAATAGCATTTTGGTTAAATTAGGTGCATACCTTCTGGTCAGAATAATTCATTCTTCTGGTTGGTTAAAAAATGGGAAATAGTGTGGTGGGTTGAAATGTATCGTATTTGGATTGGTCGGAACCATTCAGTACTATTGGTGTAAATCTGAGAGTTTTTCTGATTAATTGAATGGATTCGTTGTTCTGATTCATTAAGTAAATGCGGTATTCCGATTGGTTGGAAATTATTGTAGTTTGAAAAATTTAGCATCTTCGGAAGAGTTGCTTGTTGAGGACAATGAAAATTAAATTGAATCTTTGATACACTAGTTTGAATGTTTAGGACAAATGTGTTATTCTTAGTGCTTTTGTTCTGTCGAGATTACAATCGTTTACTGTGATTGGGACATATATTTCATTCTATATTTTTAATACACAGGCAATTTGAATTTCGATCTACACGACTGTATACATGCAAGCACGTACATACATACAAACTGATACAACTGAAAAACACGGAAGACCCTTAAGTAAGTTCTTTACACGGAAACAGTGTAAAGTTAAAAAAGTGAAATAAAACTCAAAACTAATATCACAGATGGAGTCTTTAAAATATAAAAGCTAAAATAATAGAAAAGGAAACTATATAAAATTTAACTAATTCCGATACGAAGTGCAAAAGGCTCCCTACTCGGATAATAAAGTTAAAGACATAGAACCAAAAAAAATCAAAATTGAAAGTAAGGGGAAAAAATTATCAAAAACTCTTCTTGCGTAAAAAAACATATATGACAATATTACATTTTTTGCAGTAACCTAGTACTACGCAAAAACAAACATCCAGTTCAAAATTTCATTATCATTGTACAAGATACCACGGATGTTTCTGGGTAGATTAAATTTACGACGCAACGCCGCATAACATATGCAGTCTATGAGTATGTGGTGCACAGTCATGCGGCAGTTGCATCATGTGCATAGGGGTGCGTGTCCTCCTGACATTAGGTACTCGTGTGTGACCCTCTGATGTCCTATCCGCAATCGGCAGAGGACTACTTCTTCACGTCGAGTTTTTTTGCATGAGGAGTCCCATGGCAACACAGAATTTGAATTTAATCAGAGTTTGTTAATAAACATTTATTCTTGATTTATTTAATATGAAAGTGAAATTATTTTTCTTTTTTTTAGTACATTTTTAAATATATTTGTATTGGAAAATTTTTCCAAACAATTTATACTAAATTCAATAATTTCCAAATAGTGAAATTTCGCTACATTTTTTAGTAATTTTTTCTGTAGTTAAATAAAAGCGTATTTAAAAAAATAATTTAATTTTTTTTATCTAGTGACTAACGGAATATAATTCTTAATCGTTGGTTTTAAGTTAACCTTTCAGCAATAATACTGATGTTTACAATTTCTTGATATTAATGTAAGAAAACTATGTATTTACCAAATCTTTTTATAATTAATAATCCATTGATTATGATTTTTATTTTTTCCTGTAGTTCTTCGAGAGTTCTTTTAATTATTATTTAAAAAGAAAAGACCACCATTTAAAATTTGATTGCAAAAATAAAACTGTGATTTATTATTGATGTCAGATTTTTAACGCTCATTAAAAAATAAATATATAAATTTCTTCAAGAAAAATTATTCTTAATATACAAAAAAAGCCGAAAAATACATCTTATAAGAAATATGTTTAAATTACAGTTACGTAGTTCCTTATTGTAGCCTGGAGTAACACCCATAGTTTTTTCCTGTTTACCATCCGGGAATCACCGTCAGATATTAGTTCAAAGGATCAATGAGGATGATATGTATGAGTGTACGTGAAGTGTAGTCTTGTACAGTCTCAGGTCGACCATTTCTAAGAAGATGTGTGGTTAATTGAAACCCAACCACCAAAGAACACCGGTATTCGCGATCTAGTATTCAAATCTGTGTAAATGTAACTGCTTTTACTAGGATTTGAACTCTGAAACTCTCGACTTCGAAATCAGCTGATTTGCAAAGACGCGTTCACCACTAGACCAACCCGGTGGGTTAACACCCATAGTTTAGCCGACTGTCGCGCTACATGTTTATACATGATAAGTAAGTAGAAAAGATTTTAACAAGATGTACCACAAGCAAGACGGAGTAATTTCTTAGCTTTCGAATTTATTATTTTTTTTGTTGATTAAATCTACTTTACTGGGATGATTTGTTCCAAATCATCATTAGAAATCAAGACATTTAAAACCAAAATGATGATTCCACTTCACGATGATTTGTGTGATAATTGAAATAAATAAAAAGTTTGAACTGAAAATTCTTTTGCAATAGTTTTATATGGAACAAAAAGATAACATTCAAACACGATCAATCTAGTTAGAAATAACTAATTGTAATAAGGATAGCTCCAAAAATTATGTTACATATTAACTATGAAATCTGTGGTGTTTTGAAATTCTCTATTTAATAGGTTATGATATATCGAGTACTTGAACGAGATTGAAATAAGTATAGTTTAGCTTCTATTTTATTATAATTTTTTTAATTTCACTCATTCGAGCTACATGTTTGTAAACTAGTTTGCGAATTAACGATTCAGTAACGTAATGTATTACTAGATATGAAAGTTCGCTATAAAATAAGACTTGTTCATATTTTTTTTTCTTCTAACCTCCGGGTTCACCGTTAGGTATTGCTTCAGAGGATGAAATGAATGATTTGTAGCGTGTGTGAAAATGCCATGTCTGACCGGGATTCGAACCCGGGACCTCCGGATGAAAGGCCGAGACACTAACACTCACCCTACACATAATTTGTAAGTTATACGCCCCACTAAGTAACATAGTAATCTGAAAAAAATTAAACCTACCAGAATTTAACAAAATTCAGTAAGAATATCGGTTAAAGAACCATTCAGATTGGCCAAACGGTTCTCATGCTTTAAGCGAACATCGTTCTATACATACTTAATTCATCCGGAAATTCAAATTTGATTATAATTATTAATTAACAAAGACAAATATTATTGCTGATTATTTAACATAGGTGGCGACTTTGTAATAATAGATTATTACTTTATATATTATTACAATAATAAAATAGAGCAAAAAATATTATTCTTATCTTATTTTTGTTAAGAAAAACAGTAGTTATCAAATTAGTTGACAGAACTTGATGGTTAAAAACAGGATTGTTTTATGGTAACTCGGACTGTTATATCTGATTTGTAGAGCCGTAAGTATGAGTGAGTAAGACAGATTGTTTGACTCGCATCAGTGGCAATGAAACTTCAGTCTAGACGCAGGCTTTACGTATGGATAAGAGGATTGCTATTTATAAATTCACTATCACGAGAAATCTATAAAGATAAAACTAGCTTCAGATAATCTAGAACTTCTCTTGTTTACCCTACAAGAGATTGAAATTATGCTAAAATTTACGGATATACAAGTGGGATAGCTGGGGAGTGATTATTTTAGATATACTTTTGTTTGGATTTTTCTTTTTATTGAAAAGCTTGTGATGAAAATTTGTAACAATAAATTATCAATTAGAGAACCTTTGATTAATATCTTTTAAACTGCAGCCAGAATTGAGGAGAAGCGCTTTAAAATAAGTAATTAAAAAAATTAATAATTTTATGAAAATTGTCTGCAGGTTCCGAAAATAAAAAAAATTTGTATTCTTTAAACGAGTAGCAAGAAAGATTCAAAAATATTATGAACTATCTTTTTAACCGACTTCAATGAAACAACAAAGTTAAAAATTCAATGAATGGTATAAGTTTTCAATTCGTATGTGTGTTCAAGTCTTTCTCATCAAATGAGGATTTCAATGATTTTTTTTTATCAAGGAAGTTCGTGGAGGTTTTATTGTAAATTTTTTCCGTATAACTTGGATAAAAGGTTAAAAAAAAGTAATTATCTATGTGAGCTATTATAAATATTGTTTCACTTTTAAAAAATATATATTCATTGTTGTTTTAAAGTTGGATATCTGGACAAGTTAATTATACGTTTCTTATTTACATAAATATTTGGATAAAATACTTGGATTATTTTTTATCCAAATATCCGACCATAATAATTGTTATTATTGTATTATTTTAAGGTAATAATATATAGCCTGAAGTTAAAAAAAAATTCTCACAAAAAAATGAACAATTCAACAGTAAAACTGCTCATTTTGATTTTTTTCTGTTAAGTGTAATTCTACTTTCAAATAATTTTTTAGTTTCTTCCCTGTACAGGTGTCTCATGAAGAAAAAGAGAAACTTTCAGGATATGTTCTACTGGTGAAAATAATGAAAGAAGTCCATATAAACATAGGTCTGGAAACGCTTTTTTTTCGAGTTACGGCTAGTGAAAGATTTCGTCCGGATTTCAGCTCTTTTAATAAAAAGAAGTCCTACTGTAATTTTTGAGACCCACAATAAGGAGTAAAGTTGGTTGTTTCTTATGAAATTTGAACTGGGAAATAGGATCAAACAGGTCCCAGAACTGTAACTCCAATAGTTTTTGATACCCGACGTAAAACAGAAAATTCAATGTCTAAAAAAAGGTTTTAGGTTTGTAGTAGAATAGGTTTGTTAAATGACTAATAAATGCGGAAGATTGCTTGAAAAAAATTGTAGAGAATTTAATCCTGAAAAAATTAATGTAAATATAGCCATAAAAAGTAAATAAAAAGTTTAAAAATCGGGTTTTTATTGAAGCAAAACAGGCGAAAAATAGACAGAAAGTCGTATTACTCTTTCTGTACCTAATAAACTTATTCTTATATAGCAAAAAAAAAAAAAAAAAAAACACAAAGTACATGAAATGATAAATGGTAACAAACCTAGTTACAGAAATTGTTGGAAATTCCCTCTTTCACAATGTACACAGCATTCTGTCCGACGTAAAATATTTCCGGTGGCTATCCGTATCATCTCAGGATCGTTTCGTATAAATTCAGGAAGCATTTCGTATTTTAATGAGTAACTCTTCTTCAGTATTAATTTTTTGTCGATATACTTTCTTTTTCATATAGCCCCAAATGAAGTAATCTAGTGGCGTTAAGTCAGGTGATTCCTGGTGGCCAGTCGATTGCTCCACCATGTAATTCAGTTCAAGAAATTAACGTTCTAGTAATTTCTACCTACTAAAGAAAAATGTGGAGTTGTACCATCGTGCTGGAAAATCATTTACAATCTAGTTTGTAAATGTAAATCCTTCAAAAGAGCTGGAAAATTTTTTTTCAAGAAATGAACTTTTGCATCTCCCGTAAAGTTTCATTGAAACAAACGGTCCCAGAATTTTGTCATAAATAATGCGATACCAAACATTAATGTGAAATCTATGTTGGAATCTAGTTTCCACAGTATTATATGGATTGTCATCGCTCCATAAATGACTATTTTTAGAATTGAAGACTCCGTTTATCATAAAAATGGCTTCGTTAGTAAATAAAATTGAATTTACCTTGTCAGCGTTGTCTAGAAGCCAATGACAGAAATTTAACCGCTGTGGGTAATCTATTGGCCGAAAATTTTGAACCTTCTGCAGGCGGAAAGGATAAAAATTTTCGTTCCGTAGGAGCGAAAATTTTGTTTTTTGACAAACTTTGTTTGTTTTGTTTTTTTGACAAACCAGGGCGTTTGTTTTTTGACAAACCACTTTGACAAACCCACTTTGTTGACAAACCCACTTTTTTGACAAACCCACTTTGTTTTTTGACAAACCAGGGCGATGTGAAATTCGCTTTGTAATAGTGCCTGGGCTGCGTTGATAATTCTGAATTACACAATGTTCATCCTCAACACGATAATTTACTTGGCGTTCAACAGAATACGAACACATTGGAAATGACTCTTTCGTTCATAAATGCTGATACATCAAAGTATGTTTAAAAAGAATGCTTAAAAAAGAATATTTATTAGGTACAGAAAGAATATAGACTTTCTGTCTATTTTTCGTCTGTTTTACTTCAATAAAAACCAGATTTTTAAAAGGGTTTATTTTTTTTATGGCTATATTTACATTAATTTTCTCAGGATTAAATTCTCTACAATTTTTATTACGCAATCTTCCGCATTTATTAGTCATTTAACAAATCTATTGTACTACAAACCTAAAACTTGTTTTTCGACATTGAATTTTGTGTTTTACATAGGATATCTTAAAAACTACTGGAGTTACAGTTCTGGGTACTGTTTTATCTTATATCCCAGCTCAAATTTTATAAGAAACAACCAACTTTACTCCTTAATGAGGGTCTCTAAAATTACAGTAGGACTTCTTTTTATTAGAAGAGCTGAAATCCGGGCGAAATTTTACGCTAGCCTTAACTCAAAAATAAAGCGTTTACAGACCTATATTTATGTGAAAATTTTCATTATTTTCAGCAGTAGAACATGTCTTGAAAGTTTCTCCGTTTCTTCGTTCGGACACTCTGTATTTACAAATTAAAAAGTAGATGACACGGTTCTTAACCCAGTCCTTTTTTGTACTGCAGCTTTTCTTTTTAACAATAGAATCTTAAACATTCTATTCCAGTCATTATTTGGTAAAAATTCATTTGCATATTCATATTTTTTTTGTTTCTACTTTAGTAAATATTTTATTTGTTAATTTTTAAAATAATAAATATTATAACTACGGGTAATCAACTGGAATTAAACTGGAAATCAAGATTACTCTTAAAACCAATTGTTAAAAAATTCGACTTAAACTTTGGATATATTTTAAATACAATTTTGATTTATATTTTTTCTTTAATAATCAAAACCGATAAATTTATTTCAATAATTTTTTTAAATGTAGCTATTTATTTAAAACTATCAGTAAATAAAAAAAAAAAAAAAATTAAAGTGAATGATTTATTTTATTTTTGCCGTTAAATTTTAGGAAGATGCACACAAAGTTATTTCTTAATAAAGTTTATTTACGTGTTATCTATAATTAAAACAACTTTCTTTAATATTTGCTTTGTTTCTCTTTTAATATAACAATAATAATAATAAAAAAAATAAAATAGAAAGTTATCTAAAAAGTTAAAGTTAAATTAACTTTGCTTTTGTTATGTCACATTAATTATCTTCATTTTCACGCTTTATTTTACATAATTACAAACACTGGTAGAAAGAGACTTTTAATGATTGCAGAAACCAATAACCACCTTTAGTTAAATTTTTTAAATATTTTTACTTTTAATTAAGAAAAAAAAATATCTGATAATACCTCTATTTTAATCTCATATTTAATCCTTGTTTTTAAATAATAGGAAATTAGTTTTATTTTGTTGTAAAATATAATATTGAAGTAAGTAACATTAAATTAATTTTTATTAAAAGTTTTTATCTTGCTATTATTATTATTTGTTTGCTGGAAGTACATATATTAATGAAGTGACAATTCAGTATTTTTAATATCAAAATACTGGGTAGAATAAAAAAAAGTATTAGATTTATACTGTATGGACCAAGGAAAAACAATATTCTAGTATTTTACTTTAGTTAACGTGGTAAAATACTAAAATAAATGTTGATTTAAATGTGGCTTTATAAAGAAAAATACAAATATATTATATTTTCTTTATAAATAAAAGATATTTTCTTTAAAAAGAAAATAGCTTTGTGATGTTTTAACTATTAATTCTTTATTTATTTATCCGCTTTGGCAATATCATATTGAACTAATTACAGACACCCTCCTTTTTTACGATGAAAATTTAATTTAACTGTGCTTATGAATGAAAGACAAAGAGCTACGCACTACTTACTTCTGTAGTAAGGCAGTAAAAGTTTAAACATCCGAATAAAATATAGTTTCATGAAAAAACTGTAATAAATCAAATAAGTAGTAATTCAACGTTGAGCCACCTTTTATCTTTAAATAATGGATATCCCAAAATTAACATAAGATTCAAATTGTGCTCAATTTTTCCCTGCAGGTTTGACAGCATTCTGCGAGCACTTTGTAATGTCAAAATAGAGCGCTATACAACAGAGGAACGGCTGATGATCGTTAAAATTCGTTAGAAGTACTGAAATTGTTTCACTAAGACTGTGCCCAAATTACGTAACAGTTTTGGTAGGAAAATACCCCAAATAAAACAACTGTGAAAAGACTAGCTGAAAAATTTCAATGAACAGGTTTGGTTAGCTACAAAAAAGAACAGGTTTATCTCATATCCGCCGTTCAACCGAAAAATGACTTCCGTAAACGATAATTTGGCAGTGATCAAAACCTCTGTGCACCTTCAGTACTGCAACTAAACATCTAAAAAACATAATACAGTGGATTTTAATAAAAGGTATGCATCTGCATCTTTTCAAGATTCTTCAGATGAAAATTTGAAACGCCGGGCCTTCGTCAATTTTGTGCTGGAGAATCAACAAATGGACAGCTAAAGATTTTGCTAATTATTTTTAGCGACGAGGCGAATTTCCACCTTATTCGATGTACCAATAAGAAAAATTGTAGCATTTGGGGCAAAAAAAAAAATGATCTCCGAGTCATTCAAGTGCGGCCTATGCAACTCCAACGAGCGAAGATTAGGTGTGTATTCCATACACGTGAAGTGATTAGGCCATTCATTTTTGGAAATGAGGTTGAGAATATTATGTAAATGGTGGATGTTGGCTTGAGGTGATTGTAATTTTTGTGATCCCAATTGGACTTGTCATATGAAATAATACATTTTTTTTTGCGGCAGAGATTTAATGGGCGACTCATCAACTTGTACATTAGAAAAATGAATTGGCCACCATCGTACGATCTCATATAGTGCAATTTTTTTCTCTGGGGATTAATTAAACCTATAGTTTACGGTGAAAAAATTAGAACAATTCCTGAATTGAAAGCATGAATTCGATGAGTTATCGACGGCATTTAGCCACAGTTATGCGAAAAAGTGATAAAGAATTTTTATCTAAAGAATTCGAGAATCGAATTCTTCGAGGACTTGTCAGATGTCCTTATTCTACATTTAACGGTAATGTTTTTACTTCAAATAATGTAATAACTTTGCCAACTAATAAGTCAATAAATAAATAGAATTTATGAAATTTCATACTAATTTATTCTGAGACACTGTAGAAGGCCTAAATAGGAGAATTATAGATGGATAAAGAAATTTAAAAGAGGCAAAAAACTTTTTTTTCATCTAATAGTTGTTTTTAATATATTTCTATCAATATAAATTAAAATATTTATTACAGTGATTAGATAATAGAGGTTATATGTACAATTTGATGAATGAAGGCCTTACATTTAAATTAAAATTATTGATTCCTTTCTTCTGTTTGCTGACAGTTATTTATTATTGAGTTCAAAATAACAAGCATAATATCAGTTACATTGAACAAGAATAATTTTGTTACATGGTCAATATTATGTATTTTTCAATGCTGATTCTGAATATGAAGTCAAAATTCCCCTATTGGAAAAGATTTTTTGTAATTGCCCTTCCTATTTTCCAGCAAGTACATATCGACGAACAATGCATGTATAATATATTATTTATGCAGTAGACAAGTTGCTACATAAACTATAATTTATTTGAGTTGATAAACAGCCGTGAAAAATAAGTATTATTATTATTTACACAGTAATTAAAAATTACTTAAGTAATTATGTGTAAATCACATTTACTAAATGTAATTATGTCACCCATTAGTCACACATTGCGCAGAGTATATGAATTTTGTTTTAGTGACTCTGTGCTGGATGGTATACTGTAAACAATAAACAATGTATCATGGTGGCTAAGAAAAATTTCAACTACATCAGTCAAGTAAGAGCTCTCGTGTGTATGACATTTAGTGGTACAGCTAGCTACTTTTCCTATCAATTTGTGAGTTTTTTCCTGTGAAGTCAGTGTATTTACTATATTAACGTATGTATAAATTATTTAAACTTTAGTAATATATGTTTGTAAATATATTGCAGTGAACATTTTAATAAAAATGTTGTGCAGTTGCATTAACCATCAGCAAATGTGGATGGTCAACATCACTACATTTGTGGTGAGGTAACATTAAAGTCTCATAGGAGAAATATAACACCGATGATAAAAAATCATATGAACAATGTTTTGGATGTAAAGTAGATCAGGGCAGGTCCTGGCTCCTCATATTGCTGCAATTCGTGTGTAACACTGTTGACTGGTTGGTTGAATGGATCAGTCACATGACATTGTAATTCAAAGACTTGGAGAGAACCGCAGAATCAATTCACAGAAAGATATTTTTATATAATGAAAATACCAGGGATAGCAGCTAAGACTAGACATACTATTAAATATCTTGATATTCCCTCTGCTATAAGACCGCTGCCTCAGAGTCCACAGTTTTCAATTCCAGCATCACCAAAAACATGAATTAAATGAAGATTAAGCTGTTAATGTTGAATGTTGTACTAATCTATCAGTGATGAACAAAGGAGAGCCAGACATTCAGAAAATACAAATACTGAACCACGATTAACTAATCAGTCAGAATTAAGTCTTGTTTTTGATTTAAATTTATCCAAGAATCAAGAAGAAATTTTCACATCATGACTGAAAGGATAGAATCTTTTAAAATACAGTATTAAAATAAGTGGTTTCCATGACGGGCAGTATCTATTGAAGTGTTTTTTTGCAGTATGAAGAGTTAGTTTTCTATAATGATGTGGAATCTTTACTAGAAGATTTGGGACATATGCACCGTCCTGATGAATGGCAGCTTTTTATAGACTTCTCAAAGCATAATTTGAAAGCAGTCCTTCTTCATTTTGGTAATAATATTCTATACATCCCTTTAGCTCACGTAGCTCACACGGAGTCTTATGAAGAAATGAAACTTATGTTGAATATGATTCAGTATGAGAAACATTTGTGATATTTGTGATATGTCAAAGCTTTGTAACTCTGCAAAAAAGTAACAGTGATAGCACTGTAACTTTGTTTACAACTTGGGTATACTAAATTTCGTTACTTCTTGTGAGAGTGGGGCAGCAGAGACAGGAAGAATCATTATGTTAAAGAAAAGTGGCCAAAAAGAGAAAAATTGACTGTAGGAGAGAAGAATGTTGTGAGTTCAGCTCTAGTAAAATCTGAAAAAGTTTACCTTCTTCCACTACATTTAGTAAATCAGTTTGTCAAAGCGATGAATTTTGCTGGAACTGGATTTCACTTTCTAAAAAAAGTTCTCTAATATAAGTGATGCTGAGATAAAGAAAGGCATATTTGTTGAATCGCAAATAAGAAAACTAATCAATGATGTTGAATATTGAAGACAGTCTGAATGACTGTGAGGTTGCTGTGTGGAAATGTTTTAAAAAGGTTGTAAGCAATTTTGGAAATCGTAAGGCACATAAATACAAAGAACTTATAATTGAGCTTCTTAAAAAATATAAAGCATTTGGATGTAATATGTCACTAAAAATCCACTTCTTATACTTTCATCTGGAATTTTTCCCTACCAATCTTGGAACTGTGAATGACGAATATGGAGAATGTTTTTACTGGGAAATATCCACAATGGAAATATGCTACTATATTAAACAGAACCGAAGAATGCTGGCTGACTATTATAAAAAAATGGTAATTACAAAAAAAACTGTCTGATAAAAAGAAACCACTTACATATTTTAAATCAGCATAAAAAATACTATAAGATTCAGCTATTAACCTATTAACATTCTTGTAATAAACAAAAAACAAAATTTTGTTGTCTAATGTTATCTAGAATATCAATTACCTTGGAAATGTAGGATACAGTTACAAGTTAACTAATACTAAATGAACAATGGCTGTAGATAACTATAAGTACCAGCAAACACCGCTGATATAGATATCTTGAATATCCAGATATCTGGTATTGTTTAATAATTCATAATATCTAATTTATTTATTCGTGTGTTCAAAACTCAATGAATGGCTAAATCAAATTTAAAACAACAAAGATGAAGAATTAAAATCTTAGATTAATATAACAACATGTTTAATAATAATAATAATAATAATAATAATAATAATTTTTTTTTGGATGGCCTCCACTCACCTCTTATATCCATCCCCAACCTCCATGAAGAACCTAATCTAAGCTCGGAAATGAGGAAGCCCTAACTTAGAGTAAGAAGAGAGCACAGCAGAATGGAATAAAAAGAAACCTTTGCGTGCTGCACTACCCTAACAGGGAAAAAGGACACTAAATAGCAGTTAGCTAAAACTACATTGTCAGACAAAAACTAATCAGAAAGTCAAGTACATATACAGACTTATTTAAAAAAAAAACAAGTGCAATAAGCTATAAGATAATCACACTTAAACTAAAAACAGGAACAAATTAAAATCATACACCAAAAGTAATGCTTAAATATCACAGTGATTGCTAACCGATCATTAAAAAGCAAGAATCAATCCATCTATGAAAACATGGCCCGCTCAAGTAAAATAAAGTATAAACAAAGAACATCAAATAACGAGCTCAAAAACATACAAATAAACACAATGAAAAAACATAATTTTAATGTTTAATTCTAGATATATTAGATCACAATGAAAACTTAGTTGATAAAAACATGCAGCTAAATCCATACTGCAGCTAAATGCTTCTGAATGCAGCTAAATCCACATTGAACACGTCAATCCCAGCAGCTTCATTCACAACATTAAGGCTGTCAACATGCCTAGATATAGGCGATAAAGCTCCCTTCTAAGGCAATAAGTAAACAGCTTATGCCTTCTGCAATAAGCATAAGGAGCCTTATCTCCTATGTTCAATACACATCTATGAGATTGTGCAGTGTTTTGTATATAACCTATACATCATGAATATTTCTCCTAGTCTCCAGTGAGGAATCCCTAACTGTGCGCAATCCTCCTGGTTTGATGGCTGCCTGACATAAGACCACGCTGATACAAGTTGAAGAGAAACCGCTTCTGCACATCCTCAATTTTCTGGCTAGTATTAACTCTGCTTGAGTTCCAAACCACTGAACAGTACTATAAAATGGGCATGAAAATGACCAGGTACAGTCACATAATGGTGTTCAAATGCTGAAAATGTCGACTTACCAAAAAAAGAATCCCTACGCTTCTTCTTGCTCTTGATACCATATTATCAACATATCTAGTGAAAAGCAGCTTAGTGTTAAACATACACCTAAATCACGCACGTTTTATGGGTGCTCCATCAATGAGATAGCAATATTTAATCATAAATGTTTTCTGAGAAGAGCTAGCAACAACAGTTTTATCCAGATTCAACGACATGACATTTTTAGTAGCCCATTGAAAAATTTGATGAAAATCATTCTGAAGAGCCTGGAAGTCCTTGTAAGAATCAACCCTACCACACATCTTAACATCATCAGCAAAATTAATGATCTTTGTTGTGATCTTTAGGGTTTCTGTATGATGTAAATTGGCTGAGTCGTTCTTAACTGATCATTATTAGCTGATCTTGGTCGGACCACTTCTGAAGTCTGAATATTTTTATAGTAGTTACTCTGGGATTTTAATGTGCGCCAATAAAAACAATAAGAATGTCAAAAATGAAAAGGAATGAGATGTAAAGAAATATAAAAAAAAACAAGAATGTGATGAATCGAAAAACTGTTTTGCACTTAAGATTACATTTTTATTCAGGATTCTTAAACATAATCATTCATAAACACATAATTCTAATTTATTTAATAAAATGAATTTGAAGGTACAGAAGGTGTCGAAAAACCCAATTTTAAAGATTATAAAGGTAGCGTCGCCGCCTCTCTGTCAAGTTGTAATACTTGCCAGAGGAGGAACGAGTGACGTCCCTTGACTGACAATAAGTAAATCTGTTTCATATAACTTAAACTTAGATATAACATTAGTTTTTATTGTGTTACATATCTCTCTCTTGCATACACACACACACACACACACACACACACACACACACACACACACACACACACACACACACACATACACACACACACACACACACACACACACACACACACACACACACACACACACACACACACACACACACACACACACACACAAGCGAGCATGATTTTTTTTAAACAAAATTTCTCATGAGAGCTTAATAAAAATAAGAAAAACTAATTAAAGTAGACACAAGAAACATACAATTTAAAATATGGCAAGTGAAATTTCTTCTTTTTACCCTTCAGTATGTAATGGCTTCATAAATTATTATTTAAAAAATCTTACAGCGGGATTGATGAAGTCAACTACATAGAGAGTTAAGTAATTTTCACAATAAAATTGAATATATATATTTATCAAAAATAAGTAGTGGAACGGTGAATTAAACAGGTGATGCGTACAAATTAATGTTTATCTGTTGTCATGGAAACGATACTACCATTTTCACCACTTCCCCCACTTCATCCACTTGACACAATGATTTACATCCTCCAGAGAATTACAAACCTATTATACACACCTTCAAACACACATACACACACTCACTCATTCCATAAATATATATATATATATATATAGTCTTGTGTAGGTTACCGTATTGCAGTATAATATTCACAACTTCAATTGTAGGATTGGTTGGCTGCAAGAAATTAACATTTTTTCTTTTCACCCCTAGGGATAGCTAAAAAGAGATTTCAAAAATATATAGTTCTGTAAAATATTTTTTATTTTAAGTTCAAAATAGTTCAGATTTTCCCTTACGATAATTTTTAACAAATTTCAAAAAAAAAGATTGTGTTTTCAGTTTGATAAGAATATTCAACAAATATTGATGATTTTAAAAAATTTTTATTTTTGAAAATAAACTGATAAAAGACAAACTTTTTGCAAAAATTGTTAACTGAAACATTTTTAACATTTTTATTTGATTTTTAATCATAATAAATCGTAGTGGAATAAAAAATTTAGTTGTGAGGAAATAAATCTATTTCTCGGAGTCGCATTTGAGAGAAAGTTTTACGAATTTGTAGAAATTGGATCGATTGGTGACGAAAGGAAAAGTAGTTGAGCTACTCGTGCAGCCGGTCAAGCTCACATTAGAAGGTTTTGTTGTACATTGCACGGTTTCCGCCCGTAACAGACATTGTTGGATTAATTACCGGGCTAAAATATATCACGTACATCGTTTATCATTCATAGACTCTAGACCTATGTGTTCCGTACACGAACTTAAACAGAAAGCATACTTCAGTTTAGTAACTATTATCTGTAATAAATTACTTCACATTTTTTTCAGTTTCTTGTTAACCAAATCCAATTACACAATGATTTCTTTTCTATTTTATGATTTTTTTTTTTTTGTTTAAACATTTTCTGTCAAATTATGAGGTCATAACATTTTTGTTTAATATTTATCACTTTTTAATGTTTCCTTGTATATTACATCCTGGTGTCATTTTTTTTTAAATATTTGCAATGTGTTTCATTTAAATGCTAAAAAAACGTATCAGATTTAAAACTGAGGTGACATGATAAGAATTACAACAAAAATTCTTTATCAAAAATAAATTAAGGTAATAAAAAGTTAACGTAGAAAAATTCCCCATTTTCGTCATTTCTGTTCTCCAAAAGTTTTCGATACTGCCGAACTGTTAATAGTAATTTGATAATAATTTTATGTCGTATTCAAGAATTATTACTAAACAATTGGGTTATTCATTTGAAACAATAGCAGTGTCTGCATTTAATTTATATAATTACTGAATAAATTTGCCAGTTTGCGTGGACGGTAATTCGCTTTATTTATTCCAATAAATAGAATATAAAAACAATCTCTTACATGGTTCCAAATTAATGTATAAAAATTTAAGTTTGCCCAAAACTCAATATTTTCTATTTTTGTTTTAGTTATTAAATGAGAGATCTTTGTATTTATTTGCAGGAGCGAACGATACGAATGACGACCTAATAAATATTATGAATTATGATCTTCATAATATATTGAAATATCATTCGATTACATGGTCCGAGATTTCTAATGATACAATGTTTATATATATGTATATATATATATATATACGACGTCTTATAAAAAAATAACCGAGCTTTTTTAATTACGCGCCAACAGATATATTTAGTGACGTGTGGTTGGTAGCATTGTGTTCCGTGTAATCTCCTCCGTAACCACATGTTCTTGGATTGTTGATATCTGGTTTAGTTTTTGTGTTACTGTTGCTTGAGTACAACATGTTTAAGTGTTAGCGATTTTTTGATGATTGAAATTTGTTTCAATGTCGTAGCCGTAAACCCAGCTTTCGTCTCCTGTTACGATCCTTTGCATGAACGTTTCATCGTCATTGGCTTGTTCAAGGAGTTGCCGGCAATTTTCTACTCGATGTTCTTTCTGCTGTTCGGTCATCAAAGGAGGAACAAACTTTGCTGCAACTCAATGCATGTTCACTTCTTCAGTCTAAATGTCGTGACATGATCAGATCGAGATGCTAACCCTTTCTGCAAGTTCTCTGACAGTCAATCGGCGATTTGCATGCATCAAATCGTTGATTTTCTGAACGTGTGTGTCATTAGTTGAAGTCTAAAGCCTTCTTAGTCGAGGGTCATTTTCAATTGACTGACGACCACTTTTAAATCGTGAAAACCATTTGCAGCACTACGTACAGCTCAGAGCATCATCTCCGTAAGCTTATTTCAAAACTTAAAAAGTTTCTGTGAAAGTTTTTCTTAGATTCATGCAAAATTTTACGTTGTATCGTTGTTCCCGAAAAACGCACATTACAAAAATCGCTACACGTTGCACTCAAAAAGACCCCCTGGACCTCCGCACTGTACGTTACCCTCACGGTTGTAAGTTAAACCGAAAAATAATAATTATAATATTCAGGCATTATTTAACCTGAAAAAGAAACTAAATTACAAAAGATAGTAACAATGAAAACTAAAGTACACACACTTTTGATGACGAAAAATTCATAACTTATTTCTTTGCCATGGTGGCCGAAATACAATAATGAAGTAAAAGAATTAATCTATTTTTTTCCTTTATGAATATCGTTAATTCACAACTTTACCCTTTTTGGGAGAAGAAATAATGAATATTTTTAATATCTTAACCTTCAAGGGAGCTAGGGCCTCCGTCGATGACTTAATGCTTTCCCTGGAATAACACGAATGTATCCTGCAAATTTAAAAGTTATCGGTCGGTTGGTTCTCGTGAGATGCGGTAACAAACAAACAGACAAAGTTTACATATATATACATTTCCGAATAATCATGATATGTTAGATCGAGAGTGTACCTGATGCATGCAAAAGTTAGCTCACAACCTACTAAAAAATACCCCGTTTGTATTTTGGAAATCGGACGATTGTTTGCAGAAATATAAGAGCACCCCATTGAACCTGCCAAAATAGCGCCCCAGGGGCATCCCTTTTGTTACCGGTTGATGGTGATGACTGGTCTAGCCTCCCACGAGGTGATCGCATACCTCACCGCTTTAGCCTCACACGCAGTCCCCACGGGAGGCCCATTATTTTTAAACAAACATATTTAAATTTCTTTAATATTATTTTATTTAACGTAAATTTAATTCTATTATTTTTGTAATATTATTCATTCAATTGATTCAAATTATTCAGTTCAAATCCAGCTCACACAGTAATAGAGACTCACAGTTCATAAATTCAATTCATTAAAGTTTGTGCTTCAACCGGCAAATCTCCTTTCCTACATAAATATATATATATTTTTTTTTAGATTTTTCGAGATGAAATATATCTAAACCCTTCTCATTATGCAAAGAAACACGGGTAAAAGTTTGAAAAATCAACAATCCAAAGTAGAATCAATAAACTCCGACTTGCACAGAAATTAATATGTTCTGAATACAAAAAAAAGTCCCTCTCAATAAAGACAAAAATTAGACACTACAACAAAGTAACACGACCAGAAGTACAAATGCTTGAGAAATACTATTCAATCTTAGAAGAAAAAACAAAACAGAAGAACTTCAAAAAGTGGAACGAAAAATTCTAAGAACAATTATTAACAAAAAAAATATACTAGATGGAAAATGTCGACTTCTCTCTATTGAAATCGTAAATTAAGAGAACAAACCCTTATTGAACATCATGAGGAAAAGAAAAGGAAAGGAGTCTTCTATAGTCATCTAGCAAGGCTCCCAGAAGAAAGGCTATCCGAGATACTACTAACCCACTGAAAAAAAAAACAAAGTTAAAAATAAGGCTAAAAGAAATAAAAGAACACCTTAAACATTTTAAAATTATAAAAGAACAGATTTTGAAAAGGGAAGAAAAAATTATCCTTAAAAACAAGAAAAAAAAATTAAAAATTAAAACTCCGAAACAACGAAATAATATCACTGACGAACAAAGATTCCAGAGGTCTAAAAGAATGAAAGAATATTGGGCAAACAATAAAAATTCCCAAAAATGGTCTTTTCAACATTGACTGAAATTGCTCCAATGTTGGTCAAAATCACGTAAAAAAAAGGGTGAATATATATTTTTATTTTAAGATAACCTCCATATTTTAATATATGAAAACTAAATATTTTTAGAATTTTTTTAGCAAAGTTGAATACTTAAAGCAAAACAAAGTTTTAAACATCTAGTTTTTTAAATCTCGTTTGTAAGACTCATATACGAGAGAAAGTTGTAAAAATCTAGTTTTCTAGATTTAAAAAAAATTTTCCTGTGTTTTTTTTAAAGAACTTTTCCTGTTTAAATAAATCTGTAATAGAATGATAAAAAAGAAGTGAATCTTTATTTGGTATATAGACCTATTATAAATTAGAAAAACAAAAATATATCTCAAGTTTTTTCGATCTTTAGGTAACCTATGGTTTTATAAAATATCGTGATTATTTTTACGTCTTATAATACGTTCAAAAAAAATTTATTTTTCTGATAAGTTAAAACTAATTTATCCGTATGTTTTATTTTTTAATTACATCAGTCGAGAGTACTTTAGACCTTCGTCATTCTTGCTTTAAATTATATACTTTTAATAAATCCTTTAAAGATCTCCTATAAATTAATATCTTATTTTAAAATGTTTTAATAAAACTATTATTAAGGAGATCACAGGCTGCTTGCAATATATATAAAGTTAAATACAGAAAAAAATTATCTGATTTTAGTAATAGGTAATTTCACGCTTACGTTGCTGCAAAATCGAATTGTGGTTAAAAATTGAATGTTACGGATAAACGGACCCAAATTCAATCAATTAATTTATATATCTAATATAAGATAATCTATAACTCCAATCCCTTATTACTAAAATCACAATAAAATAGATACGTATTTTTAAAAAAATCAACATGGTTTATGTTTATCAGCTTTGTATATCGTGCATTATCTTTATAAAATATGTCGTTTTACTTATTCTCAAGTAATTTTTTTCTCAACACGTCATTTTCTGAAATTAATGATTTAATTATAACAAAAATATATATGCTTTATCATGGAGTTTTTTTTTTTTAGTGTCATAGTTTAACTGCAGTAGCTTATATCATTACACCTTTTATTTGTTGTAAGATATACGGAAAAATTAAAATAATATTCGATTATATTAAAATTGCCCAACCGGTGATATGCGAAGATTTTCGAACGGCTTGACAACTGATTCTCGAATATGAGCAAGTAATTTCGTTCGCTCGAAAATGAATTACTTTTGTTAGAGATTTAAGTTTTACGTAGTACTGACAAGATATACTTAAATAAAACGTTTGTGTATATATATTTTAAGGGTCAAACCGTAACGGTTATAAAAATAATTGAGTGGAATGAGTCATTCGTGAAAAGTATACCAATTTCCAAGAATAACTTGCATTCCATACTAGGTTTACCAAGAAAGTGAGAACTGACACGGTTTGATACTGCTTTCTTTAATGATCTAAATAAATAAACTGTTAGACTTACTGTAAACAGTATATCTAAAATGGCGTTACGTAGTTAACCTTACTAGGGGAATTATCAAGGGGTCGAGGACAGGTACGAGTCCATCTTGATGGTGTCTTACGTTGATTATAAAATATTACGTATGGTGTCAGGTATTGTTCGTTGTATTATGCGTTGTTGTTGGGTGTATTATTTATGAATTGTATAGTACTCACTTTATGATATATTTCTTAGTATTGTGTATTAGTATGTTATTGTATAATACTCAGTAATTATGTATAATCGAACCCGATGATGGCATAGAGGTCCCTCGAGATGTGCATGGGGTGACGTGTAACTGTGAAGGACACGCGAAATGCGTGTCTGGATCAGGTAGGATATTGACGGAAAGGGTAGCTCCCCTGCGGAGAAACATTCTAATCACCGGAAGAGGTGATTAGTATGTTTTCGAGGAGAAACGGGAGATATTGATGGGATGTCCAAGTACGGATGAGCTACGGAGGGCAGACTGTGCTGCCAATACACCCTGAGGCAAGCTTTTTAGCGTGGGCGGTCATCTTGGGGGTGTTTAAAAAAGATCATTGAATCACAAACAAAGCATTTTTTAAATTATATTAATTTTTACATAAACTAAGTGATATTAAATTGGGAATCCTGAAATGATAAGTGTGATGCATCCGGTGAGTCTTTAAGATATGGAAAAAAGAAAAAAAATGTTAGATTAATAGAATATATTAATCTAACATTATAAGTTGTAATTGGAAGAGGAGATACAAAGTGAACTGAAAATTACAGGGCTATTCTGCTGGACGATTTGTTAAATCTTCTTCAACATACAGTACATATGATTACTATATTTCCGTGCGAATATAGCGGGAAAGTACCTCTGTCCTAGTTGGTTTTTACCTAGATAGAAAAACAAGAGACTAAATTTTTATTTTAAGATGAATATCAGTAAACGTTTAGGCATATAATATTGATTTTCGTATTCTATTTATCGATCTTAAAATCTTAGAATTAGTTTGGGTGAGTAAAGATATCTCAGAAATTGTCTAATTGATGAAAGTGTCAAGAGTGAATAAAAATTTAAGAGTGTGATATGTAAAACAGAGTGATGGCCTACAAACAAAATTATTTATTTCGGTGCTGTATAATATAATTACAAAAAAAAAAAAAAATGGAATTACAAAGCGATAACTTCCATGAAATGTACCAGATCAGAACGTATGCCGATGTTATTTATTATTGAAAAGAGTAGAATACACTGGTAGAGAGAGATACTGGAAAGAAAACCTGAAAAATTGCACTGCCAATAAAAGTTAGCAAGACTAATTACATTAAAATATCGGATACTCATTCAAGAAAAATTTCGTAAAACTTAAATATTGGTACAAAAAATTTTAAAGACCAAAAATGTCAGCTATCTGAGTATGGAGATGTATTATGAAAATGGGTTGTTAAATATCATAACGAAAAGGATACAAGTAGGTAATCTCGTTTGTTTTTGTAGTGTATAACGATTTTAAAATAGTAATACTTTAAGGGGAAGAACGATAATTATTTATAAAAGTCTAATACTACCGGCAGTCACATACGAGTTACAAATACAAACAATGACAAAACTAGATGGATATCTCAAGCAAGGGTTTTGAAAGAGTGGTGCTAATAAACGTATTAGAACCGGTTAAGGACCTAGATAAATGGAGAATATGATGAAATAATGAGCTCAACGATACAATAAATGGGTACAAAAATACATTCTTTTGCAGTTCTAAGTTTAATTTAAGTTAACTTTAAATATTTTAAGGATATTTTTTTGTTCAATATTTTGTCCTTCATAAAAGGTCCATAAAATTCGTTATTTTGGGTACAATGAAAGAATGAATATTGATAAGATACCAAAAATGATATACAGAAACTGGTTGCCCGTCAGGAGAAGGAAGGATCGACCTAGGAAACATTAGATGAGCAATGAAGAAGGATTTGGCAATGTTGAGTAAATGTAGCGGAATTTGGAGGGGGGGGGGTAGAGTAGTGTGGAAAGCTATTATGGAGAGGAGGTCGAGACTCATTAAAGGGGTGTAATGCCAAACAAAGAAATAATATACCACAAATGGGAGAATTCTGATATTATAATAGTAAAATTACAAAGGACGGATAAAGTAGACATCAATAGTAGATGGGCAGAAGTAAAGAAAGTTTTTGTGACATAGGGACGATTATAGTCGTCCCTGTGCGCGTACCACGCAAAAAATACTGAACAGATTTTAATAAGACTTTATACAGATTTATACCTTCGAGGCTTGATCATCATCTCCAGTTAAAATTATCGCGTTATTCCTAATGGGGGTTAAAATATTAAAGAAAAAAAATTAATCCTTTCTCTTCATTGTATTTCTTTTACTATTGCAAAAGAAAAAGATATGTGAGTTTGGATGTATATATTTTTAAATATTTAAATATTTTATAATATGATTATTATTGTAAATTAGCTTAAATTAACACATTTAGCGAATTTTTATATGTTATGATTGTTTATGTTGGATGTCGATACTGGATTGTCAAAATTTAAAAAAACAAAATGTGCCTTCACGAAAGAGAAGTAACTTTTCTTATTATGCAATCAATATCTGCTAAAAGAATGAGAGTATCTTGGTCCACTGAAACAGCTGAATTGCCTGATTCTCGGTTAGCTGCTGACCGAGAACGTTAACTCAGACTCGAGCTGCAATAAATTTGCAACGTAAGTTCCATTAAATTCCTCACAAGTTCATAGTGTATCATTGTAGAGCTACCGTGATCATATAAGTTTAGAAGTGGTTTAAGCTATAATGTACAGACTAAGTTCGCCGATCACGGACTGGCGCCATGACTTAAGTATGTTTGTGTTTGTATTTTCATGCTCGGAACAGAAAGGGGAGCCAAAAGAGATGTGTTATGTGTCAGGAAATGTTCATTTACCTTCAATTCAAGAATCGCCGGAAATTCTTATAGCGCTATTGTACGGAGACCTTCCTAATCAAAAACCTTTCGAAAAAATATAAGAGCTTACAACAGCGCCTTTCAAGTGACTTCGTTCGGAGATTTTATCAGCATTATCCTCACAACTATGATGGTAGCGAACACAGCGAGGGTCCAGGAGGCTCTGTTCCCTGGCTAAACGGAATTGACGAGTGAAGCAAGCCCTGACCGGCTAGTATCAAATACAGATCTAAGAACTACGAAAATATTCTTAAAAAAAATATTTGTGTGCGCTTTACTTTACAGTAACGATTCATAGACAAAGGAAAACAAAAAGAAAAAAAGAATTAAGGCCCTTGAAATGTGATATTACAGGAAAATTTGGAAAGTTAAGCCGGTTGATAAAATTAAAAGTTTTAAGTTGAAATAAGAGGAGAAAAAATTATGGTAGAATATTCTAAAGAGAAGAACTAGGTTGTTGGTGATGGGCCATGTATAAGACATCTAGGTTTAGTTAATTTCCTGGTGGGAAGAAGTTCAGAAAGTTAGAAAAAAACTGATTAATAGGTATTATAAAACGGGATAGTAAAAACGAAGTAGAAAAAAATGAGGTTAGTGTTTTTTAACATAATGCTTCCTTTATAATAAATTTAGAAAAAAATCTATTTGCAATAAATATTTTTTTTTTGACAGGAAAAATAATTTCTTAATTATTAAAAACCAAGTAAAAAAAAGAAAGAGTGAAATGTTGATATTAAAGAGCTGTTAAAATGATGGTGACAAAACATCTAGATGTCACTATTATAATCATTATTGTTGGAGAGCAGAAAAGAAAGTATGAATGTATTTGACGTATTCGTCTCTTGTTTCTTTTTTTTTTTAATCACGCAAGTAAAATCTAACAGCTGAAGAATAATGAAGTCCAATAATAAAAACAACAGAGCAAAGGAGTAACTGTTGTCCTTATCCTATTTTAAAGATATTAAAAAAAAACAACAAACAAAACAGGTGTATATATGTGCGTGCGTGCGTGTTTCGCTCATTATTATGAAATTTCAAATTATTTTACTATTTCGAGTTCTTCTTAAAAATCATTAAAAATGAATGATAGTCATTGTAAATATAATCAATAATTCGATTTTAGAGATATTTGACGAAGTAATTAATCTTTTATCTATTTTTACAATTATGCTATTACAAAATAAAGATAACTTATTAATTTAATTATGGTACAAGCTGAGTTGCCCTTTGTTTCTCAGAATACCAGTACTTATTTAATACACAGGTAAGACCCCTCAGTTAATATTTTTTATGAAAATTATTTAATTATTGTTATTTTTTACACGACTGCCCAAAACACTTAGAAGTATGTTTGTTCCACCGTAGCAGCTCAACCGATTTAGATGAATGACCCCGTTTTAGAACCCTTATGTTATCGAGAGTGCCATAGGCTATACAAATAAATATATATACACATATAATCTAGCCGGCCTGACTAGCCAGAACCTGGACTCTCGGGACTCAGGTCAGCCAGGCAAATCCCGGAGCCAATCCAAGGGGTCTACGGCCCCTCCTGGGACTAAGGGGCCTAATTCATGGCAGCAGAGTTCACTTCGTTCGCCATTCCCAATTTGCCAGGGGAACCGTCGCCCTAGACCCGCAGAACTTGCTTCGATTGCCATTCCTATCTACCCAGAATGCTCCACTCCCTGGACCCCCGCACTGAACGTTATCCTCATGGTTATGAGAATAATACTGATAAATAATAATTATAATATTTATGCTTTATAGAAACCTGAAAAAGAAACTAAATTACAAAATATAAAATCATATTAACTGTGGTAACTAAAGACCACACATCTTTGACGACGAAAAATTCATAACTTATTTCTTTGTCATCGTGGGAGAAATATAATAATGAAGTAAAAGGAGTAATCTATTTTTCCCTTAATGAATATCTTTAATTCACAACTTCATCCTCCTTGGGAAGAAGAAATAATGAATATTTCTAATATATCAACCTTCAAGGGAGCTAGGGCCTCGGTTGATAAACATAACATGTAGAGACATACAGACAGACAAACATTCATTTTTATATATATAGATTACCACATTCTTGAATGTGGTAAAGTGTAAAATTAGATTATTACTATCCTGATTCCAGTTACTGTAGTTGATTCATTTTTTTCGGTTCTTTTATTTTACAGAAAACTTTAACTATGGCCTTGAAAAGGCCTAGAAAAAAATTTTCTGGAGCAGTACCCGCATTTTTTTAGTTACGAGCCACCACTGAATTCCAGACAAAAACATAAAATTTATAATTTTGATCGTAATTAGGTTTCAGAGTTTTTTTAAATTATTTGATCACTTAATAATATAATAAAACTTTTTACGTATATTTCTAATCTTGCACGAATTCAAAATTTAATATCATGAAATTCTGTTTAAGAGTTTGCCGTATTAAAGACGTGGCTTTCCCAGCAATCTGATTAATATTTTTCGGCTTGTTGTGTAAAAGCAAGTTTTCGGCCTTATTTTATTTATATAATCTTTTTCTATAATATATTATTAGAATGATTTTAAGATAATTTGAAAATTAATATATGTATTGTAACAACACCGGTATAACGAACCTGAATAACGGATTCCTGCCAATTAAGAAGAAAGTAGTAGAAAGTATAATAATGGGAGGAATCCAGAAAGGAGCAAAAAGAAATCCTTTTAGTAAATGTAACAGGTCCGTTTAACAATGGTCCTTTGTAATACTGCCCACTGAGAAACATCTAAACAGATGTTTGTTCCGTGAGAAGAGTTACCGGACCAAGGTTAGAAATGCATGGGAACGAAAGTGCTCGGTCGATCGTTCTCACGCTCAACTGGAGTCTGATCCGGCAGGTAAAGAAGATAGAAGTATAAATACTCCGGAGAAGAACAGTTTAAAATCAGTTCAGCAAGGAGAGTCTGCGATGTGAGTTCCGCTAATCAGTCCGCGGCACGTCAGTCAGCGAGAGTATTCTGCGAAGAGGTCAGTGAAGGAGCGAATTTCGAGTGCAGGTTCGATGCAACTAAGGTGACTCCACGAGTATCTCCAGTATACGAAAACAAGAAATGGCTCGGTAAGTTACTGTAAGACTATAAGTAAAGACATATTTATGAAATGAGATCTCCTGCCCAACTCTCTGAACACCACCCCCTCAACGTTACGGCTGAGAGTATTCTTTAAAGTTTCTGCTTGTTTCGCCCTAACTCGGATTTGGACTTCGTCCTCAGTACCCTTTCTCACTGATAGTATTTCCGCCACTTGGTTGCCGACTCTTTCCTTAACTGTTTTATATAACTCGGCCAAACTACGTCCTTCCGCCGTAATTGCCATAGTGCTTGAGGTCTCCTCCTGCCTCACCGCCTTGCGGTCATCTGCCACCTCGTCCAGGCATAATAGTCGTTCTTTTACTGTCCTCCTTTCCTCGCACTCGAGTAGCCTTTTTAATATGGCGCCAGGCCTACAAGCTGGAGCCACGTAGGGTGTCTCGATTCCCATTACACTTAGCTTCCTGATACATTTGAAGCAATTCTCTATAATCTCTTCAATGTCGCCTGAATTCACGACAGTCGTATATACAGTACCTCCCATCTCTATTTCTTCATCACCAAAGATGTTCCTGGCCCCGTGTCTATCCACCAGCAGTAGCCCACTCTTAAGCTCAGCTCGATCCGCTAACATCCTGACACTGGGTGCCATCCCGCTTATCCTGCTCTTCTGCCCTTGCACAGCCTCTCTCAGATCATGAAGAAGCACAACCTCGCTTTCCTCCTTCTCTGAGTATGTACTCTCCGCCATGCGTACCATCCTTTTCCCCAATGGTTGGCAACCAATATGGGGATTTCCTCATCGCTTATTCCCTCATCCAGTTTCCTTAGCAATTCTTCATGTCCAACCCTCCTGGGAGTTTGGGTTGCTACTTATTTAATATTATTATTGTTTACTGTTGCCATTATTGTCACTATTCTAATTATTATTGTAGGATGTGTTTTTTATTGTCTATTATTATTATTCCGGCCTATTTCCGTCCTATCCTGCTTTTCTAAAATGTTTGAATCAATCCTATCATCTCATATATTTCATAATATCCAACATAAGATTTCCGTTTCTCAACACGGCTTCATGCAGTCCCGTTCCACTACCTCAAACCTTAATTGTTTCCTTTACCAAATTAATCCTATTGTTGAATTTCAAGGCCAGGTGGCGCCATCTATTTTGACTCATTTTTGATAAAATGCCGCATTACCTACTCCGAAAGAAGTTGGCCCGTATCTGGGTTCAGTAAGCGTCTTCTTATGTGGACTAGCGGTCATGTAATGTATTTTGTCAATGGGACTGAATTCTGGTTTTCATCATTTATCTTTCTGTGAATAGATCCTGACGATTACTTTAAATTCTATTTATACCTAATCTCTGTTTTTTGTTATTATTATTAACATTTATGATTATTATTAATGTTTATTATTGCCATTATTCTAAATATTATTGTGAGATCTATTTTTATTGTCTGTTATTATTATTATTACTGTGGTTTATTATTATTATTACTTTTTTTATTATTTGTTTTATGAATGTCGTACTATTATTATTACTAGTGTCATTATTATTGATTTTCTCTGGTTTTACTTACTTTTTAATCCAATAAATTGTAACTATATAAACATTCTCAACTGTCAATCTCTCAATATCCTGAGCGAGTCGCGAACACGCGACAGTATGTTAGTTAAAAGAATATAATACTGGCTTAATATTTTACGCTCCGTTCTTAAATTCCTTTCCTGCTTAAACAAATACTATATTTACATATTTAATATGATGCATAATTTAACTATATATACATAAAACTAGATGTAAATTATTCGTATGTAAAGTAATTTATTTTATTTTCTATTATTACTAAAATTAATGATACGTTGGAAAAAAAAGCAGGCAAACAAATACTTATATTTTTCTTTTGCAATCAAGGAAGATTCCTTGAAGCATTATAACAAAATGTAAATGAGAAACTCATATTTTCATAAGAAAAAAAAAAACAATATTAAAAAAAGCTTCCATCATATCTTTCTTGAGAGTTTTTAATTTAAGAAACTATCCAAATATCAACGTCAAAAACTCTTTACTAAATGTATCGGTTTAAAAAAAGTCATAATATAGAAAAGGACAAAGAAAATTATTAAAAAAAAATATTATAATTTTTTTCCTTTTATTTGTTTATAATAATTTTCCGTATACAATTAAGTACACGTTTAATTATCACTTAACATATTTCTTTTCATCTTGCATTTTTTCGTCTCCTCTTACCATCCTTGTTATTCTTCAAAAAACTATTATTTTATTGGTATACAATGTTTAACGGAAACATTTCTGTATGAATCAGAGAAGTTTTTTTATTGAGTTGTATGTGGTGTTCTGTCCGAATAATTGCATTATTAGTTGGGCTGTATCTTTTCGGATGAGTTTGAATAATAATAACTCAATTAATAAAAAATCATAAATGTTCTTATTTTATCATCGATCAGTATTTTATCAAATTTTACAGCTTCATTGGCTTCAAGAAATAAAAGAAAAACTTGAAAAATATGCTTCAATATTATTCTGAAACGACTCTAAGCCACTGTGGAAGAAGAAAAAAAGCTATAAAAATATATCCTATAAATTGCGTAAACAAACTTTCCTCATCCTATTTTATCCGACCGAAAATTTTCTATTTATCCTTCACATAACAGTCACCTTTATTAAGACATTTTTTTTTTCTAATTAAAAAATCTGATTTTCTCTTTTTTGAAAAGAGGAGTAAGAAATTAGTAGGCTTAATTATTATTAATGAACTTTATTATTTTAATAAAATATTAAATTCTCCAATACAGAATTTTAAATACGATAGAAAACCCCTTTACGCGGATCTGGTGGGGCTAGAGATGGACCGAATTGCCAGAAATGTTGATAAACCTAAGGTATTTATGTAACTCATATTTTTTTAGTTTAAATCTTATAAAATATAAAGATATAAATGATAAATATCTTACGTTCTGCCCCGATTACATAATTTTATTTTATATGGGTATCATCCGAAAAAACTCAACGGTAACAAGGAACAAAAATTACAAAAATTGTTTGAAGTTAAATTTACATCGTATACTAGGAGAAATTCTTTTACTTACATAAAAAGAATTTCAAAAATTTGAAAGGTTTCACTTAAAAAATTTATCTTTATCATTTAGAGGTACTATCTCGCATACGTTTTAAGTTCGTGGGTGGATGTTCGTCTTGTTTCTTAAAATAACTAAAAAATTATGGTTACCTCCAAGTAGAACCGGTCAGTTTTCCTTACATCCTAATATTTTTAGAACTGCGCGTGCTCATTTCGACGGAGAAGTTTTGGTCCAAGAACAGGAACCGTTATCAGAACTATCGTTCACGTATTTATAAAAACCCCATGTAAAACTTCTAATCATCATCAGTAATTCTTCCTTTCATGTCTGAGAGCTGATGACCTGATCCATATCCCGTAGAAAATTTTCCGCCTTAACTCACGGTCCTTTGCCATTCGAATCAACATACCCACGCAATGTACGTGGGTACGCAACCTCCAGTCCCTCTTCAATTTGGTTCAGCCATCTTTTCGGCAGTCTTCCGCGTGATTTGCTACCCTCGATTTTTCCCCTATATGACTAGCTTCTCAAGATTTTCGCCGAGCCTACGGACTGTATGGTCGAAAAAGCAGAGGATGAGCTGGAAGCATATTGCGGACAACCTCTTTTTAATACCCAGCTCGTTTATAAGTTTGTCCTCTTCTTAAAAAAGAATTCTCCGACGCGGAGTATTCTACTGTAGGTCCACATTTCAAATGCATCAATTCTTCTCCGGTCTTTCACTGATGGTTCAGGTCTCAACGCCGTACATGATTACTGGAAAGACTTATGCCTAAAGCAGTTTCAGCTTTGTATTCTTCGTAATTTCCCTAACATTCTAAGTAGCTGTCAACTTCGTAAGTACCTCCTTCGCCAAGATAATTTTTCTTCGTATTTCAACTGACGAACCGTTATCTTTATCTGTTGTGGATTTTACGAAACGGTCCACCCTTTCGAAATCACACAGCGCATCATTAACTGGTTGGCACTGTCAGTGATCTCAAAATTCCTAAATCAGTGATCTATTTTTTGAATTATTATTTTTCGCTCTGTTATAAATCATTCTCGACTACCGTAACGTAAAGAATATTCAAATTCCTTCTCGTATTTCTTTCAGACAAATTCTTTTCTCACGTCTACATTCTAAAAGAGAGTTTTTAAAATTTACCGTTTATTGATACAAATCAGCGTATTAATTTGTTCCACTATAATAATCACTTTTTTGTTTTTGTTTCGTATTCAGAAGCGAAAAATTAAAAACTATTTGATGAAGTTTATTTAACTTTTCTCTGCACATCGAAAAAACGTTCCATAATGATAAAGACTATAGTTAACTGACAACAAAATAACAACTAAGAAAGAGAATAATTATTTAGAGGTAGATTGTTCACCTTTTCACCTTGAGCGCATCAGTTATCCATCTGACCGGTCGATAGTTTCATAAAAACTGGTCAACGCCCTGACTCTTTATCTTAATTGTGTTTTATTTTTTTATTATTTTATATTTCACAAGACACGCTGAGTGCATTATAACTGATATTTTGTTAATTTATCAAACTACCCTTATTTGAGTTGATAAAATAAACGATTTGCAGATAACGATCGTGATTATATGCCCTAAGGCAGATCTCTTGCACCATATACACATCCATTCTATTCTTTTTCCAACCAAGCATTTAATTTCTATTAGCTCACTTTTTTTTATATATCATCTACACCTTAATTATTAACAGGTAAACTTCAATGTGTTTTCATTATCCTAAAAATTACAAAATAAAGGATTTATCATTTGTCATTAAATGTATATTTAAGCTTTATATTAAGATTAACTTTATAGTAAGCAAAAAAAATTATGTATAAGCATGCGTGCACGCTTATATTAACATTTTTTTTTAATTTGCCCCAAAATTCCCCTTCCCCAAAAAAAGCTATGTTTTTATTTATTACATATTTTTTAACCAAATTTTTTTACGTCTTCATAGGCAAAGTAATTGTGCAATTGACCCCCCAAAAATACTTAGGGGCAATATTTGGGGTGGGGAGCAGATCAAAGTTTAAAAATATCGATTATTTGAATTTTTTAAATTTTTTTAATTTTTTTTTTATATATAATTACTTTCCCACACTATGTAAGACTAAATAACCAATGCTAGGAAAGTATTACAACATTATTTTCAGCATTTTTTATTATACGAATGCGGTATTATAGTTTTTTTTTAAATTTTTTTAATTCTATTATTACTATTTTCTTTTATTTAACTATTGATGATGATTGTTTAACGATAAAAATTCGCGTTTAGTTTTAAATTTTAACTTTGTATAAACTCTTTTGAGAGTTCTCTTAATTATTTAAAAGATAAAATTATCATACTTCTTCCACTTTATCTTCTTTTAATCCTCCTTTTTACATCTTGTCCTCCTATGACAAGGAAAAAATAAATTAACTATATAGCTTTGCATCTGAATAATATCAGCAGGCCATCAGTTATTTAATTTTTAGGGTTTTCTCTGTGTGTGTATGTGTGTACGCACATGCTTATAGCGACTTTCATCTGTCTTTTTTATATTATTATTAATAATCATTCTTGCCGTCAGCTGTAAAACAAGTAAATCACATTTGTATTTTACCTACAGCGCTATTTATTACAATATTATACTATAATACGTTATTATAGGTTAACCTTTATATAATTTTCATATTTATGCACTCGTATTTTAATTCATATATTAGTTAATAATATAATTTCACGTTACCTGCTAGTTATAATTATATTAATTCCTAGTTATATTAGTAACATTAATTACTTGGTTTAATAGATATTTATAGTTTAATTTATTTTTATTTCATGTTCGATATATTTTGTTATTTATTTCGTGGAAATTTATTTAGAACCCGAGTGTAATTTCATACTTTAATTAGCATGTACCTGACATCGCACTACCGTCATTTACTGAAGTAAATTGCTGCACCACCCGTTTTTTACACTGGCCTATTAATTATTATTCCAACAAAAAAAAAGGATTAATAACAACAAACTGCATAGAGCCAAATCGAATATTTTTTTTTTTACATACTAATATTTATTATGAACAGGGAACTAACATTTAGGGATGAACAGCAAAACTTGTTTAATGAAACTTGCAAAATTATTTAAATTTTAAATAAATATAGTAATATATATATATATATATATATATATATATATATATATATATATATATATAAATATAAATATATATAAATAAATATAGTAAGACTGAAATTTTGTTTGCTATGCTTTCATCTGAAATATTTACCAGTTGCCCTCTCTTGACAAAGAATAAAGATTTTGCAGTGCTTTTTATTTACATATTCAACAAGTTATAACAAATTTCAACAATTAATATAATAAGAGAAAATATTCCCTTAAAAAAAAATTGTATTTATGGTCCGATTTGGCTTATATTCAGAATATACATTAGTTATGTGAAAAGACAAATTTTTGCAAAAAAACTATAACCACTAGGTGACGCCGGCATAGAAATATTTACGAAAAAAACAAATATAAATTTTTACGTACACAGAAGTGTATAATTAGATTTTATTCATTACCTTTTCTCTCGCTCTTCCAGCGTGTTTTTGGACAGATTTGGCAATCAAAGAACCCTTGCTCTCTGCAATTTTCTGATCACTACTGAAAAAAAACTAAACCAGTTTCATATTCCTTCCATCGACTAAACTAGAAAAGGGAACGAACAAGGGACGTTTCGTCCCTTTATTAATTAATTATTATTATTTTATACATATCTAAAAACCGGATTAATATTTAAATCACTTAGATGATATTAATTATGAGTAGTTAAAACATTTATAAATATAAAAATGTAAAAAGAAAAACTTTATGTTTTTTCGGTTAAGGGAAAAATAAAGATACAGTATTATGAAAGAAGATGTGTTTGCCTCTGGATATATTGTAAAATATCTTCCGCAATTTTTATATGAAACATGATAATAAAGTTTGTATAAAGTTTACATGTCTAAGATTTTAAAATAAATTATTATTTTTCACCTGAAAGGTTAATGTAGTAAAAAAAATTATGATGCGGTAATATTTCATAAAACCTATAAATATAAATTTAAATACTATCTTTCACACACCCGAGCGCGCGTGCGAGTAGTAAGGTTGATGATTTGGAACATTTTTTATTTTCTGACTGAATTTTTTAAAAATATTTCTCACTTAACTTTCTCTTAAAATAATTTTGACTGAATTCTCTTAAGATATTTCTCACTTAAGTTTCATTTTACAAAAAGTAAAATGAAAAGTAATAAAAATGATGTAACTAAAAATATTTATGCCATGGTAGTTAGAACAAATATTATATATAACAAATATAAGATGACATAAATAAAATTTAAAATCACCAGAAGAAAATTTGTGTAAATGATTACTCCAGCACAAGAAATAAGAAAAGTTATAAGATAAGATTTATTGGAAAGAAGAGAAAGAGAGAAGCAAGAAAAGGGAGCCCAGGAAGCCCTACTAAAATTAAAAGCTCTTAAAGAACAGGAAAAACAAGACGAAACAGAACAACAGGAAGAAAAAGAACAAGAAGAATTAGAAATAGAGGTAAATACTACAACAATTAAAAATTTATTCGGAAAGAACATTACATAATTTACCGCAGATTCTATTTCAAATATATTTTATGTAGAAAATATTGGCAATCTTATTACAAATATTGGCGATATAAATTATACAGAAGTATACGAAGAAAATAGAAAAAAAAATTATTTAAACTTTTAACAGAACAATTTTGCAATAATATTTTATTAATAAAGGTATTTGGAGTAGAAAATACAGAAAGAGAAGGAGAAAAACTTAGTTAAAAAATTACTCTGTAGTTCTAATAATTCATATTAACCAGTTTTATAAATATAAATTGGTAAACCATGGTGTAAAGGAAAAACTTCTGACTTTAATTAAATACAACCAAGGACCAAACAAAAAAATAAAACTAATAATTCCTACAGATTCTTTACATAATACCTTAAACAGAAATAATAACGAATTTGTCATCTGTTCTTATAAAATAGAATTAATTAGCAGATGCAAAATTAGGTGATATAATAAAAGGTTTACCATTGATTTTAGACGTTATTAAACAAGATGATTTCTTTTTAATAGACTTAGACATAACGCAAGATTTTGCAGGAATTTTTGACGTAAAACAATTGACAAAATATTTAATCGGTAGTTTTAATTTTATACAAGATAAAGACAAAGCTAATAACATTATTGTAAATAATTATAATACTGTTAGAAAAAATTGCTTAACATGGTTAAGCGATAATGTATGAGCAAAATTTTATAATAAATTTGTGTGCCACTTCGCAAGGTGTAGATAAAACTACTGGGAACCACATAAAAAAACTTTTTAAATTGCCCAGACGAAAGATTAAGGAACAGATTTTACGATCCAAGAGCAAAATTACACGGAATAACAAGATTAGAAGCAACAAATTATAATTATTCTACTTTCGAAGATAAATTCTGTAAAAATTCAATATAAGATTGTGTTAATATAATTAAAATTTCTAAACAATATCTTAATAATGCACCATTTCATTTTGTTTCTTTTTCAGCACAATGAAAAAAACTTTGTAATTTAATAAAATACAGTTGTTGGATAGTTTATAACGATTTATTGTATTATTGTTTATTGGCAAATAAAAGAACAGAAAATTTAACGGGATATCGTGCTAGTTTACCAAAAAAAAGACACAAAAATTAATAGATTTTGTAATTAATGCGTTTAATTTTAACACTTTGCCTATAAATTATGCACAAATCATCAAAGAAAAATCCAATAAACTTAGTTTAGAAGTTTAAAACCCTACATAAAATATGGGGGAACTTATTTAAAAAAAATATATAACATTATTTTCTGCATTGCCTAAAAAAATAATTGCTACAGAAAAAAGATTAATATACAAAAAATATTGCACGCTTTGTTTTATTACTAAAAGAATAACTATTACGTTTAATTTCAATATTTACGATGTACAAAAAGTTAAACCAATAAAATATCCTAGGATTTATTGGCGCGAGTTGTAGCGTCTCGGCCTTTCATCCGGAGGTCCCGGATTCGAATCCCGGTCAGGCATGGCATTTTCACACTCGCTGCAAATCATTCACCTCATCCTCTGATGCAATACCTAACGGTAGTCCCGGAGGTTAATGATTTATTGTCAAAAAAAGAGAGAAGAGTTATCAGAAGAAAATAATATTCTAAAAATTAATTTGAAAAACCACTTATAGAAGGTCCTAAAACTACTAATGTATTTGTAACTGTTTCAGAATAGCTAATGCGAACATAAGATTATATACGTTGGAAAAACTTGGTAAGAATATAGTGTACTATGACACAGGTTCAGTTATATATATTGATGATGGTGAAAATTCAATAGAGATCGGTTGTGTGTATGGCGAGTGAATAGATGTATTAGGAGCTGATGATTATGTAATAGAATTTGTTTCAACATGCCCTTAAAGTTATGCTTATACAACTTTAAAAGATAAGTGTGTGACTAAGGTTTCACTTAGAACTATACAAATTCGAAAATATTGGATGTGAATGTTATGTGCAAAACGGTTGAAATAGAAATTGAGTTTGTAACTTATAATCAAATAACGAGAGAAATAAAGACTAAAAGTATAGTAAGTGAAAGGATCACAGAAAAATTTCAGTTTGAATATGATAAAATGATGATTCTAGAAGGGAAGATGGAATAATTGATACATTACCTTGAGGATACTAAAAATGGATATTAATGGGCTGTGGTCCATTAAAATTATCAAAGGGGTCTTGGGCCCCAAGAATTCAAAGATGTGTACACTCATAAATTAAAGTAGCGGTTGTTAATCATAAGAAATCAGAGTGGCAATTATAAATTACGTGAAATGAAAGTAAAAATTATTTAAAGAGAATTCAAAGTCAAAATTGTTTTAAGAGAAACAAAAGTCAAAATTATTTTAAGAGAAAGTTAAGTAAAAAAAATATTTTAAGAAAATTCAGTCTGAAAATAAAAAATGTTTCAAATCAACCTTACTACTACTACTACTACTAACACACACACACACACACACTTGTTTAAAATATAAAGGTTTATTACAGCGGATAATAACTCCATCTTAAAATCTATAAAATTTAAACTTTAAAATTATTTTTAATACACCGTTGTATAATATATCCCAGTGGTGAAACATTTTTTCGTTGCTCTTTCTCCCTTTTTGTGAGAGGGTAGCTGATTGATTCGATTGATATTTTGGAGTTCTTAAGATATCTAAGGTAATTTTGCTAATTTATACATGTAATGATCCACAATGACTCACTCTGTAGTACTTTTTTTTTAATTTTAGGAAAGACCAGGAAAGGTACAATTTTTATATTTTATGCAGGAGCATAAAATATAAAAATAAAGCCTACACGGAACCAGTTTGAATAGTTTTCTTTTGGTGAAAATGGTTTGTACATCGTGATGCGTTACCTATAAATCTAGTATTCCATATTTCAAAAAAAAAAAACCATAATACAGATCATTCAGTTTTAATACTCGTATGTTCCAGAATTTTATGTTTTTTCCGCTGTAAATAAACCCTTAATTAAAATGAAATTTCTACCAATGTGTACAAGTGGATTTATTTATTTCAAATCTTAAATTTCTAATTTAGTAAAGAAATTCTTTTGGAAATTTTTCTTAACATAACGGTGAATGGAAAGCTATCTACAAACATTCCATAATTTTGGAATATTCCATTTTTTGGAATATTAAGGAGAAAAAGAATACATTAGTATCTCTTAGTTTGACATAAAATATTTATACCGAAAAAATACATTATAATTTGTAGAACAAGAATTTTTACTCCATGTCCGTGTCTAAACTAGAAAAAGTAAATGAAATAGAATATCATGGCGTCTGGATAAACTCTCACCCTATATGGGACATGCACATTAACAATGTGTACAAAAGAATTAAACACCTGATTCTTAAATTTCACCAAATTAGTAAATTAAAAAATAACAGTGCAAGAAACGTGCACTTTAATAAAGCTTATGTACTTCAAAAACGCTTAATAAAAGCAGTCTTTAACTTTACCGTATAGCTGACCTATTACGGGAATTAAAAATGCTAACAATGAGACAGCTCTACGTCAAAAGAATTGTTTTATATATTAAAAAGAATATAAACCTCTTTAATATCAGTAATTCATCATACAATCTGTCATCTAGTGTCACCTTTATAATACCCCGAAATGACCTATCCGACTGCAGAAGACATTTCATGTACATTTCTGCAAAACTAATAAATATTATTCCTGCTAAATTTATGTTTAGTAGGGTGAACAAAAAACTCCTTAAAGAAATAGATGAATGAATAATGTGTATGAATCCTGCCTAAACGATACAAAATTAGTTAATTTTCTAATCCATATTTATAACGTTTTGGTTTTTTATCTAAAATCTTAAAAACGGAGCTAGATTCTAACTACGGAAGGAAAACTTATTAAGAGTAAATTTATAATTATAATTATATACATAATATTAATACTAAGATTATTTAGCATTATTTTGTATTATTTTATATTGTTACAAAATAAGATTAACAACATAAAAAAAATATAATAATAATAATTCATCTTACTCCAATTTAAACGTACAAATACTGCGTAAAAGTGTACAATAATATAAATATTATTTACATCATCTTCATATTCTTGTATCTTCTAGATTTTACTAAATTTTTAATGTTGAATTTTAATGCATGGGTGCGGACATTCATTTGTTATAGTATTTTGTTCAATTTTTTTTTTTTAATTCTTTCGTCGTTTTCTAAGATAATAAGTTTTAATTTTAATTTTTTAACAATTAAGTTTATGTTTGTAAGAATTTTTATTTATTTATGTAAGAATTTTATTTACTGTTATTTATTTTAAAAACAGTTTTAATTTTTAAATTCCCTTTTTAGAAATATTATATAGACTCTTTCCCGCACACAGGTTATCCTTTGAAGGTATTATATTTCCTAACTATATATTGTAACTCCTTCTTTTTTTTATGTTACATTTAGTAAAATGGAAATAAAGGAATAATAAAAAAAAGAAGGGGGAAATACTGTATACTTCATATAATACTTTTGTGTACTAAATACACAATGTGGTAGTAGTGTATTAACTTGTCTTATAATTTTGGAAATATTTGAAAAATTTTCTTGAAGAGAATGGCAAGAAGAGATTATTTTAATCTAATATTTATAAAATACTACCTGAAACCGAGGGGTCATATTTAACTTATCGACGGTTTATGGAAAGTGAAATTATAAGGTTAACGTGAAAACTACTTTTCTCCATCTTAAGATAATTTCTCAGTTGAGCTTTGCTATCTCCAACACACGAGACTGTAGAAGTAGACTTAAAATTATTTTAAAGGTCTAATTAACGAATATCTAATACTGTACAGCAATGTATGCAGTAATTAAAATATTCTGTTGCTTACGAAATATTAAACTAAAGTTACATTACTTACTTTATTTATAAGTTACTTTATTTATGATTAATAAAATTTAAACACCTAAAAACATATGTTTATCTCCCTCCCTCCCTTTCTCGCTTACAAACGCACACGCTTGATAATATTATTATATTAAAACTGACAAAGAAATAGTTGTCTGTAATTTATCTAAATTCCCATGCAAAAAGATTATTTATGCAATGATGAAGTCTCACATTTCATATTTCGCAAATACTATAATATACCAATAAAAGAGGCAAGATTAAAATAGTTTTAATATTGCTAATAAATAATGACCGGATAATAATTTTATGTGAGGATATTACAGTTTTTCCATATTTAAAGTTATACATATTTAATTATTTATTAAGCTGTGTAATTATCATTTGTTTATAAAATTTGAACATAATAACTTTTTTATGAAGTTATATGTATTTTTTCAAGTTCACCTAGATTCTACTCGTAATATATTTTTACATATTAAAACCTTTTACCTATTATATCAAAGTATGAAAAAAAAGTAATTCAGTTCTATTGTAAGAATATGTAATTTTGAATTATCTATTTTTCGATGAAAATTTATAAAAAAACTGTTTAAAAATATTATTAAATTCCAGGGAATAAGTTTATCATAAAAAATTACAGAAAAAACCAATAACAAAAATAATTATATTAAATTTTTAAAATTTTATTTACATTTTAAAATATTTTTTCGTTCATCACTAATCATTTTTAAACTGTAACACATAACCTAACTGACAAAGCAAAGTATTTTTGTAAACATTTTTTTTAATATTTGTTTGATTTCTTTATAAAAATCTTTTCAGATTACGAGTACATATTTCTTTCATAAATTATTGAGAATAAGTAACGCTATGAATTTTATATTCTAGATATAATTATATGCAATATTACTTTTGATACATTTCTTTGAAACGTTGCATTTTAAAATAAAAGCACATATTTAAATTAGCAACTAGTAAAGAAAATTTACTAAAATATTCATAAATTTCAAATTACAAGAATTTTTAAAAGTCGTAACTTTTTTTTAGAAATTTAGCGTTACTATACCATCGTCTATAAAACAATTTTTCGAATTCATTTTATAAGTTGAGGTGTTTCTTATTCTGTGATTCTTTTTCTCAAAAAAAATTTAACGATTTATTTTAATACAGAATTCTATCTGCTAACAATTTTGACAAACAATTACTGTTTTAAAATTTAGTTATACAGTAAAATCGCGCTTATCCGGACTTGATGGTACCGTACCTAGTCGGGATTAGTGAAAGTCCAGATTACCCGGAGGATATTTAGAAGCATCGATGGGGGTTTTGTTTATGGATGCTATATTCGAATCTATAGATATAAAAATCAATGTTTGGTTGTCTGTCTGTTCCAACTTAATTCGAGATCTACCGGACAGATTTGTCTAAAATTTTGCACACCTACACTTTGAAGCCCTGGGTGAACATAGGCTAATTTTTTTGGACCTCCAACATAAAGAAATTTTACAACGAAATTTAAAACACTTTATTTCTTCCTTAAAACTTGTTTAATTTTCAAAATGACTTTGATTTTCAAGAAAAATTTAATTTTTAGCTAACATTTTTTTTCAACATTGAATTGATTAATTTTGAAAAGGACTGAAGTTTTAACGTACAGTTATTCCTAACTTTCAATTGATTTAGCGCACATGCATATGTAATTTTTACAATTCATTCATTTACAATTTTTTACAGCTGTTTTAAAACATAAATAAATAGCTGCTTTTGGTTATCATGTGTGTGTTACTAATTTAAAGTGTGTAAAGTATTTAACTGCAATCTTTTAAATTCTGTGATCTTTTTTCAAAACATCATACCATGGCTAAAAGACATTCTTCAATTGGGAGAAATACAAAAAAAGCACGTATGATGAAAACTGTTCGTGCGGCAGAGACTGAAGACGAAAGACAGTCAAGATTGGAAAGCGACCGAATACACACAGCCCAAGGCTGTTCGACTGAAACAACTGAGCAACGGGAAGTGCTATTAGGTTTGGGGGCGCAGCCCCCATGTCGGTAAATTAAAAAACGTATCTAAATAGATAACACAGATACGTTAAATAAATAGATACGTTATCTAAAACAGATAACGTATCTAAATTGCATGAAATTTTTTCTAAAAATATTAAGCTCTTAACTTGAAGTAAAGTTGATAACGTCAAAAATTTTCCAGTTGAAAAAAGAACTTTGGAAACCTGGAAAACCAAAGCGCCGAGCGAAGCGAGGCCTGGCTGGGAGGTCCGGCGAAGCCGGGCCGAGCGGCTAGTAACTAATAAAATCCTTCTAGTTTAGTATGCGTAACAGTAAAATAGCATGGAATTAGTGAATTTAGCTACTAAAATTACTGTATTTAATTAAAATTTTTACTCACGTAATTAGTTAGTATACATGTAAAGTTGAGACTTATGATCTTCAATTGAATAACACAAATCACAAAGAATATTAAACTTAGAAAACACAAAACAAAAACTTCGTAAAAAACTTCAAACAGTACAATCAATACGGTAAGTATTACGGTAAAATATCAATAGAAAAAAATCACGAATATTATTCTGTTTTAAATTGGAAAAGTGCTTTCGGGCTGCGCGATCTTGTAAACACTAACATTAAAACTTCGTTAGACGAGGTGTCTTCTTGTCTTTCGAAGTAGGTAATTAATCGCTCCAATATTTCCACAGATTCAGAATGATTTGGGCAAGTTACGTCTTATACAATTTCATCGTCTGAGCTGTCATTTTAGATAACTTGCGAAGACATGCCAAACAAACCTTCACAATTTCACCTTCGTTCAGATCTCATTCCCTATGTTATTATCGCATGCTACACACATAACGATGTCTTCATCATTTACTGTTGAACAGCCTTCCAATTTCTGAAATAACTGAACAAAGTTTTCTTCAGTGTCGCTGACTTTATCAGTAAAATTAGATACAATAAGTGGTTCTTCCAAATAATATTCAGACATCTGCCAAATATTTTTAATTGTACTGTATGTACTATAACGTATACGTAATAAAACTACGACTACGAACGATCAAATTCGACTGAGATCTAAAATTGTTGAAAACCAGTGCGCGAGTAAACACAAATGTGAATGTTTATTTTCACCAGTGATTAGCATCCGTCAAAACAGAGTAGCAACGTGTACTAGAATAATGTCACGTAGGCCTAATAGTAAACAAAATTCATCTTATTAAAAGTTATCTTAAAAAGTCTATTCTCTTTTTCCTTCAAATGTGTGTTTTCGGAAAATTCTTTACGACTCGTAAAGATCGGATCGGGAGGACCGGTCCGAATTATCCGGGCGTCTGGATCACGAGGGTCCGGATTAGCGCGAATTTAAGGCATAAAATTAATTTTTTTCTTACACTATATTTCAAAATTAAATTTCTTTAGACCTGTTCGTAGAATTTTGAGAATAATGTAATGCGTAATTATGGTTTTTTTTGCGACATATTTTTTATACTTATTTGTTACCTATGGAAAGTTTACAAAAACAATATAAAAATAAGATTATGAAAAATCTCTCCTTTCTTTTTTTTAGAAATATTGATCGCAGAAGTTAATTTTGCACTTTTAGTGATACAATGATTTTAAAGAATTTTTTGTGATCGTACTTAAGAACTGGAAAAATCTAATATAGCATGTTTAGCACTAGTAGAATATATAAATTCCAAATGTTGTTTTAAGAATAAAATTGTAAAACTACTAAGCTGAACTTTTAAAAACAGGTTAATAGTAAGATAATGATAAAGTTTTAAAATACGTATTTTTATGAAGGAAAACCTATCCTTGCATGAATATATTCTTGCATTTGCAAGAAATATTTACAAAATCATTGAAGAATAAATATTTTCTTAATTTTCTTACAAAAAAAAAATATATATATATATTTATAAACGTTTCACTATTTTGTTATAATTACAATGCTTTTATTTTTGTAAATTTCAGTTTTGAAGTTCTTAGTGCCCAGAGTAAACTATCAAAAATATATAGCACTGTGATTAATCTATAATGAATGATTATCATCGGCTTCTATTTTTGAAATGTTTGCCAGAAAAATATATTGATTCAATGTTGAGTTTTTATTACAAAAAATTCACCAAAATTAGTCTGCTTGTTCACTGAAGAAAACTACGAGCGACTGCATCACACGAGTACGTTCAAAGTAGCGTGTCTGATCCCAATTCAGAATGAAACGGAACCGCGCCATTGCAAGCGACCTTGAGCGGCCGACACCGTACGACAACGGGCTACAACAGGTAGCAAGCGACAGATTCCTGGAATTGGAATTTGCCTCTCATAGTCTTTCGTTCAACCTGATTTTTTAATTATCTGCCTGTCGTCATAAACATATTTTACTACTTAAACCATAGTAGTATAGAAACAGTCATTGAAGGAAACGTTCAAGGCTCTTCGACGCTTCCGAACGAGGTGGGGCATGTGCGAGGTAAGGCGAGCACCCGTGCAAGGCTAGACTAATATAATAGGCAAGCACCCCATGCGAGGCTAGACTGACACACACAGAGAGAGAGAGAGAGAGAGAGAGAGAGAGAGAATTTATTCATCATTCCGATGATTCGAATCATTTAGTTCATAGTTCATTTAGTCAAATTCTAGAAAGATGCTCAGTCTCCATAGCCTCGCACAGGGTAGTTTACCTCACCTTATCTCATCCAGCCTTGCGCGGAGGTTCACACATGCTGCACCTCGCCTAGTAACGTTGATCCAAGTGTGTGTGTATGCGAGCGTTTTGTGTATGTGTGCTTGCTTGCGTGTGTATGCGCGCATGCGCGTGTTTCAGTCTAGCCTCGCATGGGGTGCTCGCTTAATACATTAGTCTAGCCTCGCACGGGGTGCTCGCCTTGCCTATTTTTGTTTTGTTTATTTGTTAGATGTAAGTTTGGTTTTAGAAAATTTTGATTTGAATATTTTTATTTGTGGTGGTTGATTATAATTGTTGAATTGATTAAGTTTATTTTTTGTTAGTAATTTAAATATTTTAAGGATATGTTTTTTCATATTTTTGAAGTGGATATTTTGTTTATCATTAAATGTTTTTTTTTTGTTTGTTTTGGTAGTCAGAGTGTAAAATAGCGATTAAGACATAAACTTCATAAAAGGAGGTTACATTTAAGGCAACTGTACTAGTAGTTTTAGCTATATTTCACTTTAGTACAAGTAAAGAGAATTAGTGATGTTCCCTCACTTGGTTAACATACACACGCACACACCACACACACACGCGCGCGCGCTCGCTCGCATATATACTTATATGCAATTATATATCTGCTTTATCCCCGAAGTTTCCGAAAACAGGAAACATTCTTTTTGAAAAATAATAAGTTTACAAAGCAAAAGGTAGCAATATTGGTAATTTTTAAATGAAATATATGTAAAACTATTTTCCAATAATACTATTGATAAAAATGTATTTATTATACTGTAATTTATATTCGTTTGATAAGTTATAATAAATTACTGAGCGGCATTTCCTAATTGTTAATATGACAATTCTTGTTAAAACACGATAAATAAATATTATGTATTATTCTATTTTCGTGTGGATATCTGGAAGTCTCCAGATATCCCATTTAGCTTTCTGGATTCGCTACCCGTAGGCAGCCGCGTCTCTTTTTCGTGACTTGTGCGTAAGTAAGCTGTGTAATCCTGTACAGACTCAGGCCTACCATACTTAAGACGTATGATTAATTGAAACCTAACACCATATATATATATGGGAAATATATGGGAAATTAAAATAAATGTGTGGTATCTGTAATTTTGTAAATAAATATAGACGTCTATACCAGGTATAGTTGGATTTTCAATATTGAATATTTAAGCTTTAAAAATTGATATTACAAGTAGAGTTCCATTCAGTCCCTTGCGTTTGAAGTCCGCTTAATTCAGTACATTGTTATTCAATAAAGCCAAAAAAATTACGGTTTACCAAAAAATATAGATCCCTTGACGCTTCCTTGTCAAATGGGATCGAAAATCAGGCCAGAGGTGGAATATAAATCCCTTCATTATGTATAATATTTCTACCAAATTTCAACTTTTCTGTTCGAAGAGTTTTCAAGTTATAAGGAAAAACTGTTTAGAAATAATGTTGAATATCCCTCGATCCTTAATTCCGATTATCTGAAAACTTTGGAATTTTAAGTTATCTCATAAGTAATTTCATCGTACTCAAGCGCAGTTTTCTACGACCATTATAAAAAAAAGTGACGAAAACTACCCCACGCGTTTTTTTTTATTTTGTTTAAAATTTAATCCCATAAATACCCATATATAGAAATTTTCAAATCACTTTCGAAAAATTTTCTGTGAGCCAGTCGGGAGATATTAATCAAAATATAGGCCATCACACGAACATACATCTTCCGGGAATTTCTATAAATTTTTTGGACTAAGTGGATTTTGAAACAATGACATTTAGAAAAATCCTGACACCAAAAATTTTGGCCGATTGGTGTACTTTCTCTTTTTAACTACGCTGCTGTAGCAGCAGTAGAACGATATACAGGAAAAATAAATAAAAGAAAAAACGATTAAATTTGTTTTTTTTTTCAATAAGGAAAAGAGGAGATAAGTTTATAAATGATAATTCTTTGAGTTCCCATATTTATAAATGAGGATTAAAAATCAGGGACTAAAACATACTTAATTCGGCGCTTGTTTTAAAGAAAAGCAATCTTCGTGGCGGGCTGCCACCGTGGCGCCAGTGGTATCGTCTCGCCCTTTCATCCGGAGGTCCCGGGTTCGAATCCCGGTCAAGCATGGAATTTTTCACATACGCTAAAAAGCATTCATTTCATTCTCTGAAGCAATGCTTAACGGTGGTCCCGGGGATAAACAAGAAAAATAATCTCCGTGGCGGAGTGGGAGCGTCTCGGGCTTTCATCTGGGGGTCCCGGGTTCGAATCCCGGTTATGCATGGCATTTATCAAACACTACAAACTTTTATTTCCATATTACTATGTACAAACTTCTCTGTAAGCTTTTGAGGTGAATTAATTCATGAAGAGAGAAAAATATAACAACTGGAAACCATATTTCATATTTATATTTTTTAGTACATTTTTGTAAAGTCAGTTTTATTACTAATATTATTTTTTTAAATTTTATTTTACATATTTTAATTTAATTTTTATTTAAAATATGATACGACCAAAAAACATTTCACCCGTGCGAAATACGATGTTTAGGAAAATCGCAGACAAGAAACTTGAGTTTTATAAAAAAAAGAAAAGGAATGCAAAGAAACGATTCAAAGAGAAAATGTAACAGAGTTTGGGGTAAATACTGTGATAAAGTACTGGAATGTAAATAATTTTTTCATTAAATTTTTTTTCAATTTTCTTAAATCTTAATGCAAAAATATTCTGGTTATCAGAATGAGATCAAATTAAATATCATTACGCTACAATAATCCAGTGATAAATAACAATGAAAACAAAAACCTATAATATCTTCAAATCGTCTGTACAGAGAGTAAAATTTTCATTTAATAAATATTTTACTTAAGTTATCTAAAAAAAAATTATAACAAGACCTCCAGAGAAACTTTTGATATGGTATAAAAAAGAATACATCGAAATCGGTTTTTAAAAAATAAGGCTTGTTTTATTTTGAAGAGTAGAAAAAATAACAGCCGAATTGAGAAGTTTCTATTTTTCGGTCTGTTAAAAAAAAGAAATGTAGTACATTTAATTTTCATTATTGTAAGTCATTATTCAGTTGAATGGTTTAATATTATTTTACTTTTTTCATTCTGTTGCATGCTATTCATTTAACTTCAAAACATTTAGTATAACCTAAATCTTCAATTATCTGTTTCATATATTCCAGTCTTAGTTTTCCTTCAGAATGTGTACCTTCTACACGTCCCTCTATCAAAAAATGATATAACCTGGCAGTCAATAGATTAAAACCGCCTACCAACTTAGTTCTGTGTACAGAATTCCGTAACAATTTCTCTCATTCTTATTCGTCTAAAAACATATTCATTTCGAATATGATCTACCCATTTAATTTTCTACATCCTTTCAAATTATTGATTTTAGCTATCTGAGATTTTCAAGTGAAGGGAGAAAATAAACTCGGAATTTTTAGCAAATATTTATTGAAATCTGGCTTGTAGAAGTTCCAAGCTCGTTTAAAAAAAAATTAATTTTTTTAAATAGCAGGAATACCACAAGAGTCCACCGCTTTTTGGGCAATTTATAACTTCCGATCTAAATTAATACAAATATGATAAAATCTATCTCATTAATGCATATTGAAAAGAAGATAATTATATATATATTATTTTTCTATAGTGACGTATATGTAGTGATAATAAATACTTTCAGAAGCGCTTAAGAGCATTTTTGCGTTGCGATTCTTTTGATTAATCAGTTAAGTGTCCTGTTTTTTTCACCCAAGTCCTTAGTATCGTGAAGCCTATGAGAATATATAGGAATGGTTTATTTAAAACAATTTATGGGAGTTTATTTCTTCCGTTTTGATTATTAGTTTATTTTTCTTCCGTTTTTATTTTTCTATTTTTTATGCGTTTGGTTAAATTATTTGTTAATATACTCTGGTTGATCAGAATACTATTTTTATTTCAGAGGGGATTTTAAGTTGATTAGGTTTTTTATACAAGCTTGTTGTTGTAATATTTAAAATGTATTTTGCTTGTAAACAGATTTAACTTTCTTTAACTGCAATTTTTATTTTAATATTATAATACAAAGTGGTTTGTTTTTTTATAGCATATACAATACATGTCAATGAATAACTACATATTTATTAAAAGGGTGGCATTTAAGTAGTACCTGTTATTAAATAGAAAATTTTCTCCTGCATTTTTTTTCTATCCGTAAGCATTTAACTATTTACCGATGGTACCTTATAAGGGAACCGTAAGTAAATTTGATTCATGATAATCACGTGAAGAGAGGTCCCCGATGAATCATAAAGTATACGAAGGCTCAACACCTCATATATAGAAAAAGCACTTGTATAAGTGGTCCAAGTAAGTTAATTTCCATACAGTACTAAATAAAGGAATAAATCATAGGAAGAAAAAAAAATAAAAAAAACATTGTTATCAGTACCAATATATGAAAACAATACTGTAAATAAAACAAACATTCGTAGGTAAATAGAAATAGCTGTAATTTGAAGACCATCAAAGTGACGTTCACAATACAGTGATAGACTCATCCTATGTTGCCACTCCTAGGATCCTTCTCCCGGTCGCTCCTCTGATTACATCTCCAAGGTTCAGTACATGAAAACATTTTAGTCCTTGATGTTATCTCTATTGTTTATTGGACAATACATACTGTCAGATTGGACAGTAAATTTACTGTCATGTAATTTACAGATTTGTCTAACCTCTGTTTGTACCGCGAGCTAAATTTTTGGATAGAAGGAACAGAAAGTAATCCTAGATAGTCATGAATTTCTCTCCCTCTAAAAAACTATGGCGCCTCTGTTATGGTACCAATTTATTTTGGTGTCTTTGAATTATTTCATTATTGCTGTTACTCGTCGTACTCCACAGCTGGATCCCATACGTTCAGATAGGTTTAAGGATAATTTTGCAGATCAACAATTTATTAGATAACGATAACTGTGAGATATTAGTTATATGAGTAGTACTGGTTATTAGTAATTTGAAATTTCCAAATGAAGAGGGGAGAAAATACTTATGTTAAGTTGTTTCCTCTTTTATACCACGTGGCCCTTCTACGTCAGGCGGTAATCCAAGTGTAAGCCAAGTTATCGTATCCGATCCGTGTGAGGGATGTAGACGCAATTCAAGTGGACCTGTGGATATTCACCCCTTTTCATCGTAATTGTCACAAGGCTCGATGTTTTCTGATTCACCCTCATTTTCCTGCACAGGTAAATCCAGCTCTTCCTCGACTCAGTTACGACATGAGCCTCAATTTGGTTCTATTATTGTGAAGAACCGAAAACTTCTTCTTTATCACTGTCGTGCTAATGAGTATGACAGATGAGTCGTCCAATGTCTCTAACCGAAGTGTAAAATGGTGACACACCCGAAGTCATATGAAAATCAAGTAAGTCCGGCACCTTTCTCGGGTCTGATGGCCCGTACGTGGGTTGCAATCCATACTACATTGAGGTGCATTTTGACAACGCAGCTTTTAATATTCTCCCACGAGTAGTGATGAACCCCAAATCTGGAACCCCAATGAACATGCTTCGCGTTCCAGAGCCTCCCGTCAGGAAACGGAAGTCTAACGTCTCAAAGAACTCTCAAAAAACTTGAATAGTTCTTTCATGAAAACATGTTGAGGGGATAGTAGATCGCTGAAAACCTGATAGGCTCCAACCAGTACTGAAGTTCAATTGAGATTGCTCGAATTTATTCTCTATTGAATTCCGGGAGTTGGTGATGTCTTAGTGAACTTTTAACTAACACCGCAGTTCCTTCAAATGCCATCTGGATGGTTCGTAGTATATACCGAAAATATCCTCTTAGCCGGAAGTGGTTACAGTCACTAAAATGGGTTTCAAAAATCACAATCTTTAGATGTGGGTCACATCTAAAGATTCAATAAAGATCAGAGCTTTTAATTCCTCCTTTCGATCAGGAAGACCATTGTTGTTCTATATGGCAATCTTGAGAAACTTGGCCATCAGCAAAGTTTGGTGATTGGCTTGGTCAGTAAGCATAAAAGGCTTTCCATTTGCTGAACGAGGGACTCCAAGTTGGAGGTTAGTTTCTGTATTCTGCCCTTGGCATCTCTGTAGCCACGCTCCATCACTGCAGCAGCTTTAATTTAAGGTGTATTTTTTTCTTTCTATAAAGGAGATCTTTTAACTTATTATCATTCAAATTCTGCTACTGTAAATGTGGTTCTGTGACAAAAGTAATTTTAAAATTTACGTCGATCGTTTATAAGTAAGAAAAAGTAAATAAATTAAATAAAAGGTTTGTTTGTATAAAACTAGATTTTAAGAATTCTGTATTTGAAGATTGATTATACCGAAACCGGTAAGCAGTAATACCAAAAGTGACATCTAATGAAATAAGTAAATACTTAAAATTATTTTAAAATAAAAATTTAGGAAGCAGTATAATTACACACAACAATCCATCCACAAATACAGTATTTTGTTATAATACGTTTTAATTTAATTAGTTTTAGTATCACTTCTTACTGCGTAAACTGATTTCAGTTTATCTTCTAGTCTCACCTTACATAGTCAGGAAAACGTAAAATTAATTATAAAATAAAAAATTTGATTATGACACATATTGATTACTTAAATACAAAAATATGAAATAATATTAAAATAACTCATGAAGGTATTAAATACAAAAAAATAACAAAATGATTCACAATTCAGAAGGCGTTATTGAAAATTATTTGAGCACATATTTATGTACATGTTGAACGGGATGCAAAAAAGTCCCAATTTTAAAAAAAATTTCATTTAGTATTACATGAAAATTTATCGACAGAAAAATACCTATTGTTTCAGTTAAAGAAACTCTTTGGTGTTTTTAATACATTTTTAAATAGTACGTAATTCATTAAAAGTGATTACTGTGGTATAATAAGATCCTTCTCTCTAGGCCGAAAGTTCTGTGTTGAGTTATACGATGAAAACAGTTCGGTTTTATGATTTAGTAGGAATAGATATTGTTATTTTTTAAAGAATTGGTAACTATTCCTTTTAGTAATTGTTAAAATAACTACTAAATTAAATTATGAATAATATTACAGTTATAGTATTTATTAATATTATTTTAATAAAATTTAATGTTTTTACAATTTCATTTTATTCCAGACTAGTAGATCCGGTAATGCTTCGCTATTGCTACATTTGAGTATATATATATATATATATATATATATATATAAAGATTAAATGAACACAACTGAAAGTTTGATAAAACATTAACAGCATGAACATTACGGAACTTCACAAAATTTAACCTTTCTCTTTTCCCTTTATCCTCTCTCCTTTTCCGTTTTCCTTCTTCCTTTCCCCCTTTCCTCTTTTCTCATTCCTTTCTTCTTTTCTTCATTTCCTTTTTATCATTTTATTTTTACCATATTCCCCTTCCCTTTCCACTTACCCATTCCCCCTTTCCATATCCTTACCACATTTCTCTTCCCTTTATTCCATTTCCCCCTTCCTCATTTATTTTTCCTCCTTTCCCTTTCCATTTCCCGTTTTTGCGTTTTCCCGTTTTACTCTTATTTCTTTTTTCAATTTTCCCCTTCTTCCTTTCTACTTTTTCGATTTTTCCCCGCGCGTAAATCGGTTCAGAATTTTTTTAGTCTGTAGTAGATACACATATCGGAAACACTGAAATAAAAACGAAAACTATTTAGTACAGCGTGTATTGCTTTTACGTCCAGCAGATAGCGCTGTTTTATAAAAAAAAGCGTGCTTTTACTTGTCACAGGTGTAAAATCTTAGGTATATAAATAGTAGATATATAAAAACGCACGCGTATTCGAATGCAACGTTGTGTGAAAAATTTAAAGCAATCGGTGAAGAGATTTCGGAAATTTAAGAATTCGAACAAACGAAAATTTACATTTTTATTTATATAGATAATTGAGTTAATTATGCCACGTGTGTGTTTGCATGTTTTGCCTGTTTGAATGAGGTAATTTGTGTTTACATTGATTCAATGTTGTGTATATTCTTGTATGTGTTTTTTTGTCTTCAGTCATTTGAATGGTTTGATACAGCTCTCCAAGATTCCCTATCTAGTGCTAGTCGTTTCATTTCGGTATACCCTCTACGCCCTACATCCCTAACAATTTGTTTTACATATTCCAAACATTGCCTGCATGCACAATTTTTCCCATCTACCTGTCCCTCCAATATCAAAGCGATTATTCTAGGATGTCTTAAAACTCTGACCTGTAAGTCTTTCTCTTCTTTTAACTATATTTTTCCAAATGTTTCTTCTTCATCGATTTTACGCAATACCTCTTAATTTTTCACTTTATCCACCCATCTGATTTTTAACATTCTTCTATACCATCACATTTCAAAAAGCTTCTAATCTTTTCTTCTCAGGTACTCCGATCGTCCAAGTTTCACTTCCATATAAAGCTACACTACAAACATATACTTTCAAAAATGTTTTCTGATGTTAAAATTAATTTTTGATGTAATCAAATTATATTTCTGACTGAAAGCTCGTTTTGCCTGTGCTATTCGGCATTTTATATCGCTCCTGCTTCGTTCATCTTTAGTAATTCTACTTCCCAAATATCAAACTTTTTCTACCTTCACTGTCTTATGGGTTTTTATCAATCTATATTGAGTTTACGTGTATCCAGTATAATCTGAATTTGTTCAATAGCTGCGATTTAATTTTTACAATAGTTTCTATATTTATTAGTGTGTAATCTTCTTTTTTTTTGTTTATTGTACTGTTAAAATTTTAATTACATTTCTTTCGCTCATTAATGAATTCATAATGTATGTAATAACGCCTATCTATCATTGTTTCACGCTAAAATACAATTAGCCTTAAAATTGTAACATTTATACTTGGATTATAATATTAGAATTAAGTATGATGGATGGATGATTTTGCTAAGATGTAATTCTGCTTCAGTTAGAGTAATAAATGGGGATAATATATGTTCATGAATTAAACAAAATGTGTGTAATTTATCAAGGTTTGCTATTAAATAAGAAAAGGATTGTGTATGAGATTATTTATAGTTATTCATAAAAAGATTATAAGTTATTTTATTATTATTTTAAAAAGAAATGGTTAATGAAATTATTTTAAATACAAAGGTATACCGATGCATGATCGTATTTTTGTATGACACGAACGCGCCTGCATATGCAATAGTAACAGAGATACAGAAGCCGTTTGAATAAGGATGGTACAATTTTCGTGATATATCTTTGTCGATGAGTTTAATAATTTATTTCATATTAGCGAAAAAAAACAGAAGTTAATCTTAAATTACTCCCAAATAAATTTTTTTGCTAACTAATAATTCCATTACAATATAAATTAAAAAGCTAACAAAAAAACAACTGAAGAAACAAAAAACAGTTGGTACTTGTAATAATATGTAATATTTTTTTAACCTCACTCGAATTTATACTCGCTTTAAAAAAGGCTTAAAGTAATTATAAAAGTATATCTTTTTAATTGCTTAAAAATTAATCCTTCTTGATCCGTTTTAGGTGTTTTTAAATCACTGATTTTCCAATTACATTGCATTTTTAAAAGCAACAATTACTTCAATCAGTAAGTTTCAAAATTTAAAATTATAAACTGGTATGTTGGTTTTTTAATTAGCTGAATAAGAAAATGTGTCGAATAACTAAAAGCAATCATTAAATACTAGGGATCAAATGGTATTAGAAAATATCATTTAAAATAACTACTACGTTAAATTATGTAAAAAGAAATGTATGGTAATAACCATACTGTAGAGTAGTTTTTGTAATTGATCGCTTTTGTTCAGTAACTTCGTTACCGCAACGCTCGATCTAGGGTGAAATATTTAATAATTTTTTTACTTAAAAATATTTTTATTACTTTTTCAGAATTAAGCTTGAAACTCATGGCAAGTATATAAAGCGACTGGATTATAATAGTTCAATAACAACAAAAAAATAGCAAGAACAAATAGAATAAATTGATTTTATTCGAATTTGTTGATATTTCAAAACAAATCTAAAATATCTAAAAATCTAAAATATATTTTTAACAGTAATTAATTAAAATTTTTTAAATTAATTTATTTGATTAAAATATATAAAATATTTTTTACTCTTTCTACCTTTACCCCTAAACTTCCGGGGTTTTTTTAAGTTAATGATTAATTTTTTACTTGTGTTAGTACATAAATATTACAATTTAAAGTATATATATCAACTGCTTTATAGACAAGATTACATAATTATAATACATTTCAATTAAGGATCACTAGCAGAAGAGCACTTGAGCGCTACTGATGATGCTATCAACTGAATATAATTAAAATTATTTTATAAACACTACTCCAAATTAATAAATTACCTAACTAACAATAATAAATTAATCATAATATCAATCTACAATTTAGGCTTCATTTCACACAACGATAAAATCAGCCGAAATCATGAATTAAAAATAGAAATACTCTGAATAACTGCAACATTATCAAGACTCTTTTATCCAATATCCATTCAACTATTTTCCTGTATGGACTTATGTAACCCCAAAAATATAAATTCAATAGGTATCACGTTTACCAGTTTGGGACGTGCATAATGAAACCTCTGAACATTGAAACACACTTAACGTCGTAAATGAAATATTTTCAATATTTCATTTATATTTATGAAATATTTTTTGTAAAATATTATTTTCTGTTTAGATTGATATACTTAATCAAGTTCTTTATACATTTGTCTTATTGTTAGAATATCCATTTCTTTAAAAATTTGTTTGATAAAATAGTTAATATTATATTAACGCTAATAATATATTTTTGCATAATAAAATTTTATTTAATTGAACATCAAATGTCCTGCCCCAAATATATATGCAGTAATTTAGCAAAAAGAGCATATGTGTAGTACATCGATTTAATTTATGAACAAATATTATTTTATTAATTTTTCGAAAGTGATTAATTAAGCATCTTAATCTATTACTTAAAATATATTTATCTCATAAGCTCAAAGTTTGTGCATAGGAATGTGCAATATTGCATTTTTTTTATACGAAAAATATACGTTGTCTGTTGTGTATATTTTTTTTTTTTGTATATGATGTATCGAATATTAAATATTAAAAAAAAAAGTTGTGTAGCAAGCTACTGTTCAAATTAAGTTTTTTTAGCATTAAAAATATTTTCAGATACTTTTAAGATAAAAATGATATTAGATATCTTATGATATTAGATTCATATTTCATGAATATTTAGAAAAGTCCTTTATTAATAATATCAATCTTTTTACAATTATTGGAATGGAAAAAAAGGTAGAAATAAGTTTGAGTCTTTAAAAAAATTAAATACTTTACAAATCATACAACATTAAATCTCTCCCTTACCTGATAATTATATTTTAAATTATTTAATAAATTTTTACCTTTTTTATTTTAAAATGCTACTTAAATCAATTTTTAAACGGCAAATTAATATGATCCGGTAAGTAACAAGATGGTAATGAAATATTCAAACGTCTTTTAATAAATTATTGCAGTATATATATCTTTTATTTCTTTTAATAGTGATAAAAGCTGATGATGACATGTACGTACTTCAAAGGGTCTTACAGCCCTGGAGGAAGGAGTGAAAGAATATGAGATGAAAATAAATACAAGAAAAACTAAAGTATTGGAAATAAACAACAAAGAGGATTTAGTGGTAAGAACAACTAAAGGAAGCATAGAAAAAAGTGATAGAGATATTTGAGGGCTATGATGACAGAAGAATGAAAGAGTGTAATGGAAATAAAAGGAAGGATAAAAATAGCAAAAGAGGCCTTCAGTAAAAAAAAGGAATTACTCTATAGTAAAGGTCTTTCTTTTTTTTCCTGTTTAGCCTCCGGGAATTCCCATTCAGGTATTACTACAGAGAATGAATGAGGATGATATGTATGAGTGTAGTCGTGTACAGTCTCAGTTCGATCATTCCTGAGATGTGGTTGATTGAAACCCAACCACCAAAGTTCACCGATATCCGCGATCTAGTATTCAAATCCGTATAAAAGTAACTGCCTTTACTAGGACTCGAACGCTGGAACTCTCGATTTCCAAATCAGGTGATTTGGGAAGACGTGTTCACTACTAGACTAATCCGGTGGGTTATGGTAAAGGTCTGGAGTTAAGAAAGAGGTTAGCTAAATGTTACGTATTATGTATGAAGTAATTTATTCCGTGTATAAATCGTAGTATAGTTAATTGCGTCATAATGTATAAAATAATATTTTATAATTTTATAAAAAAAGGATTAGTATTTATCTTTATTGACAAACCATTGAAATTACATGACTGATTAATTGGTTTAGTGAAAACAGATGTATGTAAACAAAAGTTAGATTAAAAATTTATCTATAGGAGAGATTAACTCGTGAATTCCAACATTCGATCTAACAAGATAGTCTCTAGAGAGAACAAAAAAAAAAAGAAAGAAATACAGAGATAGACTTCTGTTTCTACATTCAATCAGGTGAAACTAATACCTTGATCATACAGCTTAACAAACTGTACTTAACGTTATATAACTTTCTTAATAGTCTTTAAAAAGTTTATTTTTAGTCAACAACAAAGTCAAGTAAACTAAATTTAATTAAAAATAAACAGAAATGATTTTTTAACCTATTGTCACGTGTTCACGGCTCGATCAGGATATTGAGAGATTGACGATTGAAAATGTTTATATAATTACAATTTAGTGGTTTAAAAACAAAAGTAAAACAAGACGAATCAATAATAATAATAATAACAAATAGAGATTACATACAAAACAGAACTTAAAGTAATCGTCAGGATTTATTCACAGGTAGATAAATGATGAAAACCAGAATTCAGTCCTATTGACAAAAGACATTACATGACCGCTAGTCTTCACACTTCTAACCATTAGTCTACAATAATACAATAAAGACAAGCATGAAGTTTTTTCACTGCACATATCTTTGTTCACAAATAAAACTACCCTAACAACTTATGAATGAAATTTAGTACATTATCACTTTCAGTTACAGTCTTATAGCAATTCACAGAACTATTACTTGTGACGTTATCTTAGTTGCATCGACTTAGTTCACTTTGAAATTCGCTCCTTCACTGACCTTCTCGCAATATACTTTCGCTGACTGATTCGCAGAATTCACATCGCAGACTCTCATCTCGCAGACTTTCCTCGCGGAACTGACATCATAACGTCTCGTTCAGACACATTTCGCAGTACTGATTTTTAACTGATCTTCTCGGGAGTATTCTATCCTCTTTACCAGCCGGACCGTTCCCAACTCAAAGCGTGAGAACGATCGACTGAGCCCTTTCGTTCCCATGTATCCAAACTTTGGTCCGGTAACTCTTCTCACGGAACGACATGTGTTTATTGTGTGTCAGTGGGCAATATTACAAAAGAAGATTATTAAACAAACGGATCTGTTTCCTTTACTAAAAGATTTTCTTTAGCCCCTTTCTAGATTCCTCCCATTATTATATTCTACTACTTTTTTCTTAATTGGCAGGAATCCATTACTCAGGTCCTCTATTTTATTTTAATATTACGATAAAAACCGGTTTAGGGATAATCTCCTTCTCAACATAATAATGATAAAAGTAAAAGAAGGCAAGAAAAACGTTATATTACCTATAATTAAATATTTTAAACAGTTTTTTTTTTTACTTTTTTTTAAGAAATCAATAAAAATTCTGTGTAATTTATTCACATTAAGCGATGGAAATGTGGTCCATTTTCTAAAATATATGATTCAATATGTTTTTTGGAAATTTTAATAATTTGAATAATCTCTGAAATAATTCCAAACACTTTTGATTTCTATTTCAGTTAATTGACTGATCGATGTTATTTCTGAAGAAATTTATTTTAAGATGATCTTGATGATCAAAGTCCAGTGTGGGAATAAATCTAGCGATTAGGTGTTCATGAAAAACAAACCAACATACTTGGCGTTTATAGACCTAGAAAAGGTATTCGATAACGTAGAATGGAATAAAATGTTCAGCATTTTAAAAAAATTAGGGTTCAAATACAGAAGAACAATTGCTAACATGTACAGGAACCAAACAGCAACAGTAACAATTGAAGAACATAAGAAAGAAGCCCTAATAAGAAAGGAAGTCCGACAAGGGTGTTCCCTGTCTCCGTTACTTTTTAATTTTTACATGGAACTAGCAGTTAATGATGTTAAAGAACAATTTAGATTCGGAGCAATAGTACAAGGTAAGCCCTCCAGATGGTCAAGGTGGGTGATGAACAGGATCACTCAGGTTAACGCAGCAAAACCTGGAGAGGGTAGTTGTCACTTTGTAGACTTGAATGGCATAAGACCAAACAGCATATATGCAGGAGCAACGCCTGGTGCAATGTTTCTTCAGGAATCAACGATACTCAAAGACAGTAAGGTCACAACTAATGGTACAAGATACACAGTCATCTATGACTCCAGTTGCGGGGATAAGGAAATGGCGTCACACGTACTTAAGGCACTAAGAAGAGTAGTGGGTAACTCTGAGTCTTCAGTTTTCGTGATACCAAATGGCCCTCCAGGCATTTTGATTAGGAAAATAGTAATATATATTTTAAGGAAGGGAAGGACCTTACCAAGGATGGTCCTCCCCAATCCAAGTGACAATGCGAGACCAAGATCCAGATCGGCGTCTGTAAGGCGAGGAACCCCACCGGTCGCCGAGAGTAAAACCATTGTTGTACAAGGACAAGGGAAAACATACGCTGATCTATTAAAAACTATGAAAGAGAAAGTTAAATTAGAGGAGGCTGGAGAAATTCTTTCTATAAGAAAGGGTAGAGATGAACAGCTAGAAGTTAGGGTAAGTGGAGTACAGAAGGCAGGGGAGTTTTCTGCAATGCTGAAGGATAGAGCAGGCGGTCTTCAGGTCGATATACGTAACAAGGGAGACCGTAGAACAGTTGTACACATTAAGGACATGCTTGGAGATACTACGGAAGCTGAGCTAAAAGAGGCAATTGAGAAGGTCCTAGGAACGGGTGAGAGATTTAAATAACATCTATGAGAGACGCATACGGTAGTACCAAAAATGCTACAGTAATTACTACTCAACGCAGCGCAACAAAGTTAATAACAGCAAGACTGAGAGTAGGCTGGGTTTGCTGTAGGGCATATATCCGCATCGAAAACGAAAAATGTTACCGGTGCTGGAGCATGGGGCACGGTAGAAGAGAATGCAGGGGCCCTGACCGCACCAACTTATGTTTCAACTGTGGTAATACGGGGCATTTCATCAAAGACTGTAGGCAAGCAATGAAGTGTCTCGATTGCAGAAGTACAGAACACAGAACCGGAAGTGTGAGCTGCAATAAACATAATGATTAAAATATTATTAAGTAATAATAATAGAAGCCTACTATCAGACCTTTTTTTTTTTTTTTTTCTTCCCCTACTCTCCCCGACCGGATATCCATTTAAGTATGCTCAGTCGGGGAGAGTGTCCTTTTACTCTAAGGGAGTGTCCCCCGCCCACCGGTTGTACACCCGGCACGGCAGGTTAGCTCCCCCGGTCTCGGATCTTTAATTTTATTTTATTCGCCTGCCTCTAATCCCCCGCCTCGGAGACGGGGTATGGCTACGCCACCTCCCATTCCCTCAGCAGGGAACCGGGTCTCGGTCATTATGTCTTTGCCTCTAATCAGCGGTACCGCCCCCACTAAGCACCGAGGCACCCGCAGGAGCGGCACCGCCAACCGGGACTCGATCTTTTATTTGTCCCACACTCCCCAGGAGTTCCCCCCCTTCACAGGAACCCGCACACCACGGCGTACGGGCCCTCCACGGAGGGACTGTCCTCCCTACCCTAATTTCACAAACCCCTTCTTCTGTCCTCTTCTTCCTTGGTGCGTAAGATTTCCCCGGCAAACCTACGGAACCAATCCCAGTTATCATCACTATAGACCATCCAATTTAAGAGGTTTTCAGGTGTAAGTCCGTTGTCCGAAATTTCTCTTCTATTTGGAGCCCATCTTGGGCATACAAACACAGTGTGTTCCGCATCATCAGTCTCTGGGCAGTACACACATTGTGGGGTAGGTCTTTTTCCAATTCTAAACAGATAATGGCCGAACGAGCCATGCCCCGTCAACAGTTGTGTCGTATAAAAATCTACATTACCTATTCTATTACTAGTCCACATATTTATGTTGGGGATTAGTCGCCTGGTCCAATCCCCAACTCTAGAGTGTGTCCATGTATCCTGCCACTCTTGATCAATTAGCCGTTCAGTCTCATCTTTGGACATACCCCTATATCTAAATGTTCTTTGTTTAATTTGTAAATCAATGGGTAGAACCTTCGTTAGTATACACAACGCGTCGTATGACACTGTTCTGTATCCCGCGGCTACCCGCAGTAAAGCAAGCCTGTGTACGCTTTTGAATTTTGTTTTGTTTCTCTGAATATTCATTGTATCTCCCCATTGCACTATCAGGAGACCTGACGCTGGAAATAGCCACAAGATACAATGTCGACTTTCTGGTGTCTACGGAGCCTAATGTGTATTCGGCTGCCAGAGGTCAATGGATACCCAACAGGAATGGGGCTGTGGCCATCAGAAGAATAATCGATAGAGTGGATTATAACTTGTACAGCAGAGAAGACGGAATAATAGCTATTGAATTGACACGATTATTGTGGGTACATACATCAGCTCCAATTGCACTATAGAGTTTTATCAAAACCAAATATTTAACCTACAGCAGATCATGACCAGATCGCGGAAAAGAGTGGTAGTGCTTGGAGATTTTAATTGTAAAACTACTGTAGCGGGTGCCAATTCTACAAATGCTAGAGGTAGAATTCTCGAGGACTTGTTGGAGGTTACGGGTGCGTGCTGTATAAATGATGGGGCTCCTACATACAGCGCAAGAGGTCACCAATCAACAATAGATCTGGTAATTGTGGATAGTAGGTTTAGAGCAGATACCGTCGAGTTTGCTGTCCTTACCGAAGAAACTGGTAGTGATCACAAGGCCGTATTGGTTAACATCAGAGATTGTCCAAGGCGGGTAAGGCAGGATAATATTATCTCTAGATTAACGGATTTCCAGATACACCGGGTGTCAAATAATGCGGCAAATAGGATTAGGAACTGTGAAAACATAGAACCGGAAAAATTTCAAGAAATAATCAAAGAGGAAATTGCTAACATACCGCAGTCCGGTAATAGATATCATCCGGTGCACTGGTGGACCAGAGAAATCGAAGACCAAAGGAAAATCATGCAGCGTCACAAAAGAACTGCTCAGAGGTTGCGAGCAAGGAATAGTAACGATGAAGAAAGTCGACGTGCTGCCCAAGACTATAGACAGGCCAGGAAAAAGCTTAACTTTCTCATTAAGCAATCTAAGAGGAATAAATGGCAAGAGCTCTGTAACGAACTTGACACTGACCCTTGGGGGAAGGCTTTTAAGATAATTACCAAAAGGCTAGGTAGACAGGTGCCAACGTTGAGTAAGGAGGAAGCGGAACGACAAGTTAGGATTCTTTTCCCTAGACCTGAAAATCTGAATAGGGAAACAATTGTTTGTGAAGGTGGCAGATTCACAGAACAAGAGGTAATGGAGGCCATTAAAAAGTTGAAAAACTGGAAAAGTCCAGGGCCGGATGGCATACCTGCGGCCATCATCAAGACTATAGCAGGAATAATACCCTGGGAAATTGTGGATCTGGCTAGTTATGGTCTACAAAACTGTAATTTTCCTGGCTGCTGGAAAGCAGCCAGGACGGTTTTTATACCCAAGGCGGGGGTAAATAATCGATATAGGCCGATTACTCTTATTAATAATATGGGAAAGGTGGTTGAGACGCTGATAGAAGGCAGGCTTAGGGCAGAGCTTGAGGAAAAGGGCTGTCTACATCCACAACAATATGGATTCAGAAAAGGCCGATCTACCATAAATGCCTTAGAGAAAGTTAAAAATTGGGCTTTAAATAGCAGGAGCGGTACCTGGAGGACCAGGAAAATCCCCCTAGTGATAATGCTGGACATTAGGAACGCGTTCGGATCAGTACCCTGGTCATCTATAATTGAAGCATTGCATCAGATGCGAATAAGCGAATATCTAATAAATCAAGTTAATCACTATCTACATCAAAGGTTTCTTGAGATCAAAACTTTGGAAGGTAAGGCAGTTTTCCAGATGTTTGGTGGCGTTCCTCAAGGTTCTGTGCTGGGCCCAACCTTGTGGAACATTTTTTATGACGGAGTCTTCAGACTGAATTATCCTGAAGGAGTTACTGCAATTGGCTATGCTGATGACATAGCAATCCTCGTTGAGGATAGGGATGTAGATAACTTAGAACGCAAAGCCAATCTGGCACTAGGAATTATAGATGAATGGTTACAAAGAAGCCAACTACAGATAGCCCCAGGGAAGTCCAGTTGTATTGCCCTTTCCGGCAGAAGACCTATTAGAGGTATAAATCTGAATATCAGAGGAGAGCCAATTATGCAAGTCAATGAAGCAAAATATCTGGGAGTCATACTCGATAAAAATTTGAGATTTAGCAGACACATCGATATGATATGTAGTAGCGTCACTCCAATGGTCAAAGCTCTGAGAGGACTCTTCCAGAACCATGGAACACCAAAAATAGAAACTAGGAAATTAATAACTGCTGCAACAACATCAATGATATTATACGCGGCCCCGGTTTGGGGACATACAATTAGTATTAAAAGGAATAAAGGAAAATTGAGAAGCGCGCATAGACTTGCGCTGTTGAGGGTGGCCGCTAGTTACAGAACGGTGTCCTATGACGCGCTTTGCGTAATAACAGAGGTACTACCAATAGACCTGCAGATTAAAAGCAGGGTGCTTAGATATGAGGGACTACCACAAGACGAGATAGCGGCTCAATTGGAGCAAGAATGGCAGTTGGAATGGTCACGCTCAAGAGTCGGGGATTGGACTAGAAGACTAATCCCTGATATAGGTAGGTGGTATGGAAGTAGACGCGGAAACGTTGACTTCTATATGACACAGTTATTATCGGGGCATGGATCTTTCGGGCAGTACCTAGCCAGAATTGGAAAAAGGGACACACCACAATGTGTTTATTGTGAGGAAACAGATAATGCGGAGCACACTATATTTGTATGTCCTAGATGGGCCCGTAAACAGGAGGGTAATTATAACAAATCGATTAACACCGGATCATCTAATTAATTGGATGGTACAAAATCAAGAGAACTGGGACTGGTTCAGAAGGTTTGCTGGAGAGATCCTGAGAACTAAGGAAGAAGAGGGCGGTAGACTGTGATTAAGTTAAGTAGGGAAGGGTGGACAGTCTCTCCGTGGAGGGCCCGTATGCCCTGGTATGCGGGTTCCTGCGAAGGGGGAGAACTCCAGGGGTGATGGGAATAAAAGAAAAGACCGAGTCCCGGCCGGCGGTGTTTCTCCCTGCGGGCGTCTAGGTGCTTTGTGGGGTGGGTACCGTCGGTTAGAGGCATAGGCGTAAAGACCGAGACCCGGTTCCCTGCGGAGGGGCTGGGGGACGGCATCGCCGGACCTTGGCCCTAACGCGGGGAATTAGAGGCAGGCAAAAAATAAAACAATAGATCCAAGACCGGGGGGGGGGCCAACCTGCCGTGCCGGATGTAAAGCCGGTGGGTGGGGGACGCCCCCTTTGAGTAGAAGGACACTCTCCCCGACTGAGTAGTATACTTAAATGGATATCCGGTCGGGGAGAGTACGGGAAAAAAAAAAAAAAATTGTTAGGGATGTAGGATGTAGAGGGTATACTGAAATGAAACGACTAGAACTAGATAGGGAATCTTGGAGAGCAGCATCAAACCAGTCAAATGACTGAAGACAAAAAAAAAGTGTTCATATATTATATTAAACTATTTTTCCCAAAAGAATTCACGAAATATAAAAATGTTAATTTACTATTGCGTCCTTTCATTGTCTTGATCCAACCAACCAATTATTTATTATTTCCTTACTGCGCGACCAATTGTATTGCGTTCTACAGATAACCTTCAACTAAAATTTCTTATTGTAAATGTACTGGATTCCATTATATTTTCCCTGTTTATGCAAATATATATATATTCAGCGTAATATACTAAATATACAAATATAACGATGTTAGGTTTATCTATTTAGAGCTTTTGTTTTTTCTTTCTTTGTATTCGCCCTTGATACAAGTTCTGTTAGGTAAGTGCTATATATTAATATTTTTCATGACTGTTCTATCGCGCTTCTACACGCAATTGGGTCATTCCGCTTCTCTGTTTAGAGTATGTTTCTTCATGGTAGTTGGGATGGCTGTAAGGGAAGAGAGAGCATCAATAAAAATAATATTTATATATATACAGAATTCTAATTGAAAATTATAAATAAAATAAAACAATTATTTTAAACAATTAAAAATTATAGTAAATTGAAAATGGAGTGCTGATCAATTTTCGAAAATTCTTATGTATACGTATAAGTACGTATGTACTTGATAAAAATTCGATCTCATGAACCATACGTTTAGCAAATTCACTTCATAAGCTTTCTCCACTCGAAGGATTCATTTTATACGAAAGTGCTACAAAATATATATTTTAAAAATTTGAAATAAATAAAACATAATAAATTAAACAGTTATTTTTTGTTTACATTATTAAATTATACACAATTTTTTAATAAATCAAAAGTCACACAAATATAAAAACTAACAATAATGAAAATTATGAAGTATTGTTTTAAACTTGTTTTATATCTAAAATAGCCGAAAAGCAATTAGAAGACAAGTGAAATTAATATTATGTATTAAAAAAAAATAATTAAACTTGCAGGGTTACATAGTTAATAAGGTATAGTTATGTTCGTAAATTTTGAAAATGTAATAAAAAACATTTCAAACAATGTTTTTTTTTTTATAACTTTTTATGGCTTTTAATTGGGTTTTGTCTATGATTATTATTACGCTAAGGAGATATACACTTAAAAGATAAATGGATTTACTTAAGCTTTTTAAAATTTGAATAAAGAAGAATCAAACATTAGTGTTTCTATTTTATTATCAGACTGCGAACTGATGAAAATTAAACTATTCGGCTGGTGGGAAGGATCTGAAGGAGATGGTTAAATCGAAACCAAAATTGACAGATGGAAGGGGACGCTAAGGTTCAATGTCTTCGATAGCCGACCAAGCGTCTACATAGAAAAGCTGCTACATTAGAAAATGTTATGCTTTCCATGTTATGTTTGCAAAATCTTTGCCTTATATGGAATATTTGTAACATATAACTTTTATTCGTTAATTCAAAATAATTGCCAATAAAATAGAAGAAGTCCAGCACTTTATTTTTTGTCTGTTTTTGCTGGTGAAAATCCAGACAATGAAAATTTTCTGCTGAAAATTCTCCAAATGGGGAGAGCAGCTAGAATTACAGAAAGATAAAACATTAAAAAAGAACAGAAATTAAATTTATAAACCGATTTTAAGACTAAGGAAAGATTAGAATAGGTAGAACATTACTCAAAAAGAACCTGTATTATTTCTCGAATTTATTATACAATAAATAAGTCACTAATGTACATGTTTAGCAGGGGTTGTTGATTTCGTACCAGTCGTGAGGTTAGAAAGGTGAAAACGAGTGAAGGAAAAAGGTGAGAGACTAGGGTGGATTTGTTGTAGGGTGGGAGTTGGTATGGAAAAAAAGAGGAGAGGAATAGTGAGGTATAGAGTGGGAGCAGTTGGTAGAACCGTTTTCCGTAATACAGTACGCAGAGCTATGACGTCACTGGTATCCTCTCTACGTCTTCCTGTTTTACTAGATGCCTCCCTCGTGCTTTGTCCAATTTGCAGGCTCAATTGAGCCGCACACGACACTTCAGTCCTCCTACCGGGATAATACACATAATGTAATGACTGTAAAACCTTCTACTTGCAGACACTGTTATCTTTAAAACTTGAGAAAAACAACTTTATTTGAGCTACTCGACAATATTAAAAAAAATAGAAAAAAAAAATCAAAATGTAATTTGTATGCAAGTAATTTTTATTATATTTAGAATTAAATTTGTTTATAAAATTCATTCAGTAATTTATTAGTTTAATGAGTTTATAGACTTAAGATTTAAAATTTTATCGTGTAGGCTATTCAAAAAATAAATAGATCTTTACTGCGGAATTGCAAATTTCAGAGAACGTCACAGTTGCATCGTTTGCGGATGACACGGCAATCTTGGCTATGGATGCTGATCCTATCGTAGCTTCTGGTAAACTGCAAATTGTATCGGATCTAATTAACGAATGATTAACTAAAGGAACTAGGTTAATCCGGCTAACTGTACGCATGATACGTTTTCGATGTGGTGAGGTGACTGCTCACGAGTTCAAATTAATGGCGTTTTCATCTCGCTTGCTAATACCGTGCAATATTTAGGACTGCATCTGGATCGCCGTCTGACGTGAAGAATTTATGTTATGGAGAAACGAAAACATTATGATAGCTTAACATTAAGTTTAGGGAGATGTACTGGCTGTCCGGCAAGGGGTCGAAATTATCATTACCTAACAAGCAATTGTTGTACTTGGTGGTTCTGAAACCAATTTGGACTTACGGAATCAACTATGGGGTACAACATGCGAGAGTAACATTGAAGTCGTACAGAGATTCCAGAACAAATTAATGAGAAGTATTACAGAAGCCCCGTGATTTGCGAAAAACATTGAAATACATGATCATCTGTTCGAGAGGAGATACGGCGATTCGGTATATAATAAAAAATGAGATTGAACAAACATGGGAACTGACTTGCAGTTAACCTACTAGATAATAACGCGGACATTAGGTGCTTAAAGCGACTGCATGTGTTAAATTTTTAAGTTCTTTGAAATTTGAGGAGAACTGCTATCCTAGGATGTTATGCATAATGTATACATATGCAATTCTTTGAGGGATTTCAGTAGAAATCTTTCTCAGCATGTCATTATTTTGGTATTTAAATTTACTTATGGTAATTTACTTATCGATTGTAAATTAAACTTTTAGGCAAAAAGCTATGAAAAAATTATTATTAATAATTTCTATAAGAATTAAAAAGAACGAATAATTTTAACATTAAAAAAAACACAAAAACATATATCCATAACAACCAATTCTAATATTCTTTATCTCCCGTCCATTATAAAAATTACCCTTCGTAGCAACCTGAATTTTTGTTACTTGGTCGAAAAGTAAAGTTGTTCTGACGCACACAAATTAAGCATCGTGGCTGAAGTACACAATTTATTTTCTTTATTTTTGTGTAAAAATAAAGCCTAATTTTACTTATAACACAATACATATTTTGGCTGTGTTTTTTCTTGATGGACGGGGATAATATTAATTAAAAAATATAAATGTTTAAACAAATCAAAAGAGGAATACAAAAAAAAATAACATTATATAAATTTTTCAAAATTTTTAAAAACTTGCTTTATACCTTTTAGTCATACTTTAATCAAATATTATCATATATGATAATATTATATTATCATATAATATTATCATATATCATGAGTTTAGTAGATTAATCTGAATTTCAAAAGATAACATCATAAATTGAAATTTCTAATATATTTATAAAATATCAAATAAATTTTCAATCAAAGATTTACTATACAATGTAATGAAATAGTGAAGTTTTTACTTCATTTACTTAAATTATTAATTAAGGAGCTGTGTCTCAACATACTGCCCGCCAAAAATCATTATATATATATGTGTGTGTGATGACGAAATTTTGTCAAATTCGAAACCACAAAAAAACTCCTGTACCAATTTTTGTCATTTTTTTTTATATCAAACGGCTATCGGATTTGTTATCTGCGACCCCAAAAACCCCGCATAATCGTTTTACAGATTTTGCAATTTTTTACACCCGCACCCTTAATTTTCTCCTTTAACTTAACCCCGTAAGGGAGGATGTTTGCAAAAGTAATGGTGGAATATTGTAATGTCACCCGACTTTAGTAACTGTACAAAATTTCATCAATAGGCAATTTCAGGAAATATAATAAATTAAGGATGCAAGATTTGAGGACAAATATGAAAAAAATATTTCTTAACATTATGAGTTAAAGAAAAGCAGGTAATAACAAAATAAAATTTAAAAAATCAGTCATACCGATCAGTTAAATAAATAAAAGTAACTCATTTTTTTAACGTTCCGTAAACTAAATTGTGCGTCTCCACTGTGACAGGTGAATGGGGATTAAAAATAATTCTTTAAAATTAAACTTACTATGTGTTTTAAAGAGTTACATGATTTAAAACAGTTAAAAAATATTTCAAAAGGAATTGAATAGAAATCTGGGAATATATTTTTAATATTATACTTTAAATATACATTTTGAATGATATTGATAATAATAATAAGATTGTGCGAATTTCTACACCTTTCCTCCTACATTACTCTTGAAAGTTATGCAGGGTTGATATTACTATAAGTTGTACGTTTGCTAAACGGAAATAAGTATTGCAGAGATTTATGGAAACTTCTTTTCCGTTAAAATTATACATTAAAATATGAATATAGAATTTCCTTTTAAAAATTTATTAAAATATGTTATCTCGGTGACGTTTTTTGTTTTATACGTACTTTTTATGGTAATAAATAACTATTAAAATGTTTTCTTTTATAAAAATCAGAATTTAAAATAAAATAATAAATTTATAAATGAATTTTTACTGTTAATAAAGTGCTGAAGAATTTGTTACATAAATGAAATTGTTAGGAATTATTATATATTGTGACGAGTTAAAATATGTGGGCGATCTACGTCACGTTACTTTTAAAACATGTATGATTCATTGCAAAGATAGCGCTCATTGAATTTACAGGAGTGTAAATATATATCTTTTTTTTTGCTACTGATATTGTATTGTAAACGCAACACGCCCACGAAATTTCTTCAGTTTTAGTTTTATTATAATTTTTTTCTTCACCACATAGGAGCGCGCGCGCGCGCGCACACACACACACACACACACACACATATATATATATATATAAAACTAGTTTTTCCTTTTGTATAATCAACGGTAAAAATCAAATAAAACAAAATGTCAAAATTAAACATTTAAACTTAAAAAAAGTAAAAGAAAAATTATTAAAAAAAAATGATAAAAAATATCAATTTGAATATACTAGCAAATATAAAAATAAAAGCTTGAACACAAGATTGTTTTTTTTTTAATTTACTATAATTTTAATAAAAATCGCCGTTTTTTTATTTTATAACGTGTAAAACTAGTAAATTATGAAGACGTTGCTCACAAATTTAGCTCTATAATGAAACTAAATGGGTGATACTAAAATGAAGATCATAAACGATTTTTTTATCGTAATTATTGTTTAAAAATTTAGCCAGAGCTAAACATAGAAGGTTTAGAAAACATAGAAGCTTTAGCAGTTTAAATTGAATGTTTAATCAGTGTCAAAAATAATTTTATTGGAACAGAAAAATCGTAAGTGATGTTTTCAGGAACACTGAGCATTATGACTGATGACTATCGTGGAGGTACTCCTGTTACATTCTCTTGTTTTTAAAGAAAAATTTTAGATTTTTTTTGTTGTAGTATTTCAATAAAGACATTTATATACAAAAATTAATGAACCAATTATATTTCAAAAAATAAAAACTACAAAAAATGATATTTACAAAGTAAATGAGCATCTGTCAGGCGGTAACTCGGTGAGTTCTAAAAAAGCGATACTTTTCCCAAAAAGTAGTATACTGGGGGGTGCCACTTTTAGAAAGAAAATATTTTTATGAAAAATATTTTCATAAATTTTGTTCAAAGTAATAGTTGCAAGGAATCTTACGACAAAATTTCATAAAATAAATTGGAAAGTTATTTGGGCTGTAACAAAATTCTGAACCCAAGAAATGCCTAAAGACCGAGTTAAAAGATCTAGTTTCCTTTGATAAAGTATAAAACAATTATTGAAATGAAACATAAAAAAAAGTAGGAATTAATAAATTTAAACCCATCGGGTTGGTTTAGTGGTTAACGCGTCTTCCCAAATCAGCTGATTTGGAAAGTCGAGAGTTACAGTGTTCAAGTCCTAGTAAAGCCAGTTATTTTTACACGGATTTGAATACTAAATCGTGGATATCGGTGTTCTTTGGTGGTTGGGTTTCAATTAACCACACATCTCAGAAATGGTCGAACTGAGAACAGTCTCAGTCTCAATCTTGTACAGACAAGATTACACTTCATTTACACTGATACATATCATCCTCATTTATCCTCTGAAGTATTATCTGAAAGGTAATTACCGGAGGCTAAACAGGAAAAAGAAAGGTAGCAGTACTTATTGCTTAAAAAGGTGGGTACACAAATCGCGCCGCTAGGTAGCGATTACTTAACGGCGCCTTTCAATTTACGAATGATCTCGTACAAAAACTTGATAATGTACTTGAAATAATAAAATTTAAAAGAAAATATACTACAGCTTGTTTCAATAGTAAATGGCCTTATTTAAATAAAAGTACTGAAAATGAAACAATTTTTTAATTCCCATCACTTCATTAAAAAAAAAAAATAATAATAGTATTAGTTTACAAGAGATTACAGCTGCTTATAAAACACAAAAACACGAACAGTAGGAAAGTGTTGCAAATGTGGGAACAACGATTTGTTGCATAAAACAGAAATAAATTCGATTGATAAAGTTTTTACCTATCTGAACTAATTGATGAAGAAATAAAAAAAGTTCATTTAATAATAATAATATAAAAAGTGTGTCCACGGATACGATAAAAATCGAGGGTTACACTTACAAAGTAATAAGTGCAATATTTCATCACGGTTCTTCGATTCGTGAAGGTCATTATTCTAGTTTTATTAAAAAAGTAAAAATAAGGTATGAAGTGAATGATATGACTATCAAGAAAAAAATTGGCCGATTAACTCAAAAAATGTAAATTGTTTGTTCTTGAAAGGCAATAAATTTTAATAATAAATCCATAAGATAACAATCAGTAATTCATAAAAAAAAAAATAAATAAATAAAATAATAATTAACAAAACGCAGTGATATCAAAAAAATAATTACAATGAAATTGTAAACTGTACAGATATCATTTCTTCCGTTCAAAAAAACAAAAATTTCTGTAATATAAATAAAACTGTTTTTAAACGATACTGATATCAAAAAAGGCAAGGCACTACAATTCTATTATGAAAATCTGTTATTAATTTAGAATTTTGTTTAAAATAATACATGTTAAATAAAACTCTTACCGACCCGATTTCATCTATATGTAATACATATCACGTTTACAGAAATAGTAAAACTCTTATGATTATTCGTTGTTTAATTAATGAAATCGGGCCGGTAAGAACTTTATTTAATATGTGTTTTTTTTTAAACAAAATTGTAAGTTAATAACAGATTTTGATAACAGAAATGTAATGTCTTACCTTTTTTTGATATCAGTATCATTTTGTTAAAAACAGTTTTATTTATATTACAGAAATTTTTTGTTGGTGCGGAAGAAATGATATCTGCGAGTCTCTTACAGTACGGTTTACAATTTTATAGTAATTTTTTTTTTATTTTGAATTTACATCTTATGGTTACTTACCATAAAATGAGGTAAAGATATTTATTTCTATAAATAGAATTTAATTTAAGGAATAACATAAAGAATTTTAGTAAACCCTGTTTTTAAGTTAATTATAAAAAAAGTGTTTGCTGGATTTTAACATTTTATGACATCGGAAAGTGTGATTTGTACCAGTACAAGACACATTGATGATTTTTTTTCTTTAATGATTAATTCACCGTATAAGCTTCGAAGGTTGTGCATTAGAATATGAAATGTAAATTTGTAACATAAGAAAAATGCCTTGCCTGACCGGGATTCGAACCCGGGACCTCCGGATGAATGGCCGAGACGCTATCATTCACCGCAGAGATCGACAGATATATTTTTGGTAATGTAACTATTCATAAAAGTTTATTTAATAATAAATGGAATTTAATCATATTTATGACGGAGTGAATGTAATTTTTGAGGTAAATTTATTAGATATAAACAGCAGTTTATAGTTTATATCTAAACATCAGTTATTATATTTTTGGAGGAATTTAATTTTTTTATTATATTTTGTGGACTCTTAATATTTCTGTTGAAAACTTTAAGGACAGCCTGGTGTGTGTTCTGTGTTTAAAGACTATGCATTCAGTTATGAATAAATTATTTTAGAGCGATTTTGATAAGTTTGTTTTTGCTGGTTAATGTTGTAAGAACTCAACACTCAACATTATTATTATTATTATATTCATCTAATTAAGTTTTTATTTAATTTGTTATCGTTGCGATACATTTGAATAACAATGGTTACTTAGTAGCCAAGTTACTAGTCAAGTCAGCGTAAATGAAAAATTATTAAATAAAAATAAAATAAAAAAATAAATTAAAACAATTTAAGCCAGATTAACAAAAAGAATCTTTTATTACATTTCTAAATTAAAAACTACAAATAACTGGCTTCAAAATATCTAAAAATATCTTCTTTTTTTTTTTGTCTTCAGTCATTTGACTGGTTTGATGCAGCTCTCCAAGATTTCCTATCTAGTGCTAGTCGTTTCATTTCAGTATACCCTCTAAATCCTACATCCCTAACAATTTGTTTTACATATTCCAAACGTGGCCTGCCTACACAATTTTTCCCTTCTACCTGTCCTTCCAATATTAAAGCGACTATTCCAGGATGCCTTAGTATGTGGCCTATAAGCCTGTCTCTTCTTTTAACTATATTTTTCCAAATGCTTCTTTCTTCATCTATTTGCCGCAATACCTCTTCATTCGTCACTTTATCCACCCATCTGATTTTTAACATTCTCCTATAGCACCACATTTCAAAAGCTTCTAATCTTTTCTTCTCAGATACTCCGATTGTCCAAGTTTCACTTCCATATAAAGCGATACTCCAAACATACACTTTCAAAAATCTTTTCCTGACATTTAAATTAATTTTTGATGTAAACAATTTATATTTCTTACTGAAGGCTCGTTTAGCTTGTGCTATTCGGCATTTTATATCGCTCCTGCTTCGTCCATCTTTAGTAATTCTACTTCCCAAATAACAAAATTCTACTACCTCCGTAATCTTTTCTCCTCCTATTATCACATTCAGTGGTCCATCTTTGTTATTTCTACTACATTTCATTACTTTTGTTTTAATCTTGTTTATTTTCACGCGATAGTTCTTGCGTAGGACTTCATCTATGCCGTTCATTGTTTCTTCTAAATCCTTTTTACTCTCGGCTAGAATTAGCTTTTTCATAAATATTACACACCAGTTTGTATAATCTATCAATCGCTTCCTCACCTGCACTGCGCAGTAATTCTACAGGTATTCCGTCTATTTCAGGAGCCTTTCTGCCATTTAAATCTTTTAATGCTCTCTTAAATTCAGATCTCAGTATTGTTTCTCCCATTTCATCCTCCTCAACTTCCTCTTCTTCCTCTATAACACCATTTTCTAATTCATTTCCTCCGTATAACTCTTCAATATATTCCACCCATCTATCGACTTTATCTTTCGTATTATATATTGGTGTACCATCTTTGTTTAACACATTATTAGATTTTAATTTATGTACCCCAAAATTTTCCTTAACTTTCCTGTATGCTCCGTCTATTTTACCAATGTTCATTTCTCTTTCCACTTCTGAACACTTTTCTTTAATCCACTCTTCTTTCGCCAGTTTGCACTTCCTGATTATAGCATTTCTTAATTGCCGATAGTTTTTTTTTTACTTTCTTCATCACTATCATTCTTATATTTTCTACGTTCATCCATCAGCTGCAATATATCGTCTGAAACCCAAGGTTTTCTACCAGTTCTCTTTATTCCGCCTAAGTTTGCTTCTGCTGATTTAAGAATTTCCTTTTTAACATTCTCCCATTCTTCTTCTACATTTTCTACCTTATCTTTTTTACTCAGACCTCTTGCGATGTCCTCCTCAAAAATCTTCTTTACCTTTAAAAAGATCTAAATTAATTAAATATTAAAGAAGAAAGTTTGGACGGAAATACTTTCAAAAATAAAAAAAACAAAAAAATATAAAACCAAGAGGAACAAGGAGAAGAAAATTTTTCCAAAAAGAGAGAGATGAAGTTAGTCAGTGAATGAAAGAGTACTGATAGAAAAGGAAACAACATCGAAAAATATAGTTTGTTTTTAATGTAATCCACTGATGGTCCAAACGAAATAAAAAATAATAATAAATTAAGTTTAAAAATATAATATTTAAGATGTAATTTATTAATTAAAAAACTTTATTAATTTATATTTATATTTAAGATAAAATATATATGCTTTATTAATTAATTGTCAACAAAGGGCTATTACTAAAAGGTTATTGGAATAAAATTCTATATAGAAGTAACCAGAAAAATGATGAAAGATTATTATTACTAGTAATTTTACTTTCCTGGCATCATAGCTCCAGCCAGAGCTATATGTATATGGGGCAGTCTTTTAGTAGAATTTTTGATCCAATAAAATAAGATAAAATAGGATCTGTTCAGAGTATAATAGGACGTGAACAGAGTTTTTTACGGTCAATTTTCTCAAAATTTTGCAAACATAACCCCACTTTATATTAAGCTCAGTATATGCGTGAATGCGATTTCATTATAAAATATAATGGATACGGTCTATCGAGATATTTACAATGCCAGTAAAAATGCCTACCTTCATTTGGCGATTATTTAAATCAGAATTATGGATTTTTGTGACGGTTTCGTCGGTCGTAGCGAGTTTTTAGGGGTCCCGAGCGATCATCATCTTGAATGGATGTACGACCACGTTTAAATTCAGCAATCCGCATTTTTATCATCGAAAAATAAGGAAAAGAATCCTTTATCTATGCCAGTCGGGGTTAAACCTTTTAAAACAAACTACCATATCGAACTTCAATTTTATTCATTTCTCAGAAAATGTCAAAACTTTGTTTATTTATTCTATCGCCACAAACAAGGAACTATATAAATAATTAAATTTTAATGTAAAACGAACTTCAAATAATAAAAAGATATTAATTCAGCATTCGTTTGAAACTTTGTAGCACATCTAAAAGAACATACTTGACAAATTGATAGTCATTTGGTCATACTTGCGCCATCTCTGTATCAGAGCGAAAACTTTCCGAATGACCCAGTACACTGCGAAGGATTCCATAAATATCAAGCTTGGGTTAAATTGTGAGTTATGCTAGCCACCTTTGCTATCAAAGTTTGCTTGCTTTTGCTAGCCATCTTTGCTCTATTATATTCCAAGTTACATCAGTTAAATCAAAAAGGTTGCGGCATTTGTATAACGAATTACTCTCAGTTTCATGTAAATCTACTAGATAATTAAAAAAATTAAATTCTGAACAATATTACTTTTTTCCTTTTTATAAGTATAAATAAGTAATAACTATCATCAATAAATCTTGTCCTTTATCTAAGTCTAAAACACTGAAATGATTCGTTTATCCGACTACAACCGGATTATTTTCATCTTTACAAAGAAATATCTACTTTCTAATTATCAGTTATTTGAATTAAGTAAATTATAATCACTCCAATAATTTTGATGATGATAATGATACATACAAAAAAGTGTGTTTTTTTAAAATGTAAGTGAAAGTTTAAGTTTTTCATATTTTTGTTGATTCTGAAGACCACATACCATATGCTTCTTGGCATATTTCTTAATAAATTAATTATTTTTGTTACAATTTATTTTAATTGCATGCTACTCCATCTTTTAATTATATTATATGTAAAATAGGTTTCATTATTTCAATATAAATAATGAAATTTGAAAAAAAAAAAGATATTTTATGGATTTATTTAAAAGCATACAATATGATGCACTATCAATTTAAAACTGTTTAATAACACATACACACACACACACACACACACACACACACACACATATATATATATATATATATATATATATGTTATTAAACTTATAACATATATTAAATATGTTATTTAAATATACATATTTAAAGGCCTGAATCATCACTTATTTATAGAAAAAACTTATCATCAATAAATTATTTCAACTTTTTAATTTATTACCTGGTAATTAAAAAAAAATAATTTAAATTAATTATTCTAATTACATCAATAAATTTTATAATGAAAAAAGCATGGAAAAAATATCTGTGTAAATTTTTAATGTTTATAAATAATTATGGAACCATACGTAGGTAGTACGTATATATTATGAAAATGTATAAAGAGATGTAGTAATATTTATATCCACCTCCGGCCACTCAATATTTTCCATATTTTCATAAAATGAACCTTATTTATGATTTAAATTATTCTAATAGCTTCTGGTAGAAACGGGACAATTAAAATATTTACATTTTTTCCGTTATTATGTTTTAAAAACGTTGACAAAAAAATAAAACTTTAAAATTAAACGCGTTATTTCTCTTACTACCGAGTAGTGATTTTATTTTGCTAATAAAAACTGAAATATGAGAAATCGCGAATGAAAAAATTAAAGAAAAAAAACGTGAATTTAAAAATTTCATTCAAGTTTATAAATTCTATAAACCGTGAATGATGACTAAATAGATCGATACTCATTTCTAATCTTAATCACGTTTGAATTTTGCTTGATGAAATTCACTACAGAAATTCGAAGCTTGTGCACACGAATATGAAATGTAATTTCTGTTGCGTATGAAAAATGCCATGCCTGACCGGAATTCGAACCCGAGACCTCCGGATCAAAGGCGAGTAAAGATGCCATTATTTGATTTATATTATAATTTTTAAGAGAGAAATAGAGAGATAATAAACTTTAGGTAAGCATCGACAGGGAAGAAATGTACGATTTTACAAGAATCAGACAACAACGATAAAAATACAAACAAAATAAAACCGTCAGAAAGAAGTAAAAAAAAAAAACAACAATATTTGTGAAATAGTAGAGGGATTGAAGGAAAAATAAGAATATAGAAGTAAAAATGTTAAGATCCACACAATGATAATATTTTATGAAAAAAAAAAACACAAAATGGTAGAAGAAATACAGAATTGCAATGATTTATTTATAAGAAATTGATTTTTAAAATAAAAAAAAATTTTAAATGTAATGAAATGTGACAGAAAGAATGATAATGAGGAATTAAAAAACAAAAAATATGATTACAATATAGTGAAAATTTTTTTATTTAACTGGCAATCTAAATAATGAATTAAAAAGTTGCAGAGATGAAAAGTAGACAAACACAAGCAAGGAGAGCTTATGCAAAAAAGAAATCTGCTAGTATCAAATATAAAATTAGAAAGAAATTCTCAAAAATATCTGGTGTGAGGCGTTATGTGTAAGATCTTTCGCCTCTATTTATCAATTTATAATAAGAGCTACAATTTGTTATCCCACCAAGTGTGAAGCATTAGGAGTAATCTGACTGAAGGAAAAAAACAAATTTGCCGGTTGAAATCTACAGGAAATTTTATAATGTTTACGAGCCGATTATTATAGTGAAGCTAAAGTAAGACAGTGGTGCTGTTCATAACCCACCGAGTTTATAGAAGTGGTGAACGCGTCTTCCCAAATCAGCTGATTTGGAAGCCGAAAGTTCCAGCGTTCAAGTCCTAGTAAGGCCAGTTATATTTACTCGGATTTGAATACTAGATCGTTGATACCGGTGTTCTTTGGTGGTTGGGTTTCAATTAACCACACATCTCAGGAATGGTCGAACTGAGAATGTACAAGACTACACTTCATTTACACTGATACATATCATCCTCATTCATCCTCTGAATTATTATCTAAACGGTAGTTACCGGAGGCTAAACAGGAAAAAAAAGAGAAAAAAGTGGTGCTGTTCATTTCGAGAAAAGTGAACGAATATTTATGATGAAGAAAGCAGCAGCAGCTGCCCGTTGGTAATAACGAATGATTTAATTGAAAAAGTTGACGAAAAAATTCGCGGAACGGGTGCTACACCGTGTCATAATTGTCTTTGATGCTTTCTGATGTTTCAAAATCTCTAATTTATGTTGCTTTGACTGAAAAATTGGGTTATAAAAAACAGTGTGGCAAATCAGTGCCGAAACCGAGAAACACAAGGAAAAGGTCTTTCTGTAACGCATGCATTTTTGAAGCATACATTATCATTTAGACCGATGAAGTTCAAACAAGAAAATTTGGTAAAGAAGCCGCCTATGATTACTGTTTTTGGGAAAAACGGTATCTTGCTTGTCGAATTTAGTAATCACAGAAGAACTAAGAATGCCTATACGTACTAAGAAACGTTAAAAAATCTTAGAGAAGATATTAAAAACAAATGACGTAGGATGCAATCCCACCGGATTTTATTTTTGCATGACAATGCCCGGCACATTCGGCAAATCAGACAGTGAGAAGACTTGAAAAATTTCGTTGGAGTATGTTCAATGATCCACCCTATAGCCATGACTTAGCTTCCAGCAATTATTTCCTTTTTCTTATGTTAGGCAAAGATTTGACAATGACGACGAATTGAAAAATAGCGATGCTGGGTGGTTCAGGTCATTGGCGGGGTATTTCTTGGAGAGTGAATGAAAAATATAGTAAAACCCTATTAAAAACGTGCTGAAGTATGCATTGAAGGCAGCTACATAGCTGTGTTTTTTTTTAGTAAATAAATGCAATTTTTAAGCGTAAGTAGTAACATTTATTCATATTTTTCAGTTGTGGGTTTGACTAAAAAACGGACCTAACTTCAAAAACACACCTCGAATATATATATATATATTGGTGGTCTATGGGTATACGAGTATATGGGTGGTCTAGTAGTTGATTTTATATATAAAAGATTTTATACAGAAAATTGTTATTTTATACAGAGTGTATCACGAAGTTCTCCCGGGACTTTCATAACTTATTCTACTCAAGAAAATAACAGAAAAGGCGCACGTAAACGTATTTCCTAAATGTTATATTTAAGTTACGACTAGTGAAAGATTTCAGCTACTCCGGTGAAATGAAATCGTGCTGACATTTTTAGGATGCTATTAAGGAATAGAATTAGTAATTTCTTAAGGGTTTTTGACCTAAAAAATCGAATAAAATTGATTCCAGAACCGTATCTGCAGTAGTTTTTGAGAAATCTGGGGTGAAAACCAATAAATTAGGGTAAAAACTCTGTTTTTTTTTTTGTTTGACGTAATAACAGTGTCTTGTTGGAGAAGTTGTTCGTAGCTGGTACGAATACTAGGTAGTGAACCTGTTTCCCGAAGATTGCGAAAAGACGTCCTAATTGTTTTGGGATCTGAAATCCTGCGGTTCGGAAAAGGTATTTTATATTCTACTGTAGCAGCTGTGTATATTACCATGACACACACCCAAAATAAATACCATATCAGCGTATTTCTGTGTTGTAAATTAGAACGGCATTACTTCAATGGCAAACCGATCACGTTCACAGAAAATTTTCGCTATCTACAGCACAGTTCGTAGTACCCGTTATATTTTATGTACCTTAAAAATGATTTAAAGACTAATACAGTATTGCGCATTGTTGATCAGCTGTTGTTATTTTATTGCCAACTTTGAAATAATAGTTTTTCAAATAATTTATTGGATTTTTGTCATTAATAAAAAAATTATTATGCAAGTTAATTTTTATTTTACAATTTTTGTATAATTTCCAGTTTTTAAAATTTTTTAACAATTAATAACAGCAAATTTTGTTTTTACGAATTTTTACAGCACCAAAAAAGAATTTGGTTTTTGTTTACATTAAGTACTTTTCTGACAAATGTAGTAACGTACTGTTTTTACGAGTATTTAAAATTAAATTTTTTTAAATTTTTCTTTGTTTTATTCAATTTATTTTACATCATTTTGTTCAAAATTAAATTCTCTTCAAGTTATTCAGTATCATATATCCTTTCCTCTTTATTTCTTATAAATAAATACTGTCTCGTCTTCTTTTTTATATAAATGTATATATTCAGTTGGCTTAGTTTACCAGCTGAGATTTATTATACTTTAATATTTATCATTATATTGTTCACTGTTTTTTTCAAGATAAAAACAGTCATGTTCTTCTGCATTCATAAATTGTAAATAAAGGATAACAATGTAAATAACATTAAACATAAATATAAATGAAACATGTAAAGATTAATAAGACATATTAAACTAATATCCAAGATGTGTAAATAATGTACTTTTTAATAGAAAACTGAACCAATGCGTTACAGTAATAGAATAGTGAAAAAACAAAGGTGGACACTATAAGATAAAACACAAGTTTTGTTTAAAAGTTTTACGTGTTTATTACTAATTTAACAAAGTTATTGTACGTAAAACCTAAAAATTACGGATTTCTATTCTAATTTATTGATTTTCCCCCAGATTTCTCAAAAACTACTGCACATACCGTTTTGGGACCTATTCTATCGGGGGTTTTCAGGTCAAAAACCATAAGAAATAAATAATTTTGTTTTTAATAAACTTCCTAAAAATTTCAGTAGGACTTCATTTCACCGGGTAGCTAAAATCCGAGTAAAATCTTTCACTAGCAGTAACTCATAAACGAAGAATTTTAGGTTATATGTTTATATACGTTTTCCAATTATTTCCAATTTTCACTTTTCCATTATTTCCACAATTAGAACTGGTTATGAAAGTCCCGGGAGAACATCGTGATACACTAGTGTATAAAAATTTCTACGTGTTTACCCGTCTGGATTTCTATTATGTATATGTAAGTATAGAAAATAATAATCAGTGTATTTTAATTTTATTTGATTTTTCCCCGTTTAGGTCTTCTTCTATCGATCACGTTAAAACAATTCGTATTCTTTTTTGTTTTGAATTTTGCCAATATTTTTTAATTTTTCTCTTCTAAATTTGCCATTTTCCTCTGTTCTAGGTTTACCGCTTTTCGCTCTTGGCGTTTTCTGGAATCTTGTAGATTTTTTCATATGTTTCTAAAAATGTTTTATCATATATGTTTTCTTTCTTTATTTCTAGTTTGTTTAGTTCTTCTTCTATTTCTCTAAACCAAAATTAGATTTGCTCCAAGATTATCAAGTGATAAAGTATTATCTTGGTTATTCTCTTTTCATCTTTTCTTATATCTTGCATCATGCGCCTAATATTTTCATGTTTTTTTAATAAATATTTTATTAAATTATCTTTTTATTAAAACTTCTTTTCTTAAATTTTCGAATTTTTATTTAATATATATACCCACAGGGTTGGTGTAGTTATAAAATTGTTGTCAAAAATCAACTATGTTTAAATGGTGATTTTCGAACACAAAGATTCTGAGGTTCAAATCCTAGTTGTGGTAAGTTACTTTTATACGGATTTGAATGTTAGAGAACAGATACCGGTATACACTGGTGGTTGTGGTTCAATTAACCCTACATCACAAAAATGGTCGGCCTGAGTTTGTACAAGACTATACCTCATTTATAAAACATACATACCATCCTCATCTGATTGGGCTGCTTATTGTTCACAAGTTGAACAAATTGCAAAGCACACATTAGGAATAGAAAAAATAAATAAGTTTACATATATATATGTTGCATAGTTTCCCTTTTTTCCATTTCTACTAGTTACACTCCTTGGGGAGTGGAGACAAAAGTTAGTAGTAAGGGTGCGCGAAGAGACAGTAGAATATTCATAAATAAAGTTGCTTAATTATTAAATTAAACCAATGTTATGTAAAATATAGATGAGATATAAAATTCAAATTGCATTTAAATTAAAACCACATTTGTAAGATTCATCGTTGATGAATTCGATGTAGTGTAAATCTAAAGATGAACTTTATTGAAGTGAACTTTATTAAGAGTTATACTTTAAGGACGATTCTAAAATTCTGTAGTTCGTAACTTTGTCCCCTGATTTGTTTTCCAGTGATGAGAAGGAAAAGTTTATTCAATGTTTGGATGCTATCTTCAAAGAGGTTTCCAATTCACGTAGCCTTTAGTAGTACTTACAAAAGCTTAAAGAGATGACTTTCAAATTGATTCTATTCTCAGAAAGTCTTGTCACCAAAATACTATTAAAATATTGAATAAAAGTACTATTTTTTTTCTATAAGATTTTAAGTTATTAGTTTGATAATTTACAAAAAAAAAAAACTCAACGTATGTAGGCAAGTTTTTTTCTATTGAATTGATAATTAATGTTACGAAAACATATGACAAGTTGATCGTATAAAAATATTCAGGATTGTGAGAAAAGTAAATTTATCCTGTGATTTTCAATAATTGAAATATTATAAGTAATTAAATAATCGAATGTTGTTAAGAATAAAGAAAAATATTAAATAAAATTGTTAGATTAAATTAAACTTTAAGTCTGATTAGTTACAAATATTGGATTCTGGCAAATTGAAAAAAAAAAAATGTCCTAACTAATTGATGTGCTATACCTACATTAAAAAGGTAATTTATAACTATTAATAAAGGAAATAGTACGAAATTTTATTTATATATATACTTTTTTTAACCGAGTCGACTTGAGCGCCCGTCGTAATTCATGCAATTTACGATACAATTATTATTCTATCTTTGATTAGATATTGTCAAAATTTTATAGTAAAAGTTCAGATTTGCCGTACGAAACCCACCGGGTTGGTCTAATGGTTTAATTCGTCATCGCATATCAGTTGATGTTGAAGTCGAGAGTTCTAAGGTTCAAATCCTAGTAAATACAGTTACTTTTGTACGAATACTATATCGTTGATACCGGTGTTCTTTGGTGGTTGGGTTTCAATTAACCACACATCTAAGGAATGGTTGACCTGAGACTGTACATGACTACACTTCATGTACATTTATACATATATATCATCCTCTGAAGTAATATCTAATGGTGGTTCCGGCGGCTAAACAGAAAGAAAGAGAGATCTGTTGTACGAGGTGTTTGGGAGATAAATATATTTTAAGACTCAGCAAAATGATTATTATTCCTAAATTGTAAGTAATAATTAAATTATTACTATGTATATAATCCCGCTGATATGTTTCGTAACTTTTTGAGTTTTTTAAAACTTAGTGGAAATTTATTAAAATTTTGTCTTGGAATTTGAATTTTCTTTTTAATAAAAAGTATACATTAAACCATTTTGCTATTTTCATCTGAAGTTAAAATTACAAAATTTTTAAGAAAACTTTTCTTTAATTCCTAAACAATTTGACAATAAGGCTGAAAATTTGGTAATATTTAAAAAAATATATATGCGAAAAGTCAGTTCCAAATGAGTTTCTTTGTCCAAACTACATAAGTTGCGTTTTCTTACATCTAACTTAAAAAAATTTATAAAAAACCCAATACTTTTTTCTTTATTAATAATTAGAAAGCGAGATAATTCTCTTTTTATGATCGGTAATATACATTAATTAATTAAGGCAAGGAAAAATTTTAAAGGAAGTCAAAAATCCAAATTTAGTAATTTTTCATTGAAGATGAGTGTTTTCAAAATCACTAGTTTTTTTTAAACATACGTTATAAGTTACATCATAAAAATTATATATAATTTTCGTTACCAGAGCAGTAAACGTTTATTTGTACAACGATTCATGATTTATATTAATGATAAAATGATTTGAGATCTCAATTTACAGAAAGTCCTTTATAAATAAATGAGAATATATGTAAAATACAATTATTTGTGGATGTGTTTACGTATAACATTCTTTAAATCAGTTCAAAATGTATTAATTATTTGATTGTGTATCGTTTGAAACGCTTTTTAAACGACAAATCCTCACATATATTATATTAAAACAAGTTGAAAATTAATTACAATCTTAATTTATTTATTTAATTTCTTTTAAAGGAAGTTACTTGTTTTAAAGAGATTTTGCTTTCAAGAAAAAAGTTGTGTTCTTTTTTATACGGCGCAGTATAAATAAATAAATAAATATATATATAAAATTTGAGTCAAAAGTCAACTTTTGAACATCTTTGGAAAGAAAAAAATAAACATTTAAAAAATGGGTGTTAAATATTAAAAAAAAGTCTGACTACGAAAATGCTTCATGTAGCACAATATCTGTAGTAAATTACGCTATGAATTATAAATTATTTTTATTATGAAAAAAGAGTAAAAATATAGTTATGATTTATGTTTCTGTTTGCAAAAACAGATATAGTAGTTCACAAACAAAACTCAAATTTAAAAAAAATACAATTTTTTTCAATTGTTATGTTAGGATATGCCCAATATTACAGGATGTAGAGCAAGAGTGTTATAATTTATTCAAAACGTTTTAAATATTGTAAAATTAATATTAAAATCGTATTTTTAACAGATCCAAAAAAGAGAAGGTTCTTAGTTTGATTCCTTATTTTTTTATTTACATTCTAGCCTACTCTGAACTCTATGTGATTAAGGATGATCTGCCAGCTTTTTGTGACTGGAAAAAGATTTACGTAGGACATAATAGCATGTCTGTTATCCTGTGTAGGAAGTCGCTTGATAGTGTTTTTGTGCAATAAGCTTCTGACACACATCATGTAGTGATCAACCTTGTCATTAATGGTCAGAACTTGATTGTTATCAGCTCGTACTTTCAGTGTAGGGATCCCACTGAGGAACATCTGGCAAGATGTTCCTCAGTGGGATGAACATAGGCAATTGAAACATTGGCAAGATGAACATAGGCAATTGTCCAATCTTTATAGGTGCTGATGTAAATGCCAAGTCGCTTTTTCGGCACAGTGGGATTACTGATTTTATTGGCGAATTAGTTGAAGGTTTCATCGCGCAGCATGATTTTGAGGTCTTTAATGCTGCAGAACAGTTGGCCACCTACGTCGGCATGGTCAATAGACGGAGGGCCTTTTGTGGCACCAATATTGATATTACCATTGGTAGAAATATCCCTTGTAGGATTCTGGACTGGTCTGTGGTTGATGATTGCTCTAGCGATCATCGGCTAATAAGTTTTGAACTGATGGATGGGCTGCGCGATGTTCATGGAAGGTATTTTCTTGTACCGCAGGAGGACTTCCTGCACAGGAGAGCGGATTGGCCTAGATTTTCTAATCTTATTGAGTTCGGGCTTGAAGTCTTCTCTCGGAGCTTGGACGAGTATTACAATTGGACTAAGCGCCGGGTTCGCGCTTCCGCGGACTCGGTTAGGTAGTTCAGAGGGTGATATTGTAGGAAAAGAAGTTAAGATGTCCGAAAGAAGCCTAAAGCGAAGGAGTTGACTGAGATAATAATTTTTACTGATGTAGATGTCTGCCGAGGTATATGCATCGGTGCCACTCCGACTGATGCCTGGCTGATCACTGTGAGATGTAATCAGTTAGAGGGTCTAAAGACGACCTCCGGTACAGCCCTTCAGGGCTCGGAACGGAGGGAGTGGTGTGGCAACCGAAATCGTCACAAGGTAGGTGTCTTTCCCTACGGGGTTGGGAGAAAGTTACATGGATCATATGGATTTGTCAGCCTCCGCGGCGCGATTGGTAGCTTCTTGGTCTTTAATCCAGAGGTCCCGGGTTCGAATCTTGGTCAGGCATGGCATTTTCACACGTTACAAAAATTGTCATTCATCTCATTCTCTTAATTAATACCTAACGGTGGTCCCGGAGGTTAGAAAAAAGGATCATATGAACTCATTTCCAGTTATTACAGGAATAATCTGTAATCGCATTCGAAAATAATATTGTATTTTTACAGTGAAATGATGTTAACATTTTATAGTATTTTCTGTAAACTTCACTATAAAAAGAATAATAAATAGTGATCTTTTCAAGACAGAAAGGAAAAGAGCTTCATGGAAATACCTTAAGAACATAACTTCCAGTTTAAATTAAGAGTTGTTAAAATTTAGTTTTAATAAAATTGAATCAGCCATTTTGATGTAGGGAAGCAAATAAACAAAATTCTAGATGATGACTAATTTACTTCAGTTTTATATGAAATTTAAAAAAAAAAAAAAAACATATTTAAAAAAATTTACAGGGATATATCAATTTTATAAATAGGCTGAGAATAACACTTAAAACTTTCAGTAAATGTATGTCCAGTGTAATGAATGCGGGACGTATTATAAAATTGCTTAAGTTGTTAATGGCTAAGTTGTTACAAATAACAACTGCACTGTTAGATACGAGATATATTTTATTTAACAGTCTATCATTTAAAATATTTGTTGTAATTGTTAAATTAAATAAAGAAAAATCATTTGGTTTATTACAGGGGGATGTATCGTAACTGCTATGAAAGGATTGGGGAAATAATTTTAGAAAATACAGTATTTATTGATAGATATTAATAAATTATTTATTATATTAGTAAAGTTCATACTGTTTGTTGAAAACTTAGCTATAAGATACATGAAATCCTTCTGTGTGATTGTTGATAATGCAGCTCTATTATCGAATCGCTATGTTTTTCCTTTCCTTGTTAAAAGTAAATTATTTAGAAAAGTATAGCTCCGGTTTAATTCTATTAAATATGTTATATATCTCTTCGATATTATCTAAAAAAAAGTTAACTCTATCAAAGTTGTTATAAAAATAATCTGAACATCTTGAAAAGTATACAGTATTTAACTGTCATAAGAAGTTGTTCTATTTCGGCTTTTTATTCATTTTCTTTTTATTAAAAGTTCTTAATGTAATTTAACAAAACGAAACATTTTTATCGTGTTGTTTAAAAGTTATGCAACAGTTGAAATGATTTACTTTTCAAACAATAACTGAGTGAAATGTTATTCCAGTTCTTACGTAGTAAAGAGGAAGAAAATTTGAAAATAAAGATGATAAAGTAATGAAAGTTTTTTCCATAGAAATATAACTACCTGACAGGTGACAGACTGTTACATCGCTTTTCGTTAAACTGAACACTAATATTTGTTTAAACGCAAGATTAACGGTTGTGGATTTAGACCGGAAAGAAATGAAAATTACTCTTAATAAATATTGATTAATTCTTTACAATTTTATTTATGAATTTAAGAATAAGGCACACCCAAATTTTTCAAGTACAAAAAATTACTTCTGACTGGAAGGGGCTGCCAAAATTTCCACAACACAAAGAATTATTGTCGGCCCCAATTTACTTAAGAAAACGCAAGTTATATATTTGGATTTTATGTTAAGCCAAATATGACTTATTGTTTACGAAGAATAAGCTGACAAACACCGCATAATTTCAATATTTTGTAATATCTAAAGAAATGGAATTTACAAAAAGTACGATACTGTAATAAATTGAACTAGTTATAAAATGAAAGAATTTTCGTTAAAAAACTTACTTTAAAACGTTCAGTTATAAAAAAATGTAAAGATTTGTCTTTTACCATTATATTTGAAAGTTTAAAATTTAATAAATATATAAATAATAAATAGTGAGGCGAAAAGCTAAAACAAATTATAATTTATTCATTTTGACTTGTTTTTATACAGGAATTTTTAGATCATTTATCAATAACTGAACAGAATTTTTCAATCGTTTATTACGAACATCCCTGTTCGACCGGACAGTATTTTCTGTAGGTTAACAAATTTCTATATTCGTGCTTGAATATTAAATTTTGTGGTGAATTAATCATCAAAAAAAAAGTACGATGTAATTTTGTGTAAAAACACAAGAAAGAGAGGTTACTAAGGAATGGTTTCTTATGAGATTTGGAACGTGCTTACCTTTACAAAAAATGAGCCGATCTTTGAAAAATTTAATCCTTTTTTCTTTAAACTTTTAATATTTATTTTCTGTACATTTTTTATTATTACAACCTCGGATGTGTTTTTGAATTTATTTTTGAAAAACCTATCTATGTATATTTATAAATTATCGTACATACACGTAATATGCGGAAGTATACATGGATACAGATGAATCATTGATAAAAAAGTGCCAGATCTTTGCACGAATCAAATCTGAATTCTATAAACTGATCAAAAAGCATGTTTATCATTAGGCTAGATGATCGGGTTATAAACTAACTGATCATTTTACAAACTTATTAATTAATGATAAAAAAAAAGTGATTTATACATTTATATACATCCAAATACAAAAAAAACACAAAAAAATAAGTTACAATAAATAATTTTTAATGGCTTAATTAAATTCAACTTTTTCGTTAAAAACATGAAATAATAATTTTTTTTCAGAAAAATATAATGGCATCAAACTGACTTTAAAAAATACGTAACTGAATCAAAAGTTTGAAATAAATACCGTTTAAAAAATGGTTTTGAAAGCGGTTCAAAATTTCCTTTAAAAAATCAGTAATAATTATATATTTTTTAGCTTAAATATAATAATGACAATGTACTCGTATGTTAAGTTGGAAATATTTTCGCAAAAAGATTTATTATACTTATAACACAGAAGATAAATATATGTAATTTATATCAACAAGCGCACACAGCGTCCTATAATAATTTAATATACGGATCATAAAGGCAGTTATAATGAAACTTTTATAGAAACAGAAATATGATAAATATAGGATTAAAAGTTTTTTCCTATGGAAACTTAAATATGTACATATTATTATTTAGAATTTACTAACACATGTAAAAAAGGAATATATTATGAATATGGACTCAAATTTTATTTGCTGAAATGATAAATTGTATGTAACATATACCAAACAATATTTTCATATTGTGTTTCTAAACGCAGTATTCGTTCTTAAATTGGATTATTATACCATTAAGCTTTGTATGAAACGCTTGAAATATATATTTCAGAGAATTAATATTTTTTATAAAGGCATAAAGAAGTAACGTCAAAATAGTTATTAAATATAAAGAATATTCAGAAAAAAATATTTTCTTTTCATTGCTTTGTAATATGTTACTGTTGTTCACAAATTATTAATTTAAACTTTATTTTATTTCTTTTTTACTCTATACGAACAGTATTTATCAGTAGTAGATTATTAAAAAAATAAAAAACACGCTCATAAAAGCTGAATTTTATCTCTTATAAATTATTTGTTGAAATGAAATTTTTATTTAATAACCGATTCTGGAAAGAAAGAAGACATTATGTTGAATGAGCAAAAGCAAATTAAACTACATTTTTGATATTATATTTTGTGGATAGATTGTAACCTATTCTCATATGTTTTTTTTATTATTCAGTAAAATGAAAATAATGTTCTGTAAGACAATTTTCGTGCACATTCCACTTTAAATATGGATTCAATTTTATCCGTAGTTAACGGTTTGTACAGCCCCAGCATCTCAACTTAAACCCTTTAGTCGATAATCAGACAAATGTTCATCTATCTCACTTAGGTACATACACGCGCCTTTCTATAATCACTGAATTATCTCATAATCAAATATTATTTAATACTACATGTACTTCAGTTTTTGAAAATAAATAAAATTCAATCCACTTAAATATTTCATTAACTATATTTAGTTTTTTAGAGAATGTTTAATTGCAATGTGAAAAATGAAATATTTATTCTATTTATTATAAATATTTATATTCTTCTTAAAAAAAAGATATATAAAAATATATAACGATATGTAACTATAACGATATTATATGTAAAATATATATATATTTATTATTATTTCCGATTATTCCCCTTTAGGAGAGCCTGTGAACTTGAGCCAATCATGGCTTTACTTCCTTCTCTTTTCTTTTCTTCCCAAAACCTCTTCATCCGTTCACTATGTTTCTTCTACCCCTCCACCGATCATCTTCTTCCTATCATTTCTTTTTTTTGCTGTTGTTCAATTTTCTTATTCCTGATTTCATCCCTAAATTTCCTTCAATCCTTGATTTATATATGTATATATATACATGATATACATGATTGATTTATATATATATATATATACATATACTTGATATATATATATATTATATACATATATAAAATAAAATATATAAAATATAAAAAAATAAAAAATAAAAATATATAAAATATATATCATATACATATATATATGATATTATATACACATATTATATATATATTTATGTATATACTTGATATATATACATATATAAATCAAGGACTGATATATATATAAAATAATATTTCATATAAAATAGAAAAAAAAGAAGTAATTAAATGATGTTAACTAATTAATGAGAGTTTGATATACTGTTTTTTCGTAGTTTATTTTATATTCTGATTAAATACTTATACAAAAGTTTATATGTTTGAGATACATTTAGTATTGCAATATATGATTACAGAATACCAGAATTACAGAATAATTAATATTTATTCCATGATAATCCTTGCTATGTATGATTGGTTTTGGAAGTATACAGAAGTACTACATATGCGTGGTAGTACATATATATCCTTCTCCCAGCATATTATGGTTATTGTAGCTTGATCTAAAACGACGGATGTACATTCTGTATTAGATGAAAAGTTTAAGGTTTAAAGACCATCGTTTTTGCCTGCAAATGTTTTCTATTTATACTAAATCTTAAAAAAAAACTTCCTATGTAATAATGGGTCGATGAAAACGTTTCTTCTTATTTTAAAGAAAAATTAAACTACGGTTTTTTTTTGTTTCAAATGAAATTTAAACTAAATATATGCCGTTTTGATCGGTCATCTTTTGCCACGTTTGAGGTAACTATCATAATCCCGCTTCTGTGTTTTCTGGATAATAAACTGTGATAAGTGATTTTCGCAGGCCTCTTTTGAAGAAAACATTATATCGTTAAGGGAGTTCTATAGAGACAAGGGTGGAACCTGTTAGCGAGCCCGATACTGGCGGAACCTGTTAGCAAGCCCGACACTGCTTAAGCGCCCGTAAATGGGGTTCCTTCACCTCTTAAAATAAAATCTGACGATACAAGGGGAGGATTATACGTTGGATCCACCAAAACTTCCTAACCAAGCTTTCTCAATTTTCAGCGGATCACTAGTGATGTCTAGGGTCTGGCGATGTCGTGATGGAAGACACCTTCCTACTGATCAGTTCTCGTCGCTTTATCTCGATTTTTCGGGTAGCCTTTTCAGTTGTTGACAGGAGTGGTTAAAATAAATCATTTGACCATGCGGTAGCATCTAATAGGGATCAATTTCTTTCCAATTCCACCAAATACACATATTACGTTTTTTGTCTTCAATACTGGCTTTTTCACAGTTTTTCACCTTGCTTCGACCATGATATTTTCCGTTCATTATATATTTTTCATCACCCGTAATGGATGAACCATTCAAAAATGGTTCAATTTCGTTCCGCTTTAGCAACGATTTGCAGATGGAAATTCGATTCATTAAATTGTTCATTGTTAAAAAACAATTTAACTTGTAGCACCCCAAACATAGAGTTGTTTTTTTGTAGCAGCTTTCTTAAAATGATTTAAAACTGTTTCGTGGTAGGTGTCTAGTTTTTTACTGATATCATGACTGCTAATTTACCTGGTTTGTTCAATTTTTTCACGATTTCATCAAATTTTCCAGTCATTGATCGACCAGATCGAAATGAATCATTGAATAAAAATTTCAGATTAAAAACACTTGAACCAGGTTTCTGCACACGCACTACCGCATCATGTCCATAAACTTCCCAATTTTTTTTTAGCAACTTGAGTCGTAATCTTCCGTAATTCTAATAACATTTTAAAATATACCGTATTTTTTTTTATTTTCACTCACTTTCAAGACACGAAAACCTTTAAGTGAATGAATTAATATAATCATAACCTTTTCAAAAATACTCAATTATATGTCACTTTTCAAACCACGCAAATATTGACATATCTGATTAATATTCTCCGAGTTCTAAAATACCGCAATCTTAAAGCAATCTACCGGGAGAATACGAAGAAACGTTTTCCCCAATTCCAATATTAATCTTTATTTACTGCTCCACTTATGTAATTAATTATTAAAAAAAACCGACTAATATTTAGTTGTTGCTTATCATTTCTGGAATCTGAGAGAGATATCCTCAGTCCATCTTTTCATGCTTATTTACACCGGAAAAGTTCCTGCAGATGTGTTTAAATAGCAGAGAAACAATAATTATCCAATAATCCTGTATGTAACTTTTATTTGAAGTTAAAGGCCAATAAACTGGTTAACCATTTAACTTTTACAGACTGAAATTGGTAATATTTTAAGTGGTACTTTTCATAATCTTGAATTTAACAATCTTTTATCTTCTAATTCACAAATTGCAACTAATTATACTTACTAAATAATGTTAATAGTATATAACTTTGTTTATCTATTTTGTTTTCTGTGTGCAACATAAAAAACTGCTGAGTTGTCATAAAAACAAATTATAATCTATTTAACGCATTTGTGTGATTGACATTTTTGACTTAACATAGCATAATAAGAAATGACGCTAAATGGAGTTGTTTGATGAGTAATTCCACAATCTGGCTACTGCTGAATTCTGTTAAGTGGTTGATTTAGTACCTTTTACATTAATTATTTTCCTCATTTTCTATCTTTTTATTGTAGTATATGTGACCGGCATATCTGTATCTTCTCAAATTATTTTTTCGCTCTAAATACTTAAAATTTTTAATCTGTTTAGGTTAATTCTTCTATTACTACTATCAACAGGCTATTCAGTAGAAAGGAGAAATTCAATTTGAATTAAAATTTTTAATTGAATTGGTCAGAGCCAAATTAAAGGTTGACTAATAACAAACAATAGACAGAACTTTTTACTTTTTTTTTAATAACAAGAGTGTTGCTGAAGGTAAGCCCTTCCATGTGAAAAGTAAACAATTCGAAACATGTTCTATTTTCAAAGAGGTAAAGGTTCTTTTAAATTTATAAGAGCTAAAGGATCTTATATTTATTCTACTACCTTTCACATTTCATTATTACGTTGTAATTAACAATACTTCTCGGAGTGAGAATCCAGAGATGTAACACGTATAGATAGACACTGCATGAACAAAGCATACGAATCAACAAAGCTGTACAAAAATAAGAAAACCTGTTCCGTAATATCATATGAATTTTATATATGATTTTATTTTTTAGTACTTTAGTTTGTTTATTTAAATTCAATTTTATACTTTTTTTAAGTTTATTTTATTATTTATTTATTTTTTTGTGAATGACACTTCAACATAACAGATATTTGAAATCAATCGGATCTGAGTAATATTTGCCACAACTACAATTACCGAATTTTATTAACATGAAGACAAAAATCTTTCGCATAAATTGATAATACGAGTTTAAAAGTTTTACCAAGTTAATTCACACGTAATAAAATAAATATTTATTATATTAAGATGTTGTAAAACATTCTTGTTATTGTAGAAATAAACTGATGTACTACGTACAGTAATCTTTATGACGTGTAGATGTATTATATTTTTATTTATCGTACGGAAAATGTGTGCATTTTGTTGTTATAAGTATTTTTTTTTTTTAGTATTTCCGTTATGAAATTTTTAAGAAAGTTGCAATTATGTCGTAAAAATGGATATCTCATCGTAACTGATATCTTTTAAAATGGAACGGTCTTATTTATTTTTATTGATGTGGGCCATGTCATATGTCTGCCGCAGAAATGAAGCTGAACATACTAGAGTAGTTAGAGAACTTGTGAGGATCAATTGTGGTTTGATCTGCAAGTTAATTGGTAAACCAAAAGAGAATGGAATATAGTTGCTGGCTTCCTTAGATACTCACCCCTGTGGAGGGTGGTTTTACTTTCATTTATTGTTCAATTTCTTAAGTTTAGTATATTAATAATATAATGTTACATATCATTTAAAAATTTAGTTTAAAAAATAACATACTCGACAGGAAAAGTTATTTTTTTATATTGTAAAGTTTAACTATGAGTGTTTGCTGTTAAACTTTGCAATCAAACACTGATAATGTTTTTCTTTTGTTTACTTGTTAAATCCCTTTACTGAACAGAATTAATCCCACAATTTAACTTTATTTAATTTGTTGATTATCACTTAATCTAAGTATAATGAAAACTTACGTGTAAGTTATTTGAGATACATTTAAAACTGCTTACAAATAACTAAGATGTTATAGCGAATTTTATTATTTAAGAGTAGAAAAAAAGTTTAATATATCCAGAATATTGAATTAAATTTTGCTATAAAGATTTTAAAATCATTATGAAAAAAGTTTATTTATTAAAACACCCATAAAGTGTATTTAAAACATGTACTTACCTTTAATTTAAATGTAAAATGTGTAACTACATAATAAAACGTTTTATGAAAGTCGGTGCGCTTTTAAAAAAGAGCTGGTGTGGTTAGCATGTGTTAAGTGATAAAAGGTAAGTACTGCTTATTTTCTTCATCATATTAGTAATAATTTACCTACTTCATTTTAGTTTTTTATTCAGTAAAAATTAACTGATATTAAAATAAATATCATATTAAGTTAATATTAAAATAAATATCAATAAAAATTGAGTAGTTTTGAGAAACAACTGGTGGTCATTTAATAAATAAATCTAGTGTAAAAAAAAGGAAAGCTCGCTAGATCGTAGGAGAATGAATAAATTGTTTTAACCTTAAATTTATAGTCACCAGTCTTACTTTCCTTGTTCTGGTATCAGTCTCGGGGCTTAGTAATCTAATTGTCTTGCTCCATCTTCTGGAGTTTATTAATTACAATTAATGATAAACCATCTGCCTTTTGTCAAACAAGAAAAATAAAATTGGAAGCTATAATTAAAAAAAAAAAGAATATAGCTATATATATTTTTGATTTGTACATTTTAATTAAACATCTTGATATGTTTTATTTTTGCTGATATATAATTCAAAAAATTTAAAACATAATCATTAAAAAAAAGATGGCAAAGTAATGAATGACTTTCTCCTACGCCGGTCAAGTATAACGTGTTAGAAATATACTCTAATTTTAACATTTTTTAAGTGAATATAAATACAAAAAAAAAAGAAAAAAAAATTTAATAATAAAAATTAAAATTATGAGCCAAGAAAAAAAAAATATATATTTTAGATGTGGAAAATAAATGTTAGGAAAACCTTTTCTTAAAAAAGTATTCATAAAATTAAAAATATTCATATATAGGTTAAGCTTAACAATTTTCTTAAATGAACTTTTCTCTAAATCTCACCCCTTCAATAATGAGGAAAATAAAAAATAAAATTTTCATTGAACTTTTATGCATATTAGGTCCGGGACCTATAATAAATAAAAACTGATTGATGTTTGATTAATTCAGGCCTGTGTCCGGAGTGTAGAGCCATTAATTATGTGGGCCATGTCTTCTTACATGTCTGCTGAGGCATTTGCATTGGTGGAATCATGACAGAGACCCAACTGATGACAGTTATCAATTTTAGAGGATCTAAAAGACGATCTTCGGTAAAGCTCGCTAGAGCTAGGAATGAGGGGGTGATATGGCGACCAGGATCATCATAAGGCATGTGTCACCTAAGAGGGTCAGGATGATAACTCTATATATGAAGTAGAAAAGATTGTTGAAAAAATATTTAAATCGAAAGAAGATAGAGCAAAAGAATAAAAACATATATTCAATTTTAAAAGTGGGGAACTTTTTGCTTATTTATATGATCGTCGTAGGTAAAAATTTTGCTTTAATAAAGTTTTCTCTAAAATAACTATGAAGAAAATCGAAATTGATTTTTTTCGCGCATCAACGCCATCCCCTAAACGAATTTTGAAAAAAAGATTATATGATCATTGCCTCGTATATAAAAATATTTTAACCAAGTCTGGCGAAAAAAAAAACCATATCTGGTTTGGTCAGTCCTAAGAAATAAGGCCAAAAGCAGTGCGACACACTTACGTTCATACGTACCCAAACACATACATATGTTTTTTTGGGCTAGATGAACTAACAGGACTCTAAAATGAAAAACAGATTTGAAAAATCCCTATACTCCATTTCTGACAGATCACCAATCATATACTTTAATATGGCTATTGCAGCTATGTTCTCCGGGAAACTGATACTAGCAGTAAAAAAAAGGAAATAAAACATAAATTTGGATAAAGTTATGTAGATTTCAGCAGAGGTTTTTCCAGATTAGTTCATTTTTCCGTAAATAAATTATATTTTGGCAAAATTTAAAAAAACTAATTGAGCTTTTAAGCTAAAACTTAAATTAAATCTTTCGGTGGCGGTAAATTGAAAATAAAACTACTTTAAACCTACACTTATAGTAAAATTTTTCTTAATTCTAGCACTAAATCAATTTTTTTTTAAGCATTTAATTTTAATGCAAGATAGATTTGTGTATTAGGAAAACTTACCTAGTCATATTACCTACATAATATATTTAATGCTTGAAGTCAGTTCTATTTTTATAAAAAAAAAACAGTTTATTTATTTTTATTGACACAATAGATTTTATATATTTTCAAACTGTTTAAGTACAAAAAAGTATAAGGCACTGGTATAAAGTATAGGTGAAGCCTGAATTTACAATTAAAAAGCGTTATTTTAATATCAAATGATATCTATTATTCTAGATATCAAACAACACAGAAACATTTTACGTTTACATTTCCTAATAATTCTATACAATAAAAACAAAAAAAAACAGTTGTTTAAATCGGTTCTGAGGTTCTCAATAAGAGAATATAGATAAAAAATTTATTCTAACAGTATTATAACAATAACTAGATGAATTGATAGATAATAACTAGACGAATAAGAGCAAATGGACTAAACGCCTAGTACCGTAGCTCTCACCATGAATTAGGAGGAAACATGATGAACCTACTTATTGGCTTGGAAAATCTCCCGTGTCCTGTTGTCAGTTACTGTTGTCGCTTAACTGTTTAGTTTCAACAGAAGGAGGACAACTTATTGTTAGTACTACGGATTAGAAGATACAGTTGAACATACCTTTTACAACTGTCGTAGGTGGGATCACAATAGGCATCTTTATGGGCTGGGATGATTGATAGTAACACCAGATAATACCGTTGAATATATGCTAAGGACGAACTCAGTGGGAGGAGGTGTCTAAGTTAACAGCTGACATACTAAAGACCAAGGAAAATGAAGCTAGAAACTGGGGTGAAGATTAACACCAAATACAGAAAGAAGAATACACCAAAAGAGAAAGGAGCGAGAGGGATTGGGACAGCCCTCCGTGGAGTTGTCGTTCGTCTGGGCTTGCCTGGATGGACGGGGGCGATGAAGCGGTGGAACTCCCGAAACCTTGAGTGGAAAAGAGCGAGAACCGGCCGCTGGTTGGGGTGGCTGGGTGCAGCATAGTGCGGTTTCTCCTTGGTGGTTAGAGGCAGGCACCCTCGGAGCTGCTTAAATGCTGATCCGGCTCCGGGTGGGGGGGGGGGGGGGACGGTAAGATAGGAGTTTTAGTCGGTAGGGTGCGGAAACACATAGGCTTTTAATAACATCTAGCCGAACCCGTACGAGTCCGACACTCCCCCATTTATGGGGGTACGTAAATGGTGTTTCTCCGACTCATCGTGAACATAAAATAAAACTAGATGAATTGAGGATGCCTCTTCTTTTTAAACGTATATAAAAGATTTTTTTTATAAAAAAATTTAGATATCTTATTTTATAATTTTTGTTCTTTATTAATAAAAAGAATTGTTTTACGGTATCTTTATGAATAAACTATTAAAAATGTAACTATTCACGTTTTAAAAACATAAAAATGGAAAAGCCTAATTATTATTATTTTTATTTTATGTGTTTCTATTAGAAGTAAGCTATTTGTCTGATAAAATAGTTTTCGTTTAAAGAAATCATTAAAACAAGGAAAAGTGATTGGTAGGTAAAGAAAAAAGATGTTCTCTCAAAAAAAGCACATCGCAATAAAAGTAATTAGTAGAGTGAATTTTATCATTAAATGAAATAGTACACAGACAAAGAAAAAGAACGGTGGAAATAATTCTATTACAACTTTAAGAACATTGAAGCATGTTTTTCAATCATTTTATCCAAATATGTGTAAAATTTTATTTTGTTAAATAAATAAAAAAATAAAAAATATATTTTAAAAAATTAATAAAATAAAATTTTGTAAAAATATAGTGATCGTAGATTATTCAGCGCGTTTGAAGTGTAAATAAAAAAAAAAAAGAAAAGAAAGCAATATACTTATGCGCATGTCTTATTGTTGAACGAGGCATTTCAAACTATAAATTAAAACTTGTTTTAAACTAAACTAGGTTTTAAACTTGTTTTAAAACTTAAACGAAAACTTGTTTTGTTTACAGCACTTATTAACTTCAAACAAGTTCCACATGAGGATCTTTTATGACGCGTAAAATGTCTAAACGATATTCATTTTCACGCCACACATTAGCAAAAATATCTGAAGTTATTCCATTAATTATAACTTTGATTCTTCTTTTTAATTCATTGATGCTGACAACCTTCTTTACGTACACCCTACCTTTGACGAACCCCCAAAGAAAGAAATCGAATGGCGTAACTTTAGGGAATCAAGGTGGCTAAAGAACTGGTCCATCGCAGCCAGTTCAACGTTGAGTAAATTGTTCATGTAGGTAGTCCCTAACATGTAAATTCCAGTGTGACGGTGCGCCACCTTGCTTGAAGCAAATGTTGGGCTGCCGATATTCGATTTGTGGTACTGCATACTCTTATAACATGTCTAGTTACTAACGCTAGTAATCGTTGGCTCGGCGAAGAAGAATGGTCCGATTGTTTCATAAGCAGTCAAACGCACACCAAATGTTGATTTTTAGGCTATCAAGTTGTGTTTGTCAAACCGCATGAGGATTCCCGCTACTCCAAATATGACAGTTATGACGGTTAACGTGACCAGAATCAAGGAAGATAGCTTCAAAGAAAATCACTTTTTCTAAAAACGCATTGTCTTCGTTCACTTTATCAAGAATTTCCATAGCAAAATTGTAACGGTATGGTTTATCGTCATTTTCAATATATGCATCGACTGAATTTTGTATGCATGAATATTTAGGCGCTTGTTGTAGAAACTACACAATTATCGATTGCGGTATTCCCAGTTCAAAATGCGCTCGACAAGTTGATTTACTTGGGTGTCTCTGAAAAGTTTCTTTTACTCGATGTAAAACTTCGTCGGAGACGGGAGGTCTCCCAGCACCTTTTTTATGTATTAATTCCTGTATCCTTAAACTGCTGATATCAAAGTCTAATAAAGTGTAATAACAGATTCGTTTTCATGAAACCATAGTAGAGTAGAACAAAGTTATCTTAGCGCAACCACGAGTATGGAATGCTAGACGGGTGTATCCGTTATGCGACATTGCATCAGAAGTTTAAACTCGGGGCTATCGTACGTAGTGTCTTAGGCAAGAATTTATCAATTGTCTAATCTCCTAATATTTCTTAAGACTGTACATCTAGATTCAAAAATTTGATTAATACTTTAATATATTTTTATAATAATTTACTATAGTAATCTTACGTCCGGGCGCTGATAAGATATGTTTTTGTGGCCTGAAAAAAGAAAAAAAAAAGAGAAGAAATAATATTTCAAATAGATTCTTTGATTTATTATGTGTAGTGTAATTAAAATATCTCGAGAATGAGGAAGAAAAAAGGGCAAATGAGATGTGGATAAAAAATCTTGGGCAGTTCTGCTCAAGAAGACGATCTTTCATTAGTTTAATTTTATTATTTTTTTTATGTTGTTTAATATTACTAATAATAGAGATAACAGATAAAGAAAAGTGAAAGTTACAACTTGCAGCATCATAACGAATCGCGCTTCTAACTTGCTCAGCTCAATTTTTTTTCGATATTAAATTAAGTGTAACTCAAAAATGACTCAACAAATCCTCAAAAGACCGAGTCCCGACGGGGATGTCTCACTCGGAGTGTCCCCGTTAGAGGCATTGGCATAAAGACCGAGTCCCGGCTCCCGGAGTGGGGACCCAGGGACGGCATAGCCGGGCCTGGTGGATCCTACTCTGGGGGTTTGAGGCGGGCGCAAAGTGAGATCCGACCGGCGGGCCGAGACGTGGAGGCCCGTTAGAGTAAAGGACATACCCCTGGATTGTGTATTAGAACTGCAGGATCCGGCCCGGGGAAGAAGACGAAGAAGAAAAGATAAATAACAAATCTTCATTAAATTTTCACATGCATAACTACTGCAGATATATTACTACAAGATATATAAATTTCAATGAAATTAATTAAGTAGTTTTGGAGATTTTTGAGCCTCAAAACTTTATAAATAGACGATAATAATTTTATATATACATATAAGAAAACTCAATTAAGTTAATGGTGTTTTGGTACTCTTCATACTTCAACACGTAAAGGAAATTCATAATTACCATCTACTTTCACCATGCGATTGAAAGCCCGGTAATACCGCACTATTCTTCGAAAAGTCGGTAAAAAAAGAAAGTAGTAGAAGAAGTAGTAAGGAATATTATGTTATGGGAAGCATTGTAATAAATTTTAAAAATTTTGAAACAATATAAAAAATGGATATAGAAGAAAGAAACGAGACGTATAGAACTAAAAAGGAAAAAGTAAAACAGAAGAGAAGTTGGTTTACTTTTGAAAAATAATAGTTATTTATATCGTAAAATTTCTTGAAGATCGTACGTGATGTTCATTTAATATAGTTCACATTTCACATCAATGTACAATTTAAAGTACGTGTGGGTGTGAATATATCCGTTAACTTAAGTTGGTTTTAAGGATACATAAATTATATTTATTTAATCAATCATGTGTAATGTGAACGCTTAGGAATTCAATGATAGATGATATAATAATGTAAGGAAACGAAATCGTAAAGGTCAGGATGACATTTCCCATATCATTTTTCATATTTGCATTTGTGTCAAGTAATTTAATTTTTTTTTTTTATTTGTTTTTACGTTAAAGGTTAATGCATCGAAACTCAACAGAGACGTTACTAAATTTATCACATTAAAACTTTTGATATTTTACATCACTACATTTGACAAATCGTTGTTGAATTTGAAATCCCATTATTTCAATTTATCTCTATATTGACTTCTGAATGAGTGGACATCAGAGAAATGTTTTATTGATATTTTTATAGGTAGTTCGAATGAAAAGGTAGTTAACTATAAAACTATATAACGATGGATGATTATATATGATTATATGTTGATGGATTGTATTCCGTTCACTGCGAATAATATTTTCTACAAAGGTAGAAAACTATAATCCTGCACGATGTGCACTTTGTGCAGCAGGGACGCTTCCTGGAAAGGAAGGCGGACTGGCCTAAGTTTTTTAGTATTCTTTCTGCTAGACTCCGTATCTTAGATCGAAGTCTGGATGATATACAATTAGAAGACCTGGCAGAGAAATTTTCTCTGGCTTTAATCGATACCTCTGAGAATTCAATTCCCCACAGTACGGGTCCAGAGAGAATTGCTGTTTGGTGAACTAGAAAATTGTCTATGTTGAAGCATTCTGTGAACCAACTCAGGAGATCTGCTCAATTCAAAAATGACTGTTATTAGTTAGTAGCTGATCTGCGTGCGTTGTTGGTAGCTGACTTTCATAGGCAGAGGTCTGAATATTTTCATGAAGTTAGAACATCAAAGAGAGATTTTTAGCGGTTCTTTGTTAAGGAGCAGGGGGATTAAAAACCCATGGGGTACTGTAAAGCACTAAGACATAAGCGTAAGAAAAACATTCCTCTGTCGGCTCTCTCAACCCTGGAAGGTGTAATTTCTTGTAAAGCAGGAATTTTTAATATTTTATTAAATGATTTTCGCCCGGATGATTCGAAAACAATGAAACCTCGTGTCATCTGCGAGTTCGAAAGGAAGTTGCTAACTTATGCTCTGATATTCTATTTTTAGAGATTACAGAGGCTGAGGTATGTCAGATGATTTACGGTTCTGGTAGGAATAAAGCTCCTGGTTTAAATGGAATCACATTGAAACTCCTTGTCCGTTCTGTCGGAATTTATGTTACTACTCTGACCAGTATCTTTAGTAGAATGCTCTTTGCTGGCTATTCCCTGTTTGTTGGAAAAAAGATAATATTAATCATCTATTTAAAGGTGGAGACAAGTACCCCATCGTGAACTCTTCTTACAAACCTCTGACGCTCCTGCCAGTTATTGGAGAGGCTATAATACTAAGTGTATTAATAATAAGTTGAATTCAAGAAAATTACTGATGGATGATCAATATGGTTTTTGTCTGAGGCAGGAGAACAGGGATGCTATTATCAAGGTTATCGACATTGTTTCCTCTAGCGAGTCTCAATGTATTTTAGGTGTATTCTTGATATATACGGGAATTTTAATAATTCATGCCCTGTTTCTATGCCAATAAAGCATTCATGCCCTGTTTCCATGCCAATAAAGCATTCATGCCCTGTTTCAACTTCAGAAGCATGACTGCACGCAAAATGGGCTTAATGTACTTTCAATTATTTGTGACGTCGTTCTTCGAGACGGCTGCTTAGAGATAGGAAAGACACTATCCAACTAAAGGACTTAGATCCTTTGCTCTGGATTGTTGAATTAACTCTTTGATTCGGTTGAGATTATCCAGTGCGTATCGCGTCATTACTTATGCGGAGAGAAGTTCGTTAAAGGAGATTCGAGAGTGAACACGAATTCAGAGCAACTCAGGATTAAAAGATAATCCAGTTGTGGAGTCAACAGCATAAGATGGTGTTCAACCTAGAGAAAACTACTATGATATTGCTCAAGAGTCGACTACTTGCAACACGACGAGCTTCTGGACGAGCTCCTTTATTGATGGCAAGTCATCGAATTAGATATGTTCCGCTTCAGAAGTACCTAGCTATTATCGTTGATGAAAATCTTCGATTCAAGGAGCACTTTCAGTACGTCGCTAAAAAAGCGTGTGATGATGGAAAATATCTAGATAAATGTGTAGTGTTCAGATATATCGTCTACTGTATGCAGTAAATAACTAAGGAAAGAATACATCGGAGTTGAAGTTTTATTATACAAAATCATACTATGTACAAAATTAAACAGTTTACTTCATTGTTTTAAAAACCAACTTAAATATATATATATATATATATATATATATATATATATATATATATATATATGTATGTATATATTTGTCGTTAATATTTTCGTACTACATGTTTACGAAAAAAAAAATTAATTGAGGTCGTTTACGCGTCAGAATTAATCAAGTACTTTTACTTAAAGAATAAACATGATATCTATTATGAGAATGCAGTCCCATGTTCTTATGTAACACATAATATATTTATTATTTGACAGCGATTCAATGCTTAAAGGCAATGCCGTAATTCCAAATTTATAAAAAGTAATTATTTAAAATTACAACAGTAAAATAGCTAATTACAATTCATCCCGTCTCAGTGCGATATCTAACAGAAAATCATTTATACCTAAGAGGAAATGTACTTAAACATTTTTATGCAGAACTCAATGAAGTTATATGAAACAACGTTAAATCTGATAAGAGTAAAGACAAAGGCTAGATTGGATCTTAATTTTAATAATTTTTTTTTATTAAATTGGTTTATAAATTTACGGGGTTTGGGAATATATGAAGCAGTAAGGGCATTAATTAAGGGTATTAATAAAATATAAACGTCAGAAAAGTTTTAGTTGTATAGATGAGTTCTTAGTGGTATAATATAGAAATGAAAATTATTTAGTTTTGTACACTTTAAATGCGTTTCTAAAACTTAACTCAAACTCAACTTTTTCATACATTAACCACACTGTTATAGTAGTAGTGTTCTGTTTTAATGTAAAAACTTAAATTGTCTCCTTGTTTCCATTCGTTTCCTAGTTCCTTGCATTGCAAGGCTCTATTGGCCTCTAGAATTATTTATTTTTGAATGTGTTCCTTAGTTATCTATCTATTCACTAATCTCAACATGATAGTTTGTGAATAATATTTTTTCATTTTTGTATTTTCTGGTATTTCTAAACGATACCAGAATATTAACTATTTTTTTTCTTTAGACAGAAGATAGTATTATTTAACATTTTTGATAACTATTTTTAACATTTTAAGTTATTTGCCTCAAAACTACGACACACTGTTCTGTATTCAATTTTTCAGGTCAAAGAGCATAAGAAACCATGTATTTTACCCCATATATAACGCTTAGAAATTTCAGTATGACCTTATTTCACCGAAGAAATTGAAGTCTGGGCGAAATTTTTCGTTAGCCGTAACTCTACAACAAAGCGTTTTCGGACATATGTTTGTATGAAATTTTTCTTTATTTCAAGCTCTAGAATCAATTCCCAAATTATTATCCTTTGATCCTGAATCACTCTGTATAATTATTAAGTTGATAAAATAATAAGTTATTTTTTTACAAAAATATCGGTTGAAAATATTACCACTTTTAAATAAAACCAGCATTATAAGGACATATCGAAAATATAACCAATCAATAGATACTTTTCTGTTAGCAAACTGAAGTGGGTTCAAAGGAACTGATAAAAAGATTGACAGGAAGTGATGATATCTCATCTAAAATATCGTTAAAATTGAAAGATCCAGGATACGATCTGGATTGGCGTGGGTTGAAATGAATTTCACCAGTGAAAACATCTTTATAGTTGTGACAACTCTGGTGGTGAAGAGCTATTTAATAAATTTATTATAACCAAATGGTAAATAGTATTTGTAATTATATGTGATGTATTTTAAATATTCACGGAAATAAACTTTAATACATATATAATATTTCAATTTGTTTTTTTTAAAAATACAATTTACTTAAAACGATAGAAGTTGGAAATCATTTCTTTTCGTTTTCTTTTATAGTAACGTGTTAAGTAGTGTACCATATAAAGCTCAAATAAATAATAAGGATTTTACTTATCTATGTCACTAATACCCTGGGGGATTTGCGTGCAAGCAAGAGAGTAAAATGGCTGAAAGTACAAATTTACTAAAGGACAAAATTAACCTAAGTTTCTTAACTTCCTCGATCCGTGTTTCTATTTATTTACGGAGTATTTGACTAGATGAAAAATTAAAAAGCATCTGTTATATGTTTTACCTTTATAAGTTGTAATATCCGCTATGTTATTTTTATGAAAATAAATTTTTTGTTGTTAAAATATAAATAAATAGTTTAATATTCCTATGGAAAATACTAATAATGATATGTAATTTTCTATATTTACTAACCAGGATAATTTACAAGCAAATAGTTAACTCGTAATCAAATGTATAATATTTATATGAGGCAACTTCGTTAATTTGAATTTATAATTAAAACTGAAGTCTTCTAACATTTATATACAGATTTACTTTAATAAAAAGAGATCATTAGAAAGATAGAAATTTAAAAAAAATCTGGATGTCTATAAGCTTTCCTCATATTTGTGTAGAGCTTAAATAAAAAGTAGAGCTAGCCTAAATGGTTACTGAAATCAATTAACAAATGTAAACCTGAAAGACCGGTTAAAAAAAAAAATAAATTGAAAACTAGATGCAATTTGATTTATAAACAATCGTTAAAATTATGTGTAAGGAAAATAATTTTTTGATCGGCATTTTTTTATCGTATGGTGTATATACAATTTTATTTGTTATTAAAAACACTTATAACTTTATTTTCATCTTAACATACATTTTTCAAAGGAATATTTCCTCCAATATGTTTCACCGCATCAGTGTATCAATATCGTGAAAAATTACCCACGTTACGTTTCGTTAGTTGTACATACAAAAAACACATAACATCACATCACAATAATACATATTAAAATATATATTTACAAAAAGCACGCAAAATTTACGTCTGTATTCTTGGGCTAATTTAGGCCTCAACTGATTAAAATTCTACTAATCTACATCAACCTAAAAATATTCCTGTAACAAATATCTGGCAAGACCATAATAAAATTATATGTGTTTTTAGTAAAAAATAAAATATAGGAGAATTAGAAAAAGTAAAAAAAAAAAACTGTTGCACAGTTTGCTCAAGAAAAACTTTTCGTTATTTTGTTTCCATTGAAAAAATATCCATTCATTTTATCTTAAATTTTTTCAAAGAAAACGAGTTAAGAAATAAATAAGAAACAGTAATAAGTAAACAATTAAGAAGCAGATTAAAATAAAATAAAATTATACACAAAAATAAACAATAATAAAAAAATAATAATTTTTTTCTAATAATTTTTTCTAAGTGCATTTGTAAAATAGATCACTAAACATTCAAAATAACCCTCAGAAAAAACACATATCCAACCATCATGACCCTCAAAGTAGATAACGCTACTTGAATATGCCGAAAAATATTGCTAATAACAGCTACCACAGATAAAAATATCTGATGTGGATAACACATGAATTCCTTGTACGCCTCTTAAATTATATACATATATATATATTTTTTTGTTGTTATTATTGGATTATTATTTATTGTAAATTTTTTTACAATTGGAGGTTAATAATTATTAATAAATCAGTATATTTAAATTAAAAAAAAAGGAAACGAAGTCGGATAGAACCGATGTACCTTCCCCTTGTAAGGTTCAAACATTTCATTAATTAATAATTTATTAGGCTATAACTCTGGAACCAATGAGAATAAATACTACTTATGATATATCGTTGAAGAGCTCTTAATGAGGTCTTATTATTGCAGTTAAGAAAAAGTCCAAAATCCAAATTTTTGGGACTCTGGGCTTTTTTGGACACTTATGGTTAAGTCTATTGCTATCAAAAAGGGGGGTGCACAACTAGATGTTACAATAGTCGTAAATCCAAAATTTCAACATTGAACGGCTAATCGTTTTTGAGTTATGCGAAATATAACTTTATATTTCGCATAACATATGGTGGGCGAATAAGAATAAGCGTTATGTTGTCATCTGGCATTGTCTTTCTCCATGACAATGCTCGGCCGCACACTGCAGCTGTAACAATGAAGCTCCTGCAGCGTTTTCGTTGGGAAGTGTTTGATCAGTAACCATACAGCCCGAACATGGCTCCATCCGATTTTCACCTCTTTGCTCACATGAAACGCTGGCTAGGAGGACAACATTTTGGCACAGACATCGAGCTGCAGACCAGCGTAGAAACATGGTTGAAAACACAGGCGGCTCCGTTTTATGACGAGGGTATTGGAAAGTTGGTACTACGCTACAACAAATGTCTAAATTGGAGTGGCGACTATATAGAGAAACAGCGTAACTATGTAAGTACTTGTTACAGATAACAAATTTTTTATTTTCACTATGGTTTTAATTTCGTGACCGATCGGACCTTGAAAAAAATAACCCCCGTAATTAAGCTATATTACTTTATATTTCCTTATAATAGTATTTTACTAACAAAACATAAAAAAATCAGTTTTTCTAATCGTTTTTACATTTAAAAAATAAATGAATTGTTATTTAGTATCGTTTTAAAGTGACCATGTCGAAAGTGGGAAGTTCGCTCATTAAAAGTAGTCTAAACCAATTAAACTTTCACTCGGAGTAACCACTATGCCCTAATACACCCTCCTTGTATAGAGATGAATAAAATAAGAATTTATCGTACGAAGAGAGATATTATGAACTTCAACAAATAATATTTTTAACACTTATATTTCTCACAATATTTTATTCACTTATTTTATTATTATTTATTTTTTGAAATTATACTTACTCGTAAAAATAATCTATTTTTTATTTCTGATGAAAAATGCATAAAAGTCGAAATGCATATCAAGTTTTAATTTTATCTCTTTATATATATCATTTTTGAGAACTTTCTACATCAAAATTTGTAGAAATAAAAATTTAACTCGCTTCCAGAGTTAAGATTATTAACTTCCCTTGTTAATAATGCTATTAACAACATATTGTTAATAACATTTTTTTAAATTAAATTAGATGAAAAAATGAAAAGTGAGAAAAATATAAATATACAATTAAAAAAGTATTAAGTGTTATAACCGAACAAATTTAGGTATTCTGACTTGAGACACCAATTATTTTTTGGAAATGGTAAATTTTCAGAAATATCAAGTTAAGATTTTAAAGGTCTTAAAATCTTAAAGATTTATCTTTAGTTAAATAGATAGATCTTATAAGATCTTAAACCTTAAGATCTTAGAAACCTCAGCCAAATCTATAAGTAATTTCAATAACTTTTTATATTTATAAAGCTTTTACAGTTGTAAAGTCCTTTTTGAATCATCCGGTAATGTAATTAAAATAATCTGGGATTACGTAACGATGAAGTGCATAACACCACATTTATTTAATTGAAGTGGATATAAATATAACACTTCGGATACCTTGATGATGTAAATATATAGCCACCTTAAGTTAAGATGAGACTATACGACTGGGTTAAAAGTATCGAACGTTCGTCAGGCTTCTAACTCTAAAATCTAAATTAATTACAACTCACAGATTGTTCCAATTAAAATATGAAAACTTATATTTATCTAAATTTATAAAATACCGTTTACCGTTTTAATCTTGTAAATCCCATCAATATAGAAATTTTTATTCTATTTTCATTTTTAATTTAAATTTACGATAAACTTTATCGTAAATTTAAATTAAATGCTAGCGTGATTATGAGTCATTATATAGTTTTCGTTTATGTAAAATTTGGATTAAAAACATGAGAAAAATACTGTTTTGTTCATATAAATGATTAAATTAAGAAAAAAGTACGTACGTGTCTTTTATAAATACGGATTATTATAAAGTTTTCATAATATAACTGGAGCAAGTGATGATGAGTTGTAACTAATTTACAGGTAAGGCCTTTAAAACCCTCGCCTTTAAAATAATTTACAGGTAAGGCGGGTGGGCAATCCTTCCAGCCAAGGTTGGTTTCTTCAGTTTAATATGTCAGTTACAAACTATGAGAAAAAATTAACAACTTTATATATTCAGTTGAACAAAGTTTAATATGCCATATAAAATAGGTATCCATATAATATACGTTCCTATATAGTTTACGTACATCATTTCCGAGAAAAGATCATAAAAAAAATTATTTAGTTGCAATACCAAGGTTTACCAAAGAAAAATTCAGAAATATAAATCAATAATTAGATGTTATAATTTTCATAATAAAAAAAGAAAAAAAGAATTGACTTATGAAGGTCATTCAAAGTACCTTATAAATAATATTTTAATAAATTACATTTTACATTTAATAAATTCAAGATAGCCTTAACGTACTTTAAATTATTGTGTTTAAATCTTTAATCACTAATGTAATCCATATTGATAATACGGTGACCGAAATATTATTCTATTACTATTATTATTATTGCTTTTTTTAAATTCTGAGGCTTGGGATCTGAGGCCTTTTTTTCTGTTTAGCTTCCGGGACTTAACATTTAGGCATTACTTCAGATGATGAATGAGGATGATATGTATGAGTGTAAATGAAATGTAGTCTTGTACAGTCGCAGTTTGACCATTCCTGAGATGTGTGGTTAATTGAAACCCAACCATCAAAGAACACCGGTATCCACGATCTAGTGTTCAAATCCGAATAAAAGTAACTACTACCTTTGCTAGGACTTGAACGCAATCTGAGGCCTGTTTATTGAACTTAATCAGTTACAGGTAAAAGTAACATTGTTTTCAATCATACACACTACTTTACAGATTCACAGGCTTATAAATTTGATAGGTTAATCTATTGCTAGCTCTGGTTATTCGCAAATTCTTCTTTGATGTAGCCTTTCAACCCGCACGCTGATCTGGGTTCGGTGTGAAGGTTGCAATCTTCATTGATGTGCTTCACTGTAAGTGGGCTCACAAAGAGTAGTCGGTGGAGAATGTAGGATGAAATTAGCCATATGTGTCCAATTCTAAGCCTGGTAATGCAAATTTGATCACATCGACAGTAGTTTCCAGACATTGAACATCTGTTGGCAGTTTGATTGTGTTTAGTTTTATATGCATTGCAGTCCAAGTTTGGTGCCACATAGAATTTTATTTGTGGCTGAATTCATTATTATTATTAACTTATATTATTCATTTATTATTATTAATAATTTTTGTTAAATTACTAGTGCTTCTCTGTTGAAATTGAAAGAGAAGAGAGTATCAGCATTTTGCTTGATAGTAAACTGTCTTTAAATCAGCACGTAGAGGGTATCATCGGCAAGGCGAGGAGAAATCTTGGATTAACTCAGTGGATGGCTAGAGATTTTATATTCCCTGTAACCTGTTATGTTATACAAAGCTCTTGTGAAAGCCACTTCAAATTATCCACCGTCATCTGGAACTTCTCTCGTGCTTATAACTCGTGCTTATAACAGTTGCGTTATTTCTATAGTTTATTTCACGGAACCTTCCTGGAAATGCTTCTATCTTTCTTCGAGTATATAATAATCATAGATCTCATCAAATCTTTCATCTGTATATCAACAACGAACTATCTTCTATTGAATGCACAACGGTTTCCGTTGTGCATTCATTAGAAGTATGCTAACATTCATTAGTATGTTCGCTAATACATTCAATTCAGACATAGATTTCTGAAATTATGAGGAGAAAGAGTTTATTAAGCGGCTGCATGATATCATTAACTAGTGAATAACGTATTTATACATATGACTATATCTATTCCTATGTCTTTGCGTATAAACAGCGTACCGTGGCTTTTCGTTGTTTTGGTGTGTCATCTTTTCTGATGTCTCATCAAATGCTTGGGATTTTATTTCTGTCCGTCAACGGTGGTAAGGAGTTTACTAGAGAGGCGGTAGAAGTGAACTGTAATAAAAAAAAATTATTATCATTATCGTCAGCACGTTATTATTACTGTTTCCATTTTATTTTTTATTTTCACTTTCTCGCATGTGTTACTTTAATTTCCGTCCATTTTATTTAAAATTTTACAATTTAAAATAATTTTTCGAATTATATTCTCTGCAATTTTTCTCGACATTTTTATTATCCACTGAACTATTATCTCAAAAAAAGAAAAACATTTAATTATCAAAATGAATATTTTCAAATTAAATTTTAACTAGGTTTTTACATCAAATAACTAATGGCTGCAGTTTCTATTACATCATTTCATCAGCCGTTATAATTCAATTGCATTTTCCTATCTATAAATTTATCCTGGTACCTTTAGTAAGTTATCAGTGAAATTTATACATCACTAATACTTTATATTTTCTCAATAAAGTTCCTGAGTATCTTCTCTAAAGCTATTTCAATCGATCCAATATCAGTTAACCATCCATACATCCTTATTTTAGAGTTGGTATTACATCACGCGGAATTTCTTTAGTAAACGTCTTTCTTTTGAATATTATTTAAGCATGAATAGTTTTTTGGAAGTTCTTCTTTAGTAAACGTCTTTCTTTTGAATATCATTTAAGCATGAGTAGTTTTTTACACTAATTTTGTTATCACGCAAGTTAACAATGCAATAAATTAATGAACTTTAGTAAGACTATTACAATTAGGAATTACATTTTAATAAACCAAAAGATAGATTTTTAATGAACTATTAAATTTTATTTACGTGAATGACGTTTTGACCGACCAAGCGGTAGGGATTGTTGAAATAAACATTATTATTATTGTTTATTTCTAAAATAAATAATAATATTTGTATTCCGATAAAATATCAGAATATTTGCATGACAGTTAGATGAGTATATACTGTATGGCAATACTTGACTATAAACATGCATAGCTGCTTGTATTAGTTATTCTTGAGATCCATTATCCTGAGTGCTACGCAAATACTTTTTTCTTGGTATACGGCGCAATTCATTCTTACGTAATACATCATATCAAAAATAAAGGCCTATATATTAATTCTTTAAAATATTCTTTATGTACCTATAGTGTTATTACAAATAATAATAATATTATTATTATTATTATTATTTATAATATTATAATAATAATATTTTAAAAGTGCAAGATGTAAAGAAACACGAACAGTATTGTCACGCAGTAGAATATATTAAAAACTATATCGATTTAATATTATAAACCTGCATTAATAAGCAAATATATGGAGTTATTTTATTAATGTTTTTCTTAAAAAGAAACATACATGCTTAAATAATAAAAAAAGAAGATTAGTAACTACATCAGAACTAAGTAAATAAGAAAAAATTCTCAAGGATGATAAATATAAAAAAAAAAATCCCTTTCAGCACGCCGGAAGGAGGAAGTAGATTTCATCGGTGCTAAGTAAGAGGATAAAAAAGATTTCCACCTTAAAGTTAAGAAAAACTTCAAATTTACTCAATACGACAATGGTTGCATATGAAAAAATTTCACATGTTAAGCATACGACAAGCCCCTTCTTCTTACAATTCCAACAACATGGTCATCCCTTGCCGTAAGGGTTGATCATATCAAAACTTATTTCAGACGAAAGATTTAGGTAGTATTTAAAGGATTAACTAACACTTTAAACCGATTTGATACTTTGCCTATTAAGAGAGGTATGATTTTTTTGTCTTCAAAACCCCATTTTTTCCATCCTCTGGACCAATGGTTGGTGATATAAAAAAACTTTACTTATAAAAGTTTTAGGCCCTTATCCAAAGAATAGTAAGTACTTTAAATGAATTCGATAATTTCATCGGTGCACTTTCTTTATAAATTATAACTCCTTTAAAAGATATCCGGTAAAGAAATACTTATCAGGTTTCAAAAATCGATTCACAAATATGGATACGTGGAACAGAGTATACGTATCAGGGCCTCTAGAAAGATAACAAGCTCAAACAACTCTTTGCGTTTTACGGGTCATAAGTTATGAACCTGATCTTTCTCTGTTTAGAATTTTGCGTTGAATCACAGTTCCTAACATTTAAAAAAAAATAATAAAAGTAAAGAAATAATATAAAACTATTTTTGATATAAAATTGTCAAACAGTATATTTCTTTAAAAATATGCATAAAAGAAAAATTAAACGAAATTACAAAACTTAATATATTTATTTATTCTTCCCATTGATAATATTATAGTTTCATCACTTTTTAATAAAAGGATGACGAATTAATTTTTTAACTCATTTGACAAACTCTGGGATTCAAAACCTAAACCTTAGATAAAATGGATAAAAGACAGAACCACTACTGCTTCGCCATATTGGTCAACGGAAATTGGGACCATTAATCTTAAATAAATTAATATATATATATATATATATATATATATATATATTTAAAAAAAAATTGTTTTCTCCTTTGTTACACTACCATGCAAGAACAACTGAACTAATTTTAACAAAAGTTATAAAATGAAAGATCGTTCTGATATCGGATGATTATCGTCTTTGAAATCTGACCGTATCCTAATTTAAAATAATCACTTTACTATTTTGTATTTATAGTTCAGTATGTATTTTAATTTTTTAAAGAATAAAGTGTAAACAAAGTTGCAGTAGCTTTTTTAGGCTACGCTTTGAGATTAATCAAAAGTAAATAGAATTTTTTCATATTTTTTCCACTGGTCTCCAGGTTTTCTTAGCGAAACAAATCTATTTATTTAATAAAAAAAATTGGAAGCAAACGAATTCCTCCAAAATCTGCTTCATTAATAAAAAATAATTAAAATTGGATGTAAAAGTTAATATAAATCACAAATATGAATAAAAAGTAACTTTAAAAAGAATTAAACTAATTAAAAACGTAAAATAAAAATATAAAAAAACGCTGGCAACGATGTTTCTGAGCTTTCACAACATTTGCAGAGATTAAAAATTTTCCTTGGTTATAAGTTTGAAAATTGATCAGTCACTGAAAGTTATTTATTTTCTTATATGTTTACTACTTCCTTTAGTAGTGAAAAATTTTTTTTTTAAATTTTTCAAATTTTTTTCGAAGTATTTAAAACTTTGTTATTAATACTGGGGTTTAAAAATGTTTTTCAGTAAGCTTTCACCGTATTGCAATTGTTTGATTAGTAGTAAGTAATGGGTTTCAAAGAATTCTATTCACACTTTCGTTCTTCAGATTAAAGATCGAAAAGATGTTTATGTGAGGTTAAAGTGGAGGTGGAAAACGCCAGCTGCTGTTGGTATGTATGAAATAAGTTATGAGTTATGATGTTTCTGAGCTTTCACAACATTTGCAGAGATTAAAAATTTTCCTTGGTTATAAGTTTGAAAATTGATCAGTCACTGAAAGTTATTTATTTTCTTATATGTTTACTACTTCCTTTAGTAGTGAAAAATTTTTTTTTTAAATTTTTCAAATTTTTTTCGAAGTATTTAAAACTTTGTTATTAATACTGGGGTTTAAAAATGTTTTTCAGTAAGCTTTCACCGTATTGCAATTGTTTGATTAGTAGTAAGTAATGGGTTTCAAAGAATTCTATTCACACTTTCGTTCTTCAGATTAAAGATCGAAAAGATGTTTATGTGAGGTTAAAGTGGAGGTGGAAAACGCCAGCTGCTGTTGGTATGTATGAAATAAGTTATTATGGAGATAATCCAAGGTTGCCAATGGCCATAGATCTGCGCCACAATACATAAATCGAAATCTTTTTCGTTGGCTATGAAGCATGCAATATCTATCTAACATCGTTTATAAAAGTTTGAGTAAAACGCAAGGCTGTAGATTCGTTGACTCTTTTATCTCGCTCACTATCTCTTTTTCCAATCTGTCTTGCTCTATTATATTGTGTGAATTGAAAACACTGTATCCCGGGTTGAAACATTATTCCTTCTTTTAAATTTTATGGAGTATAATATAGTGTTCAAGAATTCCACGATCAAGTTTCCACTACAACAAACCTATGTCAAGAACAACTGTGAATAGTCTCTAATAAGTAAATAGTAATTTTATCCGAAGTATCTTAATTTTTAGTTAAAAAATTGATTTAATTTTTAATACACACAACTATTACAAACCCATAATTCTGATTCTATATTTACATACACATAAATTTCATAATATTTAATTATTATTTGTCTTTTTTAAGTTATTTCCATTTTAACGAAGTTTTAAATATAAAAAAAATGAAACATTAAAAACTAAATAAATGGATTTTTCATTAAAGTGGGCTGAATTTTAAGGCTTAATAAAACTTTCTGTATTACATTTTTTAAATTAGAAAAATGCTATATTATTTTAAAAAGGGAATTCAAAATGTAAAAATATAAAAATTAAATTAGTTAAATTTAAAATAAAAATGCTGTAACAGTTTTTATAACACATTAAATGGTTTAAATAAAAAATATTAAGTCACTTAAATTCATAAGCGAAGTAAGTTAACTGCTGTAGTACTGAAGTGAGTTTGTGATAAATTTCTAAATAAAATTACTTATTTTTATCACTTTAACTGTAATATTTATTTTGATAAAAGTTTTATTAGGAAAGAGAGTACATCTCAAATCACTTCTATAATGGGGAATCCCAGTGTCACTAATGAAGTACTAAGTATATCAAATCGTCTGATATACTTAAAAATATACTAAAATATATATTTAAAATATATCATTTGATATACTATTAAAAAAATTCATAGCTGATCGACTGGTATATTTAAAAATAGAAATAAGCTTTTTAATACCTTATTGTTGGCAACTTTTAATTTATGATTTCATTTCATCGACTTCTAAGGTCATTAGCCTTCGTCACATTCTTTAAAAGAGGTTTAGATCACCATTAGGTTCGTCATGTGTAAGGGTGTAAAGAGCTCTTACATTTTATTTTAAAACACCAAAATACATAGAACATTTATACACAAACACTAAAAACACTTACTGGGTGTAAAGGGCCCCGATATTAAAATTAAAGATAAATAAAACACAAAAATCAAATGGAAAAGAACTGCTTCACAATACCAATATCTCCTTTTTTTCTTGTTTTCCTTATTTTATTTAAGCACCCCCTGGCCATTAAGAAGCACATAAGTTGCCCTAGAATGCCGTGGCAGTTGACTGCTACGGTTGGATATTATTCTAATGTTGATGTACGTTGGAAAAGATTGTCGGCCATCTAAAATGTGACGCTAAAAGCCTTTACCTTAAAAAGCCTAAAAAGTGGTTTAGGCATACCGAATGATAAGCATTACATATCAGGGTTATTAGAGTGAAGTGGGTTATTAGAGTTATTAAGGAGTGAAGCAGTTTTCCTGTGTTTTCTCCCTTGAAATAAATATAATAAGTTATATAACAGCTTGACAAGCTCACTACGTCATCGTATTTAAATCTTTAAGTGACGTTTTCATCTTCTTTAACACAGAAATATAAATTTAGTGAATATTATTACAGTTAGAAAAAGCAACTTAATTAAAATCTTTGGTACATTAATGTTTTAGATTTTATTTGAGGCATAAGAAAACGTGGGAGGAGTAGTATAAATCAGCAAATTAATGTACCCCGTAGTTATATAGGGTATTAAATAATTACATATTTGTTATGCTTCTTTCGCATTCTAAAGAACAAGAGAAAATATTGGTGTACGATTTTTTTTTGGATTGTATGATACTCAATTAATTAAGCATGCCTTCGTTTGGATTAAATATATTAAGACTGGGAGATAACGTATCAGACTGATACCGTTATATTTAAAACTAATAAAGAAGATAGAACACTATAATACATCTTAGCACATCTTATTTCGGACGACTGTATACAAGAATTAGGAATTTTAGAGGAAATTAATTCTATTAGTAGTCAAAGAATGATTATTAAATCTTCAATCTTGTCATAGGTATCTATGAAATGGATTCCTATATAGTATTCCATATTAGTTGATACCGAGTCAAAATACCTAGATTGAAACATTTAAATTTAGCTGGGTAGAACCTATTTTATTTTCCTATATTTTACTACGAGAAGCAATAAATTATGACTATATTTTATTTTTGATTATCATAATTTATCAAGAACCTTTAACTTAGTATATTTTATTAAAATATATTATATCATACAATAATACTGTCCGGTATAGTTTTAATTGTTTGTAATATATTTTTATTTATTCTGTTGTTTTTGATTTCGTTTATTGTAATATATCTTATCACACATCATACTTATATTCACGCACGCACACGCGCGCGCGCGCACGAAAAAAACAACATCGAAAAAAATTATGAACTTTTTAAAAATAAGCTTTTTGATGGTGTAACGAGTGATGCCACTGAACCATTTTCATCAGTATATATTTTTTTTGTTCAGTTATGATACTGACTTAAGCAAATCTGGGTAAGACCCAGCCTTATACACGTGGCAGATATGGTCCTTATCTCATTCTAAACTACGTATTATTGTTGTTACAACGATTCAGTAATGAAAATCATAAGGATAACTTCATCAGAATGAAATTGTAGTATGTAATGGAAACAGTGATCATGAATCTCTCGTCGATTGGTTTATTATGTATCTAACGAAATGAGTTGAAAGGTTGTTATGATATTTGAATAGTAGTAATACAAAGATAAATTATTATGAAAATTGCTACCGATTAATAGTTAAAATTACTTTTTCCTTAAATAAATAATAGGTTATGTGAATAAATTATTTAAACTAACTGAAGTTTACTGATATATAAAACGATTATGGTTTCTGTGAGAATATGCAAACAGCGTTGTTTTATAAATACAATAATAAATTTAACTTATAGTCTAGAAGTATTTTAAATGAAAAAATGCAATTTCAATTAAATTTTCTTTATATTTACCGAATAATAAATTTTTGACTTTTTGTTAGCATGTTTAAATATAACCTGTTTAAATATAAATATATGGATTAAAAAATAAAAACGACAGATTACACAATTAAATAAAGTTTTTCATTATGATGATTGGTTTTCTCTGAAAACTTATTTCTTTTATAAGTAAACTAAAGATAATCTGGATCTTGTTTGGACAATAATATAACTTGTTTATTTGTTAATTAAATATTTGGTGCTTATACTATTTCTACCTTAACACTTTTATCCCAAATATTTTTCTGTAATCCTCTGAAATTTGATTAAATTAGTCAAATGACACTATTAAAAATAAAAAAAAGCACTGAAAACGTTATTTAATTATTTTATAACCGTACTTGATTTTACACCTGCGTAAATCACGCAGTAAATATAAACGTAGATACAACTTACCTAATAACTTGTTTTTGTCACTCTACTCTCATCCAGTTTACATGTTTTAAACCACCGATCTTCAACCAGTGGCCGGCCTGCGGATTAAAAAAAAAAATAATTATAAAAATTTATCTTATTTCATTAAATACTTGCAAAGAATTAAAATATATAGACCTATTAAAACAAAATGAATTATTTTTATTTTTTTTAAATATTGTTTATCCTGGATTGTGACGTTCGAGCCAATACAATTTAGAAATATGAACCTGAGAGCAAAAAACGATTGAAGACACCTGGCTAACAACAAAGGTTTTCCAGGTATCGGTTTTTTTTTAACTAAAAGTTATTGCACTCAAAAATAGTAATTTAGGAAAAATTAATCCTTATGTTTGATTAAATAAAATGAATAGAAAGTATTTATAATATTTAAAATTATCATCGTATGTCGCGGATGACATTAACAAAAAGTAATGGGAATTAATGTTTCTCTCCATTACGGTTGACATACGATGATTCCCGCTTCAAAATGATTATCTATCAGCTAGTATTTGAGCAGCCTGATACAATAGTAGTTATAAAGATCATATTAAAACTTACTTGTTATATTTCAAAAGATTTTTTTCTATTACCTTTTCATCCTTGTCATGATAGTGATTACTTTATCAGTTTACCTTATAACTAGCTTATCAAACCAAGAATAACAGTATTTTTTAATTACTACAAAAAAAAAAAAACATTCCTAACTGAAACAGATAAATGGAAATCCCCTGTCATAAACGATTGGGTGATGATAATAATTGAGCAATTAATAAGGTATATTTTTCTATTTTTTTACGTATCAAACGATTGTAAAACAGAAAAAAGAAGACTTTTCTTTTTTCTTTTAAAAATTGAACACTAGTCTTAGTTTTACTTATTAGTTTTTATTTTTACAAGACATTTGAATAACGAAACGAAACTTCACTGATATACAGAAAAATTATTGGGAGAAAGATTTTTTTAAATTATTGTTTTCTGATTTCGATTTGAATAAACAGACGTAACGACAAATATATAACGAGAATAGTTCAGTTCTTAAAGTTGTCAAACATTCTTTAAAATACGTTTGTAAATTGTTAAAATAATAATGCAAAACTATAAATAAAATCGTAAGTAATATTTAAATGATAGTAGTTAAACATTTATAAAAAAATAATTCAGATAAAAGGATTCCTCATATACAGAGTGTATCACGAAGTTCTTCCGCGAATTTCATAGCCTGTTCTACTGGCTATGAAATAATGGTAAAAGTACATAATAAACATTTGTGTTAAAATGCTTCGTTTCCTAGTTACGGCTGGTGAAAGAGTTCGCTCGGATTTCAGCTACCCCGTTGAAACGAGGTCGTACTGAAATTTTTAGGACGTTAATTAAGGGGAAAAACTAGCAATTTCTCATGGTTTTTGAACAGAAAAAATGAATAAAAAATGTCTCAGAACCGAATCTACAGTAATTTTGACAAATCTGGGATTAAAACCAATAAATTGGGGTAAAAAACGCTGTGAGAATTGGGAAGGCGCGAAGGCCTTGCTGGAAGTATACTTTGCATCTTCAAGTCTTTACATCTATCTTCAAGCCGTTGCGGCAATTTTTCTTGAAGAAAGTGCAAGTACACCTCAGCATTTAAGCGGCCGGATAATATGGACGGTCCAAACAGCTGACTATGAAGAAACCGAACTATATATTGACGCTAAATCAGTGTTAAAAGTTGTCTTTCACCATTTTAGAGGATTTACTTCTGCCCATTTATGATCATTACGTAAGTTTTTGACGCCATCTCGAGTGAAATTTACCTTGGCGGTAAACAAAAACACTTATAGAATTTTGATTTGTATTCCACCAGTAGGAGAACTCCAAGACGAGCGGAATTTGATATACATGTTGAACAGGCTGTTTCAAAACAAGCATAAAACTTGTTGTTTTGTTTGTCTCCTCCAAACCATAAAATGCGAAATTCCGATTCGCTTGTCGATTCGGCGGGGGGGGGGGGAGAAGATGTCGTGTACTGAAGCTTGGACTGCGCTGAGCTGTATCGATAATAATTTCATCAATAACAGCGTCGTGTTGGACACATAGTTCGTAGCTGGTACGAATACCAGGTAAAAAATCAAGCTGTTTCCCAAAGATTGCGAAAAGTCGCGCTAATTGTTTTGGGATCTGGAATCCTGTGATTGGAAAATGTATTTCATATTCTCCTGCAATAGCTGACGCATTACGATAACACACCATAAGATAAATACCATATGGTAAGATAAATACCATATCAGCATATTCCTCTGTTGTAAATAAGTACGGCTACTTCAATGACAAACAGATCACGTTCAAACTAAAATTCAGAAAACCTTCGCTAACGACAACACGGTTCACAGTACCCGATATAATATACCTTACAGAGTAATTTAAACACTAATACAGTATGGCGCATTGTTGATCATCTGTTATTTTATTGCCTACTTTGAAATAATACTTTTTCAAATAATTTATTGAATTTTTGTCATCAATAAAAAAAATATTACCTCAGTAATTTTTATTTATTTATTTATATTTTTCAATGGTTTTGTAATTTCCAATATACATACAATATTTTAAAAGAAATTTTTGAACAGTTAATATTGTTTTTGCGAGTGTTTTAGATCGCCAAAAAAGAATTTGGTTTTTGTTTACATAAGTATTTTGCTGACAAATGCAGGAAAAAATTAAAATTCGAATTCTTCTAACTTATTTTTGTTTTATTCAACTTATGTTTCATTATTTTGTTTAGAATTAAGTTCTCTACAAGTGTTATTTAAAAAAGTTTTATGTGTTTATTACCTATTTAACAAAAATCTTGTATGTGAAATCTAAAAAAATAGGGTGTTAGCCTAATTCATTGGTTTTCTACCCAAATTTACTCTGGGACCTGTTTTATTCGATTTTTCACATCAAAACCCATAAAAAATCACTATTTCCCCCTTAATTAACGTCCTAAAAATTTCAGTACGACCTCGTTTCGCCGTGGTAGCTGAAATACGAGCGAAATCTTTCACTAGTCGTAACTCGCAAACGAAGCATTTTAGGACATATGTTTATGAGCTATATTTACATATGTTTATATGAACTATTTCTATTATTTTCATGACTAGAATAGGTTATGAAAGTTTCTCGAGAACTTAGTGTTCCACTCTGTACATAAAAAGTGTTTATAAAAATTGTTTCAAGAATTCCTTGAATTCTTGACACCACCACAACGAAATAAAGAAAACAAATTATTACTAACATTTGCCCGGAAACGATTACTTTACCGGTCAACCGCCATTTTGTACTCTTTTAGAAAAAAAATTATTTCTCGAAAATGGTTAATAGTATTTAGCTGAAATATTTCATGCTATTAGGGTACCTAGCAGTATGCAATATTTGTTTTCTTGTATCTAACTTGTATGAAATTGTATCTAACTTAACTTGTATGAAAATAATGAACCTGATCTTTCAATCAATTTCAAAGTGGCGTCCATATAAACTTTTTAATTGTTAATATCACTGCAACCGCCAGTTTATTTAAATGTCATATTAATAAAAAAAATGTTTATGGCAAACTATATGACACCTTATATATTCAAATTCATCCATAAATCACAAAGTTATGGTAAATATTTTGGTAATAATGTTTTATTTTATTGTAATTTGTTCAGAATTGCTAAATATCATAATTTATTACATGATAACAGGAATAAAATTATTCCAATTGAAATCGTATCGAGTTATTTCATTTTATTCGGAGGAAATGAAAACTGGTTTTTTAAAGAAGAGTGATTCAAAGAATTTTTCCTTAACTATGTTATTTATAAATTGAAGAATAAATAATGTATCATATTGTTTGTCCAAAAATAGCTTAACATATTTTGTGTAACACAACATTTAGGTAGACCAGCGGTTGCAAAGTTATTACAATTAAAAGTTTACATGGGTGCCATTTTTAAGTGGATTGAGAGATTTTTATGCAAGAAAACCTCTAGTTATCTTAAAAGTATACGCAATTTTAGCTTAATAAAATTAACCGTTTCTGAAAAATAAATTTTTATGTTAAAAAAACAAAATGACGGGTAACCGGTAAACTAAGCGTTCTCGGACATATGTTGATAAAACGTTTTCTCTTTATTTCAACGTGGGAGACCACCTCCTGAATTCTTGAAACGGTTTTTATAAACACTCTGTTATACAAATATATTTTCAGAAATTTTATTAGGTTGTGTTTGTGGTGTAACGGGGCAATTAATGGTCATGTTAATAATTATTGGGGTTATTATGATTGAGGATTACATTCTTTGAATAATAAAGTATTTTATTGATTGTTCATTTATTTTATTTATTTTTTTTTTTTTTTTAAAGTAAAAAGGAGATTAAATTAATTTCTATAGACATTCATGTAAATATTATTCTATTTGACGAAATTGATATAATTATTGTTGTAGTTATTAATAAAAATATTATTTTTGACAAATTTATTTTAATTAAAAAGAGAATTTATTTATTTTTATTTATTTTATTTTTTTTATTTTGGTACTGCACCTTTCAGTAATTGAAACAATAATATATTTTATATTATTTTTTTCCTTGTTTATTTCTACTGAGTAGTGTGTTATTTTGTAGTATTTTTGTGCCGTCTATATAATGTTCATGTTGCTTTATTGTTACTGTACTTATGATGACCTGATTTTCAACAGTTGAATTAAGTTTTATGTAAATAACGCTTTATTTCTTTCTTTTTTGTGTGGTTGTAATTGTGTGACCCTATTTGGTACAATCAACTTTTACAGTATAATTCACATCATTTTTTGTAATTTATTATTTCTTTATTTACTGGACGTAGTACAGGTGATTCATGTAACAAACTTGCAGATCATATTCTACTGGTGAAAATAAATAAGAAAGTTCATAATCACATTATAAACTTCGAAAAAACTTTGTTAGCGCCTTCGGAACATTAATCCAGACTGTAACACTTGGAACCAAAATTAAGGGGTAAATTTAGTGGTTTTATATGAAATTTGACTTCAAAATTTGAAAAAAATTAAAAATGTATTTTTAATCGTTTATGAGAAATCTGGAATAAAAGACAAAAGATTAGGGTAAAAAAACAATATTTTATGTATGGCGTAACATAATTTGCATTTAAATTAATTGTAAAGATAGGAAAACCATTTTACTACAATTAATAATTTTTATAACATTCGGGTGAAAAGCGTATCCTAAAAATTCCTTTTTCAGGATTCTATGAAAGATATTATATAGAATAAACATTAAAAAAAATAAAATTATGTACATTATGAAATAAAATTATGTTTTTTACATTTTTCCGTTAGGAGTAATTTTTGTTTTTATGTGTGTTTTTGTAGTTTTAAAATATATATCGACCTATGAGGCGGATTGGTGCCGTCACCTGCCATTCATCCATAAGGTTCTAACTTCGAATTCCGATAAAAAAGTTTCAAAATTTTCATTTCCTAAAAAATATCATCCATCATCATAGGTAACAGTAACTTTATCTAAGTTCTTGTAATAACCTTCAATGAGTAAATAAGCTTGTTTTCAATAAATAACACTACAGTTAGGCTACTAATATATTTCCACAGTCAGTGGATAGATAGATATATGTTATACTTATATCTGTTTACGAGCAATTGATAATGAAACACGTGGTTTAAACCGTACTTTAACGATTAAATTTGTTTGAAATAATCATATTTATAGGTAAGAAAATGTTATTTATCTTGCATTTATCAAATAATGTTGTCAAGAGAGAAAAAAAAACTAATTTTTAATGATTAACAGGTCTTTTCCGATTTATCTCAAATTAAGTTTTTTACGAATGCAATAATTATAAAGTTTTTTGTTTTTACAAATAATAAGATCTACCCGGCGTTTTTCGGATCTTCTTCATTTCCAGGAAAGAAATCCTCAGTAAAAATTTAAAAAAAAATAATTTGTACAAAGATTGTTTAAATTTCATTAGCTATAATTTTCATCTCTGCGTAATTATTTTTATTAAAATTCATTCATAGCGTGTGTATTACAAAAACGTTTCTTGCAACTTGTGAGGAGGAACTGCCTTTTGAAATTTCAATAAAACTTTTCAAACCTGTATACAATTCTAATTCTTTGAATTTTCATTAATTAAAAAATGGATTCTGATCATTTAAGTAAATAAAAATTTACATTATGAATAAGTAAATTCCAAATTCAAATTTTCGTCAAGGACATAAATGCAAAAGTAGTATTTACAAACTCTACTGGTAAATATATGTAATGAAGACTTCAATCATATAAATTCCCATATCTAATCAAAATAGTAATCCTTCCTGTTTCCTTAAAACAGATCACATTCATTCGTAATTGATACAATAAGTAAATCTGCCAAATTAAGGCAATGGACAAAAATATTTAAACAAATAAAACCGTTGAGCAAAAGCCTTTTTATATTTGAAGAAGCAGTTTTCACGATTTTAATAAATATACAACATAATACCTACCTCTAAGAAATCGGTTTCTATTATTAAAAATGACTACCTGAAAAATATTCCAAAAGTAATGGAGTTATCAAAATAAACTCCAATAAAATTGATCGGAAAAAGAATCGATCATATCGGTTATTATTTCTTGAGGTTTTGACATACAAAAACTCTGATTTATATTTTAGTATAATGATATACTAAAATAATACGAGATAATGATATCTCGTTCCAAAGGAGAATTGAAAAATAAAACGGGGATATTTAACAGTATAAGAATTGGGAAGAAGCAACACCTGAACTTTTAATTAAACTATTTATTATATTTATTTGACCGTTTAAGGTAAAAAGCCATATTATTTCTGTACTAGAATCCCCCATCTCGACTCCACCAACCCTAAATGCATATTAGAATTGGAAATAGCGTAAATGCGTAGAATTTAACAAATTGGAAATAGTTTTTTTTAGTAATTATGTCTGGACTTTTGGTCTCAGAATTATCGCTATTCACAACTTACTGGATAAAATAAAATGTTTAGATAAAATGTGTTCCCAAAATAAAATCTTTAATGAAATTAGGAGGCTATTAATGCAGTTGAAAAAACTACATTGTCCCCAGCACAGCAAATTCCAGGAGTTTCATCATTCCGTTCTTTGGAAATGCAGTGGTTACATATTTTAATCATATTACCTAGTGAATATTTTTGAAATTCATTGAGTCAATTTCAGGGTGATTATCAAAAGCTGGTTTGAGACCGATATATTTTTCGAAGTTGGACTCGATTTTGAGGTGAGTTTCAACGTTTCTCTTCAAGTCTTTGAAAACATTCTGACGTGCATTCACATTGTCTACAATCATAAATTCTAGTAGAACTAGAAGTTCTTCTTCGTATCTCTGACCTCGCCGACCTAGGCGTTATGAAAATATTTATACCAAATTGAAAGTTGTTGTGTGTACGGCTTACCCTGATGGAAATTTTTAGCTCAGTATATAAAAATAATCAGAGTTCTACTCAGTTCGCGGGTTATCGCCAGATTAGAATTTTTTTTTTTTAAATGCAGTTAGCAGGGTTTTCTGATTGGCAGAGCGCAAAGGCCGCTGAGGTAATTCTGCCCCGACTGGTACAATCCGCAGTTCTATGACCCTCCATTTACTTAATACAGCGATAAGGCCGCATGCAATTATTTTTCGTACGCCCTTATTAGATAAGACAATGAGATTAAATTTTGAAAAACACATAATACACTTACTGAAGAAATCGATATTGATATCGAAATTCAAGATTCCTTAAATATTTACCATATTTAACAAATTTTGTAAAAAAGTATTGTCATCCCCTTTAATTTTATTATTAAATTAATTTGTTTTAATATATATTACGATCATAATACAAATTGATATTTTATAGACAATAAAATAAAATTAAATAAACTACATAATAACTGTCTGAAGAAGTCGATGTAGACAACGACTCTTATAGACGATGACAGTCGATGTTGATAACAACATTAAACTTTGTAAAAGAAGTTCTAGGTTATTTATTCATAAGTATTTTTGTTTATGATTTATATAGCAGTGAGATTGATGAGATTTGAACTGTGGTAAATATTTGGGGATCATAAGAAAGCTATAGTTAAAATTTCGTGATGATTGATTCAGTAGTTATTGCGGTTATCGGGAACAAACGAAAAAGATATTGTGTCTTTCTCTAGTTCTGAGATGAGGCTTTTGTTCCTTACCTCTTTTTATTTACATCGGTTTACACTAATCTGGAGATAAATTACATTAACTGTTATTTTATTTAACGGTTTTGTTGAAATTATGAAAAAAATCCTATAACACAGCCAGTTATGCAACGCTCGAACCCGAAACATTTTGAATGAGATTTTGTGTACTACACTAACAGATTGACCAGTTAAAAAAGATATATATATTTATATAAAATACCAAACTTATTAAATGTAGTATATATCAATTTAAATTAAAGATAATTAGATATTTTTAAAAATATTTTATATTTTGTTCTAAAAAGAATGGTATTCTTTTAATACTCTTATCGTTTATTAACTTAAAAACCATTATACATCAAATAATCATTGAATATTGATTTTATTGATGCAATAACCTAATGTTTATACATTGACAACAAAAGACAATAAGGAACAAAGGTCGAGAAAATATTTTTCATCTTTTGTGTTAAAAAGTTAACAATAAAAGAGGACAAAGAGTATCAGTATAAACTAAATCTATAAGTCTACTTATAAACTAAATGAAACATGAATGAAAAGGAACATAAGCTATGAATGGAATTATTATTGGTAAACATAATATGTTTGTGTGTGTGTGTATGGATGTATAATTTTCATCATTAAATTAACACTAGTTATAATAAATTATTATTACTTTTTAAAATTACATAACATTACTGCTATGGAAAAAATTGAACTAGAAAAGTGTAAGTGTACAGAAAATAAATTTATTCATATGGTCAGAAATCAAGCACTCATTGTACTTGTAAACTACTAGCTTACCGAATTGAGAATGCTGTATCTGTTTAGCCTGTCCTATTATATAGGCTAATACAATAGTAGAGATGCAACTGGGACACAATTTTAAAAAGAAACAGATTTCTTTTATATATTCCATCAAAGATTATCCAATATTTGTCAAGATAAAACTACGTGAAATTTACTGTGATTGAAATGGATTGTTTATTCTAATTTATAGCTGTGTTATTCAAGATGTTTGAAATATAAATGTGACTGATACGAGTGTAAATCGTATTATAATTTCTTTTAAACATTTTTTAGCATTATTACTAATAACTTTTATGTCTTTTTTTTATACAATATAAATAATAAACACCAATGTTGCTAAATAAACATTAAATTAATAAATCATGATTTTCAAATTTAAAAAAAAAAATGTAAAATTTTATACTATTACTATTTTTTGGTAAGGAATTATCTCAAATGTACGGAAGAAAAATTTTAAATGTTTCAGAAAATTAAGGTTGATAAAAATATTTTAGTTTTATCAAGACTCCCGTTTGGAGGTCGAGTGAATCTACGGCAAAAAACAAGTGAAAAAATATACAAGAAGACAACAAACGGGTGTTAATATTCATATTAACGGTACAGATTTTTATGAAAGTTCGCGACATTTCGTTCACTAAAAAAACATATGCTAACATAATAACCGGTAATACCGCTTTGTTATACATTTTTACTTCCTTGTACGAAGTAAAGGAAGTATTGTGATATGGACAATCGAAATATTTCGATTTTCAAATTTCAACTGAAATATCCATTTTTACCATCCCTGAATCCATTTTGACTAGTTTCGGCGTGACGTCTGTACTACGTACGTATGTATCTCGCACAACTCAAAAACGATTAGTCGTAGTATGTTGAAATTTTGGATTTAGAACTGTTGTTCTCTTTGAATCTAGTTGTGCACCTTCCCTTCTGATCGCAATCGACTAAACCATAAGTGTCCAAAAAAGCCAACAATAAAAATAGAATGGGTTTTGGACTTTTTCTTAATTGCAGCCTTCATTGTGAGCTTTTCAACGATATACCATAAATGGTTTTATTTTTATTGGTTCCAGAGTTATAGCCAAATGAAATTTTAATTAATGACATATTTGGATCTTATAAGGGGAAGGCACATCGGTCGAATCAGACTTCATCTCCCTTTTTTTTTTAATTTAAATATATTGATTTATTAATAATTATTAACCTCTCATAGTAAAAAGATTTTTACAATAAACAATAATTCAATAATAACAGTAAAAAAAAGAAAAAAGTTATTAATATGTACTTTTCATTTAAAAAAAAATGTGTATATGTAATTTAATAGGCGTACAAGGAAGTCATGTGGTGCCCACATCAAATTTTTATTTAAATAAAATCTATTTTCACTACTAAATATTCATTGACACGTTTTAAATGTTTCTACTATTTCTCATCAAGTAAAATAAATCTACAGTTTTTATTCTTTTTTGACAGCAAGCCAACTTAGGTAGGCTTTATAAAAATAAATTATGTTTCGTCTGTATTTAGTCAGATGGTGCAGGCTATAATCATATGTTTTACTATTCTTCCATCAAGAAAAATTGAAACCTCCATTTTTCCGTGTATATCTAATCTTACAAGTATACAACTCACAAAAAAACCGTATAAATAAATAAATTCTCTCTTTTTTCTGTTTAGCCTCCGGAGTCGCTGTAAGGTGTTACTTCGGTGGATGAATGAGGATAATATGTATGAATGTAAATAAAGTGTATTTTATTATTTTATATATTATATATATTATATTATATATATTATATTATATTTTATTATTTTAAAGTAGTAGTCTCAGGTCGACCACTCCTGAGGTGTATGGTTAATTGAAACCCAACCACCAAAGAACACCGGTATCCACGATCTAGTATTCAAATCCGTATAAAAGTAATAAATAACCTAAAACCTTTTTTTTACTAAATTTAATGCCAGTGCATATATCGAGAGATATCGTCTATATCGATTGTTGCCTATGTCAATGTCGACTTCTTCAGACAGTTATTATATGATTAAAGGTTGTGTTATTAAATTATTAAACACTATGGAACTAATAACATGCAAACGCTACCGGCATAAATAATAATAAATTGTTTAATTTTCAGCGAAATCGGCTAAGTAGTTTGAGTTATTAGGGTACACACTTTAATATTTGTTTTTATTACCTTATAAAAACATGATAGGAAAGTGTTATTATTTTTCGTGTATTATTATGATGAAGGGTAAACACAGTAAAATTACACCTCAATTTTGATCGGCTAGTCTATGATAAGGTTAAATAGAAATAATAAACAAATGATGTTTATTATTAATGAATAATAGAAATTGATAAATAATACTCGTAGAAATAAGTATTTTTACCGGTAAAATCGTAATCTACAATTTAAAAGTATAATAGTTTGTTTTTTATTTATTAAATGCCATCATACGCATCATGGCGAAAGTGGTGAAAGGTATTTTAACCAAAATAACTGATATCACGACCAAAAAAAAAAATCTCATTGTAAAAGTATTAGTGAATCTCTTTATGGTAAAAACATCATGAAATCAAAAAAAAAAATTGAATAATACAAATCCCCGAAAAATAATTACACTGTTAAGGTATTCTTAAACAAAAATCTTTGTCCCGAATCCGAAAAAAATTGATTTCACTAAAATTACAAAGGTTCATTCTCTACGGGGCTGTTTCAAAATATAAAAAACAACTGGTTAAGAAAATTCACGAAAAAAATCAAGCAAGTTAGACAATCATTATGAGCAATATCTATTTAGAATAACATTATTTTGCTATTTGTTATTTTGTAATCAAAACAGCTCGTGGCGAATGAACTTTTTTGTAATTTTAAAAATATCAAAGTAATTTAAATAATTTTCGATTCGGAACAAACATTTTTTTTGAGGGTTTTGTATTATTCACCATTTTTTGATTTCATAATGTTTCTGTCATAAGGAAATTCACTAAAACTTTTACAATGAAATTTTTTTTGGTGGTTGTGTTAAAAAAAAACAGGAGAAATAAAAAATAGAAATTTTATAATAAAAACAAAAAAAAAAATAGAAACGAGCTATATTTCGGGGTTAAAACAATAAATTTCACATAAGAGATATATTTTTTATATTTTATTTACAATAATATTTTATAAATAACAGTTATTCATATAATTCATCTATTTAAATCAGTTTTTTAATATTTAATTTAAAAAAAAAAATATTTTTATCTAATTAATTTTGTTTTTAACGCATTATTAAGTCCTGTATTTTAAATGAACATATATTAAAGACCGAAAAATATAGAACGAAAAGAGTTAATAAAAGGTTAAAATAACCTTTATTTTTCAACGGAGAGAAATTTGTATGTAAATAAAATAATTGTTATGGGACTTGCATATTTCATTTCAATGTGTGTATAACAATAACAAAGTAGCTTGGTCACTGAGATCAATTTGATGTCTATCTTACGCTTGCATATTTATTAGTTTATTGTTCATTTAATATACAATATAACCTAAAGTCTATACTGGCCATTATACGTAATAAATTATTTCTAATTTGAACAATAGGAAATTTTGTTAGCTAACCTGCACTTTATTACTTAATAATTAAAAACTTTTGATTTTAACTTAATTATGATATACGTATTATTATGGTATAATAGTTATTTGAAATTTCATTAAGTATTAGGTAATAATCATTTCATTATTAGGTAATGTGTACATTTTGGAGCTTAAATAATTGTTTTTATTATTTAATCTCTCAATGAAAGAGGTATAAAACCTGCAATTTGCATAGATTATTAATCTCTCTTTTATTAAAAAATTGATAAATATTTTGTTCTGGCAGTCATTACGTAGACCTACATGAACTTTGTAGTAATAATCAATTATAAAAAACAAGAAAGAGTACTATGACATCCTACACCACTGCAACGTCTAATAAGGTGATAATTTCTTAGTAGTAACTTAATTAAATAAAATAAAAAGACCATGAAAAGGAATGGTCGTATAGTTTGAAGTTTATATTAATTGAACCAATGTTTTCACTGAGAATAAGTGGGAAGATGTAGCTATATTTTTAAATTTATGAAATTCTATTGTTATTTTATGAAGTTGGAGTTGTTACGAATATTAAAAAAAAGGGTAATTTTTAATATTAAAAGGGTCAATTTTTAATTAAGGGTCATTAAAGAATTCATAAAAACTAATTTCCTTCAAAAGTGAGGAATTTTGTCTTTTGCTCGTTTTGGACATTTTTTTTTACCTACCTTCATCAGGATCAAGCATCCGTTTAAGTTTCATGAGCTTCTCTTTTATTTACTAACACTTATGGGCCGCTGAGAAAACACAAAAATACACGTACTAAATCACTTTTCTTTACAATCAAGTAATTAATAACTCTAGTATTAATTAGTAATTTTCGGTAAAGAGACCTAACATTTTTGTACGTATAACAGCTGATTAATGTTTTATTTTATTTTTTTAAAGTTAACTATAGATGAAGATGCAATAGTTGAAGTTTCCACGACGGGGAAACCTAATGATAGACTAGATACAAATTCGTAATTCAAGCCGAAAGTACAAAATATACGGTGAGCTTGAATACTCACGTGAATTGTATTTAAATGTTCAGTAACACTAACTTGCCCATAAACAAGAGAGTATAAAGAATTTTAAGATATCCTTTATACGATATTTGATCCAGCCGATAACGAAGAGAAAGCTCCGCCGCTCTGCTTACCGGAGATCGAAATGCATGTGAAACCTCTCTGAGGATGTAAATGAGATCCAATGTTCTTAGAGCCGTTTGTTTAGCAGAGAAGTACAAAATCAAACAATAATTTAATAAAGATCTCACCAAATCTTGGTAGAATATAAGCATATATGTTTCATCTGCATTCCAACTGTTACTACAGTTCTTTTTGGAACAGAAGGTTCTACTTTATTTATTAGACTACATTTACATTTAGGCATCGGAAATATTTGTTAAAGAATCCACGTTTAAATGTTTTGATTCTAAAAATAGGTGGCAGAGGACAAAACCCTTGAAAATAGGCACATGTGAAGCCAGATAAATATAGCATATAGGGTATACACAAAAGAGATTGGCTATGTTAAAATGAAAGGAATACTGTAAAATATAACACAAACGAGGACTTGTGTAAACAATTTAAATAACAAAAAAAAAAATAAAACAGGAATCTACTACAATGTGCAAATATGAATTTGTACAAAATAAATATAAATATACAGAAATAATTTAACAAATTGCATTCTCTTAGCGCAATAATTATTCATAAAACTTATTTGTTCTGCTTCTTTTTTTTAATCATTGTTTATTATTTTCGCAGAGCCGGTTTTTAAAAAATAAAATTTAATTAAAAATAAAATTTTAAAATTATAGAGAGGTATGTTTACCAATTACGTTATAATGTTTATTGTTTATTTGTATTTCACTCAGTTAAGGTTGTAAAATTTTGTATACTACTTGCATTTCAAAATATTAAAAATATAAAGTTTATATAATATTAATATTAAATATAAAATTTTCAGATTTCAACAAAACTTTGTTTGATAAAAATTATCAACCAATTTTCGCACAATAAATATCACGAGGTATTGGAATCGTTTTTATTGTACTTAACAATTTATGATAGAAAATTTTTTTAATGAAAAATTGTTAAAGTTTTGTTGAAATCTGAAAATTTTTATAAATTTGGTTATAAAGACAATGTTGAAATTTAGTAAATAATATAATTAAAAAAAAAAAATCTTTTAAAATTAATTAATATCACTTAATCTAGTCAATTTTTTATACAACAACAGGCTGACGCCTATTAACAGGTAGTGATGGGTGATAAAGAATTTTTTACAGAGTGAAAAATGCCTTTCCTAACCCGGGACTCGAATCTGGACTCTCCGGAGGAATGCAGAGACGCGACCATTCCACCACGGAGATCGGAGTTATTTTTATGATGGTGGTTAGTAAGTTAGTTGTTAGCAAAATCGAGAATATTATTGTTTTATTTATCAATCGCTTTTCTGTTAACCTATGGGATTCCAATCATTATTGAAATAAGTTACTACTTGAATTTATTATATTATTTTATTGCTGATTTTATACCGTCTCCTTCAAGACATCAGATGCAACTTGTAAAACAGTAAACTATTTAATTTTTTTTAAATTAAATTAAGTTCTGCAATAATTATGAAAATCCGCATATTCATGCCAAACTCGGTATAAGATAAAATAACTCTATCACTGAAGGATAGAGATCTGAAAAGTACTGGGTCCGATTATCAAATTATAATTGTCACAAAATTAATCTTAATCATAAAAAAAAAAACATAAATAAATAAATATGTATAGATAAACAGACACAGTAAAATACTTAATATAAATATTGTTGCGTTAATAAAATTACAATGCATATTAGAGAGTCGCTAAAACATGTCACCAACCAATCTCTGTTGGTCAGTAATATTACATTTACTTGAGTGGATATCAATTGTTATTCTAGCCAGCGCTTCCATGGCACGAGTGGTAGCGTCTCCGCTTTTCATCCGGAGGTCGCGAGTTCGAATCCCGGTCAGGCATGGCATTTTCATGAAACCTAAAACATAATTCATCTCATCCTCTGAAGAACGGTGGTCCCGGAGTTTAAACGAAAAAAAAATAGAAATCTTAAAAATTACGAGTACCTTCCCATACAGGCTTTCCTTGCATACGTTCCATTGTATCAATACATAATTTAGAAAAGGAATAATTTTATTCATTCCAAAACAAAACATTTTAGTAAATGGGAGTTATTAATAAAATTCTACTTAACATTACACATTTTTAAAATTACAATTATTAAATAAAATTAAATTCTTTTCGAGTGGTCACTTTATTTTCAGTAGTTTTGGCTGGGCGTTATTTATGAAAAATTTACAACATGTTATTTTATATATGTATATATCTGTATATATATATATATATATATATATATATATATAAAGTTATTAATGTATCAGATTTACAAAATACTTTTTTTACGCTAAGGGCAGTGATAAATTACAAATGATAACACAAAAGGTCTTAAATAATTTAAATGTACTAAATTTTACGAGTGCTTTAAGACTAATAAAATTACAGACAAAAATAAAGAGAAAAATATTTTTGCAAGTAATAACAATACTACCACATTTTTCAATATGGAATTTTCAAGGATAGAATTCCATCAGAACTTAAAAATTGAATTCCAGTATATAAAATTTGACAGAAAAAATATTGCAAAAATTATATACTGATAAGAGAAAGATTTATGATAAATTTAAAAGTATTTCACAGGTATAATATACTACTAAATAACTTCATATTTAAAATATACTCGAATATCTTACATTAAATGAAGTATACATTTATACATTTATCCCCAAAAAGATATTAATTACTTTTAAAATATATTATCACAGAATATAAAATTAAATAATAAAAATACAAAAATGACTCCCTTTAATTTAACCAAAATAATTTTAATTAAAAAAATTATGTAATCATTTTACCTCATTTTTATATACCATTTAATAGAAAAAAGTCTCAGAAATATCCGAACAGAAAATTATTATAGGCCTAAGAAAAATTAAAAAAAGTAAATAGCTATTTAAATAATTAACTTTCGAAACCGGAATCGAATAGACAAAGAACAACATGGTAAAGAATTTATAAAACTTAAAATATTATAAGGTATTACGATAATTAACCGATTTAACTAGTACGATTATTATATTTTAATAGATAAAGTAAAATTGGGTGAAAAAAGTAAGGAAATAGAAAAAGAGAAGAAAAGGGGAAGGAAAGAGAAGAAGAAATTTTATTTTAAATTGATAGTTTGTGAATCTATTGTGGGAAATTGGTTATAAAATTTTGTTATTTTTCTTTGTTATATATTAATATATTTTTTTTAGGTATATTGCTTATTGATTTATTAACTCTCAAAAAAAGGTAATAACAAAATGTATTTTATACAATCGTTTATCCACAATAAGTGATTATAGCTTTGGGAAATCAGCTAAATTTATTAAACTGTATTTACTCAATAAAAATCAGTATGAAAATTTAAAAAAATTTACATATACATTAAAAAAAAAAAAAACAAAAAAAAAACACGAGAATAATAAAACTTTGGTTTTTATCAATATTTAGCGCTATAGATGGATTTAATAAAATTTATAATTTTCTGAGGACTTTATTCTTATCGAAGTTAAAATTAAAATGTTTAAAAATAATTGAATTTCTTAAAGTACTATACGCATACCCATGTATGGTCTTTCTATATTAAAATAAATATTTTAAATTACATTCTACCCAGATGAATTGGTCCAACCTGATTTAGTTCATTTAATAATATGAAAGTACAATATTCTATCTATTCAAATTTAATTTTTACCCGTTTATAAAAGTAATATACAAATTAATAAAGAGGTAAATCAAACCGATAAAATAACAAAAAACGATTAAATAACGATTTAGTAAGGAGATAAAAAAATTAAAATAATTATTTAGTTTTGTACAGAAAGAGGAAACAAAATTATTTAATAAATTTGATTATTTTAATTCATTTTAACTTAAAATAAAAAAAAAAAAAAAAAAAAAACGCTTTAAGAGTGATAGTTTAGCATAGGATAAAGATTTAAAAATTTTGTATTTTTGGATAATGATAATGGCAAAACACTATATAATATATATAAGTAAAACAGATTAATTTCTTGGTTATAAACTTCTTTTAGTTTTTGTAAGAAATAAAAATTATTTATGTTATACAATATGTAATACCGTATTTATTCCCGTAATTCACGTCATCCCGTACGTAATTCAAACACTTGAATTTTTAAACAAAATTTTTAAAAGATATTCAAAAATAAAATATTTATTCAAATAAATATAATTTTTTCACTCATTATCACATTTTAGTTTCATTTTAAACCTGTGTAAAATCGTTTCCTCGCATAAATCACGCATCTATTTTTAGATAAAAAATGTTGGCCAAAAAAGTGCGTGAATTACGCAAGTAAATATGATATACATATATAAAAACTGTTTATCTCAAAGATAAATTACATTTTAAAATATAAATTTTTATAAATATGTTAAAAAAGCTATTTTTTCCTTAATTATCTGATTTTTTTTTTTAATGAATGAGCAAGCAAAAACGTGTGAAAAAATGTCATGCCTGACCGAGATTCGAACTCTGGACCTTCGCACGAAATGACGAAACGCTACCTGCTCAACCGCCGAGGTCAGCTCACATTTGTTGATTGTTAACTAATACATTTTTGTTGAAAACATATGTGCGTACTCACCCACATAAACTGTTAAACTTACTACCCCTACCTCTATTCGTAAAGGGTTGTTGGTTTAAACGGAGGAGGAAGTGACGGTAGGTGATGAGAGGGTGTAAGCATATCAGGAGGGGATAGGGTATAAAAGTCAACGGAATCGCGACGCGCACCACATCTACGCGTCGCTTCTCTCAACGACAATCCCATTCTCACGTAGTTTGCACGGTTTTGTGAATACACCACAAGTAAGTAAAAATGAATGGATGGTAAACCTATAAATATTTTTCTTCTTTATTTTTGTTTGTTGAAAATAAATAAATAAGTTCTCCGAAATATTATTACATGTCATGGGATCGGCAATTAAAATAATTTATTTTTAAAATAAAAATTATTTTGCTAATAAAATGTTGTCTAAATTACTTAATAATTACTTTAAAAAAAGGGAAACCAAAAATTATATGGAAAATTTTATATTATATGCAAAAATTAATTTTGGATTACTAAAAAAATTAACAATTCCATGTATTTTTTTAGCAACAGGTGGTAATTTCTGGTAAATGTACAAAAAGAAGATAAACTTTTAATTAATATTTATGGCTGTATTAAAGTAAATTTAATTTTGTACGAAACTAATAAATTATGATTTTTCTTCTTTGTTTTTTCGGTATTAAATTAAATAATTACATTTAACTAATTAAAATCTATCTTGAAATCTATGAAAATTATTATCAGGAAATATTTAAATTTAAATAAAATAAAAGGAATAAATAAGATAAAGTTTCTAAATAAAACTGACATTTTATCTAGTTGTTATGTGTAGATAAAAATTATATACTTTCTAGAATCTTTGTTTTCAATTTTTATTTTTAAATCTCACCTTACGTTATTAACGACTATGTTGGGAATTAACTCGTTTCAAATTTTCCAAACCTTTGTAGGAAACCGAATCCGGAAACAACAGCAGCAAGTAAGCACGCTATCACAGTAGGTATATATTTAAATCTAATCATTAAATAGTAAAAAAAATATCTTACGACAAGGTTTGTCTTCAATTTTATTACCGATGATTTATTTATAAGGTAAACATTATAAAAAAAATGTGGCCGAAATATATTTTTTGTGATCATCAATCATTTGACTGATTTGATACTATTCCGATGGAGTTGTAATTATACCGAAATTAATCTCAAAATACTTTCTACTATTACTTCCAAAATTATTTGGCTTATGCATTTTATCATTATAAACTTAATCATCATAAAGAGATTTTATCACGTACAGTTCTTTTAACAAAGATATTAATTAACCACTGATATCATAATAAACAGTAAAACCTTACAGTAATCTTAGTAAAACAGATCATTTTTTTAAAGAAACTGCTACAAATTTTCCTCTTTAAATTCTGTTTAAAATTTCATAATTTTATATTTCATTGATCTACGTTTTTCGAAATCTTTTTCTAAACTTTATTTTTCCTCTCTGATTTCTCTGTTGAATGTATAATACATCAAATTACTAATGAAATACACTGTACACTGATATTTTTACAAATTTATTTTAAATTCCTAAAATTATATACATTCAATATTTGAAATATTTTCCACACGAAATCTTTCCTTGTTTGTGTCAATTATTTCTATTATTTCCATAATTTGAAATTTAAAAATTGATGACAAAATTTCATTCCCTAAAAAAAATCTAAATTATTTTTTATTCAGAAAAATGTTAAAAATATAAAATAAGAAAAAAAGGAAAAATTATTTTGTCATAAATAAATTATAGATGGTCATTAAAAAAAAATTTAGATAAAATGAAAGATACGCCGTTGTCAAATAAAAAAAAACTTTGTGAAGTAAAGAAATACTTTACCTCAATTAACATCGATAAAATACTTCTGTTAAAAAATGTACGAAATAAATTATTTTTTTTATAGATTCCATTATTAATAGAGTAGGTCGTTTATTTAACAATCGGGTTCGAATTTCTAATTATAAGCCACAACTATTTAAAAAGTTGTGGATTTTTAAAAATAGATTACTGGTATTATTTAAATTATTAGAAAATACGATACTTATTTTTTGTTTGTTTTTTATTTTTATTATTAATTAAAGTATTTAAGGCTTTAAAAAACTTTCTTTAGCTTTTTTTAATTTTATTATCATTTTACTGGAATCTTTTGTTTAATTATGCTTGTTGCATTCTGTTAATTATTATAACAACTTTAATCTCGAAAAGTAATCAGAGCAAATGTCACCTGCCGTAAATTTATTTTCTCTATGATTTCAGATAATCTGAAATATAATATAAAAATTTAGTTAAGTGTATATTAAATATAAGTGCTGAGGAAAGTTTAATAGTAAAGAAAAAAAAAAAAATATTAAGCGATTTTTTTTGAAAACGTAATTTTTGAAAAAAAATCTGTTATAAAAAACTGTTTTTACTTTATTAATAGATTATCATTAGATGATCTAAAAGAGATTTTTTATTCATAACAATAAAAAATAATAATCCCGGTTAGGTTATGAATGAAGATAATTATCTTAACGTCTAAACCCGTGTGTCTACGATTTTTATTTCGAGTATTGTAAAACTTTTTGCAATTTAAAATTGGTATCTATTCCTCTTATTAGTTCTATTAGTAATATAAATTCGTTACACAACTTTTTCCTTTGGTTATTTAAATAATTATTAAAAATTATGATTTATTAATTAAAATATTTTTATATGTTTCCACCAGTTGCCACAATTTATTTGCTGTTCTAGTTTTTTATCAAAATGCTATACATATACCTCGTAGATGCAGACAAAATATTTTAGAATGTTCTCTTTGGAAATTTACCAAAAACATCCATTTGGATGTTATTCACCTAATAGTAATAGTCATAATGTAAAGGTTTTCTAAAAAAAAATAAAAAAATACTATTAATTTAAATAAAAAGGTCATATTCATAAAAGAACGGGTTACCAAATTACATAAAAAAGAAGAGTTTGTATAAAATAATTATATAAAATGAAAAAAAGAAATTCAAATAGTTGTAACTTACTTTCGGAATAGGAAATCATCAGAAATGTTCATTTATAATTTATTTATTTTATAGTAAGAAGAAAATTTAAAAAAAGTTGTTTATATTAAACTTACTAATAAAATCGGACCGAACAAAAATATAAAAAGTAATACTTTTTCAAATTTTCTTTAAATTTCAATATTTTGAAGTTGACACAAACCAATGCGTTGTTTTTATTTAAAAACAATGAAATCTTAAAAAGTTAACCAAACCTTAATTTGATGGAATCTTAAAATACAGGTGATTCCAAATTCCACGGCAGTCTTTCGGGGAATGATTCTACAGCTAAAAATAACAAAAAAAAAGTTCATATAAACATAGGTCAGAAAACGGTTCGTTAGCGAGTTTCGGCTCGTGAAACATTAAGCCCTTAATTGATTTAATTACCCAGTACGGTTTAATTTCACTCTGGGAAATTAATCCGTACTAAAATTCTTAAGGTACAAAGAAACAAAAATTCTCGAAGGGATAAATTTGGTGCTCCTTATGGTTTTTATCTAAGAAATTGAATAAAATTGGTCATAAATCTCTATCTACCTTAGGGTTTAAGAAAAATTACTTGGTAATCTTCGAATAAACAAATAAAATTTTTTAGTTACCTTTACAGAGGATTTAATTCTGAGAAAATTGATATAAATAACATTTATTAAAATTAAACGCAAATGTAAGAATTTCAACTTTACAATACAATACACACTTATTGGTAAAATAACAAAGTTATACTATTCCAAACCTAAAAAAGTGAATTTTCCAGCAAACTCTTTTCTGTTTTACCTCGTTTTTCTTAACACCTAAGTGAGACAGAGGTCTGGACCACTTTTATTCAATTTCTTAGATTACAAACTACAATAAAGCACTAAATTTACTCCTCTATTTTTACCTCAAGAATTTTAGTACGGTTTAATTTTACCGAAGGAGCAGAAAATTGGCTAAACGTTTCGCGAGCCGGAATTCGCTAACGAACCGTATTCTAACCTATGTTTATATGAACGTTTTTCTGCTATAAAATCATCTCTCGAGTGATTTCCGTGCAACTTGGAATCATTCTGTATTTAAAGAACTAAAAATTTATAATTTTTTCGTGTTTATCATTGGTTTAAATTTAAGAAAATATTTTTGTATTTAGAATATAATCAAGGTTAGAAAAATGTTAATAACCGTATCAAAAGAAAAAAAGATAATAGATTTTTTTTCTTAATAAAAATAATATCAGAAGAAAAGAAAAAGAAAAAGAAAAAAAAGAGATTTTTTCTTAATAAAAGTAAGAAAAATAATTTGAATGAATGACGTAATACAATTAATATGAAATATATGTTGAGATATTTTGGAATGCGAGTATATGTAGGTTTTATACCTTTCACGAATTTCATATAAAAAAAAAAGAAGAAAAAAGATAAGTTCTTTAAATAATTTTTCAAATTGTTTTAAAACTAATTTTTATATTGAGGACCGTTATTGCAAATTTTCTTAAAGCTTTATCTTAAAAATACCTTGAATCAGAATGATTTTAGATACACGTTAATATAGATCATTATATGTAAAAATTTATTCATATATTTAATTAATTATGATTAATATTATTAATTATTATTTATATTAATTATTTTAATTTAATGATGATTTAAAAAAAAACAATATAAAACAATATAGACTTTTTCAAATCGTTTGGAAATCTTTGTTTCAAAACATTTTTGTAGCTTCCACTTAAATTATATGAAAGAAATTTAGTTCAATACCGTACCAGAAGAAATTTCTCTAGAAAAGAAAAGAATCTTCCAAATCAGCGAATATAACAAGTTAATTTTGACTAAGAGAAAAAAAATGGATTAAATTCACAACCTCCTTCCTTTTTTAAATTCTGTTTAAGTCTATGTCACTTTACATCTGATCTATACTACTGCAGGTTTTCAGCTCAAAGGAATCATTAAATAGTAATTTCAGTTTAAAATATAATAAAACTAAGCTTAATTACAGATATTCAGTTCTTGATAAGCTAAAATTTAAGTTAATAAAATTCCTCTCGGCACGCCGAAAAACGGAGATAGATTTCACCGGGACAAAATAGGGGTAGGCAAACTCGGGTTGTCCGAGCCCGTATCAAATATTATTTTCCATGTTTTACGGACATTTTTTCTCATTAGACTGCAAGCTATTGCTAAATTTATCAAGACTTCCGTATGATTTTTCCTGAACTGCTTGACAACACATCTGTTAGAGGATTAGTGGGAGATTCTAGGTATATCTCTTTGTACTGATAAAAAAGACAATGTTTTCAGAAAGTTTTATTTAAAATCATGTATAAATGTAACAAAAGTGATGCAGAGAAGATGATTTGAAAGTACAATAGGCCTACATCACCCACATTAAGTATTACAACCTACCTTGTTTGAATATACTAAAATTGTCTTCTTAAGTCGGCACACTTTCGCAATAACACACAGAAAAGTGTCACACTTCTTACCAATAAAATAATGTCACTTGCAAAAATTAAAATACACACAGTACTAAGTCACGGCAGTTTATATGCGTTCACTTCAAATTCACTCAATACGACAGTGGTTTCATATGTAAACAAGTTTCACATGTTCAGCATACGGGAAGCCTGTTCTTCTTACAATTTCAACTATATTTTGGTCATCCCTTGCCGTAAGGGTTGGTCATATTAAAAATCGTTTCAGAAAAAAGTTAGGTAATATTTAGTGGACTAACGACCACTTTTAACGGATTCAATCATGTCCATAATAAGGGAGCTGTGACGATTTTGTCCTTAAAACCCTATTTTTTTCACCCCTTTACCCGTATCCGAAGAATAGTAGGAACTTTAAACAAATTCGATATTTTACTTAATAAGAAAGTTATAGCGATATTTTGTTTTACTGTTCTTTTTTTTGATTTGGTCATCTCTCCCTAGCCGTAAGGATTGGTCATATCAAAAATTGTTTCAGACAAAATTTTTAGGTAATGTTTACTGGACTAATGACCGCTTTAAATCGATTCGATACTGTACCTATTAAGGGAGGTATGATGTTTTTTGTCTTCGAACCCCCATTTTTTCCACCTCCTGGGCCAATGGTTGGCGATATCAAAAAACTTTACTTAGATAAGTTTTTGGCCCAAAAAATAGTAAGAACTTTAAACGAATTCAATATTTTACTTAATAAGAAAGTTATAACGATTTTTTTTTATTCAAAAAAGCCGCCCCATTTACACTACCATGGTCCAATTTGGCCCATTAACGAACTCAACCGAGATTTTTTTTGGTCGTTATATTTTATGTATCGATTTGAAAGTGATTGACGAAAAATTACGGCAGTTATCGTGTCCACAAGAAAGTGAAGTATACACACACACACACACACACACACACACACACACACACACACACACACACACACACACACACACACACACATACAAATATATATATATAAATGTATATATAAACTTTTGGACTGACGGTGGTTTTTGGGAATGTGAAACGCGAAGATATGTCGAAGTTTTCCGGAAGTCGAATTACGGTACCCATTACAATAGGTAGCTTTTTTACGAAATCTACCTAAAACCTGATTACATGAATTAAGAACTTGATGGAATGAAGGGAGAGATAAACATTATCACTAGATGAATAATGGCGAAACGAAGATAATTATGAATGTATAAAGCCGACTACAGGCGAGATAAAATCGCGAAGGTCAACTTATCGTGGCATATAACATCATGCAAGCATCCATTACTACTCAAGATCTTTTGCTGTATACTTCTATATCTTTGTTAGTTTACGGGTTTATTGTTATATTTATATAACGTATATTACTAATTACTCTTATTACACTTGCCTATTATATTACTTTATCGATAGCTTATGAACATTTTCTTTATACGACAAAGAGAAAATAACCCGCAAAAATAGATGTAAATAAAGATTTTATGTAACAATTCATCTTTTTTTCGGTGTTTTACATAGATATGAATCACCGAAAAAAGGAAAAAAACACCATTGTAAAAGTAAGATGATAATCTTTACGCAAGTTTAGTGTAAATTCATTTCTTCTATACATTATTTTACGTGTACATATGAAGAATACTTCTTTTACTTTATATAAAAATACTTTATAAAGAATACATATAAATAAGTGCATACTTCTATGCAAGAATTTTACTGCAAAAACATTTTATTAAAACAGATATTGATAACGTAAATGATAAATTTATGTTTAAAATTTTATATACGTATATATATGCATTAAACATAATAATAATAATAAAATTATCAATTTATCAACTTATTTGTAGAAAAAAATAACGCTGTAAAGAGATTGTTATTGTGACAAGTTGGTATATCGTGATAATTAGATTCAAATATAAACATGAACGACAGAACATAAGGTATATTACTCGTAAAATTATTCTCCGTTACATACAAAATTAATATTATTTCATAAACTATTTTTTTTTTTAAATGAATAAATTATTTCTATAATAAAATATCAAAATTTTATTTGAATAAAAGTCTTAAATTTATATACTACTGCGTATATATTTTAAAACAAATAAATATTAAAAAATAAAATAAAAATTTTAAATATTTAACTTTCTAATAAATATTTATCTTGAAGTTATTTCAATTTTATATTATTTTGATTTTAGATAAAATTGGTACATTGAAGAAAAAACTTGTATTAATTAAAGAATCTATCTAAATCAAAAACATTTAAAATTCAGCTGTATATTTGTCTATATATTAAAAAAAATTGATGTAGACACCACATGACTTTCTTGTACGCCTATTAAATTAAATATACACATTTTTTGCTGCACTTAATTTAAACTTATTTCATTTGAAAGTGAGGTACGATCCTCCAATTCTATAATAAAGTGGACAGTTAGACAATTACATTGTGGTGGACACCACATTGCATCACCATTTTTTGTGGTGTTCGTATCAGCATTTTACATTAGTTTATATATTAATTTTGTTTCACGTCGACCAAGTAGTTATGTGGTATAAGTGAGAACGTGTCTAATCTGTAAGCATGTACACATCGGTTCGAATCCAACTTCATATAAATATATATATATTTTTTTTTTAAATTTACAAATATTAATTTATTAATATTAAATATTTTTGAATTAAAACGAAAAGTACATAAAATTTTATTTCACTAATAACAATCATAACTCAAAAAGACCCATAGGATCTTGAAATTTTGGATTTAAGGGTGTTGTAACATCTCGTTGTACACCTCCATTTTTGATTGCAATCGACTTGACCAAAAATGTCCACTTTTATTGAGGTTGAGAACGACAATTGTTTGTATAATCAATTGTTATTCTAAAAACACTGACAAAAAAATCTGATGTGGATACCACATGACTTCCATATATGCCTATTAAATTAGATATACCCATTTAAAAAAAATTAAAAGTACATAAAATTTTATTTCATTAATAACTTCTGACACTTTTTCATATTTTCTTTTTATTACTACTATTGAATTATTATTTATGTCTATTGTAAAACTTTTTTTACAATCAGAGGTTAATATTTATTAATAAAACAATATATTTAAATTAAAAAATATTAAAAAAACCCATATATACATGAAGTCCGATTCGAACCGATGTGCCCTATAAGATCCAAATATCTCAATTAAAATTTCATTTGGCTATAACTCTGGAACCAATAAAAATAAGTACCACTTATGATATATTGTTGAAAAGCTCTCAATGAGGGCTTATTACTGCAATTAAGAAAAAGCCAAAACTTTTATGGATTTTGGGCTTTTTTGGACACTTTTGATCCAGATGATTGCAATCAAAAGGGGAGGTACACAACCTTATTATTTTTCTTTTTCTTTTGGTGGCGAATAAACCCATCTAGGACTATCAAAAGTAAATAAGAGACATTTATTTCCATCCTCTGTGCCCATATTTGTTTTATTCTTCTGCTGTGAGCATCTTTTGTTTAATTGGACCAGGTTGTTCTGGTAGACTTTGGTTTATATTTTTGGTCAAGTTACCATTTCTGAATATTTTGTGCAAACATTATTCTGTTAGAATGTCCACTTGAGTTATTCCTATCATCTTTGATTTTATTGTTATTATTATTCATTTGTTTTTCAAACGTTACCTTAAAAAAATAGTGGACTGATTTCGGTAATAATTTTTATATTTTATACTGGAAGTTCTTGATGGACCCATTAAATTTTTTTTTTTTTTTTGATATATCAGCCTGTTAGCCTAATAGTATTGTGATATTCAACAAGTTGAAAATTTATATTTTAATACAAATATTCAAGGAAATTAGTGGGTAAATTTAAAGTAAAATTCTGATGTGGACACCACATGACTTTCTTGTACGCCTATCAAATTGCATATACACATTTTTTAAAATGAAAGTACATAAAATTTTATTTCACTAATAACTTCAGATGTTTTTTCATATTTTTTATTTTTATTGATATTATTAAATTATCATTAATCGTAAAAAAAATGTTGCAATCGGAGTTAATAAAATAATAAATTATTAATAAAATCAATATATTTAAATTAAAAAAAAGTTAAGAAAAGGAGATGAAGTATTTGAACCGATTGTGCATTCCCCTTGTAAGATTCAAATATTTCATTAATTAAAATCCTACAACTCTGAAATCAATGAAAATAAATACCACTTATGATATATTGTTGAAAAGCCCTCAATTAGAGCTTATTACTACAGTTAAGATAAAGTCCAAAATTCTATATTTTTGGAATTTAAGCTTTTTTGAAAATTTTTAGTCAAGTCGATTGCAATCAAAAATGGAGGTTCACAACAAGATGTTACAGCAGTGCTAAATCCAAGATTTTAAGATCTTACGGCTAATCGTTTTTGAGTTATCCGAGATACATAGATACATAATACAAACGCACATAATACAGACGTCACACCTAGTCAAAATGGATTGTCAAAATAGATTCAGGGATAATCAAAATGGATATTTCAGTTGAAATCTGAAAACCGATATTTTTCGCCATCACTTTACTTCGTACAAGGAAGTAAAAAAAATTTCATCATAAGCGCATCAGAATGGTGAATTTTCGGTTTTAGTGAAGAAAGAATATTACACTGCTATAATATCATAAGGCTCAAAAAAAAAATTCTAATAGATTCACATCACCCTATCAAGTTTTATTAAAATCGGTTAAGACTTGCGTCCGGTAGAGCAGATGAAAAATTCTTATACATACATTATGTATGTATGTAAACATGACCGGGCGCTGTACCGATTTCCAAACTCTTTGGACATCCGCAAAAAATATGTATATAAAACGGACAGATAAAAAAATCCCTTTCAGCACGCCGGAAGGCGGAGGTACATTTCACCGATGCTAAGTAGGGGATAAAAAACATTTTCACCTAAATTTATGAAAAACTTCAAATTTACTCAATACGACAATGGTTGCATGTGGAAAAGTTTCACATGTTTAGCATACGAGAAGCCCCATGTTCTTAGAATTCTAGCAAAAGTTTTGGTTATCCCTTACCGTAAGGGTTGGTCATATATAAAATTGTTTCAGACAAAAGTTTTAGGTAATATTTAGCGGACTAACGACTACTTTAAATGCTATGATTTTTCTGTCTTTCAAACCCAATTTTTCCCATCCCCTGGGCCAATAGTTGATGATATCAAAAGCCTTTTCTTAAATAAGTTTTAGGTCCTTATCCCAAGAATAGTAGTAACTTTAAGCGAGTTTGAAATTTTACTTAAAAAAATATACTGATTTTTGTCTTTCAAGAAATAATATATATATATATATATATATATAAACTTTTTAAACGGAGGTTTTGGGATTTGGGGAATGTGAAACCTGAAGATATGTTGAAATCTTTGGAAATCGAACCATGGTACCCATTACAATAGGTAGCTTTCTTATGAAATGTACCTAAAAATACGGAGAAAACTTGTCTTACCCTTAGCGGGAATTGAATTCCAAATCTGTGATCTTGAAGTATGTCATCATTTTATTTTAGCCAATACTATATCATTTTATTATAAAAAAGAGAAAAATCAATATTAATTTTGAAAATATTGAACATTTTGAGTACAGTTTATATATATATTTATCTTATTTTTCTAGATATTGGTTATTCCTGGAAAAAATTATCTAATTAATAGAGTAAATAATTATTCTTTTCTAAATTAATTCTATTAATTATGATTTGAAATTCTTAAAAATTCGCAATTTTTTATGATTATAATATGCAAATATCAGATTTGCTAAAGGAAATTACAGTGATTTTTAAAACGAAAAAAAGGATTATAGTAGATTATTTAGTTTAATTGTATTTTATTATATTGAATATTAAATATGATGTGCTTTTTCCCACTCAACCTACAAACACTGATTTATGCTTCTTACAAATTTTATGTAGTAGTACGTATCTCAGTAATGTTTCAGATTAATTTTAATTTTTATTAATTAAAAAAATATATATATTTAATTGATATTAATCAGTTATTAATAAATCTTTAAGTTCAATAAATAATTATAATTTGAATCCATATTCAACTTAATTTAAATATATATATATATATATATATTATATACATTCTTTATTAGAAGAAACGAAGACTAGTACAGTATATTTCATAAGTTTGATTTATTTTTCTGTTTTGTTGACTCCTATCAACCATCTTCCATTTGAGATTTCATTTAAATGGATGAGATAGCTTTTCGCAATAAAAAATTTAACTGTAGAACTAATTAAACTAAATTAAGAAAATAATAAGAGACAGAGGTATTAATCACTTTACTAAAAAATTGTTTTTTTGATATATGTAAATGTTTTCCGTAATTTTTTCATTGAAAATTTAAATTTTAACATAAGTACTGAATTTTATTAAAACATTTAAATCCGTTAGTGAGGTATATTTAAAAAAAAAAAACTCAAATAGAAAGGTAGAAGTAAAATCAGTCGTGTTTGGACATATTTATACAGAAACATTTTTATTTATTTGCAGTATATGACAGGAATCCCCTCCAAAATTTTACCGTGGGTTTCGGAAATATAACCAGTTTATAAAGGTATTACACTGAAAGAGAAATCTACTTGCCAATGAACATTTTTATCTGGAACATTAGTAAGAGCAAAGGAAAATTTACAACTATCCTGTTAAATTATTTTTTGAAATAAGATCGGATTTTTAAATAAAAAGAGTAAAAAGGGGTTTGAACGAAGTATCCAGCGGCTATTTACATTCAAAACGTTTAAAATAATTTACATAAAATAAAAAAAGCCGTTTAGCGAACATTCCCAATGGGCATCAGTTCCAAGCTTAAAAATGTATACTTTAAAGAGAAATAAAGGATTTGGTATTTTTTATATGTTAATTTTAAAGCATAAATAAATTTTAACTTTGATGATACGGGTCATTTTTATTTTATTTTTTTGATTCCTATTTTAATTCTATGTTTACATGTGACGTTAAAATGATATTTATATAGGTGTTGTTTTTAAGACAGAATTTTCTTAGCCAGGGTACTTATAAAAATTACGAATCTTATAATACGTAACTGAATTCAAATTTTGATTAATATTTTTATTTTAATTATAAATAAAAAAAAAAAAATTATAATAGTAAATTCGAAACGTGAATGAAAATGATTAAGTTAAATCTTGAATAAAATTACACCGATCGTTAAAGTTATATTAAAGTATAAACGTAACAATGTCAGCATTTTTCTTGAACTATCAATTCAGGAATTATTTTTAAATATATGTAAGTATTATGATAATTAATAATAATTAGAACTTCAAGTTTTATTAAGATGCTTAAAGGCGAATAAACGTTAACATAATGTTAACAACGTTAGAAAAGCACATCAAAAGAGACTTATAACAGAAAGAAAATTAAAGCAGGCAGTGGTTGCGAACTTTTATCGGCTATATTAAACCTTACCTTTTATCATAATGTTGAGAAAGTGTGAAGTTTTTTAATTATTTTTTATACTACTACTAATAATGTTAAAAAAAAGGAACCAGGAAATTTTCCACTAAATTGAACTGAGTTAGATAATAGTCACGGATTCCCAATGGTGCCGACCCATTTCCTTTCTAGATTACACAAAAACTGACTGCGGTACGCAAATGAAAAAAATACTAACTTCCTCACCAGAACCCAAGAGAGAGCTATGCTTCCTCCAGCTATTATAAACCATTCTTTATAGATATTTATATTTTAAAAAAAATAAAAAAAAATTAAGCTCTGAGAAGTAGATTAAAGATTTATTGTACCAAATATTCTAAAAAAATTCTTTTTGCAACGTGCCAAATTTTTTAATAGTTAAACATAAAATATCAAACGGTACTAATAAAATTAAGTTATGTGAAGTAAAAAAAAATTGATTTTTCTCCAGAATTTTCTTCCAGGAGGTGTTGATCAAATATAAAAGACTGATTCAAAATATAAAAATAAACGTTCATGCGAATAAATACCTTATCTCACGTTTCATTTTCCTCTTTCCACTATTTGGTTTTTTTTTCAATAAAAATTTAGTGATGAAAACATTTAACAATTGGCAAGCTGTATAATTTCTGCTGTTAACTTTAATAATTTCAGCCAACTCTCCGCTATTTATCAACGGATTTGAATAAATAAGGTTTTCATTTTGTTTGCGATAAAAGGCTTAATAATTTTATTTATGGAACTAATATTTCTGGAAATATAAATTATTAAATAATGTAATATAATTATTAAAAACCGCCATTTTCGAAATTTCAAAGATAAAATATTTTCATTCGTATTTATTTGTAGGAGATATTATGAATATAAGCAAAACAGATTTCATTAAAGTATCTTAACCAGTTGAGATTCAAATGTTAAAACTACACCCGTTGAAGAAAACAAAATGGCCGAGAAAAGTGAGCGCAATAGGTCATTTGTCCACATGGATTTTTTTAATGTATTGAATCAGTCTCTTAAGTTCGGGCAACATCTTCTGGGATACACTGAATGTTTTAGTTAAAAATTATAAATTATATTGGTTAAGGAAAAAACAAAATTTATGAATAACTTTACAACAATGAGATATTTTATGATATTTTATTTGGAAAAAAAACGAATGGTAGAGGTAAATTAACATTTTAATATTTAGAATTTGAATCTATATTTATGTATAATGTAATCTAATTAAACCAACAAAATACGTAACAAATTCAAATCCCTTCAGAAAATATGAGGTATTATCTCAATAAAATTTTAATCTATAACTGTAATGATATAAAAATACATGATCTAAATTTAGTTAGGTAGATAAAAATGCTAAGCACTAAGAGCATTCTAATCCAATCACTTCTTCAATGCTAAATCGATTTACTTTAGGTGAATGGAAGAATTAATTTTAAAATTATTACATATTATTAATATATCTGTGTATTCCGTTTAACACATGTGTCCTTATTTTATTGTTTAGGTATAATTATTATTTTTTAATTACATAGGATCTTCTCCTTTTAAGAAATCCCTTTCCCGATTTAAATTAACAATATCCCAAGACCCCATTTAAAATCGCTTTCCATAATTTATATAAAATATAATCAAGATTTTCTTTAAAAAACATTTATGCTGAGTTTTTAAATAATATTAATTTAAAAAAAATCTGATGTGGGCATCACATGACTTCCTTTGTACGCATATTAAATTACATATACACCATTATTTTAAAATGAAAAGTACATAACATTTTATTTCATTAATAACCTCTGATATATTTTCATATTTTTTTTATTGTTATTACTGAATTATTATTTATCGTAAAAAGTTTGTTTACAATCAAAGGTTAATGATTATTAATAAATAAATATATTTAAATTAGAAATAAAAGAAAAAAGATATGAAGTCTGATTCCAACCGATGTGCCTTCCCCTTCTAAGATCTAAATATTTCATTAATTAAAATCTCATTTGGCTATAACTCTGGAACCGATGAAATAAGTACAACTTATGATACATCGTTGAAAATCTATAAATGAGGGCTTATTACTGTAATTAAGAAAAGTCAAAAATCCAAAGTTTTAGAATTTTGGGCTTTTTTAGTCTTGTCGATTGCAATCAAAAATGGAGGTGCATAACGAGATCAAATCGTTTTTGAGCTATGATTGTTATTAGTGAAATAAAATTTTATGTACTTTTCATTTTAATTCAAAGAGTTTTACAGAGGTTAATAATATAATTAATAAATTTATATGTGTAAATTAAAAAAAAATTTAAAAGAACTATATGTATATGAAATCGGATTCGAACCGATGTGTGCACGGTTACGAATCCGACACGTTCTCACTTACACCACATAACTACTTCTGCGACATGAAACAAAATTAATATATAAACTAATATAAAATGCTGATCCGGACACCACAAAAAATATAAGCAATGTGGTGTCCACCACAATACCATTGTGTAACTTCCACTTTATTATAGAATTAGAGAATCGTATCTCACTTTCAAATGAAATAAGTTTAAATGAAGTACAGAAAAATATGTGTATATGCAATTTAATAGGCGTACAAGGAAATCATGTGGTGTCCATATTAGATTTTTTTAAATATTTAATGTAATTACGAGTAATTGAGTATTTTGTAATCATACTCAAATGAATATTTTTACCGAAGTTTCCATCAAGGGGAATATTATGTTAATAGCTATTTGTTCCTTGACGTCTATCCACTGCTGACAGGATGTTTATTAACATAAACTACCTCTAACTGAAAAAATATTTATTAAAGTTACTACGTATTACACTGTACACTAAATAAATGAACACATAACATATTATTTATACATATATGTATTATTTATAATATATATATATATATATATATATATATATATATATATATATTAGTGGAGGCAGTTACAGCCAGTTGCAATGCATATACGAATATATATACTCGTACAATAACAGTGGCAATGGTTTTTTTTTGTTCTCCTGCTCCCCTGGGCCGGCTCAACAATCAAATATTACTGTATATATTGTCCCTGCAGCTCTAATGAGCCTCCCCATCTACCGGCAGTACGTCCGGCATGGCAGGTTGACTCACCGGTTCCAGATCTTTATTTTCATCTTTCCTCTGCTTCTACCTGCTAAGGCCCGGGGCACCGGGCCCGGCTATACCGTTTCCGGGCCTACCCCAGTAGCCGGGTCTCGGTCTATTTTCTTTTTTTTTCTTTAAGTAACTTCTCCTAACAGTGGCAGTGGTTGAGTTGATTTTTCTGCCGCGCCGTATACCGTCGTACACCTTAAAAAATCGAAATTAAAAAAAAACCTCGAAAATGGCTTTTACATATTAATCTAAAAAGTGTATTTGCAATCCTAAATGTACGAAATAACTTGTTTAGCATAGTCGGAAATGGAAAAAATTTGCCATAATTTTTCAAAAAGTTTTTCATCCATTTCAGTGTAGAATTTCAGAAAATCTAAAAAATATGTTTTAGATATTCACATGATTACACATACCAAAATTCAATCTACATTTATTACGGAGAAATTAAAAAAAAAGAAAAAAAAGTAAATTTTATGGTTACTTCATTTTTACCCTTGAAACTCGAAATTTAAAAAAAAATCCTTCTTATTGTTCACTTACACCGTAAGTAGATCGTGTATACAAATTTCCGTAATTTTATCTTCAGTAGTTTTTGCTGGCGTTGATTATGAATCGTTCATGTTCTTTTATGTTCATATAGATATCTATATAGATTTTCAGATTAATATCTAAAAACCCATATAGATATCTATATAAATTTTTAGATAAATACCTAAAAACCCTTTTTCGGATTTTTGTAATTTTGATTTTTTAATGGCTGCGACCGTGTACAGCGCGGCGGCTTAACCAATACAGCAACTGTCACTGTTACTATACATGCTACGCGACTGGCTGCACCTGCCTCCGGTCACTTGACTAAAAGACATAAGTAAAAAAAAAAATTGACCGTGACGGGAAACAAGCAACCGTATAGCGCGGGCGAAGCCGCCGCGACGGGGATGGTATATATATATATATATATATATATATACATTTATTTTCTAAATAAATAATTAGAAAATAATCTTCCTCTTTTGTTTTAATTTTCTATTATTCGAGCAAAACAAAAAGTAAATAATTAATTAAAACTTGCGAATTACATAATAAATGTCTGGGCTAATACGAATGACATGAAATTAAATTGTTGAGTGGGTAATTTATATATGTAAATGCTTATGCAAGAGATGATGTACAATGTATGGTGTGTGGCAACTGTGTAAGAAGTATTTCTATTTAACGCGTCATTAGAACAGTAACGTCTGTTTCCTGACAATTAAGATATGGTGAACATGATAGGATCCCCGCTATGTTATTGTTTTAAACATACGTATCCATTATAACGTAATAAATATTATTTACTAGTATGAGTCTACTATGCTCGAAACTGTAGGTAATTTTTAGTCACTGTATAGTGTACAATTTTTTACAATATAAAATAAATTATATGTGTTTTGACTCCAGTTTAGTAGATGTCAATAATTGTAAAATAAAATATTTGGCAGTTTTAGGGACAACTATTTCTTATTGTTCAGCTAAAGAGAAGAATCTTACTATATTGGAATAAAAAAAAATTGAAATTACTTGAACATTATAAATTTTTTAAAATAAATATGAATGTAGTTTCGTGTACTTTCTAAAATTTCAAATTTTATGAATATTTCTAATATTTCAGACAATAATGAAAAGTGGTTTAAAGTAAAACAGGTTACTTATTTAAAATATATTTTTTCACATTATATGAATATTGCCTGGGGATATTAAAAATATTGTAAAATATTACTGTACTGTACAACAATTTATAGAATATTACATTTTTTCAAAATAGTTTGAAACTTTTATGAAAAACTTAGTTTGAAATCCACTTTTTAAAAATAAATTAAATAGATATTTATAACTGTTTTTTTCCAATAATTTTAAGAATACTGTATATGAGCAAAAGAATTAAAAAAATAAAAATATTTACAAAACGTATATAACAATATATTTTTAATTTTTTTATTTTTATCCAAATTTTAGAAACCGTTTTTATTATTTTGTTCATTCAGGTCATCTTTTGACCATATTTTATATAATTTGGCGTTTTCTTTTCTTCTTATTTCTTTGCTCTACTTGAAATTTCTTTTAGGCTTTATTTTTTCTTGAAACAGATTCATCAAACAATTTCCTAAAATAATATTTCTTTCATATAAAATATTTTAGTATCTGATTTATATGGAGTTCTGACTAATTGAATACACTTATCTTTTTTCAAAAACCTACAGCAAAATAAAATGAACACTGAAAAATCAGGTAACACGGCTAGCCACATGATGAATAACATGACTGTGGAGAAATTCTGCAAATCTATCTTGGAAGATGTGGCTCCTAATTCCATCTTGCTGGAAAATAAATTATTTCTTATTTACTGTGTGATAAGTTCAGGAACTAATGTAAACATGAGAACTAACACTCTTGTAGCCTTTATCTATCGATTAGTTCAATAATAAGTAGGGAAGAAATTGTGCATCGCACAAGTTCAGAACAGTAAAGTGGATTTCCATGAAATGTTATAAGTTTTGAGAAACACCGTTAAATAAATGTTTATAAGAAATCAGTTATCGGTAAATGTTTTACTTTTAACTCTTGTTTAAATATGAGTGAGACTAATCATTCATCAAGTTGTTTATTAGTTCTTGGTTTTAATTAATCGATTATAAAAATATTTGGTAAAAATTTGCTAAGATTTTATAGTCTTCATATAGTATCAGAACCTTGTATTAGAACCTTGAATTTTTTGAGAAGTGAACTTCATGGATAAGTGAAGCAAATCCTTTAGAAAACTTTGCTAAATTCGAGTGACATGATTTGGTGTAAGTTCTTTTCAATGACCGTGCTATATACTGTATTTACATGATTAATTTATTGTTTACTGTGTAGACCATAGCTTTAAAATTTGGAACTAAATTCTTAGTAGGAAGGATAGGTTGAACAGGAAAATTTCGATGAATATCAAACTCTTCAAAACCCATGCTAAACGATAAACAATTGTCACAAGTTTAATAAAAGGATTTCACAGAAAATACACATTACACTACAATCCACGTATTATAATTGTAACTACATAGTAGTATATACTAACAGGAAAATAATACTGTCTAAGAATGTCGAAGTATAACAACATGATTATCTAATTACACAATTAGAAATATGGAGTTAACTATAAACATTTTTTGGAGAAACCGTATCGAAATATTTAATTAGTTCTAAGCATAAACTATATCACTCCCTTAACCTATTGACTTAAAAATAAAATCAGTTATGTTTTTTTTTTTTTTTTTACTACCTAATCGTTTTTAAATTAGAAGCCTTTTTTATCCAATAAGTAAGGAAATTTTTACGATACATGAAAAAAAGGGTTTCTCCTTTAAATTATTTTTTTTAAATTTAGGGTCTGATGAAGCACAACAAGAACCTAAGTGTATAAGCCCCCATTTGTTTTTTCACCTCCGGGATTACCGTTAGGTATTTCTTAAGAGGAAGAGATAAAATGTGAATTTTGATGCGTGTGAAAATGCCAGGCCTGACCGGGATTTGAACCTGGAATTTCCGAATGAAAAGTCAACTATATAATCCTCCTATGAGATAATGAATTATGTTAAAAAAATATATTTTACTCTTTGAGTAAAATTTCGAGATGTGGGATACAAGGTGGTCGTATCTTCCTTCACCCTAGACGAATCGTAACCAGAATTAAATATAATCAATTACATATAAGTTACTGTCCAAAATTTCATAAAATCATGAAGATATTGATATCATGAAGATACTGAGAGACAGCAAAAAAGTTAGGTTTATTATCCCCCTTCTTGAATGAAATTTCCTAAATTCATAGCCATAATGACATACTAATGTAATGAAATCATTCAATTTCTATAAAAGTGACTTTAGGTCCAGATACGACCAAAAGAAAAAAAATTATTTTTATCCTTCCTCACTTTATAAGGATTTGAATAAAACCGACCGTTCACCATCAGAATGAAATCTTCTTAAAGGAAATTAAATTATGTGAAAACATTTAACTAACCTCTGAGTAAAATTTTCAGATACGGGATCCATGATTTTCATATTCTCATTAAAGCCGAGCAGGCAGGGGATCCCCTACCTCGTTGAGTAATTATGACGACAAGACAATTAAATGACATCAATGCCCTATAGACAGAAATCATCGTGCCAAATATCACTCAAATTGTCCCATCCAACTTCTGAGACATCAATAAAAAAAAAAGACCATCTTATATACGTAGACGTAAATACATCCTTTCGGAATATTTGAGTTCTAAAATAGTTTTTTTTTTCTTTTTTTTTGTTAGACGGAGTCATGAAAACTTCATTTCCTGCAAAAACCCTGACATTCAACATTTGACCCGATTACCATTCTTACATTTTGTAGTACAATGTAACGAACTAATAACAAAATAAGAGGTTTCATTATTGTTGCCACATTAACCTAAATCTGAGAATACTGATCCTACACAGTTGTGTCTTCATTACATTATTATACGTCATAGAGGAGTAGACCTCGAAATAAGGATAATTCTTTTTTAATTTTTTATTTCGACCTCTTGGGGTCGGCAACCTGCCCCAAGGGAGACTCGGAGGTAGTTATTCACCCGCGGACATCTTCCACCGACTTGGTTCGAACGGTCTTAACCAGCATCGTGGACACCGTTTGCCACGATCGTTCGGTTTGAAGCATAGTCCCAATGATGGTCTATGAGGTAAGACCACAACCATCTTTGGATGTCCGGGATCAGTCTGAAGGTTCATCTGCCTTTTGTCAACTGATCCCATCTCTCCTGCCACCTGAGGACAAGTGCCTCCGCATCCGCCTTACCCATTCACCTTACATCTCTTTCCTCTTCCGAACGAAGAGATACATTGGTGCAAGTCCAGTCACTACGCCGGCGGCATTGCCTGAGACGAAATAAGGATACTAAAAATACTGATTCTTTTGAAGTTTTTGATACTTCAAAAGGAAAATATAGAGAGATGGGCGGAAGGAAAATATTAAATAAGAAAAACGTGTTTTGAAAGAAAGAAAAGAATTGAGAGATGATGAAAACTTATAAAAAGAAGGTAATTATTATATCTAGGTCATATTATGAGTAGAAAAGTACTAGTTTAGGATCATAATGCAAGGAAAGAGGAAAGATTAAAGCAAGATGTCTAAATCAACCCACCGGTTTGGTCTAGTGGTGAACTCGACATCGTAAATCAGCTGATTTCGAAGTGGAGAATTCTGAGGTTCAAATCCTTGTAAAGTCAGTTAGTTTTATACGAATCTGAATACTAGATCGTGGATACCGGTGTTCTTTGGTGGTTGGGTTTCAATCACCACATATCTCAGGAATGATAGACCTGATACTGTACAAGATTACACTTCGTTTACACTCATACACATCATTCTCATTCATCCTCTGAAGTAGTAGCTTACGGTGGTTCTGGAGGCTAAAGAGAAAAGAAAGCAGTAAGATGTATAAATCGAAAAGATGATTCTTCTTGGGAATTCTTGAGAAAAAAGGTAGATGTAGGTCAGATGTATTGTTTAAAGCTGGTAACGATAAAGTAATAACTGTTTAATTATTTTCCAACATCTAATAGGTAATAGGAAATGGTGTTTAAAAAACATTAAAAAATGTATTATTAGTTACATAATTTTTTTAATTACAGTTTACACGTGATTTTCTTTTTTAGTTATAATTATTTTCAGATAAGATGATTTGAGGAAGAAATTAAAAATCTTGGTATGAGATGTAGGAAGTAAATACTATTATATAAAATGTTAACAAGAAAAAGCTCATTAAGGAAACTGATATCGTCAGAAATTAGATTTAAAAAACTTTTTCTGGGAATTTTTTTAAATAATTAAAAATGTAATTTATTAAAATTTATAATGAAAGAGCTATTATTATTTTTCTTTTTATAAAGTTAAAAATATTATATTAAGGTAACCAAAAATCATTTTGTTTTCTCTGGTGCTGAAAGAGTGGATTTAATTATCTTTAGTAATGAAATATCCATTTTTTTTTTACTTACAATACTTTTACTTACAATAATCATATATGAGATTATAAGAGAATAATGATTATTTTAGTTCTTTGAAATTAGTTTTATAATTACGTAATTCTTATTTTCACTCCAAATTGATGAAATTGATCCATTTAAATCAAATTCCAATTTTTTCAATATACTTCATAAAACTGGAGGATTATTTTAATGGAAAAATGTGTGAACGATGAAGAGTATGTATATTAAAATTGATATACTTTATATTCATTCAAAAATATCTGCGAGACATTGTTAGATATCAAATAATTTTTATCATTTTATAGACGTTTCATTTATTAAAAAATCATCTTATAGACGTTTCGTTTATTAAAAAAACTGAATTCATTTTTGAGTTTTGTCGATGGACTATTTACAGGATAATTACTAATAAATAGGTTATACAGCTATTATAAATTTTTTTACGTACCTCAGTTGAGATTGAAAGTGAACATTATTTACTAAATTTCAACAATTAGTATCCTGTTTTTTCGATTGGATAAAATGAAAATATCGATCCACTAAATCTTTTTTTTTGTAAAAGAATATTCTGATGTTCTTAAATAAATATTTCATTTAGATCGAAACATAATTATATATATTTTGTCAAAAATAGTTGGTGTTCTATTTCGCTGATAACAAGAAGAAACCACTTCAAATTTTTAATCAATGAAAATCATAGAAAATTTGGTCAAGTTAACATTACAAAATTAATACGTAGTATAAAATGAAAGTTTCAAGTAAAAATAATAATTATTTATAATAATGATGATATAACTACGTTAAGACAGTAGAAAAAAAATTACTTTGAAGAGGACGTTGATAAATACATTTATAAATATGTATTTAATTAAACATTAGATTGCACAAAAAATCAGATTTATTTAATGATTATTTGAAAATTTATCAAGTTATATAGCTTCTGTAAAAGGAAATCTTTTAATTAGATCTTAAATAAATTAGGCTTTTGTATTTTAGGTAGTATATTAAAAAAAAAGAAGGAAACTAACACAACGTCCTTTCTCATTGATAAAGTATCTTGTATAACCAGAAAGAAGTAATAGTGTATTTGATAAAAGTGAACCTTGCTCTTTGTTCTTTTTTTTAGGGATAAATGACAGTCTTTTTAATTAACCTCAGCCAATCTATAAAACGTTTCATGGATTTAAAAAAAGAAAAAAAGGATCTAAAGAAAAGTTCTGATAATATGAGAGTATATGTTACATTAAAAATGTTTCATCGACTTATTTTTTAGAAACAATGAAAATACTATACATGCATGCCATGCATACTATACATGTATACTAACGAAAAAAAAGTGATATGGACACCTTGTACTACTATGAAATTACATATACACAATTTTTTATAATGAAAAGTACATAAAATTTAATTTCATTAATAACTTCTGATATTTTTTCATGTTTTTTTATTTTTTTTATTGTCATTATTGAATTATTATTTATTGTAAATTTTTAGAATTAATAAATCAATATATTTAAATTTTAAAAAAGTATATGAAGTCGGATTCGAACCGATGTGCCTTCTCCTTATAAGATCCAAATATTTCATTAATTAAAACTTCATTTGGCTACAGTTGTAGAACCAATGAAAATAAAGACCATCATTGAAAAACTCTCAATGAGAGCTTATTACTGCAGTTAAGAAAAAATCATAATCCAAATTTTTTGGATTTTGCAATCAAAAGGGTAGGTGCACAACTAGATGTTACAACAATCCTAAATCCAAAATTTCAACATCCTACGGCTAATCGTTTTTCAGTTATGCGAGATACATACGTATGTATAGACGTGACGCCGAAACTAGTCAAAATGGATTCAGGGCTGGTCAAAATGGATATTTCTTTGAAATCTGAAAACCGAAATTTTTCGCGATCACAATACTTCCTTTACTTCGTACAAGGAAGTAAAAATTAATAAAAACAAAAAATTCCTTATTTACACGTAATTTTAATTACATAGTGCATATATAAATGTACGGTTCTTTAGATAAATTTATATCAATCATCTATCTAAAGAAATTGTGAAATATAACATTTTCCATTTAATAGCTGATATATCTAAAACTGTTTAACCAGTTTTTATAATAAACTAATATTTACTCAGTTTTTTAATGCTATCTGCGGGAACCATAAGCTTCCTCTTAGATTTAGTTCGCGACTCAAGAAAAAAGACTGTTCAATTCGACCGACTGTCTGATTATTCTTTATTGCATCTAGTAATTGAATTATTTCTATAAATTTATTCCTAAATCCATCTCCAGTCCAATAATACAATTTTTATATCAATTATTCAGATCGGCCCAGAATTGTTTGTGTTTTAAGCGAATATTGGTAAACATATATTCTGATTTATATTTGAAAATATATAAATTGAATTATAAGGCGAGGCGTTTTTTCAGTTATCAGTTCTTACTTATTACATAGAAAAGGAAATTATAGAATTCCAAATAATGTTTTGTACAAAAATTATTTAAAATTTACTTGTTTTTATGCATATCACCAGATAGATTGTGCTAAAATATACCCCAGGGAAAATATATCACAAAACTCTGTTCCTCAAGATACGGCGTACATTTCAAAATATTTTTTATTTAAGTGTGCTCTGGACAAGTAAACGGGTTTATGTTTAATTCAAGTACATTTTTTTAAAATTTGTGTAATCCGCAGGAAATGTTGAAATTTTACCTTTCGTCAAGAGGGTTGGAGAGGCGAGCTAAATATTCAAATAAGAAACAGCAGATATTATTCAAAGAATTCTGTTATGTAAATTGCTAAACATTTTTTGTCTGATTTTGATGTTTTTTAAAACAATTCTGCGGTTTTATATGTTTTATAGAAATATAAAAATAATAATCAAAATTCGTAGCTTGACTATATTATAAAAAAAGAAATGAAATTTCATTCGTTGTAGGAAGATTTCAGCTTTAAAGAGATTACTTTGATGATATCTTACTGTACATAGATTTGTAATAAACACATTTTTCATGATAATAATCGAAGAAAGTTACCTTATTTTATCAAATTTTTTTTATTGCAAATAACTTTTCCTAATGATTATGATACGAGTTTCATAGCTTTTCCCTTTTACCATAGTTACGAAATTCCAACAAATCTTTCTTTATAATTTACGAGGTATATTTTGTTTCATAAAAACACAATAAAGATTTAATACTTTGATTTAATGCATCAGACGTTATTTATTTTTAAAATCTAATTTTTTTTTAATAAGTTTATTTATTTCCTTTAACTTATTTTTGGGATTATGAGAGGATTTAAGGAATTTCTGTGTTACCAGTTGATAGTTATTTATTTTAAAGTAATGATTTAAAAATGTTATTTAACAAATATAAATTAAGAATAATTGAATAATTAATAATTGAGAATAAAGTATATCCATTACGACTTGGATTACATTATGATATTACATTTTTCCTACATAAAACGTTTTGTTTTTAAAAGATATTAATTTCATATAATATATAATTTAAAAACTAAATATATATATATATATATATATATATATATATATATATATTTAGAAAATTTAAAGCGTGAAGTACACTTTAATAACTATCAGTTTTCATTTATCACATAACTTAGTTATGTAAAAACTTTTATCTATCTAAAAAAAAAACAAAATTTAAAAATAACTTATTTTTTATAACAGAATAACATTTGTAATAAGTTTTATATTTCACTATTATTTGGAAAACCCTACTATATATTTACATATGTATAAAAAAAAATTAGTTTTTGCTTTAAAAACAAATATCTAGAATGAGATTAATTTGTATATCCATAGCCTCGATTCCCAGACATTTTCCTCCTTAAAATATATGGAAAAGCATAAAGTTGTAAAACAAAAAACAAATCACACACACACACACACACACAACAAAACACATGGGCTTCACTGCTAGTAGTACTGGTAATCTGTTGTAGAATTTTATATCAAGTATTGATAATATTATTACTAATAATGATAATAATTATGAGTATTATTATTATTATTTATAACTAGTTAATTGTACACTTTGGTAATCCTAATTGTCATATATTTGGTGGATATTTATTGAAATAAACTGAAAAAACATGATTAAGATTACAACTACCTTTAAAAATGTTTACTTAAAATTTAAGATTTGATGCCCATTTCGATTGTTAAAAAATCATCAGTATTGAGGAAAAATATAAAAAAATAAATATATAAATGAAAAAAAAAATGATAAAAAAATAGTAATAAAAAGTTAAAAAATATTTATGAAACATTATAAAAGGAGTTTTTACTTCCTTGTATGAAGTAAAGGAAGTATTGTGATCGCGAAAAATTTCGGTTTTCAGATTTCAACGGAAATATTCATTTTGATCATCCCTGAATCCAGTTTGACTAGTTTCGGCGTGACGTCTGTATGTATGTATCTCGTATAACTCAAAAACTGTTGAAATTTTGGATTTAGGACCTTTTTAATGTCTAGTTGTGCACATCCCCTTTTGATTGCAATCGACGAGACCAAAAGTGTCCAAAAAAGGCCAAAATCCAAAACGTTTTGATTATGGACTTTTTCATAACTGCAGTAATAAGCCCTCATTGAGAGCTTTTCAATTATATTTCATAAGTGGTACTTATTTTCATTGGTTCCAGAGTTATAACCAAATAAAATTTTAATTAATGAAAGATTTGGACAAGGGAAGGCACATCGGTTCAAATCCGATCTCATATACTTTTTTAACTTTTTTTTTAAATTTAAATATGATTTATTAATGATTATTTACCTCTGATTGTAAAACAAATTACAATAAATAAAATTCAATAATAATACAAAAAAAGAAAAATGTGAAAATTTATCAGAAGTTATTAATGAAATAAAATTTTATGTACTTCATTTTAAAAAAATGTATATACTCGTATGTAATTTAATAGGGACACAAGGAAGTCATGTGGTGTCCACATCAGATTTTTTTGATAATTTTTTTAAAGACTGGTGAAGATTATTTAACACTCCAAAAGCCCTACAGTTAGGTAAATGTTGCTAAATTTTTATTCTGACTGTATCTGTGATTATAATATATATTTATTTTAAATTATTTTTTTGATGCAGTGGTAAATATAATAATTATTTTAAAAAATGCAGCCCATATATAATTTTTTTTTTTTTTAATTTTTTTGAACAAAATAATTCAGGAACTTTTATGTAGTACGATTAGAAATATTTCAGTGTAGAAGAAAGAAATACCGAAAATCAAATAGCTTATCGGTTCAAGATCAAAATATGAATACATCATAGTAATCTTTTATATAATCTTCCACACGTTAAATTTCCGTTATAAAATTCGATAGCATTCTTTCAAAATCTAACTGTATTTTGAAGATAAGAAGTCTACCTTACCGAATATGTAAATTTGACATCTTGAAAATGCTGAATAATATAGTCTTTATACATGTTAAAAAAACCATTAATACTAACAAAATTATTCTGTTTTTAGATCTTAGTTCCCAAAGTAAATCGATCTAAATAAGTATAGTAATTCCATTTCATTCGTACGTAGATTTACCATTCATATTTTCAAATATTTTCGCACATTAGCTGTTTCTCTAAAAAAAATTATTACGATCATATTTTTTTATTTTTTGCATTATAATTAAATCACTTAAATCAACTAGCTATAAATTTCTTAGCTTTTTATTTGTTATAATTTATTTATTTATTTTATTCTTCTAACTGTTTAAATACAATACAAGACTGTACTCTAACATTTTCTTCCATTTACTACAATGAATACGCATATTAAAAGATATCTGGCTTATGGTCGGACGTTAATCTTGGAGAAAGCTTGCTACTTCTTATTGAAGAAATGATAACTGAAATTGTGTCGGTTTTACACAAACCGCGGATGTAATATATTTTTTAGTTGATTTTTAAATTGAAAAACGTAAAGGAAAGTTTTAAAGAATATATAAAATCTAACATGAAGAATAGAAATGGAACCTATAAAACTACATATGACCAATAAAAATTTAATTTTCCAGTGAATAAATTAAAAATAGAAGATTCTTATTTAGAATGGCAAGCAGAATAATACATTTTCTGACTTATATATAATCATGGAACGAAGCTTAAAATTTAATAGAGGGCTTATAAATAAGCAAGCAATAAATAAGCAATAAAGTCTTTAGAAAAATGGGAATCGTAAAAAAAGCTAAAATTACAAATTTTATCATGTGATAAAAAAACGATACCAAAAAGTAAAAATTAAACGTTTCAGTTCTTTAATAAATTTGGAGTTCTTTAAAACCAAATGAAAACTAAAACCAACAGCCCAATAAAGTTTAATTTCATAATATTTTAAAGATCGCTTTTTAATGAAGAATTAAAACCTTATTAGCCAATTAGGTAGATTTCATAAGAAAGCGGTAGCTTAATATACCTATTAAAATAAGTATATTGTAATGGGTATCGTGATTCAAGTTCCGGAAAATTTCGACATTGCTTCGCGTTTCACATCCCCATGACCTCAATATTACCGTCAGCTCAAAAGTATATATATATATATATATATATATATTTCACTTTCCTGTGAACACGATAACTGCCGTAATTTTGTGCCAATCACTTTTTACAAATTGTTCCTTAAAAATAGCTCGTCCCAAAATCTCAGTCGAGTTCGTTAACGGCCAAAATCGGACCATGGGGGTGAAAATGGTGTGCTTTTTCGAAAAAAAAATATCGTTATAACTTTCTTATTAAGTAAAATATCGAATTCGTTTAAAGTTCCTACTATTTTTTGGGTAAGGGCCTAAAACTTATCTAGGTGAAGATTTTAGTATCACCAAACATTGGGCTCACGGGTGGAAAAAATGTGGTTTTGAAGATAAAAATTTATACCTCCCTTAATAGGCACAGTGTCGAATCGGTTTAAAGTCGTCGTTAAACATTACCTAAAAATTTTCACTGAAATAATATTTGATATGACCAACACTTACGACAAGGGATGACAATAATGTTACTGGAATAGTAAGAAGATGGGGCATATTGTATGCTAAACATGTAAAACCTTTTTTCATATGCAACCATTGTCGTATTGAGTAAATTTGAAGTTTTTCTTATTTTTTTTAGTATGTGTTTATATTTTTAAACTTATTTTATTTTACACATTTTATTTCCAAATATTATTTAATATTTAGGTAGGCCTATAAAAAACTTTGTCGGTATGAAAGATCCGTTAGCATGGAACTTAGAAAGTTTGCGTCGTGGTAAAAAAAAAAAATAAATAATGTGAAAATATTACTGAGCATATTACCGAAATATAAAAAAAATGTAAATGTACGAAATGTTACCGAATCTTGCAAAAGTATGAATTTTTTAAATATCTTTCTAACTGGAGCGCTAAATTGTTTTATTCTGAGAATTGAATCTGAATTTGCATACAATGAAAATTACAAAAATAAGAAGAATATTATATATATATATATATATATATATATATATATATATATATATATATATATATATAATCCGTAGGCGGTTAACCTTAGCTAATGTTATAGCTAATCGACTAAGGTTAACATTACAACCTTTGCTATGCTAACAACCTTAGCTAATGGTAAGGTTGTGTTTTTTACGTTTCCCATTTTTAAAAAATTTCTTTATTTAGATTTATTGCTGTTTCAAATCTTCTATTAAGTTTTAAGCTTCGTTCTGTGGTTAGATATAACTCAGAAAATTTATTAGTCTACTTACCTTCCTAAATAAAAATATTTTAATTTTAATTAATTCGTTGGAAAATTAGATTTATATTCAATTAATGATAATTCATTGATTACTAGCTTTATCTATTCTGTAATACAATAGAATTTTGATTCAAATCCAGTTAAAAGGATACAGTTAATTTTAACTGAATTTTATGCTTACGGTGTTACGTTATTAGATAATTTGATTGTGGTTTTCAACTATCAGTACCTCGTAGAATAGTTTAGGCTAAACTTGACAATACCATCAGTGTTAACCATCAGTGTTATTGGGCTTACAGCCTATTGTGAGTTAGCATCTCAGAACAAAAGGTATAAGCAAATTATGCTTATATATATTACTTTCAGTGAGTCGTAAAAGTTTTCTATTCATTGGTTTGTAAAATAAATGTGTAACTTGTATTGATCCGAACGGTAGACACACAATTACTAACAAAACAAAGGAATTATTTATGAAAAAATGTCTGTCACAGACTAGTTTCATTCTTTCTCTTAAGACACCTTAACTGCTTTGTTTTCGATTGGAGTTGACACTAATGTTCAATTATTTGTTGGGAGTAGTTTTGTTTCTATTTTTTTTGGGTTCCTAGGTTGTATTTGTGTTCATGTATGACTGTGTATATATGTTTTGATAAATTTACGTTTATTACACCGATAAATAACTATACCAATTTTAAATTATTTTAATTCGGTATTTGGTAGTTATGTCGCTATAAAAAAAAAGTATATTAGTTTACTTTTTGATAAAAAAAAAATATTTATTTATATGAACTCATGAATTACAATTTAGGGTAAAATACGATTAAAAATCCATAACATCGGATATTTTTTCTTCCTTTATACGTTACTAATCGATTTATCCTTTAATATGATTATTGTTATCCCAATTGTTACGAGTGGAAATGGGTACAACACGATATAAGAAACAAAACCGCTTTCCGTAATCGTTTAAAATTCTCTTCGTTTTGTAATGTAATCTTCTCGTTTTGTAGTTATAGGGATTTCATTGTAATGAACTGTTGGCTATTTAAAAAATCATTTAATATCAATTTGTTGTACGAGGATAGTTTAAGTAATCACAGTACAATATGTTTTAATTTCGTTGAATATTTATCAATTCATTACGACTTTATTGTAATTTAATAAAATATACATATTGACTTTTAAGTATATTTAAAACACCCGCGCGCGCACATATGCACGTATATATATATATAGATGCCCACATTCACACAAAACATCTTTGCTTCAAGTAATAACACAAACCTGCGACGATTGTATTTTTGATAATTGATTCGTATGTATTTTTTAGCGCTGAATCCGAAAATAAAATTCATTTTTTCCACCACGTCAGAATTTTTCACCAATCGCAAAATCTCAAAATTGGTAAAAAGTTGAAAAAATTGCGAAAATGTGATAAATATACAAATAAAATTTTGTATATTTAATCCCATTTTTACGTTCTTAGGTTTGATTGTTTCTTTTTTCTTGGATAGCCTATGAAAAAGTTTAAGTAATTTTTGCTGGAAATAATTTTTTTAGTGTAGGTTTTTAGTTCATTTAATTACTCTGTATTTTTGCTATGTATTGATATAAGTATCATTACATAAGTCAAACATGCGGGAAAATGTTAACTCGAAATTGTAATTACTTAATGAAGTTTAGATTTTTTTTTTATTATTTATTGATAAATAAACCCAAGTCATTATTTTGCGTTAATAGCTGATAGCGATGCCTCGTTTACTGACATTTTGTTAATTGATTACAAACGAAGTGGTTTTTTGTTAAATAGAATGATGAGATATTTGGTTAATAATGTAAACAAATTCATAAAATTTTAATGAACTCTGATGTATTTCAATTAAAATATACTTTAAAAACATCACTATATATATATATATATAATTATGGTTAAATTTCAGTAAGTAAACAACGTCAACGAAATTTACAAACAGGATGTATCTTAAATTGTACATAAAAAATCCAGAACTTTGGCATTTCTGTCGTTTGCACCAATGTTTGATATATAAAGATAAACTTAGCTTTTAATGAAAAATGAATTTGATACTCTTCCCTATTTAATTACATTAATTAACTATCAATTACAGTATAAAATTAAAAGTTATCATATCCATTTTTTTAAAAATAGATTCTTACTAAAGTGTACAAAAGTGTATATATTTTAGTTTGATTAATTTTATGAAACTGTTATTAATTAAATAATATTTTTTAACCTTTATATAACCTTTTTCAAAAAGTTAACAGTTAATTTTCGACTACGGGAAACGATATTTCTTCTTTTTACGTTACGACTCTTACGTAACTCTTATGACTCTTACTTTTATCACTCTTACTTTTTACGTTTCTTTTTACGTAATTCGAGTGCGCCTCACACTTTTTTTTTATAAACACTCTCGTGAGTAACAGCGAGGATGTAAGTGGCCTAAAGCTACTGTATGTGTTAATCTGTAAGTTCTTTCTTTGAGATTTAAGGTGAATCAGTTACCCTAGGGTGTTGTGGATCGTCAAAACACTTCATTTCGTTTTCCACTTACTCTTTTTAATTCTTTGATTTGTTTCACTATTTTTTTGATTAGTTATTCTTTGTGGGATTAATAAGACTATATTTTAGTGCTTTTTTTAATATTCTGAACTTCATAAATGGTCCTTGGACTCATGTTTATTAATGTATGTGTTTATTTATTACGTATTTATTACTGTATATATTTATGTATACGGTATATGTACATACACAGTTCTTTGAGGGATTTCAATGGAAACCGCTGTCTGCATGTGATTTTTTTATATTCAAATTTGCTTATGGTTTCGGTAAATTGAAACCGATTGTAATTTAAATATTGCAAAAAAATAAATAAAATAATTGAGTGAATATAACCTCTATAAAAAAGAATAACATATAAGGTGGAAGTTGCAATATTTGTTACAATAGAAAGTAGCGATGAAACAATATGGAAGAAAAATATTGCAAAATGAACAATGTGTACATAACATCAGGGAAACAGAGTTTGAAGAGGATGAACTGCAGTCAAATATTATCTTAATTTAAATAAAATATAAAATAAACACGATACTGAAAATGGCTTGGCCCAAAATATCTTCTTTTTTTGTTTTTACAAATAACTTATATAAAAATATATTTTACCGCGGAATTTCCAAGAAAACTATGAAATAATTTATACTTTTATTTATATTACGATGAGATGAACTGTACAGTGTTCCTCCGGATGCCATATCTTATTTATTATCTGGAACGGAACTCAAAGATCCAGCTAATATTTTAAACGGAAATTGTTTAAAATGTCATTTTCTTTAAATCTTCTCCACAGAAACCGCTTAAAAATCCATTTTAAGTGAAAAGAGTCTACAGTCTCCCAAGGTAGGGGTAAAGAACTTCTGTTTGAAATTTTAAAAAATCTTAATGACACTTTATAATTTATTTTTAATCACAACAATTTTTTTGCTAAAATTCTCACTAAGTAAACCTTAAAAAACAGTTGTGCCAATATGATAGTGAAATGTAAAATCTTTTGACTCGTTCTTCGTTTGAAATGTAGAAAAAAACTTTTTTGGAAAGTTGTTTAAAATTTTCTTTTTAACCATTTAAAATTTTGCTAAAACGCATCAGGTAATTAAAAAAAAATTACTTTAAGAAGTGTGGTTTAATTTTTTGTCCTATCGCTCTAAATAAAGTCGATACGAAAATAAGTCAATTTTTCTTCAAAACATACATACGAATAAATCCAGAGAAATAACTGTCATTAGTAAGATTTTATGATGTAAGTTGCCGTGTTTAATTAAAATTACTCCATTCTTTGTGTTTATTAAAAACTAATTATAACGGTCATTGAATAATCTCGTACAAATAGAAAATTACGTACAATTGAAGATAATGGACAGAATTAAAATAAACAAAGCCGTTGAAGAAAATATTTATTAAATTTTGTCATTTTTTTATGATAATAAAACATCTTAACAATTTGCATTCATAACGCCAATAACATTTGTATTTCATAAAATAACGCTCGCTATAGATTTTGGCACATTAAATTTTTTTATAAGATCGAAAATAGTTAACACAATTCTAAAACATGAGATATTAAGGTAAAATGTTCAATACGTTGACATTAAAATCTTTTCTATATCTATTTAATTTTTCAATTTTGACCGCTTAGTATCACATTCCAACCTTTTTCACTTTCTTCTTCTTTGCTTTTCTGTCTCTTTCCAATACCTCTTATTCTCTCCGGAAGTTGTTCTTTGCGTTCTTCCGATCATTTCATTTTTGCATTCTCATTCCTGGTCTTTTATTCTTTGAAATATCATAACTTTGGTTTTAAAACTATATCAGTCTTTAATACCTTTTTCTGTTACATTTTTAAATCTAAAATATTTTTTAATTTCTTTAACCCAGTTTATTTCTATTTTCCTATTATATATGAAATCAAATATTTCCTTAGTTGAACTGTTTTTACTCATTCTGACAAAGTGATCAAAGAATATCATCAGTCTTCATTTTTTCATTGTGTCCGTTAGTACGACTGCCTAAAAAGGAGAGTAATGTATTTAGGATGTATGTATGCTTGTTCCACCGTAGAAACTCAACGGCTGAACCGATTTAGCTGTATGATACCGCGTTGGAAACCTTACGTTACCGGAAGTGTCATAGGCTACATAAATATCTATATGTATACACGAGTATACATATATATGTTTAAATAAATGTAATAAATTTGAAAAAAAATTATATTCTATACAAAACTGTTTAGAAAATAATACTAGTAAAGTATAATTCTATACTCTACTGTATACAAAAATTCACCGTCACGGTATCTATCCTATCTATATTAAAGAGCAATTTTTTTTGGCAATCGTTAGTATTTATCTGGTTTTTTTTTAATATAATTTGATATTTTTAATTATTTCTTATTATTTTCTTCTTTTCTATATTTTTAATTAAAAATTCTAATACCAAAACGTAATTTAGTCAATGATTTATAATACTATTACATACAAAATCACGCTGTAAATACAAATGTTCATTGCTAAACCTTACAATTCTAAGCTGCTAATATAATTATTTGGAAAAATTTACACCTAGAACCCATCCTTAATGTTTAACAAAACAGTGATAAAAAATCATTCAGACTGAACGATTGGTTCCTGATATTTAAGCGATTAATAGTGAAAAAATAAAATATATACTCAAAGACATTCTGATTTATATTATAAAATATTAATGTAAAATAATAATTTTTATTTAAACATGTTGCGAATAACATGTAACTGATTTTTTTCGTACAAAGATAATTTTATTGAGGTGTGAAAAATATTAATTTTAAACAGATAATATACAGATGATATATAATGAAATATAATTATTACAGATTGAGAATATTTTAATGATTGAATATTACTAAAAGCAGTAACACTGCTATTTTACTTTTTAAATATTATTGACGCATGGTGCCTTATGTTATGGAGAAACAAATTGTTTTAAAATAATATATGGGTACAAGAATTGGGCCATATATATTGAATACTAAAATGAAGAGGGGAAAAATGTGAATTAAATAACTGAATGCTCTTATTTTCAATTTAGTTTCAATAACACCTTTATCATTTTAACAACGGTTTTCCTTCCTCTATTCAAGCGTTTAATATAATTTGATTTTATTTGAATATAGACTATTCAAATTTAAATTGATAAATATTTATACTACAATTATAATACATAAAATTTATATGATTGAGTTATATTACTTTAGGTGATACTATTAGAATTTATTTAATAATTGAATAATTATAGTACTGTTCCCAAATGTTACTTTAAATTTTGTAATTAATTTTTGAACATTTTTTTTATTTCAATAAAAAGTAGTATTTCATTTAAAAGATTTTAGCGGTTTGCTTAGTCAATAGTACCACATTTAACTACAGAGTGAGAAAAATGGATTTAAACAATCATAATAAAATACATTTAACCATAAATTAAAGTTGGAAAAGCTTTTGGTGTGTGGTGTTAAATAAGACTGTTGAAAATTGACTGAATTAATAAAATTCAAAGTAAGGAGATTTACAAACCCGTGGGAATTCTCATTAGAACTATAGTGGGAATAATACGCAAACATACGCTGTGTTCCAGAGAGTATTGACTGAACGTAAGGGATTGATTCAGGATATTAAAAGCACACCGGCTCATTTTCATTCTGTCCGAAATTTTGTTTTTTGATTAAAATTAATACCTCAATCTGTTTTTTAGATATAGACATTTATTGAAAAACAAAAAACTGCGGCTAGAATGGAAATGATGTAAGGTAGGACATTTATTCAGAAGAGATTTTTTATGTTTGAATCAGTTCTTAAATTTGACCAATACCTTTCAGGAAATTCTGTATACATTGTTTTATATACGGGCAGTAAATTGGGTGATTATACTGAAAAATAAATCATTGAAATTTATGTATTTTATCGTGAGTAATGCTTAACATACTAGAGAAAAAAAGATTGAAATAGTATGTTTAACTGAAATCGAAGAAAATAATATACGAAATATTCACACTTTTTTAAAAAACAAAAAAAAAGCATTAAGATTCTTGTGTTTGTTTCTCATTTTTTGAATGATAAAGTGTTAAAGGGATTAAAGATTATTGAGGAAAATATTTTTCATATTCAGTCAAAATTGTCCTTCTATTTTGATACTGAATTTACAATTTTATAAATGTGATTTTACAATATCTTGTTTTAACATAGTATCGTCATTTAACGATTAATTTTAAAGTTTTTAAATTAATAGAATTAATTAATAATTTTTTATATCATATCTTAGCAACACATAGTCCGATTTCAATTCAGTTTGGCGCGGGGTAGTTTATAAATCAGATGTCGTGGTGGAACCCACTTGGAATAAAATTTAAAAAAACAATTCTCATCGAAGATAATTCTTGTTATGTAAAATTTAAGTTTTGAAATAAATAAATTAACTGGGACATTATTTTAAATATTAAAAGCTTTATAAACAAAATTATTTTATTGATGAAATTGGTTTTATCAATTCTAAATGATAAATGAAAAAAAAAAATATGTAAAAGAAATATAAATTTTAATTCCATAAATAATGATAAAAAATACCACAAATTTTTGTATCCATAGTTAATAATATCTAACCAAAAATGTAAATATAAGTTTTCTTTTACACATTAATAAGAACAGTAATCTATTTATTATCATTCAAATATTTTCGGAATTTGAAAACTTTTAACCTTGATTTATGACAAATTATTTCAATTTAAACATGTCTGTTACGACCAAGAACGTGGTTAAACTGATTTAAAGGACAATATCAAGATGAAGCATGAATTAAAATGAAATTATGTCTTAACTTGTCCTTCCTTTGGCGTAACGTTTTTTTTATACGTTTATTCGGTCAGAATAGTTAAAGGGACTGGAATGATCAGTCTGTAAAATTTTCTACTACTATTATAAACATATTTTTTAAAAACGAACACGGACTTTGAAGCTTTTCCTAATAAAACATTAATATTAACAAATACAAGAAAAAGTAATTAAAATATTAAGATTTGAATCATTATTACGACGTATTTGTGAAACAATTATGCAGTATTCTAAAGAAATAACGTAATTTTTGATCTAATTTCATATGAATTTTGATCTGTAATTTGGAAATTGAAATTAATTCAAATTGAATTTTAAATCAGAGTTGGTTACTACAAACTTTGATTTAGTTTTTAATATCCACAATACTCATTATTTCCTTGTTTAATAACTTTTTTCAGTCAGTTCTGTGTTCATCTCGAATCGTTTTGAATAAAAATTTTCTATAAAACAGAAAATAATTCTGAGATAATCATAATTTAATTATTTATTAAATTAATTTTATATAACACTGTCTATTTTATAGTTTAGTACTATTTTTTTGTTTATGTATTATTTTGGTTTAACATTATTATTTATGAGGTTTTAATTAATAAAAATATAGTTCAACTAAGTATCTTCCAGTAAAAAAAAAACTGCAAACTTATTTTTTGTGAAATTTCTTAAAACTAATTAAAAAATGATACCGATAATTTATTACAATTATTAAAGTAACCGGTGATTATCAATTACGAAAAGAGGAATAAAATTCAAGATGACAAAAAATTTCCAGTATATGGACTAAAGAAATTAAATACTTAATTTAATAAGCAATTAATTTTTTAATAACCTCAGGTAAAAAAAAAAAAATAACGTAAAAAAATAAACGATGTAATAACTGAAGTATGTCTGTAATATTACTGGGAGTAATAATAAAATTTTCATCAGCTTACGAAAGGCGTTAAGTTATACAAAAGTGTATACATAAAAGATGGTTAGTAAACCAATGTACTCCCGTTTAGTCACAATACACATGTTAAAAGTTACAGATTTCATTCACGGTTTAAGTGCAATATATGAGCTGATATTATATCTGCGTAATTATTATGTGCTATTAAAATATTCACGATAATATAATTAATTACAATACACTTTACAAACATCGCAAATTTGAATATATATATGTATACATACATAAATTTATGCTTCCTCCTACTAAAAATGAAATTTTAACATGCATTAAACTATACTTAATAAGTATAAATTTATTCCGAAGGAATTTCAGAACTATTCTCTGCTTTAGATCTTCAAAATTTATGCTCTAATGATTAGTTAAAAACACTACACGATGAGGTAACTTCTCAGAAATTCTATTCGATTTGAAAAATGAATATTTATCAGTGTACTAAAACAACACGATGAGGTAACGTTTCAGAAACACTATTTCAGTTAAAAACCAATATTTATTCACGTAAATCTTAATTTAAATTTAGATTTTTTTTTAAACTGATTATATAATAAATTTTTAATTAATAACCACCTAGATTTAGGTGAAATTTTTTATTTACATTCTCCCCATCTTTATTAAAAGTTAATAACTTAAAAGAATTTTTGTTCAGTAACACTTTTATTAATTAATATTTTATATTCATAAAAATTTGAATGGAAAAATGCAGATAAAAGTTTTTACTTCTAAAAGGAAACTTTTAATTTTCTTTTAGTTAATTTCGAGAAGAAAAAGTAACTATAAACATTTACAGGTATAATTTGTCTTCATTGAAATTGAATATGTGTTTTCTTAATAAAATCCAGTCTTTCTTAATAAAATAGTTTATAATTTAATATAATTCACATAAATCCTGCCCTAATTCCAGTAATCGGTAGTTTTTTGTACAGTTACTATTAAGGGAGGATTAAAATTTATTCAGAATTATTTTAAATAGTTCATACAAATTTTATGAGAATTAAGTTTAAAATCTTTTAATTAAGTTGTAAATTCTTTTTTTTACCGACTTTTCGAAGAAAAGTACCGTGTTACGTTTGGTCGCACGGATGGATTAGGGGGTGAAAATGGATTTTTTTTACATTTTGAGGTATGAGGAGTACGAGGATACCATTAACTTAAAATATAATTTCCTTATATATATATATATATATATATATATATATATATATATATATATATATATATATAAATACAAGAATCATACATAATCGCGTATATATATATATATATATATACGCGATTATATCTATGTATAGAATAAATGGCTCGAAAATCTCCAAAATTTGTTTATCAATTTCAATGAAATTTAGATACGTTGTAGTAGTGTATCTGAAATTGTGCATGTGTAAGTTTAATAAAGGCTTGTTGAGTCGTTCCCGAGTTAGTTCAATTAAAGGTCGACAACAGGTAACATAACTTCAATTTGAGGTATTTTGTCGGTCGCACGGTGAGATTAGGAGTTGAAAATGAATTTCCTTTGGTTTTGAGGCCTCATGCCTCAAAATTCGTAATCCTCATGATTACGAAAATACCATTCACGTTTAAAGTTTTGTGCTTGGAAATTTCCATAACTACTAAACCAATTTCACTGAAATTTAGATATGATGTAGTAGTGTATTTGAAGTTTTAAAACTTCAAATTAAGTTGTGAATGTGAAAATTTGATGGAAATTGATTGAGTTGTTTTTTTAGTTACGCTCAATTTAAGGTCAAAAATAGACAACAGGTTATGTTGATTGAGTAGTGTTGTGCTTTTCATACGCGCTTACATAGTGAGTCACAGAGGTGAGCGAGTTGAAATCTGATGCTTGTCTGTAGGGTCTACTCGTTAATCAAAAGTGTGTAGTGCGTTTCGCTCTAAAAATTAGTGCATTTAGGACTGATGGCATCAGAAACGAAAAGTCGGTCTTCTTGCGCAGAACTGCGCAAGAGTTTTTTTAAGTTTATATATTTATTCGTGTAAAATAAAATATATATCAAAAAAATTGTACACATTATTAGTAACTGACAGATTTATTGATGACATTATTTATATATTTTTTTCTTAAAAGGATTATTATTTTATCATACGATGCTTAAAAGAGATGCTTGAGATTGTAAAAATAAGAAATATAGTTGGGCAAAGTATGTGATAAATACCAAGCCTAATTTGGCTTTCAAAATGAAACTTTTAATAGCATAGATATTACGAAGGAGGTCTGGTTTGGATAAAAAGTAATTATTTGAAAAGATAAAACCAATATTAACTTTAATCAAATATCTGTAGGTTGTGGAACAGTAGGTAGGGCTACATAAGGAGCCTAATTACAGTTTACATTTTAAGTGCTGTGCATTATACTAATAAATTTTCTCGTTGCCTGTTGCGTACAAGTGGTGCCGAATCCAATCAGTAAAAATGTTTGTTTGACATTTATTGTTATTGTACAATTTATACCATTTTCAGATAAATCTTGTGAATAAAGTACCTCTAAAATTGTTAAATAATAAAAAAGAAGGCAATAATATTTTCTTTTTTGTTGATAATTTTTTAACATTGCTTTTTTTAAGTGGAGCGTTTTCATAAGTATTATTATCGTCCTCATTGAATAAGTATTATTCAATGGAGTTAGGAGTTATAAAACATTTATTTAAAATCTAACATAAGATGACCTTTGAATCAAAGGTCAACAGTAGATACTGAGGAAATAATTAAAAAAAGTAAACTAATCCAATAAAAGAAGAAAAAATAAATATTAAAAAAAAACTTTCTCAATCGAAAGCCTGACGCTTTCGCATAACAACGCTTTCTTTTAAGATTGTCTAAAATGATAACATTTGTTTAATTTTTACTGTTATTGTGTAAACGCTGTTAGACGTACTTGTTTTATTAGAAAATGTTTAAATTAGCATGTGATTTTATTTACATTTTTATGCAAACATTTTTTTTTTAAATCAAATTTAGCATTGGTTATGGCTCATGCATTTCTTATTTTTTTGTTTTAATGAATTAAAGACAAATGAAAATAAATACTTTTATGGAGATTATAAAATTCATAGATAGTAATCATCAAAGTTTTCATTTAATTTTTAAGAATTGGTTGAATACTATTATTTTGCTTTATGTACTTCTTGAATTGGTAAAAAATCTTATAGGTGATTATTATTTCTAAATGGGATACTCTGATATTATGAAAACGGATGTAATTTCATTGAGTTCACAGAACTCAATGAAATTACGATTTATTTAAATTTCGAGGTTAATTTGGCCTAAACCGAAAACAAACAGTTACTGACAACTTACTAACCTTAGTAATTTAATTTAAACATTTATAAATAAAAGCTGAAATGAATAATATTAACTTTTAATATTTATTAATTTTTAAAAAAAGTATTGTTACACTCTACAAAAATAAAGAATGCCGTGAGTATAAAAAATCAAATGATGACACAGTCACTAAAAAAGATTTTATTAGTAACTTAAAAACCTGGTTCTTAATTTTAAAAGATAAGAAAAAAATAGGATGGGATTGTGTCGGGACACGGCGGTTGTTTTAACTTGAAAAGTTACAGAACCTGAATGAAGTTCCTTCGAGCTACAGACCGACCAACTTATCTGTAGAGCTAAACGGGAGAACCACCATCGTATTTTTTGAATAAAACTGAAAGTTTCCAATGGAAAATTTTAATTCTTTCATTTGGCCAACTCTACAGATAAATTGGTGTATGTCAGCGAGTCACTTATAGTGTATTGAGATTGAAATAAAAACGAGAAGTTGACTGCGTACTAAATTTAATTTTAACATAAAACAGACACTAATGGTACATGATATTTATTGCGACTAGTAATCGATACAACTTTGTTCAACGTCTGTAATTTGAGAAGTAAGAGACATAAGGCATAATAAGCAGCGGTAGAGATGCTCGCGCCGTCGGCATCGTTTACTGAGCGCGCCGCCCCAGCTTTGCAACGCTCCCGAAACAGTCTCACTTGCTTGGAACCGGACATTGGGTTATCTGTGCGTGGCCCATAACCTACTGTTTCCAATGATATGCGTAATTTATATTTCCAGCTGGCTTTTGCGCGGGCTGAGGTTGACATATTGAATTTTTGTACATTTTACATATTTACTTTAATTTTTTACACATAAATATTGTCCAAAATACACTTATTAATACTTAAATCGATCTATCTCGAGAAACTCTAAACATAAACACACGAATCATTGCGCTATCACTTCTAAGACGTGAGCTCCACTGAATGGAAATGAGCGAGAGCGCCAGTTTGGGCGATCTGCGCTGTGCCCCCTCCCCGACAACCGGCTCGTCAGTGACGCAAACTCAAAGTTATATCGGTGAGCTGACCAAGTAAGTTATAAAACGACACCGCATTTACGTCTCTGAGACTACTAGTTAGGGAGTTACTAAGGCAGAACGATATAGAACTTTTCGTTACGCTACAAATTTCTGTTCTGGTACGCGTATGTTTCGGTGTGATTTTAAAGACGTTTCACGTCAAAAATGCAAAAAATAAAGTATGAAAAGAAAGTTTTTGAATTTTCGTGTGAAAATGTTTCAAAAATGTTGGGAATAAGTTAAACTATTTTATATTAACGCTATAAAAATTTAATTCAGATTATGATATTAATAATATTCAGACGATCTTTAAAACATATTATGTAATTATTATATATACATGCTAAATATTATGTAATCTTCTGTTAAATTTATTTGGAAGAAACTGCGTTAATGTTGGAGAAACCTCTTCTAGAAAAACAAATCATGGAAATTGGTCCATGATTTGTTTTAAATTTGTATTTAAATAATAAAATATAAAGTGGTCGAATTAAGAACCTTCTTTATGACGTCGCTAAAAATGTTTGCCCGTCATTCAAATTACATACTAATAAGCTTTACTTATGGTAAGCTTTATAGATATTATAATTAGTCAAAATTTATTTAATGGATAATTCTGGAAAGATCATCATTAAGAAGTTGACCGGTCAATTACGTTAATTAAAAAAAAAAAAAAAAAAATTGACTTCAAGCAACACCTACATGGTTTTTTCTGATATGTGCTAAAACTGATAGGTTATTTTTGAAAACTTTTGTTTTATTCGTAATCCACTTCAACAGTATGCGTTATGTATAGACATTTCATTTTATTCGGGATGAAAGAAAAAGTATTAACAAAGTTTTTTGTTAAAGTAGATTAGTAAAACGTGTTTTTACAACAAAAAATCAATATGTTGAAAGCTCTTTTGTTAATAAAGTCTTTAACGGAAAAAATTGATTTTATTAATTGATATGTAGTCTAAAGAAATAGAGATTTAAGTAAAGTGTAATTAATTTTGATAAATACTTTTGTTAGCATAATTAAAGGAATTATAATAGTACAACTAATTACTATTGAATATATTGTTTTTAGCATCAAGAAATGGTTTCAGTTGTTTCAACTAATAAATAATATAAACCTTTAAATAATAAAAACATGAACAGGAAAATTTCAAACATGTTACATAAAGTTCTCATCGACGTAATAATAATAATTTATTTTATTTTCCACAATAGAACTATTTAAGCCTAGGTATACTGTACAACTAACACAGGGAACACAAAACAGTTATGTACTCATAATATTAATATATACACACATCTATCATGATTAAACGTAAATAATACCAGCCTACGAATAACAAACAATAATAATAATAATAATAATAATATTTTGTTAATAATAATAATATTATTTTGCTCTGAGGTAGGTAATCCCCACGTCCGGAACACAACATCTACGTTCCACGTCCAGGGCGGTAACAGCCGTACTTATGTACAATACGTTAGCTGGCTAACGGGGCTCCGAGTAAATTCCTCGGATATGCTTTTCTTTTGACCTGTTTCCACCTTCAGGTCCCCTCATGGATTGGATTTTTTGGCTACCTGCAGGATATGAACAATTTATGGATTAGGAAGTGGACATATACCAAACTTAGAGCTGGCGATGTGGCGGCCACGGTCGAAGTTATTTGCAGGTGTAACGGAGACCTTTTGTTGTCCACATGCCCCCCGCGATGGCAAGCATGTAGTTAAGGTGCCCATGTTGTTCGGAGCATGGGAGCCCTGAAAGCCTCGGTGTGTAAGGGCCTGGAGTCAGTGCAGAGACTGCGCATCCGCTCTCTGCCAGGACATATGTCGGTTCCACCGGAGTACCGGAACGGACCTCCAGGGTTGGTAGCCCTGGAGTGGGGGTGTACCCGGGCGGCTAGCCTTACTACAGAAGGGATTTATTGTTCATGCAAACAGAACAATTAAACGTGGCAGAGGGTTCACGCAAACACCCTTGTTTAGAACCAGCCGTTTCGCCTGAGGCAAAACGGAGAAAAAGTGCGGAAACTAAAAGGATAGAGATTGAGGCTAGAAAAAGCTTACAAAAAGCTTTTTTCAAGAGCAATAATGCACCGAAACCTAAATATTTGGTTATTACCAAGGAGGATGGAAATTTTTCGAAGGTGAGTCCTTTTCTCATCGCTCGGGAGATAACCAAATGCGCTGGTGGCCCTGTAAAAGAAATAAGGAAGACCTTCATGGGACTTCATGTTGAGACTGTAAATGATGTTCAGTCTAAAAAGATTTTAGGGCTTAAAAAGATTGGAGAACTGGCTGTGCATGTTGATCCCCACGGTACGCTCAACACCTCAAGAGGTGTGGTCGTCTGTCGGGACCTTCTAAATTGTACGGAACAAGAAATTGTTGAGGAGTTGTCAACGCAGGGAGACATAGAGTGTCGCCGATTGAACACGAGGAGGAATGGCGAGGTCCTACCTTCAGCCTCTCATGTTCTCACATTTAACCGGCCTACCTTGCCGGAGAAGATTAGAGCGGGGATACATCGATTGGATGTGCGGGCATTTATCCCGCAACCAATGCGATGCTTCAAGTGCCAACGTTTTGGCCACACCGCCATCAAACGTGAGAGAACGCAAATATGCGTGTGCGGCGAAGAGGTGCATGAGGGAGAGCCGTGTAAAGAGCCCCCTACATGCATCAATTGCAAGGGACAGCATTCATGTAGATCCAGGAATTGTCCTGTCTACAAAGAAGAAGTAGCTGTGCAGGAAGTTAAAACTCTGCAGAAAGTCAGCTACATCGAAGCCAAAAAGATTATTAAAGCCCGCAAACCCAGAGCAACAACATCTTATGCTCAAGCTGCGGCTACTGTTCCTGCTCCTGCTCCAATTGCTGTAGATGAAAGTCAGCTCATCAGTAAACTTGCTCCGAACTTGGCTAACATGATTGAAAGAATTATTGACAATAAAATGAAATCTTTCAATATTAAAGATCCAATAAAGCCAAAGATATTAGTACAGCCTCCTCCCGAAGATAAAACAGCGAAAGCTGCTCTCGCTCTGAAGAAAACGGACGCCAAAGCAGAATGCCAAGTCCGTCTTAGTGAGATTCTTGATGACAAGAAAACGATAATACCTACAGAGATTGTTATGGAGGCTCCCAAGCCTCCTGCAACTGAAGTGGCCTCTAAGCCTCAGAGGCCACAAAAAATCACACAGGGGGGGCGAGTGTCCCCCCTCCCACAGGCGGTGACCGGTGCGCCCCCCGTGTTAGGGAGCGACCAGGTTGCCGCCTCTCAATCGGCGCCAGAAACCAGCGCCGATCCATGCCCATCGTCGTCGGCGGCTTCGGTGGTCTCCGATTCGGAGACCGGAAGCTACACCGGCGACGACGTTCTCCGCGAACATGATGCCGTTCGCAATATGGAGAAGAAAAGAAAAAAAGGATGGCCGAAAGGAAAACCTAGGACATAATTTAATTAAAAATTAGCGAGTCGATAGTATCAATGGATGTTTTTCAAACATCCATGAGCTCCAACGCTTGGTACATGACGTAGACCCGATTTGTATATGTCTGCAAGAAACGCATTTCCGCCGAAATGAAAATTTTAAATTAAAAGGATTCGATATATTTCGGCGAGATCAACCGCCAAATGTAAGAGTTAGAGGTGGAGTAGCTATATTAACATCGACTAGAGCTACCATCGAAGCGGTTGTTCTAAACACAAACCTACAAGCGGTCGCCGTTAGAATGAAGCGTCCGCTCCAGGTCACTGTCTGCAGCATATACTTGCCGTATTTTGATTGGAATAAGGATGACATAGCATTACTAATTTCCGAGCTTCCCCCACCTGTTTTACTGGTGGGTGACTTTAATGCTCATAATTCTCTTTGGGGATCAGATCGAGTAGATTCCCGTGGAAGAGAACTGGAAGGGTTCCTGATGAATTCAGAACTTATTATTTTAAACGACGGATCAGGAACCTTTTTCAATGCCAGAGATGGATCGACGTCCTGTATAGATCTTGCACTTATAAGCGGATCGATAGCACCAAGGTACAGCTTCCATGTCGTAGATGATCTGCATGGAAGCGATCATTTCCCGGTGCAAATTGTAACTGATGTTACAAGAACAATATATCCCATCCCTAAAAGATGGTTATTTGAGAAGGCAGACTGGACAAGCTTCACAGCTAGAACGATACTCCCGGAAACAACTGGAGTTATCAGTGACGATGTCGACGGCTTAACAAATGCAATAATTGAATCGGCATCGAGATATATTCCCAAAACATCTGGGAAACTTACGAAAAAACCCGTTCCATGGTGGAACGATGAAATAAGTGAAGCTATAAAAAGAAAGAAAAGGGCGTATAACGCCTTTAAGAAGCGTCCTAGTATAGAAAATCTTGTTGCCTTTAAGAAATACAGGGCGTATGCAAAACGTCTTATGATAGACTCGAAAGAACGATCCTGGCAGCAATACGTGTCATCCATCGAGAAAACTACTACTGCATCAGATGTTTGGAGGAAAGTGAAGGCGATTTGTGGGCGTAATGATTTTGCTCCCATAACTAGCCTTCAAGATGAAGATGAAATAAAAGACACTCCATATGAAATTGCAGAGCTGTTATCCAATCACTTCGAAAAGGCCAGCAGAACGGCCAACTACGAGGAAGGTTTTCGAACCAAAAAAGAAGAACTCGAAGGTCTACTAAATTTTAGAACTGAGTATAATTACTCATATAATGTACCATTTAAAATGGAAGAACTCGCGAAAGCGTTGGAAAAAGCAGGTAACACAGCTGCTGGTCCGGATGAAATCCATTATAATATGATCAGGCAGCTGAATACCACTGCAAAACGCAGATTATTAGAACTTTATAATAAAATATGGCGGGATGGAACGTACCCGCAGCAGTGGAAAAAAGCTCATGTTGTTCCAGTACCAAAGAAAAAGAAAAATTTAACAGACCCCAATAGCTATCGTCCTATTTCTTTGACGTGTGCTATGGGGAAAATACTGGAAAAAATGATTAATAATCGACTCGTCTGAGTTTTGGAAAAAGAAAACCTGATATCACCGTATCAAGCAGGTTTTCGGCAATACCATTCTACCACTGATCAAATGATCAGCTTAGAGGACATTATATATAACAGCTTTATTAAAAGGAAACATTGTGTCGGAGTCTTCTTTGATCTTCAGAAGGCTTTCGATATGACCTGGCGTCATGGTATAATGCTCCAGATACATGAATGGGGCATTCGTGGCAATCTGCCTATACTGCTCAGCAACTACATGAATGACCGTACCTTCCAAGTACGCGTCAACAATGAATATTCATGTGAAAGAATCTTGGAAAATGGCATACCGCAGGGTTCGCCGTTGAGCGGTACCTTGTTTACCATTGCCATTAATAAATTGATACTAGCCATTCCAGTAGAAATCAGCAAAAGCGTCTATGTTGATGATCTGGCAATTGTGTATGCCAGCAACAAGACTGCTATGGTGAGGTACAAATTGCAACGAGGGATCAATGCTCTAAATGAAGTTGCAAGGAATAACGGATTCCAATTCTCACCAGAGAAAACGTGCTGTGTACACTTTTGTAGGAAGAGAATTCCTCATCAAAGTCCTGCGTTGACAATTGACGATAATCCAATACAATATAAAGATAGCGTAAGATATTTAGGACTAGTATTGGATAAATCCCTTACATGGGGATTACATATACAGGACTTGAGTGATAGATGCAAAAGAGCCCTAAACATTATAAAATGTTTATCGAATTTAAATTGGGGCTCAGACAAAGAGACATTATTGAGATTGTATAAAGCATTGGTTCAATCTAAACTAGACTACGGATGTATCGTATATTCATCCGCTAGAAAGTCGCACTTAAGAAAGTTAGACGTAGTTCATAATAGCGGAATAAGATATGCAACAGGCGCTTTCCGCACAAGTCCGGCGGCTAGTCTAATGTCTGAAGCCTGAATAATGCCACTACATTATAGAAGAGAGATCCTTTTGTTAAGATATGCAGCAAATGTATGAGCTTTCCCTGCTCATATAAATAATAAATTGTTTACGAATCATCCAATGGCTGCAGTATATGAACATCGTGCTACCTATTCCAGACCAACCGGAATTAGGTACCACGAATTAAGAAGAAAATATGAATTTGCTATACCAGAGACACTAGCAATTTCTACTAGAGAAACACCGCCATGGCTCTTGCCAGCGGTAAATACAAGTTTGGATCTCTCTCAAGGAGAAATAAAAAAGAAACCAGCAGTGATCATCCAGCAGGAATTTTTAGCAACCGTCAGTAGTTACGAAGAACATATTAGAATTTATACTGACGGTTCTAAAACCGAACATGTTGTTGGATGCTCGATATATGTAAATGAAGAAGCCCACTCTTGGAGACTGCCAGATGTGGCCAGTGTCTACACGGCAGAACTCACTGCAATTCAGCAAGCTCTTCGCTACACTGAACACTATTGCGAAGAGAGAGTGCTAATATGTTCCGATTCATTAAGTGCACTCGTCGCAATTCGGAACAAGAACATTAAGGATGTCCTAATTGCAAACATCCTGTCCATTTTATACGTACTAAAACAACGAGGACAGCGATGCGTATTTGTATGGACTCCAGGGCATGCTGGTATTATAGGTAATGAAATCGCAGACGAAGCTGCCAGAAAGGCAACGGTCTGCGATGACTTGGATGCATTTCCTGTAAGAGTGGCAGATGTTAAAAACCGTCTAACCAACATAGTAAGAAACAAGTGGAACGCTGAATGGAGGAGTTTAAATACAAAATTAAACTCGGTTAAAACTTCTCCTTATAAATGGAAAAGCGACTTTAAGTTGACTCGCCGTGAACAAGTAGCGGTGACCAGACTTAGAATCGGTCACACGCGATTAACAAATTTATATTTGTTAACCGGCGAAGTGAGACCAATGTGTGGTGTTTGTAATAAAACACTGACAATCAAGCATCTAATTCTGGTCGCCCCGAGGGTGCTTAAACAAACTATAAATGAGACTTCGTAGAAGAAAGAAAGATATGGTATTGATTAGTTTAATTTTAATTTTAAGTTCATGGTCTTTTGAGAACCTATCTCAAATTTTAATATTGGGGCCCTTTACACCCCGTAAGTGTTTGTGATTGTCCTTGTCTTTCATGTTTTAATGTTTATTGTGAAGTTTGTGTTTTTAAATAAAATGTAAGGGCCCTTTACACCCTTACATATGACGATCCTGATGGAGATAATAATTTCTTTTAAAGAATGTGACGAGGGCTAATGACCTTAGCAGTCGATGCCCGTAAAAATTCAGTTAAAAAAAAAAAAAATAATAATAATAATATTGGAAAAATCTTCGAAAAAATGATAAATAATTTACTCGTTTGGATTTAAAAAAAGTGTAGGTCTTTTATCCTCGCATCAAGTGGGATTTTGACAACACCATTCAACTACTGATTAAATTATCAATTTGTGAAATACTATAAACAACAGTTTAATCATAGGAAGCACTGTGTCGGAATATTTTTTGATCTGCAGAAGGCTTTTGATGGAAAAATGCGTCATGAATAATGCTTCAACTACATGAATATGACAATCGCGGTAATCTACCGGTATTATTTGTTAACTTCATGAACAACCGAACTTTTCAAGTACGCGTTTATAACGAGTACTCGTAAGAAAAAGGATTGGATAATGGCATACCACAAAGCTCGCCGTTGAGCGGTATTTTGATTACGATCGCCATCAATAAACTGATATTAGCCATTCCAGAAGAAATAAGCAAAATTGTTTACGTCGATGATCGTAATCAATTAATATCGTAGTTTACGGCAATCGCATATACCAATGGCAGTACATTTGATGAAGTGTAAATTGCAACGAGAGATAAACGCCCTTAACGAAGTTGCCATGAATAATGGATTCAAATTATCAACAGAGTAAACGTGTTGTTTATACTTCTCTAGGAACAGAACTCCTCATTGTAGTTCTCTTTGATCACCGATGACCACCCTATTCAGTACAAAGATATATGGTTTTTGGTCTATTACTAGATAAATCCCTTTGGAACTATGCATACATGGTTTGAGTGTTTGATGCAAAGCTCTAAGCATTATTTATTGTTTATCGAATATCAATTGGGGAACAGAAAAAAGAGACTTTACTGCGATTATATAAAGCGTTGGTTCAATTGAAGCTCGGCTATTTTTATATAAATTGCGTTGTATATTTATCCGTTAGATAGTTGCATCTACAAAAGTTAGATGTTATACATAACAATGAAATTACATTTGCCGCAGGCGATTTCCAAGCTCGGTGACTAGTTTAATGTCTGAAACCGGCATAATGCCGTTACATTATAGAAGAGAGATCTTAGTATTAAGATATGCAGCAAATATTCGGGGCTTTCCTACCCAAATAAACTATAAAACTTTTAATAATCCTTTGGCTCCTTTATATGAAAACTACGCTACCTATTTCAGACCAACCAGAATACGGTATCATGAGTTAGCAACAAAACTCGAAATTGCTTTGCCGGATACATTAACAATTTCTACACAGAAATACCACCATGGCTTTTGCGATTTATAAAAACAAAATTAGATCTCTCTCATGGAAAAATAAAAGAGGAACCATCAGGGATATCCATCAGGAATTTTTTTCAATCATTAATAACTATGAGGGAAATATAAAACTTTTTACTAATGGTTCTAAAACTGTAAATGGTGTTAGGATGCTAGATATATATATATATATATATATATATATATATATATATATATATATAAATGGTAAAGCTCATTCGTGGAAACTGTTAGATTTGGCAAGTGTTTACACGGCAGAACTCATTTCTAAACAGCAAACTCTTCACTTCACAAACATATCTGCGAAGAGAGAGTGCTATACTCTGATCCTTTAAGCGTACTAACTGCTATTCGGAACAGAAACATTGAGAATGACCTTATCGCAAACACTTTGTCCATTCTAAATGTATGAAACCGAATGGGACAGCATTGTGTATTTTTATGAGCTCCAGAGCACGCTGGTATTTCAATAAATGAAAGCGCAGACGAAGCTGCCAGAATGGTAAATATTTATGAGAATATGGGTGTGATTTCTACTTGAGCGGTAGACGTTAAAAATCGTCTAACAATTATTATCGGAACCAAGTTGAGTAATGAATGGAGAAACTAAATTCAATCAAAATCACTCCATATAAGGAGAAGAGCGACGCAAAACTGTCTCGCTGGGAACAAGAGGGGATGACCAGACTGAAAATCGATCACACACGAATAAAAAATTATATTTCTTAACCGGTGAAGAAAGGCTAATGTGCAGTGTATGTATTAAACTACTTAGTGCTAAGAATCTACTGGAACAGTGTACAATATATGAAAACTTCAGAATTAAACTTCAGGATTAAGAAATAACATTGCTGCTGATTTAGAAAGTGGTAAAGAAGAAAAATAGTTGCTTACCGACATGATAGCAAATTACTAATGCGTTTATAGTAAGTCTTCGATGAAGTCAGTTATGTTTAACAGAGAATTCTCTATGTGAAGGCGCTTTACATCCGAATGTAGAGTTCTCAATATTAGATGGTATTGGGCGACGATTTTTTTGAGTATTTTATTTTACTTATTTTTAATGTGTGTTTTATATGAGATCAATCGATGAATTACAGACTAATCGCGGCCCTCCAGAGATGGCTGTGCAGAAAATACGGGAAACTAGGGTACGAGTCGACCCAGATTCTTATCGGTTACGGATGTTTCAAGGGAAACTTGTTCGCGCGGAGCTGAGACCCTCCACGCATTACGATTACTGCGGGGATCGTAATCCAAACACACGATGTTTGTGTGCAGTTGGTTCTTGTAGCATAGGGAAGCATGCAGGAGAGAATTTGGCGTGCTTACCCAAGAGAAAATCATTGGGACTAAGCTACAATCCGAACGATCATGGCACGCGGTGACCACGATGCTGATTAAGATCATCTGAATCAAGTAGGCGTAAGATGACTAGGGTTGAATAAATACCTCTAAATCTCACTTGGAACAAGTACTCGGCAAGAGGTCGAAGTTAAAAAAAAAACTCAAGATCCTGGCAAGTTCGAGGCGTGGGGCGAGCAATGGAAGTGCAGATGGAGACAAGACACGTGGCGTGCTGTGATAATACCTCAAGGTGGGCCTGGCATCCCTTGTAGTAGTGGGAGAGGGGTAATAGTGAGAGTAAGGTCGCAAAGGAGTATCCTACACTACTATTGGGTATGAGATCACATGGTGCCTATAAAAGGTTTCCCCTCCTCCCGTAAAAAAAAGTTTATGTTTTAATTCTATTTTGCGTTTTATGTAAATGTAAGGGCCCTTTACATCCCGTGTGAATTTCATCTAACGTCTATTTTTGTGTTTTATTAAAATGTAAGAACCCTATAGACTCTTACATCTGACGATCTTATTTGTGATTTTATTCTCTTTTTAAAGAATGTGATGAGGGCTAATGACCTTAGAAATCGATTCCTATATAACTAAAAAAAAAAAACAAAAAAAAACTAATAATAATACTTATTTAAAATTTTACTACGAAAATTTTCACCTATATTTTATTTGGTTATGTCATCTTTATTAAAATTGTTTTTTTCTACAGATTGGACGACCAGGTTTACATTCTATTCAGTAATAATAACGCTTTTGACAGATTTTCTGGATGATAGTATTAATAAAAGAATATTTGCTCTTTTTGCTATTAAAAAAAATTCCCACAGCCTTTTTTCTAAAGAGGCAATTTATTCCTCATACTCATTACGATCGATTTATATCGTAATACTGAAGAGATCATTGTTTAGACACTTTTTTTTTTATTTTTAGAAAAATAAGTTTTAAGTTATGATCCAAGGTAGGTTAATTTCACCAAAAAAAAGAACTGTTGAAATATTCTAATTAAAAAAAAATTGTTAAAATATCTGAAATTAAAAAAAAATTGTTAAAATAATTCGAACTGAAATAAAGGTTGCTGCCCTTTAATTATTCATACTACATATAACATACATAAACATAATATATACATAAACAAACGATCACTTTACATTTGCAGTATTGTTATTGTATAATACTACATGTGACAGGGTTATTATTAGTTTATATCTTCTGCATAGGTAAAATAAATTGAACACTGATTGTATTGGAGAAATAACCCCACGCAAGCATAAATACATACGAACACACAGAACGATGAGTAGCTTTATTGAACATATACTCATACTGTTTGCAATTTGGTAGACTAAGATAAACACAGTAATACTATGTTCAACATCGATCATGTGTATTATAGAGTCTAGATGTATATGCTTAGAAGACTGTCTGTTCTGTGTATAATTAATAACCTTTTAAACAATTTTCATGCAATGAATAGTTATAAAGTTTTAATAATATATATGTTTAAATAAGAAATGAAATGATACAACATATGTTAATAAATATGAAGTATAATTAAATTAATTTAAAAATATAAACGGTTTAAATTGTCAAACCGAACTAAATTTTGTAATTTTTTTAAAACTTAACTTTAGAAACTTTTTAATCGTCTACAGTCGCACCTTACAAAGTCGCATGTTTATTTATGTGCGTTATTGTGATTTAATTTTTCCTTGTACTTAGTGTATTTAGTGTTACTATTAGTGATGACTATTTCTGGGAATAGGAATTTTATAGTGTAAAATTCAAGTCGAAACGGGCATGTTGAGTAGAGTACTGTGGATAATACCTCTAAAAACAGATAGTTTGTAGGTTGCGTGGTATGAGAAGTTATGAATTAGTTCCACCTCTTGGTTTCTGCTTAAATAGATTACATTAATGTAAATAAATATTCAAAGAGAATAGATAATAAGTTTGAAAGTCTGTATACAATGTAGCCTTCAGGAAAAAAACAAATCATTACACGTAAAACACAATCATGAAACAAACACAGTAACCTTTCTTTTCCCATTTAATTACCGTTCAGATAATACTTCAAAGGATGAAAGAGGATGATATGATATAATGACGGGTAATGTTCGTACGTGTATTAGTATATTTGAGGACTAATAACTTTAGATTATATACACCGATATTGATGAAATTTGGTAACAGAGACTTATACACCGTATGGTAATACTTCAGAGGAAGACTACACTTCATTTACACTCATACATTTCATCCTCTGAAGAATTATCTAAACGGTAGTTACCGGAGGCTAAACAGGAAAAAAAAAAGATTTCGACAATTAATTGTGATAACTGAATAACTGAGTAGATTTTTTTTATTGTGAATAATAGTTATAAACTCCCATAAAAAAAGTTAATGCATAAGCGACTCCATAGTCTCAACTAAACGTGTCATTGAGTACACTATCTAACTCATATTCCAAGAATGAGTGTTTATTGTAGAGACTTAGTATTTTGCTTGTAAAACTTTCAAACCTGTAAAACATAAATTTCTTCAGTTTTCGGTTTCCAATAAAAAAAAAAACCATCATAGTTGAAACATTAATTTTGTGGGACAGGAAATATGAATAATCAAAAGTACCCGGACTGATTACTACTATTCATCGGATATTTTTAAATCACGAAAGAGTTTAACTTGCAACCTAGAAAATTTTGTAGAATAATGTTTTACATTGTTCTTATACGAGTAAATTGGATTATCAAAAAGTACTAAAATTACACGCCTACACATTGGGTTGTTCATGAATTGAACAAAAAAATTGTCCGTGGCAAAGATAGACGGCATTATTATCTTTGGTTTCAATGTCCCTCTGGAAATGAGTTTGAGTTACTGAATTGTGTTTAATTTAGTGATGAAAAATGGATGGATGGATATGTGAACAACAAAAATATTTGAATATGGAGTTTGAAAAAGCCTCACAATTTTCACCGAATAATATATAATATAAAATTGGTAAGTATCTCCTGATGACAGAACATACTATGAAAGTGATTATTAAGAAAGCAAGGATATGGAGGATAGAAGAAAATAAGCCAATGAATGTTTGAAAATAAATGAAGGAAGAATTGGAGAAATAAAACTGTAAAGATACCTTGTTAACTAACAGTAAGATGTAAAGGTGAAATTTTTTTTTTACCAGTAAAATTATTTATATTTAAAATTAGTCCCAATTAGCCGGAATCATAAGTAAATTTGATTACAATAAATAATGACATGCAAAGAGAGGTGTCCATTGAAGTTTATCAAAAATTATAAAATCATACACATGTATGCAACTACATATATATATAACTAAATGGCGAAACAAAACGAAAACTTCTGGCGAAAAATAACGTCCCAATATAGCCGATTCACCCAAATCTTGAAAAACCTCATAAATCTAATTTGTGCAACCGTTTTAAGCACCAAAAATCTTCACTATTATCCAAGAAGTTAACTGCGAGCCAGCTTACATAACTGTCCAGCCTCATATTTTATATTTGGTACTGAACCGTTGTATCTCCTTTCAAACGCTAGGGATTGGCAGATATTAATGTATTTAACTGTTTTCGCAAACCATGACGTCTTTGTTATATTTCTCAACAATTTGTTCTGAAATCGCTGTACGATATCAATGTTACCCTCAGTTACAGTATCGATTTCAGGGTTGTTGTATAAAACAATTTATTTTATAATGATAATTGTAATCCCCTTGCCTAGCGAAAGTGAAAATTAATTAAAAAACAAGATTCCTTTACAATGGCTAAGGAAGATTTTAACAAAAGGAAACATTTTTTACTAACGTGGAAATTTTGGCTTGACGAAGCGTACTGTGTTTGGAGGGTGGTTCTGTGTGAGTGTGAAACATGGATATTAAGGAAAGGGAAAAAAGCTGAAGGCGTTTGAAGTGTGGGCTTATGATCGGTGAAAGTTAAACAGACAGAGTGAAAAATTAAAATTAAAATTAAAGAGAAAAGAGAAAATTAAGAATTTTTCTTTAACAGGAAAATTCGAAATAGGAAATATATTTGCTTCGGACATAACATGAGAGGAGAAGGATGAATTAAAATATTTTGTAGAAGAATTAGTAGAAGATGCAAAAGAGTGACAAAGAAAAATTATAAAAGAACTATTTAAAAAGAAACGATAACTGTCAGGAACTGGAAAGTTTTACAAGTATTTGGGAATAAAGAAATAGAGACGTCTAAACAACAGGGACCTTTCCCAAGGTAGCTGATGATGACTTGTAGTAGGATACCGCCGCCCTGTAGTAGGACTTGAGTTTTTTGTTTTTATTTTATAAAAGTGTAGATGGTTGAAGTTTTCATGACTTAATTCCCCAGTTTACTGAATTGTTAATAGGAACTGTTAAGCATATTGTTTCAGCAAGATTGCGACAACTTTATCTCAGTTAATTAAACAATAACCAAACTGAAAGAACTTCATTATCATAGCTTGATCTCATGCATATTTATTATCGCTAACATCTCCAGATCTTATTCCACCAAAGCGATTTTCTTTGAGGGATGTTTAAAAATTATAATTTTTTATAAAATTGACAAACTCAAAACACACTGAAAGTGAAATTTTCAAACATCAATAAAAACTTGTGTGCATATATTATGAACAGGTTAGAACGTACATCCAGGTTAGAAAAATCATTTGATACCTATTATATAACTTAGTTAAACGTTTGTGTGATCTAATATCGTTTAAGTTTAGTATTATACTATGAGAAAATAATTCGAATATTCATTATAAATATTCAGGTTGGAATCTTTTTCGAAATTGTTTTTAAAAAGTGAACAATTATAATAATGATTTACAAGAAATCTTCTTTAAGGATTTAATTCTGTAACAGATATTATTTTCGTTCAATTCCAGAATTATGATATTTTAAAAATAAAATGTAATGAGTTAAACTAAATTACCTTAAAAAATTAAACAAACACTCATATAATGTTTAATTTTCCTATTTATAAATTTATTGAAAAAATATCTCAATAAAGTAGATGGTTCTTTTGTTCATGAATTCAAAAGTTCATAACATAACACAGAATGTTTATTATTTCCCAGTTTTTTATAAATGAATTTAGTTTTAGTAAAGGAAAGCTCCAAGGACAAAGATTTGGTTTAGGTATAATTTGATTTCGTCTAAAAATAATTAATAATAAATAAAAATTCTACTATAATTTGTATTTTTTTAATTTTATTTTATAATCTGAAAATAAATTCCCCAAACGTTTTTATATTACATGGAAGAGACCTATCGAGGAAAAGTGGTTGTCGTATGTTCCACGCCAACTTTATAAATTTATTTTAAAATAATATTTATTCCCACTGTTATTTCCTGTCAATCGTTAACTGATCTACGATAAAAAAGAAAATGACGGATGAAAAGCAACAAAATACGAGTTTAAACCTCAAACTTTATTTCCGTTGAAAATTTTTGTAACAAATCACTCTCCTTCATAGGAATTTTCTATATATTCATTACATTTAATGAAATATTTTGAATAGGTTACATTTAACCTTTAATATTTAAAATGTTATTATTTTAAATACATTTAATATTCTGAATAGGTTATCAGTTTCTTTTTTATATATGTTTACGATAAAAGAAATAAATAAAACTTCCGAAAAATTAAAACTAAAATATTTTTTATACAACTACAAAAACGTATATTAGATTAGAATGGTAATAAAATGTTGACTCATATTTAATAACAAAATTATATAGGTTAATATTAACATGCGAACATTGTCTCATTTATTTAAATTATCAAAATCTTCCAACAGGTTGGGTGAAAAGGTGGTAGTGATTTTAAGAAATATGGCTTTTTTTAGGTAGATTTCACAAGAAAGCTACCTGCTGTAATGGGTACCATGTTTCAAATTCCGGAAAATTTCGACATATCTTTGCGTTTCACATCCCCCAGACCCCAAAACCACCGCTGTCAGCTCAAAAGTTTATATATATATTTCACATTCTTGTGGACACGATAACTGCCGTAATTTTGCGCCAGTCTTTTTCAAATTGTTCCGTAAAAATAATTCGTCCTAAAATCTCGATCGAGTTCGTCAACGAACAAAATCGGACCAAGGAGGTGGAAATAGGATGATTTTTTGAAAAAATATATATCCCTATAACTTTCTTATTAAGTAAAATATCGAATTCGTTTAAGTTTCTACTATTCTTTGGACAAGAGCCTAAAACTTATCTAAGTAAAGTGTTTTCATATCACCAACCATTGGCCCAGAGGGTGCAAAAAATGGGATTTTGAAGACAAAAAACATCATACCTCCCTTAACTGGCACAGTATCGAATCGGTTTAAAGTGATCGTTAGTCCTCTAAATATTACCTAAAACTTCTGACTGAAAAAATTTTTGATATGACCAACCCTTACAGCAAGGGATTACTAGAATGTTGCTGGAATTTTAAGAAGCAGGGGCTTTTATACTAAACATGTGAAACTTTTTTTCACATGCAACCATTGTCGTATTGAATAAATTTGAAGTTTTTCTTGACTTAGGTTGAAATCTTTTTTATCCCCTACTTAGCACTGATGAAATCTACTTCCGCCTTCCGGCATACCGAACGGGATTTTTTTAGATTAGGAAACCAATTAAAGTTAATTTACCATTATAATTTGTTCAGTGTTAATTAACGGCTTAGAAGTGGTTGATCTAAAGTTGGACAAAAAAAAAGCTGTTAAAAAAAAAGCTGTATTGAGCCGTAATTCAGAGGTTCTAAAAATAGATGTACAAATAAAAGCTACGACATAAATAAATTAAATGTTAATTAGAAATTTTATATTATCAGTTATATGCTCTATTTAAAATATAATTTACATAAATATATACATGTAGTCTTTAATGGTTTAATATTCATTAATTACTTTATATTTATTATGTATGTAATTGATGTATTTTGTGTTGGTTAGCTTTTCTGATTATAAACAAATACTATTTAGCTATATTGTTATTATTATTATTGTAGTTTTTAATTTACTTCAAATTCTTGAATTTATAATTTGGTTATGGTTACCTATAAAACACACACACACACACACACACACACACACACACATATGACCTTTTTATATATAAAAAAATTTATAACTTTATAGTATTTCCTCTTAAATTCAACAACCACGACCGTATTAAGAAAAAAGCTTTTAAAAAAGTGGGTTATTTCTGATGTACGGCTTAAATACACAGAATTTAAATGAAAATATTTATTATTTTATTTAAATATAATATTTTTTCGTTTATTTAATTCAATTATCTAACTAAAGCGCGCGCATACCGTATTTAATTCGCACGGGTGTGGCGGTACTAGCGGTCGGCACTAATTAAACTAATATATTTTCAAAATTTAGAAAAAATTTCGCCTGGACAGTCGGCAGACTGGTGTAGTTACAAGGCTTAACGCACCAGACACCGAGTCAACCGGGCGATCGAGTTACTTTTTTACACTTTAAATATTATTCATTTATTTAATTCTACCGCTCACCTATGACGTCACAATGTAGCAGTATTTTAGAAAATGTTTTGAAGTGAGGGTGCAACTTTGCAAAGTTTTTTTGCAAATATTGTAATTTTTTAATTTTTAACAAATGTGCCTAAGAAATGTCCTTATTTAGGCGAAATCTCGAAATATTGGGGGTAACCTTGCTCTACAACCTCACCCCTGTACCTTTTTTAAGTTGAAAATTTAATGGCATCAATGCCCAACATATAGAAGTAATGTGACCAAGTTTGGTCAAAATCGGTCCAGCAGTTCTGGAGATATAAGGTGATTTAGAGGCCAACACCGAACACACAAGTACATATGAACATTAACATCCGGAAAATTTCCAGCCGGTTTTTTGGGTTCCTTAGATGTCAAAACGTCAAGATCCGGCGAACAGCGCATATGCCAAAATTGGACCGATTGTAATACTTTCCCTTCTAGATCTACAGCTCTGCTATAGCGCTGTCTAGACGGAAAAGTAATTCCAACCAATTGTTGTAGTTTTATATTAGTTTAATAATAAAAGGAAGTATATAAAACGTTATAATTTTTTTATATAGAATTTTAAGTACAGTACTTATTTTTAAATAGCTTCCAGTAGTTTGTTTTTATTATTATATCACACGGACGGTTAACCAGAAGAATTATTTTTATCTTGTTAGATTTTGTATCTTCATGTAGTTAACTTGTTTCATGTATTTATATTTTAAATAAATAATATAGACTTTAATTAAACATTTTTTTTTTATAATTAATTATGTATTTTATGATGCAGCTGTGATTCTAATCAAGGTTTTACCATAGTTTCCCTAAATCGATCCAGGCAAATACTGGAGTAGGTTTTTTAACAGTGGAGTAGCATATCTATCCATTATTGACGTGATCTATGAAATATATTATTATTATTATTATTATTTATCGATCAGAATAAAACACCCATTAATTTATTAAATATCTATAAACCATTTGTATCAACTTGTTTGTTTTTGTGCTAGTCAATTTGAAGTCCCAGGACTGGGATTTAGTTAGTGTTGCGGTGCCGATTTTGGGCCGATCAATATTTTAAGAAGTAAAAGTTGCGTAATATAAAATTTAAAAAATGATCTCTCAAATTTTGAGATATTTAATTTTCTTATTATAATTTGAAGTTGCTCGTTTTATTTATTAATTATAAAACAAAGCTTGATAATCCTTATTTAGGATACATTATAGGGTTAAAAAATGTGTAATTAAATTTTAGTTCTTCAGTTTAATTTAAATCCAAACATATGACAGTATCTTTACATACTGAAAAACAGGTAGGACTTAGTGGTTGAAAGAAATTAAGATGTGTTGTCACATCGAGCCATGCGAGAGAGAGAGAGAGAGAGGGCGACAGAGAGAGAGAGAGAGAGAGTGAGAGAGAGATTGAGTGAGAGTGAAAGGTGTATGAATGAGTAGGTCACTGAAAAACAGAACTCTATTGGCCAGCAGTTGATTTCTATTAAAAGTTTGTTTTAACGTAGTTGAGTTTATTGGGCTTGCAACTTGTTACGAAATTAATTAAAAATTTTGTACAACAAGAAAGTGTAAATAATAAATTTAAAAGGCGGTATCTTCCAAATTTTTATCTGAGATGACGGTGTCATTGATGACCCCGTCATCATGATGTTATCGTACCAGAACGTGTGAACGTTCTTTAGATCACCTTTCTCTTTATGAGAATTAGAAAGGAAATATTTTTCAAATTTGTATATATACACTCTTGTAAATCAATCAATTTGTAAATCACTCTTGATTTACAAAGAATGTAACAAACTATCAGGACATGATCTACTGGTGAAAATAAAGGAGAAAATTTATAATAAACATAAGTTTGGAAACGCTTCGTTAATGAGTGTCGGCTGGCAAAAGATATAGTCCCGATTTCTGCGCCTTCGGTAAAATTACGCCAGAAAGGAATCTTGGGATCCAAATTAAGAGGTAAATTTAGTGGTTTTATATGAATTCTGATCTGATAAACTGGAAAAAATTAAATAGGTTCCAGAACTATATTTTTAGTAGTTTTAGAGAAATATATAAGACCAAAGATTCGGGGTCGAAAAACACACTATTTTATGTATGGCGTAAAGTAACTTTATTAAATGGAAAAAACCACATAAAAATTTTAAATAAAAGTTTTACAGTATTTTATTTTGAATAAAATGCTATGAATAAAGTCCACAGAAACAAAATATAAACGAATGATATTTACATTACAAAATTTCTATGTTTATTAAGAAAAAACTTATCAAGAAATGATAGATTGTTTTATGTTGAAAAGCCAGTACCACTTCTACAGGGTACCACAATACAAAGTTCTCAGATTGAGGCGGAAGAACATGACCAGAGTATCAGAGTATGAAAGACTGCGGAGCCGTCATTCGTCCGCGCTAGCGTGGATGGGTGTCGGTGATGAAGCACGGAGACTCTGGATCCCTCTGGCTCAAAGGCACCTCCCAGGGACGTGCAATGCTTAATTGTGAACCCGACCCCGGGAGGGGAGAATCGGTGGGATATAAGGTTAGTCAGTAGGGCGCAGGCACACATACAATCTCTTAATAGCATCTAGCGGAACCTGCTAACGAATCCGACACTCCACTGTGTACGTAAATGGGGCTCCTCAGAAAAAATATTTATTTTTTTCTGAGAAACCCCACACATTAAAAAAAATGGAAGGGAAAAATTGGAACGTAATTCAAATAATTCAAAATGAATAATAAGAGTAAATATTTCTAAATCAAAGGATTATAACGGTATAGTAAATAAAAAAACTATCATCGATTGGCCCAGTCAAATGATTTCTAATGAAAAAAAATAAACGTAAACGTCACCATATGAAAAACTGTTAACTAAAAAAATTCATTATAACATTTATAACAGTTTATTTACATTTAGTATAAATTTAAAGTTACTTGATTAACTCTGATTACAGTAAGTTAAATATAGCTGAATTCTATTATAATTATTATGCCTCATAAAATAAATGTGCAAATACGAATCCTTCTTGACTATTTTTCTGACGTCAAAAGAATCCTTTGTAATATACAGTATACTGTTCAGAATTATATGCATTCTTTATTTCTTAATGTTCACAAGATATCAGTTAAAATAAAGCATTCCTTTAACATTCATTTATTTACTTTAATAGAATTTTCATTCCTTTAATGAAAAAAATAAATTTATAACTCAATTAATTTGACGCACAATATCCAAGAATATAAGAATTTTATTTCAAATTAATTTACTCGCATAAATATAAAAAATAAATAAAAAAAGGAAAATTACTTTATTTTATCATACATTAAAATAATAAAACTTATTTTGATAACCATTTTAAAGATTAAAAAAATGAAGATTAATTCAAAAAGTTTTTAAATAATAAACATTTATTATGTAATACTTAAAAGAAAGTTTGTTCCTACCTTGAAAATAATTTCGTAGTTATAATCTACGTTTAAAAGCTATAATTTATGAAAAAAATTTTATCTTTTAAATGATGGTTTTTAATTTTTAACTTTGGGCTTCTATTTTATTTCTAACTTTATAAATTATTATTTCAGAACATAGTTTATTTGCTACGTATTTTTAATTTAAAAATATTCATTTATCTGTAAAATAATTCTTCCTTGTTTACAAGATTACAGGTAATTTTTTTTTACCGTGGTAAGAATACAAATGAACCTGAAATACTTTTTCCTCTAAAAATTCAGATAAATATTTTATCAAAATGCATTACAGTGATTAAATAAATTAATAAATATTTTTAAAATCTCACTTAAATTTCTTAATTCATTTTTGTATTTTATTTTGTTGGTGGTGAGGATTGTTTTGGTAATTTATTATTATTATTGTTACTACATAATTCAATTGTTCAACACATTTTCAATAACAATTAAAAAGGTTATTGGTAAATTTTAAATAACCACAGAGCTAATAAGGCTTTTAGCGTTCTCAAGCATTTATTCTTTTTTTTTTTATTGAAAAATCTGTTTTTTTTTTTTTGTAATTAAAAATGAGTAAAATATTAATCAAAGCTAATATAATTGTTAAGTAAAAGTAAAAATGTATGCTAAACTGTTATAAAATAAAATCGAAAATAAAAATCACTCAATAATCGTTTACTAAAATATTTGTATATTTCAATTACTGATTAATTATAATCAGTAGATATAAAAATATTAAAAAAAGTTTAAAAAAATAATTGATTTACTGACAAAAAAACAAATATTTATATTTTGGAAAGGTACAAATTGTATTTTATACTTATGTTAATAAAAAAAAAAAAAAAAAAAAATTAAAAATATATCCACAAGTTTAAACAAACAAGTACATAGAACAGAATGCAGTAAATAGAACCAAATATAATTTTATGAATTGCGTAGAATTTGTACGTGTACACTGTCAGACTCGTCCAAGAGTATTGCATCGCGTGACTCGATTTCTTTCTATCTACGTTTTGTCCCATCTCTAGTTTTCAGTACACTATATTTCTTCATTCGTTTTATAAAATTCTTTTTCACATTATTATTATTATTTTTTTACTTATCCTCATTTTTCTCACACCATCTTAAATTGCAATATATTAGTTTGGATCTCTTTCGTTCATATACAAAAACATCAACGCAATATACGATGCCTTCTGATATTTTTGTGTACTTGTATTCCGTACTCTTCTTGTTAAATTTATTATTCTTAGTAATACTGTCACGTACTACTAAATTAAAGTTGGATGAACTTTTTTACTAGATGTCTTCTCTACTACAGTTAATAAACTTTATTTGATCATTGCGATATAATGCGAAAATATTGAGTCAAACATTATTCAATGTCAGAAAAATACGTGTTTTTACGGGCATCGACTGCTAGGGTTAGCCCTCGTCACATTCTTTAAAAGAAATTAGTATCACCATCAGGATCGTCATATGTAAGGGTGTAAAGGGCCCTTACATTTATTTAAAAACACAACCAACCTAAAAAACATTAAGAGACAACAACAAACAACAACAAACATTAAGATAAAACAATACTTACTTGTAAAGAGCCCCGATATTAAAATTTTAGATGAGGTTCTCAAAAATACCATGAAATTAAAAATACAACTTATAAATACCATTTCTTTCTTCTACCTGTCTCGTTTATAGTTTGTTTAAGCACCCTCGAGGCGACAAGAACCGCCGAGAAGTAGTATATTAGTCGTGCCAGGATGCCGTGGCAGTTGACTCCTTATAAACAGGCAGGCATCCATTGCGCTTACCCATAGCCTCGCGCCCTCAGTTTACCCTTGAGGGTCCCCCATGCCATCATTGGACACTCCCCGAGTCACTGCTCTTGAATGCAGACGAGCCAGGATGGCCTAGGCAAGAGGGCTACCTCCCATCACTACACTTGCCACGCTTCGAGATTCCCATATACATAAAAAATTCCACTTAGAGATTCTTTAACAAGAGTACAGTTTTAACAAGAGTTGTTAAAACTCTACCACGAAGATCGTTTGATATCCATTACTTTTTTGTTTTTAACGTAATCTATTATTCTTTACATTCTTAACCATAAGTATAAAATATTATTCATAAGTATTAAACTATCATTGCATTCAGCAATCGGATTTTTTTTTACAGTAATAATTCATATTCCCCCCCTCCGGTTTATGGGAGTACAAAAAGAGAAAAAATTCACATTCGTTGATTTTTCTGGAAATTTTTAATATTTGCAGAAAACATTCATATAAATTTTATATGTATTTCCCATTTGATTGACAAAAAATATATAATAGTTGAGTTATATTTTTTATATTAAAAAATATAATTAAAATATAAATACTTACTTATAAATTACTAATTAATTACTTATTGATTATTAATAATTTTTATTATTATTAATAATTTAATATAAATTCTTAAAAATATAATTCAGTTAAAACAAACAGTTTCAGATTTTTTATACTTTTATGTATAAAATCCTTAAAAAAAGCCTATAACTTTTGAATTAAAAAAAAATTATATATTTGTTTTTAGATTAAATATTTTTAAATTTATATTTCTTAAACTGGAATAATTTTTAATCAGTTAATATAATAGTTATAACAAAAAAAATTAAAATGCATCACATGAAGGGGATAGCTTTTTAATAAAACACTCTCCATTTAATTTCTAAAAGCAACATGATAGCTACTTTTTGAATAAAATTAAATCGTTAAGAATTTATAGGACACACAAAAACACACAATTAATTAAAATACAAAATTATACTAATAATTTAAAAAAGAAAATTCAAAATTCTGATAATTATTACACAAACTCTCTCGTATAGCCATGCTATTTAAATTACCATTATGATTATTTACAACATTTCATTAATAAAAAAACTCATTCATAACTTTTTCAACTTATTGTTTTTAAGAATACTTGTCAGATAATTTAAGATTTTACTTCGATCTTACCTTTATTTATTCTCTAAATAATTAAATTATTATTCCAGTTTTTTTCATATAATTTATCATATAAATGTAAAATTCTATGACATTTTTCGTGGATTGTTACTGCTTACAAACAAATGTAAATTTAAATGGCTTAAGCGGATTTCCAAAGAATTCATAGAAATCTCAACAAATTTTGATAAACTTGGTGGGAGGATGTAGACCTATTGGGAATACATCCTTATTGATTTTCAAGTGAATCGGTTCATAGAAACTGGAGTTGAGTCAAAAAATTGGATTTTTGGGTACGTTTTAAGGGGTTTTCAAGGTTTTAATGTTGTTATTTGAAGAGAGACATGTGAGAAAGCCAAATTAGATTTTTGAGAGCACAACCGAGTGCAAATTGGTTTCCTAAAGGTCCCCACAAAAAATCAAGCTTGTAGCTCAAATCAGATTTTTGCGAGCACCGACAGGTGTGAGCTGGTTTCGCAATGATTCAAATTCAAAATTTCATGTTTTAAGCCAAAATCAGACTTTTGCGAGCACCGCTAGGTGAGAGCTAGTTTTACTGAAGTACATTACTTTTGCAATAATCCAAAATGTGATCTAATATGAAGGAAAGGGGTGTCAAAAAAATCAGTTTTGAAGTTTTAATCACTTTGAGTCAATCTGAAACTTTTCTTTTTTTATGAGCACGGCTCTAAAATCACACAAATTACGGGCAAATAATGTTACAAATTACGGGCAACATTGTCAACGTAAGGTATTGGCAAGCAGCAGTGTTAAGCAATTGATGTAGTTACCACTTAACAACTACATGAAAAAAAGGAAGAAAAAGCACAAAAATACATTTATAATGTATTTATTTGAATAATACGCTGTACCTCGCAATATAAAAACACATGATAAGTGAAATACAAAATAGCATTGAAAGCTAGCATTTTGAAAAACCGACAGTAGTATTATTTTTAAAAATCATTACAGCAGTGCATCATCCTTTTTTTCTTAACTAAAACGGAAATCCGCCCTTCTGAAGCACTTTCTGCGACAGAGTTTTAATTATTTGGCATCCTTCATCTACCGTTACATGCTCTGCAATTTTGAATCAGGTAGAATATTTAGATATATTAAAAAAGACCCAGAAAATAATCTCGAATTTGTTCAAAAAATAATCTTCTATATATTGACAGAGAGGTTTCAAGTCATTTACTTTGTTTGGATAACATAAATCCTTTTATTTAACAACATTCTCCTCATAATTTTGCGTAAAATTGTGAAAAAAATCTCCGGCATCACCGTTAGGTATTACTTCAGAGGATAAGATGAATGATTGGTAGCGGGTGTGAAAATGCCATGCTTGACCGGGATTCGAGCCGGAACTTTTGGATAAAAGGCCTAGACGCTATCACTCGCGCCTCGGAGACCGGCCACATATGATTTCCTAATTTTTTCAAGTTCACTCAATGGCCACAAAATAGAGTAGAAAAAACATAAATTCGTCGATTTTAAAAGTCGACTGAACCAAAAGTATCCAAAAAAGCCCAAAATAAAAAAAAAATTTGATTTTGGACTTTTCCTTAATTGCAGTAATAAGACCTCGTTGAGACCTTTTCTACCTATTTTCATTGGTTTCAGAGTTACAGACTAATAAAATTTTAATTAGTGGAATATTTGGATCTTATAAATGGAAGGCACATCGGTTTGAAGCAGATTTCATCTCCTTTCTTTAACTTTTTTTTTTAGTTTAAATATATTGATTTATTAATAATTATTTACCTCTGATTGTAAAAAAAAATGCAATAAATAATAATTCAATAATAACAATAAAAAAAATACAAAAAAAATATCAGAAGTTATTAATGAAATAAAATTTTATGGGCTTTTCGTTTTTAAAAAAAATGTGAATATGTAATTTAATAAGCATACAATGAAAGTCGTGTGTTGTTAACATCAGATTTTTTTATTTTAATATAATCTTTGTTGTTTCATAATAATTTGTCATATTAATTTGTTCCCAATCTGTTTCTATCTTCTTATGATGCGCGTAAAATATCAGTGATTTGAGAGAACGTTCAGTGAATAATAACTTTTTCTCAAAAAAATTAAAATTTTCAAAAATTAAAATATTAGATTTATGTTCGATTGAAATGTGCAATTACACAACTATTTCTGTTATTCAGAAAGCAGTTTTCAAGTAATCTAGTCAGGAGTTCGTACAAATTTTTCATTTACGTTTCTTGACGATACGAAATTATTCATTTCATAATTTCTAAAATTTTATATAAATAAATATAATAATAAAGTAAAATTTAACGAAGAATTTTCCGTGTTACTATCCATTTTACAACATTAAATGATAAAATTTTGACGCGAAAATGTAATCGCTTACTCGCGTGTATAATTTCGTGTACGCCTCTTTTTTTTGAATAAATTAGTATCCATTCTAACATCGCACTATTACATAGAAGATTATAAAGCAAATCTGTAGAACAAAGTTGAGGCTTCCGATTTAAGCTTTACTGAACTTTAAACGCTGGAGGTTACAAAACTAAACAGCTGACAAAAGAAATAGTTACTTGTAAAACTACGCCGGTCATGTGGCTCCAACCGAATGAACTTTTCGTGATGACATTTTAAATCGGCATCAATATAAATTTTCTAACTTAATTTTTGTTTAAATATACATTTAAGTTTTATGCACACTATGAAAATAAAAAAAAAAGTACTTATACGTATTGTACGAAGATCATGTAATTTTTTTTTAGATTCCACTTAAATTGCTTAAAAAAAATTTGGGTTATTACAAACACATTCTCCTTAATCTCCTTAACCTTCTCTGCAATGAAAAAACAATATTGAAAGAGTATATTTTATCAAAAGTAAAGTTTGAATGGGCATTAAAAGAAAAAAAAAACAGTATGGGTTGAATTGAAAACAACCAGTTACTGTTTTAAACCTATTAATAATAATCTCAATAAAAAGTTGAATTTGACTGTTTAGGAAAGATTAGGTTATGTAAAAGGTAAAATCGGTCAATGTTATTTACCTTCTACGATAAATTAACTGGAGAGATTCACGTTAACATGTTTTTTAGGCTACATATTTTCATGACGTAGGACGCAAACCTCTTCTTAGTATTCTATGTTTGTTTAAAATACTACTACTGTACAGGTAAAATTATTAGAATAATTTATTTAAATTTACCAATTAAAATTAAATGCGGAATGATATATTTTTGGAAATTTTAAGATAGACTAAAATCTAATTATGATTGTAATTAACTTTCTTCAATTATTACGGCCGTGGAGTAGTCAGTCTACAGTTAATTACTCGCGAAAACTACTACCCTCAGTTTAACATTCTTGGTTAACCGCACATCATCTTTATATTTTGCCTGTTTGAGGCAGGAAATTATCTGTTGTAGATCTAAGATACACATAAGATGTGTATCTTATTATTAATGTGTGTATATATTATTAATGTGTATCTAAGATACTACATTAGTTCCGTTTGTTGTATAATTGTTTCATTTTAAATATAAAATATATAAAATTGTACGTGGGTGCAAGCGCACGCGCCAGTGTGTATAAAAAAAAAAAAATTAACGAAAGTTTATTTAATCATTCAGTAGAGTATTTTTAAGAAACATCGAACGAAAAAAAAATTATGATCTAATTTTTTCAAGTAAAACTTTTTAAATATTCTGAAAAAGGTTTATATTATTTGAAAATAAGGATTAATTTTAATTTAATAGATGTCTTTTGGAAGACCCAGTCTGAAATTATTGAACTTCAGTACAAAATAAGTAAAAAAAAATATATCGTCAACAGCACTTTTTTTTATTAAAGGGAGTATCGTGGACTTTTTTTAAAAATATAAAATAAATTTTCGTTTATTCAATAATGGGAAAGAAATCATAAATTTTCAGTCTTTTGTTTGCAAACTGTATTGTCTGATTAAAAATAAAAATTAAGAAATATGTTTCTTACATTCAAAGATTATATAATTTCCTAAAAAAAAAAAAAATAAAAAACATTTAATAGGTTTGATCTTGGATAAATATACTCTAAGAGAATTCCTTACGGTACCTGCTTTAGATATTGTTTTGTAAACTTTTGAATTTTATAAAAATTCATTCATCTACAACTTTACAAATCAAAAACATAAGTCTATCTTTACGTTCCAGTCTATCTGAAAATTGTTCTAATGAAGTACTTATGAAATTTTCATTAAGAATGAACTACTTATGAAAAATATTAATGAAACTCTTGTGAAAAATTCATGTGAAAATCTTTTTAGAGTAAATTGAAAAAAGATCAATATTATTTTAGGAAGCACGAACTCTGTCCACGATTTAAAGAGAGTTGGCTTTGAAAATTCTCGGAATCGTTACAAAAAAAAAATTCAGGTATTTTACAACAATGAAACTAATTTCTTTATCTTTAAATTATCACTAAGGCAACCGTATTGTAGCCACATCAGGAATCGTTATATTCTTTACTCAACCCAGTAATCGAACCCGGAATCTTCGGTATAGCAAGCAACCAAGTTATCGTTTTTGCGGTTCAAGTGATGTGATGAATATTATTTTTTATTCCAATTGCTATACCTAACTTAAATGCTGACCGAATTTGATAAAGGTTTAATTTTTTTTTAAATCGCACGAAAAAATAATCTTTTCGTGTAAATTAAATACTTTATTATACGCAGTTTCATGTAGCTGCATAAGAATGTTTCTCGAGAAATAATTACAAAACATTTTTTTATTATAAAATAATGCAAAGTAATATAACCAATAATCATCAAAATTAATTAGCTGGAAGATCACCTGTATAAATAATACTAATTATTAAAAGTTTGTACGAAAATGATCTAAAAATATATAAAATACTACATAAAATTTGTAGAATTTTACCCGCATGTTTAATATTATAATCTGTATTATGTTAATTGCTTATTTATTTGTTTTGAAGTAATGGAATGATAACAGTAAGAAAAAAATTATATCAAATAAAAGAGTAAATAACCTGGTAAACTTTAACAGAACAATTAAAACAATTTTTTTTTTTTTTTTTAAATTATGAAGCTGTTTGGTCGAGACCAGGTGAAAAAATGTAGCACTTGGAACTGCCTATCAAAACACTTTTCTCCTGTGGAAAAAATATTTCTACTTGGAAAAAAATTGGTAAAATTAAGTTAAGGTAAAATTAATAGCTATTGCATTAAGTTTTTAAGGTAATTATTCAAATTTGCGATCGGTAATTTACGTGTTTCACAGTCATACATCCTTAAACATTTTAATGACATTTATGCAAGTTGAAAAATATAAAAATTGTGGAATACTTTGTGTTAACAAAAATCTATTTGATAATGTATATTTAAAGAAATTAAAAAAAAAAAAACAGTCTAAATGAAGATTTATAATTACAGTTTTCTCTGTAATTTTCAATTATACTCATATCGTGCAATATTTCATAATGGAATTATAGGTGTCGTTAAATGGTTTTAGTGGTTTACTTTTATGGCAAAATTTCCGTAAAATTTGATATCTTGAACATCTGAAACAATATTGATGTCATAATAATTCATTACGTTTAAAAAAATTACAAAAAAATTAAGCTAAATTCTTTATAAGAGAAAAAAATTCTTTAAGTGAACAGATCATTTTCTGTACAGTTTGAGACTAACACAAATGTCAATTTTCATTTCCTTTCACGTCTATTTCTTTGTTTCAAATATCTACCATAAAGTATTACATTGATATACGAGGTGCGACAATAAAGTAATGAGACTGATGTGAAAAAAAATGTTGCTTACCTTTTTAGTCATGTTTAGTGTTGTCTCCTTCAAAGTAGTTCCCCTCTGATTGCACACACTTATTCCAGCGCTTCTGTCATTGATGGTAACATTTCTGGAACTCATCTTCTGTAATATCCTCCAAGACCCTCGTCACAGCTTTTTGGACATCTTGTGTTGTTTCAAAATGGTGTCCCTGGACCGCCATTTTGACTCTTGGAAATAGAAAAAAGTTGCACGGAGCGATATCTGGTGAATAAGGTGGCTGTGGTAGTACTGAAATTTGTTTTGAGGTTAAAAATTGCTGTACTGACAGAGCAGTATGGGATGGTGCATTATCGTGATGCAGAATCCAATTATCAGCAATGTTGACACGAACACGAAGAACTCGTTTACGAAGTCTTTCTAAAATTTCTTTGTAGAAATATTGGTTAACTGTTTGTCCAGGAGGCACCCACTCTTTATGAACAATTCTCTTGGAATCGAAGAAGCGCACAAGCATGCATTTCACTTTTAACTTTGACATGCAAGCTTTTTTTAGTCTGGGTGATCCCTTTGAGCACCATTGTGAACTTTGGCGTTTTGTCTCTGGATCGTATTGAAAAAACCAAGCTTCATCACTAGTGATAACACGGCTCAACAAATCTGGATTGATTTCCATTTGCTCTAACAGATCGGCTGCCACATTTTTCCGTGTTTCTCGCTGTTGTTGTGTGAGATATTTGGGGACCATTTTTGCACAAATCTTTCTCATACCAAGATCTTCAGTTAATATTAGACAAACCGTTTCTCGATTGATGTTGAGTTCTTCTGCAATCATTTTCACGGATAATCTTCGATCAGATCGTACGATTTCACACACCCTGGTCAAGTTGACATCTGTCCGTGAGGTTGATGGTCATCCACTGCGGTCTTCATCTTCAACATTCGATCTGTCTTCACTAAAAATTTTATGTCACCGAAAAACTTGAGCTCTTGACATAATCTCCTCTCCAAAAGCATTCTGAAGCTTACCATAATTTTTCGTCTCGTTTTCACCCGATTTAACGCAAAAAGAAATGGCATACCGTTGCGCAATATTTTGCGGTTTCATTTCTGTGACGAGAGACACAAACACGTCTTCATTTATTACAGCACAACTCACGACTGAGCAGTTGCATCAATGTGCCGTTTGGACTAGAAGTAGCTTATAGACCAAGGTCAAAGATGGTGTGCCTACGCAAGCTGCAAGGTTGCCACATCTTGCAAAGAAAAATCAGTCTTATTACTTTATTGTCGCACCTCGTATGTCATATAAAATATGGATTCAAAACTTGTATTGTCTAATTTTATGATTTTTTTTTTTGGAATTTCTACAAAATTAAATAATATTTTACTTTACTTTGTAGTGGCTTTTATTTGTTTAGGTAATAACACAGCTAGTGATTCCCTCTTGGAAAAAATCAACACACCACAAAGGAAAACATAATTACACCATCAACATTATTTTTTCTGGGCAATCTAGTAGAATAATATATATATATATATGACAAACATAACTTTAAATATTTTTTATTGTATACAGTTTAGAGATTCATCATGTCAAGATTGATCATGACAGACAATCTGGTATTAGAAACAAATCTCTCCTGGAATGGCATAATCAATCTGAAGACAACAAGTGCACAATGCCAGGCTTATTCCTGGTATATGAGAAGTGAAATAATATAGTAATTTCCAATTACCTTCTTCACTCAGCCAAACATATTACTGCACATCGACATGCCAAGTATCCGAAACGGAGAAATTCAACTATATGAATAATATTCTTATTCTGTTTACCACAGAGATTATCTATACATGGAACATCATTTAGTTCTCAGCAAGAGCTGCACTGACTTGTACCTGTGTATTTCAGCTGTTTTATACTCGTCAGAGTAATAAGAAAAACTGAGGCAAATAAAATAATGCAAAAAATCAATTACCCATATGTTGAGAAGCAATGCTTTAACAATTTACTATGTTGTGATATAATGTTTTTTCTTATTTTTATTATTATTAGCGAAATTCATTTATTTTATTAAAGAGTACAAATTAGGCTTTATCAATTTTTTTAATGATTTATTCTTTTAATAAATTTTTCGAAAGGGTTTTTTTAAACTGAGAAGAACCTTTCTGGAAAGGTTAGATTTTGTATTAAAATACTGTAATCAGTTTACAGAAGGAAATATATCAAGCGCTATTTAAAAAAATAGGCCCATTATAATACCATTTAATAGCTAGTTTGTGAGATATCTTTATTATCTTTTTTATTCATATAAGCAATTGTACAGTTATACCCTGTTTCACCCGAATCCTTATTTACCAATAATTTCTTTAAAAGTCGATAATATTGTTTCTATAAGAAATTTTAATGGGAAAAATCGATCCAATATTCAGTTTTTGGTAAATTTGTTTTAATGTTTGAACTTCAGATTAAAATTCAAAAAAATATTTCATAGGGAGACTGTTTAAAATTTAAAGATTTCAATATTTTACTCGCAGAAAATTAGATTAAAACTGAATTCTGAATTAGTAAATCACAATAATGCATTACCAAAGGCTTGACTCAATTCAAAATTTGTTGTAATATTCCATAAAAAATTTTCTTAAGGATTAAACTTTCAATTTTTCTGGTAAAGGTGTTATGAGTAAATAAACAGACAAAATTCTACTTGGAGCGGAAACAGTTCACATTTGTATTGTTGTCCTCTTTAAAATCTAGATTTGAATATTTCAGAAGTTCTTAAGCTATAATCATCACACGCATATTTTTCTTACAAAAACACGAAAAATATTTATATTAAAATTAATCCGAAGACAATTTGTTTTCAACCGTTGGCTGTTCATAAATTTTCCTTTTCATAATGTCAAAAATAAAACATACCATTTAGAAGGACGTAGTTTATGATTTGGCGGGAATTTAATGTTACCGAATTAAACTAAGTGTAAACTCAGAAAAAAAATTTGATGTTGTTAATTGCTTTGAGTAAATCCTATGAGAATTCGTGAAAAGAATTAATCAAAAAGTTAAATCTATAATCTTCGTTTAAACACTACAACTTGCATTAAATTAAAAAGAAAAATTCCTATAAATCTTACGAAGTATATTATATTATGAATAGATGTATCTAAAAAAGAAAAAAAAAACTAGAAAACGTTTCGAACAGCTAAGGAAGTAAACTTTTTATTCACAGAACGCAAAATCTGAAGTGGACAACACACGACTTGTAGGCATATTGCGAAAAAGTATACACATAAATACTCGTAAATTACATGTACATATTTAAAAAAATTAAAAGTTCATAAAATTTTATTTCATTAATGAACCTGGTATATTATTTCTAATAAGAGATAATAATATGATATATCTGATATATAACAATATATATTTTATCTGATATATTTTATTTCATTAATATATATCTGATATTTTTTTTTTTTATTGTTATTATTGAAAAATTATTTATTGTAAATTTTTTTTACAATCGGAGGGTAATAATTATAAATAAATCAATATATTTATGTTAAAAAAAAGGAAATGAAGTCGGATTCGAACCGATGTGCCTTCTTGTTGTAAGATCCAAATATTTCATTTGTTAAAATTTCATTTGGCTATAACTCTGAAATCAATGAAAATAAGTACTGCTTATGATATATCGTTGAAAAGCTCTCAATGAGGCCTTATTACTGCACTTAAGAAAAACTCGTTTTGGATTTTGGGCTTTTTTGAACACTTTTGGTCCAGTCGATTGCAGTCAAAATGGGAGGTGCACAACTAGACTGTATAAAAGTCGTAAATCTAAAATTCAACATCCTGCGGCTAATAGTTTTTGATTTATGCGAGATACATACGTAAGTACGTACAGACGTCACGCCGAACTAGTCAAAATGTAATTCAGGAATAGTCAAAATGGATATTTCCATTGAAATCTGAAAACCGAAATTTTTCGCAATTACAATACTTCCTTTATTTCGTACAAGGAAGTAAAAAGAGTTAGAGAAAAAATTATGTTGAAAATAAAACCATTGGGAGAATTAACCAAGATGTCAATTACGGGTAACTTTAAACTTAAAAATAAATACATTTAAAAATAATTGTCATTTTCAAACTGATGAAGCCTGAAGTTTTGAAGAGGAATGTTTATGTAGTAAAAATTAAAGTGCACTAGTAAAAATAAATTATGTAGCGCATCGTAATGGGAAGGCTCTGCTGGATGGTATTAAACTTTATAGATAGATAAACAAGACACCTAAATTAGAATATTAGTTGTGACTGGAATGAATACAAGGTACCTTGAATTAAATGTTGAATGAACGTGGTCGGTCAGTCGGCTTTCAACCTCCGTCATCTAATAATAGTATGAAATTTATGTAGACTCCAACAAACCAGCAAAATTTGTCTATAGAAAGTAATTAGAAAGATATTTCAGCACAATATCATGTAATTAAAAAAAAAAAAATAGGTAATTAAAAAATTTTAATTAAGGAGTATAATGCAAAAAAGAGTGATTTATTTTAGTAAATGGATTGACATAAATTAGAATAAAAAAGTTTATTTAAAATTATTTTTTAACTAAAATCTAACACAAGATCTAATAAATAATATCTAGCAGCTTTTTGGATGTAGCCATTTGAATTTATTAAAAATCTATCTGTAACCTTTTTATTATAGGAAAATTAAAAAATTATTCTACCTTAAATTTTGTTCATTAGATTGGTGTAACGTTTATTCTATTTCTATTTTTACCTTTTTTAATATATATTTTTATCTATTCAAGATACTTAAGAGATGTGGATTAAATCCTATTGGGCAATTTAATTTGGAGTTTCAGTTGCTTGATATTTTAAAGTAAACTTAAGTTTTCGACTGTGATTACCTAAAACGACAACAAATTTAGTTTTTACTTTTATTCTGATAACGGTATTATAAATACTCAATTAACATTGTTTTGTAAATATTATTCACTTCTTTTGTTCTTCAATATTGTTCTTTTCTTTTATTTATTTACCTATTTTTATATTTTATTTCTCAGAATTTGGTGACGATTTAAAAAAAAATTTAATGATTAACGTTAGGTTTTAGAGCACGATTTTTGGGAGTTTTCAGTATCTACATGTAAAATATTTTGTACAATAATATACATTTGGTTAATTTACAAGATGATATTTAAATAGTTGATATATAACAAATTTTTAAGAGTATACAGAGTGTCCCGGGAGTATTCTGCTAAACTTTATAGGCGTATTTTTCTCATTAAAATAATGAAAAAAGTTCATATAAAGATGAGTCCGAAAACGGTAACGAGTTTCGATTAGTGAAAGATTTTTCCCAGATTTCAGCTACACCGCTGAAATGAAGCCCCTCTGATATTTTGGGAAGGTAAATTAAAGGGGGAATTTAGTGGTTTCGTATGGTTTTGGGTCGCAAAACTGTATTCGCAGTATTTTTTACGAAACAAAGTTAATAAACAAAAAGGTTGAGTTGAAAAACACAATTTTTTAGTTTTGGCGTAAAATAAATTTATTAAATTATGAATGAACAAATAAATCTTATTTCTTAAATTGATGGAAAATTTAATTTTAAGATAAGTGATGTAAATTATTTACCAATAACATCCCACAAAAGAATTTAGTTGTACTTCTTGTGAAACAATAACAGAAAAATTACGCTATAAATATTTGTCTGCCTGCATTATTATAATATTATTTCTTAATTATTAGTGTATTAATTTTTCACTAGAGCGTTGTAATGCTGTACAATATTAGTAGTATGTTTAGTCTCGCAGAGAGCATGCTCTCTGCGAGACTGAACATACTACATACAGACTACATACTAAAACAAAATTTTCAAACATTGTTGTGGTTATGATTGATAATCATGCTTCGGTGTGCTATATTTTTTATTGAGAAGTTAATTTTCAGTATAAAATTTTATCTAAGTTATGAAGTGTTTATTTAATCTGTAAAGCGTTCAATTGTGATTTATGAATATATAACTAGTTTATTTGCACTTATTTTAAAAGTTATTGATAATAATTAGTTAAGTAATTTTTTTTGTAGTTAAAGAGAAATACCGTATAAGTTTGAATGCGAACATTCATATCATCAATGGGTTTTTGTAACGACAATGCTACGCAAGCCGTTGAAGAATATTGTCGGAGATTTCCTAATCGAAGTAAAGTAAAACCTAAAACCGTGAAGTATTTAAAGATACTCACCGGCATCAAAAGAAAGCATCAAAAGGAACATTTAATGTAACATCTGAACTGGAAACAAACGTAAATGAGCAGATTTTAGATATGATATGAAGTCCAACTAGCAGTCGTACATTATCTGCACGTTTGGGGATTCCATGTAACAGTATATGGCGGACATTACACAATTCATATCATCCTCAATCGGTTCAATGTCTTGAAGAAGGTAACAATCTGAGGCTGAATTATAGTCAACGGTTATTACAAAACAACGTGTTTCAATAACATATTATTTACAGATGAAACAGCATTTACGCAAGGTGGGATAAACAATACGAGAAGCAAACATTTTTGGAAACATGACAATCCTCGTGAAACTATTGAAACCAATTTTCAGCACCGTTTTTCATTAAATATCTGGCGTGGGATAATAGGTAATGTTCTCATTGGACCTCAGATTTTCAACGGTACTCACAGGTAGTGGTTACCTTAATTTTCTTCAAAGTGAGCTGTAAAAACTTTTAGAGGTTGTTCCACTTATTACAAGAACTGATTTGAATTTCCAACACGATGGCGCACCAGCCCGTTTTAATGGTCCTGGTATTCATTATTTTCATTTTCTAACGGCTAGATTGATTGAAGAGAACCTCAACTATGGCCAGGTAGATCACGTGATATGAATCCCTTGGACTTCTTTCTCTGGGGATATATGAAAGCGTCAGTGTAGGTACAAAAATCAGAAAATTTTAATGAACTTTTACAAAGAATCACGTAGGCCATTGAAGAAATCAAAAACAACCCAAGAATGCTAAAATAATGCTACCTCATCTATAACTCGTCGTGCGGAAATTTATTTTCAGCTTCGATGCAAAGTTACGGAAGGTAGAAGAAGAGGGTTTTAGTGTAGGGTTGGGTGGACAGCCCAAATCGGAAGAGCCGGCATGCCGAGGTGTGCCGGTTCCGATGATCGATGAGGACTCTAAGGGAGATTCGGTTAGGGGATACAAACGAAAAGACCCGATACCGATGGAAGGAATCCAGTAATGAAGTACCCACATTAGAGTGGGCAATAAAGAATGAAAAGATCTAACCGGGAGGCTGACCTGCCATGCCGGACTCACTGCCGGTAGGTGGGGAGGCCCCTTAGAGTAAAGGACACTTCCCTGGGTGAGTTTTACTTAACTGTATCTTCGACTCGGGGGAGTAGGGGGGAAAAAAAAAGTTTATGCCGATATACTTCATTTACATTCATACATATCATCCCTCTGAAGTAATACCTTACGCTGGTTCCGGAGACTGAACAAAACAAATAAAAGAGAGATTGATGGCGAAATCAGCTGATGAAATCGATAGTTCTACGATTAAAATCGTAGTATAGGCAGTTACTTTTATACGGATTTGAATACTAGATCGTGGATACCGGTGTTATTTGGTGGTTGGATTTTAATTAACTACACATCTCACAATGACCATATTTCATTTACAATCATACATTTCACTCTCATTCATCACCTAAAGTAATACCTTACGGTGGTTTCGGAGGCTAAATAGAAAATGAAAGAAAGGTTGATGGCGGACATTTTGAACAGTTGATGTAATTTAAGAATAACTTACCCTATTTTGTTTGGTTTTAGAAATTTAGTTTGTTTTTACAATTTTATCCAGTAATAGAAGGCTATTCGTTTTAGTCTAAAATTGTAATTCAGTATTTTCCATACTGGTACGTATTGTGTTCTGCATTAAAGAATACATTATTTTCTTGAAATTTTATTTATTTTTTATTGACTATTTACATCGGTTTCTTCAGAATTAGATTTCTATCAATTTAACTATTATTATTTTACGCCAAAGTAAAAAAAAAAACTGTGTTTCTCAACTCAATATTTTTGTTTATAATACCTTATTTCGTAAGAAAATAATGGGAATACAGTTCTGCGACCCTTTTGTTAGAATTTTCCCGGTCAAATAATATTTTATAATATTTAAATATACACTACACTATAATATATACGTGTTATTACTACTATTATTATTAATATTATATATATTCACTGTACATACACTATATGTTTTTAACACTATGCTATTTTAATTGAACTATACATTAAGTGTTTATTCATATTTTGCAACGTCAGTATTTAAAAAAAAAAAAATTAATCATGTAAAACAGGAAAAAACTGTACTTTTTCATTTACTTTAAGAAATTATAGAATTATTCACGTCTAAAATAAAATTCACAAATAAAAAATATTTCTTAATATCAAACATATATCATTTAACTTGTCTTATAAACACCGGATCGTTTACAAATAACCAAGTCATTTTTTAAATTTTGACTCTTTGATCTCCATGACAACTTTTTGACACCCTTCGTTTTAACAATCCATTCTTCCTGCAAAATAATACAGGTTGTGTACGCCTTGCAAAGCAGAATTATCAAAGCTGTCTTTTTTTTTGTTCGTGTAGAGACATCATAAGGATGTGTGAAATTTTGCATAAGATATTTGACGTACCTGAGCATCTTTCACGATTAAATTATGTACGCATGAATTTATGTTTTATTCGCTTGAAATGTTATCAAAAAGAATTCTTTTATTACAATATTAATTTTTATTTTTGTTTTGAGCAGAATAACGTTTAGATTTTTGTAATTTTTTTACAGAAGTACAGATTGACTAAAACGCAATAAATTTATATTTTTGCAAGTGATTATATATACAAAATAAATAAAATGTCTTTTATATTTTGTATATTGTCGTACGAAGGGGATTTTGAAATTTGAATAAACATGGTACAGTATTTTTAAATTCTCTTTTAACTGATTTTTTTTTTTTTGTATATTTGCTATGTTAAACACCATAAATTTACTGCTGTCACTTAATATGAGATACTACTGCAAGTGGCACAATAATTTTCTTGAAAAATCACCATTCCTTGTGAGGCTGATTAAGACAAAGTAAAAAATAAAGAAATTCCCCTCGCTTTCTTTTTTGAGTCGAATATACTTTGGCATATTAACATATTAAGCTCCCTATTATGTAGTTAATATTCAGCTCCATATCGACATTTTCACATTGTTTACGACAAATGGCGTAATAATAAACATTATTATACTCAGAAAAAAAAAACATCTGTTAGTGTTTCTTTTGCCTCAGATACATCAAAGATGTAAGAAAAGCAAGGAGAGAAACAAGGACGTAAGAAAAAACAAAGGGGTTGTTAAGCAACAACATAATATTAATTTTCTTTAAACTATGCATTGTATACACACAACAGAAAACAATTGACGATTTAACAGAGAAATAATAAATAACATCGCTCTGTGTAAAAATTATAATAGAATAATGAATGTAAATCTATTCGTCAGTATAATTAAACAAGATACGATACCCAATCAACAATTTATTTGCAAATGTTTATTTATAACGGTATCAGCACCTTATGATCTTATATTAAAATAGGATTGTTGACCTTGATTTTCAATGCCTTACGATCTTGTATTAAATTAGGATTGTTGATTATGATCTAACAATTTTTCCCCTTTTTTTATAAAACTGTCAAGTTAAAAATAATATCTAATAAAACTCGTATTTTATTAAAATTAGTAATGTATTTTGTAAAACCAAGATAACCTCTGTAAAATGATTAATAATATTGAAAAAACTCATCCGCACACCTACTCACAGCCATGTACGCTAATTTTAATGTAAAAATTATTACCTCTCTTTGTATGTCAAAGATCAGTAGATTATTTAATTATTTATACATAAAATGAGAACTAATTAATTATATTTCAAATAAACGTTTAATTTCAATTTCATTAAAATTGACAATTACGATAAATGATTCACGTTATTGGTGACAATATTTATTAGGAAGAAATAAATATTTTTATTATAAATGAAATAATGAAAATAAATAGAGTTTAAATAATTGACATAGTATATTTATTGAATAATAAAATTTTATAATTTAAAATAATTTTAAAGATAAAATTAAAACATACACAAAACTAAAATAATTAACTAGGGTATGATATTAAGGATTAAATGTTCAATATAATTAACATTTTTGAAAGGGATTTTGTATAGAACAATTTCGTTAATATATATTGAACTTTAATAAATTTTTAATTAACTTGAAGAAATAATTAAACTGCATTAATCTAATTAAATCGGTGAATGTCAAATTAATTAACTAAATTTTTATTTTGTTACATATTGTAGAGTTTATTGAATTCTATTATCTGACTTTTACATTTTGATTAAAAATACATTTCGTTTACTGTCGCTGAAAAATCAATGAAATAAATACACCTGAGAATACAGGGAAATATTTCAAATTGTAAATTTTTTTTACTGAGTATTGTTCCTTTACGTAATATAATAAAATAAAATAATTGAAAATCAAATTTTTACCCTTCAAAGTTTTGGGTTCTTCCCGTATCTCGCCAATTAAAAATACCCTCAAATTTTAACTATGTAGAATTTCGTATTAGCATTATTTTAATATTAGATTTATTAATTCTTATTTTTCACGCTTTATTAAATGTGTTGGTTATAGTTTATTTTACTAGTATATAACTTTAACCTGTTGAGTTATATATCTCATTTCAATATTATTTAGCAACTAAAAACAATAAAACTATTAATTGAGAAAATAATAATAATAATATATAAAATAAATAATAATAATAATATTGAGATATTAATGGTAAAATTTAAAGAAACTAATTTTTTTTTACTGTGTAATAAAGATTTCTGCACTATTTCTCTTACTGCCTTTTTGTAAGAATATTAAAATTAAAAAACAAAAGTTTGAATTTTTGAGTGCTTAATTATTTTAGAGGTAGTAAATGAACTTTAACTTATTTTTCTTCTCATCTTTTTGTAATGATTACCTCAAAGGAGGGAATATCTTTCTCGCTATTCTAATAAAAATTTAATCTATTTAAAATAACAATTACATATCTAATTTTTCTATATTTTTTATATATTTCTATCTATTTTCTGTGTTCAAAAAAAAATTATTGAAGAAATTGAAAATTATTAATTCTTCGTATGAATTTTATTAGGAATTGGATATTAAACCTTTCCTCTCTCTAGATGGCTAACCTTTTTATTTAATCGATAGAATCCTATTTCGTATAACGGAGTAATTTTTTTCACATAATAACTTAATATCCTGCTTTATGTTATTATTAAAAGCGATACTAAGAATAAAAGCAGAATACTAATTTAATATTTTAGTGAATATTTTATTCGACAAAAATGATTCGTTATTGAAACGTACAAGAAAATACAATCTTTCATTTCTTATAAATACTTTTCAAATTGAAGTGTATTATAATATATTATAATACGTCAATGAAGATATATAAAATTATATGTTTATTCAGTGCTAATATTTTCTGAGAAGTAAGATTCTGTTTATTTGTTGTTTTTTTTTATTATTCAAATGATTAACTCACTTAAATAAAACAAAGGGAATAAAAAAAATCCAATTTCAAAAAACCATGCATGATAAAAAGTTAAAAAAAAGCTTTCCTGTTCTTCACAGAATTTACGGAATATTAAGCGTTAGTATATACTTAAAATGGTTTTAAAAATTATTTTTTAATTTCTGTAAGCCTAAATCTTTTTTCAAGTAGTTCTTATTTATAATTTTATTTTATTGTCGTTAGTCGTATTTTCTCTTTGTTATATAGATAATGACCACTACTAGTGCTACTCTTGTTTTTAATTTTACATAAACATTACAATTAAGTAATTAGAAACGTGTTGTAGTTATGAAGTACAATAATAATTGTTGGATTTAGACAAATCAAACATTTATCATATTCTCTGAATATTTTTGTAAGGTAAGTGATTACAAAACCTTCTTCTTGCCAAAAATTATATATATTTTGTTACCACATATATGCCTAGCTTAATTTTGGGAGACGCAATGCTAGCTTCTCAGATGTCAGCGGGAGTCCAGTATACGTACGCGTTTGCACAGCGTCACTCGTACCACGTAGCCGACCGCGCAGACCTCCATCATAGCAGCGCGGCGGCCTTCCCAAAGCAGAGCGAGTTTTCAATTCGTTGTCGACCACCGCCTGAAGAAGACCAAGAAAAGGAAGATGGAAGAAGACAAAAGAAGTTCTTTGACTGGCTCAACGTGGGACCTCCCGGCGGATGCCAACGTCCCTGCCGGAGCAGCAGGACCGGTGAGGGATCCGCTGGGCGCGGGCGCTACCTACCTGCTCCGCCTCGCCGGGTTTCAATCGCACTGGCCGGCAGACTCAGCATCAGGAGCCGGCCCAGCGTGGAATCGGTCAGGGAGAACCGCTTCGGCCGCGCCGACGGAAGACGACCGACGCCGACCCAACACTGCGGTGCTCTAGGGGCCACAACTGCCACGCTGCAGTTGGTACCCAACTGCCGCCGAGGGGAAGCTCGGTCTGATTTTAATGGACGAGCCGCAACTTCCCGACTACAGCTGAGTCGACATCGCCGGAGACCAGCCTCCGGACTCAATAGCTCTTCACAAAGCTAACGCACAAACGGCCGTTTTCAGGGCCACAACTCCGGAAACCTCAAACAGCCCTTTTCAGGGCTACCATAAGGTTTTAAAATGCCACGTGTTGTCGAAGCCATTCGGTGACAGTATGTAACAGAATCACAAAATATTCAGATCCCAAATAAGTCACTACGCAAACAGAAATAAATATTAATACACATATAGAATATTTTTAGCTTACAAATATTCCATATTACAATTCTTCAGGTAAAAACAACCATTTTACAATAAACCAAACGACTATTTATTTTGGTTATTTTAAACTTAATAAAGGCTCGTACTGAAGGCGAAACGTTATGTTATTATTTTTGTATTTTGTTTTAAGTAATAATAACATAATATTGTAAAATGGCTGTTTTTACCTGAAGAATCATAATATGAAATATTTGTGATATAAATATTTTGTCTTCGTATTTATATTTATTTGTATTATTTTCGTAGTGATTTATTTGGGATCTGAATATTTTGTTCCGTTATTTTAACATCTAACCAAAAAGTTATCATTTGTTATTATTGTTATTATATATTTCATTGAGGAATAGGATGAGAGAGGGTAGCAATTGTGGTAAAGGTGTAAAGATGTAACAATTATTACATCTTTTATAGATATGAATAACACATTCTACCATGCCAGACTGAATTAACTAATAGAAATATGAAGAAGCCAAAGAGTAGGTTGAAAGGATAAAGAATTAAAGAACGTTTAACTGAATTAGAAAAAACTAAGAAAATAAAGGATTTCAAACTGTGTGGTTTAATCTAAGAGGAGGAGTAAAGTAATGGTGCTGCTAATCATCAACTTTTTTAATATGTACATTAAAGATATGATTAAAAATTACCGGAAAAAGGAGAACGAATCAGTGTAGGAGGCCAGAGAATAAACATTATATGTTCACAAATGATATGATTTTTATAGGAGAAAAAGGAATAAGATATTTAACAAATAATTTAAAAAATTCAAAGGTATTATAACATAGTATGGATTTAAAATAAGTTTTTGGTAAACTAAAGTTATGAAGTTTGGAAGCAGTAAGCCACAAAGTTCTCTAAGAAAGAAGGAAAAATTGAACAAGTAAAACAGTACAGATAAGAGTATATAACAGAAGTTTGTAAAAGTGAAAACGAAAAAACATGAAGAACAATGAATAAGAAAGTATTCAACAGGAAAAAGCATTTATTATTTAATAAGATGGAACCTCATTTGATGAAGCGCCTTGCGAAGTGTGTTAAGAATGAAATTCTCTATGGGTGTGAGCCATGGAAAAATGAACAGAAAAAGAAAAAAAAAAGATGGAGGAATTTCAAATGTGGACATACAGAAATGGAGATGATTAAATAATAATAAAAGTTAAAAATGAAGAAATAATGAGGAGAGTTAAGATAATGTAATTTTAACCATAACAATTTAAAGTAGGAAAGCGAACTGGCCCGGTCATATCATGAGAGATGGATTGATTAAAATACAGTTCTAGAAGGATTAGGATAAAGTAATAAAAGAGGTCGGAAACAGTAAAAATTATAAAAGGAAATAAAAGCTATCAGGATCTCAAACATTTAACTGAAAGTGAAGGATTATGTAGGTGGAATAATGCAAGGGACCTGCCTTAGAGCAAATAACAATATGTTGATGTAGACTACTTGTAACTGACGGAAAAGTAAAATTTAAAAGATTGTTTGATGGATTTTATTTAATTTAAAATGATTGAAAACTGAATTATCGAACACTTTCCTGTGGAAAATATCAGCTCACTGCTGTAATATTCCTAGCGATAATAATGTGATAAGAATAAATGAAACTGTAAATTAATAAGAAATATTTGTTCATGTTGTCTCTATGAATACCAAAAAATTCATTTGTTTCCCATGAATGAGAAAAAATAAGTACATCTCGAAATGGTAACACATTTATTCGAAGGATTTACAAAATATATATAGAGAAATAAAATGAAGATAAAAATAATAGTTATTGAAGCTATTTTTTTTCGAATAAACTCATAAAAAAATAACGTTTTTTACCGTTTAATAAAAATCCAGTATACTAATAAAAAAATATACAGGAAGTTATATATTTTAAGATGGTTGCTAGATTATTAAATTAGAGAAAAAATACTGAAAGATCTGATAGTGTGCTTAGTTTCTTGTATTTTTTTCTAATTTGCCGTTTATATTTTTTTCCTGTCATTCTCTTTTATCTTTTTTTACTGATCCATTTCTCTTCCTTTGCGACATTTTCTTAGCATTTTTCTTTTTTAACTGAACGTGAAAAAAAAGTATAATAATAGAGACAGTAAAAATACAAAGTAATGGAATTTTGTTTATAATAAATAAAAAAAAACAATTTTCAAATCATTAAAATTTATTTGTGTAGGTTATTATATAAGTAAAGAAATCTTTTGAAATTCGTATGCATTTAAATAAATCAGCAAAATTAAATTCAAAAGCTAATATTTTAGTGTAAAAGACAAATTAAAAAATTTGGTAAAACTTTAATACTGATTAAAAAAAACTTGCCTTTTTAATTTAATTTGCTGTTACGTTATTGGGTAAGTAAGTGTTTTAAGAACTGATTCAAGGAGATTTCATACATTTTACAATTTCCAACTAAAAAAAAAAGTATACAACCAGTTTTAAAACTTATTCCGTAGAATACCAAACACTATTTTTTTTTAACTGATAATTCTTCAAGAATGAAGCATTCTATCCTTTGTAGAGTGGTTATGATTGTTGGAATAAGGAATGACCACAGCAATTAAAGTTTAGTTTATTCGAATTAAAAATTAAATAACCTTTTTTTACCGACTTTTCGGAGAAAAGTACGGTATTACTTTTGGTCTCACGGTGGTAATGATTGGGGAGGGGAGTTGAACTTCTTTACGTTTTGAGATATGAGGAGTACAAAAATTCCAATCACTTAAAAGTAATTTCCTTATAACCCTACATATATATATATGTGTGTGTGTGTGTAAATTCTATTGATTAGAGGAATACATATATATATGTGTGTGTGTGTGTGTGTGTGTGTGTGTGTGTGTAAATTCTATTGATTAGAGGAATAATATGAATCTTAAAAAGATTAATTTCAGTAAAGTAATATATATATATATACGTGTGTGTGTGTGTGTTTGTGCGTGTGCGCGTGTGTGTGCAGGCCTATGTGTAAGATTTGTACCTGGAAAATCACCAAAACTACTTCATCTATTTTTCTGAAATTTATATATGCTGTAGTAGTGTAGCTGATGTTGTGAATGTGAAAATCTGTTAAAGATTAGTTTCTGAGTTACGCTAAATTAAAGGTCAACAAAAGACAACATAATCTCAATTTTATGTATTTTTTCGGTCGCATGTTGGAATTGGGGGATGGAAAATAAATTTTCATTACGTTTAGAGGTATTAGGATTACAAAAATACCATTCATATATAAAGTGTTTTTGCGCGAAAATCTCAAAAATAACATTTATACATAAAGGTTTATGAATCGAAAATTTCCAAAACCAGTAGATCAACTTCATTAAAATTTATATATGCTATAATAGTGTATCTGAAGTTGTGGATGCGAACATTCTATGATGATTGGTTGAGTCGTCCTTCAGTTACGCTCAATTTAAGGTCATAACATAACCTCAAATTGAGGTTATGTTGATTTTGTATTGATGTATTTTATAAGCACTTATGCAGTGAGACACAGTGGTGAGTGAGTTTAAACTGGGTACCTGGGTGTAAGGTCTACTGGTTATTTTTAATTATTTCCTCAAACTACGGTTATAATAATTTAATTTTCTTGTAAACAGAAAATATATTTTAATATTAGTTAAAAAAAATTATACCTCTTTTATTTTTCTCATTTAAGTTTTATTTATTTCTTGGGTAAAAGATTATGCAGAATAATTAATTGCACAAAATAAAAGAACGAAAAGTTGGGTTTTTAACAAAACTGCACAAGACTGTTTTGTATTAAAAACATCTTTTACTTCACTGATTAATAATGGGTTTGTTTTCTTTTTTTTTTACCATCAGTAAGGTACCTGATACCTGCGTGATACCTGACACCTGCTATCATTATTACCCGATACCTGCTTGATAAAGCGATAATTTTGCTGCACAAAATTGAAAAAGATAAAATAAAAAAAAGTAAACTTTTACTGGTGGTGGTATAAATTGTACTAATAGATAATAAAGGACAAGATGCTTATTCAGTGGTACACAAAAGTCGTAAACTGAAAAAATTGAAGGAGAAGGCCTGTAGTTCCTTTTTTTGGTATTCGTCGTGTGGTCAATCCTGATTGGGTCTTAATTTTAAGTCCATGAGTAATCTGTATAAGGGCGTCTGTGAGGCAATTTTGCTATATGCAGCGCCTGTTTGGGCGGATAGGCTAAAATTTAAAAGCTATCGGACATATTGTTGACGGCTGAATATGACGATTTCACGGGAGGCGATCTTGGCGATTGCGGGAGTAAAACCGATAGCCTTGATTGCATCTGAGCGGCAACAGCGTTATGTCACCGACAAGTTAGGTTAATTAACTTCTGACAAAGTTCGGAAAATTGAACAGCATGGTAATGCTTTGTGGCAGGCCGATGGGATGAGGCAGAGGGCGGATGTTACACGCATGGTCTGTTTCCTGATGTTAATTTGCAGGGCGTTTCTTGGATGCACCCGAATATGTACGTGACGCAATATCTTTCTGGGCATGGAGCTTTCCGGAACAGGCTGCAAAGGTTTGGCCCGGCGGACTCAGGAATGTGTGCGCAATGCGGACAATTGGACGATGTTCATCATGTTCTGTATTTTAGATAACAATTTTTTTTAAATTAAGTTTTCTCTAAAATGCCTCTAAAGAAAATCGAAATTAGTTTTTTGTGATATCCCCTACCGCCGACAAATTTGACGAATTTTGAAAAAAAAATGATATACTACTTCAAATATAAAAAAAAAAAATTCAGATATACTACTACAACACATATAAATTTCAATGAAACTGATCTAACATTTTTGAAATTTTTGAGCCACGAAATTTTATACATTGGCCTATATATGCTTATACATATATATATATACTACTACTACTTTTATATACTTATAGTAACACTTACACACACACACACACACACACACACACACACACACACACACACACACACACACACACACACACACACACACACACACACACACACACACACACACACATATATATCCCATTTTAAGAAAATAGTATTTTCATACCCCTCATACCTCGAGACCTAAAGAAAACTCATTTTCACCTCCAACTCCCACCATGCAACCGAAAGTAATACCGTACTTTTCTCCACTAAAGTCGGCAAAAAAACTAAATCCGTTGAAATAGCAGGAATTTATAAAGATACCAGTTGCAATTTGGGATACGTAAGGTAAATTGAAATATTGAAACTGAAATAAAGAAGCATTTGGTTTGGCTGTCGACTAATATTACCTAAAAACTCGTCAAAAAATTAGTTCATTACAATCGATAAACGATTTAATTATTAAACAAAAATTTGAATTGGGATACTTACTTTAACAAAAGTGATGCAAAAATTTAGTTGTTGAACTACAACAAAAGGGAATAATATGTAATACCCTTTTTAAATTTTTAATTTATTAAAACGTTTTTAGTGAAGGTTTTCTGTTTGATGATTTAGTTCACCACAGAAGCCTAGATGGAATACTGAGCATGGGAATATGAAAATAACTTTTTTTTTTGCGTATGAAAACTGATATACACGACCGGGATTCAAACCCGGGATCTCCGGCTGAAAGGCCGAGACGCTATCACTCCGCCATAGATCGTGGTATGAAATATTTTATCGTTTTAAGTGATAATATTTAACAGTTATACTTACCCATAATATTTTTTCTCGGGTAGGGATGTCTTTGATTGACTGAAGTACAAGCTACCTTTGTCTTACATTAAGTAAATACTTATGTTGTTTAACCTTTATAAGGTGGATGTATTAGTTAGGTGGGTAAATATTTTTAAGATATTACCTAAAATAAAATCAATTATTTGTGTACCTTCTCTCTTATTATAAAAACACTGTAAAAATAATTTGTGTATAATAGTAATTATAACGTTTATTTAATAACTAGCAGACCCGGCAATGCTTCGCTATTTCTAGATTTGAGTATATATATATATATATATATATACTCATTAAATGAACACAATTGAAAGTTTGATAAACCATTAACAAAATGAACATTACGGAACTTCACGAAATTTAACCTTTACCTCTCCCCTTTCTCCCTTTTTCCTTCCTCCTTTCCTTTCCCCTTTTACCTTGTCCCCTTTCACCATTTTCCTTCTCCCCATATTAATTTTCCCTTTCTCCATTTCCCCTTTCCGTTTCATTCCCTTTTCCTTTCCCATTTATCTTTCCCTTATTTCCCTTTTCCCCTTCCCCAATATCCCCTTTTCTTTTTTCTCCTTTCCCCTTTTCTTTTCCTTTTCCAGTTTATCCTTTTTCTTCTTTTTTACATTCCCCCTTCACCTGTTTTTACCTTTTTCGATTTTTCCCTTTCTCCTTTTTTCCTTGCGCGTAAATCGGTTCAGTAGTTTTTTAGTCTATAGCGAACACACATATCGGAAACATTGAAATGGAATCGTAAAATATTTAGTATAGCGTGTGTTGTTTTTACGTCTAACAGATAACGCTGTTTTTAAAAAAAAAACATGTTTTTTACCTGTCACAGGTGTGACATCTTAGGTATATAAACAGCAGGTGTATAAAAACACGCGCGTATTCGAATGCATCGTTGTGTCAAATTTTCAAAGCAATCGGTGAAGAACTTTCGGAGATTTAAGATTTTGAACAAACGAACACTGATATTTTTATTTATATAGATTAACTATTATTTATTATCTTTTTATTTATTTTACTCTTGTATACATTTCTTCGTGTATTTTCTATAGATGAATGTTTAATAATCTAAATGACTTTTAGTTTTTTATAATTCAGTAAAAGTTTTATAAATTATTATTTTTTTAGACAGTAGTATTGTTTGTTAATTTATATAACTAATTTATACTTGTCATTGTTTAGTCAGCTATTAAGTAACTGTTTTCGTATTTCATTTTTAATTCACTTCTATTTGAATTACTATAAAATAAAACACCTACTAAATATCTGCTGATTAACTTTTAGTTTCTGAGGTCGATTTAGAACGTAATTAAAGATTCTATAAATAAGAAAAAAAGGAGAATTGTTAAAGGAAAAATCCAGAGAAAAAACAACCGGGGATTAAAAATAACAAAACCACAGAAATTTGAAGAAAAAGAAACTTCAACAGAAAATTCTTAACTTAACTAAAACTCAACAAAAAAAGGGATTTACAAAGAAAAGAAATAGAATAAGAAAGTATCGTATAATACAGAAAAAGTTACTTACATAAAGAGTTGATAACTTAATAATAACAATAATAAAAAGCATGGTTAAATCATACCGATAAAAGTGAGGTGGGATTTAGCGAGGTGGGAGGGGGCTCCCACCTCAATTATTTTTTCTTTCGCGTATTAAAAATGTTGAATATTAATACAATCAAATTTTGAAATAATATTTTTTTTTTTCTTGCATTACCTATCGTGGAAAAGCTGCTATTATAAAAAATGGAGTCATCTTGGTTTTACAAATTGTGTGTCCGATATAAAAAAATGTGTGGCTGTCATCCGTTGCTATTACTATTACTACATCGGTCGAAACCCATTATCTTTTTTTTTAATCTTTCTTCGTATCACTTTTATAAGACACAATTTATTTTTTAATAAATTCTTATTTAAAGTGAAAAAAAAATTTAAGGAAGTACTGATGATTATAAACATTGGCAATATGGTAAACTTATGTTAATAAGATTTTTACTGAGTTAATTATGATATATATCTTTTTGTTATTACAAATTTATAAACTGATGTTTAATTTCTGTAAAGCCAAAAACTATGCTTAGTAAATTTTTTTAAATTTTATTCTTTTATTTTATAATTATTAAAATAAATTTAGATATAAATTAACTTAAAAAAAAACCAACAAATTTGAAAAAAATAAAATAATATCATAGATATTTGAAATAATTCTTTAATTTTAACTTTTATAAAATGGATTCAAATTAAAAATAACTTAATTTGGTTTTAATTTCAAGAAGTCAGAATTATAAATTTAAGTGATATTATTTTTATTTTGTTTAGTTGTCTTTTTTCAGTAGATATTATCTCTATTTGATTTTACTTTGTTTTATTATTTTTTTAAATTTAATTTTCCTTAGAAACGAACGGAAAGCCCTAAAAAATATTGCTTTTATGAAAAAAGCCGTTTGCTTTAAAAATTACTAACATACTCGTACATTTAATATCAACATAGTTGTTTTTGGGATACCGATTCAAAGATTTTGTTTTTTTTTGTAATTATCGAGGTACATGAAAATTTATTTAGTTCTGTTGTATCATAATCTTGTAAACTGGTTTTACTTTTCCATGATTTACAAGAGGTTTCTTCTTGTAGCTTTAATGTAAATTTGAAGTCAACTCTCTGAGGATCTCCACTCGCAGATCAAAAGATCGCTTGTTCCTAGATAAATAATCCTGCGGCAGACATCTACGCTTTTATGAGCGTGAGCATCTCCCACGAGATTTAAATTAAATAACTTGATAATATATATATAAGAGTGGACGTGTTTACATCTTACGTTAGCTTGTAATATTATTTCTAATAAAACACCAAAATAATGAGATCTGATATTTCTTTCTAAATAATATTAATTATGTTTTATAAACGGACTAATACTGTCGTTTGATGATGAAATACGAGTATTATAATTTTATCGGCGTACTTCCTAAAAGGGCGCACTTGTATACTTTTTATTTGAGATAAGGCGTTTACTGACCATTTTTTTTGTAAAAAAAAGAAAGTAATTGCATTATTTAAAAAAAATATTTGTAAACCTAATTAATGTGAAACCTTATATAAGGTTAGGTGTAGGTAGAGTAGCGAAAATAGTAAGTACATAATTATGGCTTGGTTTGACAATCGAGAAATGTATTATACCTCACAACAACTTCTTATCTTGTCGATTAGTGACCGTAAGAAATATAATGTATGAATTTGTCTTGGTATATAATAAAAATTTAAAATCCGAAAATATTGTATCGGTCATTCATACATTTGCCTGTTCTTATACCAGTACCGTGTGTTTCAAAATGATTATTGGAGTTTTAGAATTACGTAACATTTATTAAATTTTACTTAGTTAATAAATTATACATGAGATAAAAGAGCAAATGAAACAGTTTTTCCTGTAAGTTGTCAATGTGAGCATTATTTTCACACGGCACACATCCAGCCAACAGGAGAGTTCATTCATACTTTAATAAGCAAGTCTGAATTAACTGATATGATAGCTGCTTCAATCCTATGTCTCAAGTCGAGTAGGTCGGCTGGTAACAGTGGCATACACATGATTCTTTATAAAATCCCAAAGAAAAGAATCTCGCGGGATCAGATCAGGCGAACATGGAGGTCACTGCAAACAAGCCCTGTTATCTGGTCCCTGACGACCAATCCAGCAGTCGCGGAGAATTTTCATTCAACTAATCACGTTATGCCAGTGAGACGTCGCACTCTATCTTGTTGCCAAATAAAGTTCTATGATTCGTACTGCAGTTGAGAAAACAGTCATAGTTGTAGCATATCAAGATAGTTCATTCCAGACAAACTTCCTTCCGCTAAAAAGAACTAAACTTACCGTCAGGATACGGCACAAAAAACATTCAGTTTTGGAGAATCTTCTTCATACTGCAATATTTCGTGAGGATTTTCTGATCTCCAGATACGCACATTACGAGTGTTTACTTTTTCATTAACATGAAATTTTGAATCGTCACTGAAAACGACACTATAAAGAAAATCTTCATCCTAACGGTGCATCATTTCATTTGCAAACCTAGCATGCAAACCGTAACCATTAGGCTTTAGACCTTGCAACAGTTATAAATGCCATGGACGCTAAAACTGCTTCATTTTACCTTGAGTTGCTCTTTAATTTCATGTACATGAAACTTGAGAAATAGTACATAGCTTTAAAACCTCGATATACCTATTCATTTTGAAACACACGGTATAAATAATAATGTAAATTAAACGAACTGAGCATATAACCATATGCATATAAGCTGTATCTATACTACAGTCTATTAGATTGTAAAAGATTTTACAAAATATTTACTCTATGATTTTACTTTTACTCTATTACTTACGAGTCCGAATAACAGCCAGGCAGCGATATCTGTGTATATGCTAACGACATAATTCATCTAGCAGTTTTCATTAAACTGATATGATACGTATGTTAAAACGAAAGTGGCTTAGCCGTTCTCAAGAATTTTAAGCGTCACATGCCGGGGTTATCAAAGTAAAAAAGAGTACATTGATTTCCCGAAGACTTCTTGACAGAGTCGAATAAACAAATAGTATTATGCAAGTATACTGCATAACGGCACTCCAAGTCTGCTAAAATTCAAGCGATATTCAATCATGAAAAAAACATTCATCACGGGAACTTGTTCAACGCTGTATTAAAGAAAGCAATTGAAAAGAAAGAAAGCAACGCTAAGAAAGCAATTCTCGTTAATACCGCTTGTAACTCAAATGATTTACATGGATTATAGCCATAATAAAGACTGACAGTTTTTTAAAACGACAAATTAATATAATACTTCTAATTAAAAGTGACTTTTCAAGAAGAATAATAATGGGATTAATTCCGTTTTGATGGTTAAAAAATTCCCCTTCTCTATCAAAATAACGACATTTTAATTTTGCATTTAAATTTAAAACGGCAGCCTTTTATTTTTAAATAATAATTAAAAGAAATCTCAGTAGGATTGAAAGAAACATTGACAAAGATAATCAGTAAATTATTGTCTAAGAAAATTAGGTAAATTTATAAAATAATTGTTACTAGTAACACCAATAAATAAAAAACATTAATAAAGTTAAACTTAAAACCAACGATACAGTACCATCTTCTTTTGGTCAGTAATAAAAATTAAAGAAAAGTAAAACATTATTGTTTCATCACATACAAATCTCATGTATCCAAATTCATATCTTAAAATTATTTCATTTTATTAATGTCCTACCAGATAACAGGAACGTAAAAACGAATTTCTAACTGCTGTACATAACTTAGGTAATAATATTTATAATTTTTTTATATATAAATTTGCGATCTTTTCTTATATAGTATGATTACATATAATATTATTAAAAAATTTGGTACCGGCAACACATTTATGTATTTCAGTTTAAAAATTAATTTAATAACGAATTTTCATCATAGATTTTAGATTGTATTTTGCATTTCTAAAATCTGGTTTACCTCTATAGAGATTACTTAAGGTCCTTCCTTATCTTTCCTCTCCTTCTCCCTCTCTCTTTGTGTGTGCGTGTGTGCGCGTGTGCGCGTGTGCGCGTGCGTACGTGTGACAATTCACCATTGTATCCATTTTAACTTCCTTCACCAAATAGTTTTAAACAGGGAGTCCGTAATAAAAGCATCTTTTAATTGTAAAATAATGATTTTCGACAATGAATTTGTTAAAATTGTTTGCAACTATTCAAAATTAGAGTAAAATTTAGCATTAAACACAAAAATAAATATATTACAATTTTATCAAAGTCTCAAAAAAGCAATTTCGTAAAATTCAGTTTTATAATTTTAAATTTCTAAGCAATGAAAAGAAACAATTATATTTTTCAAAAACTGCATGGGAAAAAATAAAGTGACTTACATAAAAGTAAACATATATATATATATAAAAATGTGCTTACTAATCATTCTTTAACTCTGAATTTCTTAATATTGTTAAAACTGAAACCTAATTTGCTGGATTTTAGTCCCAACAGCAAAAATTATTATGTATACATTTTTAATTATTATGTAAATTAATTATGTAATTATTATGTAATTATTATGTAAATTATTATGTTTACATTTTATAGAAATATATACTAAAATATATACTAAAAAACTATTAATATATATAATTTCCCTTTACAATGTAACAAAATTCTTCTTAGATAATTAAAAAAGATTGTTATTAATTATAAAACAAATTAGTTATTTAACCCCCAAAAACTAACTTTACAGTTCATTAACAGCAATGTAAATTTTACAAATAATAATAATAGTAGTAATAGTAATAAAATATGGTAACAGTAAAATGAAATAAAAGAAATGATGATAACGAGAAGGTAGAATTTCAAAAAATAAACTGTAAAAAAGTAAATTGCAAGAGAACTTTTATGTAGAAAATAGAATGTCTATTGTTATCAGAAATATATTGCTTAGGAATAAGGATAAACTTACACGTATTTAAATGGCCCACCGGGCTGGTCTAGTCGCTAATTGGTCGTTGCAAATCGGTTGTTTAACAGCTGATTTTCGAAGTCGAAGGTTCTGAGGTTTATGAAAACGGAATTATATTAATAAAGAAGTAAGGATGGTAAAATGTAGAAAGAAAGGAGTTGAATCAGAATTTTTTAAAAGGAACCAAAAATTTATCAAGTTTAAAGGAAAACTAATTGAGAATATAGAACGTATATAGATGAAGATGAATCTTGAGACTAAGAGAAATAAAGGAATGGAAAAAACTAATATAAAATACTAATGATAAAAACAAAACTGAAACAAGAACAGAAAGAAACGTGAATCCAAAATTAATACTAACAAGCGTTTCTTGATCTAATCATTACACAGAATATCATAAAATTTTCCTAGACTGAGCGGAACCTCATTCGTTATGGAACGACTTTTTTTCATGAATATTTTATTTTTTCTCAAAGACAAGTTATAAAGCAATTAATGTCTTTCAGTAATATTATATATAATATTCAAAATGATGAAAAGCATTATTCAAGTAAATGAATCATAAGCTAGTTTCATAATTTATTTCTAGTGTTATAAATATGCTGATGCGAGCATAGCCTGGAGTGTTTCCGGAACTTTGTGCTCGTCTGTCTGTTAGGGAACTGATATTTCCAAGTAGGTGATATTTTAATTTAACAAATAAAGAGTAAGTTTAGTTTAAATAATGGTAATTTAGATAAAAAAAATATATTTAAGAGAATATAAATATTAATATTTACACTTTTAACAATATTATATTAAATTATTTAATAATAGAAATGGATTAAAATCGCTTACGGACATTTAACTGCAAATATATTGTATTTTAATGAATTAAAATCGTATAGCAAATAACAATATAGAGAGAATATGATGGAAATAGGTAGTGAAATTATCATCGACAAATAGGGGTCGAATGTAATAGTGAAACTGGTAATTTTCCTTTAACAAACAGACCCAAACTTAATTTCATCTCTAAACCGACTTTTTATTTTATTTTTTTAACTTGCTTGAATAAAAGGATAGATGGTTCTCAATTTGATGTTTGTAATTTTTTTATTATATTTTTTTAAACTTTACGCTTTATCTATCGGACCGATTTTAATAATTATTATTTATTTTGTACGGAAGTTCCTCTGGATGTTCCGTTTCACGAAACTTAAATGGACAAATTTTTAATGAAAAATTACTTTGTTTACATTTAACATCGTGATGATGTTTTTCTTCTTTTTTTTCTCTCGTTATTAATCAGTATTATTGTATTTTTATAGCACAGTAATATATTATTTTATATATTTCTAATATTCAAAGATCACGTGAAAATTCGCGATGATTATTAGAAATTTTAGAGTTAAAAATTAATATACGAGTATATTTTAAATACGGCAAAAAAAAAAAAAATATATATATATATATATGTTTTTTTGAATCTGTTACTCTTTCACTCAAAAACTACACAACCTCATCATTTTGCATGAACATAACTTTTATACCTGGAAAGAACACAGGACTTTGCCGTTAGAAAATATTTCACCAATTCAACATGATGGTAGTTTTATTAACTTGATGTAACAACCGGATTATGTTATTTGCTGATATTCAACTTTACTATGGCCAAAACGTTGGTAAAATCTAATTCAGAGACCAACTGCAGTATTTGAAATTAATTTTCTAAAAAAAAGTCTGGTCTCTTTTGATATCTTTTTCGGTTACGGAGAAAAGTAGTTTTTAATGTGTGACGGTGTACGGTGTACCATCATTTAAACTTGTCCTTCATTTTCAAGGTCTCCAGTTTTCAGTTAAAGTTGCTTTTTCGATGACAATAAATCATAAGGGCAGATGCTTCAATTGGCTGGTTTCCTCTTGGGGAAGAAATGTTTCTTGGATGGGCGACTGCATGTATCTTGCTCCAGAGTCTTCTGCGGGAACAATCTGTATATATACACTCCACAGAGAAAAATTTTAAGTATTGTATTCAAGTTCATTCTTAAGATTATGTTATACACAAAAAAGTTAAAAACATGAAATTAAAATAAATTTAAAACCAAACATAAAATAAAAAAGAAAACAAAAAAAAAACAAAGTACGGTCACTTCCTCGGGATGTTTGCCGGGTAACGCTAAGAACCGTACAAGATACTTCTTTACCCATAAGAAGGACGGATAAGGGCAGCTATAACTAGTATTTTTAAGACGGGGGCACTATTCTGAAACCCGCATACTTCAGAAAGTTTTGAGTTCTGTGCTGACCAAACCTTTGCTCAGAAGAAATTGCACTGATAATTTCATTGACAAATCCACTGATAGTTTTTATAAATTGAACAGCCTCTAATTGTTATTTATCAGTATTATTCTCACTAGAATGAGAATAATAAATATAGAGGCTAACGGAAATTGTAGCGAAGCGAGCCCTGACTACCTAGTAAATAAATAAAGCCCGATTTGAACTTATGCAATTGACATTGGAAACTTTCCTACAACCCGCATTTTACATCAAGAAATGAAGCATTCCATTTATACAAGATTTCTTATAAAATAACGAAATGCCAACCGTCATCTTTACGACCGCTAAGGTATAATTTTAATCAGCTGTAGATTTCCACTGATATCACTTTAACAAAGGTCTTTTTTAAATAATTACTATTTCTTAAAAATATTCCGAAAGTTTCTAAATAGCTTTCCCGTACAGTTTTCTGGATTCAGAGCCCGTAAGCAGCCGCGTCCCCTTATTCATGACGTGTATTCTTGTAAAAACTCAGATCAATCATACCTAAGACCGTATTTAATTGAAACCCAATCGCCAAAGAACATCGGTATCAACGATTTAGTATTCAAATCCGAATAAAGGCAACTATCTTATTAGGATTCAAACCAAAGAAATTTCGACTTCGAAATCAGCTGATTTAAGATAACAAGGTTAATCACTAGACCGACACGTTTTTTCTATAACAACAGGTGCAGAATTAAATCTTTAATTTAGCTCTAAAAAAACCGGAAACATGTTTTTTTTATCTTTGTTATTTTAAATATTTTCCTCAAAGTAGGAATGTATTTGTGTAAGTAGATAGATTTCTCCTAAAGTAGTAGTAGTAGTATTTATAAAAACTATAAATGATGAAAAATTGAAGAGTTTTATTAGTAAGTGTTTTAATTTTTTGAGCAAATGTATTTGTCGGCAATAATGATTGAAGATATGAACCAAAATGTAGTTCAATACAATGTTTGTCATATGACTAAAAAAAAAACATACTTTAACTCACCTTGGTTTGAAATGTGGTTGTGATTGGGTAGGGAAACATTTATTTCCATTGTACAAAGTGAAATGTCGTTTACTGTGTGTACCCGTGCGAGTTTATTGCAGTAAACATGTAACACTATGCTGTCACGTGGTTCCGACGTAAGGGTTAACACTTAAACGATTCCTTATTTCTCCTGCATCTTTAAAATGATTTTTTTGTTAGTACTTTAAACAGGATTTTTATTGTTTCTTTTACTACAAATGTGTTTGTTTTTACTCGAAAAGACATTTGTTTTTTTATATTTTCTAATATGCTTTACACGTAAATTGATCGTTAATTATTATAATTTGTTAAAGTGCAGAAAGAGTTAATGAACTAAAACTTTTTTTATTGTTCTGTCTCGTATGTCAATAGACTATTCGGAAAAAAAAGTATATATAATCTTATCTATGCTGAATTTCTAAGAACAATAATGCTCAATTTATGTTTAAAAGATCAACCAAGATACTAATTTTAATTATGATGAATTATGCCTAAATATTCGTATTTTATCAACAGATTATAATAAATCAGATACGATAAATAACAATATCATGTTATTTATATAGGACTTTAATAAAGAAAAAGAAAAAAATTGGGCTGAAAAAAGAAAACTAATTCAAATTTTTATAAAATAATCGATAAAAATATATCGGTTCATTCTGTCTTTTATCATTCTCTACATTTTTCAGTAAATTCTACCGTATATCTATATCTATAAAATTTGATTTATTAAACTGAAATTCAAATAATTGTTAAGATTTTACCTTGTAGAATAAATTCTTTAAAATCAGATTCATACGGTAGTGACGGTAATAAAACTTTATTATATCCGGTCAATCTGCATAAAAAATAATAATTTTATATAAATTTTACACGTAAAATACGTTTTACTGTATTTAAGAACCGGAAGGAGTGCCTTATTAAACGATTAACTAATACTGTTTGGGAAGACCACAAGACGTAAACTAAACAGAGAGCAAAGAGGTGAAGGACTGCCTCTGCAGAGCCATCACTCGTCTGCACCTGAGCGGATGGGTGCTGGTGATGAAGCACGGGGACTCTTGACCCCCTGAGTTCAAAAGTCACCCTCGAGGTTGTGCTATGCTTGACTGTTGATCCGGCCTCTGGTGGGGAGGTACAGTGAAATAGGAGTTTTAGTCGGTAGGATACGGGCATACGTAGGTTCTGATAACATCTAGGAATGCAAAGTTGGCAGGAGTCTATTACTCCCTACTTTATCGCAGAACCTGGACAGAGTCCCTTGCTGCTGGATCATTCTAATCGGGCTTGTTTTTAAAAGGGTTATTTTTTTAATCTCGGATCTAATTTTTCAAGTTTTGTCTATTATTATTTTAGTGAATTTAAGACGGATTTAATTGCATTCCAATCCGTTGTTAAACCAGCGTTATCGAACCCATTTCATGGGCCGACCGCGGAAGGCTAGGCTTATAAAGCCTGTCCTCCCGACGTAATTCCCCTTCAGACCGTCCACTGAAGTCCTTTCGGTGCTAACTCTTTAATAGGCTAGCAGGAATACGCCACAACAGGGCACTAGCTATAAGGAGGGAGCAATGCGTCCCCTTTTCCGGAGGAGTCGCAATTGCTGGGATATTTTGTCTTACTGTAAGTTTTTTTTAAATTTAGACCGCGTTTTTGTTTTATGCGCGACTTACCGTGTTTGACGTCTTCAAACTATATAACTCGCGAAAACTTTTCACTCGCGACCCCGGAAACGCGTCTGACGCACTATTCCGTTTATGGCTCATGCGATATGGAGGCCCCTAAGCCTGGTTTGTCGATTTTCGGCTACCGCACCGCACCATCACGGTGGTTCGTCCAGTACGGCGTGAGGCCGCTTCCTTACAACTGTCGGAGTTGGGTCCTCTCGGCAGATGTCCCGAAGATGACTGTGTTCGGACACAGCCGCTCTCCCGAACAGTCTGCGCGCCTGCGCCACCCCCACCTCGGACACGGATTGAAATCTCGCATCAGATCGGAGAGTGGCGTTCCTGACGAACCACGGAGCTCCAAAGATCGTCCGCAACGCGATGTTTTGGACGGCCTCGATCTTCTTTTGAAGCGAGGAGCTCAACACTGCCCCCCATGCCGGGTAAGCATATGTTAGAATCGGCAGTACGTATAGCCGAAAAATGAGGAGCTTAGTTGCCAGTGGGTACGGGCTGGCACTGTTCAGCACTGGGTATAGCGAGGCTCTGGCGGCCTTAGCCCTCCGGGTCGCATAATTTACATGTTCGCCGAAGGTAAGTCGCCTGTCCAACACCACCCCCAGGTACTTAACTGTTTTCTCAAAAGGGATTTTCTCCCCTGAGATTTCCAGCTCTCTGGTCGGTTTTCGTGTCTTGCATGTGAACATCACGGCCACCGATTTTTCACCGTTGACCCTGATTCTCCACATGTCGAGCCACGGTTCCACTAAGTCCAGCTGCCTTTGGAGCCTCCGGACCGCGTAATCCACATTTGCGGATTCGTAGAAATATGCCGTGTCGTCTGCGTAAAGGGCCGTTTTGACCCCTTCCGACAGCGGCATATCGTTCACGTACAAGGTGTACAAGAACGGGGAAAGTACTGCTCCTTGGGGAACCCCAGCGGCTATTTCTCTGGTAGAGGAAATCGTTTCTACGCGCACGACAAAATGTCGGTCTAGCAGATATGACCGCATCAGTCTGACATAGCGGTACGGGATCGCCGATCGCGCTAGCTTATAAAGCAGCCCGCTATGCCAAACTTTGTCAAAGGCCTTGGCCACATCCAGAAAAACGGCTGCAGTCACCCGTTTCCTGTTCAGGCCTCCGACAAGGTCGTCTATTATTTTTACCAGTTGGAGGGTGGTTGAGTGACCCTCCCTGAACCCAAATTGCTCGGGCCGCACTTCTCCCTCCATGTATCGCCTCAGTTTTTCGAGAAAAATCCTCTCGAACAACTTAGACAATACCGGTAACAGGGAGATTGGCCTATAATTCCGTGGGAAAAGTAAACTTTTCCCCGGTTTGGGTAAACATACGACTTTGGCCGTTTTCCAACAATTCGGCAAATATCCAACGTACAAAATGGACGTGAATATCACCGAAATTGCTGTAATCACGGAGGCCGGTATGTTCCGGAATGCACGGGCGCTGATCCCGTCGACACCCGGGGCCTTGTCGGGGCTTGTGGCCTTAATGGCTGCGGAAACTTCCGCTTCAGTGACTTGGTCAATCTCTAGAGGGGCGTCCTCCACCTGTGAGAAATAATCTACAAGAAAGGATTCCACCTCGGTTGTGTGCTCGTCGTTCGGGGAGGGAGGGGGGTTTGGAGTGAACTGCTCCTCCAAGGTATCGGCGAATACCTCGGCCCTCTCCGCCTCCGAGTATGCAAGAAAACCTCGCTGCCCCACAACCGGATGGCGAGGCTTCTTCCCTTCTCGCAGTCTCCTGTTCAACCTGAACACCGAGGAGATGTCGTCAGAGACCGAGGCGAGGTATTCGTTCCACGAATCCTCTCGATGGCTTGTCAGCAGTTGTTTTACCCTGTCCGTTTGATTATAAAAGGCCCGCTTATCAGCGGGGGACAGGGTGATTCGATATCTCCTCCTCAGTCGTCGTTTCTCCGTTATGGCTTCGGAGATATGAGGAGGGAGGTCGTTTCGAACAACTGCTCGAGTTTTGGCCAATGAGCTGCCTGCCAGGGCCTCGGTCATTGACGACGTGACGCGCCCGACAGTGTCGTCGATTTCCTCCGGGGTGTTCAGGAGCTCAGGATTTACCAGCCTGTACTCCCGCTGGAGGGTCTCGTAGAACCTTTTCCAGTTGACTGACCTTCGGGGTATAGGCGGGGGATCTCGGCCACCCCCTGCCTGACCTAGTTCCAACAGGACAGGGGAATGGTCCGAGCTGAGGTCTTCTATCGTTTCAATCATGAATGGGAGGGTACCCCCCTTCATGACTGCGATATCCAGCACGTCAGGCCTAGATCTGCCTGAGCGATGCACGAACGTGGGCACCTCAGGGCCTACGACGACCAAGCGGCGGGCTCTCGCCCTTTCGTACAGCAATCTGCCATTCGGATTTGTCAGAATGCTGTTCCATGACACGTGTTTGGCATTGAGGTCGCCCATGAGTATCACGGGCCCATCCCAATTTTGATAACATCTAGCCGAACCTGTACGAGTCCGACACTCCCCCACTTTGTGGGGGGTACATAAATGGTATTTCTCCGCAACTAATACTGTTTACGTAATTTTTTACTTAACTTACTTGATAAACCGATCTGCAATTATAAAATGGATGGACCGATTTTAGTAATTGATATATTATTTTAGAAGTGAATGATACCAAGATTACAGGAAAAAAACAAAAATGATCAAAAATAATATTATCACAAAGAAATTTAATGCTATCTTAACTAAATTTTCATTAGATTTCCTAAGCAAGCAAACCCCGGCATGAAATTCAACTTGCAAATCACGCTGGTAAAATTATTAACAACTAGGCTACAAATGTTTTAAATTTATGTTAAACTATGTAAATTATTTAAACTCCTTTAACAAAATCTTTCATTAACATTAGGGATAAATATGTTTCAAGAGGTAAAGTTTCTTGTTTTACTGTAATTATCTGTATGACATAACTGATATAAATCGAATCTAGATCAAATTAATTTTTTCCAGGGAATATATGATGTAAGAATTCCTTTAAGCCTTTAAAAAAAGCCATTAAAGTTCAGCCCTTTACAGAAGTAAATGACAGGTCTGGAGTTCAATGAGTATAAAAAAGAAGTAAGGTTTTCAAAAATTTCTATATGTATAATCAATTTTGACAAATAATTAATGTAATTAATAACAATTAATTGATATATTTCCAAATTATGAGGTGGAAAATCTTTACAATTACTATTCAGTATTGTATCGCGTCTTGATAGCTACCCTGCAAAAATCCAGAAAATTTCACAACAAATATTTACCTCATTTTTATTTTTGTCTTTTCACATAATTTAAAATGACTTAAATTTTGTTTTTTATTTAAATTGTATAATATTTTCTTGATAATTAGCTGATCTCTGCATAAAGCTTTTTATTTTTTAGGTGTAAACTTCATCGTCAAAATTCATTAAAAGAAAAAAAATAAACTTTTTGCTTGTTTTTTTTTATTTACCATAATTATCGTTTTTTCACCATGGAAAACCTATGAAGCTATTTCAGCTTAAATAAAAAAATTAATAAAATTTAAAAGGTTGACTACAACCCCGAAATCATTATAAGCTGAATTTTTTGATAGCGAAAATCTGACTGGTCGAGAAAACTTGGTTACATACTAATTTATAAGAAAATTAAATAGGAAAATATACTGAACACTAATATTGAGAAATGATGTTTTAACTGTTTTTATTTTTTAATAAAACCAATTTTTTTAGCAATAGTTCACAAACATCCACGCACAAGTAAAAACATAGAATATGTAATCCTGATTGTTGCTTATAGGCCTTGTGAATCCGTCTAGATTCTCATGTTAAGGTAATTATCAAGTAAGCTATTTTTTATAATCCTGTACATTCTTCTATCCGTTAAGCAAAATTTAAAAAAATATAAATCATGTTTTCTACAGAAATTTTTACGTATGCATTTTTCATGCATCGAAAGTTAAATGTGTGTTATTTCTTAATTTGTATAGTTTGTACAGATCTAACTATAGATCTGTATCTGTATATCTGTATTTATTAGATCTATCTGTAGATTTGTAGAGATTTATATGGTTATGTTCAAGAACCAAATTGCAATGAATTAATACAAATAAAAAAAATAAAAGACACAAAAAAAATAAAATACTATCAGAACGGCCATACACGAATTATCTAGTTAAGATCTTTCATAATCACCCCCTTCAACACTTTGTGTGTCGAGTCATTAATTAAAGAAAAATATAATTAGTGGAATACACGCAATGGGTATTCATTAACTAAATGGAAAAGAGTCTTTGACAAATACCGCATTTAAAATATATGGGTGTGATGTAGGTACTACGTACAGAAAATCCTTCGCATCCAGTAGATTCCGCTCAGTAGGAAGATACTTCATCAAATATGCGTAAACAAAAAAAAAATCAATCATATTTTTTTCAGTTCAAATTTCACATTTTCGAAATTAATAAATCCCATTTCAAAATAAACGATGAATAACTAATTACCTGGCAAAACAAATAACATGTTACAAAGTATTACGAATGAAATTCAAAAAATCACAGATTGGCGTTATTTTCGGTGATTTTTAAGACTGAGAAATTAAAAGATTGTTTAAATTTTTAGAGGATCGTTGAATATTGCCAGAAATTAGTTATTGAAAAAAACTATGAAGTTCTACAAGTCACTTTTCAATAAATGAGAGGTCACTTCGTTTCAATAAAATTTTCAATATTTATCTAATTAAAAGTAATTTTTCTAAAGTTGCAATAAAGTTATAATTAAAAACATTGAGAGGGGAATCACTTTGAAATTTTAAAATAAAAAATCACCACCACCTTTTTATAAATTTTCATTAAAAATGTTTAACAGAAAAATGTATACAAAATTTTATGACGTAGAAATAATAATTCCTATTGCAAGAACACAGCGAGATGCTAAGCGTTTCCAGACTTATATTTATGTATATATATATATTTATTTTTTTTTGTCGGAGGAGAGGAAAAAAGGCACCATGAGGTGTCATACCCCATAGTAGTGGGGGACTTGTCTTGCGAGCCTACCTACTAAAACCCCTTTCGTTCTACAACATGGGATGCCGGGCCCACCTTACGGTATCATCTCAGTACTCCAAGTGTCTTGTCTCCATCTGCGCCTCAATTGTAAGCCCCACGCCTGGAACTTGTCGGGATCCTGCAGTTTTTTTTTGTTTTTTAACTTTGGCCTCTCCTGGGACCGGGAACTTGCCCTAAGGGTGACTCAGAGGTAGTTATTCACCCCTGGACATCTTCCGCCAACTGGTTCGGATGAAATATTTATGTATATAGATTTTTATGTTGATGTACTTGCTATCTCAAAGACACACAAATATACATTGCATCAGCCAATCTGAAAACAAGACTGATTGTCAGATTAGACACTTTACAATAAACTTGGCATAACATGTCGATCGCCTACAAAAATCCGTTTACCTCGGCGTTGAGCCTAACTTAAAGCGGAAAGAATCGATTAACGTGTTCCCTAAGCAAGTATTCAAAATATGCATATCAAATCTTGTTCTGGCACCAGTTACTTATATACATATGACCTGCCAAGCTAACAGCTGACACTACGTTCTCAAGAATGATATTACTGGAGAATGCGGACGAACACATTAAGGTAGAAAAATGATTGCGATAAATGGCTAACAGATGAAATGCAAACCCCCATAGGGCTTGGTGCATTTTCATTACGTCATTTTCTCACCCTGTAACCCTGTAGTGGTGAAGCGGAAAATTGACCACTCACAAACGGCGGGTCAATGTGGCGAGAGCCGCATTGTCAGAATGTGTGAGAGTTCCTTGATGCGGTTACTTTGTTCAATCGGAATTTGTAGTTTACTTAAGGGAAAGACTCTTACCGCATTGCCGTGGGAAGCTGACACTGAGTACGGCTGACCACCAGCCAATTATTATGGCTCTAAGCGATATAAAATGGTGGAAAGGTACTTGTTGGCATTCAGCGACCTAGGAGTGGCAGCGAATTGCTGCCTAGAAAAATAAATTTTATTTATTGATGTCAAATATATTTTTAGTAGTTGACGGGAAGAGCCTACCCATTTTAGCAAATATATGACAAGTGACCGGTTGGGACATGTAAGACAGTGGTGTATGACACCGCACTTAGTCCGCTCACGCTGTTAGGTAAGCGCTAGGAGCTATTGTAGGATACCGGTCGCTAAACTGTTCGAGGCTCAGCTGCCGTTTGTAGCACAGACATTCGGTCTTATGCTTTAGGGCGACCGAATAGTGTGGTGGCGGGAGAAATGCCAAGCAAACCAATGTCATTCGTCTGCAGTACTATCACCCACGAGGAAGCCACAAAGACGCTCATTCTAATTGTCCATGAAAATATTAACAAAAATTTGATTATGACAAAAGATCTTTTTGCGGTCATTCAAGAATGGCTAGTTCTTCTCAAGAGTATAAAGATCAGAAATACTAGAAAAAATGGCTTTGTAGTAAATATTATTTTCATAGCAACCTTGATGGTGCCTCTTGTATATCATGTATGTTCCATTTGTCACAGCCTAAAGAATGGGGCAGAGGAGATAAAGCAGCTAACCGATACTTAATAAATATATATATATCCTCAAATCAACATGGGGACTATATTATTTTTACTATCGAATAAATAAATAACCTGTTTTTATAACAATGAAAGAGGAAGTGGAACACCTTTTTAACACAGTTTTTGTTGCTTAAAATTATATAAATAATTCGAAAAAACTAAACTGTAAACTTCAGAGTATGTATCTATTTCATTCAGGGTATGAGCAAGAGTTCGATAATTTATTCGTGAACTTACAAATTGTTTGAAAATAATTTCTAATTTATTATTTTTTATTTATTAATTAATTTAATAATATAGTGTTTTTTATTTTATTACTGACTGGAAAATTTTTTTCTAAATAATTATCAATATTTTTAAGTGTATTTTAAATTACCAATCTGTATTGATCTTCACATTTGTTTCATTTATAAAATTAATATTAAATTCATAAAAAAAAAATATTTGTGTTAAATAATGTGTTAAATACCGTAAGTGTACAGTTTGAAATAATTTTTTTTTTAAGATTAGAAGAGTATAATGTTCACTGTTTATAAATTTTTATTCAAATATTTTCATATGTATTTCGCTGGTTTAGATGGTCTGAATAATGTAATATCTATTTCATGAGAATCGATGTAGCTCTTCCGAGGGTTAGAGGGCAAAAATATATGCATAAACAGACATGTAACCCATCTCCTGGCGTAGTTGAGTAAAAAGTAATTACAGTAGCAACAGCACACATTTCGATATGGTTGACAAAAAAAAAAAAAAAAGAAAAGAAAAAAGAACTGTAATTTCAACACTGTTATGTAACAGTAAATTGTAGTTTACATCTAACTGCTCATAAAACTACGTTTTTTTATTTTTCTTGTACATATATAGTTAACAAAAGAGAAACTTAAAAATAAATCCATAATAAAAAACATATTTTTGAAATTGTCTTTATATGTATATATGCGTATGTGTGTGAGTGTGTGTGTGTGTGTGTGTGTGTGTGTGTGTGTGTGTGTGTGTGTGTGTGTGTGTATGTGTGTGTATGTGGGTTGTAAGAAACCGATGTTACTTTAAAACTCGAAAACTACTGGACCGGTCTAAATCATTCTGATTTACGTCTAAACATTGGATAAGTAAGTTTACGTCTAAAATTAAATTCATTTTTCGATGAATTTACTTTAGTAAATTCATTTACGTAAATTAAGTAAATTTATCCAAACAACTTCTTAAGGTTATTTCAGTAAGTTTTAAAATACAGCGTGATACATTTTACAGCATCAATTTTATTGTATAAATATTTTTTTAGCTGCTGGTTTAATCCCGTTTTTATGATAACTTCATGGATCCTTCATATAAAACTTATAATATTGTATTTTGGTTTTCATTTGCCAAATTATATAAAATTCTTTTGAGAAGTATTTAATACGGCTTTAATCTTTTCACACAAGATTAAAGCCCATTATTTCAATCTATCCTCTTTATCATATCACTACGATAGTATCTCGGTTGTGCCTATTTGTAGATAAAAAATTAACGGATTATAGTAAAACCTGTTTCAGGGAAACTTAAGAATCAAGCAATATCAACCAGTTGCATTTTACACCTTTGAAATGTTAGCTGCATGTTATGTCTTAATTCAAGATCTTTATCAGTGCCTTCTCTTGACGAAATATATATTTTTGCATTCACTTACTCATGATTCACTTAATCAGATAAAAAAAAAGTAAAAAAGTAGAAAAAAGAATTAATTCCTTATCTTTTTCGTGAATCGTTGTTTTCTTTTTCACATAAAAGGATGCATAACCTAAATATTTCTTGGGAAAAATAATATTTGAAAACTTTTTTTCCTCTTCAAATGTGATACTGGGGGGTTGTATCCTACTTTTAGAAAAACTGTTTGTTAATTTACTAGCAAAGGATTCTGCATTTTATCAAAGAATTTCAAGCGATGAAAATTAAAGCAAATAGAATTTTTAACTACTTTCATAAAAATATATTTTGAAATTCCAGATGAATATTTCTTCCCTAACGTACGGAAATAGTTTTTTTTAATGATTTATTAGCTGATGGTGGTTTTAAGTAAAAAACTTTAAGGAAGAAGAATTAAAAAATTTCATTTGAAATAATTTTCGTGTAAAATTTTTTTTTTTAATTTTAACAGAGAGTTCTCTAAAAAAGAATGGTACTCGGAGGAAAACTGGGTTTTCGTTTGATATAAACATATATATTTAGATACACATAGCCCATTTATAATGTGTTTATAAAGCATAATTAATTTTACCTTCTGATGAATCTGTTCTACCCACGCTTAAATGTGAAAATTATGTTAACTGAAAATAGTTAAATTTGTAACATTAGTTATTTTAACAGTATAAAAGCAGAAATGAAGGGGTAAGTTAATATAGAAATTTATGGTTACTATTATACAGATGATAATGGAGAAAATGAAAATTTCATATAATACTTTATAAAGAACCACTTAGATAAAAAATTTATTTAAATTAACTTTAAAAATAACAATAAACGACAATTTCACATATGAATGTGGTAGTCTTTTTTACTTTAATAAAAGTTTGTTTAATTGATTTTCTGTTCTTTTGAAAATTTTCAGTCATATGAAAAGCCTTTTGTAAAAACGTTTATATAATTTTTCTATTTTAGTAGTTAAATGTTGTATAAGAGTTTATACGTTAAAATTAAAATGAATTCATATTAAATCTTGTATAATCCATTTCTACTACCGAAATCTCTGTGCCATCTGACCATAAAAAATTGAAAGTAGGAGTTTCACAAGGATCATTAGCTTTCCTAATTCTTTGTCCTGAATATACATCCTGGAGAGATATACTAACCACCACTTAAACTATCCATATAGAAATTGTATACATTTCCTTAACGCTTAAGATCTTTTCAAATCTGTTCAAAACTAACTTTACAGATTGGAAAATTGTTTTTGTAAATAAATGGAGGTATAAGATACAAAACATTAAAACAAAACATACCGCCTCTGCATTAGGACAACGGTCTTGTCCACCATTATTTTTTAATAATTTAAAAATTCTTACGAACAAAAAGTATCTTGGTCTTGATAGGCACCTAATGTAGAATCACCAGATTAAAATAAAATAGCTTATATTATACTGAACAGTTGACTCAAAACTTTACATTATTCACTGTCGCGTAGGTCAAAATTACCAGTTAAAAGACATTCTATAACAGCATCAGAAGACTGAATGTATTAGATCCAAATATTTGATACAAGCTACGAGGAGGGCTCGATAATAATTCAGGCATTTCAAACATTTTTAGAATGATCTTTTATATAAATAATATTACATTACATTCAGAACTTAATGTAACGTAAAAGCTAATGTACTGTAAAATTACACTAAAATACAGCCCATTTGCATTAAAAGATACCGAAATTCTTCAGCATGTTAGCTGTTCATCAGGCAATTCTCTCGGCAGTTGAGTTTAAAATAAAGCAATTAAGAGTAACGTTTTTCGATAATATTTTTTGGTTGATTAAAATAAATTATTATTAATTATTAACCAGTAAGATATTATTTTCTCCTTAAATAAATTACATTTTTTCAATTATTACTGAAAATTTTTATTTTAAAAATTTACGTCTTCATTAAATAATTCGTAGGATTCTCCGTTTCTTTGAACTAGTTTGTCCTTCATATTAATCTAAACTTATAATTTTACAATATTATGTTGAGTTACAGATATAATATTAACAATAAAAATTCACTTACTGTTTGTAGTGTAATTAATTTATTATTTAAATAATTACTTTTTCATGTACTGAATTTTTCAAAAAAAATTATTCCTCTTATTAATTTCAAAAATTGCCAATCTGGTGTGGTACAGATTTAATTTGTTTATATAATCCTTTCCATTTTGTAACCGCTGAGATTAATTTACAATTTTAATCTTCTACGATTCTCTTTTACAATTTTGATCTTTTACGATCCTCTTAACATCTCACCCAAATTCTACTTGTTTTTAAACAATAATATTAAGTTGATTACATTTTTTACTCTATAATTGTAATTATTTTAAAGAGTAAAAATATATCTTTGTTATGATTTTACCTTGTTAATATTCCAATATATATTCAGTTTTTAGATATTTAACTTGCACCCTAATAGGAAAGGGTAGTAAAAAAATGTACATTTCACGATTTTTTTTTAGGAACTGTAAGTCGTATTACAGTATTAATTTCTGTGTTAATTATGGTATTCTGTATTAACACGGTATATTTCTGTATTAATTACAAGTAAATACTTTCACTATATATTGACTTAAAGTAAGTGTCCTACAACGAAATAATTCGTTTTTTTTCTTTTTTTTTTTTCTTGCTGCTAGAGCTAAAATAATGCTGAGCTATTTATTTTGTACACGTAAATATGTATACGAAAGAGAACGTTTGTGAGCCTATTTGTATTATGGCATCACTCTTATTGGTTTAGCAGTTTTTAATAAAATTTAATTTGGGTACTGATTCAATCAGATTACAATATATAGAATTTTAAAAATATTCCTTGGAGCATTGTTAAGCTTCCCTAATAAGAACTGGTTTTATTGCAATTTTCTGTTTTCTTGCCACGATAATAATAAAAGATACCCAAGGGTTGCTTAACATTATCCTTGACAAATTTTTATTTAATTACGTTAAAAGAATTTTCAATATTAATGATTTAATTATATAAAATTTAAAAGTTAAAAATTGAATCCAATTTGACTTCCTTGATCAAGAAACTGTTTTTACCTTAAAAAGTATGCACTGTAAAAGTACTATTGAGAAAAAATCAAAATTATTATTAAAAACGTTAATTTAAGAAATTTGATCTCCTTTACCAAATGAAGTTTTTATCATAAAAATTATACTGCATTTATAGTATAAATTAAAAAAAAAATTAAACCCATTTTAATCTCTTTGCTCGTGAGCTATCGCATATAATATTTTTACTTCCTTGTACGAAATACTGTGACGGCAAAAAATTTCGGTTTTCAGATTTCAGTAGAAATATCCATTTTGTCCATTCCTGAATCAATTTTGACTAGTTTTGGTGTGACGTCTGTACATACGTATGTATGTGTGTATGTACGTATGTATCTCGCTAGCATAACTCAAAAATGATTAGTGGTAGGATGTCGAAAGTTTGGATTTAGGACTGTTGTAACATCTAATTGTGCACCTTCCCTTTTGACTACAAAAGACTGAACCAAAAGTATCCAAAAAAAAATTGTACTTCTTCTTAACTGCAGTAATAAGTCCTCATTGAGAGCTTTTCAACAATATGTCATAAATGGTACTTATTTCAATTGGTTCTAGAGTTATAGCCAAATAAAATTTAATTAATGAAATATTTGGATATTAGGGAAAGCACATCAAGTTGAATAAAGAGTTCATCTCCTTTTTTTAACTATTTTTTTTTTTTTTTTAATTTAAATACATTGATTTATTAACATTATTAACATCTTGCTATAAAAAAATTTACGATGAATAATATTCAATAACAAAAAAAAAAAAATTTAAAAATATCAGAAGTTTTTAATCAAGTAAAATTTTATGTTTTTTCATTTAAAAAAAAAATGTGTAAATGTAATTTAACAAGCGTAAAGGAAGTCATGTGTTGTCCTCATCAGATTTTTATTAACAGCTACAACTTGAAAAATAGATGAGTAAGAGATATAAAAATTCAACAATTTTTAACAATGTTAAGTGAAGACACATGAAAGATCCTCTTTTTTTAATAAAGTTCTAACATCTAAATAAATAAATATTAAACTAATACGAAATATATTTGGATTTTCATTAAAGATTAAAAATTTTTAATTTAAATTTAAAAAAATTAATACTTTGAAATAAGGGTCCCATTCAGGCTTCTTGTTTTCTGCGAGTTTAAAAGTTAATTTATTAAAAGAACTATACTTTTAAGAGTAAATTATTTAAATATTTATTAAGTTACTAAATTATTTATTTGGAGGAAAAAGCCCGGTTTATGCCCTATTTATTTCAGTTTGTGAATTGTGACTTTCCTTTCTTCGTCTTATATTAAATAATTAATATACCAGGTTATAAAAAAAAGGCCTTCACAACTTTAAAAGCATATAAAGATTTATTGAGATAACTTAAAGATTCGGTTGATGTCTCATTTCATAGAAACAAATATCATTTTTGTCACCCAATATTCACTTTGGTTCAGTATGGCTTTCATTTGTAATGCGAAATACATCCTACCTGATGTTGATTTCATTCCAGACTGTAGCCAGCAAGTCAGATGTTACTTCTGCAGTAGTGGGATTAATTCGAAGTCTTAGCTCAACAAGATCGGCGGGCAAAGCCGGTACATAAACCCGATCTTTAATGAGATCCTAAAAGAAAAAATCTAGCGAAGTCAAAATTGGGGAGCGAGGTGGCCATTCAACTGGACCTTCACGACCAGTCCACCAACCTGGGAATCAAGTATCAAGAAAATCTTGACTTCTACTCGGTAATGAGGTTTGCTGATAGTAATGGTATCCATTTTGGGCACCGTTGTCTAACTGAGGAATAAGAAAATTTTAAAGCATGTCAAGATAAATGATACCATTTACATTACCTCCTGGAAGAAGTACGGGTCGCATAGTCTTTGTTTGCTTAGACTACAAAAAAAATTGACATTAGGGCTGTCACGAATGTGCTGCAAAGTTTTATGGGGGTTTTTGCTACCCTATATTCCGGCACTTATGGGTGTTCATCTTGCCACTAATGTGAAACGTTGAATCATCACTAAAATTAATTAACGCATCAGTAAATGAATCCATTTTTAATAATACTGGAGGCAAATTCGATATTAATATAATAAATGAGTCAAAATATGATGTATTTTGCTATTTATGATATCTCAACTGAATCTGTAAATTATAAAAATAAATTTTTATATGCTTTAAAAGTTGTGAAGTCTTTCTGAATCAACCGTTATAATGGAACTTTAAAAATCAGTAGATTCAATGCATAATTTATGCACAGGTCTTCTGTTTGTGTTAAAACCGTATATAATTAAATTATTCAATTGCATTATTATTTTAGCATTATGCTGATTATTATTAATCGAAATTAATAATATTAAATTACAGTTTATATTTATTAAGAGCTTTTTAATTGATTTATTATATATTTATATGTGTAATATTACCATTTCAACTAACATAAATATTAACAAATTAATTATATTATTGGTCATTTATTCAAGACTAAACTTGTTTGTTATTGTGTTGAAATGCTCCATTATGAATTGTATCATGTATGTAACTTATTTGTAATTGCAAAATCATATGATTCATGTTATTGTTTGTAATAATTTAACTAATAATATATATAAAAAAATAAAATAAAAAATATATATATATAATCATATGAATTTTGGCGGGTAGTTATGTTAAGACTCAAGTTTAATTTCATGTTCTTTAAATTTTATTATTAATGAGGAATTTTATATTTTATTTAAAGAAGGACTTTTGAAACTTTAAAAGTCCATCGGACGATGCACACAGCTCCGGGCAGCTGCACGTGGCTCCCTCCACGCTAAAAGCAAACCGTTACTTTACGCTGGCTCCTACTAAAATAACCAGTCTTCTGCCAGCCGTTAATGACTCAACGTGCTATATTATTACAAGTTCAAATATAATAAGTTAACATATTGGTATATGTAATCTTATTATAAATTCAATAAATATAATAAAATTAATTTACAATATAAAATAATAAAGACTATTATTTATTTAATTGAACCAGTAATACAAAAGATTTAGAATAATTAAACCTAACCAAGATATTGCACCAAGGTGCTGTTATTCAACATAAATATAAGTGATGTCATTTGAAAAAATGTAATTTTTTGGAATAAATAATGGTTTAAATTAGTCGTATAAGAAGTTAAAATTATGGGGAAAAATACAGAAATGTAAATATAATATCGTATGCTGGACTCATTGATTGTTTAATTTATTAATCTAAAGAATAGTAGAGTTTAAAAATTACGTCAGAAGTTATGATTTGAAATAAAAATATTTGAAGTAGACTACTGAAAATTTAGAAGGAAATACTTTTGATAAAAATATTTTATAGAAATTAAATTATTTGAATATAGAGTAAAAACCATTGAGAATTCAGACATGCAATTAAGTTTTCGGAGATAAAAAACTTTATTAATGCTTCTTTCCTTTATTTTTCCAGGTGACGTAACAAACTCTTTAGAAGTCATTAGATAAATCTTCTGTTAAAACCCATCATCCATTCCAACAGAAATCAAGTAAGTAAATTAAATTGTACACATATTTATTTAAATACTTTGATTAAATAATAACATTATGTTTTGTTTTTTTTTGTACATCAGTCATCTTATATTTATTATTACTTAGCAAAGAAAATGTATATTATATTTTAAAAGAACAGAAGAAAATAAATACTATTAAATATTTTTAAAAATTGGTGTAAGTATGTATGAACCTTACAACGGCGAATATACCTAGAAAAAAAAGTTTTATAAATGGCACTTAAATAACACCAGTTAAATAAACGATCCGGAAGAATTACTGTTGAACACACTGTTTTCCATTATCCGGAATGGAGGGTAGCAGGCGTGGGGGAATTGTCACCGGTCACTCGGTTCAATTATTTGCTTGCGTCGAAAGATCAGTGGAGATGGGTGCAGGAATTTTCGTCCGAAGTACTTCGGCTGAAAGACCAGGAGGGACGGACGAAGTTTCTAGCATACGGTTCGGGTGGATAGCTCCAGTCGCGAGTTCCGGCATGCTTAGGTGTGTCGGAACCAATGAACGGCTGAGGACGGGAGAGTAGGAGAGTAACTATAAGAAAAGACCCGGAACCGGTGGGGAGTGCTTAGGCACTTCCCATTAGAGTGGGCATCTAAAAGAAAAAGATCCAATCGGCGAGCCGATCTGCCATGCCGGTAGGTGGGGAAGCTCGTTAGAGTAACGGACACTTCTCTGGATTCAAGCAAAACTTACCAGTCTGACCGACCCAGAGGAGCAGTGGGGGGAAAACAGCTTCATAAATGACTGTTATTCGGTAGGCGGTGAGAAAAATAGAATAAAAATTTACTTCCAATACTAAACGCATTGACTTAGAATAAAAAAAATATGGAAATTTGGTATTTTTTGTTATTTTTTGCTGAAAGAAATATAAAACTGTTGTTTCTTTCTACAAAACTACCCGTTGCTTCTCACACTCTATAAGACCCTTTTTCCAACTTTTCCACGAGTTGATTCTAATCCTTTTTTATCTATTATTAGAGCAGCACTTAGCACGTTTTTTCCACCGAACTCTCGATGTGCCTTTTCTTTTTTTTTAGGTGGTATACGTTCAAAAACACGCTTTGCCATATGTACTCGGTAATTCGCTTTAAAATCAAACCACAATAAGTTCTTCTTTTCCATTAAATCCACTCTTCTAATTTCCAGATTCTTTATTCTACCTAGGAGCGTGAGATCTTCAAATCCTCAATTTCTTTATCATTTCCTCTTTCACAGTTCAAACATCAGTTCTATATGTCACACAGCTTTCTAGTACTGCTTTAAATATCGACTTCTGTTCTAAACCTGACGGTTATAATCTATGAAGATGTTGCCATCGTATTAATGATTTTTTGACCTTAATTTACTGGACATCAAATAGTATACTTTCCGAAATAGAATGAATACTAAAAATTAGAAGTAATTTTACTTGATAACGTTACAAAAAGATAAGTTTTTCTAATAAATTCGAAATATTTTTGAAAGTTGTAATTACCGAATGAGTTCGCAGCTCTTACTTAATCTACCTGGTTTTCAATTTTATTAATTATTGTAAACTTCTTTCGCGTTACCTAAAGACTTTTAGGCTTTTCTTCTCACATTTTCTTTAACAACTTACTCGTAAAAAAATATCCTTTCAAGAAATCTTCAACGATACATTATTGATACTGAAGCAGAGTTGTATTTTTTGATTTCGATATCAACTGAAATTTAATAGTATGTATTCAAAGAAAATTTTCCGGAGTTTCGTTGAATTTGTAGTAAAATAACAAACTTAATTAAGACTATAGTTAATTAATGTTGCTATAATAAATGAATGTTTTAATAACAATATAAATTAATTGTAATTAGTAATTTGGTATACAAACAACTTTTCTTGCATTATTATACTTTAAATATTGTTGCCAACAATTCTACTAAATTAAAAATTAATTATATAATTTTTAACGTAAATTATGTGTTTTTTAAAAATTAAATATATGAAAAAGAAATAAAACACATTATTAATATTAGATTTATTACGGTTTTAATTTGCGAGAGGTTTTGTTAACCACAAGGCTTAAATGTTAAATAAATACTGCTGGCATAGTTGATGTGTCTACCCAATTTTGCCTCATGGTATAATTATTTTGCCGTTTCTGTATTTATTAATTTTTATTCAAATTTCCTTCCTCTCTCTCTCTCTCTCTATATATATATATATATATTTAAAAAAAAGAGATAATAACTTTAATAAGAGGTATTTCAGGAATGAAAATATTTTAATATACAATTATTCTGATATAAAGAATATTCTACGTATCTTACACTGAGTTATAAAAAAGTTATATTTCTAACTTATTTTATTTATTTTTTTTACTATATGACTTTCTAAGGATCTCGTATGAATAGTCCTGAATTCTTTGTTTTCCAAAATTCTTTCATTTTTTCCATACTTCGTTCTATTCACTGTGTTTCCTTTTCTGTTTCTGAAAATTTAGATTCATCTACTAGTTTTTTAAAAGATTGACAGCAAAAATAATTTTTTGGAAATAGAAAAAATTTTTATATATTTTTTTAAAATTTCTTTGTATCATCAGCATACTTTGGTTTTTCTTTTTTTGAAAAAGTTAAATATTTTTTAATCTTATTAATCTGTTTTCATCCATTATATAAAAGTGAGTCTTTTATAAATTTGAGTACCTTTTTTTCATTGTATGGTACTTTTTCAAAATTCTTAATGTTAATTTTTCATCTTTTACTAGATTTTCCTCAGAAATTTTGTACTATATAAGGATTCCAGTATTACCATTTTATAGTGTTTTAATTTCGCATTTTTGGAAAAGGATTTTGTGTATTGTAAATTTTTCGTGTAAGATGATAAGTCACTTCATTTTTTTGTATTCTGGCATTCATTCCTTCTTTTTCTAAAATATGAGAGGTAATTATTGCACCAGGATATTTTAATTTTTGGATTATTTTTATTGATTTTTTTTCTGAATTTTCATTGTTTGGATTCTACTTTTATTATTGGAAAATCATTTCCTTTTTGTGATGAAATCTTTAAATAATTTTGTTTGCATATTTTTCTTATTCTGGAATTTTGATTTTCTCTTCTCTAATGTCTGCCAAAATTACAGATCAGAGATCAGAGATCAGACCAATTAGAACAAATTCTAAACCTTTACATTTAACGATACGTGTTTTATTTCTATAATAATTGTTTTATTTTTTATTTATTTTGGAATAGAGAATTTTGGCGCAGGATTTATTGAGATGATGCATTAAATATATATTTTTTTAAATTAACCATCGTTAATAAAGTGTAATAATTTGATGACACAAAAAATTAACATTTTAAAATAATGCGCATTCAAAAGGTTTTTAAAAAGTATGAATGAATATAATACACTTCTTTCTTTCTTTTAAATTTTATTTATTAAATGAACATACCATATGATAAGACTATCGTAACCCGATAAGCATCACAATAACTAATAATTACTAAGCATTATGTATGCTATTAATGTATTTCATATACATATGATTTTAAACAGAAGAAATTGGTTATTTATTACAAAAATCTTTGCACAAAGTTATCGCAATAGTTTTGCTTATTCACTATGTAGCAGTTGGTGATAATTCTGTAAAGAAGTACGAATGATATGATTGAACATCAAGTTGGACGAACATTAATATTAATTATATGTTTATGATTTACGGCATAGACTATGCTATCGCGTCTAGGTTTAGTTTAAAAAAAATAGATTTTTAAATATGTTGGCGTGTGCTGGTAGCAAAGACGTACCGACGAACGAATTCTCAATTGAAGTAACTAGTATTTAAAGATGTAATGAATATTTATTTGAAATTGATTTCTAATAAACTGAATACATGACCTATAAGAACCAAAAATAAAAAAAAGAATTCAATAAAAACAAATTTTAAGATTACAGAAATAACAAAATAAAGTCAGAAAATGATAAAGAAATAATACAATAAAAAGGTAAGACCTACGAAAAATAAAACTTGTAGACCTATGGAGACCTAAACTTAATTTTGAAAATGTTATTTCTTTTACGGGAATTCATATTTTATAAACATAATATTGTGCTATATAATATACTCTAGCAGCCTACGCGACAATATAATGGTTCAACAATTTCAGTCGATTTACGTTTATCTTATTATTTTTATTCGGGAAGTACGTATCTAGAATGAATAGCAGGTTGAAAATTGCACGGCATACATAGGTTATAATATTAAATAACAGTACAAAACGTGTGAAGAATAAGTGGTTTCGATCAACTGTTATATTATGAAAATAGAAATAACTTTTGATTAATAAAACGATTCTTTCAAAATAATTTTTATAAACTCTACACACATAAAAATCATGAACAAAGACTTTCTAAAATTAATTTCACATAGTTAATTAAATATTAAAGTTAAATAAAACAAGCTTTTATCAACATTTTGAATATTGAGTTTTATCACTATTGTTATTAACAGATAATTAAAACAGTTTCAAAAAAATTATATATTATGATTTTACCCTTATTCCTACTCAAAAGCAAAGGACCTAATTTTACAGAAACTATAGTTACTATACACAACTATTTTATATAAATTCTAAAGTAACTCTATTAAGATTGTTTGCAACTACAAAATTTTGCTATTTTACTATCCTTAAAAACAGAATTTTGTTTTTGTGTAACCTTTTAAATCCTTTAATTTTGGAAATATTCACAACCGAAAAATAATAATTTTACATTCAAATAAAAAATGTGATTTAAACGGTTACTGAAATAAATCCTAAACACAAAAGGCTGAAATAAATCTTACAGAATAAATTATAAATCTAAAACTACATATATAGGGGAATTAGTTAAAGAAAAAATATTTTAAAAAAATACTTAAAAGAAGTAACAACTATTGATTGAAAAATTATACGGTATCGTTTTAGACGATTTAAAAAAAAGGCGGATGCTCTATCAAATTTAGTCAACAGTTATTTTTATTTTATGAACACAGATAAAAATATTCTTTTCGTAATGTTTCGAAACTATTTATTAATTATTATTATTTTATTTTTTTATTTTAAGTGTTTGTTTAACAATAAAAACACGCACGTAATTTTAGTCCTTCGAAAAAGATTTTTAACTTCTTTCTATTTACAAAAATATTTTAAAATTTTCTAAATCTATTTTTTAAATTGACATTTCATATAGTGTCTTTCATAAAACATAATATAACACTTTGCAAATCTATTACCAAAATTTAAATATTTTAACTGTTGCAATTCGGTATTAAAATTAAATATTTTTATTTTTTTGCTTTACGAATTCTTTATTTTTATTACCAACATTGTAGTATTTTTCTAAATGTTTCAGCAATTAATTTTATTATCTATTAATAATAATAATAATAAAAATAATATTTTATTTATTACACATGATGTTCAGATTTATTTTAATTAAGTTGTTTTACATGAATTTTGTTTTAGTATAAAGAAAAAAAAACTTCAAAATTTTATTAAAATTGGGGAGTTTTCTTAAAAGGTAAAATTTCAATTATTTAAGATTATTATTCTTTTATTATATAAATATTCATAATTTATAAATTTATTATATCGTAAAATAATCGTTTTGAAATTCATTTTCAAGCAAATTAAATTGATAATCGTCTGCTTGAATTTTAAAAGAAATTTTGTTTTACCGTTTAGAAAAAGGTTTCATTTTATATTTTTAAATTGTCATCCATTTACTTTTAGTCAGCTAATTGAGAGACATAATTTGATACCTACTCCACGATGATTGGAGAACCCATTTTTGAGGAAAAAGTCTATTTACAGATATGCACAGCCTACAATCCACACATATTTTTCTCTCTCCTTAGTTGGTTGAAAAATTCGTATCACGAAGGTAATTCACAACGACAATTCTACAGTACGTGTAAATATTTAACAAGCTTAGCCAACGCACCTTAAGAGTATTTTTTTATATTTTTTAGTTTTTCTTTACAGATTTTTTTTGGTTTTGCCATTTGACTGGTTTGATGGAGCTCTCCAAGATTCCCTATCTAGTGGCAGTCGTTTCATTTCGGTGTACCCCCTACAGCCTACACCCCTAAAAATTTGTTTTATATATTCCAAACGTTGCCTGCCTGCATAATTTTTCCATCTACCTGTCCCTCCAATATCAAAGCGATTATTCCAGGATGCCTTAATACCTGGCTTGTAAGTTGTCTTTTTAAAGATTTAAAACCAGATTAAGTTATAATAAAAAAATTTAAATTTATATACTAAGATCATTCAACAATTAAAAACACAAATGCTCTGAAGATAAATCGGTTTATTTAACCAATGTGACCTTTTCGACTTTTGAGCAAAATCTCCAGCAAGTTTTAATACACCTGTATCATCTCTAAATCAGCTTATTTATCCCTGATTGAAAGAAATCTTCGTCAAAGAAAGATGTTGGAGGTACTACATTTTCCTTGTAGTCATCATTGCTCGGGTTTGGAATTTGTCTTGATACATAAACTCGTGTGCTTCTATTCCATGGTCTGTCGTTTTGATTCAGGTTCATAATGGCGAATCCATGTTTTATCAGAGGTTTTAACATTGTACAAATAACCATCATCTTCCTGCTTATACCGTTGTTTCAGCTATTGCCCTAGTTTTACGATGCTAATGATTGTAGATGGTAATGTTATGAATTGTACCGATATTTAATTGTAATTTTTCAGCTATAATCTCAACCGTAATCCAACAGTCTATTTGAATGAGAGATTTTATACGAGTTTCAAACACTAGAGTTGAAATTTTAATTGAACATCCAGAACGGTGCTCATAGTTCGCTGAAATTTGATCACAAAAACGAATCGCTGTTCAAATATTTCGCAAATGTTAAAAAGACTAGCCATAAAAAATAAAATTTTGACGTTATAGAAAAAATAATTTTTTCACATATCTGATCAAAAGTCATCACAGGATTACCGACTTAATGTTCTGAAAGCATCACCATCCATTTACCCCCACACTTTTTTATTTTGCCTTCACAGCTATTTTTAATTATTGAATGAATTTTGTAATGATATATATTTTTAGGATAACAACTTATCTTATGTATTTGAATGGTAGATAAAGGATAAATAAATAGGAAGCTTGTAATTATTTTTTTTTTCAAATATAAACTTCTAATGCTAATTTCAATTACGTTATGATATTCTAGTTTTCTTAAATAATAAACAGTAAATCCATATGAAAAAAACGAAACATTTTCTAGTAAAAAAGTTTTTTTTACTATTTTGTTTCCTTTTAAAAAGAAAAGCAAAAAAATTTCTGATTTGTTACCATTAGCATAATTCTAAAAATATCCCCGTATCCTGAACTTGGAAGTCCCAAGATTTATGAGATAAAAATAAATTTAAATATATTGTTTTTTCAAAATATCCTTTAGAAATGATTAATAACTGTTAAAGTTGTTAATATTAATATTGCATTGGTTGTAGCATGACATCTTGACATCTCAGGAAGATCTTTTTAAAAAAAATACTTAAAGGGATATTTATGAAGATTAAGATTATATTTAGGAAAAACTTTTACTTTTCCTTAAGGCAATGAACCTAAGACAAGTGAAATCACAAGTTTCCTTCAGTCATACGAGATGCCCAAGTTCTGAATTGAAACAATAAAATATTTTAAAATAACGAATAATATTAAAATAATAAATTACATAAAACATTAATCTTTATGTAATAGAATTAGGCCTACGCTCCTTTAAAATTTTCCAAGAATAAATACAGTAATTTAAAAGTTATTTTTTAATAGTTTTAATTTTCATAAAGAATAGCATTTTTTAAAAGTAAATGTACACATATACGCGCGCCCGTACGGGTATAGATGCATATATAAGTATGCAAAAAATAATAAATTAAATGACATTAATGCCTTATATCATTGTATCAAATTTCATCTAAATCGGTCTATCAGTAGAGATATTAAGTAAAAAACAGCAAACATAAATATATACATCCTTCTGGAAGTTATCAATGTTAAAATTGTGTTTTTTTTCTTTGTTAGAAGTGGTAATGAATCGTGAAGTTCTGAAAACATTACGTTAATATGCAAAATTTGATCTGATTAGCATATTATATTCCCTTATATATCTACAGTTATATGATTTAATTATATAGCCGGGAAAGTAAAAATTACAACTAAGTTTAATAAATAAAAAAAAATAAAGTGAAATTTTATTTAATTTGAATCTTTGTAAAATTTTACAAAGTAATTTCTTTGTACTTTAAATAGATATAGATAAATATCTAATACTGACCTGTGAAAGATGTTATCTCTCTGATATGAATTAAGTAAAGTGGAACTACCTTTTACTCAATGTGTATAGAATATTGGGGAATGATAGGCTATTGATTGTCATTAATGAAAGATTGTTTGATGTCATAACCGCCAGATATTTTTTTATTCAGAAACCATCCGAGCTCTATTGAAACAGAAGGTCCTTTTATTAGAAAGTAATTTACGTTATTCTCTAACTATTCTGTATCATAATATTTATTTGCCACATTTCTGTTTTGTTTCATGAAGGAATGTCCATCGCAAAACGTAAACAGGACGATTTGTTCATCTACCTAAATTTTATTATAATTGAGAATTATAATAGCCGCGTTATTTTATGTTTCGTTCTTATAACAATTTTTGTAATAATAAATCAGTATGATAATTATTATTTTATATAACTAACTTTTATCCTAATACGTTCTAAATTTTGTAATTTTAGAAATAATATTAACTTAATGAATAATTAAAAATTCAGCGTTTGTGAAATTGATATTTCTTAACGAGAATGATAATTAAATGTAACTCATTATAAATTAAATTAAAGAAAGATAATATTACAAAGAAAAAAGTAGTCTGTTTATACAGATAAGAATTTAGTGTTTAAAAACGAAAATTAATTTTATTATACTTGTACATTTAAATATAATTTTTAACTTTTTAATGAGCCTTTTTACTAAAGTAACTTAGAGTAACATTAAATTTGTTTTTTATTTCCTTTTTCTCGTGTAACCTCATATGATATCTAGTTGAAACTAACACAAATTCACTTATACTCACACCCAAACCAAACCTATACCTGTGGAGTTAATGGAAATATAAAACTGGGTTCTTGTAATGCATTTTTTTTTTCATTTCTATTATAATGATACTGATAAAATATTTGGAACTTGAATTAAACCTAGTTCCGGTTCGTTTATTTCGTTCTTACGTTAATAAATTGATTTTTGCACACAAGAATAATCGAATCGAAAAAAAAAATAGAAAAACCTATTTCATACGATTTCAGAATTTTCAAATATTATCTAACAAATAAATTTTCATTGAAAACATCCAACAAAGACAAGCTTTATGTAATTATATTCTACTTATATACTTCGGATCAACGTGTTTCAAAAACAATATTATTTGGAAACAATTTCGCAGAAAAATTTATGTACGTTTTAAACGGAAACGTGTAATTTTTAATAAAAATTAATTTTTAATTAATAAAAATATAATTATAATTGAAGAGTAAAAAATATAAGTAACAAAATAAGATGCGGTAAAATTTGACAATTATGTGCTTCAACTATACTGCAATAAAGTAAAAAACTAAGCAGTTCAAACGGATAATTCAATGCCTCCGAGCAGAATTTTCTTTTCTTCAGACATCCACTGATGACCTTTGACGACTCTATGGGATCGTTCGGTGGTGGAGTGGCCGTATCTGAAACCAAATTGGTGTTCCAGAATTATCCCCTCACCCTCAAAAACTGGCCTAAGCCTGCGAAGTAACAGCTTTTCAAACAATTTAAATATGACCGGTAAGAGGCTAATTGGCCTTTAAGAAGAAACCTCCTGTGCAGGCTTCCCTGGTTTCATGATCATTACTACCTTTGATACCTTCCATTTCGCTGGAAAGTAAGACGTCCGCAGGACAGCGTTAAAGAGACAGCGTCCCTTAATGTACGTGATACCTTTAAGGGATAGCATGACAAGCATTTTGTGCGTCAAGTCAAAATCCGGGCTTTTCTGTAGTCGCCTTTCCTGGTTGATTAATTCCAGTAAATCTCTTGATAAGATCTGTCAAATAAAAAACCTGACTGGCATTGGGCTCCCTAAGACGTCTATAATATCCTATCTTCATCATGAGCTTGGGATGTTTTGCCTAAGTGTGAAGCAAATAGATCGGTTTTTGTCATTCCCCACACATAATCCAGTACGTTCCTGTAGTACAGGAAGTGTAGTTGATATTTGTAGCCCCTTCGTAGCCTTCCATAAGGTGAATCCATCTCTACTCAGGTGAGAGAAATGTTCGATGTATTCCTTGAATGTTTTGTCCCTGATAGCCTTCCACAACTTCCTCAGCCTCCGCGCAGCCCTATTAAGAAGTATTCTGTCTTCTGGCCTTTTGAATCGCTGCCATTTTCGTCTGAGATGCCGTTTGAGTCAATTAGATCTGTCACTTCTCTCGAATAGGTATTGTCATTGGTCGAAGATGTACAACTTCAAGTGTAGATCGCCATATACCTTCCTGCATGACCGACGTTAAAAATTATACTGCATAGTCAATATCCTCAGGGGTATCGGGAGGAAATGGGTCGATCAGTTTCTCCTCGATCCGGTCTTGATAAGATACCCAATCTGTTGGTTCCGTATGCAGGATAGGCCGCCGTTTCCTCCTCAGAGACTCAGGCTTTGCGCCGACGGTCCCACGCACGTCCCAACGTAGGGAAATTTTTATCTTCAAACGCGAGGCCGGTTGCTCTACGGCTAGCGGATTCGACTCTCGGAGCAAGTTGTGATTACAAGGTAACTTTAGTAGGATTATTGTTAAAAAGCATGCGTCAAATTCAATCGATCTCTTCTATCAATTTTTTTTTGATAATTTAATAGTAAATATTTGATTTTAATAAAAATAATTAAAGACAACCATTAAACATTTAACGTTCTCTGTAGAAAAATAACATAATTTAAAAACAAGTTATTTTTTTACATGTTTAAGTAAACATTTTTCTTCAGTTAACTTACAAAGCGATACGATACGTCTAAATAAATAAAGAAGGTGAATTTAGTTACGCAAATACAATTATAAAATATTTATAAATTTTTATATGACAGTTTTAATCAGTATGGTTAATAAATAAAAAAAAAACTTAAGTTACTTTGTATAATTATTCATTTACATTATAGGAAAATAACCATATCTACTACAATTAAAGGCCATTCAGTTTGTGAACGGGTGAAATATCAAAGAAACTAAATTTTATTGAATTAATCTGATGTAACTGCTGTAAGCAGAATCGGTTGAAAGACCAAACGTATGAAGTCAAAACGTTTATTGTATCACTTTATAATCATCGTCAACCGTATTGTAACTAGTCTAGCGTGAATTAGCCTAAGGAAAAATTACAATTAATCAAACGCAATAATCTATTTACAATTAATAAAATGGTATATCTATTGTGATGAATTATTTCAACCCGTAAATCGCTAAAAAGTTTTAAATAAATCAAGTTTATCAACTTTGTTGATTTAATATAATTTGTAAGGAGTTGTATGTCAGGGTCTTATAACTTTGCTGTAGGTAGGGATCTTACTAGCTTCCCTCTTTTACTTAAATGCCTTCTATTATTTTCATTTAAAATGTTTTGTTAAGATAATGAGCTTTTTAATAAAAACAATTGCTACAATGTTAAATAGATTCGTATTATAATATGGTAGACCGAGATCTACGCATGTAGAACAAAAATAGCAGTCATTTTATTACATAAAAACAAAATTACAGAAAATAAAAACAATATATTGATAAATTCTTGAGGATTAGGTTTGAAAGTTTGAAAGTAAACTATGAACCGTTTAAACCATTTTATAGAACTCCAGAATTAAGCATCCAGAAATTATCAAGAATCCAGTATTTTTCAATATTCATCTGATTATGAGATAATCTAAACTATTATTAGTTAAAAAAATCCCTTTCGGCACGCCGAAAGGCGGAGGTAGATTTCACCGGTGCAAAGTAGGAGATAAAAAAGATTTCCATCTTAAAGTTAAGAAAAACTTCAAATTTACTCAATATAGCAATGGTTACATTTGAAAAGTAATTTTACATGTTTAGCATAAAAGCCCCATCTTCTTACAATTCCAGCAAGATTCTAGTAATCCCTTGCTGTAAGAGTTGGTCATATCAAAAATTGTTTCAGTCAGAAGTTTTAGGTAATATTTAGAGGACTAACGATCACTTTAAACCGATTCGATACTGTGCCTGTTAAAGGAGGTTTGATGTTTTTGTCTTCAAAATCCCATTTTTTCAACCCCCTGGGTCAATGGTCGGTTATATCAAAAACTTTACTTAGGTAAGTTTCAGGCTCTTATCTAAAGAATAGTAAGAAATTTAAACGAATTCGATATTTTACTTAAGAAAGTTATAGCGATATTGTTTTTTTCCAAAAAGCCCCCCCCCACACCGTTTCCACTAACATGGACCGATTTTGACCGTTAACGAACTCGACCGAGATTTTAGGACGTATTACTTTTACGTAACAATTTGAAAGTGATTAGTACATAATTACGGCAGTTATCTTGTCCACAAGAAAGTGAAATATATATATATATATATATATATTTATAAAAATATATATATAAACTTGTGAACTGACGGTGATTTTGAGATCTGGGGATGTGAAACGCAAAGATATATCAATTTTCTGGAAGTCGGATCTTGATACTCATTACAATAGGTAGCTTTCTTATGAAATCTACCTAAAAATTATGTTTATTAGATAGAAGGTGGAATATTTTAAGCTTTAGCATTTATACAAATGACATGTAATTTAAAATTTGGTATAAGGAACAGTATTTGACAAAATTTGCCTTATTATACTATATATCCAGAATAAATTATTAGGTTTTATTGCATTGTTGATGACATACAGTTGTAGGCAAGCTGAAATGACATACAGACACTCATAAAATAGATACAGCCATTTCTAAAAATAATAACATCCCATGGCAGGTATATTATTGGAAGTGAATAGTGAACTGATTTCACTATTTTTTTTCTCTGTGCTCAGTATAATAGCATGAATATCAGGATACCAAAGTCACCGAAATGCGAGTAACACTCATTAGCCGTATAGAAGTAATTTATTTTAGAAATTTAAAAGTGCCACCTTCACTCTTTTCAATACATCAGCTGTATAATACCAATCATTACTCTCGGAGAAATCAACTTATATTGTACCTCTCAAAACATTTGTATTTTACATATACAGAGTGTATCACGAAGTTATCTTCGTGAACCATTTTTCTGAGAATTAAATTCTCTACAAGCTTTGTTTAAAAGTGTTATGCGTTTATTACCCATTTAAAAAACTTACTGTAGTAAAAAAAACAGGGTTTTTGATCTCAATTTATTGGGTTTCACTCCACATTTCTCAAAAACTACCACAGATCTGGGACCTACTACCAGTCTGGGACCTAGTTTGTTCAATTTTTCAGGTCAAAAACCATAAGAAATTACTAATCCTGCCTCTTAATTAAAATCCTAAAAATTACAAAACGACCTTATTTCACCGGGGTAGCAGAAATCCGAGCAAAATCTTTCACTAGCCGTAACTTGCAAACGAGGAATTTTAAGAAAAATGTTTATATGGACTTTTTCAATTATTTTTCACGAGTAGAATAAGTTATGAAATTTCCGGAAGCACTTCGTGACACACTTTGCATAAAGATGTTATGAGTAGATATTATATAGATCTCATAAAAAGATATTTCGCATACGTCTCGGCCACATGAAAAAGTGAGAGATGTTATAAAGGAACATTTTAATATATCTTTTTGTGTGAAACAGTGCATTAGTATTATACGTATATGCCACCACCATAATGTAGAGAAAAACGATTTTTAAATTACAAATAGAAAATAACACTGAGAAAATGTAATAAAAGTTTTCTCACGATTTTCGCTTTCAGAAAACCTGAAAAATATCTCTTTATAAAAAACACTTTATCTCGATTATCTTATTTCTGGTTAGTTAAAAGTAAAACCATTAATTACACACCTATATATATATATATATATATATATATATATATATATATATTACTTTTTTTCGAATTTTCCTAGGTTTTCAGATTTTTATGAATTATTACTCGTACATTAAAATTATTATACGTTAAATTTCTTAACCAAAAAAAGGCATAGAAATTCGATAAAATGTCCAGGTTATTATTATTTTTTGATATATAAAACCGTTTAGAATATACAAAACAATTTCAAAAAGTTGTAGAATAATTTGCTATATTTTTCTTCATGACAATCTGGAATATTAATTAAAAATATAAACTTTTGCAAAGATAAATTTAACTAAATTTTATAATGAAATGTCTTTGAAAACATGCTATTGTAGGCTTTTAAATATTTATTGAAATTTTTTTGTGCTATTCGAATAATAACAAGCTACAACACAACCATACTATCTTACACATCCATAAAAGAAACTAATCCAACACCCTTAAACATTATGAAATGTATATTATATATATATATGTATATTATTGTATTTTTTATAATCATAACCACTTAGACAACCCCAGTACAGTACAGAATTAGAAACTAAATGAAATGACACCTTTTTTTTTTTTCTTTATTCCAATAGCACTTCGCGGGATCTCGCATCATCAGTTGTGTGTATATATATATATATACAACTCACATAAGAAATATTGTGTCTTCACATAAGATAGTCAATAAAAACAATGCAATGTTGTAATATGTTCTGAGCATTGTTTTATTTGATTTACTACTTTTTTTATACACACACACACACACACACACACACACACACACACACACACAACCAAACACTCACACACATACACACACAGAAATACGATATACTATCTTTATACTATGTAAGGATGTACTAAATTAACCAAATTCAACATATCTTTCGACCAGATTCTAAGTGCCAATACAATTCAAAAAGAAGAGTTTAGAGTTATTATTATTTAATAAATACTTAAAATCTATTAAGAAAAAAAATAACTTAAACTTGAGAAATCAGAAATTTTATTTCTCACAACTTTTTAACTAAAGAAAATAAATATTTAAACTACGAATTATCGATCTGTATATGTCATATTTACATTAACTAAACAATTAACTGTGATTCCATGTTATTTTATCTTGAAATACATTTGAATTCTTTTTTACGGTTCAATCCTGAATTTGATTTACAAATATCTCAGTCGAGTTTAAGAATAAGCTGGATTCAACTAGAATTTACTGGTCTAAAGTAAATATTTTTATTTATGAATTATTTATTTATCTGCTGTTATATTGAAAACTTTTCTTCTACGCAAGTGACTATGTGAATTGAATAGTAGGTTCTGTTATTTGATAAAATATTATGTAAAATCAAATTTGTGAAATAATTTTTTTTGGAAATTTTCATAAAGATACACACAAATTTATCCAGTTTATATTTTGCGTTTGTTTATCGCTTTAAAAAATTTCACTTAAAAATTTAAGAGCTATTTTTTAGATGCATATCAAAAAACAAAAGATTTTTTTTATAGTTCTGACTCCGAAGACCTTTTTTTTGTCTTTTTGCCGTTAAAATTTAAAAAAAATGTATAAATTTAATAAATTATACGGTATTGTAAAAATATACATCCTCTGTTTCAGATTTTTAAACACTGTCATTTATGTGAAAAACTAACAGCATTATAGATCATTTTAGTAATGGGAGCTGAGAGCAGCTCCCATTACAAAAAAAGTAATGTACAAAAAAAGTTGATACATGGTACTTAACTCACCGGCTTTGTCTAGTGATGAACGCGTCTTCTCAAATCAGTTGATTTGGAAGTCGAGAGTTCCAGAGTTCAAGTCCTAGTAAAGTCAGTTATTTTTACACGGATCTGAATACTAGATCGTGGATACCGGTGTTCTTTGGTGGTTGGGTTTCAATTAACTACACATCTTAGGAATGTTCCAACTGAGACTGTACAAGACTACACTTCATTTACACTTATACATATCATCCTCATTTATCCTCTGAAGTATTATCTGAATGGTAATTACCGGAGGCTAAACCGGAAAAAGAAAGGAAAGATACGTGGTACTTAAGATATAGAAGTATGAGAGTGATTGTGTGTAATTTCTTGACCAATCAGAGCAAATGGCTGAAGTAACTGTTGTATAGAGATAATTTATGATTTTGCTATTTAAAAAGCTGAAAATCTTAAAGAAAACTTTTTGTGCGGTAGTTTTTTGTATAATTTGTAACACATTATTTTGCAATTATTATAACATCTTACCATCGGTGGGTTACAAAAATTGAAAAAAATTAATAATATTATTTTGTTTTATTTTACATTAATTTAGAACGAGAGAAATAGTAAGTAAAAAAATCATTTACTTATTTTTTCCACATTTGAATATATTGCATGTTTATTTATTATTCACCGGAGTTTGAAGGAAAGTAACTGATTTTCACCTCGTGACCGAATGCCTATTGGGTATATCAAACGCTGCTTTTTTCAGAAACAATACCGCAAGTTTTGTGAAAGTAATTTGTGTGACCTATGCATGTCAAATGATTATAGCGTTAGAGGTCAATCTGATTTAGTACCAGATTATAATTAATAAATAACAAAAGTGTCTTTTTCAAATTTTTCGAAAATATTTAAAAATATATATAAAGTTTCTACCTTTCTCTAAGTTTTTAGTTTTTATCGTCTACTTAATTCAGATAACAATATTTTCTAAAAAACACTAAAGTTTCTTGACTGGAAAAAATACTAGTTAACGAGAGCTTAAAAAAAATCTACTACTGTTTATTGTAATATAAATTTATGAACAGAATATTTCGTTTAAACAAATGTTTTTTATTGATTGTTTTTTAACTTGGGAATTATTATTTTTTTTATTTTTTATAAAATAATAATTATAATTAACCTTATCATAAAATACAGGTAAATTAAACATTCACTCAAAAATATCAGCTAGACTAATTAAATTAAATAAAAGTTACGTGTATGATGAAAATTTACGGTAGATTAATTATTTTATTTAACTACTTATATACAATTCTTAATTTTATAAAGTGGGAAGTTATTGTAAAAGATAAGTAAGTTTTATATGAAAAAGTTTGAAATAAAGTTTCTATCTTATATTAAGTTAACCAAAATTTTAACGATTCGCATGACACGTTACAAGTAACCTATTGTTCATATCTTGTCGCTCATAATTATAAGCGAGTGATATGATCATTTGTGTATTAAATTATAAATAAATTATGTATTGTGTATTAAATTATAAATAATTGCACATGAAATTTAATTCTCTGTTGTATAATAAGTAAAAGTTAATTATAAAAAAATTAATATTTCATGAGAAAAAATATCGATATTATTATGAGATATATTTCATTTAAAATTAAAAAAACATCCTTTTTTAGTTAGTTTTAACTTATAGCTTTACAATTAACTTTTAATTATAATTATTATACATAATAACAGGAATTATAGAATTTTTAAGTTCACAATTTAGTTGGAATCTAATAGAAAAAAATAAGCTTCAACGACACGCTAAAATATTTGATTTTATTTTTTCTTGATCAGCTAATTCACCATAAAAGCTTGTACAAGGGTGGGAATTTAGAAATGGAATGTTTTAGCGTAAGAAAAATACTACTTGAACCCCGGATGAAAGTTCGAGAGGATACTACTCCACGGATATCAGAATCTCTCTGCATTATCTCATTCATCGAGTTACTTCTTGATTTTTATCAATCAACAGGATTTGAAAAATGTAAAGTAATATAAATTTTTTTTTGCATGGCTAATATCGTTGATATTATCAGTGGAATTTTAAAAACTGAAAAGATCTACATAAAATATCGACATACCTACTTCTAAGTGTAGATAATATTTTGCTACAACATTCAGTTCTACGAAAAAAATGAAGTTTTTTTTTGTTAAAAATTTTGAAATTCGTAAGAACAAAGTGATTCTTTACCTAACTGAAATGTTACAAAGGATATGTCTCTATTAGGCCACTGGCCGAACCGTTTACATTATTAGATACAGTTGCCGCCACGTACCCACCGGGTTGGTCTAGCGGTGAAGGCATCTTCGTAAATCAGCTAATTTGAAAGTCGAGAGTTCCAGAGTTCAAGTCCTAGTAAAGTCAGTTATTTTTACACGGATTTGAATACTAAATCGTGGATACCGGTGTTCTTTGGTGGTTGGGTTTCAATTAACCACACATCTCAGAAATGGTCGACCTGAAACTATACAAGACTACACTTCACTTACAACGCTTATTTTATTTGTATACTTATATGTTATTAAGTTCAATTATATGTGTTACGTTATATTTTAGATGTTCAATTATATGTTATCAAAATGTCAAGACGACAAGAAATTAAATAACAATTCAATAAGCAACAAGGCGTTGTTTCAATTCATCACCTATGCATCTACAGTTCATATTCGCTCTAAAACCTACCACAAAGGTTTTATGGTCCTCCACATCGCAACGGATCTAACAAACATGATGCAACTGTTGTTTTTTATAAGCAATGTATTTTTGTGTGATTACATCATTAATAAAGTGACATATTATTTCAAATACAAAACAATTATTTTTATTTTATTTTATTTTTGCTTCTCTTTTGCTTTTCTCCGGTATATAAAGTTCAGTACTGTAGTTCTGCCTGTCAATACGGTTCTTTTGGCGTGTATATTGTTACATGTATACTTTTGTTCAGTTAATGTACGATACGATATTTAATAAAACCTTTTCTCGTGGAGTATGATTCACACTTTTTAAAATCGTTCGTTTACGTGCGAATAGTTATGGCTGAATGTGTCTATTGTGAAAGGTAAAAAACTTTGAAGGGAAGGCGCGCGAAATTATAAGCAACGCATATGATTTCATAAAGAAAGAATCTTTACCTGTAGGAAAATTAAAATATGACAAGCACTTAATTGCTGTACAGAAGTGTGAAGAGAGAATTGCAGCTGTCTGTGACATTTCCAACAATTAGGTTCAAAGCCTAAGAAAAGAAAAATAAAACTTCTTCGATCCGAGAGGTCAGAATGTTCATTCATTAAGAAAAATAAATGTTCTAAAACAGTTATCGGATTTGGTCATTTTGATAAAAGTGTGGTTAACAGAACCTGTGTGAAGATAAAAATTCGATGACCGACGAACCCTGGAACCTTACTTTGAAAAGTTTAAACTAATCGAAGGTGAATGTTATAACCAAGAATCGTTAATAGATTACCTGACAGAATACTTCATTGTCTCTTTGTGTAGTGACATTGATAATAGTGATAATTACACTGAAGCTAGTCATGAAAGCAAGGAGAGTGTTCTAAGGAATTAAACGGATAATTAATTTTACAGTAAGTAATTAAAGTTACAGTAATAACCATCAATCGCAATATTTACCTTGTAATTAGTAATAGATAATATTTTGTCATCCGTTATTACATTTTAAATGTACTTTTCAAAATTATCCGACTGTATTTCATTTGAAAACTGTTGCATTCATTTGTTAATATTAGATCAATTATTTAGTCAGGGGGATTACTAAGAACAAGGAACATGTTTTTACATTGGGTAGTAACCTCAACGCCTCCAAGTAACGAGCTTGAAGTGGTGCCGTTACTTGGCGGCGACTATATCTTACACTCTTCCAAGGATTGGTAAAATTGTTCTTTTTAAGAAACTGTTTCAATGTAGGCACCTTTAGTCATGTGGCACCCATCCAACTGACAGCAGAGTTCATGTAATATTTTAACCAGCAAATTTGGAAGAATGGAAGAGAAGTTGCTTCAATCCTGTGCCTCAAAACGGGTAGTTCAGTAGATTGCAGAGACACGTACACAAGTTCTTTATGAAGAATTATTTATTTATTTACTTAAACGGCGGAAGGGATCTTCTAAATTTAACAAACTTTTGTAAAGAACTATAGTTTAAAACCTTGATGAAGGTATATCTATTGAACAAAACTAGCAGAATTTTATGACACTTAAATCCTACGGCAGTTGTTTTGAGGCAACACGCACAAGTTTAAGATCAGAAAACCAGCGTCCTTCAGCAGGATTATCGTCTATTATAGAATTTATAGTAATATTTTGTAATTTGCATTGTTTTTATGTAGTTAAAATGATGCATATCTACATAATATTTCAATAAAAGAACAAGATCGAAAGATCTGATCGCGTGAGGAATTGTAAAAAGTATCAAAATGTACGGAATATGGTTCCACGCAATATGACAATCATTGTACGGAATAACAGTTGACATTTCCAGTAATTCAGCTACAGTATAAGTGATAAATGTATTATTTATTCAGTAAGATAAAGTTCTCTTTCTACATCGAGGTCCGATGCTAGATTTCCAAATAGACCTGATATTTTTACATAAGTTTAGCATTTTAACACACAATTTTGATTTTCAAAGGTACTATCTTTTCAAAAATGTATCAAGAATGATAAATAATATAGGAATATCACTCTTGCTTCTTTAATTTCTTTTCTTGTCTTTCTTTTTAGTTACCTTTAATATATATTATAAAGTCAAAAGAGATGAAATAAGAATTTCACTGCATAAAATTTCTCAAAAATCTATGAATTAACTAAATAATTCCTAGTTTGATATTTTTTTAGAGAAAACAAATAACATATAAGCAATCAACTGAATAGTTTATAATAGGATGATAATTTGCCGTAAAAGGTTTGATAATTAATTTATGGATAATATGATTAGCATACCAACTGTTAAACATGATGTAAACATTATAATCAAGTGAGTTGGAATTTATATTACTGATGGGGTAATGTTAACGAATTTAGTCTATCGTAACTCGATATTACAAATGAATTGTAAACAAGCATTTACTAAAACTCTAGCGTCCAGTACTTAACCCAACAGTAGAGAATTGAGTTCTTTTATATAACGTTAATCTCGTTTCTAAAATATCTAACACTGAACATTTAACTCAAGACCACTTACTGTTTTATTAATAAATATTACCGTTAGTTATGTTATAACAATTAATTGCTCACGAGAATGTTTTTTTTATATACAATAATTCATCAATTTCTGTTTCAATGAGTTCACTTTACAATCCTTAAGATTGTTTCTTCTTGTCTTCTGTACATCACTGTTTGCAATTTTTTCGATTTTTGTTAATCTATGATGACACCTTCAATAGGAGTCTGAATGAGCGGTTTATAATATAATTGTATATTTCTTCATTGAACTAATTTCCGGAGATGGAGAGATTTTTTCTTTAGGATTTACCATGTCTTGGATAATTACTTAATTTTTAAAGAACAATCGATTTATTTTGTAGCGTAAAATTTAACAAATTAACACAAAATTATAATTACACAAATAACCACCAAAGTAAAAGGATTTGTGTGACCTGTAGTTCTGATTCCTGTTTGATGGGTTATACGATAATTCTAATGGAATTGACAATCCTAATATCTTGGGCCTATCGAGTTAAATCTCTCTTACTAAAAACAAAACAGAAGTACCTGTCTACTGAAATAATAAATAAAAAATTAATTAATTAAAAATAATCTTTACTGAGCGTTATTTTGGTTGTTCGCTAAATTGAACTGCAAAAAATAATTATGTACTATATAATATAAAATTTAAGTAGATATGTAAAATATAATATAACTAGCAGCGTACTCGGCTTTGCCCTCATTTGTCCCTCATTTCTATCCCCTATATTCAGCATCAAACATTATGTGTGAAACCGAATCAACCAGTTCAGCATTTTGAATTTTATGCGCTAATTAATGTTCACACAGAAGAAATTTTTTCTGCGTAGTGTTTTCAGTGCGAGGTACATGTCGTTAAATTTTTAACCGTCCTCGCTCTTCCAGAAGATGCTCATTCAGCTACATTGCAGAGCATAGTATGAACGGTATGTGTTTGGGATCCACGGAAAATTTTATCTCCGCCTCTGAATAATTGTCACAACGATGGTACTGTTCCTGACCAACAATGATTATGCTACATCGTTAATGTACGTTCATGTTCACCGGATGGCCTCTTGCCTGCCTGTATGACTTCTTTGTATTCGTTCATAGGGATCCTTTCTAATGCTGTTTTAGTCATTTGCACTAAATAATTGTGCGATAGAAATAATTAAACAATGTCTTGTCGCATGCCAGTACATTAGCCCATCGTTTATCAGCGTGTAATTTTTCGTTGCCGATGAAATAAGCTTATAAAAATTACAGTTTTTTATCTGGAAGAGGGATCATCGATTTCCATAGTATCGAATTTATTTTATTACTGTGTATATTTTTTTTTAATTTTATTTGGTATACACTTTATTGAAAAATTTGAGGTTGGTTAGAGGCTACACTGAATGAGAGAAAAGTAGGGTGGGAGTTTATCGTAAAAGTAGGGTGGGGTATTTATCGAGTTTCATGACTTAATAATCCACTAACATAATAAGTTCACGGAAGGTTTTTTTCCATTAGGAGTTAACTGTTGCTTTCAACAATTATATTTTTTTAAGATTAACTTTAAAAGGCTTGTTCACAATTACATCCAAAACCGGTAACCGTGAAGTCATTCCTCAAGGTATAAATCCGTGTTTACTTTTTTTACTACCGATTTTACATTTTGAGTCAAATGATCCCTGAATTATCTATTATTAACTTGGATCGATGACTTCTAAGATCTTAGTTTCTGGACCAGATCGGTTTTAGCCAATCTTTGACCAAAGGCTTATCTACCCAACCTTTTTCATTAATTAGGTACTTTATTAATAATAATAATATAATAATAACTGAATGTATTTAATATAGACGTAAACTGTAATAAGTACAACAACACTAATATGGAAACGAGAATAAACTACGAAACAACTTAAAGATGCTTGGTCAAATCCAAATGTAAGTCAGGTCAGCTCCGCATATAGGCCAAGCCCCATTTTATGGAGAAAAATATAAAAAAAACCTCAACCTATATTCGGACAAGTACAATATATATTTCGTTGAAATTATTTATCAAATAATACAGAATATAATATATATTTTTATAATTATAGACCTGTTATATTTTACACCTGCCGCACCGTGATATAGGATGAATTCCCACATTCACAAAATGTGGGAATTCATAAAGTAATTGGAATGAGGAGTAGAATAGCCCAATTATTTGTTTTATAAGTAAATAAAATTTGACTTGTTTTACAATTTTTTATATTAAAATCGATGGCAACTGTACGCCGATTGTTTGGACAACGTGTCATTTCACGAAATGGTGACATTAGATTGCCTCCCAGATCGCCTGATCTCTCAGCTTGCGATTACTTTTTGTGAGGTCACCTTAAAAGCAAAGTGTTCCATAGTAGACCTGCTACAACGGAAGAACTGAAGGCAAAGACCCGAGAAGCAATTGCGGAAATTCCAGTTCAGATGTTACGTCAAACCATGAACAATTTAACGAGTGAGTGTTTACGTAGAAGAGGAGGTTACCTGGAAGATGTCATCTTTAAAAAATAAACTAAAATGTATGTATCCTAAAATGGCAACATTTTACAATTTCATGAAATAAAATTCATTTTTTTTTTAATTTTTCATTAACGTTAATTAATTTTTTAAATTTTCCGTTTCTTTGAATCACCCTGTATAAGTGGACTTTGTTCGTACCATTTTAATCAAAATCAAATTCTCTACAAGTTTCCTTTAAAAATGACATTTTTATTATCAGTTTAACAAAATTATCTTACACAAAAATAAATTAATGTGTATTTCGATTCCAATCTTTTGTTTTACCCCAAATTTCTCAAAAAGTACTAAAAGTTCTGGGACTTATCTTTTTTCAGTTTTACAGATCAGCTTTCATATAAAAATCAATAAATTTACCCCTTCATTTAGCTCCCAAGAATTACAGTTAGTTTCAATTTTATCGTAGGCGCAGAAGTCAGGGCGAAATCTTCGCTAGCCGACACTCACTAACGAAGCGTTTCCGAACTTAGGTTTATATGATGTTTTTATTTATTTTCAATAATAGGAAGTTAATTTCCTAGTGAAATTAACTTCCTATGTGACATTCTTCGTGAATTACCTGCTTATATATAAATATATTAGCATCTGCGTCTCGGCTTCAACCGCACTATATGGTTACTAGTGTTTTTCTTTGCGGTCAGGTAATATTTAACAAGTCAGGGCTCACTTTATTCAACTTTCTTGTCTAGCCAGGAGCCCTCTGAGTTCATTAAACTCATGCTAGTGAAAATAATAATGACAAATAAAAATGAAAGATTATTCAATTTATAAAAAATATAATTGTATTGTACTTTCTTCAGAGCAGCAGTTTTGGCAGTACAAACCCAAAACTCTGAGTGTTCTGAAGAATGCAGCTTTCAAAACAGTAACCCTCTATCTTAAAAATATTAGTTATAACTGACTACCTATCCTTGTACGAGTAAAAAAGTATTTTGCGCAGTTCTTAGCGTTATCCAACAAGCATCACTAGGAGGTGACCGTACTTCGTTTCTTATATTTAAAAAAAAATTTAACTACAGAATTATTAGTTTAATAACTAGTAACTGAATAACATAAAGGTTGATTCTCTTTATTTTCCTGGTTCAGAAATTTTCAAGAACAGTAGATAACGAAGACAATAATGTAATATAAGAGAGAAGTAAGAAATATACAATCAGAGACATGTGTCAATAATTCATGGGTGCTTCACCCATAAATTCAGTAAATCCATAAATCAGTAACTTCATGATGTTGCGCCACCCCCATCAGTAAGTAAGTGTTGGTCAAAATACCTGCAATTATTGTTCTTAAACCTACTGTCTAAAACATGCTCATGAAGGTTTTTTTAATACTACTATTTTCTTTTTTTTACAAAATTATAATTAATTTGAAATGTTTTAAAATAACTGAAGAGAACAAAGACAATTTGCTACGGGATCATACTCTTTCACACCAACAGAATTCCACCAAGATTACAAACAGAAAATAAAATATTAAGATCAGTGCACTAACAGTATGAAGTATTTTTGAAGATATATATAGCTAAAATAATATTTAAATTACTAAATAAATCTTTTTTTTTAAATATTTCGTTATATCAACCCTTAAAAAGATCAAAATCTATCTTTGAAGACAAAGAAAGACTGCAGTATATATACTCGTACATAATTTTTTTTACTTAAGAAGTTAATGAATAATTTAATTATTAATTAAATTTAATGAAGTAATTAACGTTTCAATTATTTATAATAAAGAAGCTGATGAATAATTTAATTATTAATTAAATTTAATGGAGTAATTAACGTTTCAATTATTTATAATAATTACAAAATACTGTTTCAATTTGTAAAAACCTGCATAAGTCATCATTATTCAACCTTGTTTATGTTTAGCATAAATAGGATTCGAATCCAGAATGATCTGAATGAAAGACAGGACTATACTTCTCCGTTACGGAAGCCGGAAGAACATCTGACACCAAACAAGTTAATATCTATCATGACGGTTTTAGTATTGTCTTTGTATATGGATACGTGCTTCTGGATGAATCCTTTTTGACACAGTAGCCAATTCGTTCAATTTAGTTACGTACACTAAAATATTATATACTTACTACAATTGTTCTTGTTAAAGAACAATTGAAATTATAATAAAAGAGCATTTAGTTCATTCATTATATATATATATATATATATATATATATATATATATAAACTTGAAGAATGTTTCCAAAAATAATATTAACCAATAAAAATTTTAAAAAAGCAATCAAATACTGGTTTCCTATTATTTATTTAACTGAAGTTTTTTACATTTTTTATAATCAAATAAATTTCCCATCTATGAAATTCCTGATCATATCGGAATGAATATTTTTTTAAACTTTGGTTTTTAATAAACTAATTTTAGAGAGAGAGAGAGAGAGAGAGAGTGAGAGAGAGAGAGCGAGAGAGGGGGGGAGAACCAGAAACATTGTCTGGAAACGTGTCATAAAATTAGTTTATTAAAAACCAAAGTTTAAAAAAATATTCATTCCGATATGATCAGGAATTTTATAGATGGGAAATTTATTTGATTATAAAAATGTAAAAAAATTCAGTTAAATAAATAATACGAAACCAGTATTTGATTGCTTTTTTAAAATTTTTATTGATTAATATTATTTTTGGAAACATTCTTCAAGTTTTTATTCTTTTCCTTTAATTATTAAAGGAAGGATACATTTAATTGATTGGTTGACATTATTTGATGCCTCAGTAACTCATAGATAAATCTTTATCTAACCTTATCTGACACAAGGGGAGTGTTTTAAATTGTAATGACTAATCTGAGTTGGAAGTTTCAATGCTTGTAATTGCTTTTGAACTAACTTTTTTATAGTGTTTATATCAAGGATATTCTATAAATGTTTTTAATTAGTCACTATTTTTATTTTTTTTTAACAGTTGTACAGATGTAATAATTTTTTAATGCTAATACCTTAAAATGTAATTATTTTTCTATTTTAATTTAATTAAAATTAAATTTGTATTTAAACGGTTTTTATTAATTTAAATATTATAGAGTATTTCAATAAACGTTGACAACAACCCTTTCTTTGTGTGTTATGTGTATGTTTGCGCGCGCGTGTTTGTTGTAAAAACACGTGTTTTTAATTTGAATTTAGGTGTTTAAATTCAATTTAATTTTTTCCTTTCTTTAATTCTACAGATATACCAAATAACTTAATTAGTTATTAATTAGATCAAGGTACATTCATTAGACGGGTAAATTATTATTTTTTTTTTAATTACTAAAATAAGCGAAATTAAAAAAAAAATAATTTAAAAATTGAGTTTATTATAAATATATATATTATATAAAATATTTATATTTATCCGAATAATCAGAAATTATAAAAAAATTCATAAAATTTAAGTTTTGATTTTTTAAAATGAAGATATGACGCCTAAATTATACCTAACATGTCAGATTAACTTATATTTATTTTATGTTACAGTTAATTTCATTGTAGTTTTAAATTTCCTTTTGATTATTTCTCATTTTTTAACCAATAAATTTCAACTTCGATATTAACTAGTGTTTGGCTGTGAAATTTCCTTTCCAGATATTATTTCCTGAAATACGTTTCAATTTTATATTTTGATTTATTCGCAAACGAGTTACGACTGAAAGCAGACATACAGCCGACTTATCGGTCTACTTCATTTTGGAAAAGCCTTTTGTTTATAATTTATATGTGTTTTATACAATTATGGACTCGACTCTGATTTTGATAAAATTTGGAATGTACCATATATAGGATTTAAGTTATTCGTTATGATTGAAATTAATTGTCGGAAACGCATTTTACCCGAGTTACGTCTATCGTAAGTTACATAATACCTTCACTAAAAGTGTAATATATATCTTCGGATTAAAAAACTGATTATTGTATACAATTAAGGATTTACCCTAACAATCGGCCAATATAAAATTTACTGTTATAAAGACGAGGTAAACGAGCGTTAGGTTATACTTGCTGATATCATACGAAGTTCAGTACACGAAATCATAGGTTACTAAACCTAACCTTAACCTTGACCTAAACGTAGCTAAACTCAATTAAATTTCACTTAAAACAAGTTATTTACTCCGTAAATAATATGTATATTGCACATTTATCAAAATCCGCACTTTTAATCTAACTTAATTTAAGCTTAAGTGAATCTAATCTCATTCTTAATTTTATTTCACTGAAGCTTAATTATTTAGATACAGATAATGTGTAAATTTATTTACACATTAAAATGTTATAAGGTATTTCAATAAACGTTGAGAACAGCCCTTTCTTCGTGTGTATTATGTATGTATATATATATATATATATATGTGTGTGTGTGTGTGTGTGTGTGTGTGTGTGTGTGTGTGTGTGTTTTGTAAAAACAATCTAAAAACACTAAGTGTTTTGATTCAATTTATTTTTTTTATTTCTTTAATTCTAGAGATAAACCAAATAACTAAATTAGAATTAATTACATCGAGGAGTTTAGAGTTTGAACTGAAGTATTTCATGATTACAGTGCTGAATTACCAAATATTTGGTGAGAGTACTGTGTAAATTATGAAGGACATAACTCAGGTGAAAGGCGTTTCCGATGAATAATTTTAGCTGTAACATACAACTTAGGTCCTAAAGAAAGTATATTTTAAATTTCATATATTTCACGTCTATTCATCCGTTTCTTATATTTTTTATTCATTATTATCTTACGTGACTGTCCGCCAAAACAAAGGGTAATAACAAGGGGTTAAACTTTCCCGGTTATTACAGTATAGAATACTGAAATAAAGTGCAATATTTAGGTTATCTACTTTTTATTTATAGATATTTAGATGTTTTGAGTTCTCTTGTGTCTGAAAATTTAAAACAAAAAGCTAGTATGCAATTCTATATATAAAAATGTGTACTGGTGTATACTTTAACAAATATTTTAGTAATATTTACGAAAGGGTGAAATAAAACATCAGATTTAATACGGCAAGTCATGAATATGAAGCATTCAAGCTATTACATTTTTATGAAAATCGATTAAGGGATTAAACCTTGGTGGAGTTAAAAAGAGGTTGGAAATTTTCTCATGAGAATTCCTAGCTTTTTAATATTAAATGTTTATCAATATGTAAATCAATTTACATATTAATGTAAATCAATAAGATGTGCAATAATTGATAGTAAAGTACTAACATTACATTTTAATTTTAATAATAAATAATAATTTTTATAAATATAATAACATAATTCGTCCCTGGTATGTATTATATATTTTCAGATGTATAGATATTTTAAGTAAACGAAAGAAAGGGTTGTTTGAAAGTGATGAGAGTATAGAAAGACCGTTTCCCTCTAGAATAAATTTTTACTATAAATTTTAATATTGTAATAACAACTTTCTATAAATCTACTTTATATTATTATTTTCGAAGAAAAACCAATATTCCGATCTTCATGGCGAAATTATAACATCTTTTCTTTGCTACAAATTTCGTTATTATCCAATCAGTAACTATATTTGGGTTTCAGTCTGTTAAAAAAATAATTGAAAATATTTTTGAAAAATGAAAACAGTGCTGTTTAATAATTTACTAATTTATTTAATTTCTATTTGGAAAATTCGGGGAAAAAATATATCGTTGTGTAAATACTTTTTAAACGGAAAATGTATAAGAGTTATCAATATGAAAAAATACCGGCGTGAAGTTCGTTATCTTCAAACATTTATTCTATATATATCTTTTAAAATAAAAATCTGGTAAATAGATATGATGATCTGATTAAAATTAGCGTCAGATCAACAAAAATAATTTCAAAAATGCTGTGTAACATTTTTATTATTTAGTGAGACTTGAGTGCCATATATTTGATTCCATTAAAAATAAATTTGTTATTTTAGAATATGATTTTCAAAAAAAAAATTATTTACCTTCTACGAAGCGTATATGTTTGAATAACGTTTACAAATATTTATTAAAAAAATGAACAGGGTTTTTCAGTATTTTGCTATAAAGGTTTTTTTATTTCTTAAGCAAATAAAATAACATTCAGTGAACGTAATCGTTGTTAATCAACGATAAAAGCTGCTCATCGAACATAATTTTTAATTTAAAAATTTCAATTTAGAAAATATTAAATTGATGATGTTTGACATTTCCTACCATCGTACCATCCCAATGGAATAAATAATACGAATATTATATCAGATTGAATATAACATCAATTCAATTCAAATCAATTTATTTCCACAATTCAACATAAAAGTCACAATAGTAAATTAAAAGTGTTACAATATAATTACAACAGTAGTTACATGTTATAATACGAACTAGTACGAATGTTGTAATATACTTAATATGATTGTTTACATATTATTCATCGTAAAATTAATATTATTGAATATGTCACGTATTCATGTTTATTACCAACATTTTTTCAAGAATAATTTTACTAATTCCGATTTTAAAAAAAATTCAAATTAGCAAATTAAAAATTAGAGATCGAAAAAAAAGACGGAAATGGTAATGCTAAATATTAACCTTCATAAATACAATAACACAATTAAAAGATTGCTGGTACAGAATAGAAGAATAATGTTAAAGATATTATGTAAGAGAATAATATAGAATGAGACTGAGAATAATAGAATAATAAGAATAGAATAATAATAATAATAATAGACTGAGAATAATATAATGAATAATAATAGAATAAGTGAAAAAATATTTAAGTACGGATTTATATATTCCTTAAATCTATGCAGAAAATCTAGTTTCTACATCTATTCTAATTATTATTATTATTATTAACTTCTTACAGATCTATCTATCTTCTTACAGATATTCTATTCCGAGTGAACGTTTTAGGGAGACTCTTAAATGAGTTAAAGACTATACTCGGGGTACCTCAGAGTTCCAACCTTGGTCCTTTGTTATTTATTTTGATTATGGGTGATACCGGACTGGATATTTCTTCTAAGATATTATTTGCTGACGACCTTATATCACGGTGGGGTTATTCTGATCATGAGGTGGTTTTGCACTCTGATATTGATATAATTCATAAATGGTCAGTTGATAATAGAATACCGCTTAATTTTGGCAAAACAGCTCTTGTAACCCACTCTAGGAAATCTTTCATGACGAAATATACTTACAGGATTGGTCAGCACTCTATATAACGTGTTGATGGTCTCTGACCTAGAAGACTCTGATATTTCTGATTTCAGAGTATACTTTGATTCAAAGTTAATCTTCACTGAGCATGTAAGTAGGATAGTCTCCAAGTCCAGAAGGAGCTTCTAGAGTCTAGAATGGTTGTAAGGGAAATATGAAGGCCAACAAAATAATCATAATTTTTTTTTGTCCAATACCTTGTATAATTAAAATCGGCTCCCCAAGTGGAGCCATAAGTAAGTCTACTGGCAAGAAGCACGTGATAGGAGGTTCCTAAGGAACTCCCACAATAAGTAATCCACAAAAATAGTGGATTAACGTGCAAAGTGGTTGACGTGATTTTCTAGTCTCTGCTGGTATTTAACACTGCGCTGCCTTGCAACCTCTCGAACCGATGGAAGCTCTAGATAATCGTGAATTTCATAATTCCGCGTGAACCATGGTGCTTCAGCAATTACCCTCGTTACTTTGTTTAGGAAGCGTTGTATAATTTAGTGTATAAAACAGTGTGGAGTTGTGGGGAACAGCTAGCTGTTCCCCACAACTCCACACTGTACGTCCACATTGGTCGCAGGGTAGCCTTGTAAATATCTTGTTGGATGACGTGAGGTCTAAGTTTTTTCTGTAGCAGCCAATGTAATTCCCTATACCTTGCGTTTAGTTGTTTTCTCCTCATCCTCACGTGACACTTTCAGGTCAAACGCCGATCCAGATGAAGTCCTAGGTATCGTACAGTCTCTGTTTGTGGGATCAAGACACCATCTAAGTACACATAGGAATAGTCATAGACACCCTTCCGTATGGTGAATGACATGCTTTGATTTATCTTTATTTGTAAAATAATAATATTGTATCTATAAAAAAAATGTTTAATTAAACTTAAAATAAATTGATTTTGTGATCCTTTAAGTAATTTGTTAAAACTGGAAATGGAAGCATAATAAGATAATTTCAAGTATTTTGAGGTATTATAATATAATACAGTCATGTTTTTTAAACAGACAAAAGTGAAACTTGTCAGTATTTTAAAAATAGATGCTTATTATTAAGGTAATTTAGTATATTAAAATAGAAGTACATTCAGAGTATAATGTATTTAGAGGAATTTAAAGATACCTTAAGATACATGTATATTTTTATTAAAAAATAAATAGAATTCCTATGAAATTTTATTTTTAACTAAATACCTACTGTTACACGTTTACAATATAAAAATGGTTGTAATACCACTTAACAACATCTGGGTTTTCAATTAAAGTTTCTCTTTTACACTTACATTTTCCCCCGTAAATCCTGCGCTTAAAAGTCTCGCGTTAATAACTTAGCTCCTCATGAGAATTTGTTCTTTATTTTACGATTAGGAAGACGTATAACGGAAGCTATAAAGTTCTTATTTTATACAGAAAAATCAATATTTCTAACAATAAAAACAATCATAATAAAGTCAATATTGATCAAAATTAATAACAAATAGTTTCTTGTCTTAGAAGTTTACAGCTTTTTCCGCGTATAACGAATATTTTTTTCTAAAATGTCATTTCTTTCTTTCCTTCAATTTTTTAATAAACATTTCAGATTTCTTCGTATAAAAGACAACTTATCTTTTGTTTGATTACGGATATGTCAGTGACTTTATTTTATTATATTTTTTTAATTACATTAGTAACTATTTCGCGCATTCACCGCGACTACGTAACTTCTCTTTTTTCCTCCTTTCGATCCTTTAAAGAGTCATAGTAAAGTCAAAAAAATGTTAATTTTAAGGAATAATAATTCAAACTTCCTTTATTTAAACTTACTCTAATAATGTACGTTAAAACAATTTTGTATATAGCTAATTTAAATTAATGAAATTTGAAACCTTAGGTATTGTAATCATTTATTGCAGGGAATGTAGAATTTGATCTTTCATTAACTAAATACGATTAATTTTACACCATGAAATAATATTATAACATGCAATATTCCATCGTTATAACGTTCGACAACCTGCATGAGAAAGTGTTAACCTCTTTACCTCTCATCCGGAAGTTTCTCTGTTTAAATCGCTGTCAGGATTGGCAATTTTCATACGCTAAAAAATTCAGGTAACGTCAAAAACTGTAATTGGTTGATAAATCCTTATTTCTGTAATAAAAAAATATTAATATTCTTGTAATAAATGATTGTATATAATCGACCTTGTTTAAAAATAAATTTACTACAAAGTTTCTTCATGATAAATAAGGTTTAGAAGTATAATCCCTAAAACGTAACCGTTCAGATCCGACCAGGTCTACACAGGTTAATCCTAAACACTATGTTACAATTACTATGCAAGAGACTCAATTATTCATGTGTGACACTAAACAGAATAAACGATTTTCTTTCCTTTCATTTTATTTACTAACTCCTTTTGAATAATTAATGCGATTTTTTTCTAAAGTTCACCCTAGGTAAATTTAGAATAAAGATATATCTGTTCAACCTTCACTGGATGTGACCAGTTAAACTGAATTTTTACCCTCTTAAGAAAATGAAATGTATATTATCGTAACCAGTAATTAACATGATTGATTGTAAACCAGTTACAGAGCAAATATAACGAAGCATAAACTGTTCTTTCGTGCAGCAATTCTCATACAACTGTCTTTAGAGACATTATTAACATTAATTAATGAAATTAAATATATGTTTATAACTTTCATTTAAATAATCGAATATTACTGTTTAAAAGAATCTTTATTAGAGACACCAGTAACTAATTTTTGGAGTTAAACGAGAATATATTAACAAATTACTATTAAAAAACTATTAATAACTACTATTAAAATTATTATTTACAATTAGTTTTGAATGAAACGAAAAAAGAACATGAACGATGTATTGCGTATATTTAGTTGGTTTACATTTGCAGTGTTCGTTTTATTAGAATCAAAGTAAGATGAAGAGATAGGAAGTCTCTTAAATAGTTGTCTCTTCCTATGAAACTTTGTCTGTTTTTAAAAATATTTACGATTAGAAATGTGTCACACTTACAAGCAACTCAGATATCTCGAACAATATATACTTATTGTTATAGTGCACAGAATATACTATTATGTGCACTTTCGTAAAAGTAATTGCAACTTTTCCCAGTCTATTTACCGTAGCAGTCTAAATTTATCCGGATTTTACTGTTATAAATCGATGTTTTCATTTTTATTTTTTTTTATGATTTTTGTATTATAACGAGTAAACGTAATAATAATAATTTAAAATAACACCTACAATACTGAATAGTAGATTTAACAATTATTAGACATTTATTATTCATTTATTTTTTTATTAAATTAATTTTGGAAGAAAATATATATTCATTTTTTTTAAGTAATTGAAAGAGTTTAAGGGTTACTTAAAAAAAAAACAGGCTCTAAATACTTGCCGGCCTCCGAGGGGCGAGTGGTAGCGTCTCGGCCTTTCATCCAGAGGTCCCGGGTTTGAATTCCGGTTAGGCATGGCATTTTCACACACGCTACAAATTCATTCATCTCATTCTCTGAAGCAATACCTAACTGTGGTCCCGGAGTTTAAAAAAAAGCTCAATATACTTGTGTGTATGTGCGCGCGCGCGTGTGTGTGTTTATATATATACAGAGTTATTCAGGAGGAAATATTTTGTAAAAATTATGTATTTTTAGAATTATGAATAAATTCATAACATTTTTCTTTTAAGTATTGTTTCTAAAAATTTACAAAAAAATTGTTTATTTTTGGTTTTTCATAGTCTTTATTATATCAGTTTTCTCAGAATTAAATTCTCTACCAGTTTTTATTAAAAAAATGTAGGCGTGTAATATTAATTTAACAACGTTAATTGAACAGAAAGTAACAAAAGATTTTAATTAAAAATCTGTCAAATGTGTCATTAAAACCAACGATCCTTGTTTAATTGTAAAGTAATCTAAAAAAAAAAAATAAAATAATTGTTGACGAATAATTTTTTACATAAAAATAGACTAGAAGTGATTATTTTTATTTTCACTCTGTATATCGGAAAAAGAACAAATCTAGAAAAGGCTTATGGAATCAATTAATAAAAAATACATGGTTGTGAAGAAATAGTTATATATTTTTGTCCCTGAAAGTAATAAAACTAAGGGAAAATTTTCAACCCTTAATTTGAGAAGTACATTTATAAAATTTTAACATCAATTAGTTAGGGATTAAAAGTAATACATATTGTTTTGTCAGAACATAGAACATATATATATATATAGATCCAAAATTCAAGAACAGTTGTACCGATTGATGGTTCTTTTACCAAAGTAAATGAAATATACTAGAAAAGTATTATTGAAATCTTTTAAATTTATTTAGCCGTTAGATTTTTACGAATTCTAGATTAATTAAAGTACAGAAAATCTGAAAAATTACCGGGAACGTTATTTTACAGCACTATAAATTAATTAGCTTGAATTTATTTCAACCAGACATAGCAACATAAGTGAATGAAGTCTTAAGAAAACTGTAAAATACGTATTTTAACAGAACATAAAAATTTATATGATATTACAAATAAGATTTTTAACCCTATAATTGATAGTAGTTTATAATTTTTTTTAAGCTGTCACATAGAAATATAATATATACCTACGTTCTCGAAAGTTTTGATTTTAGTCTTTCAATTTTATGGTATTTTTAAATCAAAAAATACTTTTCAAGAATTTTTGATATTCATGTATTTCAGTTTAGTGTACAATACAAAAATATATACAATATTACTTTTTTGTTTAGTTTTTAAAATGGCCACCTTGTTTTTGTCCTTTTAATTACTAATTATGAGAAAAACCCCAGGGTATTAAAAAAATTAAAAAACAAGACATTAATGAATACAAAAATCATATGAATATTACATGTTCGACAAACTTTTTTCTTACGGTGAAAATAAAAAAAAATTGAACACCAACAAATTTCGTAATTGTTCATCATAAAATAAAAAATGTACTATCTTCTGTTATTTACTGATAAAAGACTAAGAGTAATATACTAATATGGTTTAGAAATATGTAAATTATTTAGAATGTGAAAAAAGTCATGTATATATTTTAATCAAAAAATCTAAAATATTTCATTTCCTACTAAACAAAATAAAGAAAAAATTGTTTCGATTGAGTACGTGTGTGCGTGCGCGTTCGCGCTTGTGTGCATTTTTGTTACTTGAATGTTGTTAAAAGAAAGACTAAGCCAGCTTGAACCCTTGGGTCATCAGTTTTCATGCTTCCCAGTAAGAATCATCGAGGAAAGGTTAAAAATGTTAATTAAATATACACGTTTAGCCAGAATATTGTCTCCATACATTCTCAATCGCTAACTTTAATGAGACAGTATTTTTAAGAGCCAATAAGCTCTTAGGTTTTAGGATCCTTTACAGTCAGCCAATAAGGTTTTAGGATCCTTTGAAAAAAAACAATTTTACTTATGTATGTATATATGAATGCTTATAACTGAATAAATGTTTGAAGTCTTTTCCCTTTCCAAAACCAAAATTTTATGTCGAGGTACCCTATAAAAGTAATAAATAAAGAAAGTCAATCCAATTAATAAAAAATAAGCTTTTAATAGAATTTTTAATTGTAGTTTATTAGTTACTTATAAATGAAACACAATTTCTGTTTTTAATTACAGCCTACAGTAAATTACTAATTAAAAAAAAAAATATTAATATTATTGAGAGGAAAACGGCCATCCCGTCCTGCTAAAGCACACTTAGTTTCTACGTTAATTGGTAAGTGAGTAAACCCGAGCCTACCTTGTACATGTGAAAGTGTTACTATATTCCCCATATTAGTGTAAATTATGGACGATAATTCTCAACCGCTCCCCAAGGCTATGGTATATATGTGTATTTGTAACGCAAGATTACTTCGCGGTGTGTAATATGTCAGTCTATGTTTAAGAGGTGCTGGTTTCCTACTCTATATTAACTAAGATTCAAAATTCAACCGTCTTACCAGAGGAAACAATTTTGAATCGATGTTAAAAAAGTAAAAAGGTTAATCTACGCTCGTGAATTTACCTGACCCCGTATTGTTAAGTATGTACGTGTACCTTTCTATCGCACTTGCCCACCCACCAACCATCGTGGTTGTACACTTCTTAAAGGATAAATTATCTTTCATCCCGTGGAAGATAATTTGTGTAAAGCCGTTAATCTCCATCCAACTTTTCAGAATGTTAACATGTTTGTTTAATTTCTGGTGTGATAATACGATCGGACAGGAGGCACCCTCAGTAAAGTCAACATAGAATTCATTCCCGATACAAGACGAATAGTGCGTTATAATCAAAAAATGATGTTACAGAAATGTGAATTAACTGATGTTTCTGTATTAGAAAAATTTATTTACTTTTATTTTTTTCTTATTGTTGAAAAGAATCGTTCAATGATTTTGTTTTAATAAATTATATAATCGGAATTTAGCAGGCAGTCATAGATTTATTTTAACCTGTTCATTGAAAAAGAAAACAAAAATGAAAAAATATTGTTCACAAATTATCATTTTCAGATTAGTAAATAGAAAAAGTAACTTGAAAACACATTCAAAAAAAAAAATTAAGAGGCAATAGAGCCCTGCAGCGGAAGAACTAGGAAACAAATGAAAACAAGGAGACAATTTAAGTTTTTACGATAAAACGGAAAACTACTATTTGTAAAATATAACAGTGTGACTAATGTATGAAAAAGTCGAGTTTAGTTAAGTTTTAGAAACACATTTAAAGCATATAAATTCACATAATTTTCATTTTTATATTATAACACAAAGAGTACATTTACACAACTATAAAGTGTCGTTTGTACTTTAATAATAACTTAGAAGACACGATATTAATGCCCTTTCTGCTTTACATATTCCCAGTACCCGTAACTTTTCCGACATACGTATGTTTGTATGAACGTTTTCCTTATTTTCAAGCACTATAATCAATTTCCAAATTATTTACCTTTCGTCCTGAATAAGTCTATATATATATAAATTTAGTCATAAATCTAGATAACTAAAAAATTTGAAAAGATAATTAAGGAAAATAGTGATAATTTTTGTTTCTATAAAACAAACTGTATTAATTTTTTAACAAGTTAAATATTAAAAAACATGACTGTCAGAAAAAACATTGTTGACAAATATTACTCTTTAATTATATAGTAACTACAGGATAATTACTAATATATGATAATTAAAGAGCGTGCGGGTGACCTTTTTGTATATAGTATAATCTTTTTTTCAATTTTTTCAATTTATTTATACTCCCGGTAACGTAAGAATTATACGCGGGGTATGAACTGCTACGGTGAAACAAACATACATACACTCTAAATACATTACACTACTTTTTGGGCAGTTGTGTAAAAATAAGCTTATTTAAAAAATTAACACATTGAAAGACACTTAAAATTCCATTGAAAGATTAAAGGCCGAAAAATGAAGAATGATCTGAAATGTAAGATAGATAAAGATGGTGGTATTATAAGACAAAGAGTAATTAGTTTTATTAAATTAGTGATATTAGATAAAGTATGGTGGTATCACGAAAAAAATAATAATTATAAAATTATAGAAAATGACGTAAACTATCATAACTGTATTTAACTGTCATAAAAATTCTCGCATTGCGCAAACAGTTGAAAGAGAAGTTCCTATTCGCATTCAGTTATTCGGTACCACCTGTACATTGCTAGAGAAATAAAGGGATATGATAAAATACAAGAAGGAATAAAACAAAAGAAGGGTAGCAAGAATAACAACAGAAAATATATAAATTTTGACGTTTTGTATTAATCTTATAATTTATTTTTTTCTTACATCCTTTTTTTTTTGTTGAACCTGACTTTATTTTTCTTCAAACAATGTTCGTTTTTTAAAACTTATTTATTTATTAGTGCAATAAATATATTTTACAACTTCTTGCGACTTCTATCCCTTTTTGGGTAAAATTATTTAGTTTTTCATTTCTCCCTGTGTGTTACGTTTTTACTTGTTTTATTTTATCAGTTTTCAATCATCTCCCTTCATTAGCATTTATACCTATAGGAAAATAACTTATTCTTTTAATAACTGCATTTAACCTTTTTTTCTCTAGAATTTCAGTGAAATTTATTTTAAACTACATGGATCTTATCTACATTATTTTATTATTTTCGTTTAAAATAGTTATAATTAAAGTAAATACTTTTAATTAAACCGAGTTAAAGCATCAATTCCACGTTTTCTTTATTAATATTTTCATCAAATCATAGTTTCTAGGTACGAGAGATATTTAGATGTTTACTCGATTTAGGCAATTATTTTACAGTTCGTTAACAGGCTATAACATTTTTATGCGCCTACATCAGGTTTGAGCATACATATGAAAGGAATTTATCCTCACTGTCATTAAAAAACTGATTTGACTTACAACTTGTTCGTTATCTGAGGCACTCACAGTCTCGAACGGTGTTGTCAAATTTAGACTAGGTGCGGGGTCCGCGTTTCTGCGATCTCGGTTAGTTAGTTTGAGGGAATCATGTTAGGATGGATGTGAAGATGAGAAGATGAGGCCTACTTAAAGGCAAAATTTGATTTGTATTTTACTAATGTAAATGTCTGCTGAGGAATTTAGATCGGTGGCATCCCAACCGAGACCTGGCTGATGACTGTGAGATGTAATCAGTTAGAGAGTCTAAAGATGACCTCCGGTAAAGCCCCTCAGGGTTCGGAACGGAGGGAGTGGTGTGGTGACCGGTAACGTCACAAGGTGGGTGTCTTCCCCTATTCGGTTGGGATATATAAAAATAGTATGAAGAAATATAATATTATTATGTAAATGCAGGCTTTTTGAAAAGGATCTAATAAATAAATAGACACTATAAAAAACTGTAAATCCTGTGTAAATCTACTAAAGAACGCTGGCTACGCCATTCCACGTTAGTTGTCTCTGCAGAAATTTCATGATGGCTAACCATAAAAAAAAATTTAGTACAAATATCATATTTATCCTCGGATATTCTTTATTTTCTACAAAATAAAAATTCAGGATATAATAAAACTCAATCAATATTAGTGATGAATAGTTCATTAGTAGTAGTAGAGAGAGAAAGAGTGTGGGGATAGGCAAATAGCCATATACAAATGATAGAAATTTATTTTAGACTATAATTACAATTTTTTATGCATATAATAAACTGATAACGAGAGTCGTCCCTGTGCGCGCATCACGCAAAAACTGCTGGGCAGATTTTAATAAAACTTTGCAGATTTATATCGTAGAGGCATGGTCATTATCTACAATTAGAATTATCACGGTATTTCTAATGGGGGTTAAGATATTAAAGATATATTATTCATTAAAAAAAAAATAATAATTTTTTTATCTGACTGTATTTCTGTTACCATGGGAAAAGAAAAGGATCTCTGAGTTCAGATCTATAAACAAATTATCTAACCTAATACGTAAAATATTTAATATTCTAAATTATTATTATTATTATTTTTTTTTTTTTTTTTTAGGTTTTTAGGGACATCGACTACTTTGGTCATTAGCCCCATCACACTTCAAAAAAAAAAATAAAAAAGGGTTCAATATTTCACATTTTCATGTGTCAAAAAAAATGATCAAAATTTTACTTTTCCTTATAATTTCTGATCCAATAAAATTACTTTCTAGGCTTTCCTTTCGGCTATCCTTTTTTACACCGTTTTTCCATTCTGCGAACGGCCTCAACTTCCGACGACAGTGTGTCTGAGGCTTCGGACATGGCATCGTCTTCTCTTTCTGACGCCAATGACGTTCGCCGGCTTACATCAGGTGATGAAAGCTTCAATGTTGCCGTGAGCATCGTTGCAATTGAATCTAAACTTGCAACCGATGCACTTTCGGCGGCTGATGAACTTGATTCAATGTCTAAGGCTGTGCTTGGGCCGGCTGATACAGATGCTCTCGCCACAGTTGTTCTCTGAGCTTTTGGGGCCTCTGTACGTACAGTTTTATTATCGTCTGTGTCTGGTGATTTTTCGATAGTTACTTGCACCTCCATTTTGGTTGACGCAGATTTTTCCTGTACTCTTGTCACAGTATCCTTAGCTATATGACTCGTCATCGGGGTGATCTTTTGATCTTTGTCGGATAAATCAAGATTTTTCTTCATTACGTCTATTGATGGAGATATAATCGAAGATTTTGCCGGTTTTTTAAACTGCGCTGGTACGGGTCTTCTGTCAGCGACGTCAGTCCGGGAATGAGCCTTTTCATGTTTACTTTGTTGTGTTTGATGAGTCGACTCGATCTTGAAATCAATGATTCTTTCTATCATTGTCGCGAGACTTGGTGCCATCGTATTAAGCAACTGCTCCACGTTGATTTTAGGTGTGGGGGGAGCAGCAGCTGCTTCTGCGTATGTAGTCGATGGTCTAGGTGTACGTAGGTTTACAATCTTCTTCGCTTCAGGGTAGCTGACTTTTTGAAGTGTTTTAACTTCCTGAATGGCTGTTTCTGATTTGTATACTGGGCAGTTCCTAGGTCGACAGTTATGGTGCCCTTTACAATTAATGCAGACTGGAGGGTCTTTACATGGATCACCCTCATGTATCTTCATTCCGCATATACAAATTTCCTGCGCTTCACATCTAGCTGCAGTGTGTCCGAAACGTTGACACCTAAAACATCTCATCGGCTGCGGAATAAATGCCCGTACATCAAGCCGACGGATGACAGCTCGTACCTTTTCAGGAAGATTTGGCCTATTGAATGTCAAAACATGAGAGGCCGAAGGAAGAATCTCACCATTTCGTCTCATAGTAAGTCTGCGACAATGCGTTACTCCTTGACTAGACATTTCCTGCACTATTTCTTCTTCAGTATAGTTAAGAAGATCTCGGCAAACAACAACTCCTCTGGATGAATTAAGTGTACTATGCGGTTGGACAGTAACCGCAAATTCACCGATCTTCTTCAACACCTGGACTTTCTGGCTTTGCATGTCGTTGATAGTTTCGACATGTAATCCATTAAACGTCTTACGGATTTCCTTGACAGGACCACCAGCACAATTTGTAATCTCTCTAGCATTAAGAATGGACTTACCTTTTGGAAGTTACCATTCTCTTTCGTAATGACCAAAAATCTTGGTTTGGGAACATTATTTGCAAACAAAGGTCTTCTTAAATCTTTACTGATTTTATCAGCATCTTTTCTCATCTTATCACTCTCCTTACTTTTTTCCTCTTCGCTTGTGGCGAATCGGCGGTTTCTAAACGAGGGTGTTTACGTGCACCCTCTGCCACGTTTGATTGTTCAATATTCATGAACAGTGGATCCCTTCTGTAGCAAGGCTAGCCGCCGGGGTACACCCCCACTCCAGGACTACTATCCTTGGAGGTCCGATCCGGTACTCCGGTGGAACCGGCATATGTCCTGGCAGAGAGCGGATACGCAGTCTCTGCACTGACTCCAGGCTCCTACTCACCGAAACTTTCAGAGCTCCCATGCACCGACATACATGGGCACCATTGCTACATGCTTGCCATCGCAAGGGGCATGTAGACAACGGAAGGGTCTCCGTTACACCTGCAATAACACTGACCCTGGCCGCCACACCGCCAGCTCTAAGAGTGGTATGAATCCATTTCCAAAATCGTTTGTTATTCCATTTCCTGCAGGTAGCCAAAAATCCAGTCCGTTTAGTGCCCTGAAGTTGGAGCCAGGTCAAACTTAACAAAGCATAACCGAGGAATTTACTCGGAACCCCGTTAGCCAGCTATATGTAATGTACGAAAGTAGAGCTGTTGCCGCCCTGGACGTGGAACGTAGATGTTGTGTTCCGGACGTGGGGATTACCTACCTCAGGGCTCTAAATTATTTATTTATTTATTGTTATTATTATTATTATTATTATTATTATTATTATTATTATTATTAACTTAAATTAGCATATTTAGCGAACTTTTATTATGAAAATCAATGAAAAATGATTTTAATTTTTTATATTTTTATGGAAAGCTATTGAAAAAATGATTTTCGAATAGTAAGACAATTAGAAGTGGAAAAATATTGCGAAAATATTTGCTGATAAAGGGAGTTGGAAGATTAATAATTTTTTAAATTTGCATTGGAACTTTTGACTCCGTACCCTTCAAATCTAGCGAAATACCGAAGAAAAGAGAGAGTATTGGTCAATTAACTCCTGCAGTCATAATCAAAGGCCATCTTCATCTACAACAGAAGCATATCAAAGCTTTACGTCAAGAATGAGGGAAACGTTGGAGCAAAGAGTAATTTTTCAGTCTGTAGTTGTTATTTATCAGTATTACCCTGACAACCATAACAATAACAAACACAGCGGGAATATAGGAGACGGAGACTCCTTGCTTGCCGGGAAGGGGTTTTAAAATTAATCATGTGCAATTTTTTTTTATTAAACAATACCCAATATTGCAGAATTCAATCCTCAATATATTTTTTATATTAGAACGTGTAGTTAATTATTTGATAATGTAACTTTTAATATTATTTCCCTAAGAAAAATAAATCATGTAAATAATAAAACATTATAATAAAATTGTTACCTAGTTGAAATGAATTTAAACATTTTATTTTTAATGAAAAATTAAAATAAATATAAAATGTAATGTTAGTAAAATAAAACATAAATAATACAATTAAAAACAAAATAAAATAAAAAGTTAATTAGTGGCTCGATCCGGTGTATTTTTGAACTTAGTATGTAAAATAATTCTAACACTACTGATTAAATAACGTGTTTATACTTTAAATAAAAAAATTGTACTTTCAAACGAATAGTTGCAAATATTTAATAAATTAACAAAAATTAGTACAGTATCCAACCCTATCTCTTTGAACAACCCTTTTATTAGAAACTACCTTTTAATAGTTAAAAATACTATCTTCTTTGTATACATGATGAATATGCACTTTTATTAGGAACGAAAATACATCTAGCAGTATATTTAATTAAATGGCTTCCATAGTTAATATATTAGGAATTTTCAGCATGCAGTCTTGCATAAAAGGTATCTGTAGACTTTAATTTAATTCAAATAGCTAATATATTAAAGAGGTATATTAATGAATCATAAATTAGAATACCAGAAGTTTCTTCATTAGAAAATCAAATAAGTAACTAAATTTCGTCAGTTTATAACAAGTCCTTTACACTTCAATGAAATGAATGTCGTAATAATAAAAGGTATTTTCTATTTAATCATTCTTGGAAGAAATAAGAAGCTTAAATTAGTAACTAATGCTGGGATTGTTCGTAACATCACCTTTGTCATTGTTTATATGTTTATATTAATTAAGATAGAATTCGAATACTAGAACGATAATAAAATAGAATTAAAAAGAAAAATCTGTTAACATCATGATTATGAAACCTCATTACCATTTCTTTGAAATAAAAAAAAATAATCCCACGTGCATTAGACAAGCTTAATAATAACACAAATAATAGAGTTTGTTAAAAGAAAAAAATCTAGTAAAATCTCATCATCGTTACTAATAATGAGATTAAAATTACAATTAAACAAAACAAATATTTTAAAGAATAAAAAACCCCACTTCAAAAAATACATTAAAATGAGGAAAATTATTTAATTCATAAATCTTCGAATTGTTTTTTTTTTTACACGTTTGCCCAGAAAGGAGTTTAATGTATTTAGTGTGTAAGTTTTCTCACCCATAGCAGCTCAACGGCTGAACCGATTTATATATATGATCCTGCGTTGGAATCCTTACATTACCGGGAGTGTTATAGGCTATATATATATATATATATATATATATATATATATATATATATAGCCTATTTTATATATATTATATTTTATATATATAAAAATGTCGTGTCACGATGTATGTTTGGGATAAACTAGGAAACTACTGAACCGATTTTAATCAAATTTCGTAACTATCTGTAATTTGATCCAACTTAAAAGATAGGATAGTTTTTATCTCATTTATTGACTTCAATATTTGTTATTGCAAATTAAATGTTTATTATACAACAATAGTATGTTTTTAAATAACCTTGGAAAAGAACATATTCAACTAACATAAAATGGTATTTAATCTTTAAAAACCATCGAAAAGAATTTATTTAACTATAAAGATAGATATTTACTTTTTAAATAACAACGAAAAAATATTTTAATTATAAAGGTGGACATTTAATTTTTAAATAACCATCGAAAATCTTTTTAACAATAATGATAAACATTTAATTTTTAAATAATCTTGGAAAAGAACATATTATACGTATTATAAACAGGTATTTAATTTTTAAAAAACCATTGAAAATAATTTATTTAACTATAAAGATAGATATTTAATTTTTAAGTAACCTTGGAAATTCGACGCCTAGCGTGCGGTATAAAAACTAAGATTTTCTTAGTAATCGTGTAATTTCCCAGCACAATTTTCGTTGTCGCAAGATTTATTTGAAAGATGAAAGGAGAAAAAAGAAAAGGGGAAAGGGTTAAAAAGGAAGGAGGAAAGGGAAATAACGTAAAGATAAATGACGGAAGGAAAGAAAGATAAAAAAGAGAAAATTAAGGAAAGGGAAGAAAAGAAATAGGGGAAACCGAAAGCAAATATAGAATAAATGAAAATGGAAAAAAGGAAAAAGTAAAAACGGGAAAAGGAAATGGAAAAGGAAGAAAGAGGAAGGAGGAAAGGGAAACATAAATGAAGGTAGTAAAGGGAAACGGATAGAAAAAGGAGAAAACTGAAGAAAGAAAACAGGGAAAATGGTGAAAAGAGAAAAGGAATACGGTAAAAATGAAAATGGGAAAAAGGAAAGAAAGGAAAAATGGAAAATATTAAAAAAACGTGGAAAAGGAAAAAAGGAAATTAAAATGGAAAGGAAAAAAAGAAAACGGGAAAGGAAGGAAGAAAGGGAAATAAGAAAAGGAAAGGAAAATGAGGAGAAAGTAGTGGAAAGAAAAGAGGGGGAAATGGGAAAAGAGATAGGGAATATGCTAAAAATAAAAATGGGAAAAGGAAAGAAAGGGAAAATGAAAAAAGAAAAAAGGAAAACAGGGGAAAGGAAAAACGAGAAAAGTAAATGAAAAAGGGAAAGAAGAAAAAAGAAAAAGGGGAAAATGTGAAAAAGGAAGAGGAAAAGGGAAATAAGGGAAAGTGAAATGAGGAAAGGAATAAGAAAGGGGGATAAAAAGGAGAAAATTGTGGAAAGGGAAGAGAGGAATGGGGGAAAGAGAAATGGAATGTGGTAAAAATGAAAATGGGAAAAGGAAAGCAAGTAAAATTTGTAATGAGAAAAAGGAAAATGGGAAAGGAGGAAAAGAAAAAAGAAACGGAAAATGAAAAAGGGAAAGAGAGGAATTGGAGGAAAGGGAATTGGGAGAAAGGGAAAATAGAAGAAAGGGTAAAAGGGAAAGGTTAAATTTTGTTAATTCCGTAATGTTCATTTTGTTAATGTTTTATGAAACTTTCAATTGTGTTCATTTAATATATATACTCAAATCTAGCAATAAGGAAGCATCGCCGGGTTTCCTAATAAATATATATTGTATATAGCAACGTTTAAAAAAACGTTTGAAAAAAAGTTATACTATGTACAAATCTGTCACCCGCACGCTCTTTAATCTTATATATATAAAAATGAATGTTTGTATGTTGTTTGTTTGTTCATCCCGTATGCGTTCTTATGCCATTCATCCAATTGCGATGAAACTTGTGAGTTTTTGCGATGAAAAACGTGAGTTGTTTTGGTCATACCCGCAAAGGTTTCTGAATCAGTTTGGATCCGAAAGATGGCGCTGGGATTGAGATATTTCGGAAAATTGTATTTATTTTTCGGTTTGGTTCATATTCAGAATATATATTAGTTACGTAAATATAATTTTTTTTTTTTTTCAAAAAATGAACCCGCTAGGTGGCGCTGGGATTGAGATATTTTGAAAAATTGTATTTATGGTCCGATTGGCCTAATATTCAGAATATGTGTTACATAGAAAGAAATACCTCTGCAAAAAAATGGACCCGCTAGATGACGCTGGGGTTGAGATATTTGGAAAAATTTCATTTATGGTCCGATTTGACTCATATTTAGAATATATATTAGTTAAGTAAAAATAAATATTTTCACGAAAAATGGAATAAGGGAAATAGGGGAAAGGGAAAAAGGGGAAAAGGAAAAAGAGAAGGGAATAAGGGAAAAAGAGAAAGGTTAAATTTTGTGAAGTTCCGTAATGTTCAGTTTTTTTATGTTTTATCAAACTTTCATTTGTGTTCATTTAATCTATATATTTACTCAAATTAGCAATTGCGAAACATTGCCGGGTCAACTAGTTATCCTATAATAAAGAGCAATGTTTGTCAACAATGCTTTTTTTAGCAATATTTTTTCATTTTTAATATTTATCTATGGTTTTAAGTTTTTTTTTTTTTTTTAATATAGGCAAATTTCCAAAAAGCGGCTCCATAAGATAAAAAAAAAATTTCGGATGAAATTAAAAATACGAGAAAATTGTGTTTTGCTAAAAACACAAAAAAAAAGTACTGTATAGAAACGTCTACATTTGTTACGCCCATCAGTAACAACCCTTTTATTTGAGATTACCTTTCAATAGTAAAAAATAAATTCTTTGCATGTATGATGAATATACACTTTTATTAACATAGAAAATACTTATCTAGTCCTAAAAACTTATCTGCTTTAATCCTTGTTTTTCCATTTATTGATTTATCCTATTTTTAAGTCTCTTCCTTTTTTATGTTCTAAACTGAAAAAAATAATAAATAACTACACGTTTTATAATAATTATTACATTTTTAGAGATCTAGTGTGATTTCAAATAAAAAATTCACAGAACTAACTTCTAAAAAGTTTTAAATTGTATTTCATTTTATACCAGTGAGAAAAGCAAGTCATTTATATAAAACCTCAGTGGTTTTTTTTTATATCACGAAACACGAACGGATATGAATAAAGTATTAATTTCAAACTATTGAAAGAAGGAAAAATTAATAAAACAATAAAATACAGTACGGTGTAAAATATAGAACGGTGATGTTACAGTTTTTAATTTTTTTTTTTTTGTCATATGATTTGATACTTTATTCATTTTTGTTTCGTGTTAAAATATAATTTCAACATATTTACATCATTCAAATTCGTTTATCATTTTTATATGTTCCAACTGTTACCTTTCTCAAACGTCTTTATGAGAGAAGATATTTGTACAAGGCATATTCGATTTGTTAATAAATAGATGGATATTTTAGCACTTCTCTATTCCCAAAGTAATTAAAACTAATGTCTTAATGTATTATTTACCAATCGAGTTCGGTTTAGTAAAATCTACCACAAATTTCTCTCATTCTAATTTGTATCTCTCTATTTAAACATTATCAACCTGTATAAATTTCAACGTGTTCTTCAACATCACATCTTAAAAGGTTTTCTTTTCGTTTTTAACTTGCGAATCAAATTACTTTAAAGCAATCATTTTTAAACATATTTCATAGCCCTTTTACTTTTTGAAAACAATTTTACTACAATATCAATTAATATTTTAGCCAGTTTCTCTGAAGATAAAAGTAGCAATGACTAAAGTTTTATGAGGTGAATTAAAAAAATATCGTTTCTAAGTTAAAGATGGTTATTATATCATTAATCATTTAAGCTAAATCTACTACAAATGCTGAATTTAAATTTGTAAAATCTATCTTTAAACTGTTTAAAATAGCTGACAATAAATGTGTAATACTTTATTTTCCTGGCATTAGTTATTTATTGTTATATAGTGAAAAAAATAATGATACATGAGAATAAACCAAAAAATTTTTAAAAATTCAAAAAATTAATATTTTAAAAATTTTATCGCCTCTTCCACTACCAATATTTGCCCCCAAAGTAGTTTTATTTTTTGAGTCGTTTGCTTTAATGCAGTGCCTAGAAAGACATAAAAAAAAATTTGGTTAAATAATGTATTAAAGTAAAAGACAACCTTCATTTTGTGTGTCCCCTAATAACTGAAAAACTGTTTAACTGATTTCACTGAAAATTGACAATTCATTATAATTTTCCCGAAAGTGTTTCAGTATTATTTGTTTCATTTTTTGTTGATCATTTCCTGTATATTAATATGTTTGAAATAACACATACTTACAAATGTCGTTGTATATATCGAGAGATATCGTCTATATCGATTGTCATTGTCTATATCGATCGTTGTCTATGTCAATATCGACTACCTCAGACAGTTATGTGATTAAATATTATGTGTCGATCAATATTTTGTCGTTTTAAAGTCATTATTAATATTAAATTGCAAAATTTTTATCTTCTACATAAATTTTATATTTTATATTAATATTATTATTTATATTTCTTTACATTTTTGTAACTTACGAAAACTATGAGATATACAATATTACGAAAACAGTAAATGGTACATTAATTCATTATTAATTTTCTTTCTTTATTCCATTAAGCAGTTTTTGAATTATTACGCTACACAAAGAACACAGATTGTCTTTTTATATAGATAGAATAAATAGATTGGTTAAAATTGTCTGAAATATTTTAATTTGATTTTGAACTAAGTTTATAAAAGTTTCCACCTTAGCATTGTATGGAATGTCTTGATATAAATAAAAGTTATTGTATGTATGTTCCACGGTTCCTTTTAAACGCGTGATGTCTGTACGTACTTACTTTTCATACTTTTCATTTTTTTTTTTAAATATGTATATGTAATTTAATAGGTATACAAGGAAGTCATGTAGTATCCACATCAGAATTTTATAAAAAAATAAATGAGCCTATGATGAAATTATGACCCTGAGCAACACCGGAATATAAGGCAGTATGCAATAAATAAAAAGTTAGGTTTTTTTTTAATTTTTAGGAAAAAAAATTTTGGATAAAATTTCTTTAAATGGTAAACTAAGCATGTACCCACATACTAAGCTCATTATAAAGTTGTTTCCACCTTAGCACTGTATGGAAAATTGACCCAAAACTTTTCCCGTGCCGAAAAATGAGAAAAGTGTGGAAAAATAGATATTTGCGTAATCCTCAGTTGCCTTTTCGTATAAAAATATAGTAATAATAGCAATAATAACTGTTATAAAAATAATAAATGAATAAACAACGGTAAGGAACAAAAACGTGTTTAAGCGTCAAACACGCCAACACACGTACGTGTGTAAAATGAAGCAAGTAATTAATATAGTATCAATTCTTTTATCATACTAATATTGCAGATTTCAATTTATCTTTTAATGGGTTTTTTCGCTAATGGATTAAAATTTGATAAGCTAAAAAATAGAACTCAAACACCCTGAGGTATTTAACTAACGAAGTTAAAATAATAATAGTAAAGTTAAAATTAATTTCATAAAATTTATTTAATTAGTTTACTCAAATAAATTAACTAAAATAAAAATTAAAACAGTAAATATTGCCGTGGGCAAACGAAGTAAATAATATTTTTAATTATTAAAATTTATATTTTTTTAAAATTTAATTCATTTAAAAGCATTTATTTGAAAATTTGACTTACAAAGATCAAATTAAAAAAATAAAATAAAAATATTAATTTATTTAATATATTTTAAACATTTATTTTTTTACGAAAATATGATATTTTAAAATTACCAAAAAAAATTGTGAAAACAAGGAAATGAAAATAATTATTGATTCAGTGCAATAGCCGGTTTTTTAACGGTTCGTACGCTTACTCCAAAATGTAAGTGGTTAACCAGCCGCTGATGATCAGATACAAAGAAATATAAAACTCCGTCCCCACATATGAAACAACTAAAGAAAGACCTAAATAAAGCAAATATAGAAATAAAAGATCCTTCTTTATTCATCCAAATATACAATTGCATATCAATAGACCAAGCTAGCCGAAATGAGGTGATATTTTAGCTTAGAATTACCATTTTTACTCATTCCATCACGAACTGTTTAAATAGTATTATTACTACCAGTGAAAGTGATTGACTAGTATCTATATTATGCCTCAGTTAATTTACGTAGTTATAAAAAAATAAATTAAATATATAAAGAAAAACAACAATTTAATATACTTAATTCTGATAAGAAGTAACATATTATGTATATATTGTTTTTGTTCTATAAGGAAATTTTAAACAGTATTTTATATCATCTATGCAAAAACAAATCAAAAGTAACTGGTAGAAAGTAAGATTGACATGTAAAAAAAATGAACGTTGGATCACAATGTGTAAATATGAAAGATGGATGAAATTCATTCAATTCTTCCACATTTTATCCACTTTTTTTCTATGGGGTTACCTCAAAGAAAAACCCTACAGCAACAAACCACGAACACTTGAACTATTGAAAGTCAATATTGAACAAGCTGTATTAAATATCCAGCCACAAACTTTAAAAAAAGTTGCAAGAAACGCTGTAAAAAGAATTGAAGCTTGTATTCAAGAAGATGGCGGCCATTTCCAACATTTACTCTAAATGTAAGGTAATGGATGGTAATAATAAAAATTACATTTACATTTACACATGCCTTTTTATTATTTTAATACCTACCAATATAAGGTTGGGTTGCGTTTGAAATACCTGAAATACCAGTCACAGTTACTTTCTCTTAAATACACTACAAATTTATGTGATGAACAAAGTAAATAGGTTACTTGATATAATATATCATTCGATAAGATTAGCATGCTGATACATTGTCATAATGCAACTTATTAAAGAAGAAAACAGTAAACCCACTCATTCCTCACATTTAATCCTGGCATGTGGTGTACTTTTTTTTTATTATGGAAACTCGTTACATCTTAATGAGAACTGGTGTTAAGGTACGTAATAAAAATATTTGGTTCTTCTTTTAATTTTATAAAAATAAAAATATTAAATTACAACCTATTTACTTTTTACTTCTATTAACGTTAAAAATTGTAATATATGTTATTCAACTGGTAAAACCATTAACATCATACTAATATAAGTCATCACAATTATTTGCTAAGTCTTAATATTATAGGACGAATGGTACAGCTAAGTACTAAATGACAAATGGTCTGTTACTTCCTTTATGAAGGCATTTCATACACTATTGTATTCAACAACTTTAATTTAGTCTTAAAAGTTCAGTAAACTTAAGTTAACCGTTCATAGAAGTTTAGTAAAGGATGACTTAAGTTTAGACTATAGAAAGGCTATGTTAACACAAAACTTAAACATCACAACTTCAACGTAAATAAATCTATATAAGGAGATATTTCATTGTCTATTAATGTTTTTGATTTTACAAAGTTAGATCATAAATTTGATAACAAAAAAAACCTTTAATTAAATAAACAGTAAAATCAAATAGAATCAAAATATTAATGCCATTTATTAGGCGAATATTAATAGGACTTTGAATGGGATATTTATCTAATATACAATTATACTTCTATATACACATGAATAAGCTACTTTTGAGTGAAAAGAGCTGAAAAGTTTTCAAATTATTTACATATTCCTAGAAACAGATCGTCTACTACAAGAAATAGTTGCTAATCATTAAAAGTAATTCAAAGAAGTCGTTAAAGATGTTGGCTTTTATCTACAAGTACATTTATAACCATATTTTAAATAAGCTTTTTTTCTCAATAACATACTTTAAAAAGAAACTGTCTCAAAAAGTAAAAAATAACACTTTTACAGTTCTTATTTAAATTTTGATTTTTTTTTTTTTAATCAGGCTAATTTTAAAAAAAAGGTATCTCAAGTAGTAATGGTATTTAAGCCGAGCAAGTCGTGTATGACTTGTTCTCTTACAGGCCAATAAGACTACTCGTATTACGTCTAAGATATTCGAAAGGCTATTTTTTCAGAGATTATGGCCTGTATTAGAGGAGGCACAAGTTATCCGTGACCACCAGTTCGGTTGCAGGTGACCACCAGTTCGGTTGCAGTGGTGGTCACTTCACCTTTGAACAGAAACACAGAATCATTTGTGTTATCATCAATCACTCGGCTACCTTTCTAGATATACAAAAGCATTAGATAAAGTTTAGCTGCCTGGTCTGCTTTACAAACTAAAAAAAAATTTACCTCATCTTTTTATTTAGTATTGCGTGGTTTTTTTTTTCTCCCTACTCCCTCAGGCCGGTTATCCAATTAAGTATACGCAGCCCGAGGAAGTGTCCTTTTACTCAAAGGAGGCCTCCCCACCCACCGGCTGTATGTCCGCCACGGTAGGTCAGCCCCCCGGTCGGATCTTTTCTTCTTTTTTTAAATTTTTCTTTATATTTCCTGCCTCAAATCCCCAGGGCAAGAACCGAGTCCCGCTATGCCGTCCCCAGCCCCAAACCCCAGAAACCGGGTCTCGGTCTTTTGCTTTTGCCTGCCTCTAACCTCGCAGAAGGTAGGCCAGGCCCGACTATGTCGTTCCCGACCACCAACCACGAGGCCGGGTCTCGGTCTTGATTTAGTTACCCCATTAAACCAATATTAGAAGCCCCTCCTTCTTCCCTCATTGTCCTTTTCTCGTAGAACTTGACTGGCAAAAGTTTCAAATTTCTGCCAATTATCCGCATTGGCCAGCTGAAACGGTAGTAGATCGTCAATCGTTAAACCTTGAATGCTGTTCCGCGATCTCTGGACTCTCCACTTTGGGCATATAAGTAGAGTATGTTCTGCTGTATCCTCCTCTTCGCAGTATATGCATCTTGAGGAGACCCGTCGACCAAATCGATGCAGATACTGCTCGAAGTTTCCATGCCCTGTCATTATTTGTGAAGTATAAAAGCCCATGTCGCCATGTCTTCTATTAATCCATTGCCTGATATCTGGCACCGTTTTCCTAGACCATGATGCAACTGTAAGCCGGTTCCATCTCTCCTGCCATTTTTGTTGTATAACTTCAGTTGCCTTCCGCTTCCCCATACCATTGAAGCGCAGCCAACGTAACTAGTATTGTGTGGTTACTTGGAAACTACTGCACGCGGCAGATTGTCGCCTTACACCACTCGGCTATACCAGCTTCATTGGTTACTTGGACATCCCAACCCCGTAGGGGAAGACACCCGCCTAGTGAAGTTCCGGTCGTCACACCCCCTCCACCGTGGTAAACCGACTGTAAATATAATATGATATAATATGTAATATAACAGGGTGTCTGTATGTACTCCAGACACCCTGTTATCTGTGATCTCTATGAATCTCTGAAATGACTCAACGTAATACACCTGTGAGCTTCTACTGGATCCCCAGCCATATTGGAATTTCAGGCAATGAGAGCGCTGATCTCATTATGCAGTAAAAGAGGCTTGTTTGCAGTCTTCTTTCACTAATCGCGTTGTTTGAACGATCAGTCTGAAAATTGTGATTCGTGATGAGTGGCAGAGTGAATGGAATGCTATCATCAATAGGCTTCGTCCAGTTAAGGATGTTGTGTCATCCTGGAGTTTTTCATGTAGGAATAACTGTCGTGAGGTGGTTATTATTTAACATTTGCAAAAAGGATACACAGGCTTACGGTTGGATATCTGATGCACCCGTTTGTGTTCGCTGCGACTGCCAACTGACAGTGAACAACTTACTTGTGGACTATGTCTGTTATGCGGAAGTTTAAAGTAGAAGTCAGAAGTTTAAAGTAGGAGTTAAGAAATATATTAGGCAACAAAGTATGGATGTTGTCTAATGTCTTACGATTTCTTATAGCTGTAAATCTGTAAAAAATATTTTGACTTAAAAGATGCTTGATATCATTATCGTTTACCAATTTCAGTTAAAATCAGTTCAGCAGTTTTTTTGGGGTGATCCTCATATAATCATATGAATAAACTAAACAACTGAGAAGAAGGGCTTATTTACTTTATTTTTGTTTTTTTTTTTTTAATTTCAGGTAAAACAAACAACTATGATTATCAATTAGTACAGCGGTAGACATGTAATTTAATCTTGGGTTCAATTCCCGAAATGACTGAATTTTTTTATTAAAATTTCATCCATCTTGTTTTTCACGTTAAAATATTACAATATCATAACTAGGTAATAATAATAATAATAATTAAGATTTGTAGACAGGGAGTATTGTCCTTATTATGAATATAAGGCCAGACCAACATTGGAAAATGAGCCTTATAGATTATATCTCCCCATACATACTGACAAATTTGTTGCTGCAAATAGGCCAGGCATGGTTCTACACAAAATTAGAGAAAAATCTGCTCTTCTCATTGATGTCACTCACGTATCAGATCGCAATATTAATAAGGCTGAAGATAAAATAACGAAATACAACCCTCTGGCAATAGAATATAAAGAAATTTACAGGCTGAACTCAATAGAAGTTATTCCCGTTGTGATAACAGCAAATGGATTAATTAATAAAAATTTAAAGAAATACATAGAAAAGGTTGGTTTGGATCCTAAAGTCATAATTCCAAAAGTCCAAAGATCGGTAATTCTGGAAACGTGCAGGATTGTACGAATTGTGTTAAAAGCACCACATCATTGAATGTGGTATGCCTCAATGACCCCTCATACTGAAATTCCGGATATGAATCTCCGAGACAAAAAATAATAATAATAATAATAAATTGATAATAAAATGAAAAAATTAACTGGAGAAAATTTCAATTTTACGGATTGATGGGTGATATTATATTAAAGAATTTCGTATCGTCGTAAAATAAATAAATAAATATAATATCCTGTTCAGTAAATTCTTTAAAAATAATAATATCCTGTAATAAATATAACGTAATGTGTCCTTATACTATATTTTGTCCGAATAAAGGAAGTATCTTATCTTTCACTTTTTTTTTACACTCTGTACATTATTTAGATATATCTATTATGTTCTCGATATAATAGAGAATATCGTTCGATATACATCGAAATCTGTATCTAACAAGCTTATTAGATACACAAAACAAAAGTATCTGTTAATAACAAACTGATATTTATACTTGAAAATAATAATACTGTTATTCTATCCGTACATCTGCCTCTGCAATAAATCATTATAAAATTAGGATACTGAAAATTGGCTAATTCTTAAAAATGTTAAATTATAATTTGAATATCTTAGAAACAGTAAATACAATTTTGATAAAATATTACTACTGTTATTACTATGTAAAATAAATATTCCAGATATTTTATGCACCTGCAGATTATTTTCACAGAATTATTGAAAAAAAAAAAAACAATTACTTCATTTTGTTTAAATTAGACAAAATTATTTGCTATTATTATAATCAATATTTCTAGAAAGGACTTCATGTTGATATAACGATAAAGATTCAATGCAATACCTAAAAAAAAATTTGGAAATTTGTTTAATATCGGAAGGTGATCTTTCCTCTATTTTTTAAGAGTTAAACGTTAGATTTTACCTGAAGGGAACCGAGCCTTCATGTAGCCATAATTACAACAAAAAAACCGGTTGAATGGGGTAAAAACCCCGGCTGGAAAAGGTAAACGACTGATAGTAACGCACGTAGGAAATAAAAATGTGTTTTTGAATCCAGATTTTACCGAGAGTATCGCAATGTAATGAATGGTGTTATTGAATGAATGGTGGTGTAATGTAATGAAAGTTACAATTTTGTCCAATTGTTTAAAAAAAATATATCAAAATTATTGCTGAAGGATCCGTCACAACTATAAATAATGCGCCATCACTGACTGAAAACTTGCTGCACGTTTTCGGGACACAAGGTTGTATTAGGTATACTAGATGCATTTTAGGTGTATTTTTAAATTAAATAAAATCTTATCTACCGCTTGAATGTATACTGTATCCGTAACTATACTAAATTAGAATATTGTACAATTATCTTTTGTACAATATTTAGATTGAATTCGAAGGGTTCTCTAGAAACGAATTGTGTTACTGTGCATTATCGATAACAACCGCTGGCTAGAGGAGAAGTCCAGGTATTAATTTTTCAGATGCCCACTTCATGAAATTGTTGTTGACGCTGACGTGATAGTCACCGATTTTTGAATTACCGGAATGAACCGTATTTCTCCTCCAACGTGGATCATGATTAACCGATCGCCTTTATGAATCGGATATTTTACTCCTGCACCACTGTCATCCCACCACGATTTTGTCGTCGAATAAGACGTTAAAATATATGATTGTCCAAATATAAACAAAATTAAAGAATTCTCTTTTCCGCAATCGTAATTTTTCTTAAATATTTTATCTACTACTTAGTCTGTTTTTCAAATCTTAGCTACTATTTATTTTATGTGAGTTAGTTGTACAGTAAATGATCAATTAAGACCCTTTTTTAGTAAATATCTTTACTAAAAATTTGGATTTTTTTAGCAATTTTACTTTAAAAAATTACAATCGTCACACCAGAAGGCGGAGGTAGAATTCATCGGTGCTAATTAGGGGATAAAAAGATTTCCACCTTAAAGTTAAGAAAAACTTCAAATTTACTCAATACGACAATGGTTGCATGTGATAAAAAGTTTCAAATCTTTAGCATATGACAAGCCCCATCTTCATATAATTCCAGCATCATTTTGGTCATCCATTGGCGTAAGGGTTGGTCATATCAAAAATTGTTTCAGAAAAAAGTTTTAAGCAATGTTTAGAGGACTAACGACTATTTTAAAACGATTCGATACTGTGCCTATTAAGGAAAGTATGACTTTTTTTTGTCTTCGAAACCCCATTTTCTCCCACCCTGGGCCAATGGTTGGTGATATAAAAAAACTATACCTAGACAGGTTTTAGCCCCTTATCCAAAGAATAGTAGGAACTTTAAACGAATTCGATATTTTACTTATAAAAAAGTTATAGTGATTTTTTTTCTCGAAAAATCCCCCCATTTCCCTCCCAGGTCCGATTTTGCCCATTAACGAAATCGGCCGATATTTTGGGACGAGCTATTTTTAAGGAACAATTTGAAAGTGATTGGCGCAAAATTACGGCAATGTGGACAGTTATCGTGTCTACAAGAAAGTGAAATACATATATATATATGTATGTATGTATATATAATATACATATATATATATATTTTGAACTGACGGTGGTTTTGGGGTCTAGGGGATGTGAAACGTGAAGATATATCGAAATTTTCCGGAAGTCGAATCATGGTACCCATTACAATATGTAGCTTTCTTATGAAATCTACCTAATACAGTTTAATTTCTATAATAAAAATGTCATTTGGTCAAGCAAGTCTGAGATTTAAAATATTTTACTAAATATTTTGATTTATTTTTCTCAATTATACTTTTAATACTGCATAATTTTAAGGTAAAAACGTCATTTAATCAAGGGAGTCAAGTCGGACACAATTTTTTTTTTTGAAAATTTTCGCTATTGTACTATGAATATTTCATAATTAAGAAATGAAAATGTAAAACCCGTATGGCGGATTTATTGTTTATTTATTTTTCTAATATGTACGTTGCAATCTGTTCAACTAGTGAACAATAAGCTATCCCCCCACGTCCCAATAAGATAAGGATGATATTTATGACATGTAAATAAAGTGTAGTCTTATGCAAACTCAGGCCGATCATTCCTGAGACTTGTGGTTAATTGAACCTCAACCACCAAAATACATCGTATCCATTGTATAATATTTAAATTCGTATAAAATTAACTAGTTTTTACTAGGATTCAAATCTCAGAACCTTCAACTTCGAAAATCAGCTGCTAAACAACTAACTTGAGACTAGTTAACTACGAGACCAGCAGTTTGGTGAGCTTACAATGTATTTGAAATAAAAATCTGTCAAGAGCAAATGAGGAAAGTGATGCAATCCTTTGCCAGCTTTTTTTTACTTAAAATGATCTTCATGAATTTATTCTAAATTTCTAAAACTTGAACTTGTTAATTTTAAGAGAGTAAAAAGGAATAATACTTCACCTATAACATAGTATTACAAATATTACTACAGATTTTATTATTTCTCTGAGAACTGTGTACTTGAGAAAAATTTAATGAAAGGAAAATAAAATAAACTAGAATATTGAATTAGGGTAATTTTAATTAGTAAGAGGTAAGTTTCTTTATAAGAAGCAAAGAAAGTATCTGTTCAGGAGATCACTTGTTCTGTTAAAAATGTTTCCGGTAGGAAAAGCAGCTAGGTTAAAAATTTCATTTAATAACGAATATGACTAGTGTTTAGTAATTTTGTGAAAAAGAGAAGTGTGTTATTTCATTATTCTTCAACAGAATATTAAGAGTTGTGGAAAAATTGCAGAGATATTGAACTGTGTTATTTACACCGAAATAATATAGAATAGAAACAATTAAGCTTTTTTTTAAAGTTCTATTTATTTATTTACTTGTATTTTTGTTTACTTTGTGTTAATTACAAACTTGAATATTTTTTGTTGTTGGTATTTTCGTTTTTTTTTTCTTTCCCGACGAATACAACTAGAATAGCTATATTAAAGGGGAAAGTATGATGTTGTGAAATGGGGTATCGGGTCTTTTTGCAAATCTTTACATTTTAGAGTTCACCTAGTTCATCTAGACAAAAAAAAACATATGTATGTGTATACATACAAATGTACATATGTATGTGTTCCACTGTTTTTGGTCTTATATCTCATTACTGACCAAACCGATTTTCTTAAAATTTGACTCAAATAATTCTTCTATATACGGGGGTTTGATCATAGCAATTTCTTTTTCAAATTTATTCAGGCGGTGGGAGATATCGCGAAAAAACCAATTTAAATTTTCTTCGGTGGAACTTCAGAAAAAACTTTATTTTGGCAAATTTCTTACTTTATCGCATATATAAATGACCAAAAAAAATTTTTTTTCAAAAAATCAACCTTACCTCTTAAATATGAAATATATGTTGTTTTTTGTTACTATAAATTATTTCAAAACCTTTGTTGATATTTTATACATCTCACGTAGGATATTTTGTGTATTTTATTTTTATTCTTATTTTTTGTGTATTTTACGTAGGATATTTTGTACATTTTATGTATTTTATATAGGAGTATAAAAATGTATATAGGTATGTAGGGGTATCAAAAAATATCTACAATTTTCCAAAATTATTAATCCCGGTCCTCAAACACAGAAACATTTTTTTGAAAATTTCTACGTTCTTCTTTTAACCTTTATTGAAGGGGAGATGTGAATATGAGATTTAGAAAAACTTTGTTAAGCAAATTTGGTATCTTAATTAATATATGAATATTTTAGAATTTTTAAAAAATTTTCCTCACCTCTAAAAAAATAGAATATTCTATTATTTTTTACTCTAACTCTTTTAACCTTTATTATTTAATAAAACGTTTTTTTTCTTTATCACTTTAACAGGAATTAAAATTTATGTAGATTTGAGCCCTGTAATATACCCGGCCCCCAAAATAGATTAAATCCAAACTTAATTTGGATTTAATTAACTTAAACCCAAAATAAATTTTTTTCATTACTATCACAAAAGTTATACTTTATTTTTTCAATATTTGAATTTTATTAGTTTTTTTAATTAATTATTTTTTTGATAAGGATCATTTCTTACTTTATAAAAAAAAAATCTTTACTAAATTGTTTCCACAGAATAAGGGTGCCCCAAAAATTAAAAAAAATTAAATTAGAATTTTCATGCTTATTTTATTAAGCATTATAAATAAAAACGTCCCATAGATTCGGGGGCCCCAACATTTAAAAAACGTTTATTATGAAAATAAAAATAGTACTTTTATCGATGAATTACATTCGGATTTCTATTCCTTTTAATATTTATTATTTATTTTTTAGGTTAAAAAATTAATTATTTATTTTCTATAAAGATTGTATAATTATTGTCATTAATAATCATTCATTTAATATGGAATATATTGTCGCGTAATTCATGGCTCGATCAGGATAATGAGAGATTGACAATTTAGAATGTTTATATAATTACAGTTTATTGGTTTAAAATGTTCATCATTATAACAAGACAAATCAAACAATTAATTCCAATGGTGATGATAATAATAAAATTACGATAATCAAACAATTAGTACATAACATAAAAACTTAGTATAATTAAAACAGTAAATAATCATAATATTACAGATCAAATTGTCATAATGTCAATAGTAATATTAATAATAACAGAAAATAAAAACAATACACTAATAATTGCAATAATTATCGCATTACAAAATCCATTAGATAATAACAATATTACACGTCAATAATGAACAAATAATTACAAATGTCAATCATAATAAGAAACAAATATACATAACAGAATTTAAATACTCGTTAGGGTTTATTCCAGGTAGACAAACAGTAAACCGGAATTCAAACCCATTAACAAAAGATATAGCATAATCTTAACCCTTTTAACTACTAGTCTTGTATTAACAAACAGTAATACACTACATAAGACAAATATATAAAGTTTACTTTGCAATTCACAAATAAAACTACCCCGAACAGTTTACGAATGAAATTTAGTACATTATTTCTTTCGCTTATAGTTTTGCAGTAACTCACCGATAGTATTTCTAGTTTACTTCAATTAACCGTGGCGTCACCTTAATCGTATCGAACTTAATTCACACTGGAAATTCGTTCCTTCACTGTCCTCCTTGCAGAAAGCTCTCGCTGATTGACGTCTCGCAGAATCTTCTCGTTGGACCGATGACGTAACGTCTCGCTGGATTGGTTCGCTATACTCCGCCGAACTCACAACTCACATCTCGCAGCCTTACCTCGCTGAACTGACGCCGTAACCTTTCGCTCCCTCTTCTCGTAGAAATGATTACTAAATGGTTTTCCAGGGGTTTTTTTACTCCTATCTTCTTTACTTGCCGGACCGGACCCAATTCGAAGCGTGAGAACAGAGGTTTTCGTTCCCAAGAATTCCGTAACCAGGTCCGGTAGCTTTTCTCAAGCTAAAACAGGTGTTTGTTGTGTGACAGCGCGCAATATAATGAAAGACGATTGTTAATCGGATCTGTTAGCTTTAATAAAAGAGTTGCTTTTTATCTCTTTATGGATTTCTTCAGAAAGGGACAAATTATTATTATTATAATATAAACATATTAATATAATTATTATTATATTTTGTACTACTTTCATAATAACTGATAGAAATCCGTTACTCAGGCCCGCTTTACCGGTTTTGTTACAATATATAACTAGCATTCCCCATCGCGCGTTCACCCGCGCTATATACGATCAGAACTTCAAAGATTGGAAACAGCTTTTTAGTAATTATGAACAGCTATTGCTTTCAGAGTTACGCTATTTACGAATTATCGGATAAAATAGATAAATTTGGATGAATAACAACTTTTCAGTTGTTAGATAAGTAGGCTACATAGTCATCATTTCCTTTAATTCTATTATCAAAATAGTTTGTTTTTGCATATATTAGGATGTTAATTCAAACTGATCTTTGATAGACAATGACAATAAATTTAGTAAAAAAAGTTATTTATTTGACTTATACAGTAGTGAGATTGGTAATGTTTGAACGAGTGTAAACAATCCGAGGTTCTAAGAAAGCTTCAATTAAAATTTTGTTATGATTGATTAAGAAATTTTTCCGATTGAAATAAAATTTTAATTTATACTGTAGGTTGATTAGAATTGAATTACTATTATCGCTTTTCGTATAATAAAAATAATATTTTAATTCATATCTGAGGTTTTTTGTTCTACTATCTCGGTTATTATAATTATTTATGAGGAAAAAGATTAAATTTGTATAAATCACCACCGCCGAAGTTTTGTGTTTCTGTACGTTTAAGGGCCCCCTGAGTAGTGTAATTTATGTTGCAAATATTCTGTATGTGTACATGTGTTTATTACTTAATCTGTAATAAAATACTAAATACTAAATAGAAATACCATAGAAAATACATAGTTGTCAATAAAAAACATTTCAAAAATCATAAAAATACCTCGCTCCATAAAATTATTTCTAACTCTGATATGTTTCAAAATAATTTGTTTGAATTTCATTTTTAATTATTTTAATATAGAATGCCCGTTATATGTTTTTCAAATGAAGTAACAACAATTTTTATCTTATTTTCTATTTTATTTTATCTTTGTTTCTTAAAAATAACATAATTAGTAAATAAGTAAAAAAAATAAGGATGTAATAAAGGTAGAATAATTTTGTACAATTTTAACACGGATAGATAAATTTTAAGCTCTATTCAACTGTGGGAAACGTTGTTAACATTCTTTCCAGATTTTTATTCTTCTTTTTATAATGTAATTCTGCTCAATTATACGTAAAATTCTACGTTACAGTATTCTACATAAATATTATATTAGTAACAACCGTTATGAATCATAACGGTTCCTCGGTATGAACCGAGGATTACAGCCAGAATCGCATCAAATGAAAAATTCCAAACAAATAAAAATAATAATACTACGAGTAATTTTAACATCAATAATCCAAGTAATAGTATATCAAACTGTTATATTTTCTTCGCAAATACACTCACTTAAAAGAGTGCCTTCCGATTAACTGGGGCCCAATTTAACAATATAAACAGTTCATAGACGGATACTGTATAATAAGATACCAACCAAAATCAACATTACCTTTAGCACAAGAAGTAAAATCCTTCTTTTGCTAGTGAAATTTTATTTATTAATCCAAACGGTTGTTGCATCAAACAGTTGCATCGGTTGTACAATAAAAGCCGTGGAACAGTATTCGTGTGGGTAGACATTTAATCTCCATTCCCCCAGTGGTGCGGCTGAACAACTGAGCAAAGACATCGCCGAAAAGGTAGAGGGTGCCACTACGGCTCTGACGGGAAGAGGTGGTCGGAGAGTCGACGTTGTTTTTAAGGACGTGGACGAACTCACTGCAAAAGACGAGTTTCTAAAGGAACTTCATCAGGTTACAAGGGAGTCGGTCTCACTTGATATACTATTCATGTGACCGGCATTTGGGGCGACGCAAGTGGTGAGCTTCTCAGAGCCGCCCAGCTTGGCAGACAAGCTTCTGTCCGATGGGCAAATTCGAATTGGGTGAGTGGCCTACCCGGTGATGAGACGCACATTTGATGATATGCTTTTGGTGCTGGAAACCAGGCCACAGGGTCAAATTGTGTCTTGGACCAGATCGCAGCGGCCACTGCTTTACCTGTGACGAGCCTGCCCACTAGCGAAAAGACTGTATGCAGGAGTCTCGGTGTCTCATATGCAAATTGCATGGACATGCGCCTGGAGGCCGTAGATGTAATGCGACTTCGCCCACATCATGAATCCGCTAGTTTGTACAACGAAGCTGCTGTGTCTGTAGGGGACAGCCCCTTCCGGGAGGAATGGGAGGCTCCGGCGTCACACCTCCAATAATCGGATGGGGACTCCCTTGCAGTCGCCATTGGGGGAAATGCAAGACCGTTCCCGATGAGGGATCCCTCCAGGGGTTCTCCATTAGAGGCTAGGCGTCAAGACCGGAGTCCCGGCAGGAGATTCCCTTGGGGTTGCCCCGCTAGAGGCATGGAATGTAACACGAGACCGAGTCCTGGCTATCTGGCTGGGGACCAAGAGCCCTACCAAGGTAGTTTGAGGCAAAGACAACCCTTTGAGTTGAGTTTATGCGTAAATGCGGATCCGGCTGTGTAGAGAGGGAGATTACAGACGAAAAAAATGTCCATTCCCTATTTCGGCTGACTACATTACAATATCCCCGCATCATTTTCGTACAATTGTAAAAACCAAATGAAAATAATATTGTGGATGTCTACCCTTCATCGAAAATTATACCCAAATTCCTCTATTAATAGAGCATATTCTTTATTCTAATGTATTTATGACTTAATTTTTTAATATTTTTGGATTGAAAGTTATTTAAACATCGCTCTACAAGTTATTGTGAAAGCAGTAAATAATATTTTGAAATGCGAATAAAAATGAAGTTATTCCGAAAACAAAATATAAGGAAAAAAAATTAAATAAGATCAAAATCAAAAAGGTAATCAGAAATTAATTTAAAAATAAACGGCTGCTCTAGAAAGAACAAAACTATTTAAATTAAAAAAAATTAAATACTTAAATTACACAATGCTAATCGTTTGGTTGAAAAAAATATTGACTTCATTTTAGAAAATTCCAGAATACAATAAAATCATAATTGGTAAGGTATTAAAAAACTAAAATAAAATGAAAGGAAAAAAATTAAACCTTCAGATAAAAATTAATGTATGCATCAGGCTTTTTGCGCTAAAATTAAATTTATTTCTAAATCAAGGTTCTTTTTCTACCTAAAACACAAGTCTGTGTTAATTTACCCTAATTTCTGTCTTTTATTTAAAATGCACAATTGTTTATGTTTGTGTTTATGACGGTGCTTATTTTATTTCTTTCTTAACCGAATACCGTGTTTTAATCGGGAATATAGAATAAATGAAAGGTGTGAGGTTAGTTGGTCAGACTGTTTGTGAAATTTAACTGGAGTAACTGTCAATGACAGACGATAGTTAAAATCGACTTCCAATTACAGGTATTCACTTTTTTCTAGTTATACCTTCCAGTCTCTTCAACTTACAGCATAAATTTCACTCTTCTATTTAAAATCTTTATCAGATATATAATTATTGATTCATAATAAATTTATTGGAACGTTTTTATCTAAAAAATTATTTTATCAAATTTTAATAAAATCCAGTGCAACTCTGTTTGTCATCATTAAACAGATAGAAGGTGGTCCAGATTTAAAATATTTAGGGGAAGTTGTAATATCTAATTGAGTAAGAGTTTTTTTATTGCTAAAAATAATAAAAAAAGGTAATATTTCAATAAGTGTAGTCATCAGCAATTTTTATTGAAATACATATTGATTATCTTATGTAGAACATTTATCTTAATAACTAAACGTCATTCTAACTATAGTTGTAATACTGTATCTTTTCCGATGAGTTTGAAACTTGATAAATTGCTTTATAATACGAAAAAAATTGAGGATATTTATATTTTATCCCCTCAGTCGTTGTTGTTTTAACTTATAAAATTTATTTTCATTATTGAAACTTCATTATAAATAACTAACAAAATATAATATTTTTTCGAATAATTTTTAATTTAACACGATTTACGTCCTAATGAAAGACATATATAAACAAATATTCCCAAAAAATATAAATTTTTAAAAACAAGAAACGGCCAAAAATCGTTTCAAAAGAAAAAGAATTAAAAATTAAATGACCATATGAATGTTGTCATCTAATATTCTGTCTGGTATCAGGTCCCTTACACTATTATTGTCTTCTCCATCACGGTTCCAAGTTCTAACTTTCTCCTTTCTTTTTACTTTTCTTTTTCTTTCTCATCCTCCTTTTTGATTGTTAAACAATTAGAATCAATAGATAATGAGGAAGTAATGATTGTATAAAAATGTAAATAGATAAAATATCAGTAATTAAAAAATAAACAATACTTAATACAACATTGTAAAACAACCACTTCTAATAGCATTAGCAGATAAAAGTAAAAAAATAAAGAATAACAGTAGTGGTCATGATGGATAATCTGAATTGGAGAACTTTCAGTAATTTGAAAGTTTTTCAACTAATTTTATGATTTCGATTGGGATTATGTAAACGTAAAAAATCGTTTTTTTACTTTTCCTATAAATAAAATACTGTTTTTTTATATTTCTTTTATTTTTAGTACCTAATGATTATTTTTCAACAATCTAAAACAATTAGTTTTACATATTAAGTAATTACTCGTATTTTCTTATTAAGGTTTTTGAAGGTTTCTTGTTTTAAAATTTGTTTCAATTACTCTCTCTCACTCACTCACTCTCTCGCTCTCTCTCTCTCTCTCTCTCTCTCTCTCTATTGAAATTCCGATTTGAAGAGTTAAAATACGATTTACTGTTTCAAATTTCTCCATAACAGATTAAGATATCTTGATAACTTGATGTTTGGTTCATATATTTTTCATGTAAATATCTAAAATCAATTTCTAGATTTTTCGAAATTCGACCTTGAAAGGGATGGAGAAAGGTAAAAACAATTGGAACAATGATTGCAAATTTTCCTCGTTTCCGACTATACTATATTATTCACTAGATTGGGACATGCAAATAGTTTTCAGATAAATATTTAAAACCATTTTAGAGTTTTTTGAATTTCGATTTTTTAAGGGATGCGACGATGTACGGCGTGGTAGCTCAACCAACACAGTCACTGTTATTGTACATCTGGCGCGACTAGCTGCGCATGCGTCCCGGTTACTTGACTAAAAAAACATTAAATAAAAGTAATTAAAAAACTTTACAAAAAGATGAGAAATGAAGTACGGTCACCTTCTAGTGGTATTTACCGGCCCTAACGTTAAGAACCGGACAAAATGCAATTTTACCCGTCCGTACGGGTAACCAGATATAACTATTATTTTTATGATATCGACTATCTTGAAATCCGCATTCTTCAAAACACTCAAAGTTTCGGGTCTTGTATTGACCAAACTGTTGCTCTGAAGAAATTACAATACACTAATATTTTTTGTAAATTGAACAAGCATTAATTTTTATTTATCATTATTATTCTCACAAGCATGAGTTTAAGGGCTAGAGATCTCTAACTAGACAGGAAGGGCGAGCGAAGCGATTCATGACCGGCAAAATATTCTCTGACCGCAACGAGAAACGCAAGTAACCTTATAGTGTGGATAAAGCCGCGATGGGGATACTAGAAATGCATTAAAATTAATTAATTAATTTAATGCACAGAATTTCGTACAGAATATTTAAATGTTAATGGAGAGTTTTTTATTTTTTTTTTTTTATCCACCAATCATCGGCGTACCTACCATATCTATAAAGTGCAGCGGCCACCTCCCGACCGACAGGTTCTCATCCAATATTGGAGAATTTTACTGAACTTGTCTCCACCACCATATCATTCGGAGCGAAGAACAATAGCTTGCCATTGTCAGCCTCCCTGACCCGTGAAATCGCTTTGCTTACACGACGCGCCAAGTCTTCGTTCTCTTCCTCGACCACAACCACAAAGACTATGCCGGTCAGTGTCTTCGTCTTCGGGGTAGAAAACTTCCGTACTTTGAGAATTGCTACCTCATAAAATTATACCCATTGTAGGAGATGGTACGTATCTTTATCGAACTCTATCTAATCGCATGTACTGTGCACAGCTATTGATGACCTAAGCGCAGGAAATAATTGTGTCACATGTGGTGCAGATTTGGGAAGAATTCTCAACTATGACGGAAAATAATTGGGGTCACAACTATTCGAGGTGCAATGAATATTTCGTTCAAAATACCAAAGGTTTGATTATGGATTGTGTCAGCTGGTAGATTATTTTCATTTTTATTCGTTTTTCAACGCAATGATGAACTTTAAACTACTTTCGGTGATGACGGTACCCTGTACTAAGGATAAGCGTTTCTGGTAATTTGTCCACTGTTCATTTTGAGGCATATGAACCCTTACCGTCAACTGACCACCATTTAATAGCGTCATCCAAGGCAGCGTTACCAAGGCAGATGGTAAGATAGATACACAGATTGTACGCGAAAAAAACAACTCAATCATTCCAGCACCACAAAAAAACTGCCGATGTAGTAGTTTATAAGAAAGTCCTGAAATAAGAATATCTCAAACATCACTTTACAATGCTACATTGTATAACGGTCCATATCAGGGCTATATATATTTAAGCCTTGGGCAACAATCAACAATTCGTTGTTTTTCGTATTCCTTCTACATTTTTAATAAAACTTTTCATTTACCGTTTTATCAGAATTTAATGAAAATCTAACAGCAGTTTTCTTAATTAAATAATTTTTATTTAAAAACAAATAAATAGGTTTGCTATTAAACAAAATATTGCGGGCGAAGCCGCGACGGGGTACCGCTAGTATATATATATTATATATGTGCATGTGTATGTAGCGTATGTGTACTAAGCATGACTTAATACGAGCTAGGAACTTCCGGTTGAAAAACAAAGGTGCTACTATTTTATCACCGGAATTGGAAATTAATTTTGCTTATATACTTCCTATCAGAAAAATAAAAAAAATAATTCTGTTTAATAAATAAAAAAAATATATATATATATATATATATATATATATATATATATATATATATATATATATATATATAATTAATTGCTAAAATTTAATTAAGTAAAACATTTACTTAATAAACTTGTTGAATGAAAACATTAATTACAGCTAAAACAAAAACAAAAGAGGAGTGAAATGTTTTTCTGTATAAAAGAATAAACGCTGTTTTTTTTTTCTTTTTTTCCTCTAATCTTCTCATTTCAAACCTTTAAACACTCATGGGTGATTCGTCATTCTTTCAGTACACTACTTCTCTCTGCTAAACCAACTCTATCCATCTACCCAATTTACCTTTTGTAAAAAACAAATAATTTGTCACATTTTTTCATCGTTCAAATACCATTTGTTTCTGATGGAAATTAGATGAATTGATCTTTTAGGTTTTTCTTGTAGGCTACGTGTAATTTTTAACGAATTTTAAAAATCACATAAAAATGTATAAAAATAATTCGTTTTGCTATCAATAGTATTGTAATTAGGTTTTAAAAATAATATAAAACGTTTAAAAAAACATTTATATATAAACATATTATTTATATATTTTATCAATAAAATGATAAAAATACATTTAAATGATAAATTTAACAGGGACGTTCAGGATATTTTGATTCCTGTGTTACATTTATTTTTCATTTGTTACTTCTTTTTGTCAACACCTTTTCATTTGTTACTTTATCCACCATCTGATTTTCAACATTCTCCTATCGCACTATCACACAATTCTCCTATCACACATTTCAAAAGCTTTTCTTCTCAGGTGCTCAGATCGTCCAAGTTTCACTTATGTATAAAGCTATAGTTTCAATAATGTTTTCCTGACGTTTAAATTAATTTTTATGTAAGCAAAGTATATTTCTGACTGAAAGCTTGGTTCGTCTGTGCTATTCAGCATTTTATATCGCTCCTGCTTCGTCCATCTTTAGTAATTCTACTTCCCAAATAACAAAATTCTTCTACCTCCATAATCTTTTTTTCCTATTTTTATATTCAGTGGTCCATCAATATTATTTCTACTACATTTCATTACTTTCCTTTTGTTCTTGTTTATTTTCATGGGGTAGTTCTTGCTAGGACTTTATCCATGCCATTCATTGTTTCTTCTAAATCTATTTTACTCTCAGATAGAATGACTATACCATCAGCAAATCGTAGCATCTTTGTCTTTTCACCTTACACTGTTACTCCGGATTTAAATTGTTCTTTAGCATCATAAACTGCCAGTTCTATGTAAAGATTAAAAAGTATTGGTGATAGGAAACATTCCTGTCGAACTCTCTTTTTTATTACTGCTTCTTTCTTATGTTCTTCAATTATTGCTGTTGCAGTTTGCTTCCTGTAAATATTAGTAATTGTTCTTCTATCTTGATACCTGAACCCTAAATTTATTAAAATGCAGAAATTTTATTCCAGTTGGTAACGGCATTTAATAACTCAAATGCCCTTACTACGTTTATAAATGCCATGTATGTTGGGTTTTTTCATTAATCTTTCTTCTACTATTAATCTGACTAATAAAATTGCTTCCCTTGTCCGAATAGTTTTCTTGAAACCAAAGTGGTCTTCTCTAACACTTCTTCCACTCTCATCTCAATTCTTCTGTACAGAATTCTAGTTAAGATTTTTGATGCATGAGTAGTTAAGCTAACTGTTCTGTATTCTTCACATTTGTCTGCTCCTGTTTTCTTTGGTATCATGACAATGACACTCTTTTTGAAGTCTGACGGAACTTCCCCTTTTTCGTAAATATTACACACCAGTTGGTATAATCTATCTATCGCTTCCTCACCTGCATTGCGCAGCAGTTCTGCCGGTATCCTATCTATCCCAGGAGCGTTTCTGCCATTCAAATCTTTTAATGCTCTATTAAATTCAGATCTCACTATTGTATCTCCCTTTTCATCTTCTTCGTCTTTGTCTTCTTCCTCTATAACACCTGTTTCTAATTTATTTCCTCCGTATAACTTTTCTATATCCACCCACCTATTGACCTTTTCTTTTCATAAAATCTTTAAATTTTCTTTTCTTACCATCTTTATTTAACACATTATTAGATTTTAATTTATGCAAAATTCTCCTTAACTTTCGTGTATGCTCCGTCTATTTTACAAGTGATCATTCTCTTTCCACTTCTGAAAACTTTTCTTTAATCCACTCTTCTTTGCACTTCCTGTTTATAGCATTTCTTAACTGTCGTTAGTTCCTTTCACCTTCTTCACCACTTGCTTTCTTATACTTTCTATCTGTTTGCATATGATGGATTTTGCATCCATCAGCTGCAATATCCTCTGCAATATATCCTCTGATATCCAAGGTTTTCTACCAGTTCTCTTTGTTCATCCTAAGTTTGCGTCTGCTGATTTATGAATTTCCTTTTTAACATTCTCCCATACTTCTCCTATATTTTCTACGTTATCGTTTTTACTCAGACCTCTTGCGATGTCCTCCTGAAAATTCTTCTTTACCTCCTCTTTTTCAAGCTTCTCTAAATTCCACCGATTCTTACAGCTTTTCTTCAGGTTTTTAAACTCCAATTTAAATTTCATTATTAGTAAATTATAGTCATTATTGATGTCTGCTCCAGGATATGCTTTGCAAATGATGAATTGATTTCTAAATCTTTGTTTAACCATGATATAATGTATCTGACACCTTGCAGTTTACCAGGATTTTTCCATATGTGTATTCTTCTATTATGATTTTTTAACTAGGTGTTGACAATTACTAAATTATACTTCGTGCTAAACTCAATAAGTCAGTCCCCCCTTTCATTCCTTTTGCCCAGCCCGTATTTTTCCACGATATTTCCTTCCGTGCCTTTTTCGATGCTTGCATTCCAATCTCCAACTATTATTAAATTTTCATCCTCTTTTACCCGTTTAATTCCTTAGTCAGTTTTTTCGTATTCACGCTCTACCTCATCATCATCATCATCATGGGCACTTGTAGGCATATAGACGTTAACAATCGTTGTCGATTTATGTTTTGATTTTTGCTTATTACAATGATTCTATCGCTAAGCTTTTTGAATACTCTACTCTCTTCCCTATCTTCTTGTTCATTACAAAACCTACTCTTGCCTTCCCTTTATTTGGCGCTGAGTTAATTATTCTACAATCACGGACAAAAAGTAGTTTTCCTCTTCCCACCGAACCTCGTTAATTCCTACTACATTTACATTTGACCTATCCATTTCCCTCTATATTTTTTAACCTACCAACCTTTTTTAAACTTCTAACATTCCACGCTCCGACTCGTAGAATGTTATTTTTTAATTTTCTGGTGACCCCTTCCTAGTAGTTCCCACCCTGGACCCTCCTCACAAAAACAATTGTCAAACTGCCAGCCTTGTTTAATGACTATTGAAAAACGAAAAAAAAAATTAAACTGTTAAAAATCATCTGATGGTTTATTTAATGGTAGATCTTGAAATTACGAGTAATTTCATTTCACGTAAGAATCTGAAAAACATATAAGCACTCACTGCTAAATTCACCCACACATGTACTCACAATACTTACTTGAAAATAAATTTGCGTATGGTATAACTAACTGAGGTAATTAAAAGTTTTATAATTTGCAAAAATGGGAAAAATAACTAATTTCCTTTAGTGATTTATATCAAATATATCGCTGTTGTAAACAAAAATAATCGACTTTACATTATAGTTTATTGGTAAGTATAACAAATAATTTCCGTTTTTTAAATTATAATATTCCTTTTCCTCCATTACGTTTTCTTTTAATACTTAAATGTTTATTTAAAAAAAAAGAATGGATATTTAACTAATACCAATGTTGGCTTTTCTAATAAAGAACGTCATAAGCTTAGAACATATTCCTTACACTTATTTGTTCAGTTGTTTCAATGCTGCTGCGGAGTATCCTTTTTCTTTCGTGATGCATACTAATTACAATAGAATCGTCGTTATACCATTTCCCGATTTATTTGAAGAAACCGTACGTAATGAAGTAATTTTCAGTTGTAAATTAAAACGTGTGTTTAAAGATACACTTTGCTTATATACTGTAATAATACATTTTCGCCGGCCTTTGGAGCGCAAGAGGTAGCGTCTCGGCCTTTCATCCGGAGGTCCCGGTCAGGCACGGCATTTTTACAGGCTACCTGTCATTTATCTCATCCTCTGAAGCAATAACTAACGGTGGTCCCGGAGGTTAAAAAAAAGAAACAATACATTTCCATTAAAAAATAAGGGATATGGTTTCAATATATAATAACATTATTTAAATAAATTTTGAGATAATTTAAATAACTAAATATTGAGATAAATTATTTGTTACCTGTTACTAGGGAAAATTATTTCCGCGTTACTAATAAATTAAATACGTAATGCTTATTTCTTTAAAATAAAACTATCGTTATCGTTCAATCCCTGACACTTTAGTGTGCAAATGTTTATCTGGGAATCTTCCTAAATTTTTTAGCATCATAATATTTAAAAGATATGCTAGGGGAATCTTTACTTCTCCAACCCACGGTCGGTTGTCAATATTACATATCGGATAATCAATATCTACTGTACCTATTAATCTTTACAGAAATGAGCACTCTTATTTGAAGATAACCGTAACAAAATTAATTCATTTAGCTTAAGATAGTGATACCGCACGCGCGCACAAACAGGAATAAACTACAATATTTGATCAAAAACTTTCCTCGCTTAATACAAAAACAATCTTAAAAGAAAAGAATAAATATATCCTAAAATATGTATTGTTTCAAAACTTTTTATATGAAAATATTACAGATAATCAATCATTTTATTACTAGAAATACACATTTCGCAACACAGCCACAACATTGAGATACTTACTTACCTACGTGCATGTTACAAAACACCTCTTGCACGAGTAAACCTAATCATCTAATTCTAATCATGTAATAGGTCCTTTTATGTCATCACCACTAGTAAAATAGTATTTTTTTTGTAAAATATCTTTCAGTTTTTTTAGAAAATATAAATTACTCAGAGATAAAGTAAGCGCTCAATAAACTGCATTTTTTATGACAGAAAACGTCCCACCCAAATTTCTTCAGTAAACAACATATTCAATTAGAATATAAATTTTCGTAATTGTGTAACACAACACCTTTTGATAATCACTTCAACTCCTGAATTTTTTTAGCAAGCGTAACTACAGGTGCGTTTTATAGTAGAGTTTCTAATAACTGTGTTTCCTTATATGATTAAGGCGATAAAAAGATATCAAAGAGATCTCAAAAGAAAGCAGGATTTATTTGCAAAAACCTTTGCTCAGTTTCGTGATATTTTTAGTGACATCCAATGGTTAACTCTTCGTCACCGAAACGCTATAATTTCATTCCCGGAAACAATCTAATCGAAAAGATCACTGTTGTTTCTGAATAACTTGTAAAAAACGCTTCCATAGATCACATTCGAATTTGTTTTTTGTTAATACGCGTAGTATTCAGGGTACAAAACACTTAATATAATTTAAATTTTGATGAGTGATTTTACCAATAAATTTTCTGGAAACATTTAAAAAATCATTCTCAAATCTGTGATTGTCACTTGACTATTTTATTTAATTTTATTAAAAAAGTCCTTCCAATTTGTTGAAATAATCGAGGTTGCTATGCTCTCTGTATTATACGTTCAAAGGATTTCGTTCTAATTTCCAAAGGTTATTTCATCCATCCCTTTAACACCATTGAAAGGCACTAGATAGTATGATGAATTTCAGCCAGTATGATGTTTTGAAGGTCTAAAAAGTGCACATATCACCATATACTTTGGCGACAAAATCGTCCCTATTTTTATTAATTTAAAGAATCTCATTTTAGCTGTTGCTGTGAATTTCAAATGTTAAACCCTACTTTATTTTTATTTCCTTGTACGAAGTAAAGGAAATATTGTGATCGCGAAAAATTTCAGTTATTAGATTTCAGCGGAAATATCCATTTTGACCATCCCTGAATCCATTTTGACCAGTTTCGGCGTGATATCTGTACGTACGTAGCATAACTCAAAAACGATTAGCCGTAGGATGTTGAAATTTTGAATTTAGAACTGTTGTAACATCTAGTTGTGCACCTTCCCTTTTGATTGCAATCGACTGAACCAAAAGTGTCCAAAAAATCTCAAAATCCAAAATATTTGAATTATGGACTTTTTCTTAACTGCAGTAATAAGCCCTCGTTGAGAGCTCTTCAACGATATATCATAAGTGGTATTTATTTTCATTGGTTCGAGTTATAGCCAAATAAAATCTTAATTAAATGAAATATTTGGATTTTACAAAGGCACATCGGTTCGAATCCGGCTTCTTTTTTTTAACTTTTTTTTTAAATTTAAATATATTGATTTATTAATAATTATTAACCTCTGATTGTAAAAAAAAAATTACGATAAATAATAATTTAATAACAATAAAAAATAAAATGATAAAAGTTATTATGTACTTTTTATTAAAAAAAAATGTTATATGTAACTTAATAGGCGTACAAGGAAGTCATGTGGTGTCCACATAAGATTTTTTTTAATGTATTATATTAATATTTATCATCACTAATTTAATTTATAAAATATTTTTTCTTTTGTTAAGATATTCCATTAGTTTTATTTTTTCTTTGTGTTCATTTTATTCATATTATAATCGCTTTAATAGGATTATATTCGTTCCTCTTTAGATTATATAGACGTTATAAATAGGTGAAAATAAATAATAATATAAAAAAAGCATTTATTAAAAATTTCAATAAATAAAAAACGTTTTATAAGACTTTATTTAGAATATATATTTTTATAATTACAAAATGTAATAAAAAAATTATCATATTCATTTACGAATCCCTTTACAAAAATATCATTTCATAATGGAACGTTTATAATAGAAATACTATGACTGTGTGAAATTTTTAGGAATTAATGGAAAAAACAGACTATCTAATAAAATTAAGGAATATAATGGAACAGTCAAAAGGTAATGTTCTCAAAAAAGGAAGCAGTAAAAATTAGTTATTTAATAAGAGAATATCAAACGATATACATTTAAATTCTACAAATAGTAAAGTAATAATAAAAAAAGAAAAGATTTAAAAATACTCTTGGAATGCAGTACAGGACAGAAAAATGTTTACGATGACTTGATGAATCTACTATAATAATTAAAAAATAGCCACTAGTAATTAAGCAAAAGTAAATAGTTGAATATACCATTTTAAATGCCATTGAAATGGCACCTTCAAAGTGTTACAAATTCTAATACCAACTTCACCTCAAATTAATGATGTATTTTCCCTCTATCTTTCGTTAGTGTTCCCTTATGTAAGATACTTAAAATTTGTTGTCTAATTTTTAAGTAGCTTTCTACATTTCTAATGCAAAATTTTATTTCACTAAAATAGTTAATTAAACACTTATAATTACACATAATTGTTATTAGTTGAGGAAAAGCTTTTTAGATGCGACTAGAATATTAAATTACAATTCTCCAAACGTGTGGTTAATTCAGAAATTTATGGTGAATTCAGTACGTGAATAAGATAAGTTTTGAATTATACGCCTCGTTAGACCAATTCAACTTAAGTTAAGCGGAACTTGTAAGTGAAGTAATATAATTATATTATCCAGGTAAATAAGGTCACAATGTAGTGACCATAAAGTCTGAATTCTGCAACCTGTAGAATTTTATTAAGAAAATAAATATTATTGTCCTTTTTTCTGCACGCCTTAAGAAAAATTAACTCCTAAATACGCAAACGTTTTTTACATGCACGTGTCGCTGATATTCGAAATATAAATAAAAAAATCTACAGAAAATAATCGTTGGATAAAGAAAAGCTGAGACATGATATCACTCTTTGGAATGGTAGTTCTGCCACAATAGTTCACTCTGCCACAAGATTAATAATTATTAATGTTACTTGCTATTATAAAGGTGTTAATATTAGTGTTTGGGCCATCAATTCCAACATTAACGGTTTAAGTTACTGAATGTAATGTTGAGAATAATATAAAATAAAAAAGTTACTATGTAGCGTTTTACCTCGTTTTATAACAACAGCGATTTTTCCGTGTTTACAACTTTGATTGCTTATAATTTGAAAATGAAAGCATTTATCCAGAAACGTTTTTTCTAATGTTTTTTTTCAATTTTAAATGTTTTTAAAATCATATTTCACATTTTCACCTTGCTATTTAAAAAAAAAAAAACTTGATTCAGTGTGGCTGATCCAAGATGGCAGACAAAATTTTCAAACACTTCATTAAGTAGTAATTTGTTGTTGTTAAGATAATAGTTAATATTAACTTTTCTGTCAAGATCACTATGTTTAGTACTGCTTACCTTTCTTTTATCCTTATTCTTTTATCTCTTGTTGACGCGTTTCGGAACCACTCCACTGTCAAACCTTATTGTACTGATAATTTATATTTCTGTTAATCTTGATAGCGATTAGTCAACGCCCCTCCCTGTATTTGACGCCATGCCTTATCTGACCTTCTTCTTGTTTATTCGTTATTAATGGTTATAGTTATGTTTTAATTCTATTTATCTATTTCCTGCTTTCAATAAATTAAGGTTCTTGAAAAGGACATCTGCTTGATTATTGATATGTTCATTTATTGATGGTTTTATTGTTACTTTTTAATTTAAAGATTTCTACATTTTCTAAAATGTTCATTCTTCTTCCTTTAACACGTTTGTGAATCTCGTTGATTTTTCCATTTTCATTGAGGTATGTCCTTTTATTAAAAGTATTGCATAATTAGAATCATTTTTTAAAATTTCATTTGTGCGTTATATCTTAATTTTAATTTTCTTCCCGTTTGTTCAGTGTATATCGCATGGATTTACATTTGATTTTGTATACACAATTCCTGTTGTATATATCTTTTTCTTCTATGTAAATATTGAACATTTTTTTCAGTGTATTATTTGTATTTATAGTGATTTTTATATTATATTTATTAAAGAATTGTTTAATTGTGTAAATTTCTTTCCCAGTTAATGTTAACTTACTCGATTTATAGGTATCTTTATCGTTTGTTGTTTTAGTTTTATTTAATTTATTTCTATTTTTATTCATTTTTCTAATCATTTCTTTTGTTTTGAAATGTTCTTTTGTTTTCTAATCATTTTCTGCAATTTGAAAAATAGTGTTTAATTCTTTATTATGTGCTGGATTCTTTAATGGTAATTTATGTAGTCTATCGTGTATCTAAAAGCCGCTAATTTATGCTCCACTGGGTGATGCGAATCAACAACTATGTTTATCTATAAAGTAGTAATTTTATAACGATGTAGATCCGTATTTGTTTCTATCTCCTAGTATCCCACTTTTTTGAAATATGATGCCGTGTCAATATTTTATCACTCTGTATATGAGATAGATTTTACGAGTTACTGTCTTAATTTAGTTACATTTTCATAAATAAAATCATTACACCGAGTTTTTCTACAATGCAAACTAAAGTCATATTACTAGTAATGGATAATATAGTACTTATGGTACCCATGATTTGAAAACTCTTGTTAGATGACAAATACTCGTGGGACGGCCATTCATTTTTAACAAAATTAAACTGGAATGTTTTATTTTAAAGCGTCTAAATAAACCTTCCTTATATTTATTATATTTATAATGCCAACGAATAAATATGCATCGTGTAACCAATATTTAGTAAATTAATAATTTTATCTTATTCCTGTATTTATATTTTATTTATAATTTACTTTCTAAAGTTTCTATTTCGAAAAAACCAGACAATAGAACTTTTTTTCCTGTTTAGCCTCCGGTAATTACTGTTTAGGTTTATTTCAGAGGATGAATGAAGATGATATGTATGACTGTAAATGAAGTATAATCTTGTACAGTCTCAGTTCGACCATTCGTGATACGTGTAGTTAATTGAAATCCGACAAGCAAAGAACACAGTTATCTACGATCTAGTATTGAAATCCATATAAAAGTATCTGCCTTTACTAGGACTAGAACGCTGGAACTTTCGACTTCCAAATCAGCTGATTTGGGAAGACGCGTTCACCATTAAACCAACCCGGCGGGTTAAGGCAATAGAACTGTTTTTACATAAATTAACGAATAAATCGATGTACAAGAAAAACAATATTTTACTTCTGTCATTATTAAATATTTAATATTTAGGATGTTTACAATCATTTTGATTGTATACAAATTTTTTTTATAAATAAATAATATAACAGCAGTTATATGAGGTATTATTTATAACAAAAATCAAAAATTTGTATATACAACCAAATCTTTACATCAGTTTTTCCTTCTATTTAACGGTCTCTGTAAAACGAGTGGATAAACAATTTTTTTTCTCGTTAGGTACATTTTATTTTAATGAAATATTTTGAGGCCTGTATTCAAATTTTGAGAATATCTTTTATTGTTTGACGTAATTTTTCTTTGTTATTGGATTCTTAGAATGAATAATTTATTGTATACTGATACTCAAATAAATTCTATGCTAAAATTTACACATTTATTTGGAAAACTTAACGTAAAAAAATTGATACATATTTTGCATACCGTAAAAGGCTTACAAAAATATTATGTTGTTTCTTATTTTTATCAAAACCAATCCTTCTTGACATTTGTGTTTCTTTTAGACAACCTTTTCTACGGAATTACGAATTTTATGATATGTGTCCATTTTCTTTAGTAGGTATATCTGTATTTTTTGAATGAAAATTAAGTTAAATTTTCGACAAAGTAAAATATCTTTAAACTACTTGCTAAAGAATTAAATATACATACTGAATATATATATATATATATATATATATATATATATATATTTTTTTTTTTTTTTTTTTCTCTCAATTTTTATTTAAATTCATGAATTTTGAATTCAACATTAAATTAATTAAAAATTAATAAGTAGTTTGTTTTTAATTTAGCACCGGCTTAAATTTTTAAAAAAAAACTTTTAATTTTTAACTTACATTTTGAAGTTAATTTTACTCATATTATAAATATTATTAAATTTTTATATATAAAAACCTTACTTCAAAGCGATTTTTTTTTTTCGATGGAGCATAGTTTTCATAATAAAATCTAAACTTATCTGAGTGTGGAATGATTATTTATGGTCATTTTATTTAAAACTTCTAAGCTAAATCTGGTTAAGATTTTGTAATTACCGTAAGTTTCAAATTTTATTGACATATTCCTACTCGAATAGTTTTTATTGCTAATTAAAACATCTAAAAAAAAATTATAATGAAATATTTTCTATTTATAATTAATTATGTTTATAAGGTTTCTTTGTCTTATTATTAATAAAGACAAACTAATATTTCACTTTGTTAAGTAATAATTATGTTTTATTTTAAATTATATTTTTATTTACATTTATTAGAAGGAAACGAAATAATAGTTTCGATATGTTTATGCATTCTATGATTGGTTTATTTGTTATCAGTTAATGTAAACAACGCAATAATATCCATAGTAAACAATTCCAAATGAAAAACTGATCTTGGTTACTTACTTTCTTTGTTTGTACACCACTTGTTTTACTTATGCATCTTAGTATACGTAGAAGGAAACAAAGAAATTGATCATCATATCGTCCTTGAGCTCACTGAAAATGTCAGCGTAGCACATCCCGCCCAATATTGTTAAATTATAAAATAATATTGAATTATTGATTTCTAATTTCGTTATATTTACTTTTCATATCGCTCCTGGTAATAGAATAGAAAACGTATTGTACTGAATAATAAAAAAGTGGATAATGAATGATATGGATTTATTGATAGAAGAGAAATTTACCTTTTAAACAAGAATATAAAATATAATATAAATATAAAAGAACTAAAAATGTAAGAGAAAGGATAATGGGGATTTTAATATTAATACATGAACACAATTTATCAGTAGTTAAATAATTTTAAAAGCTAGACGAAGTAAGGAAATATCAAAAGAAGATTATCATAAACAAGGAGAGCTTTCACGCATTAAAAAATGCAGTAGTTTTAAATACAGATCAAAGATTTACACAATATTTTTTGAATCTATTTTTGTAGAAATTAGCCTTTCTCAGTATATGAACAATAGGATAAACAAAAAGGAAAAGAATAGAAACTTTTGAATATGATATTATAGAAGGATGATGAAAAATTACAAATGAAGAACACTTAAAACGAATAAAAGAGAAGAGAGATTTATGATAGAATCATGTAAAGAAAAAAACAGATACGGCCGTATATTAGGATATTCAGGTTAGATAGATAATTTCAAAATAGAGTTTCGTTTAAAAGGTAAAAATTGCAATAATAGGCAAAGTTTAAAATACATAAAACAGGACGTAGGATTAAGAAAAAATACTGAGGTTAAAAGTACAAAACAAAAAGGTAGAGATTTTCGCGAACCATTCAACTGACATACCTCTAAACAAAAGTATGTCATTCATAGTAAGAGTGGATTTATTAACCTAACCGTGCGCTGGAATAGTTCGTCTATAACAGATCCAAACACAATGGAAATAGGTTATAATTGTCCTTTCAAGCAAACAAAATTGTTTCAGTTTCTATAACTGATTATATTTTGTAGTAATCATAAAATATTTCTTGATTATAAGAACTGCACTAACCTTTTCTATTTTTATAGGCAATTTATTACTACTTTAAGAATAATCTGTAATCATTATATCTAAATAATATGTAGTTAAGTATCAGATTACATCTATTACAATTTAATAGACTGTTTTTTTAATATTAAACTTTACCACTGAAAAATACAATTAAATTTGATGGAAAAAACTGATAAGAGTACTTACAAGTATTTTTGGAGAAACCACTGTCCAGCGACACAGCAATCCAACGAAGATTATTGGTCAATTAATTTAGATACATAATTAAATAGATAATTATTAATTATAATTATGGAAATCTAATTTATTCTCAAAAAGGAGGTATCTTTATTTTTTTTACTATTGCGCATTATTTACAATCGGTCTCCTTTACACTTTGAAACAATAAGTAAATCGACTGACAAATTATAACACGAATGAAGATTATCCAATAATACTCCACGTCGAATGCAAACATTAATAAAATACGTTACTTCACAAGAACAACACATAATGAGAGTGTATCAATATAATAATAGGTAAAAATGTAAATAAAAATAATAAATTACATTAAAAAAATAATAATTAGATACAGTAATAAGAGATTTCTACAAGAATAACAAGTGAGACAATAAATAAGATAAAAAATAATGGTAATAAATTTGAGATAAAAGAATTAAAGAACATCAAAATTATTAGTAGTTAAACAATGCCAGATCACACCGGTGCATGAGGTCCTGTCGGAGGGTAGTGGGACCAATAATGCGGCGGAAATGGAGGTGGTGGAATTTCGGCGAGAGGAGCTACTTATGGAGAGGTGAAGAGAAACCACCGAGAAAGGCAAGTCGACTCGGCGACAGCGGCAGGCTATAGTTTCTCCGGTTTTAACCACTGGAAAGCGGAAACGAAAACCAAGCGAAGGAATTTTTGGAGGGAGGAAGTAGTCGCCGAAGATATAGTTCCTTTCACGCTGCAGGACATGTGTTTGCAGCTAAGTAGATCAAAGGTGGTAAGAGTTCGGGGCCGGATGTAGTCCCCTCGAAACTCTTACCACTACTACTAGAGCAATAAAGCATATTACTTTTAGTGAATTAAATTTAACGTATTGCAAAAACATGTTAATTCCAAAGCAGATATCTAATAGTTAAATATGTATTCTTATGTTTTTCGATTACGTTTATAATATTGAATTCTCTTTTTTCCTAATATTTTACCTTGGAAAACGTTAGATCAACTATTTATATGCTTTTGTTTTTTCTGTTTTTCTATCTACCCAGTACCTCTTCATTCTTTCTGACACCTTTTCCTTTCGCTCTTCAGAAATTTCAGCTCTGTCGTTCTTGCGTTATGGCGCTTCTTGGAACCTTTTACTTTCATAAATTTCTCTCACTTTTATAATTTCTTCGGTTCTTTTAGGTCTTATTGGACTTGTGTGAACCATTTGTCTTTAGTTTTTTTACTCTGGAAGAAATCAACAATTTTTTTTAATCAATCTACGGTTATTCACTGTAAATAAATGGAAGTAAAATTCAATTCGTCTTTTCCTTATGGTGTCAGATAGTTTTTCAATTTTAGTATAAAGTTATTTATTTGTGTTATATGGAATAATTTTACCTGATTATTTTGAAATTTAAAACCTAATATCTTTCTTATATTTTCTCTTTATTTTTTCTAGATTTTCTAGTAGACCTTTGTTACACAGATTTAGATTCTTATGGTCTCTGCCGCATATAGTTCTTTCGGCTTTTTTACAGTTTTATACTGTCAAAATTTTGAGTTCATGATAAAGACTGTTGTTATATGTTTTTCGTTAGCTAGAAAGATAATTGAATTTTATTAGCTCTAACTGTTAACGATTTTTATCTAAAGAATTCCACATGTTCTATTCTCCGGGATATTTGAAGTTATCCACTTTCTCTATGTTTTTTATTTTTTATACTAAGGAAATTCGGGCAGTTTTTATCTTTAGTCAAAATGTTCGTTTTCTCAGGCGTGATTTTAGTCCCATTTTAGTAGCTTTTTTCTTAATTCTTTAATTTGTTGTTCAGCTTCTTTCCAGTTTTTAGTTAATAATGCCATATCATCAGCGAAAACTAAACATTCCACAGTCGTATTCCACTATTTCTGTCAAATTTTTTTGTTCCGTTCTCTAACTCCCGTTTCAAGAGTGCAGTTAAAAAGTAGTGGAGAAATTCCATCTCCTCGTCTTACGCCAGTTTCGAATGGAAACCGGTGACATTTAATTTTTATTAATGTCTGAAAAATTTTGTATTTAAATAACATCTATTAATTTAGTATGGTAAAATTTACCAATTAACTTTCATCAGCAAATACTAAAAAAATGAATAAATAAAAATAAACTTGAATGTCAATTTATTCAAATTTATAATTTCATTAATGATTATTTAATTTTTTACCATTATTTTCTCTGTTGAGTGGATAATGTATAAATTATGGATAGTGTTTATAATAATCAACTGTTTCTTAACAGTGGAGTTTACATTAGTTTTTTTCATACTTTGATGATTCTTAAGCGTATAACATATGCTAACATAAGTTACTTATATTTATGTGTGTGCATGTATTACAGAATAATGCCGCGTCAGGACAACGTCTGTCGGGTCCGCTAGTATTTATATAAATATCCAGCCACAGTGGTGATCACAGTGAGGGCATTATATGTACAAATGAGAATCATTTACATTGATATTTCAGCGATGTATTCGGTACAGTGAAAAAGTAAAAAGAAGAAATGGAAACCACTTCACTCTTTACTTTGCCTAGTATGCTTGGTAAAGGATATTAGATTGCCACTTTTTAACTAAAAAATAACGAACAAAATATCAAGGATAATAATAAAGTGTAATGTAAAACTGTAAATTATATGATATCTTGCAGTGAACTAATTAACTTTGTGATGAAACGAGCTACAGTTATTTCTACATAATACTATTGATTGATCTTTGTAACGACGTACTTTACAGTAAACAGTATTAAATTGATTTAAACAGATTTAAATTGGTGTTACAGAAGTGCGTGGTACTTAATTTAATTCAATACTGTCAATTTTATTTTTATAGTAATATAACTGCCGGCCTCCGTGGCGCGAGTTGTAGCGTCTCGACCTTTCATCCGAGGTCCTCGGTTGAATCCCGGTCAGGCATGACATTTTCACACGCTACATAATTGTCATTTCACCTCGTCTTCTGAAGTATAATCATGAAACGTTTATTTTCATGTGAATAAGGCTTATTAGTTTTATTCGTGCATGATTTTATTACAGTATAATAATTAGAAAGGTATTTCGATTAAAACATAAAATCATTTAACATTTTATAACATTACAATCTAAAATAAAAAGAAAATTACTTAGAAAAATATACTGTCGTAATAACATAAAGTGAAAAATGTTTACATACTTTTAAAAACTTCTTAGAATACTAAGAGGTGTACAAAAATTTATTTAATTTTTTTTTATTTTTCAAATGGGAAATAAGAATAATCAATTTCAGAAAAGTAGAAATAGAAATCAAGAAATTTACCGTTTTAAAATGTATAAAAATAACACAATTTGAAGTTTGGAATTATAATTTTCATCTCTGTCTACAACGGAAAGGTCTTGAAAATATAATTGTGTTGAGTTAGTCATCATTTTAAAACTAAAAGAACAGATGCAAAAGTAAAGTGAAGCGGTAAAAAAAGAATAAGAAGAAAAGAAGTGAAACCATTACAGAATACTGAATGTAATGTAAAAGTCAGGTGTAGATGAAGAAACAAAATTCAATTAAATAATTGACATCATTCTTAAAATACTACATAAAGTGAAGTAGATGGAATTCTCTACCCGATTCCCACGAGATATATAAGAACTTTCTACTTTATGTGTCAACTAAATTCAAACCTTATGAAAAATTTATTAACTGTTTTATTATTTATTGATTTAATATTCAATTATCTTTTAAATACATAGCAGAAAATTAAAATAAAAAGAATTTCCAGATTACAGTGATGTTACATAAAAAAAATTGTACCTAAAATAATGTTAAATTCATAACTATTTACCTTTAAAACATAAAGGTAAAAATAACATAAAGTATATATTATTAAGTTCTCAGGTAGGAAAACCAAAATTTTATTTGATTTGAAATATTTCCACTGATGTGGTAAATTACTTATCGAGTTACTTATTTGTTACATAATTTAAATACAATTATTTTTTATGAATAAAGTAAATGGATGTATGATAAATTATGATAAAAAGAAAGTAATATCTAATTTAATTTTGGTAATAAGTTTAAAAAATCCTGTTCCTATTAAATAAAATGTTCTGTTTATTTCAGAGTACATTAGTCTAAGAAAAAAATCACACGCGTGTGTGTATTTCCTTCTGGGACTGTTATTTTAAACCGATTTTTTTTTATTCTATATTTTTTTAAGTTTTTATGACTCGACATTATAATCAAAAGGAAGAAATATTTATAAATTTGTGAGTAGATGTTAAAAATACAATGGAATAAATAGAGGAATAAAATTTAAAATCTACGGATTCAGTAGTTTGTTTCTAAGCTAAATTTATGTTCTATTCTAATTATCTAAAATATAAAAGTTATTGGTAATTTTTTACTATAAAACTAAAAAAAAATTTGGCGTAGGTTGCGCAAAAAACCGTCTTTTCGTTATTTTATTTTGTATACTTTTTTGTGTATACAAAACATAAATTAAATGAGAAAACTAAAAAAGGAATAATTTTTTTTTCAATTTAATGTTAAAATATATTTTCTGGTTTAATAAAATAAATTATTATGGCAGTAATTTGATGAAATAGTTAAAAATAAGAGTAGACCCTACACGCGAACTGTAAGTTTATACTCACTGTATAAACGGTCAGGAAAAATACTCCAATATAAAATCAACATGAAATAAAGGTTATTTTATCTGTTATCTACCTTAAATTGAACGTAATTCAAGAACAACTAAACCAATCTTCATAAAATCTGTGGAAGGCAGACGGAGGCCCGACAAGAAATTGTGGTCCTCTGACCTTAGCGTGCTGCGCGCAAGAGTGAGGTCTGCGCGGATAAGGTACCAGCGCTGCCCCCTAACGGGGAATATCGTTAACCACGTGCGCGCTGAGCGTCTTCGGATCTACCGGCGTGCCCGTAACACATATGTTCACGCCATCAAGGAAGCCAAACTCAAGTTTTGGAAAGACTCCATGCGCGAGTTGCAACGCGATCCCTGGCAGCTCGCAAAGACTTGTTACAAGCCAAGGCCATTGCACGTGTTGTCCAGCGTCCGGTGCGGGTTAGGTGGTCGTGACCACACTTTAACATCTGTGGAGACTTACCGGGCGTTCCTGGATACTCTGTTTCCAGATGCCCCGGAGGGTGAAGCAGAAATCGGCGTTAGGGCGGGTGAAACACTATTCCCTGGCGTTCGGACCGTGGAACCCGATGATATAGACCGAGTGGTTTCTCGAATGGCACTGAAGACGGCACCGGGGATTGACCAACTTGACCCGGATATTTTTTACCATCTACTGCCTGTCATAAGAGAACCGCTTGGCAGACTGTTCACGGGATGCCTAAGCTGGGACTGTTTTCCGGCTTGCTGGAAGGTGGCCTTGGTAAGGGTACTCCTGAAACCTGGAAAGGATCCTGGTGAGGTCGGCAGTTATCGACCCATCAGCCTCTTGCCGGTTCTCGGCAAGTTGCTTGAAAGGCTGGTTGTGGAACGGCTCGAGGAAGGCATTGATATGAGCTGTATTCTAAATCGAGGCCAATATGGCTTCATGCAAGGGGTTGGCACCGAGGATTGCATCTTAAATGCTCTTACGGAGGTGGAAAGCGCCGACTGCAAAAATGTTTTGGCTATTTTTATTGATATAGAGGCAGCATTTCCTTCCTTGTGTTGGAGTTCTGTCCTCTATGCTTTGCAACGCCGCAATGTTCCCAGAGCCCTGCAGGCCGTGGTAAGAGACTATTTGTCTAACCGTACGGCACTGTTTAAAGATGCGCACCTAGTTGTGGAAAAATCCGTCACCAGGGGAAGCCCGCAGGGTACCGTTCTCGGTCCCCTGCTGTGGAACCTGGTGTTTGATGGATTTCTGGGGTTGACATTCCCAGAAGGGGTCACGGCCCAGGCTTTCGCCGATGACTGTCTCCTTTTATTCGTGGTAATTCACGACCGCAGCTGGAAAGTAGAGCGCAGGCGGATTTGTCAACCGCCGAGGGCTGGATGGACATGCAAAATTTAAAGATTTCTGTGCCCAAGACGAAGTTTATGCTTCTGAAGGGTGCAGACAAATTATCATGCAGTCGAAACCCCCACATTAAATATAAAGGCTGTGTAATCAGCCGAGTAAGGGTTCATAAGTACCTAGGTGTTTTGTTTGATGATAAGTTGCTTTTTAGCAACCACGTTAAGCAAGTTGCGGCGGACGCTGTCTCTGTGATGCACAAACTTAGAAGGATTGCTCGGAAAGACTACGGGCTGTCGGGTCGCCAAATGTACTTGGTGTACCGAGGTGTCTTCGAGAGTATGATCGCATACGCGGCGCCAGTCTGGGCGCACAGGTTGGATAGAAATAGAGCACTGCTTCAAAATTTAAGGAGTGCCCAGCGCAGACCCTTAATAGTATGCACTGGTGTTTTTAAAACAACCTCCTTCGAGGCTACCACCGCATTGGGAAAGGCTCTCCCAATCGATTTAGTAGTGAAAGTTCGAGCAGCCATGTGGAAGTTGCGAAGAGGTCGGGAAACCGAGGTATTTAGGATGCGGTTTCGAGCCGGGCTAGAACCGGAGCGGAACGACTATCACAATGCACCGGGTCCAAATTTCGTTCAGTTGCCCATTTCCCGCCTGCGGAAGAGGCTATGGAGCCTCGCGATGAATGCATGGCAGCATGAATGGCACACCACGAATAAGGGAAGATTCCTGTATAGATTTATACAGGATCTGGGGGGATGGTATGCCTCGAATTCATTTTTAAGGGCGTCGGGTGCCCAAGTGCTCACCAACTATGTGAATTTTATGCAATTTCTGTTCAGGTTTCGCCTAGCGGCTGATGAGATGTGTGTCTGCGGGGAGGTCCAGTCGAACGATCATTTGATGTTTGACTGCCCTGCTCTTGGGGGGGCCAGAGACCGGGCCACCCTGAAACTTAGAGGTCAGGGGGAAAACTGGCCGCTCATAAACGGCAAGTCGATGTGGCGAGAGCCGCATTGTCGGACCGTGTGGGGGTTCCTCGATGAGGTTGCGATGTTCAACCGTCATCGTTAGATTTTAAATTTAAATGGGATTTATTGATTCCTATAGCGGAGCTGTGGGAAGTCCTTATCCGAAATAATGGCTGGCCACTAGCCAGTAAAAGCTCCAAGCGCTTTAAATGGTGGACAGGCACTAGCTGGCTGACAGCGACCGAGGCGTGGCGGTTTAAATTACCGTCTTATTGTATGACTATATAGTTTTAATTGTAACAAGGGGTGCGCCTCCCCGATTTAGTTTTAATGTGGACAAGTGAGTGGTAGGGACACTTAAGCGGGTGCTGTACGGCACCCGGCTTAACCGCTCACGCTAGTTAGGAGCTCATTAGGAGCATTTAGGATACGAGGTCGCAAATCTGTTTTTGAGGCACAGTAGCCGTTTTTTGGCACGGACATTTGGTCTATGCTCTAGGGCGACCGAATGGGATGGTGGCGGGAGAGATGCCAGCTAACCAATACATGAATGATACTTTTATAATCCTCAAATCCCAAAACTTAAGAAATTCAATTTAACCCTCCAATCACACCGTGCAACCGAAAGAAATAATACCGTACTTTCTTCGAAAAGTCGGTTTGTTTTCCGGTATACGTTTTCC